>NC_133413.1:138847500-140097500 GCF_049350105.2 Macaca mulatta | reverse complement strand
TAATATAGTTAGTGTGTGGAAGTGGCAAAATTCTTCAAAGGGTGATGCCAACAACTAAAATATGGACATCACTTTTCTTCACTGGCCTGGAAGTTGAAAGACTTCGGTTCCTGCCATTTTACCTACTAATTAGGAGAACGTCAGTCAGTGGTTCCCAAACCTACCTACACGCTGGAATCACCTGGGTGTGGGGGAACTTCAAAAACTATTGATGCCTGTTTTCTACCCCAGAGGTTCTGATTCAATAGGTCTGCGTGTGGCTTGAGCTTTGGAGGTTGTGAAAGATACCCAGGTGATCCTCATGTCAGGCACATTAGGAGCCAGTTCTTTGAGGTACCTGAGCCTTAGTTTCCTTTCTGTAGTATGGAGGTGTTGAGTGTCTACTAAACAGGATTTGTTCTACTCTTCATGTTCTTAAAAAAAAAAAACAAAAAGAAAGCAAATGCTTTCAAGTGAATGGCTCAATGTTTTCTCCCTGAAAGGGACTGCTGGACAGTATGAGACACTGGGTTCTAGATGGATAAAACAGGTCCAGTCTGGGGCTTCTGGTGCAAAGCAGAGAAGGTGGAACCAAAAATGGAGAGGAAAAGGGTACCTGGCAGAAGCTCTTTCCTCTGGCTGGGCGTCGTGTCTTGTGCCTGTCATTCCAACATTTTGGGAGGCTGATGCTGGAGGATCACTTGAGGCCAGGAGTTCAAGACCAGCCTGATCAACATAGTGAGACTATGTCTCAATAGCAACCACCACACCAACCTCTTTGCTCTAGGCCAGCTTTACTGATAGTTTATATATTCAGACAGAAACAGTATGGGGTGGGACAGAGCTAATACATGTATCCAAGAGATGATGGGCTGCCATGGGCTAGAAGAGTGACTTCAGATAAGCCCCTTTACCTCTTTGGGTCTCATTTTCTCCAGCTGGAGAATGAGGAGTGGGCTAATTGATGCAGACAATTCAATCTATTGCTAAAACTTCTCTCTACACCGCCTCCGTTAGTCTTTTCTTGGCTTTTTGCCAATGAGTTCTCCAGCGAGCCAGTAGATGGCAGTAGAGGCTTTTGAATGAGGACTTTCAGGTCGCTTGGCTCACCTAATTTCATCCTCCCACCCTGACACTGCTGGGAATGCTGCCCTGGAAAGATTCTCTGCTGCCTGCAGAGCTGACAGCTGCTGCCTGAATCTACTCATCTGTGAGCCACAAAGGGGCAAAGTTTAAAGGAACAGCACTTCTTAGCTGTTCACAGTGCTACGAGGGCAGGGCAGAACAGGACCAGCTGGTGCTTACAGTCCAGTTACTTCTTTGCTCTATCCCTGGGGTCAGATCTCACCTGTTTTTGATCTTTGGCACATTTTCCTGCAATGATGAATGAGTGAGGCGGGCTGGGAGTGAATAAGAGGACTTTTAGGGTAAGAGAGCAACCCGGGCCATCTTTAGGACAACACCAATTTCTCGGAGGAACTTACATTGGCGCATGATGGTTTTAAAAGAGCTTTCATATACGTTGATTCATTTCATCTTTGAAATTACCCTTTGAGTTCAGTAGAAGCAAAATTGTCAATTTCGGTAGATGAGGATGCAGAGTCTCAGGGTAAATGGGAAAGTGATTTTTTAAAGTCAGCCTGCTCTAAGGTGGTGATCAGAACTCAAACCCAAAGCATACATTTATTTATTTATTTATGTACATATGTATGTATTTATTTACGAAGTCTTGCTCTGCCACCCAGATTGGAGTGCAGTGGTATGATCTTGCAGCCTCTGTCTTCTGGGTTCAAGTAATTCTCCTGCCTCAGCCTCCTGAGTAGCTGGGATTACAGGCACTATGCCTGGCTAATTTTTGTATTTTTAGTAGAAACGGAGTTTTACTATGTTGGCCGGGCTGATCTCGAACTCCTGACCTCAAGTGATCTGCCTGCCTTGGCCTGCCAAAGTGCTGGGATTACAGGTGGGAGCCACTGTGCCCAGCCTCAAACCCAAGTCATTTGGCAACTCAGTTCTGTCCTCTTTCTATTGAGTAAGGCATAGCAACTAACATGCCCCATATTTGAGTTCCTGTAGGTGCTTACTGGGTTGTACATTTCAAAAATCTTTATCATTTACTCACTATGTGTCAGGCACTAAACCATGTTCTGAGAATACAGAGGTGAAAAATAAATAAGTATCCTTGCATACTGCTCTATATGTTCCAGAAACTGTTGTAATGAGTTTAAAAATAATTGCCGATTTAATTCCTCTTAATAGCCCTTTGAGGTAGGTATTGCTTTAACCCAGTTTACAGATGAAGAAACTGAGGCACAGAGAAATTATGTAACTTGCTACAGTAAGTGGTGAAGCCAGAATTTAAAGGGAGGCAGTAGCATCCTTTTTCTTTTCCAAACAGCTTTACTGAGTTATAAGTCATGTACTCCATAATTTGCCTATTTATAGTGTATAATTCAATGGTTTTTAGTATGTTTGACAGAGATGAGCAAACATCACAGTCAATTTTAGAACATGTCTCATAACATGCCTTATCCCCCCAAAATAAACCTGTACCCATGAACAGTTGGGACGTGGTATTCTTAACAGCTATACTATATTGTTTCCATGGATAACACATGGTTTTTGTCTTTCAAGAGTTCTGTTGAGTTCAGGACACATAGACAGATTATGACACTACAGTGCAGTAAGTACAATGACAGTTGATACTCAAAGATCAAATAGCTTACAGTATAATGTAGAGTCTCAAAGTAAGGACTTTTAAAGAGAGAGAGAGAGAGCATGAGCCTGAATTTTCTGCTTATAATAGAGCTGTGATTAATGCATCAAGTACTCCTGGAAATTAAAATGATGTTCATAGAGGGGATACTGAGATTTTGTATGCTGGGGTCAGTTATTGTGATGTTACCAGATTAGCCAATGACTCCTTTCAGCCCCCTTGGGGAATGTGATGGGGAGGGCTGGGTGGGCAATGGGCGTGGGCATAGTCTGGGATAAACAGGGAAGGTTAAGTGCACCTAGTGCCTGGTGTCTGGGAGATCATGAGGAAAGGCTTCACTGTTACTCTCAGGGTCAACTTGGTGTGATGCACGCACCAACTCAGCAGCCAAGTTTATCTGGGGTATGTCAATCTCCCAAGTTACAGAAACTTCCCAGAAGTAGCAACAGGACCCAGGAGCTCACAGCTCTGGGTTTTCACTTAATCCTTGTACAGTGTTGCCTCGACTTCTCCAAGTTTCTGGTGTTTATGAAGACCCATAACAGCTGGCTGCAAACTCAACTCCTGAGAATCGTTTCTGGGAGAATGCCGAAGACTGCATTTCAACTCCAAGAATGGTGAGAAAAGTACAGTTGAAAATCTCATTTTAATAACTTTGTAGTAATAATAATGTCTGCCATGTACTGATTGCCTTGCAAGTGCAGGATGGTATGTTAGAGTTTTGTTTTCACTTATTTCACTTAAATCTCATGATCAACCTGCCAGGGTCACATTGTTACCTCTACTTTAGTGGTGGTTAGGATCAGAAGAGGGGAGGTAGTTTGCCCAAGGTTTACATAGCTAGGAAGTGACAGGGCTGGAATTCTAACTAGGGTGATCAACTCATCCTGGCTTGGCTGGGGCTTTGCTGGTTTTAAGATGGAAAGTTCCTTATCCCAGCAACCACTTCAGTCCTGGGTAAGCCGAGAAGTTTGGCCAGCCTAGTATCCAGGTCTGTTGGGTTCTTTCTGCTGTGCCCTGCAAACAGAGAAGCTCCCTCGACCCCTCTCTTGGCAGCAGTACATGGTTTGGGCTCCCCGCCGAACCCCCTTAGGGACTTGCTATGCTCCTCCCTATCTGTCTCCAAGTGCCTGCTCTCTGGAACTGCTCTGAGCCTTGTCTCCTTCCAGCTGTTTCCTGGCCCCCTCAGTTGCCTGCTTTCTCCTGTGATAGTTGCTCTTATTTTCGTGTCAGGCCTTTTACCGTTTATCCGTTTGGAGCTTCCCCTAAGCACACAACCCACTGCTGGCTGTAAAGATTTGGAGACCTGGGCTTGAGTTCCAGCTGAGCCGCCTTCTGGCTATTCCCTGGGGAAGTCATCTCACCTCCCTAGAGCCTCTGCTTCCTCATCCAAGACTGGCTATGCTCACCCACCAACACCGCTGTATTGTTTAACGTAAAGGCAAGATGAGAACATGGAGTTCAACCTGAAAGGCATTGCACACGTTGGTTGTCATTACTGTTGGGTGACTTCCTACTTTCCCTGCCTACTTCTGAAAGGAGAAGCGAGTTAGTGGCAGTGTGGACCCTGATTTAGCATGGGAGGTTTTGGAGTCTGCTAGCCTGGCTACCTATCCGTTGTGTGTCTGCTTTTTTCAGATTTAAAAATAGGGTTCATGAGCACCTGACAAATTAGTTGTGAAATACTTAGTCTTGTATCCTGGGTTGGCTTCAAGCTTGAAAAGCGGGTTGGAGCCATGTGTCTTCAAGTTGGCCCAGGACACCTGGCCAGGAACACTGGCTTACTGTGCTGTGAATAAGTATTGGTGGCACAAATGAATGAATGAATAAATGAATGTGGCACAGAAAGTGCCGAATGGGTGATAGGGAGTACATTATAATGGAAGGTAAAATTGCCTTGGAAAGTTGAAAATACTTGATGCAAGCAAGCCAATTTCTCACAAACCACTTCAACTATTTCCTAGAACAAGGCAGCTTGTAAAGAAACACATTACATAAAGAAATAAATAGTATAATCATTTATATGATTCCTTTATCTTTAATTTTTTTTTTTTTTTTGCAACACGGTCTTACTCTGTCGCCCAGGCTGGATAGAGTGCAGTGGCAATCATAGCTCACTGAAGCCTCTAACTCCTGGGCTCAAGTGATACTCCAGCAACAGCTACCCAAGTATCTGGGACTACAGGCACACACCAGCAGACCTGGCTAATATTTTGTATGTTTTTTGTAGAGACGGGATCTTGCTATGTTGCCCAAGCTGGCCTCAAACTCCTGGCCTCAGGCAATCCTTCTACCTCAACCTCTTAAAGCTCTGGAATTACAGGCATGAGCCACTGCACCCTGTCCCCCTTATCTTTTTATCTTAAATTCTTTCCGCTCTTTACCATCCCTTTGTTATGGTCATTTCCACATTAACCCCATTCTGGTTGCTCAGTCATTTACTGAGCATAGATATGAGCCATTTGTATGATATTTATTTCACAAGCTTGTAAGTAGGTTGTTTTTTACTCCTCTCCAAACCAGTCCAGAACTCTTGGCCATTTTCAATTATTTGTGTTATTTTATCTTATCTCACTGGTTCCTTCTGCTCTGTCTCCTTTGCTGGTTTCTTTTTTCCCCTCAGACCTCTTACATGGGAAGACACAGGGCTCCACACTGCGTTCTCTTTTCTTTATCTAAATTCCTTCCCTTGGTGATCTCATTCGGTCTTTGAGCTTCAATTATTATTTGCATTTTATGACTCTCAAATTTATATCTCTGTCCCAAACTTCTCTCTTGAAATCCCATATTCAAGTACCTGTAGGGCTTGTTCACTCATATCTATTTATATATATATATATACACACACACACACACACACATATATATATATATATATATTTTTTTTTTTTTTGAATTGGAGTCTTGTTCTGTCACCCAGGCTGGAGTACAGTGGTGTGATCTCGGCCCACTGTAAGCTCCACCTCCCGGGTTCACACCATTCTCCTGCCTCGGCCTCCTGAGTAGCTGGGACTACAGGTGCTCTCCACCACACCCAGCTAATTTTTTGTGTTTTCAGTAGAGATGGGTTTCACCATGTTAGCTAGGATGATCTCGATCTCCTGACCTCGTGATCCTCCCACCTTGGCCTTCCAAAGTGTTGGGATTACAGGTGTGAGCCACTGCGCTGGCCTGTTCACTTATATTTTTAATAGACATGGAAACTTGTCTTAAACTGTACTCTGGCCTAAGCCTCGCCCACCCTTTCTGATCAGTTCCTCTCAGCACTTCCCCATCCCAACTGAGGGCGGCTCCATCCTCGGTTGCTCAGATCTCAAACTCTGGAGGCGTCCGTGAGTTGTCCTATCTCTCACCCTCACTTCTGTTCTGCCAGCAAACCCTTTAGTTCAACTTTGAAATACCGTAGTTCCTCAATACCAAGATAGAGATTATGTCACCTTTTATAACAATATCTCCAAATTAGGGATGTGGCCCACAAACAGAGGCATGTTGGCTTCAGTGAGATATGACACATCCAGTATTTGGCCATTTCTCAGCCCTCCAAATTAACACCTGGTCAAAGTCACCCCGATTGCTCACCTGGAAGACTGCCATGGTCTCCCTGCCTCTCCCTTACAATCTGTCATCTATTCTCAAATGACAGCCAGGGTGGATCTTTTAAAGCACAAACGAGATCAAAACCTTCCAATGACTTCCCGTGTTATAAAGAAAAAAAGCTGATGACATGATAATGATGTACAAGGTCCTTTGTGATCCAGCCCCTCTTTTCTCTATGACCTCATCTACCCTTTTACATCCCTCAGGCTTGCTTCTCCTGCCACACTTGCTTTGTTGCTATTCTTCAAGCAATTTGGACTTGTTTCTACCTTCAGGCTTTTGCAATGGTCGTTTCCAGTCTTTCGAGTTCTCTTCTTCCCTCAGATAGCTGCTCGGCTAATCCTTTTCCCTCTTTCAAGCTTTGCTCAAAATCACCTGATCAATGAGGCTTCCTTTGACTGCTCTAATTAAAATTGCAACAAATCCCTTACCCTGGTACTTCCCCCATTCTCTGCTCTGTGTTCTCCATCACACTTGACACCCTGTCGCACACTTTACAATTTACTTAGACACACCTGTCTTCTATTACAAGAATGTAAGGTTCACCAGGGCATGGATTTTTGTCTGTTTTACTTACTGCTGTATCCCTGAGCACTGAGAGTAGGAACTCCTAAATATTTGTTGAATGAGTGAATGAATTTCAAATTCAACAAAAGGCGTGGAAATCAGAGAATAGAAAGTCACACATGCAGGCTTCTCAGACACACTGGCATGGGTTGGGTGACGACTTTTTCCCTCCCTTCCATAAAAATAAGACTCCAAAAGCTGATGTTATTATTGAAAGCAGCAGTGGGGAACGGGATGGGAAAGATGGCTCATGAAGAATAACGAAGTCAGCACTTCCAGTGAGCTTGGGTAAGTCAGAAGCTGGGCGGTCATGTGTGACTTCCATTAATCATCCTCTTCACACCATATCAATACAAGTGACAACTTTTGTCTGTACCTCCTGTCTTCAGTGCCATGATATATGACCTGTGGACAGTCCTAGGCACTAATAGTTGAAGAAACCAAAAAGATGAATGTTCGCATCTTGACTCTTGAGAGAAGAGTTCGTCTTAAGGAAGGGTGAATGGACCATGCAAATATGCATTGGCTTTGGTTTCTCCGTCCTGGCCTGGTGGCCATTATCCCGGAAGAAGAGATGGTACTTGTGCATGGTAACTTTGTGTCCATTTGGTTGCATGGCATGATTCTTTGAGAAGTTAACTGGAGATTGGGGTAGATGGGGGCAAAGTTATGAGACAAGGCAAAACAGATTCAGAACCTCTCTGCTGTGTACCATCTTTTCAATCCCTTCCGCCCCAACAGGGGCTGTAGGAGAGAGAGCAGGATTATAGACAGAGATAAAGACTTGGTTCAAGAATCTCATTTTGCCATTTTCCATACCCTTGGGCAAATTATTGATTTCTGTAGCTTTACCTATGATTTATAAAGTGATAATCCCTTGTAGCTATATAAAATTTTAGTTATCGCAAATGGCTTTAGCACTTGTTAGCTAATATGATCCTCTCAATTCTGTAACGTTAGGGAAGTAGAATTATCTCTATTTTACAGTGAAACAAACCCTAGGATTCTGAGAATTCAAGCTATTTGTCTGAGGTCAAAAGGCTTGTAAACAGAGGAGATGAAATAAAAGTTAGGTTCTTCTGTTTTCTATCCCCCATAAAATTTCAAGAGTCTTTCAGGCATTCAAACCTAATTCATTGACATTGAAATATAGTAGCTCATGATAATCATGCCAGCAAAGATTTTCTTCAAAATCAGAAGATAGAAGAAGGGCTTGAAGACAATAGTAACCAGAAGATCTGAGCCCCAAGTTACTAACTCATCCAGGCTGCTTAGACCAAGTAAACAAAACAAGGAGGCAGCTTAAGTTTTATGAAAGCATGCTTCATTCCAGAATTTAAACATAAATTAAACATCTATGTATGTTGGCACTGTGCTGGTTCTGGGAATGCAATGATGACCAAGATCCGATTCTTATCCTTCAAAGGCATTCAGAAACTAGTGGGAGAGTCAGAGTGTTGAATACATAAATTTAAGAAGGCATCCCAGTGGTTTGGGTTTACAGATGACAGGGAGGGCAAATGAGAGAAAGAGTTAATTGAAAATGGAAGAATTGCAGATTGCATTCAGGAAAGATTCAGAGTGAAGCTGAAGCTGAGATTGGAGAGTCGAACACACAGTGAATGCTGAAAAAATTTGATTTCCTCCCTCCCTTCATCATTACTAGTCCCAAACACATTCCCCTTATAATTTTTACTGAAGGGTCAATTATGCTTTTTCCAGGGAGGACACCTTTATGTTCTTCAGCATATACACACCCTGGTCTGTGGGGAGATGCAGACCAATGGATGTCCCCCTTTTGAGTTGCCCATGAGAGTAAACCCTGGAAACTTGCAGAAGCTGGGATGACCCTGATTAAGAATGGCTTCTTTGTGCAGAATGACAAGATTGTGCCTACCTCAACATATTTCTGTCCTGAAATAATTCAGTTTTGCTAAGAAGGCAGAAAAGGATAGAGTAACCTTCTGGAAAGTGCCCCTGAGGTATGAGACCAGATGTGAACATTAGTCTGAACAGTTTAATGAGCCAGCACTGGAGATCACTCCCAGCAATGTACTGGGATGTTGATAAGACATTCCTTATTCAAAGGCCACTTATCAGCTTTGTGACAAATATGGAGAACCAGGAAATGGGCAAAAAAAGACTTAGAGATGACGGTGTCAGTATCAAAAAGTCAGTGGAGGGCCAGGTGTGTGGTGGCTTAAGCCTGTAATTCCAGCTACTCAGGATGCTGAGATGGGAGGATCGCTTGAACCCAGGAGTTCAAGACCAGCCTGAACAACACAGGGAGATTCTTTCTCTGAGGAAAGAAAATCCCATGGAATAAAGCAACATGCTTCTGGCTTTGAAACAGAACTTATTTATTCTTAGAAACAGTCCTCACTTGGCAATCTGGTTTCCTAAGACATAGCAGATTAGATACAGAAAATTTAAAAAGTGTGAAGACGAAGGGGCCGCAAGGTTCTGCTCAGGCAAGCTGCATAAAATCCAGAGAGCCTGGCAGAGAACAACTAGTAAGAAGTAGAGAAGACTCAGTAGGTGCCAACCTTCTGGCATTCTGTGCAAGGACAATAGTGTATGATAGCTCAGTAATTCCCATGGCTTTTGCAGTGTAAGTAATAATGACCCTTGGTCACTGAATAGGACTAAAATTATGTCTTAATATCTCAATTTACAAAGATAAGAGAGGTAAGACACGTTTCCTTCCAAAATAGCCAAGATATTTAATTATACTTAAAAGTTTTTATTTTAGTTTGAAAGAAATCTTTCATCAGAAATATCTCTTTCTTGATAAAATTAGACTAATGAAGTATTACTTGTACTCCTGCCTGAAAAGGTAGCTGCTGTCAAGAGGCAAAGCAGAAGTGTTCTGTGGGTCTGGAGTCTTTGGAGCCTGAGAAAGCAGAGAGAACAACAAGGGATTGAAGACAAGAAAGGGGCTGTGAGATATAAGCAATCTGAAGAGTGAGTTACGGCTTCAGCTAGGCTTCCAGGGAGCATGGGAGATAAATCTGGAGATGATAGCAGAGGTCACGTCATGGAAGGCCTGAAATGGTAAGAGAACATTGAAGGATGTTAGGGGAGTGAAGGAGTCAGACCTACATTTTAGAATAAGCATTTTGGCCATCACAGTGCAGAGGGTGGAATTAGTATATTTAGATATTTGACTATTCTGTCCATTTTCCAGAATATCTCCTTAGTTCTCAAGCAGACGGACCAGCAAAGTGACTAGAGGGACACTCAGTTCTTCACTTGTGGTCTGCCCAGTCAGTAGATAAGACTGGATAGCATTGCGGGCATCAGGACATGTAGCTCCATCAGTTGTTGGCACTGTTACCTTGGGCAAAACATTTCTCCCCGTGAGAGTTCCTTTCTTGATCTGTAATAATCCCTGCTCTTCCTTTCTCATGAGGCTTTTGTGAGAATCCAATAAATGTGGGATCAAAAAGCATTTTGATATAACAAAGTATTATCCTTTTATTCCATTAAAAATATCTTCTGCAGAGCCAAGTACCAAGATAGGCGTAAAACAAGAATATGATAAACATGTGCTTGATTCACTGAATTCTGAAGCACAACTTGGATCTTGTGTTGGATAATCATGGTTTGCCCTCCAGATCCATTTTCTACCCTTCTCCACCTCCTCTGCCCCATGAAACTGACCTCTAGCACCTGTATTGCCGGGGCTTTTTTGTTGTCTGGTTTCTAGTTGGGTTTGGCCAATGGAAGGAACATGTGGATCAGAGGATGAGAGAAGGAGAGAGAAGTCAGGGTACCTGGTCCACTTGCCTACTCCTTGCTGGGCCAGGTTGGCCAGAGCTCTTTTCATCACCTAAGTCTGTAGCTGCTGTTGGAGGTTCTCCGCCAGACTTTTACTTTCACTAGGTTTGGTAACTGTCCCTGCTCAGGCCTCATTGTGGCAATGGCTCCCCACTGCTGCTTGTCTTTGGGTTCTACACCATCCTTTTCTGGTTCTCCTAACTTTGGTTACACCTTTATAAACACTTCTTCCATGAAACTCTCTTCCATTTATCTTTTGAGTATGCCATCCAATAGACTGGATTGCACAGACATCATATGACTTGCTATTACATCTCAGTTTATATTCATGGAACTGTTTATAGGACCTCTTTTGTAGCTGAACTTTCAACCAGTTTTGGTCTTCAATGCTGATATTACAATTCTCCCTAACTCTAAGGGATTGGAAATTTGTAGCCCCTGTGCTCAGTGCTTAACCAAACCTAGCTTTCTTTCCTTCCTCTTTATTTTAAATTGACTTTATTGAGGGAAAGTTTTAAGGCAAGAAAACGCATCTATTTTAAAAGGTACAGTTCAATGAGTTTTGAAAAATATATATGCCCATGAAACCATTGTGACAACTGAGATATAGAACATTTCCATTACTGTAAAATATTTCCTTATTCCCCTTCCTACTCAATTCCAGCCCTAGGCAATGGCTGATCTGTTTTATGTCACCGCAGATTAGATCTATCTTTGTTGGCAATTCATATTAATAAAATCGTACAGTACAAATTCTTTCATGTTCGGCTTTTCTTGCTTAGAATATTGTTTTGGAGATTATTCCATTTTGTTGCAATAGTTTATTCCTTGTTATTGCTATGTGTTGATTCATTCATGTATTGATGGACATTTGGGTTCTTTTCAGTTTTTGCCTATTATAAATAGAGGTGATATTAACACTCAGGCAAAAGTTGTCGTGTGGACATGTTTTCATTTTTCTTAGGTAAATATCTAAGAATGAAACTGCTAGATTATATGATAAGTGTGTGTTTAGCTTTACAAGAATGTGCCAAGGAGTTCTCCAAACTGTTTGTATCATTTTACATTCTCACCAACAATGTGCAAGAATATCAGTTACTTCCTTGCCAGCACTCATATTGTCAGTCTTGTTAATTTTAGACAAATTTTTTTTTTAAAGAGAAGAATTCTTGCTCTGTCACCCAGGCTGGAGTGTAATGAAGTAATCATAGGTCACCACAGCCTTGAACTCCTACTGCAGCCTCCCAAGAAGCTGGGACTACAGGCTTGCAGCACCATGCTTAGCTCAATTTTAGACATTCTAATGGATGTTGTATTAGTCCGTTTTCATGCTGCTGATAAAGACATACCCAAGACTGGGTAATCTATAAAGAAAAAGGGGTTTAATGGACTCATAGTTCCATGTGACTGGGGAGACTTCATAATCTTGGTGGAAGGCAAAAGGCATGTCTTACATGGCAGCAGGCAAGAAAGAATGACAGCCAAGTGAAAAGGAAAATCTCTTATAAAACCATCAGATCTCATGAGACTTATTCACTCCCACAAGAACAGTAGGGAGGAACTGTCCCCATGATTCAGTTATCTCCCAACTGGTCCCTCCCACAACATGTGGGAAATATGGGAGTTACAATTCAAGATGAGATTTGGGTGGGGACACAGAGCCAAACCATGTCATTCTGCCCTGGCCCCACCTAAATCTCATGTCTTCACATTTCAAAACCAATCATGCCTTCCCATCAGTCCCCCAAAGTCTTAACTCATTTCAGCATTAACTCAGAAGTCCACAGTCCAAAGTCTCATCTAAGACAAGACAAGTCCTTTCCACCTATAAGCCTGTAAAATGAAGAGCAAGTTAGTTACTTCCCAAGTACAATGGAGGGTACAGGCATTGGATAAATACATCCATTCCAAATGGGAGAAATGGGCCAAAATGAAAGGGCTAAAGCCCTCATGCAAGTCTGAAATCCTGCAGGGCAGTCAAATCTTAAAGTTCCAAAATGATCTCCTTTGACTCCATGTCTCACATCTAGGGCACACTGATGCAAGAGGTGGGTGTTCACATCATTGGGCAGCTCCATGCCTGTGGTTTTGCAGGATACAGCCTCTTTCCCAGCTTCCTTCATGGGCTGGTGTTGAGTAGCACATGCTGCAAGCTGTCAGTGGATCTACCATTCTGGGGTCTGGAGGATTGTGGCCCTCTTCTCAGAGCTCCACTGGGCACTCTGTGTGGGGGCTTCAACTCCACATTACCATTCCACATTGCCCTAGCAGAGGTTCTCCATGAAGGTTCTGCCCCTGCAGCAAACTTCTGCTTGGACATCCAGGCAATTCCATACATCCTCTGAAGTCTAGGTGGAGGTTCCCAAACCCCAATTCTTGACTTCTGTGCACCTGCAGTCTCAACACCACATGGAAGCTGCCAAGGCTTGGGGCTTGCACCATCTGAAGCCATGGCCTGATCTGTATCATGGCTCCTTTTAGCCATGGCTAGAGTGGCTGGGATGCAGGGCACCAAGTCCCTGGGCTGCACACAGCAGGGGGACCCTGGGCCTGACCCATGAAACCATTTTTTCCTCCTAGCCGGGCCTGTAATGGGAGAGACTTCCACAAAGGTCTCTGACATGCTGTGGAGATATTTTCTCCATTGTCTTGGTGATTAACATTTGGCTCCTTGTTATGTATGCAAATTTCTGCAGCTGGCTTGAATTTCTCCTCAGAAAATAGTTTTTTCTTTTCTTTTGCATCATCAGGCTGCGAATTTTCCTAACCTTTCTGCTCTGTTTCCCTTCTAAAACTGGTTGCTTTTAACAGCACCCAAGTCACCTCTTGAATGCTTTGCTGCTTAGAAATTTCTTCTGCCAGATACTCTAAATCATCTCCCTCAAGTTCAAAGTTTCGCAAATCTCTAGGGCAGGGAAAAAGTCCACTAGTCTCTCTGCTAAAACATACCAAGAGTCATCTTTATTCCAGTTCCCAAAAAGTTCCTCATCTCCATGTGAGACCAACTCAGCCTGGATTTAATTGTCCATATTGTTATCAGCATTTTGGTCAAAACCATACAAGTCTCTAGGAAGTTCCAAACTTTCCCACCTCTTCCTGTCTTCTGAGTCCTCAAGACTGTTCTAACCCCTCTGCCTGTTACCCAGTTCCAAAGTTGCTTCCACATTTTTGGGTATCTTTATGACAGTGCCCCACTACCTGGTACCAATTTACTGTATTAGTCTGTTCTCATGCTGCTAATAAAGACATACCTGAATCTGGGCAGTTGATAAAGAAAAAGAGTTTTAATGGACTCACAGTTCCATATGGCTGGGAAGGCCGCACAATCATGGTGGAAAGCAGAAGGCACGTCTTACATGGCAGCAGGCAAGAGAGAGAGTGAGAGCCAAGTGAAAGGGGAAATCCCTTATAAAAACATCAGATCTCATGAGACTTACTCACTAACATGAGAACAGTATGGGGGAGCCACCCCCATGACTGAATTATCTCCCACCAGGTCCTTCCCTCAACATGTGGGAATTATGGGAGCTCCAATTCAGGATAAGATTTGGGTGGGGACACAGCCAAACCATATAAGATGTGTAGTAGTATCTTATTGTGACCATAATTTGCTTTTCCATGATAACTAATACTTTGGGGCTTTAAAAAATACTTTGTAGACTTTGTGAAATGCTTATTCAAATGTTTTGTTCTTTTTTTGGTTTAGCTATTTTGCTTATTACTGAGTTGCAAGTTCTTTCTATATTCTGAATGCAAATTCATCATCAGCTATATGTGTTGTGAATTTTCGAGGATTTTCCAGGTATTTTCTCAATGATGTCTTTGAAAGATGGAAGTTTTAAAATGTTAATGTAATCTAACTTATTAGTTTTTTCTTTATGCTTCATTTTCTTGGGCATAAGCTATCTTTGCCTAACCCAATCAATGCCACAGATTCTCTCTCCTATGTTTTTTTATAATTTTAGTGGTTATAGTTAGGAATATAATTCATTTAAAGTTAATTTTTGTGGATAGTGTTAGGTAGATGTTAAGGGATTTTTATTTTTCCACATAAATATCTAGCTTGTACCATTTGTTGAAAAGAATATATCTTTGCCTTGTTCCAAAAACTTAGAGGTGAACACTTAGTCTTATTATGTATGATGTTAGAGTAGGTTTTTCATAGATGTTCTTTATCTGCTTGATGAATTTCCTTCTATTTCTAGTTTGTTGACTTTTTTTTTGTGATGAGGAGGTTTTGACATTTGTCAAATGCTTTTTCTGTCTCAGTAGAGTTGGTCATGTTTTTTTCTCTTTATTCTGTTGATATGGTGAATTGTATTAATTAATTTTGAACTTCAAAGGAGTTGAATTCCTGGGAGTCACAGTTTGTACATCCTGTATTAAATTCCTCCCAAGCTGAGCTGAGTTCCTGACTTCCCTTTTCTTTTTTTTTGAGACAGAGTCTTGGTCTGTCACCCAGGCTGGAGTGTAGTGGCATGATCTTGGCTCACTGTAACCTCTGCCTCCCGTGTTCAAGCAATTCTTCTGCCTGAGCCTCCTCAGTAGCTGGGAAAACAAGTGTGTGCCACCACACCCAGATAATTTTTGTATTTTCAGTAGAGATGAGGTTTTACCATGTTAGCCAGGCTGGTCTCGAACTCCTGACCTCAACTGATCCACCTGCCTCAGCCTCCCAAAGTGCTGGGATTACAAGTGTGAGCCACCATGCCCGGCCCTGACTTCTTTTTGATTCAGCTATAAGGTTGATTATTTCTTGGACCTTACAATGGCATACCAGACATGAAATGCTGCCATGTGGTATAAGAGTGACCTGGTTGAGTTGGGTACTGCTTCTCACTTCTTCCATGACACCCTCTTTTTTTAGCAATGTACCCTTTACACCAAATGACAACTATTGCTTTCCTTTTTTTTTTTTTATCTTAGCATCTGCCTAACTGGATTTGAGCTTTCTAAGAGCTGAGACTTTGTCTTTGTCATTTTGGTAAGCCTGGTGCCAAATGCTTGATAATATTAAGAAGAACAATAATAGCTATAGAGAGGTGCTTTGCTTCCATTATCTTGAATGCTCCCCCAAACCCCATTAGGTTGGTCTTCTTAGACTGTTACAGACAAAGTTCAGAAAGGTCGAGTCTTTTGTCCCAGGTCACCTCACCGATAGGTCCAAATCCATTATTTAAAGTGTATTATCTTTCCACCTTGTTGCAGAATCTTTTACATGGTAGGCTATTAAATAGTTGTCAACTGATTGGCTGCATGAATAAGTGAGTGAATATATTAAAGTAGCCTTTCTCTCTTTTTTCATGAATGGAAGAGGTCTACCTAATGAGAAAAAAAGTCAGCTTGGGAACTGGCATCTTGGGGAGGCATGAGGGAAGGGGAACCAAGAGGGGTAGTGGGGGGGTACTTGCTAAAAAAAAGAAAAGGAAGTATAAACTATAAATTTACTTGACAGGGTTGCATCTCTGTGGCTTAGACGTTGGCCACTTCATCTTGGCATGACTATTATATAACAGGAGGATGGAGAAATGGCCGGAAAGTATTGCTTCCTATTACATAACTCTTACTATGTGCCTGACAGCATTTCTGATAATGAGGAGAACAGAAAGTATGCCTGTCTTCGAGAGAAAGGCTTTAAGCTTCTTGCAGGAGAATGAGTCTGGTCTTCAGCCGTTTAGAGCGTTAGAGTACTGACTGATTTCCTCAGAAAGCCTCAGACTGTATCCCCAGTCATGGTTCTTTGCACCCCCTCCCCTAGGGAATGGTTGATATTCACATTCCTCAGAAACACTTTTAACATCTAAATATGTGGTCCTTCAGAGCCCAAAGAGGAATGTCTGGTGGAGAAGGCACTAGAATATTTGAGGTTTTGTCCTTTCGTCAGATCGGTCCCTGCTGAGCGGGGCCATGTATTTTTGCTTCCCCAGTTTGGTGTTTTGGTGATAAGAAATGGGAATACTTTTAAAATAGTTCTTCCTTGTCTGGTTAGCATGTTGCAGAAACCTATATGATACAATAGGCATTACCTGGTAGGCTCTGCAGTGGTCTCTTATCAGATTGTGCTGAGTAAAGCCACCTTGAGGTCAGTTAGGGTCAACCTTCAGAGCACCCAACCCAATAGTGTTTTTCACCTGCACCACTTCCCTTTGACCTAAGTCTCTCCAATGCCCAGCAATTGTTCTGTGTCAGTATGTGAAACCAAATGAACCCATGCTGGAATCCTCCGTTGTCTTTACTCTGCATGCAGTCCCCAGAAACTTTTGGTGATACCAGCACCTCCAAAACCTCTCTGGAATCCAACCACTTCTTACTCTCGGCTCTGCTACCTTTCCATGCAAGTCCCCTTCCAGTTTTTCTTAATTTACTCTTCTGTCTCTAGTGCCCATTCACCATACAGGAGCTGGAATTAACACTTTCAAAGTTACAAATTAAAGCATACCACTGTGCTGCTAAAAACCTTTAAATGCTTTCTGCTGCACTTAAGGATCCTATCTCCTCCCTGTGTCTTCAAGACCTGATGAGATCTGGTTCTGTCAACCCTTTGACTTGATCTCCTATCACCCCTATTCCTGACATGCTGGCCTTCCTTCTGTTCCTCAAACACACTTTGCCTTAGGCTCTTTGTTCTAGGTCTTCTTGCTACTTGGAAAGCTCTTTCTCAGGATTCTGGCCTGGCCAGTTCATCAGTTTTCTGATCTGATCTCAAATATCATCTCCGGCCTTGCTACCCTATCTAAAGTTGCCTCTCATTCTGTCTCTATCCTGTTACACTGCTTTATTTTTTTTTCATAGAACTGACCTATGCATATAAGCATATGCATAACTAAGCATATCTCTATGCTTTTGTCTATTTCCATTTATTTCTCTGTTTATTTTCTATTTCAGGGGTTTACAAACTACTGTGGGTCAAATCAAGCCTGCCTGGTTTTGTAAATAGTTATATTGGAACATGGCCTGGCCTGTTTGTTTATGCATTGTCAATGGCTGCTTTGGATCTAAGGGCATTACTGAATAATGGTGACAGAGACCATCTGGACTGCAAAGCCTAAATTATTTAGTATCTGGCCCTTTACAGAAAAATTTACTGACACCTGTTCTATCTCCCTCCACTACTTACCTGTCTTGTTCACTGCCAATTCCCCAGCACCTAATAAAGTTCTGGGCACATGGTGGTTCTGAATAAATATTTGTCAACTGAACTTAGTCAATGAAGGAACACAGGACATTGTGACTGGTTTTGACTCTAAGAGCATAGGTCTTTTGACCCTTATTTCTTGCAGGCAAAAAGGAATTGGTTTTTTGCATGTTCACATGCATATGTACATTTGTGTGTTCTGGAATGAGAAAATAGTGAGGCAAAATGGACAATATGAGGTTCTACATCCATACAGATTATTGTTCCAAACCTGTGTGTGTCACTTAGTGTCCGTATGGGCTTGGAAAACACAGTTAACCTCTTTTGCCTCTGTCTTTTCATCTTGAAAAAGGAGAGACTGGGACCCACCTTTCATAGTTCCAGTGAACATGTTAGGGATAACATTGACTGACTTTGGATGGCTAGTCAAGATAAGGAATGTGAGGAAGACTACACTTAGTTTTCATGAAGGAGCTTGAAGGAACAGAGTACAATGAAGTCAAAGTATAGATACCAACATTTTGACAATTCAGTTCAACTCAATCAACTAACCCAACAGATACTGATTAGGCACCTTTTGTGTTGCAGGCATTGTGCTATGTTACAGGAATATAGAAACTATCGAAGAAGAGCTTAACAGCCCTCAAATTCTTGACTAGCTAATTATGCCCAAGGCCAAGTGCTTCATGCTTGAGAATGCAGAGACAAACAAGACAGAGTCCCAACCATGCAGACTTCTGATCTTACAGGAGAGTTCTGAGGAATTCACCTCCTACACCTAACAGTTGAAGGTTAGAAGAACCATAAAAGATATGCAAACATCAAAGAAGATCTAAAGAAGGGGATATGACCATGTTAGGTTTATTTTTAGGTTTGAATAGAGAAGCCTACAGTATTGTCAGCCTTTTTTCTTTATATAACCTCCAGTCCCCTATGATTTTATTTTTAAACGCGCTTTGTTTATATACCACCTATTCTGATAACTCAAACTTTAATTAATTATTTTTTCCGAGGTAAGTGAGCAATATATAGTAAATTTCGAAAACTAGTAACACAAAGGTCAAATTTTATTGTAACTTGAGGGAAAGATAAGCAAATTTCTGATTAGTAGAAGTACACTAATTAAAAAAACATATATATGTTTTAGCAACAGGGTCTTGCTCTGTCACCCAGGCTGGAGTGTAGTGGTGGGATCTTAGCCACTGCAGCCTGGGCTCAAGCGATCCTCCCACCTTGACTTCCCAAGTAGCTAGTACTATAGACATGTCCCACCACACCTAGTTAAAAATATATATATTTTTTGTAGAGATGGGATCTTGCTATGTTGACCAGGCTCATCTTGAACTCGTGGCCTTATGTGATCCTCCCTTCTCAGCCTCCCAAACTGTTGAGATTACAGGTGTGAACCACTATGCCTGGCCTCAATTTGTTTTTTCTTATGTAGAGAGAAATTTGAGGGATGGCTTTGGGTGTTAGTGTGGTTAGCCACTCATGGCTCAATTAGACAGACTCATTTCCATCTGGGTCTTTCACTGCAGATTTTATGTATTAACTGAAGTGCTCTTATGATCATGGACATGAAGGCTACTCAAAAAACTTCTTCCTTCAGTCTCTTTTGTTTGAGAACACATCAAAAAACTTGAAGATACGGTGCCAGAACTTGAAGATACAGAGATGAACAGTCTGTATTTTAAAATTCTGAATTCTAAGCTCATTCAATACTGTATTGATTTCTTATGAATAAAAAAATCAAGAAAAATCTGTAAATTAAGAAGTTCACATTTTCAATCATTCACTGAGCACAAACTCTGCATGACGCACTAGGTGCTGGATAATCAACTGAGCACGGTCTCTGCTCTTTAAGAGCTTATAGTTTCGTGAAGGACATTGATAGGTAAACAGTTACTGAAAGATGTTTTAAGTTTTATGATTAAGAAGCAATATATTGTAGTTCCTGGGTTCAGATCTCAGGTGTACTCCTGACAATCTGTTTGATCACAGGCAAGTCATTTATCTTCTCAGTACCTCAGTTTCTTCAACTGTAACACAAAGATAATAATAGTCTCTCACAATGTCATTGAAGGGTTTCCTGGAGAAAACAGTACTTGACACATATTAGGTAATCAATAAATGCTACTGAAGGAATCACATGGACCTAATGGAATATAATATAGAGGGCAGGGTGTTCAAACATAGAGTTTCCCACTTTTCAGAAAGAATCTTGCCTAAAATTTTCTATTGTGATGTAAGAATGGTTTCCCTCTTGTGTATTAAATTGATCCTCTGTGACATCTAGTCACTCACACTCCTTTTTTTTTTTTCTTTCCCTCACTGGATTTCTCAGTGAATGCAATGAGTCTAATGTATTTCTGATTTTACCTAATAGCAAGCATCCATGGCACTGAAATAGCAGCTATTTAGAAAATTAAATAGCCATTGTACTATTCAATTTCCATTAACAGAGTCATTTGAGACTTTAATATTCCTTCATTTAAGGAGGAAGTTGCAGGTAACATGCTACATTCACTTTGCATATTCAGCTGACAGGGAGTATCAGTAAAGTTACGCAGTCAGCAGTTAGTTATTATGTTAGCTTCAATCATAATTTATTAAGCTATGGGACATGGTGGTGTTCACATCCCATATAACTGGTTACAATATATTTCTAGTAACCTATGGATAGAGAAGAGAACACATATTCATTTATTTTCTCGTCATTGGGTTGCAAGTATGTGCTAGGTCCTATAGTAGACACTGAGGATAATGTAGTAATTGGGACATTTCACATCTCATCTCCTACCCTCATAGTAATACAAAGAGATGTCCAGTCTTTATTGTTTGGGGAGACAAAATAAATGAAATGATATTAATTTAATACCTTCTATGTTTACCTTACTTGTAATTTTTCAATTCAATTAAATCTGATTCATTTTATTTCAGTTCAGTTCTACATATCATTTTTTTTTTTTACTATTAACTACAGAGTTTATTTGGATTTTACCATTTTTCCCAATAATGTCTTTTTCTGCTTTGAGATCCAATCTAGGATGCCATGCTGGACTTACAGCTATTGCTTTCTTTTTTTCCTAACTTTATATTTTGAAATAATTCCAGATTCATAGGAAGTTGTGAAGGTAGTGGCCCCATGCACCCTTCATCCAGTTTCTCTCAGTGGTTACATCTTACATGATTATAATACAGTATTCCAACCAAGACTTTGACACTGGTGCAATGTGGGTGGATAGTCTCGCATCATTTGTCACATGTATATTTGTGTAACTACCCCTGCAATCAAGATAAAAAACTGTCCCATCCCTGTAAGGATCTCACTCCCCACCACCCCAGCCCCTGGCAACCACTAATCATTCATCTCTTATTTTGTCATTTCAAGAATTCAACTTATCATTTACTGATCACTAATCTGATCCACTTTGAGAATGACTAGCTAAAAACCAGGTAAATGTGCCACTGACTTCCCGTGGGCTTGAATCTGGTCAGGGAGCTTCTCTGTGTAAAAGCTAAGGCCAGACTCTGGGTTGTAAGTGACAGAAACCCAACTTCAGCAATTTTAGGCTACAAGGGGAGTTTTGGGGATAGCTTATGTGACTGAGGGGAGTGAAACACGTATTCAGGCCAAAGGTAAGGGAAACATTACCAAGGTTTGCTTTTCCTACTGTGTTCTTTCTCCTGTCTGTGTACCAGTCTTATCACCTCCTACCTTAGTCTGAATTTTCCACCTGGTAAAGGAACGTAGTGTTAGAGTCCCACTTTCCATCACTGGGGAGCAACTGAGACTTTGATTGGCCCATCTTGGGTCATCTGCAGTTAATGTCCAATTGGTAAAATGATTGCATTGACTTGCTTTTATAATTATCTGATAAACTCCTCCTGGAATTCACATAGCACTTTGAAATGCGGAAGAGAAGTTCCTCAGTAACTTCTGATTATGTAATAAATTTATTATCTGATTACAAAATTAATGCATATTCACTCTAGGGAATTTAGAGAATAAAATGTAAAAGTGTAAAGTAGTACAGTCATGTGCTACATAATGATGTTCTGGTCAATGACAGACCACATATACAACAGTGGTCCCATAAGACTATAGTGGAGCTGAAAAATTCTTATCACCTGGTAACGTCATAGCCAATGTAGTGTCATAGCACAATGCATTACTCGTGTTCATTGTGATGCTGCTGTAAACAAACCTACTGTGCTGACACTCATATAAAAGTATAACACATACAATTATGTACAGTATATAGTACTTGATAATAAATGACTATGTTACAGGCTTATGTATTTACTAAACTATATTTTTAGTCATTATTTTAGAGTGTATTCCTTCTACTTATGCATACAAAAGTTAATGGTAAAACATCCTTAAGTAAGTCCTTCAGGAGGTATCCAGAAGAAGGCATTATCGTCCTAGAAGATGACAGCTCTATGTGTGTTATTGCCTCTGAGGACCTTCCAGTGGAACAGGATGTGGAGGTGGAACAGTGATATTGATGCTGCTAATACTGATCCTGTGTAGGTCTAGGCTAATGTGTGCATTTGTGTCTTAGTTTTTAACAAAAAGTTTAAGGGATAAAAAACAATTTTTCAAATAGAAAAAATAGAATATGGACATAAAGAATTTTTTGTACAGCTGTACAACGTATTTGTGTTTTAAGCTAAGTGTTATTACACAAGAATCAAAAACGCTACAGTAGTGTGTAGTAGTCCTAGGCCTTCATGTTTACTCAGCTCTCACTCACTGACTCACCTAGAACAACTTCTAGTCCTGCAAGTTCCATTCCTGGTAAGTGCCCTATACTGATGTGCTCTTTCCAAATCTTTCATACTCTATTTTTTCTATATTTTTTTCTATTTTTTGGGTGCATAAGTACTTACAATTGTGTTACAGTTGCTTGCAGTATTCAATCCAGGAACATGCTTGTAGCATAAGAGCAATAGGCTATACCATATAGCTTAGGTATGTAATGGGCTATAGCATGCAGGTTTTTGTAAGTACACTCTATGATGTTTGCACAAAAGTGAGATCACCTAACAACACATTTCTCAGAATATGACCCCATCATTAAGCAATACATGACTGTATTTGCAAAGGTAGTTTTTAGTATAACTTTTTCTCAACCAAAAAATTTCTATATTTGCTTTTCTGTAATCTGCTGTTTTTCTTTTCCTAATATAGCATGAATGGATTTCCACATCACATTTTCTGACACTATGACTTTTTAATATGTTCAGTATTTGGTTGTCTGGATATATCAGAATGTAGCCCATATGTTGCTTTGGATATTGAAGTTGTTTTCCAATTATTTTCCCTAGATATTATGAAAATCTTATTAGCATCTTTCTATTAATAATTACATCTTTGTTCAGGTAATTTATTAGGGTAAAATCCAATTAAAATAGGTGTATCAAAGCATAATGCATGTTAATATATATATTTAAATGTATTTATGCATGTATCGCCAAATTGCCTCCTAGATAAGTTCTATCAGTATACCTGATGCCTTCTGCTGGTTTCTCATGAGCATTCCTGGCAGAAGCAAACATAATCTGGGGGGCTACAATGAAGGGCAGCTTAAAAGGGAGAAGTTGCAGCTGAGAACCGAGCCCTTTTTCTTTTTCAACAAACTGGAGATCACTTATTAGTGCAAAGAACACCTCATTATTGAGAAGGACAACCAAACAATTTATCCATTTAAAAAAAGTCTTATTAATTAATTATCTAATTAATTTTAAGGACATAGGCATGGGCAAGGACTTCATGTCTAAAACACCAAAATTGGTGAAATTGACAAATGGGATATAGTTAAACTAAAGAGCTTCTGCACAGCAAAAGAAACTACCATCGGAGTGAACAGGCAACCTGAAGAATGAGAGAAAATTTTTGCAATCTACTCATCTGACAAAGGGCTAGTATCCAGAACCTATAAAGAACTCAATGAAATTTACAAGAAAAAAACAACCCCATCAAAAATTGGGCAAAGGATATGAACAGATACTTCTCAAAAGAAGACATTCATGCAGCCAACAGACACATGAAAAAATGCTCATCATCACTCACCATCAGAGAAATGCAAATCAAAACCATAATGGGATACCATCTCACACCAGTTAGAATGGCAATCATTAAAAAATCAGGAAACAACAGGTACTGGAGAGGATGTGGAGAAATAGGAACACTTTTACACTGTTGGTGGGACTGTAAACTAGTTCAACCATTGTGGAAAACAGTGTGACGATTCTTCAAGGATCTAGAACTAGAAATACCATTTGACCCAGCCATCCCATCACTGGGGATATACCCAAAAGATTATAAGTCATGCTACTATAAAGACACATGCACGCGTATGTTTATTGTGGCACTATTCACAATAGCAAAGACTTGGAATCAACCCAAATGTCCATCAGTGACAGACTGGATTAAGAAAATGTGGCACATATACACCATGGAATACTATGCAGCCATGAAAAAAGATGAGTTCATGTCCTTTGTAGGGACATGGATGCAGCTGGAAACCATCATTCTCAGCAAACTATCGCAAGAACAGAAAACCAAAGACTGCATGTTCTCACTCATAGGTGGGAATTGAACAATGAGATCACTTGGACACAGGAAGGGGATCATCACACATACCGGGTCCTATTGTGGGGAGGGGGTAGTGGGAAGGGATAGCATTAGGAGATATACCTAATGTAAATGACGAGTTAATGGGTGCAGCACACCAACATGGCACATGTATACATATGTAACAAACCTGCACGTTGTGCACATGTACCCTAGAACTTAAAGTATAAAAAAAAAAAACCAAAGGAATGTATTGCAAAATAAAACACACATATGAAAAAATGCATGATATGGTTTGGCTCTGTGTTCCCACCTAAATCTCCTGTGGAATTATAATCTCCAAGTTTTGAAGGTGGGGCCTGGTATAGGAGGTGATTGGATGATGGGGACAGACTTCCCCCATGCTGTTCTCATGATAGTGAGTTCTCACGATATCTGATGGTTTAAAAGTGTGTGGCACTTCCTTCTTTGTGCACTCTCTCTCTCTCTCTCACCGGCCAGCATGTGAAGAAGGTCCCTTCTTTCCTTTTGCCTTCTGCCATGATTATAAGCTTCCTGAGGCCTCTATCATGCTCCCCGTTAAGCTTATAAAACTGTGAGTCAATTAAACCCCTTTTCTTCGTAAATTACCCACTCTCAGGTAGTTGTTTATAGCAGTTTGAAAACAAACTAATACAGAAAATTCGTACCAAGAAAGAGGAGCATTGCTACAAAGATATCTGAAAATGTGGATGCAACATTGGAACTGGGTAATGGGCAGAGGTTGGAACAGTTTGAAGGGCTCAGAAGAAAACAGGAAGATGAGGGAAAGTTTGGAATTTCATAGACAGTTGTTGAATGGTTGTGACCAAAATTCTGATGGTGATATGGACAGTGGAAGTCCAGGCCGAGGCGGGTCTTAGATGGAATGAGGAACTTACTGGGAATTGGAGCAAAGGTCACTCTTGCTATGCTTTTGCAAAGAGACTAGGGGCATTCTGTCCCTGCTCTAGGGATCTGTGAAATTTTGAGCTTGAGAAAGATGATTTAGGGTATCTGGTGGAAGAAATTTCTAAATAGCAAAGCATTCCAATATGTGCCTGACTGCTTCTAACAGCATAGAGTCATATGCGTTCACAAAGAGATGGTCTGAAATAGGAACTTACATTTAAAGGGGAAGCAGAGCACACAAGTTTGGAAAATTTGCAGCATGAACATGTGATACAAAAGAAAAACCCATTTTCTGGGGAGAAGTTCAAACTGGCTACAGAAATTTGCATAAGTAAAGAGGAGTTGAATGTTAATAGCCAAGACAATGGAGAAAATGTCTTCATGGCATGTCAGAAACCTTTGAGGCCGCCCCTTCCATCACAAGCCTGGAGTCCCAGGAGGAAAAAATGATTTCATGGGCCAGGCCCAGGGCTCTGCTACTCTGTGCAGCCTTGGGTCATGGCACCCTGCATCCCAGCTGTGGCTAAAGTAGTCAAGGTACAGCCAAGGCAGTGGCTTCAGAGGGTGCAAGCCCCAAGCCTTGATGGCTTACATGTGGTATTGGGCCTGTGGGTGTGCAGAAGACAAGAGTTGAGGTTTGGGAACCTCCACCTAGATCTCACAGGATGTATGGAAACACCTGGATGTCCAGACAGAAGTCTGCTGCAGGGGAGGAACCCTCATGGAGAACCTCTACTAGGTCAGTGCAGAGGGGAAATGTGGGGCTGGAGCCCTCACATAGAGTCCCCACTGGGGCACTGCCTAGTGGAGCTGTGAGAAGTGGGGCACCATCTTCCAGACCCCAGAACGCTAGATCAACAACAGCTTGCACCATGCACCTGGAAAAGCCACAGGCACTCAACACCCAGACTCTTCTCAGAGGTAGCCATTATCATCAGGGTGGTCTATTTCCTCTAGACCAGTGCTATTCAATAGAACTGTCTACATTGATGAAGTGTTCTGTTTCAGCTCTGTTTAATACAGGAGGAGCTAGCCACATGTAGCTGTTGAGCATTTGAAATGTGGCTAATTTAACTGAGGAACTGACTTTGAAATTTTACTTAATTTAATTTTTTATTCATTTATTTTTTGAGACAGGGTCTCACTCTGTCACCTACGCTGGAATGCGGTGTTGTGATCTCAACTCACTGCAACCTATGCCTCCCAGGCTTAGGGGATCTTCCCACCTCAGCCTCCAAAGTAGCTGGGACTATAAGTGTGCCACCATGCCCAGCTAATTTTTGTATTTTTTGTATGAACAGGCTTTTGCCATGTTGCCCAGGCTGGTCTTGAACTCCTGGGCTCAAGCAACCCAGTGCCTTGGCCTCCCAAAGTGCTGGGATTACAGACGTCAGCCACCACGCCTGGTCTGTAATTAATTTAAATTTTGATAGGCGCACATGAGTAGTGGTTAGATTGGACAGCAGTCTTCTATAATTTTGAAACGCTTTTTGTATTCTGGCACACTGGTTCCTTACAGTATCTTACACACGAGGAAATGTACATCTCACTGAGATGAGGGACAAGCCCAGGTCTCCAAGACAGCATCTGCAGAAGTCCTTTCTTGATGCCATGACCAGTGGTCTTTCCACATTACCCTTCTAGACATAATCAACAACACTACAAAGGTCATCTGTGCATGTGACGTTTTAAAAACAAGTATTTGTCTCAGCCTACAGTCTCAGCTGGAATTTGAGTAGCCCACTCATGGTTTTGTGTGGTTTGGTTTCAAAAAGGGTGGGGTAAGAGCTGATGCTTCCCTTCCCCAGTGACCTTTTTTTTCTCTGGCTCTACATCTATTTTTGAAAGCTGAATTATTTTGTAGCTCTATAGTCTTGCGTTATCACCAAAGTGATCTCACCTTAAAAGTTATCATTATTTCTTTTTTTGAGACAGAAAAATAAAAAAAAAGGAGAACAGTTTCTGTCTGAGCATGAATTAAATGGCATATTTAAAAATCATCATTCATGACCTTCTAGTTCTTTGCCATCAGGTTCATGTTGAAAGAGCTTGAGTCAGGGGCCTCCAGACCTGAGTCCTGGTCCCAAATCTGCCCTAGTAGCATGCAGCGGTAATATAAACTGATAAATAACTTGGTGAGTTGTCGACCCAGGGACTAGATAGAAAAGCCCCATAAGTACCATCTAAACTCTGAGGGTCTAGGTATTTAATATTTATGGATTAAATCCTTTGCATAATTTCAATTGTTTTTACCATGCAATTGAAATCGTCTACTCCTTAGACAAGAAGGCAGGGGTGGTGTGATACTCACCTTGGTAATCTTAGCTCTTAGCAAAATAATTCACTCAGAGCAGGTACTGAAAAGTGTAGTCCTTGAATGAGACAAGAAAGGAAGGTAGGTAGAAATGAAGGGGGAAAATATAGGAATGAAGACAGGTGGGAGGGAAGGAAAGAGAAAACAAGCACTCTTGTTACCAATCAATTACTTTCCATACTTTATCTCATTCTTTAATCTCTCCAACAACTGGATAAGTGATATATCAATGGAGAACCTGAGGGTCGGAGAGGTCAAGTAACTCGCTGAAGGCTACACAGCTGCCAAGTAGTGACGTTTCTTCTCTAGTGGCAACTCACCGAGCTAGAATCCAGATTCTCAGATTATTGCTTCCATTTTTAAGGCTGGTGAGAATGGGGAAATTAGCATCTTTGCTGAGTACCTATGCCTCAAGCAAAGCCCCACAGTTGACCTGAGAAAGATGAAGGTGTCAGATCAGTTCTTTCCTGCAGTTATTTCTCTTCTTGACATCAAGCAAATCTTAAACCAGGTTCCTGGGTTGACATTCTCAAGCATATGGATTTGGAGAGAGGGCCTTTCTCAGCTAGGGAAGTATGTTAATTTCACAGAGGCCTTCTCAGCAAGTTGGAGAGGCCATTCTCTGAACCATTTGATCTCATCTTTTGTCTGGATTTAGAATGGATATCTTTTCTCCCTTTAAATATCACCCTTCTTACAGTCCCTCTTCATCAAACTCTTTGTTGTAGATGATTAGACCAGGAAGAGAGAAGGTGGCTGCCCAACAAGCTTGGGAAAGGCCAGAGAGGAGGGGTGACCAGTCTCAGGAACCCCTGAACTCCAAGACTGAATCCCACATAATTCCCTGTGTCTGAGGGAGTCTTTGTGAAGTTATTGAAAGGAAGTGGACCTGGGAAGGGGTGGTGGCCTTCTCACCCACAGTGCTCAGAGGGGCTTGGGTTGCTTCTAATGACTAGGTGGGGAGAGGACACACTTAGCTGGAAGACAGCTGCCTGGCACAAAAATGGGGTGATGAGAGAAGGTGCAGGATTCCAGCAGTCTTAGGTTTAGCCCCCGGTCCCTGCTTCTTTGGGACATCCCTGCCTCATTGGGACATCCCTACCGCTCTGCCCCATCTTTTGTAGGGAGCTATGTGAACTGACATGTAGATAACAAAACCAGTCACGTGGTCTCGAGGTCATAATCCAGATCTATAAAGGGTGAGAAATAAGTGACTTATTGAAAAAATTCAAAAAGTGGTAAAATAGGAAAGAGCAGATGTTTCAAGGTAGTATAGTAAATTATTTAAGGACCGTATTGTTACGCAGATTGGGGTTTGAACCCAGACTTAACCTTGCAGAGACTCAGTTCTCTGCAATGAGAATTAGAGATAAAAATCTCTCAGACAGTGTAAGTTCTTACTAAGTGGTGGATACTCGAATGAATCCATGAAATCAACTAGTCCAATTCCTCATTTGGATGAAGAAAGTGAGGCCCAGAGATGGGAAGTGACTTGGTGAAGGTTGCACCGTAAGCTAATAGCGAAGCTAAGATGGAAACAGTTTGCTCTTGCTACTAAAATCAAGTGCCATCAGAGGAGTTCTGTAACCAAAGTCCCTCTTTATTTCAAAAGCTGGATCTGGGGTGCGTACAAATTGGGAGATGGTGTCATGCACATCTGAGAGATTTGAAAAATGACTATGCTTTCCTTTGGAATGTTATGATTATATTTCTGGATGGTGTTTTCTTTGGAACAGAAATGAAAAACTATAATTTTAAACCAGAGAGCTGACATGCTGAATAGTTACTACTGCTCGAACATGGAATGATGTAGAGACTAGTTCTGTTTTTGGAAAGAATATAAAAATGGAAAGAAACCTTAAAAATGAGAGACAGAAAGGAGTTGTTTGTTCTTGCAGTCTGAGGCCACCAAAGTCTAGGATCTTCATTTTGACTAGAAATATGTTGACGTGATTCCTTTCATTGAATTCCTGGGTAGTTTGAGTTGTGGGGTAAGAGGTATCTCCTATTTTGTATGATGAGTTGGGCACATTGCACAAGCTGAGATTGTTAGAGGCTTATAAATGACTGTTAATATAGTCACGTTTTTATAATGGTGCCCAGCCCTTGCATGATCTCCTGTAATTCTTGTGAGGCTTTGAAAAGAGTGGTCTTTTTATCACTTATATTTTTCAGATGAAGAAATCAAGGCTCAGAGGTAACTTGCCAAGTGTCATCAGTGCGGGAAGTGGCTAAGATGGGCACTGAGACATGAGTTTTTTGACATTATGTGAAATTCTTTGTACTCACTTCAAGAATGGAGACAATCACCCTGGGCTGGCTGCTTTTGGGGTTTACCCTATGCTCTGGGCAATAGCTCAGGGTGGCAGCTGACTGATTTTCCTATCCATGCACCTAGCTTAGTGCCCCTTCTGCCTCTTCTTCCATCATGCAAGGCAGGGCAGGTGTGTGTGCATACTGTGCTCATTCTACCCCCCTCATAATTCCTTTTTAGTAATCATGTCCCTTTAATTTAGCCATGATAATGGGGATTCTTCTTTGTTTCTGATTCCTGGGGTCCTAGTTCCTGCCTCATGGCCCTCGTCCTATCACTGGGCTTCAGCTTTGTGCCACTCTTTTGCAGACACTGTTGCCTGCCTTTTCTTGCTTGCTCACAGAAGTCTGATTTTGCTTAGGTGTCTGTTCTCTGTGACTATCAAGAAAGGCTGGGCTCTGCAATTGCCCCAGGCTCAGGGAGTGACTCCTGACTGGTCTAAGCCAATAATCATGGAACCAGTCACTTCACAGTGATTGGTTTAGGCATTGGCATGTGAACTTAGTTTGGCCAATGAGATATGAATGGAGATCTGCTCAGGAGCTTCCTGGAAAGGTTTTCCTCATTTTCAGGAAGGAGTGTTGGGTGCTCTGTTGTTGCTCCTGAATACTGATGTGCCTGCATATAATGAATGCAACTGCAGTTCTTGTTTGGGTGACCATAAAAGTTGCAAAACTTAGGAGAACACGCTGAGCATGGCAGCATGGAAGGTTGGAAGTAAACCTGGGTCCATCATGAAGTCATTGAGCCTCTGAAGTAGCCATCCCTGTTAACAATCCTCCTTTGGTCCTTCTCTTAGTGTTTGAGCCATTGTATTCCCCCTATAACTTGCAGCCAAAAGCATCCTCATGATAAAACACATCTCAATAATCAGTCTGCTTCCCTACTCCCTTCTTAGGATTTGCTTTTGGAGTCTTCACGTTCTCCCTTTCCTGAGACCCCTGCTCGGGAGTGTGACCCATTCAACATCTCAGGAGAGGAGCTGGGAGCTGGGAGTGGGACTGGGGTGCCACTGGGAGGGGCATGAGTTTACAAAAGAGTGCTGCCCTTCTAGTACCTTCTCTTGTGTCTCATGGCCTGACTACCAACACTATGTGACTTCATGCCTTTCAACAACAACAAAAAAATTAGCTTCTGAAACAAAGTTGAAAAATACTACTTTTGGAGAATGGACCTAGGGCAGAAATCATTACAGTTCCTGCTATTTCCTGCCTACTGCTTTGTCAAAGAAAACCCTTTGACATAGTCTGTTTGAGCTGCTGTGACAAAATATCTTGCACTGGGTAATTTATAAACAACAGAAGTTTATTTTTTATAGTTCTGGAGTCTGATCAAGACACCAACTGATTGGGTGGCTGGTGAGTGCTCGCTCTTTCCTTCAAAGATGGTGCCTTCTAGCTGTGTCCTAACATGGTTGATGGGGCAAACAAGCCCCCCGAGGCCTCTTTTATAAGGATGCTAATTCAATTCAAGAGAGTGTAGGTGCTGTGTGCACCTCTGCTTTTGTGGAAAGTGAAATTCAAAACCTACAGTGGTGCAGCGAGGGTCCTGAAAGCAGATGCCAGGTTAACCCACAGCATCATCCATGCCAGCACCAGCTCTGCTTGTTCACAGATGGGCAGCTCTGCTGTGGGCTTCTTAGCTTCAAAATTCTTGAAAACTCAAAGCTTTTGGTATCTTTCATTTGGTATAACTAGAATTAATTCCTATGAGTAAATACTAATGCAGAGTAAATTCTACCAAGTCAGAAATTACCAAGAGAATCAATATTTGCCAAGTACATTCTTTGTGACAGACACCGTGTTAAGTCCTTTACATACATTGCCTCACTGAATCTTCACCAATGACTCAATTATTATCCCTATTTTATAGTTGAGGAAATTGAGGCACACAGGGGTTAATTTGCCCCAGCCACACAGCTAGAAAGTGGTGAAGCCAGAATTTGAATGCGGGCAGTCTGACTTCAGATGGCAGGCACTTAACCACTGTGGTCTTCTCATTGTAACTAATAACTACCTTCAGTTTACAGATGTGGAAAATGAGACTCAGAGTGGTGAAATTATTTGACCAAGCCACACAGCTAGTAAATGATAGAGCCAAAGTCTGATCTGAGGCTCCATAGTGTTTGTACTTTTCATCGTGGAACAACTTCTCCCTGCTGCATGGTGGTATAGGCAGCAGCACATATGTAATGTGAAGTATCTGGTTGCAGCCTTGAAACAATATCACACACTATGGCTTATTAGTCCCCCATTTACAGATGAGCCAAACAGAGTTAAAGTAACTTGCCAAGAGCACAGAGCTCTGTGTGTGGGAGCCTGGGTTCCCATCCTTCCCCCATGGGTTGGCCTCTAGCCTGAAAAACTCTTCCCTCCACTCTTGCCCTTGCCAAATCCTATGCATCACTTATATCTTAACTAAAATGCCACTTCCATAGGGGGACCTTCTCTGTTCCTCTAAACTAGTTCAGTATCCCTTTCATGGAGATTTTTAGTACATCCTTTAATTTTCTTTCTCACTTTTTAATTGACTGTTTGTGTGATTATTTTATAAATACTGTTTCCCTTAGACTGTCCGCTCCCTGAGAGCAGAGCCCACATTAATATTGTTTAACAGTATTGCCAGTCCTTAACTCAGTGTTCAGCATATAGCTGACACTCTGAAAGTGAGTTATTATTGTATATAACATACATATATAAATATATATGCCTGTATATGTTGATATAGAAATGATAATTAAATATGAGTGTCATGAATATGTGTGTATATATGTGTATCTTTGTGTGTGTGTGTGTGTGTGTGTGTGTGTGTGTGTGTGTATGATAGTCATTAGGTACACTGAGTTTCTTTTCATTCATGCATCAATCACAGAGATGCCAATTAGCAGCATGATGGTTTCAGCTCCCTGATTCCTTGCTCTTGGCAGACATTGCCAATCAATCTCTATTCTCTCTTCTGCTGAGACCCAAGGGAGCCTCTAAATCCTTCTCAAGGCAGTGTTCCAGATAGCCACTATCAAGTAATTGGACTTGGCCCAAAAAATGAAACATGGACATACTGAGTGAGGAAACTGTCCTCAGATATTACATGCAACTGTAGTTTTCTGCCACTGAAGTCACCTGGGAAACTAAAAAATACTGAGCTTGGTGTCCTCATCCAAAGATTCTAATTAATTGATGATTGATTCAAATAGGCCAAGAAGCACTGGCTAACCAAGTGGTGTCTAATCTGGATGGTTCTTTTCTAAAATATTTTTTTCCTTGTGCCATGCAAGTTCTCTTTATTTTCTTCTATGTGGAGTGTGTAGTAACTCTACTGTGGTAGACTTGGCATTGAAGATACAGAATAATGAAAAGATTGGTCTTGATTCCTTAATAACTCTTATACTAGTGAAGGAGACAGACAGGCATAAGGAACTCTTGGGGGAGGCAGATTGTTATGAGTTAATTTATGGATGTATGAAAGTATGGGGCAAGTGTGTCAGTGGAGGAAATAAATTCTACCTGAGAGGATCTGTGAAAACTTTTTGGAGGAGGTTGGAGTTGAACTAACTCTTAAGGGACAAATGACTGGAAAACTGTGGTGAGTTCAAACCATAGAAGACTTTGAATACTAGATAAAGCTATGTGGAGTTGGTGGAGTAAAGGAAACAACATGGCTTTCAGAGTTGACCTTCAGGAAATAAACTTTGGTAGCAGGATGGAGGATGCATTGGAAATGGACAATTGAGACAACAGTGTTGGAACAAAGTCTTGAGTCTGATCCATGGCTGTGGACATTGAGTCTAGAGGGGAAAATAATACAAACATGAATTGGAGGTGAAATGGGATTTTGGCAATATAGGAGAAATATTGAATATGACTCATAAGGTAAACTTATGAAAATTAATTGTGCTTTTGAGAAGTGTCTGTTCATATCCTTTGCCACTTTTTGATAGGGTTGTTTGTTTTTTCTTGTACACTTGTTTAAGTTCTTTGTAGATTCTGAATCTTAGCCCTTTGTCAGATGGGTAGATTGTGAAAATTTTCTCCCATTCTGTAGGTTGCCTATTCACTCTGCTGATAGTTTCTTTTGCTGTGCAGAAGCTCTTTAATTTAATTAGATCCCATTTGTCTATTTTGGCTTTTGTTGCCATTGCTTTTGGTGTTTTAGTCATGAAGTCTTTGCCCATGCCTATGTCCTGAATAGTATTGCCTAGGTTTTCTTCTAGGATTTTTATGGTGTTAGGTCTTACATTTAAGGCTTTAATCCATCTTGAGTTAATTTTTGTATACAGTGTAAGGAAGGGATCCAGTTTCAGCTTTCTACATATGGCTAGCCAGTTTTCCCAGCACCATTTGTTAAATAGGGAATCCTTTCCCCATTGCTTGTTTTTGTCAGGTTTGTCAAAGATCAGATGATTGTAGATGTGTGCTGTTATTTCTGAGGCCTCTGTTCTGTTCCATTGGTCTATATATCTGTTTTGATATCAGAACCATGCTGTTTTGGTTACTGTAGCCTTGTAGTATAGTTTGAAATCAGGTAGCATGATGTCTCCAGCTTTGTTCTTTTTGCTTAGGATTGTCTTGTCTATGTGGGCTCTTGTTTGGTTCCATATGAACTTTAAAATAGTTTTTTCCAATTCTGTGAAGACATTTATGCAGCCAACAGACATATGAAAAAATGCTCATCATCACTGGTCATCAGAGAAATGCAACTCAAAACCACAATGAGATACCATCTCATGCTAGGTAGAATGGCAAGCATTAAAAAATCAGGAAAAAACAGATGCTGGAGAGGATGTGGAGAAATAGGAATGGTTTTACACTGTTGGTGGGAGTGTAAATTAGTTCAACCATTGTGGAAGACAGTGTGGAGATTCCTCAAGGATCTAGAACCAGAAATATCATTTGACTCAGCAATCCCATTGCTGGGTATATACCCAAAAGATTATAAATCATGCTACTGTAAAGACACATGCACATGTATGCTTATTGTGGCACTATTCACAATAGCAAAGACTTGGAACCAACTCATAGATATCCAGATAGACTGGATAAAGAAAATGTGGCACATATACACCATGGAATACTATGCAGCCACAAAAAAGGATGAGTTCATGTCCTTTGCAGGGACATGGATGAAGCTGGAAGCCATCATTCTCAGTAAACTATCACAAGGACATAAAACCAAACACTGCATGTTCTCACTCATAGGTGGGAGTTGAACAACGATAACACATGGACACAGGGTGGGGAACATCACACACCAGGGCCTGTTGGGGGTTGGGGGGCTGGAGAAGGGATAGCATTAGGAGAAATGTAATGTAAATGACAAGCTGATGGGTGCAGCACACCAACATGGCGCATGTATACCTATGTAACAAACCTGCATGTTGTACACATGTACCTTAGAACTTAAAGCATAATAACAAACAAAAAAAAGAAAATTAATTGTGCACTTTCTGTTATTGTTTTGCATTACACTGTAAGCTCATTGGAAATAGCAGCTACCATTTATTGCATTCTTAACCTGGCCCTGGTATGGTATCAAAAGACAGAAAGATTGGTCTCGATTCCCTGGTGGCCTTCATGCTAATCTTCCCATTAATCCTCATAACAATTCTACTTAGCTTTCTGTCATGTTATTTCCATTTTACATATGAGGATACTGAAATTAGAAATATATTAAATGACTTTCCCTGGGTTACAAAGCCAATAAGTGGCAGAGTCAGGAAGCAAGCACAGATAATTTAATCCCCGAGCAAACACATTGAAGTATTATAATTGTCTTAACTACTTCTCTACTCCAGAGGTTCTCAGGGATGATTTTGTGCCCCCCACTTATGGGGGACATTTAGTAATTTCTGTAGATAGTTTTGGTTGTCCCAACTTGGGGGGGAATGTTGCTATTTAATGTGTTGAGGCCAGGGATTCTGCTAAAAATCCTATAATGCATAGGACAGTGTTCACTCCTACCCTGCCCCCAAGAAAGAATTATGTGATTCAAAATGTCAATAGTGCTGAGGTTGAAAAACCTGGTTCTATTCCCAGGGCCTACCTCAATGCCTGGCACATAGTAGGCTCAATCTACATGTTTGTTCAATTAAATAGAACTAGTGAAGATGAATTCATATGCATACATTTATGTAAATTTAAATATTATGGTAATGAAGATCCTTACAAATATATATACTAAAGATCCTTACAAGTATACATTCTTTAATCCTGATGTATTCTCCTGATCATAGAAACTCCACTATGTGTGTCATCTTCATTTCCTGTAATATCTGTAGCTTTGTGATGATGCTTCTCATTTATTCTATTCCAAGTCTTATCTCCTGTAATTATGCTGTCTCCTGGTTTGGCCGTGGTCCCATGGATAGGAATTTCATGTTAAATCCTCCAGTTGCTGTACTGACTTAGGAAAGATTTGGGGTTTGCGTGTTTTTCTTTCTTGTTCCTCCCCCATCCTGTTGGAATTCATTGCATCATCCCTGTACTTTCCTAGCATGATTACATGGTATGGGCTAGCTGGGAGTTGGGGGATGTGGGGGTCAATGTCTACTTTGGAGAATGGCCTGCCTGCTCTGGCCCACCAAATAAACTCCCTAAATAATCAGATCTATGTCAAAGCTCGCTGAATGAAGTGATTGTGGCTGGAAGCCTCGGTTCCCATCCAGAAGATGACATATTCCTGAACTTAGTGATGTGGGCTTGAAAAGTTCTATTTCCTGTTGCAAACCAAATGGACTTTGCAAATCCAACCTGATTACATTACCCTATATCAGATTTCCAGATGACAGCTGTTGCTCAATCTTCTCCTACCCCCACCCCTGTTAGGCTTTGGAATTTTTTAAATTAAAAATTTAAAAAATGACAGCTACTTCAAAGTTTTTGCTCATTTCCACAATTTCTAAATTTCTCATTTTTATTTCATTCTGTCAAAATTGCCTTTGTTGCAGCTGCAATTAGGGAGAAAGATACTTAACTTGCGCTGCAATTAGAGAGAAAGATACCTAACTTACATGGCCTGCTTTAGCAATAGGGTGATTTTTGGGAAAGAGCTGGAGAGTAGGGGAGTCATCTGGATCTGCAACATGATGAGAGATCAATTAGCTTCTCCAGTGAACCCTAAAGTCTGGTTGTAGGGGTAAACTGCATTTGATCTAGCCAGGTTCTCCAAGGATGCACCAGGACAAGCTAGTGAGCATGGAAATTCACTCAGACCTACATCTTCACTTTCACTGGACCTTCTTGATCTTCTAAGCTATTGGATACTATTGTACATCATACATCCACTGGCCTAGAAGGGCAAGTGTAAACACCAGCTGGAGGTGAGGAAATTACTCAGGACCACTCTCCCGTCTGTTGCCCCACATATGATTTTATTTGATTAGTGGTTTTAGTGTCAGTAAGGGTGCATTGTATTAAAAATAACAAGGAAAGCAAACAAACTGAACAGCTCAGAGATAAAACTTTGACCTCAGATAGTGCTGTGGCCGAAGATGTGATCTCTTTTCATTTTCTGCCTGGTTTCATACTAAGTCTCCTTCTGTCTTTGTACCCAAGACACATATCAACTGCTCTTGGAGAAACATGTCTCCTTGGTCTCATCCAGCAGATGTGAAAAACTTCTTTCCTGAGATTTCTCGGCATAAGTATTGAGATTCATTCTGAATATACTAAAGTCACAGAATTGTCCTAAGGCATGGCCTAAGTTATGAGCTCTGTTCCTGGAGAGCAGATGGAAGTCAGACAATTGGGAAGGAGGAGAGTAGACAGCAAGGAGGCAGCCAACAAATGTCCACTGTGAAGTTTGTGCTTAGTCTTCTTGGCCTTCGATTCTCAGCAATCTATTAAAATACTGGCTTGACCTACTGCCTTCCTTTGTGTTTGAGGAGCCTCACTGCCGCATTTCACATTCTATGAAATCCATTTGCTACTACTGTCCACATTGTCACTAGCCAAAAGTCTAGACCTACTGCTTTTTAACAGGGTAGAAAGGGTGATAAAATTTTGACAATCTTAACTATGAAGCATTTATTTTTCAGAGAAATATTACAAATGAAAATGAATTAATAAATTTACTCATTCATATTCATTCATTCTTTTATTCTAATGCTTCTTTGTTCTTCATTCTTTTGTCTACTCATTCATCCCATCAAAAAACATATGTTAAGTATCTACCACATGCCAGTCACTGTGCAAGATTTTTAGACACTAGGATGAACAACACACCAAGCCCAAGGAGTTCAAAATAAAATAAGAGGCATATAAATAATTAACAGTCATGAAATATGTCTGGTAAAATAACAAAGGATTCTTTCAACACAGCCACTTCCCTAAACTCCAAAACGTTGTGCTTTTTTTGTGTGTGTTGCTAGTCAGTTTCTATTTCCTATCTATTTCCTTTGTCTAAATGTCCTCAGCTTGTCACGATTTTACCCTACTTATGATTACTGTCTTTCTTTGACTTAGCAAGATTATCTTGCATTCTACTCCTACGAGTCCACAAAATTAGTAATAAGATCATTGAGTTGCATGTGCATCTGGGGGCACCTCAATAAATACATGGTTGATGACCAGAAGAACGTCAATCTTTTCAAAATGGTTTCTCAATTTCACTGTGGCAAAGACTTTTCCTTATGCAGGGAATCTTCTATTCTACCGTTGTTAGAAAAGGGAAGCCTATTTGAATTTAGGTTTTTTAAAAGTAAGCTATTTTCTTTTTTTTTTCAGGAAGATATGTTAAGAGTCACATAGAAATACCAGTACAATGGAAAGAGAATGAGACTTATCATCAGATAGAACTAAGTTTGAACCTCTGCTTTGCCATTTGGTAGCTCTGCTACCTTGATTTCTAACCTCCTTGAACTGTATTGTTTTTTTCTGTAACAGTACCTCCTGCACAGGACAGTGGGGGGGATCACATTAGATACATGTGAGAGCACTTAGCACAGCACTTGGGGTGTGGAGATCTTGGTAGCAGATAATCTCCTCTCTCTGTTTCTCCTTTTCTATTTATTCCTTACTTTTGTCCAAAACAGTTTACACTCTCTATAGGAATAGGTAATCCCAGCACTTTGGGAGGCCGAGGCGGGTGGATCACCTGAGGTCAGGAGTTCAAGACCAGCTTGACCAACATGGTGAAACCATGTCTCTACTAAAAATGCAAAAATTAACCAGGCATGGTGACGCATGCCTGTAGTCCCAGCTACTCAGGAGGCTGAGGCAGGAGAATCACTTGTACCCGGGAGGCGGAGATCGGCAGTGAGCCGAGATGGTGCTATTGCACTCCAGCCTGGGCAACAGAGCGAGACTCCATCTCAAAAAAAGAAGAAGAAGAAGAAAAAAGAATAGGTCATGGGGGTTATGAATAGTGAGCAATCTTTGAGTAGTGACTTTTAGCATGTTTTTGACGATAACTTTTATCTTGTGGCATCAATGAGTATACAGTTTTTAAAAGTTTGAAAACAAATATGCAACTTATGGAATTTTTGTCTTGAATCAAGTATGTGGACATGAAAATGAATGTAGCATATGAGGAGCTATTATCTTTCTCAAGCAAAGTGACATACCTTGAGCACTTTTAGCTAATATAGCTCTCCGTGTTCTATGTTGTACCTTAGTGGTTTGTAATGTTAGCAGATTCACAAAGAAGTAACTATTGCCCTCACACGTAATGAGAGAGAACAATATTTTTTTCAGCAGCTTCTATGAGCTAGCGACTGTGCTATGTGCTTTCTGCTTTCACATATATTTTTTTAATCCTCCCTAATAAAACATCCCAGATTCTTGGACCTCGATGTCAAGAGAAGAATATGATATGGCTGTTGCTTTTGCAAGCTTTTCTGTTTCATCACTGGCATCTCTAGCAGTTGTTGTGGGAAATCTCTCCAAAAAGCCAGGCATAACAATTGGTAATGCTTCACACATAATGGGCCCATTTGCAGATGAGGTTACAATTTGCTTCTCACATCCATTCTGAGAAATGCAAATCTTTACATTGCCTGTTTATTTATCTGGACTTCCACTTTCAGATCCATGATACGAAATCAGAATTTGTAACAATATTTAAAAATATACTCTATTCACAAAATACTATACATTTATAAGCTACCATTTCAATATTATTTTCTACCATTTTCTTATAAGTAAACAAAATTCCATGAATTTAGCTGACACTGGAGTTCTGTAGTTCTTGCCGACTAAAAAGAATCTCCTAAGATTGCAGGGAGCTGAGATCGTGCCACTGCACTCCAGCCTGGTAACAGAATGAGACTCCATCTCAAAAAAAAAAAAAAATCTCCTAAATCTATCTGCTTTTCTCCATTTTATAGGCCACAGTTCCAATTTCTTCTATTTCACACTGCATGCTCGCAATAATGGGAGATGTTTTTGGTGTTTACTATGTACCAGACACTGTTTTGGGTGCTTTCCACATATGATCACACTTAATCCTAATACCATCTTTAGAGATAAGAAGTATTTGCACACCCATCTTTGGATATAGAAACTGAGGCACCAAGAAGTTAATTTTTTTTTTTGCCCACAACCTGTGACAAAATTAGGAACCAAATTCAGGCAGACTGACTCCAGAGCTCATGCTTTGGGCTGTGACCCACTTTTATCACAACATCAATGCAAGTTTCCTAACTGGTTTCCCTGCATTCACTCCTGACCTTCTAGGAAACGTCTCCACCCTGCAGCTTGTTTAAAGCTTGTTCTGTCTACAACACAATATTATTATTAGCTATAGTCCTCATGCTGTACATTACACCTCTGTACTTCATTCTACGTAACTGAAAGTCTGTATGTACACTTTGGCCTACTTTTACCTACTTCCTCCTGCTTCCTGCACTAAGAGAGTAGATTTTAGGTGCTCTTACAGTAATAACAAAAGGTAACTATGTTAGGTGGTGGATAGAATGATTTGCTTAACTGCAGTAATCATTTCACTATGTATATGATATCAAAACAACTTATATCCTTGAATATATATGATAAAAAAATTCATTCTGATCATATCACCCTCTTGCTTGAAACTTCCAATGACTCTCCTCTGTTTTAAGTATAAATCCCAGACCCTTTTCATGGGCCTCAGGGCCTTGCCCACCTGCCGGCCTCATCTTGCTATGGTCACTTTAGGTTCATGAACCATCTGATTATGTAGAAGAATATATGGTGCTCTCTCCTTCAAGGGCCTTTGCAAGAGCAGTTTTTCCACCTGGATTGTTGAGATTGCTTTCCTTGTATTCTGTTTCAGATCTTACTGCCAATAGCTCTCTTTTCGTCTTAGAGAGCCATGACTCTTCTTTGCTTGTTTTTTGCATACCTCCCTGATTTTTCCTCTTCATCCCCTTTGTATACTTCTTCCCCTTTTACCTCAGGGATCCATGCAAGTTCCTGCCTACCCTCAAGTCTTCCACCCCTTCTCAACTCATAAACTCTTCTGGGGTTAAGCAAACCTATAGCTTAAACTAATGCTACTGTGAATTCTTGCCAAATTTCATTTTAAAACTTCATGCTGGCCTTTGGATTCTTATATACAGCTGACTTCTAGATGTCTCTTCTGGAAATATGCCCAAGGACTTCAGATTCAATATGGTCAAAACTGTGTCCATTATCTTGTAAACTGCCAATTACTCATGTTATTTCCACGGTCAATGGCTTTTCCATTCAATGAATCGTCTGTACCAGAAACCTCAAGATCATTCTTAACCTTCCTCTTTTATTTACCAGGTCTTTAAGTCCTATCAAATTCATCTCTATTTAATGTGCTTTGCCTTCTCCATTCCTGTTATCTTTAACCTGGTTCTGACGTATATCATCTCTCTTCTGAAATAGTGCAAAACGTGTCCACGTGGTTCATACTCCACATTACCTCTAACAGAAGGAATCAAATCAAAGGGCTCAGTTTAATATGATCAATATATCTGACAATCAGGAATACCCCATTACAATAGAAATGGTATTGATACACGATCAGTGACTCGGTGATACAAATTCCCTCGACCTAGTCTTAGCTGCTTCACAGAATCCGACCATCTCTATGTTGAGAATGAAACAACAGTAGAAAAAGCCACAGTGGTGGTAGCTACCACCACAACCTTCCTATAATAACTTCCAGGATTTATGGCACTCAGATTGTAAATTGGGCCCAATTCAAACGTTTCATATGTTTTATTTAATCTATGTATTCATTTGAAAGTGATCTTGATGCAGTAGTGGATTTTAAAAAATCTATACCTTTCTAGCAGGACCAGATTCTCTTTGGGAACCCATTTCCATTGTGTGTAGTATCGGTGAGATTATAACTCACGTGCCCTGCGTCAACTGGCAAGGGGGTGGTGGGCTCAAGTGAATGCTCCACGGGGACTTTAAATGTTAAAGAGACACATAAGAATGGAAAAAAATATTAGAGGCTCATTTACTTCCACAGCAGTGCCTGAATGAGATGGTTTAGTAGTCTTTTCAGTCAGGCCCTCAATACCATGCTGATTCCTGTCCTGATGCCTGTTCTGTTTCCAAGCCTGGCTCTCCAGCCTCCAGCTATTTGTCTATTCTTGATCTGCCTAAATATTTTACCAATACATTTCTTTTCTTCTTCCTCTTCCTTTTTCTTTTTCTTCCTTTTCTTCTTCTTCCTCCTCCTCCTTTTTCTGTGGTTGAAATTAATGAAAGTGGATTTCTGTTTACTGAAGCCATAGAACCCCAGCTGATATGGAGATCATCTCATGAGAACTGTTTGTTTTAAAGATGGGAAAACTGTGGTCTCTCTGTAACTTGCCCCAGGTTATACAGTGAGTTAATGGCAGGATCTAGACTAAAAGCATCTTTCATCATTCCTAGTGTAGTATTCTTAATGGCATAGTGGTTCAAGAATGGTCCATAGGCCCAGAATCTCCCGGTTTGAACACTTGGTTTTACCACATACTTTTCTGTTTGATTTTGACTCTGTCACTTAATCTCTTTCTGCCTCAGTTTTCTCTCTTGTAAAATGGGGATAATAATGGCAGCTACCTTATAGGGCTGTTGTTTAGGTTATGTTGCTTAATATTGCATATATAAAGCATGCATTCACCATGCATTCACCATACCTGGTACATAGTAAGAGAGAAATAAGTTTAGTAATTACTATTGTTATTATTTTCACTGCACCAACTGGTCATTTAGGAATATTGTCATTTAAAATACTTTGTAATTTCCAACACAAGTAAAGAATACTTTAATTGAATTATGCAAGTTTTTCTTAGTCAAGGAAGCCTAATTAAGGATATCCAAAGGGCTTCTTCAGCATGGTGTTTGTGGCTTGGTAGTTGATACCTTTTTCTCTCTCTCTTTTTACTCTGAAAAAAATCACTGAAAAGACTTTTATTTTCTTCTTTTTTCTAACCAATGAAAAGCACATCAAAGTACAGAGTGTTTGACAAGAGGACCAGTTGGTTCCATTCAGGGGCACATTATGAATTGTTCACTTTTGACAGGGGGAACAATTCATTACTTTTTGTTTATGTAGCACCTCCCAAGGGCCCATTTCTAAGTGGTTCACAAAAGGCTTGGTCTCATTGGAACACACTTATCCTTTGGGGTTCCCAGGGACTGAAGATCATGTGTGCAAATAAAATAAACTCACCCTGAAGGCCAGTAATTTAGATTAATAAAGAGCTATGTTTATACAACTCCATTAACAAAATTCTACATGGCAAGTCGAACCCAATTTTCTCAGGCTGCACAACTATTTCTAAACAAGACTTGGTGAAGAATGGTTAGTTTGTGGGTATACACAATAAGGAGAAGGTCTTTTCATAGTCTTCAGATCCCTGAGACTCCATTTCTATATCCCTCCCTTTTTTCAGGAGGCCACTCAGAGGTTGAAGCAGCTGGAATATGGAAGATTCTGTGTCTGCAGGAGTTAACTCAGGCCCACTATGCACCCGCTCAACCCTCCATCCTTCCATCATTAATTGATTCATGTACTTATTTAAGAAAAATGTCTTTCAGGTACACAATAACACTAGTGTCCCAGCTCTTTGCTCATATCTTGCTCTCCAATCTGGTAGGAGAACCAGGTGAGGAAAAAGCATATCAGGATTGAGAGATCCCTACTTTATATAATACCCAGTAACTTTTATCTTGATCCTCATAATGTCCATGTGAAAGACGTAGGGCTCAGTTTTATCCTTTCTCTCTCCTAAGAGAATGAATGCAGAAAGCCGTTCTAACTTTGGGCAGTTATGAGACTTGTCCAAAAGAAAAAAAACTCCTGTTTATTTGGCATGTATTATGTATCAGGCATGACATGAGAGGTTTTCGTGTTCATAATCTCATTGCATTGTCCAGGAGACACTGTGAAATGTGTGTGTGTGTGATGTGTGTGTATGTGTATCCACTTGATAGATGAATGAGGAAGCACAGAACAGTTATGGAAATGCTGAGGTCACCAGGAAGTGGGAGGCTAAAAAGTTGATTGTTTTCTAATGGCCTCATGCTGCCTCCCCAGAGACCACATAGGATCAAAGCCCTCACCCACTGCCAACCCCAGTCCCTCTGTGACATCCTGGCTTTCTTCCCCTTTTCTCCCAAGGTTTCAATGAGAAGGGTCAGAAAGGAAAACCACAGTGCCAACACAAATAGCTGAGGAAGGACCAGGGTGGAGAAGGGCCCTTGGGAGTGTGTGGTTGTACAAAGATAACATTTTCCACGAGGGCTAAGGAGCCCAGGGACCATGTGCCTTTCCCATTGGCATTTCCTGACCAGTGGCTGATCAGCCTTTCCCTCCTTATTTATACCCTGACTCAACAATGATGGAGCTTTGTGCTCTGAGAAGTCTTTGTAAACTTTTCCTAGAAATTCTGTTCTTTTGGCTCCTGTACTGGCTCTCATTATTTTCTTTTCTTCCTAGATGCTTACCTCACTTGAATTCAATGACTATCTCTATTAGGTGATCCCAGATCTGTACTTCCAGCCTAGGCCTGTCTCTTGAGCACCATGCATCCCATTCATGAGGGTGCCCAATGGCCCTCTGCATCTGAATCTGTCTATCAAGGTACTCTATTCTTGCATTCTCTATTTTAGGTAACAGTAACACTCTGCAGCTTGTGTCTTCTAATAAAAATTAATTCACTGATTGGAGATCATTACTGATGGACTTATCTCACAGTCTTTTCTTCCCCTTAATTTGGGTACTTACCTGAGTATCAGGCAATGTGCTAAATGCTAATGTACAAAACATAGAAAACAAAGTCCTAATCTTCGTTAAGCTTCCAGCCCATGATTGCTTGCATATTGTGTGTCTGTATATGTGTGTATTTAGAAGGTGCAGAACAGTAAAGACAATGCTGTAATACAGTGTGATTGGTGCTATAATAAGGTAAAATTAGACTACACAAAAGAGGCACTGAACTCCGAACTCAGATAGGAGGAGGGGTAGGTAGTGCTGCTGGAGAGGTTTCCTAGGGGAGACAAATGGATCACTTGTCCTTTCTCCCACATTGCCATACAATTTTACCTCTTTTGAACCCTTTCTTTTGCTTGGAGGACTCTTCCCATTTTTCTCCCTCTACTCCAAAAGTCGTTATCTCTCAGTTCTCCAAGTCTTAACTCCAATATTCCTACCTCGAAGCGCTTCCCAATGTCTACAGGTAGCACCAGTCAGATTTCTCTTTGCATGATGTTCACTCTTCCATTATAACTCTGCATTCTTCTGCCTGTCATATGGTGATTTTTTCACATCTGTTAACCTCTTAAAGTTAACCCTTTTCTATGCATTTCGGTGGCCCTCCCTGCTCTAGCACCAACCTCCATGCTCAGACCGTGGTAGACATGTTTATTGTTGTGTGAGTTTGTCAAGGGTGGTAAGGAGTGCACACAGATTCATCAACACTCTTACATACTCAGTCACTCTGAGACCAATGGGCAATTAGTAATAAAGTAGACAGACTGATGCTACCTGGACTACAGAGAGTCTCTATCATGAGGCCCAAAGCAACTAAGCTACTGGCCACCATGTGGCCATTTAGTGGCTGGTATAGAGCAGTTGCTCAATAAAGATTGCTTGAATAAATGAATGTATTTAGAGGTGAATGTATGGAAGAGTAGAAGTCCTTTGCTCCCAACTGCTGCTATTGCTAGAGTAGAGCAATCTATCCCTCACTAACTACTACTACTAATGGTATTGCTTTAATCTTAGGTGTACTTTAAACATGCTGTATATTTGAAATGATTTCTTTGGAAGAGAAGAAGAATTGGAAACATAGGTAACACATTTTAAGGATTTACCCTTATGCTAGGTACTCTCTAAATTTTTTTTTTCTTTTTTTGAGATGAAGTCTTGCTCTGTTGCCCAGGCTGGAGTGCACTGGCACGATGTTGGCTCACTGCAAACTCCGCCTCCTGGGTTCAAGCAATTCTCCTACCTCAGCCTCCTGAGTGGCTGGGATTACAAGCATGTGCCACCAGACTTGTCTAACTTTTGTATTTTTAGTGGAGATGAGGTTTCACCATGCTGGTCAAGCTGGTCTTAAACTCCTGAACTCAAACAATCCACCCACTTCTGCCTCCCAAAGTGTTGGGATTACAGGTGTGAGTCACCGCACCCGGCCACATTCTTATATAATCAAATTTTATCTTCCTATAGATTGTAGGAGGTAATGTTACTGTCCTTGCTTTAGAGATAAGGATATTAACGCTTATAGAAGTGATCAAAGTCATATAGGTAACGTGTGGCAGGGCTGGAGTTTGAAGTATGGCTTGTCTTAATCCAATGCTTATTTGTTTTCAGGGCCCAACCCAGAATATTTCCAGTTCATGAAAAGCTGAAATATGTGTCTGGCTAAAGATTCAATCATCATTTCATTCCAGGTCCTCCAAAACCCTTTAATTGTCTGGGTGAAGGAAATGTAAACCCTGTTAGAGGTGAATTTCTTATTTCTATATTTTATTTGTTTTAAGAAGCACATTTTCAAGGGAATGAGGCAGACTTTTCAGCTGTCTCTGACTGGATTGTGTGCTGGTCAGGATGATGCTGATACGTTAGTATCCATGGGATGTCAGTTCTCCTCACAAGCTCTATCTGTCTGTGGCCACCATCAATAAAGCCCTTTAAACAGATCTGTACATTTGGGGGCCGGCTGGTGAGGCACGTGCCATGAAGCACCCCTCCCCAATAATCAAACTCTTGTAAGCTGTGTTGAATGAGATTCTTTCTCCCAGGAGCTGTATATGTTTGTTTGCTGGCATGGTACTAATGATTTAAAGAAAAATGCCGGAAACCAGTCCCGCGCTCTTCCCTGAAAGGAACATTGGCCCTTTGTTCAAGAAATGCATTTGCAGAACGGCTTCTGAGCAAGTCCTTGGAATTCCTCATGGTTTATATGTCTTTGTAAGCTCCTGGCATTGAAGAAGCAAGGTTTTTCTTTGGCTTTTTTCTCCCCCAATGAATCCAACATTGTATTCAACACACTCTCACTCAATTTTGATAAAACCAGCAACTCACAAAGCCAACTTGAGTGGAAAGAGCAGGAACATGAGTAAAATTTGATATCCTTGTAGGCTGTTTGGCATTAAAAGGTTAGGAATGTGGGTATCGAGGCTGGAGCCCCCTTTTTCACTGCATTTTCTTGCACTCTCTTTGTTCAGGGATAGCATCACATTTGTTTTAGTGACTGCAATCCTGCTCACATATACATTAAACATTTAAAAACATTTTCCGTGGCAACTTCTCACAGTCTACTTTTTGACTTTCTTAGTAGGCCCACTGGCTGACTTTGAGGGAAGAACAAGGGGTAGCTTTGGAGGTTAGGGATTTGTGGTAAATGGATCCAGGTTACAAACCTTGCTTCCTCGACTCCTATCTTCGTGTATAGGGAAAGTTCATCTCTGTGAACCTCACTGTCCTCTATATGAAAGTGGGACTAATAAGGCTATTTGCTTACATGATTGTGATGGGGATTAAATAAGATAAGGTGAGTTGCCTAATACAATCACGCCCCAGGTGCTTAACAAATAGCTGCCTCTCTCTTCCTTCTTCTGCTCTGTCTTCCTTGAAAGGCAAGCACACTGAGTGGCAGGTAAGTTAATAGACAAATTGTATTAGTTTGCTTGGACTTCCCAAGCAAAGGTACTGCAAAATGAGTGGCTTAAATAACAGACTTTTTTGTTTTCTCATAGTTCTGTAGTCTTGAAAGCTAAGATTGAGGTATTTGCAGGATTGGTTTCTTCTAAGTCTTTTCTCCTTGGCTTGTAGATGGCTGTCTTTTCCTGTGTCTTCACATGGCCTTGCCACTGTGTGTGTCTGTGTTCTAATCTCCTCTTCTTTTTTTATTGAGATGAGATTTCATTCTGTCACCCAGACTGGAGCGCAGTGGCATGATCACAGCTCACTGCAACCTCAACCTCCCAGGCCCAAGTGATCCTCCTGCCTCAGTCTCTCAAATAGCTGGGACCACAGGCATGCACCACCATGACTGGTTAATTTTTAAGTTATTTGTAGAGATGAGGTCTTGCTATGTTGCCAGCCTGGGCAACATAGCAAGACCTCATCTTGCCAGATTCTCAAACTCCTGGGCTCAAGTGATCCTCTTGCCTCAGCTCCCCAAAGTTCTGGGTAAGCCACCACACCCGGCCTTCTCTTATAATGACACTAATAATACTGGATTAAGGGCCACCCTAATGACCTCATTTTAACATAATTACCTCTTTAGTGGTTCTATCTCCAAATAAAGTCACATTCTGAGGTATTGAGGATAGGGAGGGCTTCAACATTTGAATTTTGGAGAGACACAATTCAGCCCATAACACAGATGGAGCCTGGTTGGCACCCGTGAAAATTCTGCATATAGAAGAACATGTAGTTCTGTGTCTTCCCTTCTCCAAATTCTCTGAGTGAGCCACAGGCAAGTGGTACTTGGCTGTCCCCTGCATCCCAAATTTTATCTGGCTTAAGTCCCATCTTAAGTCTCACTTCCCCAACTAGATTTAATGTCTTTTGAGGCCAGCATGTTTTGGCCACATTTGTAGCTCTGAGCTCATGCTTCACCGTTATGGGAACAAGAAAACACTTCAGAGGCTGTTCATTGTATCCTGGGATGTATCCTGGATTATACAGCATCACATGCCTAGAATATAGCTAGATTCTTAGCAAACATTCATGCATTCTTTCAGCATACATGTATTGAGCGTGAATAATAGTCTTTGCCCTTGAGGAGCTCACAACCTACTGGGGAAGACATACTAAAAGACGTAACCTCTGATTAATAGACATAGTTTCATTGGAGCATGACAGGGATAGTAAAGAGGCCTACAGGAGCACAGATAGGAGGGGGTTAAAGTTTGGGAGAAGAGGCAGGTAGTCTAAGAAGGCTAGAATTCTTGGGTTTTGTTCCTGAAAGTATGGACCACAGACTAGCATTACTGGCATCACCTGGGAACTTGTTATCAATGCAGAATCTCAGGCTCGACCTCAGAGCTATAGAATCAGAACCTTCTCTGTTGCTGGGCTTGCAGTGCAGACACTCAAAATGAAGGTGCACACAAGGGATAGAATATAAATGAGTACAATAGGTGAGTGTATGAAAAAATCATATAGCTCTTAGTCTATAATTTATTTTCCCCAGCTTTTTATAGAACTATAATTTTTCAGAGATAGATTGCAACAAAAATAAGTGCTCTCCCTTTCATACACTAGAGTTACTGTCAAGGGTGGCTATCTGTTTGGAATTTATATTTCTCTGTCCACCTTGTATCTAGCATGGCCTTGTGACTAGTTCCTACCAATGAAGTGTAAAAGGAAATGATGTATGTCCCTGATATGGTTTGACTCTGTGTCTCCACCCAAATCTCATCTTGTAGCTCCCATAATTCCCATATGTTGTGGGAAGGTCCTGGTGGGAGATGACTGCATCATGGGGGTGGGTCTTTCCCATCCTGTTCTTGTGACAGTGAATGGGTCCTATGAGATCTGATGGTTTTAAAAACGGGAATTTCTCTGCACAAGCCCTCTCTTTGCCTGCTGCCATCCACGTAAGATGTAACTTATTCCTCCTTGCCTTCCACCATGATTGTGAGGTCTCCCCAGCCACATAGAACTGTGAGACCAATAAACCTCTTTCTTTTATAAATTGCCCAGTCTTGGGTATGTCTTTATCAGCAGTGTGAAAATAGACAAATACAGTCCCGTCTGGCTCAGGGCTCTTAAGAAACAGATGGGGATTTTCTACTCTCCCTTTCCCCATTCTTTGGGTGAAGTCAAAATATTTAAGCCCAAGGAAATCACACAACTACAAGATGGAAAGAGCGTGGGTCCCTGAGTGTTCATGTGGAGGAAAGCCACCACCAACTGCTGCAAGACTATAATAGAAACCCTTATTGCATTAAGGTTTGGAGATATGTGAGGAATTGCTTTTACAGCAGCTAGTGTTCCCCTAACTAATACCCATGGACAAACTATTTACTGTAAGGACAACAACAATATAATCACCGTAACGAATGGAACTGATACTGACTGCAGTGTTGATGAGGCAATAGGGAGTGGTGGGGCCTGCGGTGAACTACAGCATGCCTGCCATGTAAAAGGACACCTCTATTCACCTCTAGCTGATCACCGCCTTGTAGAAATACAGGCTCAGTATTGTCAGACTTCCAATTTAAAAATCCTGGCTCCCTTAAAACAAAACAAAACTCTGTGCCAAATGAAACACATCGATTGGATCAGTCTACCTTGTTGGCAGCCAGATTCCATATTCTTCACTAGCTGGTAGCCATCAACGAGGCCACCTTTTGCCACTCTGCTGTCACCACCAAAAATTTTGCAGAGGGCTTTTGGAATAAGGCAGTGTTCCTAGTAAACACACCTGAAATGATTGTTGTATGACTAATAGAACAAAGGATGACTTCCAGCTGCCAGGGCTGTTGGTAAGATTGCTGCTAGTACCATGGCTCCTGCTTCTGCTACTAGCATTTATGCACTGTGGCTTTTGCTGCTCTGCTGGAAGCATTATGTGCTGTTTTGTCCCCTGAAAGCTATTTTTTTTTTCTTTCATTTAATCCTTCCAACACCCTGAGCGGTATTTTCAGCATCCTATTTTGCTAGAGAAAAGCTGAGGCACAGAGGAGTGGCTTACTATGGCCACGTGGCTCACAGTACCAGAGCATTCTCACCTTGAGCCTTGCTACTTGAGCCTGGGGAGTTTCCTCCGCCTCCTGACATGGTCCAGTGGAGGCCAAGTTGAACACTTTGGAGATGCTTAGGTTCAGAATGGTGTAGTATAGAGGGCCAGGCTTGGGTCACCTTGACCTGTCAGTCTTATGACAAACTCCACTTCTATTTGGAGCAGTTTTTCAATGTTGAGTGTGGGAAGGAAGGACTTGAAGAGAGAAAAAGGGGAGTTGATTATTTTCCCCCTTTTCCCTAGATGACGGGGCGTGGCACTTGCATCTAGGTCTGTGGAAGTTATATTCCTTCTCTGTGCCTTAAAAGGGAATACCATGTCTTTTAGGGGATTCTGAACGTCTCTGAAGCTATCGGTGGCCCTCTGTGGATCTCTGTAACTTTTTAGCGATGTGGCCACGTGCAAATCACTAGACCATTTTGAGACTCAGTTTCCTCCACTGTAAAATGAAGAGACTAGAACAATACCCGTGGCGGAGAGTAATCTTCGGGCTTGAGGAGATGATAAACAGTAAGGGCTGTGCTGGGCACAGAGTAGGTCCACTGTAAATGTTAATTGAATCATCAGCAGCCCGAAAGCATTTTGTGGATGGACCTGAATGAGCTGCACACACGAGCGATCATCATTCTTCACGGGCCGGGGCATCTGCCAGCTTGCCCATGAATCTGTCCCCAAACTACCAAGCCTGGGCTGTGGACGCATTTCTGGATGCCCAGAGGCCGGCTTTGCAAAGAGAAGCAAACAACAGCATCTATTCACAGGGTCTTCGGCTTGGCCTGCCAGAGCCCACGAGGGGTTTGGACTCAGAGAGCTATTGAAGGGAAGCCACAAAGACACGTTTTCTCCCCTGCGGCCTGGAGTGAAGACAGAGCGGCCCAGACACAAGAAGGGGGTTGTTTTGCGTCAGCCGGCAGCCGGCAAATTCTGTCAAAGCAGCTGAAGGAAAGAAGTGGTCAAAACACCCAGGAAAAGCAAGAGCTGTGGCACGGGCAGGAGATAGGAGATAAGGAGGCTGCTGCGAGCACACTGGCCCCTTCATGGGCGCTGGCAGCCACGCTCCCGCCATTGTCTGGCACCGCAGGCTGTGATGATGGGGCCTTTCTTCTTTTTCTTCTTAAAGAAAGAATTTATGTCAGAGGAAAGAGAGTGTGCGTTGTATGAACAGTGACTGCCAAATGAAAATCTTTGGTGTTAAAATAGTGAGGCCCCAAATCAAAATGGCCCTTTGTCCTGCGGTGGGGAAGGTGGGAGGGGCGCCTTCCGTTGCCGGCTGGCCGCCTTCTCGTGGCTGCTGCACCCGGGAGGTTCTTGCTGCTGCTCTTGCTGTTACAAATGGAGGTCAGGGTGGCTGTCCCTGCCTCATGTCCAGATCCTGCTCCCAGCCATTTCTCTGGGGTCACCATCACGGCTCTGGTTCATGCTTGAAGCATGCCTTTGCCCCTGCCTGGAAGAATTATCCTTTTCCTACTCTTCCTTGGCCTGTCCAACAGGCACCTCAGATTCAACATGTACAAAATGGATCCTGGTGTCTTTATCCCCTGCGTCGGAAGTAGCTCCTGAGTTTTCATCATGGAAAGGATTCAAGGAAGGCATCCACCTTAGTGAAAAGAGGATCGAGGAACCAGGGGATTTATCATAAATCTGTTCACACCACCCTACACTTGTCCATAGCAAAGAATTGGGGTGGGGGCTGATGAGGATTGCAGAGGGAGAAACTAATGGCTCCTTCCAAGGAGTTTCTTGGAAATGATGATCCTGTGCCCGTCATTGTTCCTCCTGTGCTTCTATGCTGGCTGATGATGTTGGTTTGGATAGAATCCATGCAGAGGTGGTAATTTTCAAACCAGCTCAGTCCCGTTATCTTACAACAAGCATTTACTGAAGGCACGCTATGTGCCCATCACTGTCAACCGGACAAGGACCTGCATACCTGTAAGTAAGACCATAGCCCCGAGAGACTGAGGTCAGCTGAACTCATGAGTCCTGCTTTCCATCCGTGGAGAGCCAAGGCTCTCAGAGTGTCCTTTGGGAACAGAGATGCCTGAGCAGGGGTTCACCTAGGCTGGTTTGGAATTCACGGAGTGCTTTTTAAAATTACAAACTAGAAATCCAATTTTTTCTGAAAGAGGAGAAACTCCAAGTTGTAATCTCCAGGTAGACATTTATAGCATCTTCTTTGACTTCAGTATGTAAAAGAGTAAGGAAGGATAGTCTAGACCGAGGACTCAGCTTTTTCAGGGAAGGGAATTTTGCAGAGTGGTTCAGAGGCCAGTGTGTCATTTTCTCTGTGGTTAGAGCGTACTGTAGGTGGTGTGAGATGACATAAACAAAAGTGCCTGGAGCTTAGTGGGTGATGAATAAATCAGTATTCTTTTCCTTTCTTTCCCTTTCCCTAAGCCTCGCCTGATGCTTCTCTGTCAAATCAGGTTCATTGTCAGCCTGCTGGGTTTTTTTTTTTAGTATATGGACTATAGTTAAGACTTCGATTTTCCAGTTAGTATTTTAAATTATAAAATAATTAAATTCATCCTGTTAAAAAATTAGCCTATGTAAAAATGATTATTCTTTTCTCCAGAATGAAGTGCTATTACATTTTTCTTACATATGCTTCAGAAATATTTCTGTATATATAAATGTCCATATGTTTTTTCTTTTCAAAATAAATCATATTATAAATTCTCCTCTGTCCCTTATGCTTCTTTTAATAAAGTAACAAAGAGCTCTTTATTATCTGTCTGTAAGAATCTGACTCTCCCTTCTAAACAGCTACATAGCTTTGTGTAATGTATTTCACCAAGCTTCTTTTGTTTTCAGTAATTGTCTATTAAAATTTGCATGAGTGAATATTATTATGTGTATTTATTTGCAAACATATCTGTATAGTATATTTCAGGAAGCAGTATTTATTGGTTAAATGGTACATACATTATTATTTTTGAGAGATATTACCAAATCGTCTTCTGTCAGTAAATGGCCTCTAGAGCAAATAGCTGTTTCTTCACATGCTGATCAATACTGGATATTATCAGACTTTTTAATATTTGCTGATATTATAAGGGAAAACTGGCATCTTAATGTTTTAATGTGCATTTCTTTAAGTGTGAGTGAGGTTAGTTACTGTTTCATGTGTACTAACCATTCCAATTTATTCTTCTCTAAAGCATCTGCATCTTTCTTGTCTTGTTTTTTTGTTAAATTTTATATCTGATTTTTGTTGATTTGTAATTATATATTTCTGGTAGACAGCCTTGAGGAAAGTGCCAAGTAATCTTCGCCTTGTGATATTCACCATCTTATGTAATCTCCTCCTCTTGAGTGTGGGATGGACTTACTGACTCACTTGCAATGAGTTCAGCACTGCAAAAGTGATGGGATCTCACTTCCAATATTGGGTTATAAAAAGACTGTGGCCTCTCTCTTGGGTGCTCTTTCTCACATGTTGATAAGTTGTCTAGCTCTTACTCTATTGGAATACAGCTGCCATATAAAGAAGTCCAGGTTGTTCTGAAGGAGAGGCCAAATGCAGCAGAAGGCCCAGGCGGATAGGAGCTGACATGGGGGAAAACTCAGCTAACCTGGCTGACAACAAGCACCAACTGCCTTCCATGTGAGTGAACCTTGGAAGAGGATCTTCCAGACCTAGTTGAGCTTTCAGATGACTGCAGCCGCTGCTTGCAGCTTGACTGCCAAGATTAGACAGATCAGAAAAAGAAAGACTGGGCTGGGTGCAGTGGGTCATACCTGTAATCCCAGCACTTTGGGAGGCCGAGGTGGGTGGATCACCTGAGGTCAGGAGTTCAAGACCAGCCAGGCCATCATGGTGAAACCCCGTCTCTATTAAAAATACAAAAATTAGCTGGGCATTGTGGCATGTGTCTGTAATCCCAGCTACTCGGGAAGCTGAGGCAGGAGAATCACTTGAACCTGGGAGGTGGAAGTTGCAGTGAGCTGAGATCGTACCAAGGCACTGCAGCCTGGGCAACAGAGTGAGACTCTGTCTCAAAAAAAAAAAAAAAAAAAAAAAAAAAAAAAAAAAAAAGAAGAAAAAGAAAGACTGTGTTCTTTTGCTTGTATTTGCAAATACAACCTCTTTGATAAATAATATAATATTGGGGAATCCAGAAAAGTATAGAAGTATAGGGAAGTGAAACAGATATGCATTCAATTTCTAATTCTGTCTCTTATTGGCTATGGTCTTAGGCAGGTTAATTAACTACCCTAAACCTCAGATTCTTCATAATGTTGTTGTTATATATGGGTCATATACCCATATAAAGAACAGATTAAATGCATTTTGCAAGGGCAAAGGCTTGCCTACTTAAAATTACCAATACTCCTCAATACTCCTAAAGTTATCAACATGGGTAAGATTTTGGATCCAGGATGAAATTAAAATCTTAATCAATGAATGTGGAAGTCCTAGCCAGAGCAATCAGGCAAGAAAAAGAAATAAAAGGTATCCAAATAGGAAAAGAAGAAGTTGAGCTGTCTCTACTTATCATGTGATACAATACCTAGAGAAAACCCTAAAGACTCTGCCAAAAAGCTCCTGGAATTGATAAACAACTTCAGCAAAGTTTTGGGATACAAAATTAATGTACAAAAATCAGTAGCGTTTCTATATATCAATTACTTTCAAGCTGAGTGCCAAATCAAGAATGCAATCCCATTTAAAATAGCTGCAAAAAAAATTGGAAATACATTTAGCCAAGAAAGTGAAAGATCTCTACAAGAAGAACTACATAACACTGATGAAAGAAATTACAGATGACAGAAACAAATGGAAAAACATTGTTAGACTCACTATCATTAAAATGGCTATACTGCCCAAAGCAGTCTACAGATTCAACACTATTTCTATCAAACTACCAACGTCATTTTTCACAGAATTAGAACAAACTATTATAAAATTCATATGAACCAAAAAAGAGCCTGAATAGTCAAAGCAATCCTAAGCAAAAAGAATAAAGTTGAGGGCATCACATTATCCCACTTCAAACTATGGTAAAGGCAACAGTAACCAAAGCAGCACAGTACTGGTATAAAAACAGACACATAGACCAATGGATCAGAATAGACAAGCCAGAAATAAATCTGTACACCTACAGCCATCTCACCTTCAGCAAAATTGGCAAAAATAAGCAATGGGGAAAGGACTGAAAGGACTCCCCCTTTCACCATATATAAAATGTAACAAAAGATGAATTAAAGATTTAAATGTAAGACCTTGAACTGTAAGAATCCTAAAGGAAAGCTTAGAAAACACCATGCTGGGCATCAGCCTTGGGAAAGAATTTATGACTAAGTCCTCAAAAGCCATTGCAACAAAAACAAGAGTTGATGAATGAGGCCTAATTAAACTAAAAAGCTTCTTTATAGCAAAAACAAAAACAAAAACAAACAAACGAACAAAAACCAAAAAACTATCAACAGAGTAAGCAGGCAACCTACAGAATAGGAGAAAATATTCACAAACTTAACATCTGACAAAGGTCTAATATTTAGAATACATAAGGAACTTAAACAATTGAACAAGTGAAAAACAACCCCATTAAAAAGTGGGCGAAGGACATGAACACATACTTCTCAAAAGAAGACTTACAAATGGCCAAGAACATGAAAAAATGCCCAACATCACTAGTCATTGGAGAAATGCAAATTAAAACCATAATGCATGACCATCTCACACTAGTCAGAATGGCTATTATTAAAAAGACCAAAAAACAAAAACAAAACGAACAAACCCAGATGCTTGGGAGGCTGCAGAGAAAAGGGAACACTTGTACACCATTGGTGGGAATGTAAATTGATTTAGCCACTGTGAAAAGCAGTTTGGAGATGTCTCAAATAACTTAAAACAGAACTACCATTTGACCCAGAAGTCCCATTACTGGATATATAGCCAAAAGAAAATAAGTTGTTATACCAAATAGACACATGCATTCGTATATTCATTGCAGCACTATTCACAATAGCAAAGACATGGAATGAACCTAGGTGTTCATCAATGGTAGATTGGATAAAGAAGATGTGATACATATATATCATGGAATACTATGCAGCCGTAGTCCTTTGCAGCAACGTGGATGTAGTTGAAGGCCATAATCCTAAGCGAATTAATGCGGAAACAGAAAACCAACTACCATATGTCCTCACTCACAAGTGGGAACTAAGCGCTGTGTACTCATGGTTATAAAGATGGCAACAACAGACACTGGGGACTACTAGAGAGGGGAGGGAAGAAGCAAGGAATGGGTTGAAAAACTATTGGGCACTATGCTCAATACCTAGGTGACGGAATCAATTATACCCCAAATCTCAGCATCATGTAGTATACCCAGGTAACAAACCTGCACATGTACCCTCAAATCTAAAATAAAAATTAAAATTACAGAAAAAAAGTCAAGGAATGCTGACTTCCCAAGAAACAGGACCTATTTTGAGACTGGCCTCATACTATATAATTTATATTCAATATTTTATATAATCCCGTCCTCACTATAGCCTTTCTAAACAGGTATTATTATCCTAATTTAACAAATGAGAAAACTGAGTCTCAAAGAGACTAAATAACCTGCCTAGGAACACCAGAACACTAAATGACTTAGCCAGGATTTGGACCCAGTTCTGTTCAATCCCCAGTCTCATGTTCTCTCTCCTTCTCTACATTGCTTCATCCAATTAAGAAAAATCCATTAATGCAACATACTTATTATTTGTAAAGCTATATTCTAAATTCATTGTTTATACCTCAGTCCTTTCATTTTCAATCCTACACAGGTTTCCCCTTCAACAGAGAATCTTGCTTTGTTCATCAAGCTGAGGTCAAGGAAGTCAGGCAGAAGTTAGAATGATTTAACTTTGGCATTCACAAGTCTCTAGAATAGCTAGTTATAAATTTCTTCCCATCCCTTCCCCTGAACACTCTTTCGAAAATAAAGGATTGCGACCTGATCCTGCCTCTTGCTCTTTGATTCTTATTACATTCTTTTTGGATTAAGAGTGTCCAATTTCCTTGGGAGGAATAAAATATGGCCATTTAAGTGAGGCGAGTGTAAGCCCCTTCAGTAAACTCTTTAATGGGGGTTTTTATGAGATGTATTTTCACCTCATTGAGCTTTTTATTTCACTAGGTTTCTTTCATCTGTAGAAGCAGGTGAAGAAAGGGAAAATGATAGCAGAGAAGAGAAGAGCTTTAGGAACTTGAAAAGAAAGAGAAAACCAAAAGAAGCTGTCCCCACACTTGTTTACTTATAAGCTCCAACAAGCTGTGTGAATGCCAAAGAGCAGAAGTTTTCATCCTTGATTAGCACTGTGGGATATAAAATAGGCCATTTGTTAAGAGAACTGACCAATTTATTTAGACCTTCATTTTATCATTCGTTTAGGCATAACCATTCATTTATTCACTCCCTTGATTGTTTGAGCATCCATCCATATTAGAAGTCCTGTATTTATCATGAACAGGATCTGTATTTGATAAGTTAATAAAAAAGTTTTTTTTTGAAAAGGAAATAAGCATTTAATAAAAGTACATATGTACACCTACTTTTTTTTAACTTAAAACTTATGTCTGCATATTTGCTCACCTATATTCTGATACAAGGCCAAGGTTGTTTATTGGTTTTAGTCTTTTTTTCCAAAAACGAACAGGCGAACAACAAAAAACAACCATAATACATCATCTGTGTTTCTAGTTCTAGTTTTCTTTAAGTGGATCAGGAGCTTAAAGATACTTTTGAAGTTATTTGACTTTAGACTTCTATTCATAATTGTTTTCCTCTAATATTGTATAGTTGTTTCACCAACAATTATTTAGCAAAATATTTAAAAAATCAACTTGCCTTTATCAAAAATTTTCAATGAATTCAACTTAGTTTTCATAGAAACAATAATTTCCTTTTTAATACTCGGATTCCACACTTTGCAGATTATTTTATTAAATACATACATGCAATATTAGCTAACTCTGAGGGCTTATACTCTTTTCAGTGCTTAACCTAAATTCACTTATTATTTGTCACAACTAGCCTGTAAGGATAATGATATGATTACCCCCATTCCCCAGGGGAGAAAATGATGGGAACTGGCTTGATAGAAATGTACAGATAACTTGTGATGAACATGTAACCCGATGGATGAGTCCAGAAGTATGTGATTTAATAGCAAGTAGCTTATTAGCTAGAGCTCTCAGGTTTGTGGGCCTCAGCCAACATGTGTGCACAAGTTAAGAGTGACCAAGTTCATCTTAAATAAGAGAGTACAGTTAAGAGGACTCTTACAATAATGAGAGAGAGGATGGAGTGATGGAAAGAGGATGCATTTTGGGGTCAAACCAACTTGAGATTGAATAAGGGTGCTTACAATTACTAGCTGCTTAACTCCAAGAACCTCATTCCTTGTCCATAAAATGGGAATAATTATAGTTTATTGGGTAATCTGTTTCCTCATTCATTGATATACAAACTTTTTTTTTTTCAAGCACCTTCTAGTGTGCCAGGCACCAAACTGTTATAAGATTACATAAATAAACAAAACATTAAATTTCCCTACCCTCATGGAACATGAATTTTGGGTATAGAGAAAAAATAAATAACTAAATAAACATGGTCAGAAGTGCTAGGTAGGAAAACAGGGTAAAATGATACACATAGAATGTACAAATTCATTTGTTCATTCACTCATTATTGTATGCTATGAACTAGTATTTGTTGGATATTAAAATTTATTGAATACTTACTATGATTCAGGCATAATGCAACGATGAGTAAGATAAGATAGGCAACCATACTAGACACTACAGCATTATAGATGTAAAGATTAATAGCAGAAAATCCCATATTTTCCAGAAGTTCAGTCTATCTGGGAAAATCACTGATTAAATCTTACAGGATAGTAAACACTCTAGGAAGCGCAAAAGTGATGAGAACTCAGTGGAGGGAGAGATGGAAATATTTGGAACAAAAAAAAAAATGGACGAGCATTTAATGTCAGAAAATAAAGTGGACTTTGATGGCCACATTATGTATCAGAAGTCTGCAGGACTACCATGCATATTGTGTGCTATACAATTCCAGAAGGTACTCTTCAAAGAAACTAAGATACAAATGGTGAGCCCTAGAATTGTGCAATGTACAACTTCCAAATCCATACCCTGAGGTCCTACCAGAGGCTTTGAAGGTACTGATTTTGACTGATGTTATTTTATATTGAATTGTAAATGGGGGAGGTAATGGCTGGAAACATGATCTTCTCAGAGCTAAGGACTTCTAGAGGAATATTTTGGCCCAATGAAGTCGATGGCAAAGGAAATAATTCTGATTGGACTGATAATTGTTATCATGAAGGTATAGATGGATTCAGTTTCATGGGGCCTGAAGCTTATATACATAATGGGTATTTTAAAAGAAAAAAGACAATTAGAAATACAGAATTATTTATAAAACTGAATATTTATTTGGTATAAGAATAGATATTACAACAAATTAAAAATTATAAAAAGTCAACAGAAGCTCTCAATGTGAGAACCTAGCCACATTTGCTTGACACTCAGTTTTCCAGTAAATGCCTCAGGTTCCTACTACAAGCTCTTGCACTTCTCCTTCCAATGTTTGAAGGTAGCGGGATGGAAGTTGGGGGGAAGTAATGCCTCTGGGAGCTTGCCACCCCTAGGTGGTGAAGGATGAATATTTTGTTGGAGGATAATAAAATATCCTGTTGCATGGGACAACTGTCAAACATTTCCCACGCAAACTCCTAGAGTTCCCCATGGGATTGGGCTCCAGATACTTCTTTGCTTTCATTTTCTCACCCTCCTGCTAGTACTTTGTGGTCAGGACTAGCTACAGAATTTTCAGGATCCAGTGCAAATTAAAATTGTGAGGCCCCTTGTTGAAAAATTATTAAGAATTTCAAAATGGCAATAGCAGAGCATTAAACTAAATGCAAAACCCTTCTGAGCACAGGCCTTGGGCAACTGCATAGGTTGCTTATCTGTGGAGCCGTTCTTGGTGCTGGTATCCTGTCTCAAATTGTTTGGATTCTCCCTGTCTCAGGATTTGCTTCTGGGGAAACTCAACCTAATATATAGGGATATCCCTAAAATCTCCCAGATGAAGACAGAAACTGTGTATAAGTCCATTTTCATGCTGCTGATAAAGACATACCCAAGACTGGGAAGAAAAAGAGGTTTAATTGGACTTACAGTTCCACATGGCTGGGGAGGCCTCAGTCATGGCAGGAGGTGAAAGGCACCTCTTACATGGTGGCAGCAAGAGAAAATGAGAAAGAAGAAAAAGTGGAAACTCCTGATAAACTCATCGGATCTCGTGAGACTTACTTACTATCACGAGAATAGCACAGGAAAGACTGGCCCCCATGATTCAATTTACCTTCCCCTGTGTCCCTCTACAACACGTGGGAATTCTGGGAGCTACCATTCAAGTTGAGATTTGGGTGGAGACACAGCCAAACCATATCAAACAGTATTTTTATCAGTTAAATGCTTTACCCACATTTATAATTTTTTTCTTTATTTTTGACTATATATTCTCTGATTGTTTCTATATGTAATGGTTTTGTAATATTTTATTTAGAGAGAATGGAAAGATAATTCAGTCCTTCCTCTAAGTTAATGCACAAGTATTTTTATTTTAAATAACTAATAGAAAAGTTTAAGCCTCAGAGCCCATTAATAAGTCTTGTAAATGTTTAGCATTGTTATCAAATTTTGAAAAATTTCTCAAGTTTTCTTCTTACGTGAGCAATCAGGTTTCAGGGCACTTCTATGTACTGACAGATTCTGAACTCTCTTTTTAATAGCTTTCTACTGTTGCTTTAGCAAATTACCATAAATGGAATGACTTAAAACCATGCACATTTATTACCTTTTAGTCCTGTGGGTCAGAAATCTAACACAGATATTACTGGAGGGAAATCAGTGTTCTAGCAGGGCTGCATTCCTTTCTGGAAGCTCTAGAGGAGAATCCACTTCTTTGCCTTTCCCAGCTTCTAGAGGCTGCCCACATTCTTTGGCTAGAGATCCCATTCCTCTGTCTTTAAAGTCCAGTGTTCCGTGGTGGTATCCTTTCATGACCTACTCTTCTGTCTCTGTTTTCCATTCTTAAGACTCATTGATTAGATTAGGTCCATCCAGATAATCCAGGATAATCTCCCCATTTTAAGGCTATAACCTTAATAATATTTGCAAGGGTGTTTTGGTGATGTAAGAGAACATATTCACAGATTCTGAGCATTACAAAATGAGCACCTTTTTGGGGGAGCCAATTTAGCCTACCACGCTCTTTTCATTGATGACACTTATTAACAAGTTTCTCCTTGATGTCTTGTTTAGTGGTGTATTATGAATTTATTGCTATCTTTGTCAATGTCAGTTAAGCCAGGAGGGAATGTAAATATTTTTCCAAAGTGTTTATAGGATTCACTCCTCTTTGTTAATTGGACTACCAAACTATCTGACAGCCTATTGTTTACTGTATTAGAAATATTTTCTTAGTGAATTTACTACCTTAGGTATGGTCTGATTTTTTTTTTTCTGGCAATTTACTTCTTGAGGTCAGAATAATTTTTACCAATTCTTATCACTCGTATGAATTGCTTTTATTTCATATTCAAGTTTTTATCTGAACTTTCTATCCATTATTTAATATCTAAATTAAAAATGACAAAGGTACCTTTATATATATATTATCATCAGGACTCTGTCACTTCTTACTTATTTAATTGACACGAAATGTCTCTCCATTTGCAGATAAAGTGACACATTTCCAACTCACCTTCCCCAAAGTTATCCTGCAAATGCTGCAGCTATAGCAATGCCATTGACATGAAGGGAAATATAATAAGAGGGAAGGGTTTTCTAAAGGATTCCAGTTAAAATATCTTATTTTTACCCATTTTACAAAAAATATACAAGTATGCGAATGCACTGTTAGAGCTTCTGCCAGAAACATGGAAGGGGCCTAAGGCTTAAACTTCTTTAGCGTAATGTAAATATGTCTTCGTTGCTGTGGACGGCAGTGGAAGGGAACTTAACACGGTCTGGAAGTGTCCAGAGAGACTCGCCAGAGAAAGCATTTGCTTAAGCCAAGTCTTAAAGGACAAATGGAATTTAGCCAATCACAGACAGAAAGGAAGGGTCTTCCGGGCAGATGGCATGATTTGCTTAAGCACAGAAGTGTGAGGGGAGTTGTTCAATGTGGTGGAGGAGAAGGAGAGGAGGGAGACAAGGAAATTCAGCTGATGGGAAAGGCAAGAGGAAGAGCATGGGTTTTATCCCACAGAGGAGTTATAAACAGAGATCACAGAGGGCTGGATCTAGGTTTTAGAGTCATTGTGGCCCTGCCTTAAAGAGAATTGGGTAGGGGAGCAGGAGTGACTGCTTTAATACGTTTTTCAAAGCAAATTTATAACCACTATCCCCGTGGAACAGCGCTATCCAGCAGCACTTTCTGGGATGATGGAAATGTTCTACGGCTGCACTGTCCAATATGGCACACCCCTACATATGGTCATTGAGCATTCAAAATGTGACAGGTGTGGCCAAAGAACTAGATCTTCGGTGTTATGTAATTTCAAATTTTAAAAATTTAAATAATCACACACATGGCTAGTGGCTAGCACATGGGACAGCACAGCTTTAGCTCTTTAAAGAGAAAGTCTATGGGATATTCAGGTTCATCAATCTGAACCCGACAAATTTTAATTTTCGAGAAATCATTCTGGGTGCTAGGAAGAATTTAAGCAGTACAAAACATAGATGGACTACAAATTAATGGAATTTATGATCAGGACAATGCTTTGTGTCAAAAAAAGCTGAGTGAATACTAAGGTAAAGAATTCAGAATATATAACAAAAAACACGTATGAGAATAAATATTCAGTGCAACATTAGTTGTACGCAACCTAAACATGCAAATACTAAGATTGATTAAGAAAATGATAGCTCCATCCATGCAATGGAATAGCATAAATAATGCAAAAGCATATTTATTTCAGTGGAAAGGTGTTTATGATATAGTAGGTAGCAGAAAAGCATATTATAAAATGGTTATGAAAACATTTTTAATGAAAATATGCTTAGAAATATATTAGGTTGTATTAATACATAAAATACAAATAGAGTGGTTATCTCTGATTTGAAGGCAATTGCTTCATTTTTCTGTCTTCCTTTTTTGACGTATCTATAGTATCATTTTTTTTTTTTTTGCAATGAGGGCATATTGCTTTTAAAATAAGAAAAAATAAATTATTTTTTAATTCTTAAAGGAGTGAAGTAAACATCAAAATCTATTGCAGTTCAGAGAGAAGATATCTCAGTAGGTGAGGGATGGGGTAGGCAGGGAAGTCCTCTCACCAAAGTTGAGTCTTGGAAGGAAAGGGGAAGGTCAGGGAGGAGAAGAGAACAAACATTTATTGAATCTTTACTGTTTGCTGAATGTTCACATGTGTCATCTTCTTTAATCCTCACCATGACCAGATAAGGTAGGAACCAACATCACACTGTTGTACAAATGTGAAAAATCAAGACTCTGATAAATGAAATGACCATGTAAGTAACATTAGTAATCTTGAAGACAGAAGACTGGAGGTTTGCTTACTGGGGGTTGTCAGCTTTTTCTACTGGATGAGTTTCATAATATGCTGGCTCTCATTCATATATTTATTTGTGTAATGACTGTGTGTAATGTTTGTGTAATGACTAGACTGGAAGCCCTGTGGGAACAGGGACTGTGTGTGTTTAGTTCATTACTGTGTCTACAGCCCTTACCAAAGAACTTGGCACACACCAGGCTCTCAATTAATATTGCTCACTGAATTCAAATATAGCAGGGGTCATTAATTCCTGTACTTTTAACAGATTGTTTAGATTGACAGATTTAGATAGTTTGGAGGGACTCCAATGAGATAATCAGCATGATAAGACTTTGTAAACTGCAGAATCATGTACCCATGCCAGCGGTTTTTATTTTTGAAAACTTTGCTTTACTGGCTTTATTCAAGCCAAAAATTTTTTTTGGAACTACTGATGGTACTCCTGCAAGAAGATTTAATCTTGAAATTCTTGGAAAGTAGCGCAAAGTATTTATTTGGTCCTAAACTCATCTTATAAGGTTTTTTGATTATTAGCCAGAACATCGGGGCTTATTGATATTTTTAGAAATATTCCTGAACCATCTCTTATTTTAACTAAATTACAAGATAAATCAAGACTTGTGAGGTAAGATCGATGTGTTATTGGTTGCATAATCATTTATCATCAGGTCCTAACACAAATATTAGGAAATATGGCCTTTTCTATTTCTGTGGTCACACTAAAGGAGGCCGACTGTCCTCTTGTGGAACTGAGTGAGGGTAGGAGAATAATGGGATACAGTCTGTGTACTCACAGGATGCTGCTTATCACATTGTTAATCACATTCTGAAAAACTTTATTTTTACACGTTTTCCTTGCTGTAGTTACGAGAACATCGTCTTTGTGCCAAGTGAAGTTGGCTTGAAAGTGACTTTGTCACTTTTCACCTGTAATGACTTCAGACGAGCTTCTTGCCTGCTGCCTGCCTCAGTTTCTCCAATTTGTAAAATGGAAACAATCAAGCCAACCTTGCAGAGCTATTAGGAAAGATTAAGTGAAATGATGTGTACAGATTGCCTGACAGAGTGCTTGGCTGAAAGTACTTAGTAAATACAAATTACCTTCTTTGTCAGTTTTCCTCATTTATGGTTGACAACCCTTTCCAAACAGACACTTGTTCTTCTGAATATCAGTGTATGAAATGATTTTATGGAAGCACAGTGATTTTATGGTTAAAAAGTGACATCTATTCCTGGGGCTGGAAACTTTGGACCACAGATTAGATTCTGTAGTTTAGTGCAGCAGAAAGAACCCAATGAAGTTTCGTAGAACCATAGACTACTAGAACAATGGGGGACATTGCTTCAGAAAACTGAGGCATGATGAAGAGAAGTAACCTACCCACAGTCTTATAGCTAGTGGCGTGTGTGGTGAGATTCACAGGAGACTTAAGGAAGAAGCTCTACAAATTGTGTGGGATGTTATCTGATCCTTAGGAAAGCTGCCTAGGATGGGATGAGAGCTCTCAATTACATGTTTGAGCCTCTGGGACAATAAACCCCTTCTGAATCTTAGGTGCTTAGCTTAGTTGATCAGTATGTTTATATACCACCTCCCCATATGTGTGCAGGGAATGTAAAATCAAACTCTTGAGAGTTAGGAAGGGTAAACTTTCCAAAACCAAAGAGGTGATGTAGGCAGGCATACTGGCTGCAGTTCTGAGAATTCTGGGTTACTGTCCATCTCCATGAAACCATTCTGAAGCCAATGGACAGGTAGGCCACTTTTGTTTAAACTAAACAATTAACTCATGTGTTCATTTCATTCATTTATTAATTTCTTCACCAAAAGCTCATTGAGTCCAGGCAATTAATCAGACACTTTAAGTATGGAAGTTATAGAAATGCTCAAAACATTTCCCTTTTCTATGGAGATCATGGGTCGCTCTTTTCTGAATCCTGACTCCTTCCTTGAAACTCTTCCAGGGTCCAGCCTGAACTTAGCCTGAGACTCCCCAGACTGAGGCAGCACAGCTCACCACCTATTGAGGGCTGATCTAGCCATAGTGCTGGAAGACAGGGTGACAGTTCTGTAGCTCCTTCCTTCATTTTTATGTTACCTGGATGTGACTGTGTCTCCATAGATGCTGTTTCTATTCTCATCCCTACTTCTAATCTTGTGTCTGCATCACCTAAACAGGGCTCAGCAACTCTCTTCACTTCACCTCTCTCCCTTGCCACATCAACTCCATCCTTAGTGAGTTTTAAATTTTTCAGTTGAATATTTTATAATGGAGATGGAGGGGAAAGTTAGGTTATATCACACATCACCCAAAATACTTCATAAACACTTTCACTTGACCATGCTCTTTTCCATAAAATCTATTCCCCTGGCTACATACTCTCTAGGTTTCTCTTCCCCTTCAGTATCAATCATCTTCCCCCCCACACCATATCTCTCCAGGTTCATTAATGTTAGTCCTTTTTCTTCCATCTTAGCTACAATTTGCATCCTCACCACCTTTGACCATATAACAGCCTTCTTAGAAGGAAGTAGGGAGTTGGAAAGAAAATATACTTTTTTCCTGGCTAAAGTATATCTTCCTGTCCTACAGATGGGTTATCTCAGGCAGGGGAAGCAAAATCACTTTCAAAAGTTTGAGCCTTTACTTTGCAGTCTTTCTTTTCTGTCCCCATAAGGATTAGTTATACATCATGCCTGCTAAAAGTGTAATATATTGAAAATCAGAAGAGTGCCATGGGGTGCCTGTTAGAATATAGATGTCCGAGTCAGGAACACTCTGAATTCAACTATCGGGCCTGCCACTCGCTAGTTGGGAGATCTTGGCAAGAGATATCCCTTTGCTAAAGTTCAGTTTGCTCATCTGTAAAGTGAAAACAATAGTACCTTTGAGACATGGGAGCTATGAGGATTAAATGAGGTAATGAAAAATCTCTTAGTTGGGTACAAGTCATTGATGATCCAGGTTAACAGCAGTAGTAATTAGGAGTGCTGTGGCCGAATAGTAACATCAGCAGCGTTATAAAAATGTTTCTGGGCAAAAGCATTGGCTCACGCCTGCAATCCCAGCACTTTGGAAGGTCAAGAAGGGTAGATTGCTTGAGCCCAGGGATTCAAGACCAGCCTGGGCAACATGGTGAAACCCCATCTCTACAAAAATACAAAAATTTGCCAGGCATGTTGGTGCATATCTGTAGTTCCAGCTACTTTGGAGGCTGAGGTGGGAGAATCACCTGAGCCTAAGAGGAGGCTGCAGTGAACCATGACCATGTCGCTGCACTCTAACCTGGGTGACAGAGTGAGACCCTGTCTCCAAAGAAAAAAAAGAATATTTCTGTTTTTGTAGCAGCAAATTAAGTCCTGCTACATGCCAAATATTGTGAAAATACAAATTGTCTGTTTTGCAATTCTTTTAGTGCTCTTTAATGAGGTTGCATTGTAAAGCATTTGTTGAAAAGTTAGTTGAAGATTTTTTATAACACATGGTTATACCACATAGATTCTTAATCTAGAATGAATGACTTACATGAATGCAGTGATCTGTGGTGAAATGTTACCTAGGAATGAATGATGTGATGGCATGTGAAGCACCTATGCCTCAGTTGACCTCATACAATGTCTAGCACTTTTGGGTACGGTATATCATTTCTTGAAGTTACATTACTACAAAAGAATAAGTGATGTATGTGATTGTGTGTGTTTGTGTGTGTGTGTGTATATATATATAGTTTTTTTTCTTTTATCAACATGCTCTCAGCTCTGGTGTTTTGTGCTTTTGCATCTGTACTCTTAGGAAAAATGCACAGTCTCCCTTGACCTTTGTCAAGTTGTGAAACTTTGTCAGTTGTGAAACTGGTATTATATACGTGATGGGATGGAAGAAATGTTGCACTGTAGTAATCCAGGAGAGAAGTGGTGGGACCTGGATAAATAGGTGCATTTCCCATGAGGCTGTGTGTGGCAAACAGAGTCATATATTGGGAACACAGGCTTTGGAAGAGGACAGCAGGAAGTACAGGTCTGACAAGATGGCAGAGTTCTGTGAGGTGAGAAATAATATTCCTCTGCTATGAACCCCCAAATCTTCAGTGTAGTTTCTAAAATCACCAGATGTTTGGTTTAAGTGAATTCTTTTGATCTTGGAAATTGACAGAGAGCATAATTAATATGGCAGGCATGGAAATGAGAAGTGAGATTTGGGGAAACCATAAGGAAGAGATTTGATTCAAATATATGTAAATATGGGAGGGGTAGAGGAGGTGAGTTAGGATTAACTTACATCTCAGAGATTCTAAGGAACATCTCAATTACTCTTTCTATAATATTTTCACTTTACATAGCGATTTCATGTTCTGCCTCAAAAATAAAGTGTGAGATCCACATAACAGGATTTTTTCTTTCATACTGCAAATAAGTAAACTGAGGTTCAGAAAGTGTAAAAGATATATACAAGATCACATAAATGGTAAGGAGCAGAGCCAGGTCTAACGATAAACCAGATCATGGTATTTTCTGGATGTAATATCTTCTAGTCCAACTCACTCCTAGATGCTTAAATTTCCTCAATAATCATATCAATTCCCTGCCTTCTCTGGTTCATTGACAAACTGCCTGTATAGTAGCATCTTTCTGCTTCTGTGGACTGGTGCTTTTTTTTTTTTTTTAATGTTCTGACTTCATGCATAGGTCTCAATTTCTGTTTGGTCCTTACCTTACATGTGTCCAAGGCCATATCTTCTATCCCTACATTTGCATAAAATCCAAATGCCTGGCCATTAGGGTTAAGATTAAGTTTTGGTGCTCCTTTGGACTTTCAAGCCTCATATGCTCCAATATTCAGACACAGTTTCCTTTTCATGTTAACACCCCAAAATTTCCCTTTAGTGTTACAATTTTGAATAGGGAATCCAGGCATAAGGGAGGGGTAATAGTTGTCTAAAGACATGAGGGAGGTGAGGAGGAAGAGGTGAGGAACATTATAGGCAGAGGAAACAGCAAGACCAGATTCTTGAGTGGCAAGTATGAATGCCATATTGCAGAAAGAGTAAGGAGGTCAGCAGAGCTGGGGCAGAGTGTGGAAGTAGGAGTAGTTAAGATCAGGGAAGTATTGGGGGTCGAGGATAGACTGTGGAAAGCCTTGTAGACTATTAAAATGACTTTTTTTTTTTAACCTTAAGTGACATGGAAAACTGTTGGAGGGTTCTGAGAAAAGAAGTGATATAAATGGACTTATTTTTATAATAGAATTGCTCTGGTTGCGTTGTGGTGAATGAACTGGAGGAGAACAAGGGTAGAAACAGCCTATACTATTAAATAGAAGGTTATTTAAACAATCTGGTTGAGAGCTAATAATGGTTTCAAATAAGGTGATAATAATGGAGGTGGTCAAAAATGGGCAGATTCTGGATTTATTTTGAAGGTGGAGCTACATGATTTCCTAGTAGAATAAATGTGAAATCTCAGAGGTGGAGAAGAGCCAAAGTTGACTTCATGGCCTGAGAAATGGAAATAATTTAATGGAATAAAGAAGGCTGTGGGAGCAGCAGATTTAGGAGAGATAGGAGAAGTTCAAATTTGGATTTAAGTTTGAAATGCTTATTAACATCCTAGTCGAGCAGGCAGTTGGTATGAGAATCTGTAATTCAGGGGTGACAGCCAGGCTTGCAATTTAGGTCTACATATAGATAATATATCAAGCCACACAACTGGATGAAATAATCAAGGGAGTGTGTCTAGATACAGAAAATGAGAATGTGTCTAGAGAATGAGCTCCAGGGCACTTTATCTTTTGAAGTTTGTGCTGAGGTTTCTCCATAATGATGTGACCACCTCCATAGACCTTATCCCCAGCAAAACTTGTTGAAAATTATTTAAGATTCTCTCAAGCATTTAAAGTCTCTGGAAATGGCTCTAAGAACATACAGTAAATGAAAAAAACATTTATTTAAGCAAATATACTAAACTCAATAAGAACTATGAGAGTCTGTGCTAGTTGAGCCAAGACCTGCATTCTGTCTCCCCAGTTCCAGCTCAGCAAGATGTACCATATACTCCAGACTGGTATAGCCTAAAACCCAGGACCCTCTCTCCTAATTCCAAGTTGGAGGACTATACTCCAGACTGGTATAGCCTAAAACCCAGAGCCCTCTCTCCTGCTAATTCCAAGTTGGAGGACTATATTCCCTTGGGGAGATAGGATATAAGCATTTCTCATTCTGCTCCCAGCTACCTGTTGCTGAGGCCAGGTTCTGGGCAAGTACAGCTGGGAGCTGGGGGGTTCCCTTCTTCCATCCAGCCTCAACTATGGAATGGAGGCTTTACCTTGGGAGTAGTGCTGTTGAGAAAACTTGGGCCCCTTGCTCAAAATTGGGGGCAAGGATTCCATGTGGAGAAGGGCAAGCCAAAGGGATCTGGGGCTGATGGCCCCTCCCCAACTCACTCAGCACTCAGCTCCTAAAATGGAGCTGTTACTCAGAGAGAAGCACACCATCATCCCCATCCCTAGTACCAGGGCTTGGCTCAGAAAGTTATACCAGGGGGAAAACAAGCTATAGACGCAGAGAGTTCCAAATCTCTGACTGAAGGAACTTGCTTCATTTGCAACAGAGTGCAGAGAAGTTCAAGCCCAAGGGCGCTTTCAAAAATAGTGAAAGTTGCAGTGAAAGGTAATTGGGAGATTAATAGATTCATGGGTGTTATAGGCTCAACTGTAGGCTGGCTAATTTCCCAGAGAGGGAAACAGGGAAGAAATAGCTGGGAAGAACCCTCCTGTGGTCAGAACAAACCTTAAACACTGACATTCAGAACTATACCTTCAAAGGGGCCTGAATTTGATTTGATTAGCCTAAGAATGCAACTTATGCCTTTTTTCTTGTAACTAATGTTTTATAAAACCATATGAAACAATCTGAATATAATGCTTTTTGTGCCTATAACGCATAGAAATTTAATATTCTTACAAATAAATTTAAAAGGAAATGTCTTTAAAAGACATGAAATTATATGAAGTAATAATATAATTATTACAATGTATTGCTGAGTTGGTAATGTTTATATATGTAATATGCATAATAAAAATGCACAAAGGAGAAGAAGGTAATAAAGCTATATAGGAGTAATAGTTCTATATCTTGTTGGAATTAAATTAGTATAAATCTGAAGTTGTTTTGGTAAGTTAAAGTATATACATGGTAAGCCCTAGAGCAACCAGAAAAACAGTAGAAAATATAATTAAAGAAATGAAAATGCTATATTAGAAAATATTAACTTAGTGCAAAAGGAAGCAGTAAAGGAGGAATAGAGAAACAAAAAAGACATGAGACATATAGAAAAGAGAAAGTAAAATGGCAGACATAAATCCAACTACATTAGTATCGTAAAAGGTGAATAAATTAAACAATCCAATCAAAAGTAAACACTATCAGACTGGATAAAAAAAGTTCTCAGTTATGCTGTCTATAGGAGATATACTTTAGATTTAAAGACAAGAATAAATTGACGGTTGGATGCAGTGTCTTGTGCCGATAATCCCAACACTTTGGGAGGCTGGGCAAGAGGATTGCTTGAATCTAGGAGTTTGAGATCAGCTGGGCAACATAGGATGACCCTGTCTCTAAAAAAAACGTGCTAGGCATGGTGGCACACTTGGTTGTAGTCCCAGCTACTCAGGCGGTGAGGTGGGAGGATTGCTTGAGCCCAGGAGGTTGAGGCTGCATTGAGCCAAGATCACACCATTGCACTTCAGCCTGGGTAACAGAACAAGGCCCTTTCTGAAAAATCAAAACAATAAATAAAATACATTGAAAGTAAATGGAAAGATATATCATGTACACAGTGATGACAAGAAAGCTAGCATGTTCATCAAACAAAATAGACCTTAAAACAACAAAGTTTACTGGAGATATAGAGGCATATTTTATGATAATAAAAAGTTCAATTCATCAGAAAGATGTAACCATTATAAACATATATGTATCTAACAAGAAAGCAGCAAAATACATGAAGTATAATCTGACAGAAATAAAGAAGAAATAGATAATAAAAAACAGTAGTTGGGGACTTCCATATCACACTTTTGGTAATGGATTGAACAAGTAGCAGAAGATCAAGAAGGAAAGAGAAGAATTTAACAACACAATAAACCAGCTAGACCAAACAGAACCCTGTAGAGCACGCCACCTAACAACAGCAGAATATATCTTCCTTTCAAGTGAAGAACACATCCTATGCCAGGCCATAACACAAACCTCAATAAATTTGAAAGTATAGAAATAATAAAAACTGTCTTCCTTAACTGTAATGAAATGAAATTAGAAATCAATAAAAGAAAGAATTTTCTTATATTTGAGAAACTCACAAATTTATGGAAACTAAATAACAGAGTGGCTAGTTCTTTAAACACATTAACAAAATTAAGAAATATTAAGCTAAATTGACCAAAAAATTAGTGAAAATTCAAATTACTAGAATTAGAAATAAAAGAGGAGATACTACTTTTGACCTTCTAGAAATAAAAAAATATTGTTTTCCAATAAATTATACAACTTGCATGAAATGGACAAATTCCTAGAAAGTCAGAAACTACTGAAACTGACCCAAGAGGATATAGATAAAACAAAAAAAGCCCAAACACTCTATTAAAAAAATAAGCGAAGGACTTGAATAGACATTTCTTTAAAAAGATTTACAAATGACCAATAAACACATGAAAAGATGTTTAATATTGTTATTTGATATGATTTGGCTGTGTGCCACCCAAATCTCATCTTAAATTGTATCTTCCATAATCCCCACATGCATGTCGTGGGAGGGACTTCATGGAGGTAATTGAGCAAGGGGGGCAGTTAACCTCCATGCTGCTGTTCTCATGATAGTGAGTGAGTTAACCCAAGATCTGGTAGTTTTATAAGTGGCTTTTCCCCTTTGCTTGACTCTTCTCTCCCCTGCTGCCTTATGAACAGGGATGTGTTTGCTTCCCCCTCTGCTATGATGGTAAGTTTCCTGAGGCCTCCCCAACCATGCTGAACAGTGAGCCAATTAAACTTCTTTCCTTTACAAATTACCCAGTCTTGGGCAGTTATTTATAGCAGTCTGAGAATGGACTAATACACTAAATTGGTACCAGGAGTAAAGGGGCACTGTTGTAAAGATACCTGAAAATGTGGAAGCAACTTTGAAACTGGGTAACAGGCAGAGGTTGGAACAGTTTGGAGGGCTCAGAAGAAGACAGGAAAATGTGGAAAAGTTCGAAACTTCCTAGAGACTTGTTGAATAGCTTTGACCAAAATGCTGATAGTGATATGGCCAATGAAGCCCAGGCTGAGATGGTCTCAGTTCCCAACAAGTTCGGACTGGAATAAAGGTGACTCTTGTTATGCTTTAGAAAAGAGACTGGAGGTGTTTTGACCTTGCCTTAGAGATCTGTGGAACTTTGAACTTGACACAGATGATTTAGGGTATCTGGAGGAAGAAATTTCTAAGTTGCAAAGCATTCAAGAGGAAGCAGAGCATAAAAGTCTGGAAAATTTGCAGCCTGATAATGTGACAGAAAAGAAAACCAGATTTTCTGGGGAGAAATTCAAGCCATCTGAGGATATTTGCATAGGTAATGAGGAACCAAATGTTAATCACCAAGACAATGGGGAAAATGTCTCCAGGACATGTCAGAGACCTTCACAGCATCCCCTCCCATTACAGGGAAAAGGAGGGAAAAATGCTTTACTGGGCCATTCCCAGGGCCACCCTACTCTATGCAGCCTTGGGGCGTGGTATCCTGCATCCCATCTGCTTCACCTCTAGCTGTGGCTAAAAGGAGCCAACGTACAGTTTGGGCCATTACTTCAGAGGGTGCAAGCCCAAGCCTTGGTGGCTTCCATGTGGTGTCAAGCCTGTGGGTGCACAGAAGTCAAGAACTGAGGTTTGGGAACCTCCTCCTAGATGTCAGAAGATGTATGGAAATGCCTGGATGTCCAGGCAGAAGTCTGCTGCAGTGGTGGAGCCCTCATGGAGTACTTTTGCTAAGGCAGTGTGGATGTGAGGTTGGAGCCCCCACACAGAGTCCCCACTGGGACACTGCCTAGTAGAGCTGTGAGAAGAGGGCCACCATCCTCCAGACCTTAGAATGGTAGATCCATTGACAACTTGCACTGTGCACCTGGAAAAGCCACCAACACCCAACGTCAGCCATGAAAGCAGCTGGGAACAGGGCTGTACCCTGCTAACCCACAGGGACCGAGCTGCCCAAGGCCATGGGAGCCCACCTTTTGCATAAATGCGACCTGGATGTGAGACATGGAGTCAAAGGAAGTCATTTTGGAACTTTAAGGTTAAATGACTGCTGTCCTCAGTTTTGGACTTGCACGAGGCCTTTAGCTTCTTTGTTTTGGCCAATTTCTCCTATTTAGAATGGGTGTATTTACCCGATGTCTGTACCCCCATTGTATCTAGGAAGTAACTAACTTGCTTTTGATTTTACAGGCTCATAGGCAGAAGGGACTTGCCTTGTTTCAGATAAGACCCTGGACTTGGACTTTTGAGTTAATGGTGGAATGAGTTACAACTTTGGGAGACTATTGGAAAGGCATGATTGTGTTTTGAAATGTGAGAACATGAGATTTGGGAGGGGCTGGGGTGGATTGATATGGTTTGGCTGTGTCTCTACCCAAATCTTATCTTGAATTGTAGTTCCCGTCATCTCCTCGTGCTGTAGGAAGAACCCAGGGGGAGGTAATTGAATCATGGGGGTTGTTACCCCCATGATGCTGTTCTCATGATAGTGAGTTATCATGAGATCTGATGATTTTATAACAGGTTTTTCCCTCTTGCTTGGCACTCCTCTTTCCTGCTACCTTGTGAAGAAGTACATGTTTGCTTCCCCTTCTGCCATGATTGTAAGTTTCCTGAGGTCTCCCCAGCCATGTGGAACTATGAGTCAATTAAACCTCTTTCCTTTATAAGTTACCCAGTCTTGGGCAGTTCTTTATAGCAGTGTGAAAACGGACTAATACATTATTCATTATAAAAATGCAAATAAAAACAATGAGGTAGTACTTCACTCCCACTAGGATAACTGTAATAAAAACAAACACTCCACCTCCTGCAAATAATAAATGTTGGTGAGACAGTGAAGAAATTGGATCCCTCATATACTGCAGGTGGAAAAATAAAATGTTTTAACCACCATGGAAACAACTTGGTGGTTCCTCAAAAAGTTAAACATGGAATTACCACATGACCCTGGAATTCTACTCCTATGTGTATACCCAATAGAATTGAAAACACATGCTCAAAAAAATACGTGTACATGCATGTTTATAGCAGCACTATTCACAATAGCCAAAGGCAGAAATTGCCCAAATAATCCTCAACAGAAGAATGGATAAACAAATTGTGGTATATATGTACAGTAGAATATTATTTAGCTATGAAAAGAAATGGAGTTCTGATTTTTACTACAACATGGATGAACCTTGAAAGCTTTATGCTAAGTGAAGAAGCTGGACACAAAAGTCTACATATTGTTTCATTCCACTTATATGAAATATATATAATAGATAAGTCATTAGACATGGAATGTAGATTGATGGTTTCCTGGGACTGTAGAGAAACTGCTTTATGGTTAAGAAGTTCTATTTTGGAATGATGGAAATATTTTGAAATTAGATAGAGATGGTGGTTGCACAACATTGTTAACATTCTAAATGTCACTGAATTTATTCATCCTAACAAAATTAAGATAACTTTATATTATGTAAATTTTATTTCAATAAACCATTTAAGAAACCACACCCAAGGAAAAGCCCAGATTTGGTTGCCTTCACTGGTAAGTTCTACTAAGCATTTAAAGAATAATTAATGCCAATTCTTTACAAACTCCTCTAAAAATTATAAGAGGAAGGAACACTCCCAAATTGATTCTATGAGGCTAGTATTACCGTGATCCTAGAACCAGACAAAGATATCACAAAAAAGAAAAATACAGACCAATATCTCTTTTGAATATGGATGCAAACATTCTCAACAACCTATTCACAAACTATTTCACAAAACATTTCAAGAGAATTATGCACCATGACAAAGTGGGATTTATCCTGGGAATGCAAAGTTGGTTTAACATATGAAAATTAGTTAATGTAATACACCATGTCAATAAAATACAAAGCAAAAACCATATGATATCACAGCAGATACAGAAAAACATGTGACAAATTCAAACACCCTTTCATGATAAAAATATTTGACTAACTAGGACTAGAAGTACAGTTTCTCGACTTGATAAAGCCCATTTATAAAAAACACATAGCTAATGTTATACTTCATAGTGAAAGGCTGAAATCTTTCTCTTTAAGTTTGGAAACAAGGAAACAATATCTGCTTTTGAAAAATCTATTCAACATTGTACTAGAGGTTCTAACCATAATTACTGGTCAAGAAGAAAAATAGAAGACATCCAGATAGAAAAGGAGAAAGTAGAATTGTCTCTATTTTCAAATGGCATGACCTTGTATATATATAATCTTAAGGACAGTACTATAAGAACCAATAAATGAGTTTACTAAGGTTGCAAGATACAAGATAAATATACACAAGTTATATTTCAAAACACTTGCAATAAACAATTTGAAATGGAAAGTTATAAAGCGATTTCACTTATAATAGTATCAAAAAGAATAGGCTGGTGTAGTGGCTCACACCTGTAATCCCAGCACTTTGGGAGGCTAAGGTGGGTGTATCGCTTGAGGCCAGGAGTTTGAGACCAGCCTGGACAACATGGTGAGACCCCATTTCTACTAAAAATACAAGGCCGGACTCAGTGGCTCATGCCTGTGATCCTGGCACATTAGGAGACCAAGGTAGGCAGATCGCTTGAGTTCAGGAGTTTGAGACCAGCCTGGGCACATGGCAAAACCCTGTCTCTACAAAAAATACAAAAGATTAGCCAGGCATGGTGGTGCAGGGCTGTAGTTCCAGCTACTTATGAGGCTGACATGGGAGGATTGTTTAAGCTCAGGATGTGCAGTGAGCTGACACTGCCCCACTGCACTTCAGCCTGGGTGACAAAGTGAGACCCTATCTAAAAAAAAAAAAAAAAAAAAGAAAGAAAGAAAAAAGAAGGAAGGAAAGAAAAAAGTACCAAAAAGAATATTGTGAAAATGGCCATACTGCCCAAAGTAATTTACAGATTCAATGCTATTTCCATTAAGCTACCATTGATATTCTTCACAGAATTAGGAAAAAAACGATTTTAAAATCCACGTGGAACCGAAAAAGAGCCCATATAGCCAAGACAATCCTAAGCAAAAAGAACAGAGCTGGAGGCATCACACTACCCAACTTCAAACTGTACTGCAAGGCTACAGAAACCAAAACAGCATGGTACTGGTACAAAAACAGGCACATAGAACAATGGAATAGAATAGAAGACTCAGAAATAAGACTGTACACCCACATCCATTTGATCTTTGAGAAACCTGACAAAAACAAGTAATGGGGAAAGGATTCCCTATCTAATAAACAGTGCTGGGAGAACTGGCTAGCCATACACAGAAAATTGAAACTGGACCCCTTCCTTGTACCTTATTCAAAAATTAACTCAAGATGGATTAAAGACTTAAACGTAAAACCCAAAACTACAAAAACTCTACAAAAAAATATAGGTGATACCATTCAGGATATGGGCATAGGCAAAGATTTCATGACGAAAATGCCAAAAGCAACTCCAACAAAGGCAAAAATTGATGCGTGAGATCTAATTAAACAAAAGAGCTTCTGCACAGCAAAAGAAATGATTATCCGAGTGAACAGACAACCTACAGAATGGGAGAAAATTTTTGCAATCTATTCATCTGACAAAGGTGTAATATCCAGACTCTACAAGGAACTTAAACAAATTTACAAGAAAAAAAACAAACAATGCCACTAGGAAGTGGGCAAAGGCATAAAAAAGAATGAGTTCATGTCCTTTGCAGGGACATGGATGAAGCTGGAAATCTTCATTCTAAGCAAACTATCACAAGGACAGAAAACCAAACACCGCATGTTCTCACTCATAGGTGGGAGTTGAACAATGAGGGCACATGGACACAGGGCGGGGAACATCACACACCTGAGCCTGTCGGGGTGAGGGGCTGGGGGAGGGATAGCATTAGGAGAAATACCTAATGTAAATGACTAGTTGATGGGTGCAGCAAACCAACATGGCACAGGTATACCTATTTAACAAACCTGCACGTTGTGCACATGTATCCTAGAACTTAAAGTATAATATAAAAAAAGAACTTACTCATGTAACCAAATACCACTTGTTCCCCCCAAACCCATGGAAATATATATATATAAAAAGAAAGTGGGCAACGGACATGAACAGATACTTCTAAAAGAAGACGTTCATGTAGCGAACAAACATATGAAAAAAAGCTCAACATCACTGATCATTAGAAAAATGCAAATCAAAACCACAATGAGACACTATCTCACACCAGTCAGAATGGCTATTATAAAAAGTCAAGAAACAGATGCTGGCAAGGTTGTAGAGAAAAAGGAATGCTTCTATACTGTTGGTGGGAATGTAAATTCAATCATTGTGGAAGACAGTGTGGTGATTCCTCAAAGATCTAGAAACAGAAATACCATTTGACCCAGCAATCCCATTACTGGGTATATACCCAAAGCAATATAAATCACTCTATTATAAGTATACATGCATGTGTATGTTCATTGCAGTACTATTCCCGATAGCAAAGAAATGTAATCAATCCAAGTGCCCATCAACAGTAGACTGGATAAAGAAAATGTGGTACACATACACCATGGAATACTATGCAGCCATAAAAAGGAATGAGATCATGTCCTTTGCAGGGACATGGAAACTGTTATACTCAGCACGCCAGTGCAGGAACAGAAAACCAAACACCACATGTTCTGACTTATAAGTGGGAGCTGAACAATAAGAACACATGGACACATACCGGGGAACAACACACACTGGGGCCTGTTGGGGTTGGGGAGGAAGAGCATCAGGAAGAACAGCTAATGGGTGCTGGGTTTAATACCTGGGTGATGGGCTGATCTGTGCAGCAAACCACCATGGCGCACATTTGCCTATGTAACAAATCTACACATCCTGCACATTTACCCTGGAACTTAAAAGTTGATAATAAAATAGAATAAAACCTTTAGTAATATATTTAACAAAAGAAGCACAAAACTTATGCTCTGAAAACTACAAAAATTTTTAAATTTTTTAGAGTTTAAAGATTAAAATAAATAAAAAATATTTTATATTTGTGGCATGTAAGAGTATTGTTAAGGTGGCAATACTCCCCAAATTGATCTAGAGATTCAGTGGAATCCTTATCAGAATCCCAGCTGGCTTCTTTGTAGAAATTGACAAGCTTATTCAGAAATTCATATGGAATTTCAAGGGATCTTGAATTATGAAAACAATCTTGAAAAATAAAAACAAAGTTGAAGGATTCACACTTACTGATTTCAAAACTTACAACAAAGCATCAGTAGTCAAGAGAGTGTGGCACCAGTATAAGTACAAACATGTAGATCAAATGAAATAAAATTGAGAGTCCAGAAATAAATCCATGTATCTGTTATCAACTGGTTTTCAACAAAGATGCCCAGATCATTCAATAGGAGAAAGAGTAGTCTTTCATAGGAATACTGGATATCCCTGCTCAAAAGAGTAAAATTTGGTCCTTATCTCACACTGTATAAAAAGTTAACTCAAAGTGGATTGAGGACCTAAGCATAAGAGCTAAAACTATACAGCTCTTAGAAGATGTGAGCTGTAGATATGTACAAATATATCATCATGACCTCTAATTTGGCAATGAATTCTTAGATACAACACCAAAAGCATGAGCAAGAAAAGAAAAATGAGATAAATGAATCTTCAACAAAATTAAAAATTGCTCTGCTCTAAAGGACACAATCAAGAAAGTGCAAAGACAAGAATGGAAGAAAATATTTGCAAGTCATAAATTTGACAAAGAACTTGTATCTAGACTATATAAATAACTCTTAAACTCAATAATAAAGAGCCAAATAATATAATTAAAAATGGGCAAAGGATCTAGGAAGACATTTCTCCAAATAAGGTATACAAATGGCTTGTAAGCACATGAAAAGGTGCTTGACATCATTAGTCATCAGGGAAATGTAAATTAAAACCACAATGAGATATGCATTCATATCCACTAGAAAGACTAAAATTTAAACAAACAATTTCAAGTGTTGGTGAGAATATGGAGGAATTGGAAGCTTTGTGTACTGCTGTCAGGAATGTGAAATGGTGCAGTCACTTTGAAAAATAGTCTGGCAGTTTTTCAAATGGTTAAACACAGAGTTACTATGTGACCCAGCAATTCCACTCCTAGCTATATACCCAAGATAAATGAAAACATATGCCTGCATGAAGACCTGTACACAAATGTTCATAGCAGTATTATTTATAACAGCCCAAACAAGGAAGTCCTAATCAACTGAAAAATGGATAAACAAAATATGGTATGCCCATAAAATGGGATACTATTTAGCCATGAAAAGGAATCATGTATTGATACATGCCACAACATTACGAACATTGAAAACATTATGCTAAATGAAAGAAGCCAGTCACAAAAAGACTACATCTTAAATGATTCAATTTGTGTGAAATGGAAAGAATAGGCAAATCTATAGAGACAGAAAGCTGATTAGTGCTTGCTTAGGGCTAGGGGGAGTAGGGAGATAAGGGTAATAGCTAAAGGGCATGGGATGTCCTTTTGAATTGGTGAAAGTATTCTAAAATTGGCTGTGCTCATGGTTGTGCATATCTGTGAGTATACTAAACATCACTGAATTGTACATGTCAAATAGGTGAATTGTACAGTGTGTGAATTATGTCTCAATAAAACTGTTATAGAGAATTATGTCTCAATAAAACTGTTATAGAGAAATAAAGTTTGTGGTGACGAGATAGATCAGCAAAGGGGCAGAATAGAAATGGCCAGTGAGGTAGGAGAGATTCCAGGAGGTAGATCTGACCTGAGAGCTTTCTATTACAGTGTAGGAAGTATTTCCTGGCTTTATTCTGGAAGTGATGGAGAGCACCACTTGATTGAAGAGTTTCAAACAATGCAGTGAACTAGACTCCTTTTTTGTGGTTTGCTGTAAGGGAAAGAGAAAAAAGGGACAGAAGCTGGAAAGAGAAGAGAATATGTAGACTTTCTCATCTAAATGCTTCTATTTCCTCAGTTCAATAATGTGCTAAGTGCTGGCAGAGAAATGTAGAGGGCAGTAGGTGAGTTCACAGGAAGGCCTGGGGATTTACAGATGGTTTCTCATAAGAGGTGTGATCTAAGCCCATGCTTAAAGATTGGGTTTGCCATCAAAGAAGTGTAAAAAAGTAGCATAAGCAACGGTGAAAGGTAAGAAACATCCTGACATTTGCGGGAATTAAAAGAATCTTGGTGTTAACAAACTAAAGAACAACTATAAGAGGCAGGAAAGAGAGACGAGGGCAAGGTCAGAGAGAGTTGAGATTCCACTATAAAGAGTATTTACTCTGGTTTTATTGTGAAAGTGATGTGGGACAATCAAAATGTTTCAAGCAGAGAGATCAAATAGACAAACAGCTCTGAAGGCTGCATGTAGGATGGATCTGCTCTGGGCAGAGGTGAGCAGGTTGGTGTAAGAACAGTTGTGGGGCTTTTGTACAACATCCTAAACTAAGTCAGTAGATCAGTAGATAAAAGGGAAAACAAACATTTAGAAAAGTGAAATCATTAAGATTTGGTGATTGGGAGAAAAGTGATGACTGGGTAGCTGATGATGACTTTGATGAAGATTGGAAACATAGGAGAATGGACAAGTTTTACGATCCTGAGGAGACTGTGGAGTATCAAGCTGGAGGTATCAAGTGGGCGATTGAAGAAAGGACTTAGGGGAGATGGTGGAGCTGGAAATGCAGTCCAGAAGACGCCTGCAGGCTGGTCACGGTGGCTCACACCTGTAATCCCAGCACTTTGAGAGGCCGAGGCAGGTGGGTCACCTGAGGTCGGGAGTTCGAGACCAGCCTGATGAACATGGAGAAACCCCGTCTCTACTAAAAATACAAAATTAGCCAGTCATGGTGTTGTGCACCTGTAATCCCAGCTACTCCGGAGGCTGAGGCAGGAGAATTACTTGAACCCGGGAGGCAGAGGTTGTGGTGAGCTGAGATCACGCCATTGCACTCCATCATGGGCAATGAGAGTGAGACTCCATCTCAAAAATAAATAAATAAGTAAAAGACACCAGCATACAGGTGGTTGTTAAAACAAGGAGAGTAGATTAGATTACCCAAGGAGGGTGTCTATGGGGAGAACCCAATTCTAGTATTCAAAAAGTGGAAGAAGGAGAGGGAACTTATGAGTAATAATGAAAAGAAATGATTAGCAGAAGATGAAGAACATAAGCAAGCAAAAGAGAGTTTCAAAAATGAAAATCTGTGAGTAGTCCACAGTCCAATGCATGGAGACTTCAGTTAGAATAGGACGGAAACATGTTCGTTGTTTTGTCAATATCATGGTCACTGGAGACTTGTCAGAGCAGTTCTAGTGGAGCAGTGGGAGAAAAGGGAGATAGTAGTGATCTGGCTAGGGAGGGGGAGGTGAGAAGTGGAGACAGCAAGTGAAGAGGATGCTTTCCAGAATGTTCTAGAAGAAAAAGTAGAGTAGAAAGAGAGGTTGGAGGAAAATGTTAGATCCAGACAGTGTTTATATTTTAATATGGAACAGTTGATCATGTTTATAGGCTCATGGGAGTGAACTCATAGGGAATGGAAGACCACGTTAGAGGCTAGAAAGGGGGAGGAGCAGAGATCTTGAGGGGAATAGGTGGAGGTGTGGCCACGAAGATGCAGTCACACTGCATCATTTGTGAGAAGCTGAATAATGGCCCCTCAAAGATGCACATATAGCCATCCCCAGAAGCTGTGAATGCTACCTAATATGCAACAGGAACTTTGCAGATGTGATTAAATTAAGGATCTTAAGATAGTGAGATTATTCTGGATTATTTGGGTGGGACTTTAACATAATCACAAGTTGTCCTTCTAAGAGGGAGGCAAAGAGGGATTTGGCTATAGAAGAAGAGCAGGCAATGTGACCATGAGAGCAGAGACTGGCGCGATGCAGCCATAAGCCAAGGAATGTTGGAAGCCATATGAAGCCAAAAGAGGCAGGAAACTGATTCTCTTCTGAAGGAACCAGGTCTGCCTGATTGTTGTTGGCAGACCACTTCGATTTTTAGCCTTGTGAAACTCATTTTGGACTTCTGACATCTAGAAATGTAAGCGAGTACATTTGTGTCATTTTAAGTCACTGCGTTTGGGGTAATTTGTCACAACAGCAATACGAAATTAATACATCTTCTGATACTAGAAGGGGAGAAGACACAGGAATAGTTAATTTTGACAGAGGTGGACAGGAATTTAAGTTGTGGATACCTAATGGTCTCAACTTTATTTTGGATCAGAAAGCCAGGTTATGTTTTAGGATAATAGGGATAAGCTAAGGAAGTTGAAAGGAAAAGTTCTTGGAAGTAAATGACAAGGCTACTAAACTAGCGGAAGAAAAAGAATTGACCAGTAACCTTGATACCAAGAGACTGGATGTTTGAACAGACTTTTGCTGTGGAGTGATGGAGATGTCGTGTTGCTTCTCTGCTTCTGGAATTTTCGCCAGCTGTGCCCAGTCACCCCAATAGAAGATCAAAGAAGGCGACTGTGAGTTTAATTCAGGTTTGGGATTTTGCCAGGTTGCAGGAATGCAGGAATGGGTGGTGGAAACACTGATTCTGGTGGGTTTCCTGTCTCCACCTCCTATCTTGAGGTATGTGGGCCTGGAGAATGGGCAGCTTCCAGTTCCAAGGGTCCCATGGGAGGAGGGGAGGCAGCTCCCTCTAGTGCTGCCAGGTCAAATCTAAGTTACGAAGGTGGAAAAGAAAGAATTATAATTTGATGGAAAGGTTGAGGTTTAAGGGAAATAGTTTCTGGGGACATAGTGGAAATGTGCAAAAGTGAAAACATTGAGTGCGCAGAGGAGACAAATCATCTCATAGTGCAAACTGGTAGGGAGTGAAAGAACAGAAGCCCCGTGGCTGAGAGGGCTGGTGACTTTGGAGGCAAACACACATGACAGAGATGAAAGGCGGCTGGGATTCGCAGTTTGTCCTAAGGCTCCAAGTGGCTTTCTGGGGTCAGCCTTTGGGATGGACATGGTAGAGATCTCTAGCAGGCAAGTCTATCACAGTGGACTGGGCCTTGGGAGGGGAAGTGATGATGTTTAAGTCCTGTGTGGCTGGAGGGTCTTGACTGCGGGAGTCCAAGCCCCAGTGTACCCTCTTTCCTAGAGTTCTAGATTGGGTAATAAGCTACTCAGAGCTTAGAGCAGATCCTCTTTCCCTGGGACTTCATGGCCCAGTGCTTCAGGGGGCTGGGGCTTCAATTCCACTGTGACCCACATCCTTTCCTCTGACTAATTACAGACCCACATTGTCCAGGCTATTTTATGTCTCCATGCACATGCTATTTGCTCATGCCAGAATGGGGCTTGGCTACCTGTCTGCCTGGTGAATTCATCTTTCAAACACAGCTCACTGCCAGCCTCTCCAGGAGGCTCCTATGATGGTCTCCGCCTACAGCTCCCATCGCCCTCAGGGTGTTGCTCCCTTCTCTGCACAGCTATGCTTTGCAATACTCATGCTGTTGTATGGAACCACAGGGTTCTCTTCCTCTATGTCTTTTCCCCCTCTCTCACTAGCTCCCAAGCTCACTGTGTCTCAGTCTCTATATCCCCAATACTCCAGAGAGGAGATCCACAAAAAACTGGAATAAATCTTAAGGACTGTGTAAATGAAGGAGCAATTCTGATCAGGGTGCTGGTTGGGGATACAGGTTGGTGGTATATATGAGCTTCAAGTCCATCTTAGCCTTTCTTGGTAGAACTACTTTCTTTTTCCAAAACCAGTTGCTTAAAAACTCTGTCCAAAGTAAAAAAAACCAAAAAACCAAAAAAACAAAAAACAAAAGAAGTATAGACTTGTTCCTCCCAAGGCCAGCTCTGTCTGATTGCTAGGAAATTTCAATGTTTGAGTGGCATCCATGTCCCTACTCTCTACTCTGGCTAAACCAATGGCTTATTTAATTCTTTACATGTCCCTCCATCAGGGGACAGCAGTATCTCCTTCTTCATATCACTTTGCCTTCCTGGATCCTGCCACCTGTTTTTCTAGGCGTGAAAGTGCTGAAGTTTGGAGCAAGGCCTAAACTCTCTGTGAACCTCATGTCAAATCACATAGTTTCAGAAAACCCAGATGCAGTTTGAAATTACAGTTAAGATTCCATGGAAAATAAATGACATGAGCAGCTGAAACCCCCACCCCCACCATCCTCCCCTCCCCTCCCCCTGTTTTTGATGTCCCCTCCCCGCCTCAGCCTCCCCACCCCACCGCCTCTTCAGAACAGAATTTGTTCACTGGGGACATGAAACCCGAGCCTTGCACAAGAGTCGGGTGTTGATTTGGTCCATCCAGGGACAGGCAGCTGCTCAAGGGGGCGGGGTGGGGGTGGGGGCACTGGCAGAAGTCTCTGGAAGTCCTCAGGAGAATTGCAGTTGGAGGGTCCTTGGGGGCTGCCCCCTCCCGTTTTGCGCAATCTATCTTTAGAGAACTGCAAGTTAATTTCTCAGAAGGGCCTCAGAGCTGTGAAGACTTCTAAACGGACAAACCACTTCCTGCAATCTTTAACTGAATTGGGGCTGGGGGGTGTGACCATTGGAGGGGGGGTCCATTCAGACTTATCCACCCTTGTGTCTTTCCACAGCCCACCCCTGGCTCTGGGCCAAGAGAGATGGAGCAAAGAGTGGGCCCTGTAACACTAGCAGAGGTCACCAGCCAGAAGTGCAGTCCTGCTCTCAGGGACTGGTCAGTAAGGGGGGCCTGGAAGGCGGTCAGGACCCAGTCCTGATGTCCCCATTTCAGCTTGGAGCCTCTTGCACTTAATCTCTTAAGAGGCAACCTGGGACAGTTGCTTCCTGTCCCCATGTGCCGTCTCTAAGATGGGTAACAGGAGGCTGTTTCAGAAAGAAGCAGCTTGAAGTCATTCAGCAATGGCTTCAAGTCTCCTAGTGGTGTCAGCAGCAAATGGGTTACCAAAACATGAGGACCCCGAAAGGATTCTTCCAAGCAGCTTGATGCAGTGCAGAAAGATAGATTTAACCACAAGCAGGCTTGGATTCAAATCTTGTCTCCACCACTTACTATCAAGTACCAAGAGGACTTGGGGAGGTGTCAACTTCTCTGTACCTTAGTAAACTGCAATCAATAACAGGAACTACCCTGGAAAATTGTTACGATGTTTACCTGAGATGATATCTATACGATACTCATTTTGGGGCTAGGGATATCAATATGTCCAATACATGCTACTTCTCAGTCCCTCAAAAAATAATAATAAAGGCTATTTTGGAGAGTTTGCTAAATGCCAGGTCTTAGCCCTAAATGTGCCTTATCTCATTCGATCATTGTGATGGCTGCTGTGAGACTGGTAATTATTACTGGAGCTTTATGAAGTCTTGAGATGGCAGTGGCAGCCTCTCAATGGGATTCTGTCTCTGGCAACAAAGTATTGTTCTTTCCCTCCCTCCTGTGCTTCTCCTCATCACACCTTTCTGGACACCTTTTCCTCAGGTACGTGGGGCAACTCTCTTCAGAAATCCCCCAACCTGGCCCACATTCTATACCTGCCAAGCTCTGAGTTCAGCCCGGTGACTGTGGCTGAGGGGCTAAGGCTAGAAGTAGAACTGCCATATTCTGAAAAAAAAAATCTAGGACACACGGTTAAATTCAAATTTCAGATAAATGACAAGTGTATTTTTAGTGTATGTCTATCCTAAGTATTGCATGGGACATGTATCTGCTATAAAATTATTTGTTTATTTGAAATTCAAATTCAAGTGGGAAACCTTTACATAGTCAAAAATTATATTTTTATCTTTTACATATGCTAGCGTTTTCCTGCTTTGGCTTAATGAACCCTTCCCGTTGATAAGCATTCCACACTTCAATATGTGCCACTCATTTGAACCTCGAAGTATCAGTACTCCCATTTCACAGAGGAGAAACTTGAGGCTCAGAGGGGTCAAGGAACTTCCCCAAATAACATAGTTATTAAGAGGTGAAATAAGAACGAGAGTTGTGACTCCTAGTTATCTATGAGCCTATGAAGTCACAGAGATTCCAGACCGGTCTGAAATCTACAGCCAAGAGGAAAAGGAGAATTGAGGTTTTGAAAACATATACTGCAAGTGGAAAAGGCAACTGGGTGTTGTCTTGGAGGCCTGAACTGCATTTTTGAGCCAGACATGGAAGTTCAGCATTCCACAGACCACCTTTGCCCAGCATGGCAAGGTGGAAGCAGGCGCTGGTGGCCTTTATTGTGTAATGAAAGGTTATCTGATCACATTGGTTATTTGATCACAAAGCTCCCTGATGTTTCACTTTGAGCCAGAACCTTGGGAATGCAGAAAACAGATCCAATTGCAAGTCTGACCTTTTCTATGTACCAAATGCTGATGGAGAAAGGAGCTAGAATTGCTCCTCAAAGACAATTCTCTGTGCAATTCAAAGTAAAGACTGTCAGCTGAGGTGTGGAAGGAGCTACTACCCAGAGAGCTTCCAGAATTTCCAAAGACAGGTGCCGGCATCTATCTTATACCAAAGAGGCTGTTCACAGAATACAATTGCTTTTGTTTTTGTCTTATTCTCATGTTCCCTCACTTTTGGACACACACACACACACACACACACACATACGTTGCAGATGCAAGCGTATATACAAACATTAACATTTGAAACACTCATATCAAATTTGGAGAAATATATTTATGACATTATGAACATGAAACAATCATCACTCATGTGTTATGCATATAACTATTTAATAGTATTTGTAAATGAATCAAAAAATTGTTAGCTTACTCATTGATTGATTTATGGGTTGGTTTATTCAACAAATACATAATGAACACCTAATATGCACTAATTTCTTTGCCAGGTGCTGGAGGATGGGATCTAGAGATGAATGGAGTTCAAATAACCAATATTAAACCCAGCGTATTTGAAGGAAAAGGTGGCATGGAAGAATTGAGACATTGCAGCCACATGTACCTGGGTTTTAAACTGGGCTCTGCCACTCACTAGCTATGTATCCTTGGGAAATTCACTTAAGCTTTTGAGTCTCAGTTTCCTCATCAGTAAACTGAAGCTAATGATAACTATTTTGTTAGTACTGTATGACAACCTTGTGACTAGTTGCATGTTAGCATTATACCCATTTTACAGATGACAATGTGGCTCCGAGAGGTTTGCTGTATTGCTCAAGGTCATACAACTAGTGAGTATGGCAGCCGAGTGTTGAACCTTAGTCTTCTAGTTCCAAGTGTAGTATTTTCTCCATTTCTTTCCAGCTCATTTTTTTTAGCCCAAATAATTAATTAATTTATCCCTCCAAACTATTCAGCAAAACATTTCTGTGTTCCAGGATCATTATCTGTTATGAAAAGACCTCCTGGAGTCTATTCTAAACTTTCAAGACAACAACCACCGCAATAAAATTAACTTTAAGTGAGCACAGCCATTGAAGAACATTAAGTTTGTGCAAACTTCCTTCCATGACTGCTAAGTACAATTTGATACAAAACAGTCTCTAGACTTCAGTGGGTGGAAGTGAAGCCACTCGCTCTCCTTTTATCATGGAGTCCAGCTTCCGGAGGGTCCCAGTTTGATCTTTCAGGTTTTTCTGTTTCTCTCAGCAATTCACCCCCAACAAAACCATAATCTGCTGACATTCTGGAAAAGGAACATCGATTTTAGCCATCATCAGCTAGGCGCAGGTAATTCAGACAGCTGGATTGCTGTACTGAATGTATCTTGCACGTACCCAGGAGATAGAAAAAGCAGCTAAAACTCACCAAGGACTCAGTTTGCTTGCCTAGTTAGCCATAAAAGCCATTCTCTTTCCCACTAACGGAGAAGTCTGTCTTTGGGAAGAACCATACCTTTATGAATGTGCTTCTATATTAGTTTCCATCAGGCCTTGAATCAATGCATGGTGCATTGATACACATAGAGCACTATTAAATCTTTGGACTAGCGGGACTTCATTGTCATTTTCTGGTCTGATGCTCTGACTATTTAGGTCTATCTTCCTAAAATTCTATCAACTGTTTGAATTGCTCTATTTTGGTACCTTTTGACAGTGGTTGGTCTGGGAAAAACAGAAACTGTCTCCATGCCCCAGTTGAAATTTGAAATGTCCAGTAGAAAGGGCCTGAATTTTAAGAAAAAAATGATGTTTAGTTGCATTCCTAATATGTAAATACCTTCTTATAAGGTGATATCGTAAAATATCACAGGTAAGGCCTAAGTCTCCTTCAGGCTGTTTTCTCCAAACCCCTGAAGTTTTCTCAGAGGAAACCACTGTTAACATTTTGGTGCACAGCTTTTTAAAGCTTTATCTATGTGTTTATATATATGTTTGGGTACCTTGGTATGTATATGTTTTAACATAAATCAAATAATTTCATCTCTCATTATTATATCACTTGGACTTTTTCTTGAAATTATGTACAAATATACCTCATTCTTTTAACTGATTCTTAGTATTGATTAATGGAGATAGGTCATGGTTTATTTCGCCATTCCTCTATTGATAAATTGTCGTCATCTCTTTTTTTCTCCTACTGTAAAATGTAGTATGTGGCTCCTTGTGCAAACAAATGTGTGTGTGTTTCTCAAGTGTGCACATTGAGAGGTGGGATTACTATGCTTACTTCTGCTTGTAAACTCCAGGGATAGGAAATTCACTTGTCCCGGAAGAAGCACCTGTCCTCCACTCTTCTTCCCTACCCCCATTGTCTGAGTGAGCTGAGAGCCTTGAACTCTGTAGTCGTGGATCGATGCTTTCTGTGGCACAAGTCTAGTCTGTTTTCTCTTCAGATTTGATAGTCATTTCCATTCTGGCAGCTCCTACTGAGGGGAGGGAGTGAAGAACAGTAGATTCATGAGAAACCAAGAATATAGCTCTAGGTAGGTCAGATCTCAACAGGAAAACTAATAAAGGCTGTACAGAATTATAATGACCGTAGTTAGTCCCTCTGCCAGTTTTCCATTCCTCCCCAGCTCCTGCATACTGAGGATGACCCAGAATTGCAGAATCTCACCTATGCTTTTAGGGGTGCAGGAGAATTTAAAAGCCATTCTTTGCAGCCACTGAATTTTAAATATGGAGATGAGGCTTTCTGTGGGGAGTCTTCCTGACCTTGGGTAAGTACTTTACTATTGAAGCACCTGTTTCAAATTACCAGTTAGAGGGTGTGATGATCTCTGCTCTACTTAGCTATTGAGGTTGTTGAAGAGATGAAACGAGATCATAAAGGTGAAATCTTAGGTGCAGGCTTAAGGGACGACTATGGCATAGCATTTAAGATGTGTGCTCCGGAAGCAGAAGGGTTCATTTCAAACTCTCTTGAGGCTAAACTATGTGAACTTAGGGCAATTTGAGCTCTGGGCAGAAGGGAGCACTCTTGCACTGTCTCTAGATTGTCTTCACCAGTTGGGAGGAGGGGATGCATTTTTGTCTCTATTGTCCAGTATAGTCCTTGGGTCACTGTGGGGATGGTGAGTTACCTTGTATCCATTAGCTGGGACTGGCCATTTCATGATTCCCCAAAATGCAAAGCATCCTGGCCCAGTTGACTTTGCCAGTTTTTTTTTTTTCCCCAGGGCAGATAGGAGCTGACCACAATGGCTCAAGTGGCAAATGAAGAGTCCAGCACAAACAGCCATCATATGGTGCAAATAGCAGGAGAGACCCCATTGCCACCTGATTTCTGCATGATCTATTTGTGGTGGCATGAGGCACTGCAGGAGAGGTACCCTGCTGCCTTCCAGCAGTAATGAAAGAGATTATGTGGACTATGGGTTCTAGGAAATAAACTTTGAAGACTCCAGCTGGCTCAGCAATAATATAGGTGGTTCTAACGACACTGCTTAGTTATGGGAAACCATCACTGAAGAAATAGGCCCATTTAGTATCATCTCCCATCTTGTCATGAATATCAGAAGCCTGGAAGACAGGGATAAAATAAAAATGGGTGAAACGTGTTTGGCATCTGGAGTTTCTGGAAAGTGCAGCCAAGTCTCTCCGTTATGCTTTGTGTTGGTTCTGGGCTGATTAAAGGTATCAACGTTGTACCTCTTTCTTGCTACTGCTTTAAACTTTTTATTTTGACATAATTTCAGACTTTTAAAAACATTGACAGAATAGTACAAAGAGTTTCCCTCATGTTAATAATTTACCAACTTTACTAAATTTAATATATATGTACCATCTATTATATATGCCATGTATTTTTAAATGATACCATGTATTTTCATATAATGCCATATTTTTTTCGGACTTATTTGAAAGTTACAGACATAATGTTCTTTATCCCTAAAGACTTCCATGTGTACTTTCTGAAAATGCATTTTGTTACATAAGTACTATTGTTAATCATCAAAACTAGGAAATTAACATTAATACAAAGCTATTACCTCATCTATAGACCTCACTTGAATTTCACCAGTTGTTCCAGTTTTATGCCATATGGTAAAAGAAAACACTGGATCACACATTGAATTTATTCATGTCTCATATTTTTAAATCTGGAACAGTTTTCTGTCTTTTACGGCAATGACATTTTAGAAAAGTACAGGTGAGATTTTTGCAAAATGTTTCTTAATCTGAGATTCTCCAATATCTCCTCATGATTAGATTCAGGTCATGCATTTTCAGCTGGTATCATTGAAGTGAAGTTGTGTCCTTTTTCATTCATTATATCAGGAGGCACACGATGTCAATTTCACTCATTATTAGTGACGTTGACTTTATTTGATTAAGATGGTGTCTGCCAGTTATAGTAAATGCTGCGGTAAAGGTGTTTTCCAAACTTTCGCTTTGTAATTAATAAGTATCTTGTTAAGAGGTGCTTTAATATGTGAACATTCTGTTACTTCTCATACTTTAAGCCACTGGTTTTATCGTCATTGATGATTCTTATCCTGAATTGATTACTGTTTTGAAGGTTGCCAGATTGTTGTTTTCTACTTCCATCATCCTTTCCACATTAGTTAGTTAGCTTTTTGCTGTAAGGAGGAGATTTCTCTACTTCCACATTTATTTACTTAAAGGACCTGTCCACAATGGTTCAAATCCTTGAGCACGTGTAATATGAGATTGTGATCAGGTGCTAACATTGTGCTTTGTCATTTATAAAGATTGCTAACATCAATTTTTCTCATTTGTTCTTCACAGCCAGACTATGTGGAAGTAAGTGGGATTCTTCTATTACAAATGAGGAACCTGAGGCTCAAGAAAGTCCCTTCAATCATCACTTGTGTTACACTGCATAATCAGGATTTGACTTTGTGAGCTCCCTGAGAGCAGAGCAGGTACATTAGTTACATTTAGATCTTCTAAACACCCAACCCAGCAGGTGCTCAATACTGAAACAATGAATGAATGAATAAAAGGATAGGAAAGCATTCTGATCTTCTAAATCATTTTCTTACCTTCTTGTTCATTCATGGAACTCTTCCCCTGTTATAACAAAGCCTAATGTTGGAACTTCCCTTGGGAAAGGCAGAAAACAATGATGCAATAAGAGAAAGAGCTTTGCTGAGGAGGGTGAGTTCGGGCAAATAACAGAATAGCCTGGATCTTTGCATGTCTGAGAGGGGGATAGTGGCATTTACCAAGTGGAAAGGGCACAGAGAGTGGCAGGTATGTCCAGGTCCTAAAGAGTGGTTGTTCTGGCTGGGCATGGTGGTGGGCACCTGTAATCCCAGCTACTTGGGAGGCTGAGGCAGGAGAATCGCTTGAACCTGGGAGGTGGAGGTTGCAGTGAGCCAAGATTGTGCTGCTGCACTCCAGCCTGGGTAACTGTGAAATTCTGTCTCAAAGAAAGAAAAAAAAAGGGGGAGGAAGGGCGGGGAAGAGAGAGAGAGAGAGAGAGTATTTTTAACAATCCCAGTAAGGGAGAGTGGCAGCCAAACAGTCCAGTGCTTAAGTGCCATTAACCAGGCTGGACAGGAGGTTTTTACCAGCTTCCAGTGGAACTCATCTGGAACCTGGTGCGGTGGTTTTATGGTTTCCATCTGAACTCTTGAGAAGAAGCTTAGGGCCCCTAACTCTGTTTGCTTTTTCAAGCCTTTAGTCCCCAATGCAGCTTACTGTGGGACACTGAGTGAACAAGAACAAAAGTTATATTAAAAATAATTCTAAAACATAACCAAGAGCCTGGCCCCAGAGTATTATGGAGGCTTGGCCACCAGGTTATGTTAGGAGGAGGGACTGGCCTATGCAAATTTAATTCCTGTGAGATTTTTATTTTTAGGTTCATACATTTCTGGGGGTGACTGATCTTTGGCTGAAGATTCTATTATTTCCCTTCATTTAGGCCTCAGTTTTCTACCTTTTGTATAACAGGATATTAGATCAGGCGAGGGCTTGACAACTTTAGAGCTACAATAAGTGAAATGGGCCAGAAATAAGTAATAGTGAATGGCAGGAGTTGGGGTGATATGGTGACCACCTGTCCAGTCCACAGGGACAGCTGCATTTAGCTCCAGCCATGCTGGAATGCAGATGTGGTATTGACAGATACTAATATTTTTAAAGAGAAGCAAGAAATACAATTCTGTGCATGTGAGATATCCTGATTTATTATAAATATTGGCAGCTACATAATTTTTTTTAATGCTATACAGTTTATTATTATTATTATTATTTTTTTGAGACGGAGTCTCAATCTGTCGCCCAGGCTGGAGTGCAGTGGCACAATCTCGGCTCACTGCAAGCTCCGCCTCCCGGGTTCACGCCATTCTCCTGCCTCTGCCTCCCGAGTAGCTGGGACTACAGGCGCCCGCCACTGCGCCCGGCTAATTTTTTCTATTTTTAGTAGAGACGGGGTTTCACCATGGTCTCGATCTCCTGACCTTGTGATCCACCCGCCTCAGCCTCCCAAAGTGCTGGGATTACAGGCGTGAGCCACAATGCTATACAGTTTAAACAAAACATATCTGCCAACTGGATTTGAATCTGTGTTGAAAGGTTGAACAGATTGACATGAAGACTGACCAATCTCTAAATGACTGTTTTGCTCTAAAATTCAAAGGTCAATGGTTCTGATCAGGCTTATTCCCATGCATTTCTGTTATCTAACCTCATCTTCTTGCTATGATTTGTTGGAATTTGGGGGCGGGAGGGACACCCACCATGACGGTGTTTATTGTCTGGTTCAATATGTCCTTTACCCCTTGGTTTCATGCCTTCAGATCAACAAACTTCTCTCTACCAGAGACTGGTGGCCGTGCTCAAAATGAACTGATAACTTTCAAAGAATTCGCCTAACTTACTATATCACTGAAGTCATAGCGCACTTACTGTGTCATTATTTTTAAAAAGAGATTGCATTCCATAAAGCAGTATGGGTGGCCAGCACAGGGAGCTGGAGCATGAGCTAATGGCACCAGGGCCCGGTATAGCCAGTTAGCTCTGCTATATTTGGAGGGTGTAGATTGTACTTAGCTGGCAGTCTTTGGAATCTGCCTCTCTGGTCACAAAGAAGATTGAGGAAGGGAGTGACTTAAGGTAAAGCCATTCCTTCTGCAGGAAAAGAAATCCAAAATTGCTTTCACAGCTCTCAGTGGGTCAGTTGAATGATTTACATCATGTTCTTAAACACATAGGCTGTCACTCTTCTGGCCCACCCCAGCCATGAGGATAGGTGTGTCTGTAGGTTATTTAACTTGACCCAGAAGCCTAAAGGGGCCTCCAGTACAGACAGCTGTTAATGATATTTGATGACCCTTTCTGTGTTTGCTCTCACCCAGAGTGAGCACGAGGGTGAATGTGCTGGTTCTGTTACTCTTCTCAGAACAATAATAGCTGCCATTTTATTTACTCTAAGAGCACAAAGTCCTTAATCATTTGCAAAGTGCCACTGGATCTGACACCTGCCCCCCAACCAATCATATACATCATCTCTTACTTTTTTCTTCCTTGCTCACTGTACTACTCCCACCCTGACAACAACTCTGGAAACATTCCTGCCTTAGGCCTTTGCTATTCCTTCATATAGTCACGTAACTCACACCCTCAACTCCTTCAAGTCTTTGCTCAAATGTCATCTTTTCAAGGAGTCTTACCTTGTGCTCTGTTAAAAATTTCAATCCACGCCTTTGCCCTCCCAACCACCTATCCCTCTGTCCCTGCTCTCCTTTTCTTGATTTCATTCACCAACTTCTAACCTACAATGTAAATTACTTATATATTATGGTTTACTCTGCGTCCCTCCACTAGGATATGAATCTATCAGGGTAGAGTTCATTTCCTTTACTGATGTATTTCAAATACAAAGAAGAATGGACACTCAATAAAGGTTCATGGAATAAATTGATGGATCCCATTTTCCTGCTCTTACTTGTGCACTGGGGCATTGTGACGAAGGAGGCAGCAATACTAAAATACAACCAAGAGATTCCTGCTCTGCTTCTTAGGGGTGGGCAGTTCTCAGGGCTGAGCCCATTCACCTTTTGATGGAAAACCACCATAAAGGAAGGAGATTATGTAACCCTGAAGCTTTTCCTAATCAGTTGTGCTCTGGAAGGGTGAGGCAACCTGACTGGTCAGAAGAGTGTCTCCTACCTACATTTCTCCAGCTTCCTGTTCCAGGAATGATTAGCCGCAGAAGTCAGAGAAAAACCAACGGAAAAACAAGTTTCCTCCAATCTCCCTCTGCACCTTGAGCATTGAGGTTTATGAAGATTACGGTAAAGCTTATCCAAGAGAACTGTGACCACTGCCATGCCACGGCTCCTTCCCCTGGCTGGTAGTGATGCAAGGGCCGAGGCTGAAAGGGAGGGCACTGGGGTATCCGGAGTGGGGGACCTCAAAAAATGCATCTTGAAAAAATATGAGCTGTTCTGAAAGATCCAGCCTAGCAGCTTCCTGAAAATGAACCACATTTTGTTGGTTTCCCATCCCCTAACTCTCCTTCTCCTTTCCAACTCTCATCCTCTACTCTCCGCAACCCCCACTAGAAAGAAATAATTGTCTCATTTCCAGACAGGGTTCTGCTGTAAGGATGTAGTCTTGGGGGCCAGGATTTGAAGGCAGCCCATGTATTTGGAATCATGTCCCCACTGAGTTTCCATGTACCACAGCTGCCTGGGACATCAGACAGCTGTGTTTAGGGCTGCCCATTGGGGTAGAGGCTGTGGCAGGATTTCAGATGGGAGGAAAATGGTGCTCATGTTGTGACTTAGGTGCTGGCAATAGCTGATGCTTTCATATGCGTGCTAGTTGGCTCCTGTGCAGAACTTGTTCAGGATCGAGCAATTTGTAAGCGAGAATTCACCAGTTAAAAAGCAGAAGAGATGATTTCCTGACTTTACTGTCTTTTCTTTTTATATTTAAATTTTCAGCCAGTTCTTGAGTTTAATCAGGAGAGTTGAATCTGCAGATCCCCAGCGTGGAAAAGCAGTTCTGTAATCTCAAAATTTTCCATGTATTGATCTTAATTTTCTAACGTTTTTATTATTAGTTACAGTCTACAGTCCTTTTATTTAATCTTAGCTTTTTAATAAATAATATTGCTCCCCACATTGTAATCTTTTAAACATACATGGTATTTGAGATATTGAATTTGATTTATATTTAATTCAGTATGTTTAATATTAGTATTACTATTATAGTTACCATAAATATAAAATATTAAATACAAGATATTTAATATTGGGTGGACACAGCACCTTTCTTTTAAAAAAGTAAAAAAAAAAACCCTTTCTCCTCTTTAATAGTCCAAAAAGGCCATATCAGGTGTTTACTTAGGGGAAATGTCTTGAATAAGAATATTAAAAAATGGGTTAAATATTAAATAGTCCCAGAGACTAAAGAGTAGATTTGGCAAGATTTTGGGATGCTACACAAATTTGTTTATAAGTAAACATGTTATTGAATACATTTTTTATGAAACAAAGTCAGAAAAGTACACAAATCATAAAAGTACTACCTGATGAATTTTCAAAAGGAAACACACCCCAGTATCTAGCACCTTGATCCCGAGAAAGCAGTTACTAAAGCTCCAGATGTTCCCTCATGCTTCTCTCCCATCACTACATCTCCCAAAGGATGGAAACACTGCCTTGACTTCTAATTTTTGCTTGTTCTTGAACTTTATATAAGTGGAATCATAGAACATATACTATTTTGTGTCTGGCTTATTTTGCTCAACATTATGTTAGTAATATTAGCCTTTTGATTGTGTGTAGCAATGATTTGTCCACCCTCCTTACTGTAAATTATTTCATTACCTGAGTATGCAACATCTTGTTTACTTAGTCTACTATTGATATTTGTTTCCAATTTTTCACAATGATAATTAAGGACATTCTCCTTTATGCCCTTAGGACAATTATACTCATTCCTGTTTGGCATATCATTTGGTATACAGTTTGATATATATCTAAGAGTGGAAATCCTGTATCAGAGGGTACATGTGTGTTCCATTTGGGGAGACACTGCCAATAGGTTTTCTAAAGTTGTATCAATGTACTGTCCTGCTAGCAGGGCAGGAATGTTCTGATGGTTCCGTATCCTCGTTAATGCTAGGTAGCACTGGTGGTATTTCAATTTTAGATTTTCTAGTGGGCATGTAGAGGTATCACACTGTAGTTTTAATTTACATTATCTTGCTGACTAATGAGTTTGAACACCTTTTTTCTGTGCCCACCCATTGCATATCGATTTTTGTGGAGTACTTGTGTAATATATCTTCTTCTTCTTCTTCTTCTTTTTTTTTATTATACTTTAAGTTCTGGGATACATGTGCAGAATGTGCAGGTTTGCTACATAAGTATACCAGTGTCATGGTGGTTTGCTGCACCCATCAACCTGTCATCTACATTAGGTATTTCTCCTAATGCTATCCCTCCCCTAACTCCCCACCCCACAACAGGCCCCGGTGTGTGATGTTCCCCTCCCTATGTCCATGTGTTCTCATTGTTTAACTCCCACTTATAAGTGAGAACATGCGGTGTTTGGTTTTCTGTTCCTATGTTAGTTTGCTGAGAATGATGGTTTCCAGCTTCATCCATGTCCCTGCAAAGGACATGAACTCATCCTTTTTTATGGCTGCATAGTACTCCAGGGTATAAATGTGCCACATTTTCTTTATTCAGTCTGTCATTGATGGGCATTTGGGTTGGTTCCAAGTCTTTGCTATTATGAATAGTGCTGTAATAAACATACATGTACACGTGTCTTTATAGGAGAATGATTTATAATCCTTTAGGTATATACCCAGTAATGGAATTGCTGGGTCAAATGGTATTTCTGGTTCTAGATCCTTGAGGAATCTCCATACTGTCTTCCACAATGATTGAACTAATTTATACTCCCACAAACAGTGTAAAAGTGTTCCTATTTCTCCACATCCTCTCCAGCATCTGTTGTTTCCTGACTTTTTAATGATCACCATTCTAACTGGCGTGAGATGGTATCTCATTGTGGTTTTGATTTGCATTTCTCTAATGATCAGTGATAATGAGCTTCTTTTCATATGTTTGTTGGTCACATAAATGTCTTATTTTGAGAGGTGTCTATTCACATCCTTTGCCCACTTTTTGATGGGGTTGCTTGTTTTTTTTTTTTTTCTTGTAAATAAGTTCCTTATAGATTCTGGATATTAGCCTTTTGTCAGATGGATAGATTGCAAAATTTTTCTCCCATTCTGTAGGTTGCCTGTTCACTCTGATGATAGTTTCTTTTGCTGTGCAGAAGCTCTTTAGTTTAATTGGATCCCATTTGTCAATTTTGGCTTTTGTTGCCATTGCTTTTGGTGTTTTAGTTATGAAGTCTTTGCCCATGCCTATGTCCTGACGGGTATTGCCTAGGTTTTCTTCTAGGGTTTCTATAGTTTTAGGTCTGACATTTAAGTCTTTAATCCATCTTGAGTTAATTTTTGTGTAAAGTGTAAGGAAGGGGTCCAGTTTTAGTTTTCTGCATATGGCTTGCCAGTTTTCCCAACAACATTTATTAATAGAGAACCCTTTCCCCATTGCTCGTTTTTGTCAGGTTTGTCAAAGATCGGATGGTTGTAGATGTCTGGCATAATTTCTGAGGCTTCTGTTCTGTTCCATTGGTCTATATATCTGTTTTGGTAGCAGTACTATGCTGTTTCAGTTACTGTGGCCTTGTAGTATAGTTTGAAGTCAGGTAGCATGATGCCTCCAGCTTGTTCTTTTTGCTTAGGATTGTCTTGGCTATATGGGCTCTTTTTTTGGTTCTATATGAAGTTTAAAGTAGTTTTTTCTAATTCTGTGAAGAAAGACAATGGTAGCTTGATGGGGATAGCACTGAATCTAGAAATTACTTTGGGAAGTATGGCCGTTTTCATAATATTGATTCTTCCTATCCATGAGCATGGAATGTTTTTCCACTTGTTTGTGTCCTCTCTTATTTCCTTGAGCAGTGGTTTCTAGTTCTCCTTGAAGAGGTCCTTCACATCCCTTGTAAATTATAGTCCTAGATAGTTTATTCTCTTTGTAGCAATTGTGAATGGGAGTTCAGTCATGATTTGGCTCTCTGTCTATTATTGCTTGTTTTCTTTTCTTATCACTGAGGTAGTTATTTATATAATCTGAAGTTTAGACATTCGTCAGATACATGAATTGCAAACATCTCCCACACAGTGGCTCACCTTCATGCTCTTCATGGTTTCTTTTGATACAAGTATTTTAAATTGTAATCTGTCATTCTTTTTCTATATGGGTAGTTTTTTGCAGGTATGTTCTGTTTCAGAAATTTTTGTCTACTTAAAGTATCAAGATATTTTTCTAGGCTCTCTTGTAGAAGCTCTACTATGTTTTGCTATTTTCATCTAGATTTATGGTACATTGGGAATTTTTGTATCTATTATAAAATAGAGAGTCAGGATTTTCATGGCACCATTTACTAAAAAGACCATTCATTCTCTATTGAACTAGTGTTGCCTTTGTTATGTACTGAGTAATCACATATATATCTGTTTCTGTATATTACTTTTAGTTTTATTGGTTTGTTTATTTTTACACTGACTTAATTAACTGTAACTCTATAATCAATCTTGATATCTGATAATGTAAGTCCTCTAAGTATTCTTTTTAATTGTTTTGGTTCTTCCCAGCCCTTTTTATGTTCTATAAATTTTAGAATCAGCTAATTAATGTTCACTAACAAATTAATTATAATTAAATCAGTATATTCTCATGGTCTTTAATATATCTTTACTTATTTTTCCATCAGTTTCAGACAGAGGTGTATTAAAATTTTCGAGTATGGTTGCAATTTTGTCTATTTCTTTTAATAGTTGCATCAATTTTCAACTTATATATTCTGAAACTATGATATATAACTTCTTTGATATGATATATATGATATTTTAGATGATATATAGTTTATATATATTAGAAAATGCATGCACATTTACAATGATTATATTTTCCTGGTAGTTTAATTTTTTTTAAATCATTATACAGTATCTCTCTTATCTCTAAAATGGATTATTGCCTAAAAGAATACTTAGTTTAATACTAGTATATCTACAACATCTATCCTCTAGTTATTCTCCATGGTGAATTTTTTTTTCTCAATTCATTTCTGGATTTCAATACTTTTCCTCCTCTGTGCTTCAATGTGGGTATTTTCTACTGATATACCATTGGGTATATGAGCTTTTATGAGCTGTATTGAATCTATTGTATTATTTATTACAATGTTAGTTACAATTTGTTTTTAGTTCTGGGATCTCCATTTGAGTCTTTCTTACAGGTTTCAGTCCTCTGATAATGTTCTGCATCCTGCAAGAATGTTCTGTAATGTCACCTTTGCTCTTGAATGCTTTAACACAATTTTTAAAAGGTCTGTGTCTATTAAATTCAATAAATGGATCATCTTTGTATTCATTCCTATTGCCAGATTCTTTTATCCCCCTCAGTTCTGTTTCTTATTCTTCCTAGTAATTATTGAATGAATGCTGGACATTGTGTGCAACAAAATGTATAGGTTCCTATTGCATGTTGAGATTGGCTTCTCCTTTTCCCTGAATAACTTGTCAAAGTTAATAATGGACTTGGGGATGTGGAATCACTGCAGGAAGATGACACCTCAATCAATACTGGAGATTAGAGAGGTACATTTATGTTACTCCCACACATTTCACCTTTTGTCCATCTTCACTGCTTGCTTATCTGGATTGGAGCTTAACTATATCTCATCTGGATTCCTGGCTGATATTTCATACTTCCAACATTGGACCTTAACTATGTCTCATGTGGATTCCTGGCTGATATTTCATACTTCCAACTTCTCAATTTATTGCAATTTTGCCATAGCCATTTAGATTAAGATTGGCAAAATTCCCTTCTGGTTGCATCACTACTTATGTTCAAAGCCTCCAATGACTTAATGCAGAGAACTAAGATCCCACAAAAAAAGAAACACCATATTTTCCTTCCCAATGAATCTTCATGTGTAACAAAGGAGAAATAAAGAAAAAAATATTAGAAACTGGGCAAAGTCCTAACATCCAGCTTTATTTTTTCCATACAATAGTGAATGGAACTCCACCCTTGTATAATGCTTTCTGATTTCTATTATTTATAAAAATATATTGTGTTTATAAACAATATAAAATTCATATCAATAATTTTGAGGCAAAGTTTCATTTAACATTTTATTATAAGCATTAATTTTTAATAATAAATAAACATTTTCTATTAAAATATAGAAATAATTTATAATCTCCTCTAATTGTGCAGATCATCTAGAATTTATAATTGTTTCTTGTTAACATGTAATATTTCAATTTAAAAACCTCCCCTCCCCCAAGTAAATGGCAGAGTCACACCACAGGAAGAAAATGTAATTCAAGGTAACTTTTTTCTTTTAATAAAAACATCCTCCTCTCTTCACCTTTGTGAGTATAAATTTGATGTTATATGTAAATGTGCCTTGTAAACTCTACAGTGCTATAAAAATGAAAGCTATTTTACTTAATAATTAACATTAATGCTAATAAAATATTGTCCCCTATTAAAATGCAAATGCTCTTGGAAGACTGAGACATTAAACCAATTATGCATGACTTGGTGAGAAATATTTCATCAGCAACTTTCCCATGCAATAAATGAAGTGGTGTGATGGAGTAAACGAGAAAATGTGTGTGTGTGTGTGTGTGTGTGTGTGTGTGTGTGTATGTGTGTGACTGGGAGAAAAGCAAGGACACAAAAGTCAGGCCCAAATGCTTCTTTGAGGCAGAATTGGATTAAAACCTGGGTGATAGGGTCATAGGTTATCATAACCTAATAAGCTTGTTTCGGTGACATTATTAAGAAGTTATAACTCATTTCCTGCCTCTGTCACTTCAGTAATATCCTTTGAGGGCTCCATTTCCTAGGCAATACCCTGAGAAGGTTGGAATGAGGGTCTCCAACTCTGATAGTCTACAACACACTGGTTCAAGGGTCCTTGAGAAGGCAGAGGGTGGCAGTGTCTCATGTCTCCCTCAAGCTTTGTTTGTCATGAATCCAACCCAACCCATGTCCCATATGAGAATTAGACCTTGCGAGAGATAGAGATGACCTTAGGAATGAACTAGTCTTACATTCTCATTTTACAGAGAAGGAGATTAAGAGGCAAGAAGAGCAAGTGTCTGGCAATGAAGGCCACACAGTGAGTTGGTGGCAGAACCAGAATTGCAACTCCCTTCTCCATGTTCCTCCTGCTGGTTTGTGGGCTACTTATTGCACAATCAGTGGGATTTTAGGTATAAAAACATTAATAAAGGAGGCAGAAATGGAAGCTTCTGGTGCGAAGAAGCCTCATCTTCTTTATAATTAGTTCCCTCCCTTCTTTGCTTTCTTCTTGTCTTTATTCCCTTCTTTCCGACTGCCCCTGCTTCTGTGGTTTTCCTTCTTTTCTTGTGCACTTGAGATATCGCAAGTGATGAGCAAAACAGGTGTGACCTCTTCCTTCACTGGGCTTAGAGTCACATAAGAGACAGAGCAAGTAAAATATTACACTACAGTGCTACTGGCCCATAATCAGGCAACTGCAGAGTCTTAGGGGGTTATCTACTATAGTCTTGGGGTGGCTGGATAGACTTCCTAAGGAAGGTGATGCCGAAGCTGAGGTCAGAAATTATGAGGATCAGTTATGTAAGTTAAAGCGTGAGGGGAAAGGGAGCCCAATGAGAGGGAGAGAGGAAAAAAAAGGGAAAGTGAGAGAGAGAGAGACAGAGAGAATATATGAGAGAGTGAGGAAGAGAAAATGGGAGAGGGAGAGAAAACATATAATTAAGTATATCTGGAGCACACCATATTAAAGGAGGGAGTGGCAGAAAACGTGAGGTGGGAATCAAATCACGCTGGGCTTTTTGGCCTGGTAAGGAGTTTGGTTTATAGTCTAAAAGAAGTGGTGAACCATGTACAACATATTGTTTTGGAGTATATGTGCATTGTGGAATGAGTTAATCTGGCTCATTAACACATGCATTGCCTCACATAGTTATCACTTTTGTGGTGAGAATACTTTATATCCACTCTCTTAGCATTCACTGTTCAAAGAATGCAATATATTGTTAACTATGGTCATCATGTTGTACAATAGATTCCTTGAATTTATTCCCCCTATGTAACACTGAACTTCAGTATTCTTTGACCAATATCTCCCTACCACCCCCATCAACCAACCCAGCCCACGGTAACCACCATTCCACTGTCATCTACTTCTATGTGATTTTTTTTTTTTTTGAGATGAGTGAGCTCATGTAGTCTTTGTCTTCCTGTGCCTGGCTAATTTCACTTAACTTAACATCCTTCTGGCTCATCCATGTTGTACATGGTAAAGACCTAACATTTTAGGTCTGTCAAAAAAGGCATACATTGCTACCAGCTTTAAAAAAGGTAGAGATAGTGAACCAGTGGTGAATTTTAAGAAGAGACATTGCAGAGATACTTAAGGGAAATCAGAGTGATCCTAATGCAGAACTTTTGAGTTTTAATATTGGGATAAAATTTTCATTTCTGGGGGGTCAAAGTTTAATATTCCCTCCTTACTTCAAAAAATAAGAATGAAGAAGTCCTAGATACGTTCTGAAGTTCAAATGCAATAACATACATAAAGCTTCTTGCTTAGTGCCTGTTACATAAAAGACTGTCAATAAAAGTCATCTGTGAGAATGAGTATGGTGAAACAACTTGGGCTGTTTCCACCTCCAAGCTCATTCCATTGCCAACCTGTGATATCTCACTGGGCCATTTAGTTTTAGGGGAATTCTTTCTTTCCTTTTGCTTGCAATGTTTTAATCTTCACGTTTTTCTTCCTACCCCTCCTTCCTTCTTTCCTCCAACTGATGCCTTCATATGAATTCCAGGTAAACCCTGAGAGTTTCATACTCCAAATCTTCTGTGGATGCTGACCTTCCTCTGGTAGATTACTTAGCTGTCCAGGAATACCTTGATTTAGGGATTAGCCAATGTAGTCACCAGACAGGCCTTTAGCATTATTTCCCCTGAAAGCCTGCACAGGGGTGAGCAGGCTGATCTGGAACCTCTAGACATGTTTTTGGTTCATATAGCTTCTACAAGTGCATTGGAAATTTCCACTAGAATTTTAGGGAAAAAAAAAAAAACTGTGGAAAGAGAGGTTGATAGATGTTTGAGAGATGTTGAAGAGAAGTGATATTTCTGATGCAAATTTATATGGGTTTTAGCTATTTTCAGCTGTATTTACTGCTCCCTATAGTATTTATTTGCTTTGTGGTGTTTTAATTGACTGATCACTGTGACCCTTTTTTGGGACTTGTGGCCACAGATTATTTTGAGTGTTGGTGACTCTTTTGGAGAGGATTGCATTAGAAAGACAGACACAACACTCAAACCATTAGGTCCTAGGTACAGTGGAGTGAAAGGTAGGAAGCAAGGAGAAGAGAAAGGAATGAACAGTTCTTTGTATTTATGATGGTGCAGATGTTGATACATTTTACATGTATTAGCTCATTTTATCATCACAGTGATCTGAGAACGTAGATATATTTCTCCATTCATTACAGATGAGAACACTGAGGCTCAGGTTAAGAGACAGTCTAAATTTACATAGATAGGAAGAAATAGAAACGGAATTTGACCTGATACTTGTTTAGAGTGGAAATCCACGTCCTTTCCCATTGTTAGTTTGGGAAAAGCCATTTGGACACTAGAGAAGGTTTCTGTACCAAGTAGTGGGGTTCAACTAATAATTATTTACATTTTTTGATGGGGGAGGGAGTTAATATTCTATTGTCATTTTTTAATTCTCCCCATTGAATTAGACTAAAAAGTCACTGGGACTTTCTGGGCCTCAGTTTTCTTTCTTTTTTCTTTTCTTTTCTTTTTTTTTTTTTTTTGAGTTGGAGTCTTGCTCTGTCGCCCAGGCTGGAGTGCAGTGACACAATCTCGGCTCACTGTAGCCTCCGCCTCCTGAGTTCAAGCAATTCTCCTGCCCCAGCCTCCTGAGTAGCTGGGATTACAGGCGCCCACCACCACACCCGGCTAATTTTTGTATTTTTAGTAGAGACGGGGTCTCACCACGTTGACCAGGCTTGTCTTGAGCTCCTGACCTCAGGTGATCTGCCTGCCTCAGCCTCCCAAAGTGCTGGAATTACAGGTGTGAGCAACCGCTCCCGGCCTGCGTCTCAGTTTTCTGACTCATGAGAAGAAATGACTAGATAAAGTCAGTGATTTCTAAACTGTGATATGTGGAATGGCAGGTCACCTTCCAAGGCAGAGGGTACTGGAGAAATAGATGTACACATGGAGATGTTAGGGGTAGGTGGGCTTACAGGTCACCATAGCAGCAAGAGTTTCTCTACTTTCATCTCCTTTATATTTTATTCTGAATAATTTTGAAGAAAACATTTCATGGCTATTAAAAAAGTGTTCACCCTTTACCTTTGTTGTGACCCACAGTCAGGTCAACATATCTGAACTGACAAGCTTTAGATCTCAAAGCCCAGAAGACTCTGAGGGGCTCAAACAATGCAAACATGTGACTGCCAATGGGCCCCTTTGTGTGAACAGAGAGTGAAGGGAAGCTGTGAGGAGGCAGAGAGGACAGGAGAGAGTTAGGGAGTTGTTTACTGGCTGTCGGTCAATTTGCTGATAATCCATTGTCAAAAGGCAATTCACAAAACCAAAAATTCCCTGAAAACCTATTCAGTGAAAATAATTTTGCTAAAGGAATCAATTGTCTGAATTCCCTGAAAACTATCAAACAATTTTTAGGCCAGATCTGGGACAGTTTGCTACTACTATTTCCTAGCATTGGCAGATGAGTTTTGCTTAAGGACTATGGCAGAGGCAAGGGTGGAGAGATACAGGGATGAGGCAGAGCATAAGTCTGCAAAAATAACAAAGTCAATAAAAGGAAAGTCTAATCTTTAGGATACAAAATGTTGACTATTTCAAGTGTTCAAAGTCAAATGTAAAACACAAGAGAAATTGACTTCAAATTAGCTGGATTAACAAATCCATATATAAAGTGTGCAGAGACATAGATTTTTTAACTTCTTGGTTATTATGAATAATACTGCTGTGAACATTTATGTATATGAGTTTTTTGTTTTTTTGTAGACATATGCTTTCATTTCTTTTGGACAGAAATCTAGAAGTGGAATTGCTAGGTTACATGGTAAGTCAATGTCTACCTTTTAAGAAACTGTCAAACTATTTTCCAACATGGTTGTACCATTTTACATTTTCACCAGCAATGAAGGAGGGTTCCAAGTTTTTCACATCCTTGCCAACTCTAATTATCTGACTTTTAGATTTAACCATCCTCTTGAGTGTGAAGTGAGGTCTTGCTGCTTTGATTCATGTTTCCTAATGACTAATAATGTTGAGCATCTTTTCGTGTGCTTACTGATCATTTGGAAAAATGCCTATGTAAATTCTTTACCCATTTTAAAACTGTGTTCTAAAATATGTACTATTGAGTTGTAAGAATTTTTAAAATATATTCTAGATACAAATCCCTTATCAGATAAATGATTTGCAAATACGTTCTTCCAAGCTGTGAGTTCTCTCTTGATGGTGTCTTTTGAAGCAACAAAAATATTAATTTTGATTGAATCCAATTCATCCACTTTTTTTCTTTTATTGCTTGTTTTGTGTGTTGTATTTAAGAAATATGCCTAACCTCAAGTCATGAAGACTTTTCTCTTGTGTTTTCTTCCACGTGTTTTATAGTTTTGAGCACCTACATGTAGGCCTTTAGTCAATTTTGAGGATATTTTTGTGTATGGTATGAAGTAGGTGTCCTAATTAATCATTTTGCATGTGAATGTTCAACTGTTCCAGAATTATCTGGTGAAAAATAAACTTCTTTCCCATTTAGTTTTCTTGACACCTTTGTTGAAAGTCTGTTGTCTGTAAGGGTTTATCCATTGATCTATGTATCTATGCTTATACCAGCACCACATTTTCTTGATTAGTTTAGATTTATAGGAAATATTCAAATTGAGACGTGTAAGTCCTCTAATTTTGTTTTTATTTTTGAAAATTGGCTATTCTGACTCCCTGGCATTTCCATGTGAATTTTAAGATAAGTTTGTCAATTTCTGCCAAAAGCCCAGCTGGGAATTTGATAGGGATTTCATTGAATCTATAGATCTATTTGGGTAGAATCATCACCTCGACACTATCATGTCTTCAATACATGGACATGGGACATGTTTTCATATATTTAGATATTCTTTCTTTCAAGAATGTTTTGTGATTTTAAGTGTAGAAGTCTTGTTCATCATTTGTTAAAATATTTTCCATTTTATTCTTTTGATGTCATTGTGAACTGAATTTTTTCTTAATTTCATTTTCAGATTGTTCATTGCTTATACAAATACAATTGATTTTTGTGAAATTATCTTCTATCATGTGACCTTGCTAAACTTATTATTTCTAGTATTTTTAATGGATCCTTTGGATTTTCTAGATTCAAATCCTGTTGTCTTCTTCCTTGCTAGCTTGGGTGCTCATTACTTTATATGCTTGCCTGATTTCACTGGCTAGATTCTGTAATACAATGTTGAATAGAAGTGCCAAAGCAGATATCCTTGCTTTATTCTGAATCTTATGGGGGAAAGCATATAGTCTTTTATCATTAAGTATGGTGTTAGCTGTAAATTTTTTGTAGATGCCCTTTATCGTGATGAGAAATTTTCCTTCTATTCCAAGTTTTGAAATCATGAATGCACACTGGATTTTGTTGAATGTGTTTCCTGTGTCTATTGAGATGATTATGTATTTTTTTGATTTTTGATGTCAAAACAACATTACATTCCTGTGACAAATCTCACTTTGCCAAGGTGTTTAATCCTTTTTATATGGCTTGCTAATATTTTGTTGAGAATTTCTTCGTTGCTTCTTGGCTAATCTTTTTCCATTTAGTTATTTCCTCTCTGCTTTTAATAATATTCTCATGAGAAAGTAGCTGAAGATCAAAATAGTGAAGATTCACTGGAGTTGACCATGTTGGAAGGGAATTTTCTATATCAGGTGGAGGTGAAAGTAAGACTGTATCATAATTTTTCATAACCCACTTCTCTCAACCACCTTGAAATCCTGGATTTCTAGGCAGTATCTAAGCAGCGTATACAGTCAGAATGGTTAAGAAATTATTTAGGTGACCTTTGCCAAAGATGAATAAAAAAGATTAAGCAAGAGGATTTTTCTTTTCCACAAACTTTTGTTACTTTTTCTTCTTTGACTTACTGCAAGCGAGATACTGTGCTAAGTGCTTTCTATGTGTTATCCAGTGGTATACTTACCTTCATGTTGAAACACATGGAGTTCAAATAACTTGTCCAAGATTACCCAATCTACAATAGCAAGGCAAAGATTCAACGTTACCTGATGCTAAATATAAGCTCTTATCCATTTTGTCAAGGAACTTCTTCTTCTCCTTCCCTTCTTTACTTCTTTCCTGTATCTTCTCTCTCTCCCTTATGTGATTCACATTTAACGAGCCTTTGCTATACTGGTAAAAATTAGTATTATTATTTAACATGTATTAAGCACTTTTGATGGATCAGAAAATATGCTTTTTCATTAATGATTATTATCTTGTTTAATTCTTACAAGTATCTTTGAGGTATGTGCTTTCATTGGTCTCATTTCACAGTTGGGAAGACTGATGTCAAGAGTTTACATAAACTTTTCCAAGGTCACAGAGCTAGTAAATTATGGAATCTGAAGATCAGAACTGAATCCAAGTAATCCTTTAATGGTATATGCTATGGTTATGAAGAAAATATGACAAACGCACTAAACTTAAACTGGGAACATGTTTTAAAATGCTATTAAAGAGAATGAAGAAAATAAGCATAGTGTGTAGAACCTGCTTGGAACAATTAACTTCTCTCGGAGAAGCAGTAGAAGGCTCACTAAGAATGATAGGTATTCATGATGTTAAAATAAAAGCAGGGGTTTGCTGATATGTGGCAGGGACAAGGAAAGGTCAAGCATTTCAGGTGAGAGGAACCTCATGGACAAAGACAAAGAAATGTGAAAATGGCCATCAGCTTCAAAGACTGGTGAGAAGTTCAGAGAAAAGCAGTGCACAGTGGTGTGGGGAAACAGTGAGCAAGGATGTCCTAGATGCTGGGAGCTGGGGCCAGGTTGTGAAGGGCCAAAGCCAAGGTTTCAGCACCAGGGCAGCCTTTTGAGTACAGGAATGACATGATCAACTTTGATTTGCAGGATCATCCCAAGATGGTGGCCAGGAGATCAGGGTAGCAGGGTCTGACAGCAGCAAGAAAGATCAACAGGTGCAGGGTGAATCTAGTTTGTTACTTTGACTACACCATGTGAATCTGGGGCAATGGATTCTTTCTATTTCGGGAGATATGATGAAATGAATTGTGTATAGGATTTAGAGGTGGGCCCAATTGTGTTCTGTCCCTGGGTTAATATGATTTCTCTCTGAAGGTGGCTTTCAGGAACAGACATAAAAGTAGCTGGTTCTTAAGGCGATGCTCAGTATAAAGCAGCTACATGGCATTATTGTCAAACACTTTCATATGCACCTGGATTAAAAATACATGAAATATGTTTATGCCTGTGCGCGTGTTTGTTTTGAATGCTTTATTGAGCTATAATTTCTTAACAAAATTTACTCATTGTAATTGTTCGATTTAATTAATTTAGTAAATTTCTAGAGTTGGTACTCTACATACTCATCATACTGTAGTCCAGGTTTAGAACATTCCCATCACCCCCCAAAACTTCCTTGTGCTCATTTGCTGTTAATTCCTGCTCCTACTCCCAGTCATAAGCAAACTTGGTTTGCTTTCTGTCTCTACAAATTTGCCTTTTACAGATGTTTTGTATAAGTGAAATACTTAGTCTTTCTAGAGATTTCATGTAAATAATATATGTAGTCTTCTGCGTGTGGCTTAGCTTAGTATTTTTGAGCTCATCTGTGTTGTAGTATTAACTGGTATTTGTTGCTTTTAATTGCTGAGTAGTGTTCCTATATATGGATATGCCACATTTTGTATATGTACTCATCAGTTGATGACCTTTAGATGTACAGTTTTGCATAACATTGTTGTGCATTTCTAGGTCATGACTCACTAGAATTTTTATATCAACTGAGATTTCTTATTCTTTGATTAAATATTTTGAAAGAAGCAAATAAACATGTGGCAAAGACCATATGAGGACTATAGAATATTCTATGCTATATCTAGCAGTCTCTATCTATCATCTATCTATCCACCCATCTATCTATTATTACTATTTATGTTAGCATTCTAGAGTAAACGATTCAATTTCAACTGTAGGTCTCAAATTCCTGAAATAAAATTCTTTTTGTTATTTAATAATGATTAGAATAATTTAATTTCATTCATTCTACTATAGCTGGTAACCAGGATAGCATCTTGTTCACCTTAAGAATATTTTTAGCAATGAGGCTGGAAACCAGCAACATATTTGATGGATGTTAAGTTGGAAATGAAATACACTAGAATTCTTTTATTTGTCATGCTCAGGCTAATAATATTTTGATTATAATAAGAAGCTTGTTACCATTCAATTACCCTCAGGTGTTATGTCCCAGGGTCAGTGAAGTCAGTAGCCTTTACTTGGCTTGGTGAAAGATCTTTCTCCTGGGCTCACCCTCATCACACTGTCCTGAATCTCCTGTTCAAGAACAGGAACTCTGTCTGTCTTATTTATCAGGTCTTTATCTCCCAGAGGGCTAATTTCTAACTTTTATTAACTAAACTATAGTGCAGTCCCTACCATAGTAGTTGCTCAATAATAAGGTTTGCTGTATAAATGGATATGTGCTAGGCAGACTGTTTAGAATTTGGAGGTCTCTTTGGGCAAGTGGCAGCTATTTTGAATGTATCGCAGATGGGTTGACATGAAATGACCACTTCCTGGCCCCATTTATAATTTCCACTTCTGTGGTAAGTTGTTGGGAAGAAACGCCATGTGAGTCCCTTCATTTGCCCTGGGGAGTTCAGTGGGAAGCAGCCACTTCTCACCCACCAACTTTCTGTGGTTGGAGAATCTAGATCCCTAAATAGCCTTGCCTTTGTGTGCAGAGTTCTAAACATGGCATCCTTTCCTCCTTCAGATCAAAAACTTTGCCTTCATGTCCAGTTCATGTGATGCTTGGCCTCTCAAGAAGGACCTGAAAAAGAAGCCAGATATAAAGACAGTAATGGCAATAGTCTCCTCGCTTGTCTGCATTCTCCCCGTTCCTTGAATCCCCACAGCTGCCAGGCCATTCTTCACAATGAAGCCAGAGTAATCTTTCCAAAGCCTAGGTCCTATCATGCTATACCTTGCTTGAAACTCCATCCATGGCTTCTCTTTATTCCAAAGCCTAAACTGGCCAATTTAGCAAAATAGCCCCTTCCTAATGTGACTCCTTCCCAATTCTCCCTTTATTTCCCAGAGGGCCCTCATACCTGGTTCCCCTAGTCCCTTTCCCTGCACCTTTGCATCATGTATACTCAGCAATACTGACTGACTACAGAGAGTGAGAGGACAATGAACACTTCTAGCAATGTCGACCTGGGCAGCTGGTCCACTCTTCGTGCCATAGGCCCCTAGGAAGCCAGAGAGGACAGCTATGACTCTTGTTCTTCCCCTTCATTGGTGTCAGTCCCCACGTGCCCCCCAGAGTGGGAGTGTCTCAGAACGTGCTGTCTTTGAAACAACATCATCTCCAATTATTAACTACTTCATATTTCTCAAATAGTGATCTGTTCACAACTCTGTGGAGAAACTGGCTGTGATGGGCTTACTGAGAGACAGTGTATTGGGCCACAAGAAAGCTCCTTCCAAAGGGACTTTTTAAGGATAGATTTTACTCTTTGCAATTTTCAGTTTTTGTGCTGACTCTGGGTCTCTTAAGTGGATAACAGTCTCCTCCAATATAGGTGCAGTTCCTCAAGCTTTTTCAGGCCCTCGTCATGTCCCTCCATCTGACAAGTCCCCCTGTATTCATGTCGTGGCTGATTTTGTTCATCTTCGAGCCTCAGCCCAAACTGCCTCTCCCTGGAAGCTTTCTTGGATCCTCCCCAGATTGCACTTAATTATTTACTCTTTTGTGTGAACAGCACAGCCTTCTATGCTTGAAACAAGATTCTCATTAGGAGTGGTAAAGGGTTGACTTCATAATTCTAATATTCCTTTTATCTTTACTGCTTGATGTAAAACAGAACTTTCTGTCATAAGTGGGTCTATTTGCCCTGAAATATAGTTCCTACTGAAAAGGCAAAATAAACACTTAACTACTTCTTTTTAATTACCAATTTGGAAAGGGAGAAATTGTTTTTAAGAATCATTACAAATGGTGACAAATGAGGTTTTGTTTCTGGCTTTCTCTTTTTTGAGTCATTATGGACTCATGGCTCTAGTGTATTCAGTATATTTTAATGTGCTATAATCACTACTCTTTTTAGTGTTTCAATCATCACAATTTGGGTCAGCAAGAGCTCCTTCCACCTGGTTCTTGTGTTCTTTTGATATGCCCGATTACTCTTTGAAAGCTTCTTTGCTTTTGAACGTAACAATATGTTCTACACGTATTTTGTACCTTCCTTAATTCAGTCCTGAAAGCAGCCAGTTCTACAAGAACTCTTGATTTTACAAAGCAGAATCTGGTGCCAGGTGTGATTACTGATACTGGATGACACGGCTGCTAGGCCATTTCAATGAACTAAGATAGAAAATATGTAATTAATAAAACAAAAACTTCATTTAACTGTCATCACTTCAATTTTAACATTAGCTTTATGCTTAATTTTTGATTTCATGATTGACTTTTGTTTACTTAGAACATCATTAATAGACTTCCTCATTTGCTTTCTTGAATGATACAAAGAGAATAGTTTCAAAATAACAATATGAATGTGAACATAAAGTAGTCAGGTTTAGTTTAAAATTTGATGTGTTCTTTTGTCCATGAAATGTATCCCACTAAGAACGTACAAAGTGCTGTGTTCTCAAACATCTTGGGGAAAAAGTAATTGTTTCTCTGTGTGATAATATTTCTAAATTGATATATGGTTGTATTTATTTGTCTTGGTTTATTTTTAATTTTAGAAATATTTTTAAAAATTAGCTTTACTTTTAATGAATAATGAACCCACATTATTCAAAGGGTATGATGGTATAGAAAGGTATAGGCAAGGAAGTTTTATTTCCATCTCTTTCCCCATATATTCCCAATGCATTTCCTATAAGGTAACTACTTTTATTAGTTTCTTGTTTATATTTTTCTATGTTTTTCATCTTCCTGTTTTTGCAGATATATGAAACATATAAAGGTTCATATTTTCTTCCCTCACACAGAAGGTAGCATATTATAACTCTTCTACACTGTCCTGTTTTCACTTTGCAATACACTCAGGTGAACTTTCCATTTTACTACGTAGATATTGTCCTCATTCTTTTGAATAGCTGCATGTTACTCCATTGTGTGAACGTGTCACAGTTTAACTCTTCCCCACTGCTGACCACTTCAGTTGTTTTTAATGTTTTGATTTACAAATAATGCTATAATTAATGACCTTAAGCATTTGTCATGTCATGCTTTTGCAAATGTTTCTGTAGGGTAGAATTAATGGGTCAAAGAGAAAGTCAATTGTAACTTTGCTAAACCTGTAAGCATTTTATTTCTATGCAGTATTGGCTACCTTAAAAAGATTCAAAGTGAAGGAATAAATTTATTTTAAAAAGATATTTTAAAAATAAATACAAAGCAGTCATGTAGGATCAACAAGTCTAGAGATGTCATTGTATAACATGAGGACTATAGTAACAAAGTTGTATTACTGATGATATTTGCTAAATAATTAGATTTTAGCCGTTCTTGTTGCAAGAAAGTAATGATCCGAGTTGATAGATATGCTAATTTGCTTCACTGTAGTAACAATTTTCCTACCTATATGTATCCCATAACATCATGTTGTAAACGTCAAATGTATTTATTTTTAAAAAAGTAAACGGACATTTTGATTTTTTAAATGCCAGGTTGCCTTAAGGAATTTAATCTACCACTATTCCTCTTCTAAGAAATAAAACAAAAACAAAAGTGAACTCAGCCACACCCCAATATGTCACACCCCTCTGTAATTTCTGAATTAAGTAAACCCATTTTTAATGAGTGGCAACCACATTCCAGTGCTGTGTTAGGTGCTAGGGATACAGAGGTGAGTTTGTCCTCATGGAGCTTGCAGTTAGGTGAGTGCTGAGATAGGCATGATACACCCAATGGCCCAAATAATAGTTTTGTTGTAGTTGTGATAGGGCCTGCAAGAAAAAATGAAGGGTGAGATAAACTCATATAACAGGAGACTGTGTCCTTCCCTGGGGAGTAGGGTAAGACATTTCTGTGTGACATTTGTGCCAAGACCTGAAAGATGAGTGGCAATAGTGAGATAAGTAGTAAAGGGTGGGGGAGAGAGGCAAGAGAGCCAATCAGGAAGAGGAACAAAATCTGCAGACTCTGGAGTCAGGGGAGAGGTTGTTGCAAGTGACAAAAAGCAGGTCAATGCGGCAGAGCACAGAGAGCCAGAATGAGAGGTATATGTGCTGCTGCTAAAGATGCAGGCGGGAGTTAGCTCTTTAAACAGCTCCCAGGAGGTAGATTGTCCTAGTATGTTTTTTGCTGCTCTGAGAGAATATCATAGACTGGGTAATTTACAAACAATGAGAGTCCCTTTGCTCATGGTTCAGGCTTGGGAATCCAAGAACATAACCCTGGCATCTGGTGAGGGCCTTTGTGCTGTGTCATCCCAGGGAGAAAGGTGGAAGGGCAAGAGAGCATGTGCATGTGAGAAAAAGGAAAAGAGAAAATCATCATTTTATTAGAACCCATTCTATTGATAACACTCTCCCATGATAACACCATTAATCCATTTGTAAGGGCAGAGCCCTAATGAGTTAATCATCTCTTAAGGGTTCTACCTGTCAACACTGCTGCACTGGGGATTAAGTTTCCAACACATGAACTTTGGAAGGCACATTTAAGCCTTATCGTAAATTTTCTGAACTGTTGCTTTCCCAGCAGCACCTAGAACATAGCTGGCTACAGAGCTGAAACGCACTAAAGTATATCCGAGTTAACTGTGGGTGAGTTATTTGAGCATCATTTGGACCCCTAATGTCTTAAATTAAATGGGATCATTAGGGGGCACTGCTGTCCAAGAATTGCTGCTTTTAAACCACCACTTAAAATCAAGGTACGAACGAACATGCAGACAAACGGTGTTTCACATGAAGAGTGTTAAGAGTGGGAAAACCTTCATGTCACCTGACGGAATCTCCTAGAACACTTGGTTAGTCTGTGTAGTGCCAGGAAGCAGTGGTGCATCCCAACCACCACCATGATCTTTTCATGCATCATTCCATTTCATTCTCAGCAGCTCTGAGCAGCTTAAATTTGCCTTTTTACAGCCTTAGCAAGATAGACCCTCTCCATTATTGGGGGTAATTAGTAGAATTATGACTTTATTCTACTTTCTGGGAATAAACAAGTAAATTTCTTAGGAAAGAAATCCAACCAACCAACCAACCAAATAAAAAATCCATTCAGGTTAAGGTGTGAAGGTCTGATAACAATCTAGGGAGAATTTAAAAAATTTTATTTTAAGTTCTGGGATACATGTGCAGGACGTGCAGGTTTGTTATACAGGTAAATGGTGCCATGGTGGTTTACTGTACCTATCAGCCCACCACCTAGATATTAAGCCCTGCATGCATTAGCTATTTAGGGAGGATTATTTTTACCAAGGTATTTGTACCTTGATAGTTTACTACCTCCACTACCATCACTACCACTACTAAATGAAGACAAATGACATTTACTGAGTGCTTTCAACATACATCCTGGCACCACACTGAACACTTTGTATGGATTAAATAATTTAACATTCACAACAGTTATAGAAGGTGGGGATAGTTGTTATTCTGATATAGAGATAATAAAACTTGGCTATAGAAAGGTTAAAGAATGACAGACCCAGTCCTAACACTTAAATAACACCACCATGAGGTAGGAACTATTGCTGTCCCTGTCTTACAGATGAGGGACCTCGGTCTTACGGTTAATAAGCTGCAGGCTGGGGTTTGGACCCAAATTATCTTAACTAAGAAGATGATTCACAAGCTCTAGTGCCACAGACATTGTGAGGTGAGGGAAGGTTATGCTTGCCTTTGTTTCAATGGGTGAGTGCCTCGCTACTCTGAGCTCAGCCTCCCAACTTAGGGCGTTCTACCTAGGCTCCCTACCTACCTGGTTAGTTATGAGGATCAATGAAGATAACATGGAAGTATGTGGGCATTTGGTTGAGTGTTTAACAGATCCTGCGACGTGTTCAGTCCTAGCCTGGCACTTACTATCTGCGTGACCTCATCTAAACACGTGGAACCCTCTGGACTGTCCTCGTTCATTTCTTTTGACCCTGCAGAGGTATGTGCAACATTCTGTGAGTGAACAACTAACAACTCCCCTTTGTTCTGTCTGCAGTCTCACCTTAGTTTTCACATTCATTTTATGAAATTGGTACAAATATGGTATCCATTTGGCAGATGAAACTAAGGATGGGGAAATTTAAGTCATTTGCCAAAGTTACATCCTAATATGTGTAGGAGCCAGGATTTGAACGCAGACAGGCCTACCTCTTCTTGTCCCACCAACACCAATGCCTTTGAAACCAGACAAGTCCGGGTTCGAATCCAAGTTTTGCTACATACCAGATGTGTGTTACAGCAAGTTGTTTAGCATCTCTGAGCCTCAATTTGCACATCTGTACAATTCTGGGGTAATATGGTCACTAGTGGGAGAGTGGGAGATGGTTGATGCAAATGCTTGTGCTTAGAGCCTGACGCATAATCAGCAGCTAACAAATGTTAGTTTCCTTTTAGTTGGAATGTTGGTGAGATAAATTGGTCTCTAAAGGCTGACACAGTAGCTGCCTACCTCAGTCCACCAAGTGACGCTTCAAGGAATTAAGTTGGGCAGCGTTAATTGATCATCTCGTAATTTCCACAACTAAGTTCAGATTAGCACACTATATCATAGACTAGTTACATTTGTCACTTACATTTGTCACTTCATGGGGCCTGATGAATACATTGTATCTTTGCTACTAAAATGGGATTTATCTCGTTAAAACTAAGGAGTTCTGCAAACAGCCTACGGTGTTTTAATTCTGGCAGGCTGTATTTAATCAGAACAATTGCATATGTGCCTACTGACAGTGTTTCTTTTGGATCAAATTCTCCACTTAATGTGCCGTGGGATTGCACTGTTGACTGAAGTTGATGGGAGACTCATCAGGGAGTAGTTTGCTGGAAGCTGAGTGGTTACTGTTTTCATGGCTAGTTATCTGAGCTTTTATTCTTTCTGTTTAAATAAATCCTTGATAGGAGACAATGGTTCTATCTTTCCTTCATTGACTTGTACTTACATGCATTTTCTTCATTCATTTGACACTGATTTATTGGGGTTCCTAGTAGGTAGACACTATAGCAGGTACTGGGTGATACAGAAATAATGCTTAAGAGTTTGTCCCTGAAGTCTAGGGGAAAAAGATCTCAGGATGTGGAGGTCAGGGATAGTGCAGTGAATCGCAATGTTACCAAAGTTGAAATTAAACATTTGTATGGTTTATGGTCCAGTGGAAAACGTCCTAGGAGGAGTTAGCCTGACCTTGGTTAAAGTTCCTACTCCTCCATTTTCTAGCCGTGTGCCCCTGGGAAAATTATAACGTTAGTGAGCTTTAGTAAAGTAAACTTTACTTGAGTGGTAAAATTGGGATGATAATGTTTACTATATAGTGTTGATGTAAAGATCTAAGGAGATCAAGTATGTAAAATGCAAATTAACTGGGAGATGCTGGACAACTTAGTCTTGTGGAAGTACAATTATCTCATCAAAGGGGTACTATTCTTTTCTACTTGATCTCAGATATGATACTTTACATGTGTTTTCACCTCTTAATCCTAGAAGCAGCTCTATGACGCAGATTTTTTTCCTTAGTCTATTGTTATGATCATGTACTTAGCCCTTCTCCCTCTTCATGGTGAATTCTTCTGAGAGTAAGGGATCCTTTATTAAATGTTTCTGCAACCTCCCAGTCTAAAACACACAATGAATGCTCCATAAATAATTATAGAATGAATATGTTGAGTAATTTGGAGGAAAATATATCATTAATTTAACTCTTACCATGTACTAAGTCCTAAACATGGCACTAATTTAGTTCTTATAATAACAATAATAATATGAACTAATAATAGCTTTATGTATATTTTTCAGATGGAGAAACTGAGGCAGAGATAGGCTAAGTGCCTTCCCTAATGTGTTACTCTTAGTAAGTGGCCAAGCCAGGATTTGAACTGTAACAGCTGGCTCCAGAGGGCGTGCTTCTAATCACTATAAGGCACTCCCTGCTGGTAATGAGAATGAAGTTTGTAAGATCCTTTTACATTAGTCTGGTGCTTCAGATAAAGAACTTATCTCATTTGACTCTTTAGGAAAGGCATGGCAAGTATTATGATCTCTACTTGACAGCTGTAGAAAGTGATGTTCAAAAGTTAACTGACATCTACAAAGTCACACAGGTAATATACAGTGGAGCATAGTGTGCATTTTATTTTTATTTTGGCAAATTAAATTATTTTATATATGATTTGATATCTTGTACTTTCACTCACCTTTAATAGTGGTAATTTTGCCATATCATAAAATAATTTAAAAAAACAACATGATTCATATAAACTACATAATGTTATATCTTATGGATATGCATTAACTTTTAAACTACCTCCCTGGAAAGAAAGTATTACTTTTGCTTTTATTAACATCCTTTTTCATAAACTTGGATCTTTGTCTGGATAAATCATTACTTCCTTAGAACAGACTAATTCTTAGAAGTGGGTTACTGGGTCAAAGATTGTAAACTCTTGCCTGACTATTATCAAATTGCTCTCCAAGATGTGTAACTACTTAATAGTTGTTGAAAGCTGAATGAAATGGGAAGGCTTTTATCCCAGCAGTGTATGAAATCTCTTCTGTATTAGTTTGAGTTTGATGAAGAAAATAGAACCACTGCAAGTTTTTTAGGGAAAACAGTTTAATACAGAAATTAGGGCTTTACGTAAGTATGGGAAGAGTAGGGAAATGAAGGTCCAGAAGGCTTTATCCAGAAGCACTTCAGCCTAGAACACTGGAGCTGGTAGAGTTGGAGCTGGCAGAGACATCTGAGAAGCTGTCACAAGGGGTCAACATGATTGTAAATGCATGGAAAGGTCTAAAATGCCACTGTCTCTCGCCACTAGGATCTCTGGCTTTGCATCGCTTCTGCCTTCCAAATCTCCTGTGAGTTATTCCCATTGGCAAACTCTAACTCTGAGTCACACAGGCAGGGGATTCTAGGAAATGCAGTTCCTGCCTTAGAAGTGAGGGGTGATCGTGCTGAGCTGATAACTGACAACCCTGGAGATGTCCTTTGTACACTCAGCAGAACTTGATGGGACCTTTTATGACCCTTTGGCAATATGAAAAGAAAGATGTGGCTGTCTTATTTTATTTTGCATTTTTATTGTGAGTGTGACTTTTTTTTTCTTTCATGCTGTTATTGGTCACCAACTTATTCAGCAAATATTCCCAAGCATCTAGTAGAAATTGGTCATAGTTTTGGGCTTTGGAGAAACTGGTGAATAAGGCAGGCAGTCTCTGCTTTCATGAAGCTTACATTCCAGAACAGGGCTATTAGGAAAGGAGTAAGTAAAGGAACAAGATACTTTCAGACAGTAATATGTAAACAATCGTGGATGATTTTGAAATGAGCAAAAGAGATTACTGAATATTCTGTCAGTGAATCTGGAGCAGCTGGAGATTATCTGGTACTATAGGGATGTGAGTCTTTGCCTTCCACTTGGCTATTTTATAGCTGATGAGATAGAAGTTAACTTGTAGAAGACTGGTAATAAGGCAATTAATTCCTGTCCATAGAAAGGCACACTGCACCTGGTGGAATGCAATTGATTATCACCTTGTGGATATTGAACATTTTTGCCAGTTTGCATGGGTTTGTAAATTTATTTTAACATTGTTCATCTGAATATCCACGTATGGCACTGGTTGTAACATCTCACTGGCTACCTCATTAATGATTGAGCTAATAAAATCTTTTATGAAGTTATTTATTTATGAAATTAAATTTAAATTGACAGATAAAATTGTATGTATGTATCGTGTACAACATGATGTGCTGAAATACATGTGCACACACTATATATCATATATATGATACATATATATAGTGGAATGGTTAAATCTAGCTAATTAACAAATGCATTAGCTCATATAGTTCTCCTTTTTGTGGTGAGTTATTTAAAAAATCTTTGATATATATTCATCTTATATGTGCATGAGGGTCATAACTATAGCTCATATATATATATACATATATATATACACATATATATATATTTATTTATTTATTTGAGACAGGATCTCACTCTGTCACCCAGACTGGAGTGCACGATCATGGCTCACTGCAGCCTCAACCTACTGGGCTCAAGCAATCCTCCCACCTCAGTCTCCCAAGTTGCTGAAATTATGGACATGCACCACTATACCCAGCTAATTTTTGATTTTTTGTAGAGACAGAGTTTTGCTTTGTTGCCCGGGCAGGTCTTGAATTCCTGGGCTCAAGCGATCCATCTGCTCGAGCCCAGGAGCTGCCCAAGTCTGCCTTGGCCTCCCGAAATGCTGGGATTACAGGCACGAGCCACTGTATCTTTTAAGAGAATGTACCCCTTAACAGTTTGGAACAAATAAAAGAGCAAAGTTATTTCAGGTAGTAATATATATCACCAAGAGGACAAGATGGATGTTGTGCTAGAGATCAACAGTGGGAGTGTGGGGAAAGTGCTAATTTGGATCAGGTGGTCGGTGAAGGCCTCACTGAGGAGGTTGCATTTGAGCTGAGATTTGGGTGGATAAAGGAAATGGCCCTGTGCAGACAGGGGGGCAGAGTGTTCCAGGCAGAGGGAACAACTGTGCAAAGGCCCTGAGGCATATTCTAGAAACCAACCATGGTGGGTCAGGAGGTTCATGGCAGAAAGTGCAATCAAAAAGGTTGGTGGGGGCTAGATTATGTTGGGCCTTTTAGGCGAATACTGAGGCATTAGAATTTTATTCTAAGTGGCATGAGAATTCATTGTAGTTTGATACAGTGGAGTATCATAACCTGATTTGTATTAGAGAATGGGTTTGTGTATCTTCTATGAGCATTGAATTCTCATTTTGCTCCACAAATTATTATTGAACAAGACATTTTAATTAGCTTATCATGTCTTATCATGCATAAAAATAGAATTTTATTTTGATTAATAATTGTAAACAAATGTAATCATGAAAGTTACACACAATAATTGAGGAAACATTTGCAAAACAAACATGCACTAAGAGGAAATAAAATCTTTAGCTTTTGGAAATATGGAACACAGCTCATGGACTACTGTCTTTCATTTCTAGAGCATCTCAGGGTCTTGACCACCTCAAGTCAGGTGAGATACCTTACAGGATGTCTCCTAATCTGATCAGTCTATGAACATTTAGTGACCTACAGAATCTCCCTGTGACATCTGTTCACTGGGCAACAGCAGCTCACAGGTACTGTTTGCAGGCAGCAGGTGCCAGCGACACCTGAGGCTTTCACCCCAAACCCAGTTCATTTCAGGTCACACATCTGTTCTTCTTTCCTCTGAGAGACACCCACTGGGAAGGCTCTTCCGGCTTGGCAGTCCCAGGGGTAGGTGGTAATCTCCTCCCCGCATTTCCCAACAAGAAGAAACTAACCAGTAGAAAAAAAGCTTGTACAAATAAAGCAAGAGGAAATTCAGTGGAGATACTCAGAGGCTCGTGTGATAGAGGAGAAGGAAATGGGCATTTTTTTTTTCTAGGCTTGGTATGAAATAAGGATCAATTCTTTACTTAAGGCTTGCTATTAAATATTTAAGTCAATGGAGTTAGGTACCTCTCAGAATGAGACGTGAGGTCAGGGAAAGCCCTCCCTCTTAGATGGATGCTACTCTCATCTTATTAAAGACAAGTACAGCCAGTGGGAAGGGGACTGAGACCCACAATGGGGTCCCTGGGGTCCACATTTCTATTGATAAAAAGAGCGGGATTCTAGAATCAAGTCATAGTTGTCCTGGGCTTGAGTCCTCCAGGCAAATTATAACATCTCCCTGAATGACCTTTCCTTGTCTGTAAAAGGAAGTCACATAAAGATAAGACTCTAGCATGGTGAGAACTTGACAGTCTTGATGTATCTACATCATCCCAGAGAAATTCACAGCACCCACTTTTATTCTGAAAGATTTGTTCTGTCCTGATTTCAGTGACAAATTATGTGGTCACCCTACCCTTGTCACATGGGATCTGGCCCCAGCTTGGGGGATACTCGTTCACTGTGTTTCTGGTTGTCAGTGTGGGTGGAGAGATGACATCTGGTCAGATGTCATTCTCTGGCAGTTCTATAAAGAGTGATAAGTATTATTATTGTAGCAGTAGTATTATTGTTGTTATGGTTATCATCATCTTGTATGGGGGATAAAGAATTTTGCTGAAAAAAAGGCCTTGGTGTAGAATCACCACTGCTATTATTTTTGTTAAATATTTTATTTAATTTTTCCATAAGTTTTTGGGGTAAAGGTGGTATTTGGTTACATGAGTAAATTGTTTAGTGGTGATTTGTGAGATTTTGGTGCACCCATCACCCGAGCAGTATACACTGCACCCACCCTATTTGTAGTCTTTTATCCCTCGCCCCCTCCCATCCTTCCCCCCAAGTCCCCAGAGTCCATTGTATCATTCTTATGGCTTTGTGTTCTCATAGCTTAGCTCCCACATATCAGTGAGAACATACGATGCTTGGTTTTCAATTTCTGAGTTACTTCACTTAGGATAATAGACTCCAATCTCATCCAGGTTGCTGCAAATGCTGTTAATTCATTCATTTTTATAGCTGAGTAGTATTCCATCATTCACATATATATGTATATCATAGTTTCTTTAGCCACTCATTGATTAATGGGCATTTGTGTTGGTTCCACGATTTTGCAATTGTGGATTGTGCTGCTATAAACATGCATGTGCAAGTATCTTTTTTGTATAAAGACTTCTTTTCCTCTGTGTAGATAGCCAGTAGTGGGATTGCTGGATCAAATGGTAGTTCTACTTTTAGTTCTTTAAGGAACCTCCACACTGTTTTCCTAAGTGGCTGTACTAGTTTACTAGAATCACCACAGTTAGAACATGTAGAATCATGTTAGCCAGGGTGTTTTACTTTGCTACAGGAGGAAAGGAAACAATTTTTGCATGGCTACTCTAAGCCCTGCTTTGTGCTTGACATTCCCTATGCATTTCAGTTCAACAGTGTTTTAAAATCCATATTTCCAGACTAGGCTTTTCTCCTCTTGGTTGTAGATATGGCTTCAGCATTTCTTAACTGGGTGATACCAGGAAGATCACCGACCCCTGTGGACCTCAATCTTCTCATTTGGAGGAGGGAATCCAAATTCAATTGAGGTGATCAGGGGATAAGCTAAGAATGTGATTGTAATTAAGGAAAGCTATAATTTTACTACTGCTCTTGTTATTTGAACAAAGAATGTTTACAGATAGATAGGCTTTGAGATAATGCCACCGAGACACCACTGCTGTACCTCTAACATGGCTGTTTCATGACCTCCTGTAAGAAGACTTCTCACGCCGACCCTGTTCATGAATCATAACCAGAGGTAGGGCTTGACCACAGAGGCTGGTGACACCACTGGACTCTGGTTTTGCATTCTGGATTCGGAAGCTGGTAGGATTGAGAAGTGGTTTTTCTGCTGGCTGCTCTGTTTTTGCCTTGTCTTCTCTCTCTAGCACATGACAGGATCTGGCAGAGGTAGTGGTCAGGGGAGTATGATGGAGGAAGTGACCTTTTCTCTCATTGGGGAGATTTGCTGCATTGAAACATGAAGTGCAACTTCACATGGCTAGGCCATAGCTGGCCGGCAAAGGGCAGTGTGTTGGCAAACAAAAGTGTTCTTATTTTTTTGTCAATGAAAATTCAGTAAACCACAGGAAGAGATGACAGTACTTCTCCCACTTCGTTCACATGAATAATAATAAACTCCATTGTAGAGCAAGCCTTGGGGCATTATCTGATGCTGCTATTTCTGCTGGCCAGAATTTGCACATCTCCCACATGACTCAGGGTTGTACGGCTTCTTTCCCAGTGGGTGACTGACTGTTTAGCATTCTGCAGATTCTCAGCTTTGCCCTGGATATTCAGCCACTCAGAATGAGCATAGCTACATGGGCCTCAACCCTTCTGACGTGGGAATTGGTTCCGGGGGCATTTAGGTTACAGTGGGCTTTTCTTTTGGTTTTTAAATATCCAGCGACTTTTTGGTAAATGAAATTCACACACACACACACACACACACACACACACACACACACTCCTCGGTGATTAGAATTTCTAATAAATCAGAATTTATAAACACAGTTTTGTAGGGCGAAGGGAAAGTAGCAATGTTTGAGGTCTATACCATGCAATAGACCTTATGCTAGATACTTCCCATATGCTACCTTGTTAACTCTTCCCTGCATGTTTCAAGGTAGGTGTTATCATCCTTTTTTGTACTGATGGGAAATTGAGGTTCAGAATGATTAAATTATTAGCCTAAGATTACCACAGACAAAAAGGACGGGTAGGAAGGCAACACCAATTGAATATCAACTGCGTGGCAGGCACAATGCTAGGCTTCTTATATGTATTTCCTTTTTGAATCCACACAAGTTTATGAGGTAAGTATTATTATCTTATAGACAAAAATATCAGAGTTCAGAGAGTAACTAGAGTTGTCTCCTGTCACAGTGGAATACAGTGGATTAGAACAATGGTTTTGTCCACATCACCATAGTTATGATTCCACTTTTAGGAGCCAGAGACCATTCATAAACAAACAGGCTTATTTCAAGATGTGATCAAAGAAAGGAAGCCAGCCAGAGCTGACTTTGCACAAGCTCCCGTGCCCATGTAAAACAAAAACAAAAACAAAAACAAAAACAAAAACAAAAAACAACAACAATAAAAACCAACTTGTGTTCAGTCTTAATCTTTACTTTCTTAGAAAACTGTGAAGGCATACTGTGTACATAACATTGCAGAGGGTACTAGCATTCCAAACAAAGATTTTAGTGCATGTGTAACAAAAGATGCATATGTGTTCATTATACTGAGACAAGTCAGTGAAGTAATGCCATTTTAGAAGCACTTCAGAAACAGATTGACTGAATAGAAGTTGTTGGTTAATGAAACTATACTTGATGATATCCTCCACACTCTCTAGGCATTTCAGTAATAGGTATTTAAATATATGTACTTGGAAAACTTTCTTTTCTTAACAACAACAGGTGAATTTCCAAATATAGAATGCAGACCTTTTTATTTCTTAAAAATGTTACCATCCGTCAAACATTAACTGAGTCAAGACCATGCTGTACGTATTATCTCTAATTTTTATCATAACTCTAAAGTATTATTTTCTACACATTCCAAGAGTGGAACCTGAGACTGAGGGACATTAAGCAACTTGAAATTTCAAGACTTACTTGATGAATAACTGATGGATGATGGAGCCAAGATGGTGAATTCAGGTCTTTTCAGAGTTTGTGTGCTCTGTGCTTCTGTGGTCTGCTTATATATGCACAAATAAAGCTTACTCCTCAGCTCAGATTTTGGAACCTTCTAATTGGGCTTTTCTTTAAAACTCATGAAGCACTTTGCAATGGTCTCAAATATTAGCCCTAGAATTTGGGGGCCTAGTTATTACTCTTCTAGGGCCTAGTGACCTATATTTTATTTATAATTTTAGGTTGTGATCTCACTAAAAAATGCAACTGTGTACCTTCTCCACCTACACTTTCCCTTTTTCTGCAAGAGCATGGAGTGCCTAACATATAGTAGGTGCTCAGGAAGTGTTTGTTGAATGTAATGAGATCTTTGCTTCACCTCTTTGTGTTTTTGTCTAAGAGGAGACTAGAAACAGCCACCAAGAAGGGAAGAACGATCATGACAGCAAGATGTGGCAATTAACTGGAAGGAAACAGAAACATAAAAACTATAAAAAGTAGACATAAGATTTCAAAAGCATGAAAATTGGGTTATTCAAGGTTGGGGCCAATAACCCTGGACATGCCAATAATCTTAGTAAAGTTCCTCCTAACCTTTTTCACAGTACAGCACTCATGGAAGCGTGGCTGTTTGTTCAGTACACTAGGATAAATAGAAGAGGTTGCTCTCTGCAGAGTTCACTATCCTTGGGCTCTGGCCAGCTCAGCTCCAGCCTCCCTGAGTACTAAGTGGATCAACATCTTGGCACAGCTGTGCCATGGGTCCTAACACGTTGGTTAGGAAGCACCATATTAGATAGTGCCATAAAACTACACAATAAGGGGCAATGTCTTTCGCTTCTACACCCCTAGTGCTTGACATCATTCAGTAGCCCTCAAATGTACTGAATTGAATATACTTGAATATACTAATTGTTGAATTAAATGAAATGTTGACTTTGCCTTTTTCAGAAAAGACAATATTTAGCATGCTTTGTTCAAGAAGATAAAGTGTTGTGTAATAATGCATGTTAGAAAAATTTTCAAATGAAAGCTAAAGAGATAGTTGCCCAGTGTGGGGGATTAACACAATGTTTCTCAGATAGTCAGCGGCAAAACAACGAGAAGACACTTTTTTTTTTTGGAACACTGCAGTCCTTTTGCTTGGGAGATTGAGGTCGAGTGAACAGAGCTGCCAGTGGTTTACAGTAGATAGGCCACGATAAGTAGTGTGCCATGCAGACATCCAGAGTTTATTTCTTTATGTGCTAAGAAATGGGAAGGCGATAGCCAATGAGCATTGTACACTGCATGGTCTGGATTCTATTTTAGATTTGTGATGATCAGATGCTATTTTGTGATTGCATTCATTTTTAACCTAAAAACTTTGAAATGGATATTTCCAACGTCAAAATTAGAGGAGACTTATGTAGTTGTGTGTATGTGTGGTTTCTGTGTTGGAGACTAACTTGGAAACCATTGCAAACTGATGATAGCAGCCGTTACAATTTGACTAGTCTGGCATGAATTTTTTCCAAAGATATGCAACGCCAATCATCCGAAGACTACTTACTTAACAGAAAAAAAAAAAAAAGAAGAAAAATAATGCTCTTGAAGGGGAGAGCTAAAGCAAACCTGTAAGGGCTTTTTATGGTCCAAATTTTCTTTGGCAAGAGGCACCTTCTTAAAAATGATACAAGAGGGCTGAGGTTCTGTTTTTTTCTATTTTCTTTATAACTGTACTCATGGGAAGTTGCAAAAGCTGAACAGAAAGTATGAAATCTGGAAGTTTAAAAAAAGGCACAAAACCTCCCCAAAGTGGCCCCAAAATGACTGATACTGAGAAACAAAGGACATTTTGCATATTTTTAACTGTGCCAAATCTCACTCATTTGGGTGATTTTCTGTTTTGTTGTTTGTTTGTTTGTTTTTTGATTTTTTTTTGTACTCATGTAGGATATTAAGAAAGCCTATAGATTATTGCTTAGGCCACTTCCTCACAGATTCTTTCAGTATCATAAGAATTCTTCTTGTTGTTTATCAGTAATAAAAAAGTTCCAGAAATACCACCTTGAACAGAGCAAGTCATGCGGATGTTGGATCTGATGCACAGGTGATACTGGCAGATGTAATTGAGCAAGGTTCAAGACAATGACACTCTGGTGCAAGTCATAATCATATCCAGATTTGGTTTGCATAGGTGACTGAGATCACCTCAGCCTCATCTCAGGAAGTGGCCACCTTTGGAGAGTCTGAATATCATGGTGGGCACGGAACTCTACCATGTCACTAGATGAATGACCTCGGATGTCACTTCAACTCTGAGCTTTAGAGCTTGTCGACTGCAAAGTGGGGCACTTCACTGAGCTACTTCACTGAATTGTGAAAATTAAGAAAATTGAGCAAATATGGGCGAAGGATTTGGCCCATAGTAAACACTATGACTGTCCGTCTTCTACCATCTTTCAGTAGATCCAGTGGAATTATGTGGAGGTTGATAGGCACTGAAACCAAGAATATATGAGCATCTATTCTGTGCAAGATGTGTGCACTGAACTCAATCCAGGACTGAAGGGGACAGGAGGAAGGTAAGGGGGCTCACATTTGTTCATTACGTGTGTCAGGCTCTGTGATGATCATCTTATATATGTCATATTTAATTCTTGCAGTAATCCTATGGAATGGGAATTATCACACACATACTCATCCCTCTTCATGGATTAAGAAACAGAGATTCAGGGAGTTTCTTACGTTTCTAAGGTCATTCAACTAAGTAAGTGCCAGACTTGGGAAAGAAATTTAGCTTTCACTGTTGTTTCTCATGCAACTGACCAGGCTCATAATCTCAGACATGTATTTTAGGAAGTTCCCTGTAGAAGGACTGTATCTAATTGCTTTCATTTTTAACAATGGTTGGGTCATAGGTCTCCTGATGTGCTGATTAGCAGTATCTCTTTTCTATCTGAAGACAGTGTTTGATCCTCAGCCTTTCTGCTGCCAAGAGTAGGGAGCTGCCTTTTGAAACCATTGTCATGAGTACAAGAGGGAATGACAAAGAGATCATCAACTAAGGATCTCAGCTTTAAGTGTTCAGACTTGGCCAAGTTCTTCTTCTAGTTCTCCAAGTCCTACCTCATTTTCACACCTTTATGTCTTTGTATGAGCTGTTTCCCTGATTTTACAAAGCCTAACTCACCCTTCTAGATCCTGCTTGACTTTCATGTCAAGACTGTCTTTACTCTAAGGTAGAATGAAGTGCTCCCTTATTTTTCATATGTCTCAGCAGCTATTACAACATAGTATGTTTAACTGGCTTCCCATTCAGCTCCACTAAACTGGGAGCTTCCTGAATGTATACATTGTGCCTTACTCATCTTTGCATCTACTATTCACTGTATGGCACACATATAATTTTGTGTGTTAATACTAGTAAATCAATGAATCAAAGACAACTAGCCTTGGCCTCTGCATTTCTGTGGCATATCTGAGAGCAGTGTTATCCTCTTAAAATGTTAACCATTTGTGCCCACTTTTCAGACCTTTGCCTGTTCTCAGCACCCTCATTTTTGCTCTTCTATGGTTAGAGCAATCTTAGAATAGCTCTAATTGATGACCATTTTGGTCCAAACTATATCTTGACTGTTGATTTCTATTCTCTGTCTGGGACTCTTGAAGATTTCTATTTAATTGGTTTGGGCACTTGCCTCACACAGTGAATTGTTTAAATATAACCAGCACAATACAAGACGCTTAGGCTGCAGCTCTGAAATCAGTATATGAGGAAGAGACACACATGCGTGCAAAAGAGAGAAACCATTCATGAGTGCCGGGGGTGGGGGAAGGGATAGCAGTTGAAAAGCATGTGAAAGCCACTTCCTTTTCTCACGTGAGTAGAAACTCCAGCAAAACTTATCAGAACCATTCATCTATATGATCATTCATTCACCTGTGTGTTCATTCATTCACCTGTGTGTTCATTCATTCATCCTGGATAGCCCGGATTATTGCAAGAGCCCCTCAGTGATCCCTCTCCCTCTCTTCTGGCCCCTGTTCAGACCATATTCGCAGCACTGAGCATGACCTTTCTCTGGTTCTCTGTTATTCACAAGATAAAGGGCCAGTTCCTTCGCATGGCATCCTAGAACACTGATCTAGTCTCTGGCTGGCTACTGATCTCCCTTGTCTCTTGCAGCCTGACATGTTCACCTCTCTAAGCTCCAGCAACACTGGACTCTTAAGAATACCACTGATATGCAGTTTGTGTTGCCTCTGTCCTTTTCCGTATGCTGTTCCCTATCTTTTCTTCTAGATATTCTCCTATTCTTCTCCTATTTAGTTTTGAAAACTCAGCTCAACCATATCTGTACTGTAAGATTTCCATGAGACTACCAAAATCTAAAAGAGGTGTGAGTCTTTTTCTTCATCACAGTGTTGTAGGCATAAATATCATAGCTCTGACTGTAATATACTGAAACTGTCCTTCATCTTTCTCTCCGCTGCTCTGTGAATTTCTCATAGTCAAGGCCCATTTATTATTCTTTATGAAACAGGTCCTGACATATAGTAGATGCTAAATAAATAGACATGGAATGAGCACATCACTTAAAGGCTGCATGCTAAGAGTTCAAATGTTATCCTGAATCCAGACACAGTCATTTACAGGTTTTAAGCAGGGGTAGTGGCAGGATTGGGTTTGTACTTAGAGATAGAATGGAAAATGAATGGAGATAGAATGGAGAGTGAATGGGGTTGGGCAATGCTAGAGGCAGAGACCAGCCTACCTTGTCACACTCACCTCACCCCCCCGACCATTAATTGCTACTTCACCCACCCCAGAAAGTCTCTACCTCATGAACTTTTACACTCCCTCAAGACATAGTTAAAACATCTTGTTTCAGGAACTGTCTCTGATCTGCTTCCTTAATCCTTTGTAATATTCTCAATGATAATATACTATGTTCAATATTTATTGAGCATTTTATTATGTGCTGAGCATTTCACACTTAAAAAATTAATCATCACAGTAACCCAATGAGGCACTGTTATTGACCTTCTTTTACAGTTAGGGCAATTGAGGCTCAGAAAGGTTAAGCCACTTGCCCAAATTATTCACCTAGAAATGGTAGATGAGACGTGAAGTCAAGTCTGACTTAGAGCCACTGCTCTTACCTATGATGGCATCTGTATCATGGTTTTTTTCTGTACTCATACCTCATATTACAACATGATACCTGATAGAAACTCTTGGATTTAATTTAGTTCTACATTTCTAACCAATATGTTTGTTGGGTAGAAGCATCTAGAGGCCTTAGAATTGTTTGCTGTGTTTTCTTTCTTGTTTCTTCTTGGCAATGCTGCTGACTTTATTTCTTTTCCTGTGTGCCTCCAGAGTCTTTCATGTTTTTAGTTCTTTCTAGTTTTCAGTTGTACAAGATCACTTTTGCCACTTCCTTTAAATAATAATAATAATAATTATTATTATTATTGGCAATTATCATTATTATTATTATTGAGATGGAGTCTTGCTCTGTCACCCAGGCTGGAGTGCAGTGGTGCGATCTCGGCTCAATGCAGCCTCTGCCTCCCAGGTTCAAGCAATTCTCCTGCCTCAGCCTCCCAAGTAGCTGGGATTACAGGCACCTGCCACCATGCTGGCTTATTTTTGTATTTTTAGTAGAGATGGGGTTCCGCCATGTTGGCCAGGCTGGTTTCAAACTCCTGACCTTAAGTGATCCACCCACCTTGGCCTCCAAAAATGCTGGGATTACAAGCATGAGTCACTGTGCCCAGCCTCCTTTTTCTAAAATTTTGATTTGAAGTCTACTTCATCAGTTTGCCTGCCCAGCTGTTGTCCTTGTCATTGATGAGACGGTGACTTCCCCTTCCAGGAACCTATTGTTCTGACACGATTAGCAGTGATCTGCACTGCAAAGCCCAGTTGCCAGTATCATTTCAATAGCAGGTCCACACTTAGCGAAAGTTCTTTTCCCTAAAAGGTCATGATCTTCAATAAGAAGAAGAGAGGAAAGTATCATCTGGGCCAGCAAGTCCTTTAATTTTTACCTGGGGCTGGATGGAGCTTGTATTATGATATAATCTAGATAAGCCTGGGCTCAAACCATGCCTCTACTGCTTCTGTAAAATGCGAGCACCAATGCCTGCTTTCCTGGATTGTAGGGAGAGTTCACTAAGGTAGTAAGTATGAAAGCTCCTTGCTCAGTCCCTGGCTCATAGTCCTGCTAAGCACTAAGGACACTTTCTCACCATAAAGTCAACTTCAAGGGTCCATGTGGCTGTTTACCTTGTGTGAACTAGCTCAGTTGAGTAGAAACTGGTAGGCTTGATGGTGATTCAGGTAAAACTGATTTTCTCGGTTTCTCCTGGGATTTTTTTCTATTCCTATTCCATATAAGAACAATTTATTCTAAGACAGAGATTTGAGATTCTGTTTCTGGAATGAGAAAGGCTGGATTTGAGTTTTGGCTTGCCTACTCACTAGCTGTGCGACCATATGCAAGGTATGTAAACTCTCTAAACTCCAATTTTCTTATTTGTAAAGTAGGAACAATAGTAGTACCTGCCTCATAGGGTGTTTGCCATTCATGAGGGAATGTGCATACACTTAGCACTTTGTGTGGCCCATAAGAAGCACTCATGGCCACGTGCAATGGCCGCTGGAATCCCAGCACTTTGGGAGGCCATAGCAGGAGAATTGCTTGAGCCCAGGAATTCAAGACCAGCCTGAGCAACATGGAGAAACTCCATCTCTACCAAAAATACAAAAATTAGCCTGGTGTTCTGGCATGCGTCTGTAGTCCCAGCTACTTGAGAGGTTGAGGTGGGAGGATCATCTGAGCCCAGGAAGTTGAGGCTGCAGTGAGTGGTGATTATGCCACTGCAGTCCAGCCTGGATGACAGAGTAAGACCCTGTCTAATAAAAAAGAAGCACTGCTAATTCATTCATCCATTCATTGAGAAGGTATTGAATATCTGCAATATGCCAGGCACTGTATGTCAGCCTTTACTGTAATATCCAAGGTTACATATTATGTAAATAGGAAAGCCAAGACTGTCAGATACTGGACCTCCCAAGCCCCATACTCTTTACCTAGTAATGACCTTGAAAATAGATATTTTTTAGGAAATTTATGACTTTTCACTTGTATTAGAGTTTTTGGAGCACTCTCTTCACTCAAAGCTTTCTTTACATCTAAGTCTTTTATAGCCTCCATAGTACTTCCAAACACACTCAAAGTTCAGGCTAGGTAAATACTCACAGAATGAACGAATTTGGTAAGCAAACCAATACTGAGTCTACATAGAAATTTTATATTCTTTACCGATTCCTACCCTCTATCTGACCATTGATATTTTTCTAATTATTAATTTTTACTTTGAGGTTGATTTTTTTTTTCAAGCATTTCTCATAATTACCCAAATCCTACCCAGAATTCTTATTGCTTTCCAGGCCATAATGTTCAAACCACACTTTGCATGCCATGCATTTGAATGTTCGGTGGCTTAGGTTGGTGACAAGCCTAATTTTTACAATGTTCATTTCTGTCTTATTCATTGCTTTTGACAGGAGCCTGGCTTGCCACATCACACTTGGCCTGTCAGAAAGGTTGAAGAAACTTCCCCAGACCCAAATATTTGGTGGCTGACTTGTTGTCCCTTTGCCTTACAAAACCTTTAATTGAGGGCAACACATGGATTCTAACTTGTTTAAAATGTCTCCAAGTCCTGGCATGCTCTGAATAAAACCCGAGGCCCCAAGAGCTATCATCCCCACAGAAACACAGCATTAGAGGGGCCGGAGCTCAGGGTGGGGAGCCCAATAAGAATGTAGAGGTCTGTAAAATGGTTCCAATTCATTCTATGAGGTTTGGCAAAAGCTGGAACTCTTGTAGCCAGACACGTTCTGCATGAAGTTTAAATTGTCTTGACATCGGGGTAGGAGAAGTCCTCGCTCTCAGGGTCTACTAATTCATGATTCACTCATTAGGATTGTGTTTTGTGTAAAGTGTCCAAGATATCTAATGATTCCTGCTGAAATATTGTGAATGTTTTGCTTTCACAATCTCTTCTCTTTACATAGTTGGGCAAGATTAAATGACGTTTGAATCTAGTACATCTTGATTTGTATTTAGGTCATGAAAGCCAAATCATATGACAAGATATAAACTTGGCTAGATCTATTCCCTTCACTCTCTAAAATGACTGGCATTACAACCTATTCTATCTATTCAATTGAGTCTTTCCATTAGGCTCAGATATCTTGTGCAGTGGAAATTTCAAAAACATTTTCCTTTTAGAAGTTGTTCACATAGTGTCAACAAAAACACTGTTCTGAACTTCAGGCCTTCATGTTTTCAGGGACATATGTTAGGCAGTGAGACATACCTTATCTTGCTAAACATCCCTTCATGTCTCCAGTGACCCCCTTTGGAAAGTTGGGAGTTATTCCTGACTCCTCCTTCTCAACATCTAATCAATCTCTAAGACATGAAGATTTCGCTTTATTCGTATTGCTTAATTGCACCCTACTTCTCCTAAGCTTATAGCTCATTCCCTTGCTATTCCTTGTCTAGAATATTGCCATGGCTAGCTGACCAGTCTCTCTGCTTACAGTCTTGCCCTCTTTCATTCCATTCACCAGTCAGCAGTCATAATGATCTGTTTAAAGAATGCATTTAATCATGTCAACCAGTTGCTTAAATATTCTCAATGGTCCCCTTTGTCCTTAGGATAATATCACAAATAACAAGCACAATGTATAAGGTCCAGTGCATCCTGGTCTTTGCCTTTTCTCTACACCGGCTTTTCACAATCTCTTCTTCACTCTATGACCTGCCATATTGAACTCTGGGCTGTGCTGAAGACAAGCCATTATGCCTTTAAGGTGATTCTTTTTTTTGTCATGGATGTTTCATTGACCTTGTCCTCTACCAGCCTTACTCATCCCCTTAGGACTTTGCTTAGTGCCACTTCTTCCAGGAACTCCCCACTAAATCTGGATTGTAAGCTCCTACTCTGTGCTTCTGTAGCAACTTGGACTTACATCTATCACAGCACTTATATAGTATTGTAAATACCTACTTCTTTTTTGATATAAGCCCTTAGTCTATAAGTTTTCTGAAGACTGGGACCATGTTATGGTCACTTTTGTATTTCTGGGGTCCTAGAATGGGCTTCAGGGGAAGAATAATTTATTCACTCTCTTTACTCCCCTTGCTGTGTCTGTTCAAGTTATACCAGATGAATTCCCTTTTTTGAACACACTAAGCTAGATTTCTTTCATGACTCTGTCATTGTTTTTGATGTTTTCTTAGCTAGAAGTGTCTTTTCCCCTCCTCTTCTTTCTCCATTTGAGTTTATCTAGGGCTAATCACATAATTTGTTAAGTGTTTTATTTCACATAATTTATTATAATCAGACCAGCTAAGACAACTCTAAACATCAGATGTAAGATGAAAATAGCATTGTTTATACAGAAGGAAACATATCAGAAAGAACACTGAAATGGGAGTCAGGAGTCCAGACCCCTGGTCAGAGCTGTATTGATGACTTGCTGTGTGATCCTAAGCAAAGCAACTACGATCTCTAGACCTTACTTCCTTGTCTTGGCATGAGGTGGGATTGGATTAGATGATCTTTAAGGATCCTACCATGATAATTCCCTATAAATTGTGTTTTCAAGACAGGAAAAGAAAAGGACCTTTGTGGAAAGACCTGTCAATGCTGAAACAGGCCAAAGCAATGAGTTGAATATCCAAATAAAAATCTGCCACTAAATCCCTTTATTTGTCATTGCTCTGACACTCTATGCACCATGACAAACTTCATCTCAGCAGTGACTTCTATGGTCTCTGAGTTCACCTGGACTAAGCACAGACTTTGGTTTTAGGCAAAAATAGGCATAATTTCTAGTCCCACCTTCATCACTTATTTGCTATGTGACCTTAATCAAGGTATTTTTCTCTAAGCTTTGGCTTCTTACTCTATAAACTAGGTATTAAGGACGTGTATGTCTTAAGGCTGTTGAAAGGATTGGAGTTAAGATGATGTCTGTAAAACACTTTAGCAGAGTTTACGTAGTAACTGGTAATTATGATAGTGGTGATGGTAGTCATGATGATGATAATAATGCTATAATTTGATGCAAATAGTTTGCCATAAGATAAAAGAAAGAGGATTAAAAGATAAGACATTTAAAATAGTTGCATTCGCATGGTGAGTATTAAAAAATATTGTTGGGCTGGGCGCCGTGGCTCACACCTATAATCCCAGCACTTTGGGAGGCCGAGGCGGGTGGGTCACCTGAGGTCAGCAGCTCAAGACCAGCCTCCTCAACATGGTGAAACCCCATCTCTACTAAAAGTACAAAAATTAGCTGGGCAAGATGGCGCGGACCTGTAGTCCCAGCTACTCAGGAGGTGAGGCAGGAGAATCACTTGAACCCAGGAGGCAGAGGTTGCAGTGAGCCAAGATCGTGCCATTGCACTCCAGCCTGGGCGATGAGCGAAACTCCATCTCAAAAAAAAGTTTGGTTGAAATGGTGCAATGCACCTAGCAGGAACTCAAGGAGAATTTGCTCGATAAGCAGGAGGGAGGATTTCCCTTGTATGTAGATAATGAAAACACAGTCCTGATATTTAAGTCTGGCTGTTTGAAGGATTTGGAAGCAATGCTTCTCTGTTGGAGATGTGTTTCGCTCTTAGTAAAATAAGGGTCCAAGGAGTTATTTTCGTTTGTCCTTTGGGAAATATTTTAAACCCTAGATTTTACCACACAAATTAGCTCTTCCTCAGGCTTTGTGTTTCAAACACAAACAAAACAAAGTCTCTTTAATTTTCAACATTTGTATCCTTTTCAACTAAAGTACAATAATAGAATTATTGTAAAAGTCTATTTGTTACCTAAAGCTATGTCAATAAAGTGACATACATTTCTAAGCCTTGAAGAATCTTCTTGTTGAGTTAATCTTTCTTTGGGGAAGGAAGAACAGCTAAAGGAACTGGTCAAGTGTGGTAAAAGTGCTATGTTTTCTTAAAACAGGGGACTTTAAAAAGAAGGAAAAGAGGGAAATGTATGAACTCTTGTATTTGTAATAGCTTTATATTTAGCTTGTATAGCTTTATATATCTCCTCATTCATTCCTTCCTTCAACCATGGAAAAGCCATATATACCTCTGTGGAGCACCTGCCATGTGCCAAACACTTGTGGGAAGCTTCCATTCAGTATCTCTAATCCTTAACAATACTGTAAAACCTAATTAATAATTTTTTTTAAACATGAGGAAGTGGGTGCTCACGGAGGGGAAGTGATTTATCTGAGGTGATGGATATGAAATTTAATGTTGGATCTGTTTGTTCCCAAAGTCCATCCTTTTTTCCCCCTCTACCTCATAGATCCTTAGCTGGGAGCTAGGCCTTATCTGTTTTGCTTAAGTTCACAAGTAGGTAGCTCTGAGGAGTTCAAGGGTACCAGGCACGCAATGAGGAAGTGGCTCTGCTGAGACCACCTCTAGGTACAGGGTTGCTCACAGCATGGCTGCCTCCTGCTTATGGATGGGTTAAATGACCTCAAATCCTTCTGCAAACAGAGTAGGAGCAAAGTCAACACCCTGATGGAAATGAGGAATTGGGAATTATTTAATGAAATGTTGGCTTGGTCGCAATATAGTCTCACCCTGTAACTGACTGATTGCCTATACAGAGGCCTCACATCACATACTCTTGAACATATTGGAGAGATAGGATCTGAAATATGGGCCCCAGTGATTCATTAAAGAACCCTGGACTTGGTAGAATCCAGGATAACATCATTTCTTATTTAACAAACATTGTTGATCTCCTACTATGTGTCAGGCAGTGTGCTGTGCACTGGGCATACCCAAAGGGGTTCATAGTTTGTAGCAGTAGTTCTTAACTCTGACTGCTACTAGAATTATTTGGGGAACTTTGAAAAAACAGCAGTGTTTAGGTCTCACTCCCAGAAATTCTTTTTTTTTTTTTTTTTTTTTTTTTAGACGGAGTCTTGCTCTGTCACCCAGGCTGGAGTGCAGTGGCGCAATCTTGGCTCACTGCAAGCTCTGCCTCCCGGGTTCAGGCCATTCTCCTGCCTCAGCCTCCTGAGTAGCTGGGACTACAGGCGCCCACCACCATGCCTGGCTAATTTTTTGTATTTTTAGTAGAGATGGGGTTTCACTGTGTTAGCCAGGATGGTCTCGATCTCCTGACCTTGTGATCCACCCGCCTCGGCCTCCCAAAGTGCTGGGATTACAGGTGTGAGCCACCACGCCCGGCCCACTACCAGAAATTCTTAATTAATTGGCTGAGAAGGGGGCTTGGACATCAGTATTCTTGCATAATTCTATGTGCACCCAGAGGTGAGAGGCTCTGGCATAAAGGTAACGAGATCAAGAAATAACGTGAGAAATGAAGGAAGTGGAGAAGCACTTACCAGGCAAAGCAGTGTTTCCCAGACATCAGTCAGTGATGTGTCACATGCGTGGCTTTTGATATAGCCACACATCAATTGTGCTATTACTTACATAATAGATTTCTTTAAAACTCTCATCCAAAAAGTAATTTTAATCTCTTTAAATAGGAAACTTCACATACCCACCATAATTTGAAAAGCAGTACCACTTGCCATCAATGAAAGGTAAAGCATAAAAATTAGCAAAGTAGAGAAAACAGTATCTATATTTCATATTTAATATTTTGAGAAACATTCCTAAGAGGGAAGAAAGTGGGATTTGGAGGAGATGGGCCTGGATGAATATTCTAGTTCTACTGTTAATTAGCTGGGTTCTTGTTAGTGACCTCACCTCTCTCAACATCATTTAAAAAAAAATGTATACACTGAAGTTAATAGCACTTACCATGTAGTGTTTTATGCTAAATAAAAGAGATCATTCTGAGAAAGTGCCTAGCTCAGCACATAGTAGATGCTCATGAAATCATAGCTTTTTTTTTGTACTAACTAGTCTTTGCTGTTGAAAACTTAGGACTAGAAGTACGTACACTATCCTTTGGGGGCTAACTTTTCAAGGGTTGTGGAGAGCTGTGAGAGTCAAAGTTTGACTCGACCAAAGACTTAAATAATGAGTAAAAGTGCTCCAGGTGGATGGAGTCTGAAGGATATGATGCAGCGAGAAGAGATATTATGGCTCTTTATCTAAAACTGGCTTCATTTAAAACCAAGCTGGAGAGTACCATCAGTGATTACTCAATGTTTCATATTTATGTGTGTAGACACTGAGTGTACTCTGGCAAGTTTCTGTTCACTTGTGACACAATCTTTGGATATATTCACAACCTGCACCTCACTCCTGGGACACAGCACTTCATGGAGGCAGCTATTTCCAATTATTATGGTTAGATTTTAGGTTTGTTTGGACTTTAGCAGTGATTAGCAGTTATTTGTATTTCCCTAACATTGATCATTCCTGCTAGTGTCAGGTGTGCTCCCCTCTGAAAACCCTTGAACATTTTATGTTTATGTATGCAAGTGCTCATCTCCTGTTCTAGACAGCATCCGGCATCATATCTGACAGATTGGGTATGTAATAAATGGTGGAGGACTTGCAATGATACACTTAGATAGAAACATAACTTTAAAAATTTCACCTATTGTCATTGACTATATCTCAGTCTCATGCATCACATATAAAGACTTTATAAATGTGATTTTATCAGTCATATTTGAAATTGATTGACAGACTGATAAAATCAATTTAATTCACTTATTTATTAAAATAATACTATCAGCACCTACTATTTAGTAGACATGGAAGATCTTGGAATAAATAAGAATTTTTCCCCGACCTCAAGAAGCTGAGAATCTTGTGGGTAATAAATACAGTATCAACTGTAACAAAAATCAAAACAAACAAACAAACAAATAAACAAACAAAACCCCCAAAAGATGTTGAGGAGAAAGTTAAGAAAATATTTTCAGGATAATCTGGACAAACAGGGAGTGAGTAGAAAAGCTTATTACATATCCAGTTTCATTCTGCAGTTAAGTAGTCTTTGGCATTTACTCAGAGGAGCCTTCTGTTTTCTTTTGTATGGACTCATCATAACTTGATGTAATTATCTGGGTAATGACTTGTAAGCTCCATGAAGGCAGTGGAAATAACTGTCTTGTTCATCACTGTATCCTCAGTGCTTTGTTTAGTACAGCGCCTGGCACATAGGAAGCACAGAATGCATGCTTGCTTAATGACTATGTGGATAAGCCAAAACTGGCCACCTGTGCAATAATGAGGTCTGAAAAGCATATAATGTTGGTGCAATGTTTAGTATCCTGAAGTACATTCCTGCTTCTGGAAAAGAGATTTCCCTTCCAGTTTAAATGTCCTGAATTACGTGTAGCCACATTGCCACCTTTCAAAATCTAAGAGATTCTTAGACTATAAGCGCAATTCCAAATACACAGACATTCCTGGCAACTGAAGGAACACCCATGAATGTCAGAGGGACTTTCTTTAAATGAATCGGATTTATAGGGTGAGAAGAGCTATGTGAATCTAGGCCAGAGGCCAAAGTTCCTCATTTATTCCATCGTTGGCAAGTGAGGGCCTCAACAAGATATAAAAACTCCTGACTTCTGCAAACCTGCCCTTGACGAACACTCAGTTGGGAAAGCTGTGTGCACACCTGTCTCTGTCCGCTCTGCTCTGGTGTCTGGCTGCTTCAGGCATAATTCAGTCCCTTGGAAGAAACATGGACATTGCAAGAGTGGCTGTGCTACTTTCTAGCTGCGTGGCCCTGATCGGCTCACTTTACCTCTCTTTGCCTGCAAAATGAGGAGGTGGGTCCTCTAATATCCAACTCAGCTTGAGTGTCTAGAAAATTGGAACCCAGTCCCTGAGGGCCAAGACACAACTCAGCTATTCTACTTACTGGCTGTCTGATTTATCAGTGACCAAATTCATTTTGCACTGTTAGAGGAGGAACACTTCCTCCTTTCAGAAACCAGGTCTCATTTTGGACAATGAAGTCAATTTAGTGTGAACTCTCCACTAGATTGTGAGCTCACTGAGGACAGAAGCTGCGTCATGCCCTGTTTCTACAGTGCCTGGTTTATAGCAGATCCTCAACAAACGTTTGTCAGTGAAGGAATGAAGCTTCATCTCTGTTCCGGGTGCCCAGTAAGTCATTGCTGTATCGGGCCCTGCCTGTCTGCTGATGTCCTCTAGATGGCAAACTCAGCTTAATTTTGGGCAAGAGTCAGCGCTTCTGGCAGGGCGATGCCCAGGCATGAAATACTTTATTGGAAATCCGGTTTTATCCAGTGCACATGGAATCCTCGGAATGGCTGCAAGGCTCTGGAAATGCCAGCCAGCCAGCATGAATCTCTTTTCTTATCCAGGGAGATGGTGGATGTGAATTTGTCATCTCCTGTCTCCCGCCAAAGCTTATTCTGACTGAATAAGGGAAATGATCTGCTGGCCTCTTAAGAGGTGGGAAGGTGGAGAAGGGAAGAAGCTAATCTTTTAAAACAGGCATTATTGGGTGGCCTCATATGGATTTTCCCATTTAATTCTCATAACAACCTACAAAATAAGTAGTGTTATTACTTCCGTTATAAAAATGACTTTGAGGCATCCAATCCAAGTCAAGCAGTTATTTTGGCAGAGCTGGGTGGCCAAGACATGCTCATGTAATTCTGAGATCTCAGTTACTTTTCCCTCTTCTTACTGTTTTGCTCAGGCAGAAGAAAATCAAGGGTGAGGTAAATAGCAATATGATAGCTGTAATGAATTATTTGAATATGAGATAAGACAGAGTGGTTGACTCTGGCCAGTGAGGTCTGCTGTTGCTTGAGCGGATGACCAGTGCCTCAAGCAGTTGGCAAGACAGGCTTTTATGTGTCAGTGAAATTCTGTCACAGCTTCCAGGGAGCCCGTTTAGCATGACATGGTCGACTACAAAAGTTAGAGAAGTTTTCTGGCTTGGGAAACTCTGCTCTGATCTGGGGCTCGTTTTCTCCAAAGCCAGATTTCTAATTCTAATTTCTAATTCTCTCTCACACACACACACAGTTTAGGGTTGGCTGGCACTTTTGGGAGAAAGGTTCTGGGAAGATTCAGCATTCGTTTATTTAACAGATATTTAGTGAACTCCCATTATGGTTTGGATTCGGTTCTGTCAGGTATAATCCATGCAAAACGGAAGCCCATGGAAGCCCCGCCTTAATAAAAGAAGAAATTAATACATGTGCAAAAATAATTAGAATGCAAAGTAGAAAATGCCAAGAAATGTGAACAGATTTCTGAATTTTGAGGTGGGAGAAATTCCATACTCCCAAAAAGGGAAATGTGGGAAAGCTTGATGGAAAAGGCAATTTATTTATTTTTATTTTTTTTGAGATGGAGTCTCACTCTGTCACCCAGGCTGGAGTGCAGTGGTGTGATCTCTGCTCACTGCAACCTCTGCCTCCTGGTTCAAACAATTCTCCTGCCTCAGCCTCTCAAGCAGCTGGGATTATAGATGTGTACTACCACACCTTGCTAATTTTTGTATTTTTGGTAGAGATGGCTTTTCACTCTGTTGGCTAGGCTGGTCTCCAACTCCTGACCTCAAGTGATCTGCCCGCCTTGGCCCCCCAGAGTTCCAGGATTATAGGCGTGAACCATGTGCCCGGCCAAGAACGTGATTTTTGTGCTGGGCCTTGGAGATTATGTAGGATAAGGGTATTCAGTGATCAATTGAAGGAGATGGAAGGAATGGGGTAGTGGTATAATAAAAGCAAAGGAAAGCCAAAAACCTAAATGTGTAGGTGGGGAAAAAATGAATTCTAGAATTCTAACAGGAAATAGAGAAGTAGGGGAGTTAGCGACTGGCCTCAGATCAGAGGGGCTTTCTATGCCATGTTCATTTCCTATTGTAATTATATTTCTCTTTGTCTTGTTCCTGGAAAGTTTTGCTTTATACATTTGATGTTATTAGGTGCATGCAAATTTAGAATTATTACATTTGACGAATTGACTCTTTATCATGAAATATGCCTCTTATCTCTAGTAATGCTGCTTATGTTAAAGTCCATATTGGATGATATTGGTATGGTTATACTACATCTCTTTTGTTGAGTTTTTGCATAGTTTATCTTTTTAAATCCTTTTAGTTTTAACCTTTCTGTGTCCTTGTATTTAAGGTATATAACATGTAAGCAGCATATAGGTTTTTTCTACTCTGACAATGTGTGTCTTTTAATTGGAGTATTTAGTGTATTAGCATTAAATATAATTCCTGATAAATTTGTGCTTTTAAAACATATGTATTTTCTGTTTGACTCACTTTTTAATATTTATCTTCTTTCTTGCTTCATTTAAAAATATGCAAATATTTCTAAATTCCATTTCTCCTCTTAATTAGAATTTTAGTTTTACATTCTTATACTTCAAGTGGTTATCCTGAACATTACAAGATAATTCCAAATTTATTAAATTTAACACAATTAATATTTCTGCCATTTCTCCAACAATGTTAGATCTTTAAACACTTAAAATTCATTTACCCTCTTTTGCTTTTTAAAATATTCATTATAAGTTCAGGTGCGGTGGCTCACACCTGTAATCCCAACACTTTGGGAGGCTGAGGCAGGTGGATCACCTGAGGTCAGGAGTTTGAGACCAGCCTGGCAACATGGCGAAACCCTGTCTCTACTAAAAATACAAAAAAATTAGCAGGGTGTGGTGGCAGGTGCCTGTCATCCCAGCTACTTGGGAGGCTGAGGCAGGAGAATCACTTGAACCCCAGGGAGCGGAGGTTGCAGTGAGCTGAGGTTGTGCCACTGTACTCCAGCCTGGGCAACAAGAGCAAAACTCTGTCTCAAAATAAATAAATAAATAAAATAAAATATTCATTATAATTTTCCATATACTTTAAATCTATAAAACTTTAATTTTTTGTGTTTATATTAAGTTACCAACATATTTACCATTTCTATTATTCTTCATTTCTGCCTCTATTTCTGGGTTTCTATCTGGGATAATTTTCCTTCTGTCTGAAAATTTCTCTTGTTATTTTTGTGTATAAATAGATCTGTTGGATATGAATTGCCTCAATTTTTTCTTGTCCAGAAATCTGTACTTATCTTCACTTTGAAGGTCTACATTTGTGTTTATTGTTATTTTTCTCAGCCCTTTAAAGACATTCTTTCATTATTCTCTGGCTCCTATTATTTCTATTAAGAAATCAGCCTTAAGTCTTATTTCTCTTTTGAAGTTAATGTATTTTTTTCTGTCTGTTTTAATTTTATTCTTTTTGGATTTCAGACATTTGACCACGATATGTTTATCTGTAGTTTCCTTTTAATTTATCTCACTTGGGTTGCTTGATATATTTTTTCTCTTCAAATATTCTTTATGCCTTATTCTCTTTTTAATCTTCTTCTAGGACTTCAATTACATGTACATTAGTAAAAAAAAAAAAAAAATATATATATATATATATATATATATATATATCTTACCCTCTTTCTATATTTTCCATATTTTTTGCTCTTCTTGTTTGAGTTAGTATATTTTCTACTGATCTATACTCCATTTGACTAATCCTTTCTTTTGCTACATCTAATTTTCTGTTAAATCCACCTATCAAGTTTTAAATTTAACTTACTGCATGTTTTAGTTCTAATATTTCTATTCACATTTTTAATTTATTCAATTTCTTTGGTGAAATTACCCATTTGCTATATATTTTATTTTACATATTGGTTACAGATAAAACCAATATTTGAGTCATATAGTAGGAAGAATTGTAAAATGGCCCCCAAGATGTTTCTCACACTTCCCACTTAGTGTACACATTCCATGTATGATCGTATCAGAGTGCTATCTTATGAAATTTACTGGTAGCACTCACACTCTGATTAGACTAGATTATGTAACAGAGATGTATGAGCTTGTCACTCTTCTGATAAGACTCCTTCAGAGAAGACTGAAGAAAAGTTCTCCCTCTGGCTTTGAAGAAGTAAGCTTCCAACTTGTGAGAGGACCACATGATTAGTAAAGTCAGGAAGAAAGTGGGGCCCTTATATCAACAACCGCAAGGAACTGAATTCTTCCAACAACCTGAATGAGTTTGGAAGAGGACCCTAAGCTAAGTAAGAATGCAGCCTCACTGCTTTCAGCCTTGTGAAATCCTGAACAAAGGACCCAGTATACTGTGCATGGACTTCAAAACTTCAGAAACTGAGATAATGAATGAATATTGTTTTAAGTCTCCAAGTTTGTGGTAGTCTATTATAGGTACTTGCTATATTGAAGACCAGTCATTTGTAGATCTATTTCAATCTTTTTCTGTTCATCTTGGTTTTTGTTATGCTTCTTTTTATATTGAAGACCTGACATTGTATGTTAAAAATTGTAGAGGCTCTAGGAGATGCTCTTTTCCTTCATGGAGGGTTTATCCTTTTCTCTAATAGGCATCTAAGGCAGGAACAAATCATCATAATCAAGAATGGAGTTTATTCAAGGCTGGGTTGCAATGTTTGCATGGCTATATCTGAACTTGTATTTGCCCCCACTCCTGGGTGTAGCCCTCCAGAGGTACTAACTCAGAGCCTGGGTGTTCACTTGGGCTTTCCTCCAAGCAGGTTTTGACCTTCAACTTTTGGATTCCTCAATATCTTAGCATTGACAAAACTCTGCTCTATTTTGCAATGGCTTATTCACTTGTATATTTAGTTTCCTGACCTCTTGAGACATTGCCTTCCTACAATGGTCTTCATTTCCCTCTGAGCCATCACTAGAAGAGTCTTTAATGTGCGTATTTCTACTAATAGTCCCTTCAAGGCAATCTAGGCTTTTTCTGTTGTGCTCCTCAAAATTTTTCCAGCTTCAGCCCATTGTCCAATTCCAAAGGCATTTCTAAGTATTTGTTATACTAGCATCCTACTTCTAGGTAACAGAATTTGTATCAGTAAACCAATCAGGTCAACCAGAGAAGCAGAACCAGTAGGACATAAATATTAAAAGATTTTTTTGCAATGAATTAGATCATGTGATTGTAGGGACTGGCTAGGCAAGTCCGAAATCCATAGGGCAAGTCATCAGAAAAGAAAGACTGGAACTTTTGGACGTAGTCTGAAGCTTCTGTCCATAGGTGGAATTTTTCTTTCTCTTAAGGAAGCTAGAACACTGATTTTCATTCAACCAATTGAATTATGCCCACCCAGATTATCTAAAATCATCTCCTTACTTAAAGGCAACTGCTTACAGTTTTTAATCACATCTACAAAATGCTTTCACAGCAACACATAGATTAGTGTTTTACTTAATAATGGAGGAATGTAGGCTAGCCAAATTGATATATCCAAAAGAGCATTACAATTGGACTTGAACTTATCGTGCCCTTGCAAAAAATAGATATTTGTCCTGATTTCTACACTTGGTGAAATGCTCAACTCTTGGTTTAAGTGTTGCCTCTTCTCTGTCCACTGCCCCTACCCTCCTTTCCCAATATAAAATGAATTGTTTTCTCTTGGGTGTTCCTATGGAATTTCACATACTATTCTCTTCTAGCATTTACTATGTTTTCTTACACTGAGATCTAGTTATTCACCCACTTAATACTCTGTGAGATCTGAAAGCCAAGACCAGGTCATTGTATTCAATGTCTGATACTAAGTAAAGTTCCATAGGTATCATTTAAATGTTTATTGATCAAAGTAAAGTGTTGGTTTTTGTTTGTTTTAAAATCTTAATCAAAAGTAGCTGACTTTCTTGTGAGTAATTTGAGTGGGCCACTTAATTATGCAAATATATAGCAAGAGTAAAATAGCCATTGTGTTGAGATAGTGTATAGCAAACTTTTATAACTTCATTAAGAGTGTCACTCTGTAGATCAATGGTATGCAATTTAATTTCTGCAGAAGAGGTGAATACATTTACATGAGGATCTTGCGGTTTTTTAAAAGACAAGGGACAACAAACTGTCTTTTCTCCTGAGATTGTAATTAAGAGAGAATTATCAGAGTGAAGCTGGGTGGAATGACTGATGACCCAGGTGCAGACAAAGGCAATGAGACTCTTTAAATAAAATTATTCTTCAGTATGAGACAGTCTAGGCTGATAGGCTGGATCTAGATTTCCTTGGAGGTGGACTGGTTGCCTCCTACTTTGAGTGCTGTCAGAATTGCTTCCAGATCCAGCCACCTCAACACAGTGCTGTACTCCGGGGAACAGTAGCTTAATGTGATGGTGAAACTGAACACCAGTCTCAGCCTGGAATTCTTTTGGCTTATGTTGTGAGATTATTCCCTTTTGAAGAATAGTAGTGCTCTGAGCAAGGAGCTTGACTAATGAGACAATATTGCCATGATGACCTGTATTCCATTACAACAACCTAGAATGATAAGTCATGCCAGTAGCTGCAGGTTGGAAGTTAGTACTCTGCCTGCTCTAATGTAATTTTGAAAGAATGACACTTTTTGACAGTGTACACTTTGTGTTTTAGTGCAATTTAGTGGAAAATTAGAATCTCAAAAGAAATGACTTTTTGGTAATCTGGCAAGGTGGGGGGATCAAGCATTCATAATTGTACCTGAGGTTGGTAAAATTTTTGTGTCAGTATCAGATGGATTAAGAGAATGAAGGAGTGAATAGTCGTGTATGTTATTCCCATGCTGCAAGGTTTAATGGGAGAATGTCGACGTTGAAATCAGAAAGACCAGAATTAGGAAGATAATTCCAACAGTTACTACCGTCTTAAATGTGGGAAGTGATTTTACATCGCTGAACATCAGTTTCCATTTTTGTCACATGTGAATATATTCATGTCTATTTCAGAAGACAATTTTGTGAGACAATTCAGACCCCCTGAGTCCCACCTAGAAATGCCTTCCACTTTGCATTATACGTCATTGTCATATGGAAAGTACTCACAGGCCACTAGTTTTTCAAATCCTCCTCTAGATTAGGGGTGAATAATAGATAAAATAAAAGACTTCTATCAACATGCACAGGAATCTCTTCTCCATTTAGAAGTGAGTTGAAGAACAGAACTCTTGCACATCTTCTATAAAGTCCTATTTCTTCTCTATACTAGGGTTATCCTTCTCTGTCAAATGGAGACAGTAGTTGGGATCAAAATAGGATCAAAATTCAGAAGGAAACAAAACAAGTAGAAGAGAAAGTGCTTTCCAAAGGAAGTGAAAATACAGGAGGCTTGAAATTGCTCAAGATTGTGGTTTTAGGTACTAGAAAATCTGTTATTACGCTTTGCCTTTTTATTTATTTTAACAGGGAAAAAGCTTAGTTGGATCACTTCTCCACTGTTAGAGTTGGGCTCCTCCCATGAGTAATTGCTGCCCTGAAGTTGCCTCCTGATTTGGAGGAATACTTAATGTGAATACTGAAATTTAATTGGATCACCTCTTTGCCACCACAGTTGGACAGGGCCTGATGTTATCTCCACAGGTAATTGCTGACTTGCAGTTGTCTTTCAATCTGGGGAAGACTTAAAGAGAGCACCTAGGCTGTATGAGAAAGCTGGCTGAGGATTTGTGCCTGGGAGACCCATGGACTATGTTTCTTGCAGGGTGATGCTGTTCGCTAGGTTTTCTGGTGTGGCACTTTCATTGGCTGGAATGCAGAGCAACCACCAAGACTTATACACTGGGTACTGTGAGTGCCACCCATGCTTTTTGTTTCTAACTGATCTCAGGTGATCTAGCCCTGCCAGTACTCCCAATGTTTCCCATGAAACATTTCAGGAGTGAGCCTCCTGAGAAAGGTCCCAGAAAGGTCCCAAAATGGTGAGGAAGCTGAATGCCTGCTTCTAACTCACTTTTCCTCCTATAGAAACCATGGTTTGGAAGGAATTCTCTGTGTGGTGCTGTGACACCTTAGGGGAGGGGCAGCATGGTCAAGGAGGACTGTTTCTCTTACTGTCCAATCATGGATTTTCTTGGTTCTGTGGTCGAAGAGGATATCTCAACCTTAGTCCCAATTTCTGAGATATTCATGGTGGTATTTTTGCCCATGGATAGTTGTTAGTTGAACTTCTGTGTGGGGGAATGAAGCCAGATAACTCTTATTTTATTTATTTATTTGTTTATTTTTTTGAGATGGAGTCTTGCTCTGTCACCCAGGCTGGAGTGCAGTTGCGCAATCTTGGCTCACTGCAACCTCCACCTCCTGAGTTTAAGCAATTCCCTTGCCTCAGCCTCCCAGGTAGCTGGGATTATAGGTGCCTGCCACCATGCTCAGCTAATTTTTGTATTTTTAGCAGAGACGAAGATTCACCATGTTGGCCAGGATGGTCTTGAACTCCTGAACTCAAGTGATTTGCCCATCTAGGCATCCCAAAGTGCTGGGATTACAGGCATGAACCACAGTGTCCAGCCAGAGAACTCCTATTTTTCCATCTTGGTGGCATTACTCTTTGTTTTAATCTGCATGTCCTTCTGAGACTTTTAGCTCCTTAAGTGTAATTCCTTGTCATTTTCCTGGTCTTAGAACTCTTCAAATCTTTTTTCTCCCTCAGCTACCCCATTCATTTGGGTACCAAATTCTATTGTGCTTCTAAAACCTTCCTTCTTAACTCTGACACTTAGCCATATTGATTATTTTGCCCCCATTGCTACTGATTTCCCTAGTGCAAGTCATCTGAGCTCATAGTTGGACTACTGAAATACCTTCTTGTGTGTGACAATATTATTTCCTCCATAGTAACCCATTCTATTTTTCCTCCATTAGCAGTAACCATGTGTTATAATGAGACTGGCCATGCTCACATTTCCAACAGTGATACCTCATGGGATATAATACCATATCCTTAACATCTTCACATTGTGATGGATTGCAGGAAACACATTTAATCCAAGTAATGATGTACTTTCTTATGGTCAAATTGATAGGTCCATGCATAGTTTTACAACCTAAGTTGGCCCACTCACTGTGAAACACTGGATTCCCTGGGCGAAGAGAAGCTCTGTTAGATTTGTGTTATGAGTGCATGAAGACTAAGATTACTGTAGTTTGCTTGACTGTATGTTGGAAGCCAGTCTAAGGATCAAGCTGAAAGACAAGAGAGGGAGGAGTCTGGAAAATTGCAGGGAAAAGGATTTAGAGGCCTTAATAATTGTCCTTAAGTTCCCTCTCTGGACCTCAGTTTTGTTAACTTGACAATTTACTTTATTTATTTATTCATTTTGAGTTAGGTATTCTTTTACATGTGCAACTCTTCAGTTCCTAAGTAAGCTCCTATCTTAGTTGTCACCTTATCTACCATATGCTATGTCTGTTATAATACTTATCATAAAGGCAATAGCTAATATTTAGTGAAGACTTATGTGTTCTCTGCACTATTCTAATAGTTTATATGTATTATCTCATTTATAATTCATGGTAATCTTATGAGTTAGATATTTTTAAGGACTTATTTTACAGACGACAAAACTGAAGCCCAGAAAGTTAAATAATTTGACCAAGGCCACCTGGCTAATATGGAATAGCAGATATATTACTTATACATGGCTACATGACAAATTACCCCCAAATCTAGCAACTTAAAACAGCAAACATTAATAATCACACTATATGTGTGGGTGAAGAATCTGGGCACAGCTTGCCTGGTGCTTTTGGTTCAAGGTCTTTCATCGGTTGCAGTCAAGTTATTGTGCTGCGCTGCAGTTTCATCTGGAAGCTAGACTGTGGGACTTGGGGAATTCAATTCTAAGCTTTCTCATGTGGTTTTTAGTGGGCCTTGGCTCCTGAACATGTGGCTGTCTCTACAGTGTAGTCTCATGAGATTACAAGTAGTTTTTCCCAGGGCTAGTAATCTGAGAGAGAGTGAGCAAAAGATGGTAGGAGCAATAGAAACTATGATGTGCAGGTGCACACATGAGGAGTAGAGGTGAGAGAGAGAAAAAGAAGGAGAGATAACACCTAAGATAGAAGGCATAATCTTTTTGTAACCTAATCTCACTAGTGACATCCTATCATCTTAGCTGCATTCTATTTGATGGAAGGAGAGGACAAAGGCATAAATTCTAAAAGGTGGGGCTCACTGGGACTATCACAGAGGCTGCCTACCCCAGTCACTATTCAAATTCATGTAGTCAGAGCCCACATTATACTGGTTAACTACTGTTATACTTTACAGATTTTCTAATGTCCTGACTTTATAGGGTCACTCCTCTCTCAAAATTCCTCCATGCATTCATGATAAATTCTAATGCTATTATACATCTCAGTCTGTCTCTCATAAATCTACATCAAATGCATATTCAAAACATTTTTGTTTTAATATTTTTTAAACGTTTTAAATTTATTTTTTGTGAGCATATAGTAGGTATATATATATATTTATGGGGCACATTAGATGTTTTGATACATTGGATAAAATAGGGTATCCATTGCGTCAAGCACTTATCCTTTATGTTAAAACAATCCAACTATTCTCTTAGTTATTTTAAAATGTACAATTAAATTATTAGTGACTATAGTAACCCTGGCGTGCTATCAAATACCAGGTCTTATTCATTCTTTCTTTTTTTTTTTGTGCATACTAAACATCCCCACTTCCCCCCGTCCCCAAACTACTCTTCTTACTCTTCTTAGCCTCTGGTAACCATTCTTCTACTCTCTATCTCCATGAGTTCAGTAGTTTTAAATTTTAACTCCTATAGATAAGTGAGAACATGTGATATTTGTCTTTCTGTGCCTCTCTTGTTTATTTCACTTAGCATAATGAGCCCTGGTTCTATCCATGTTTGTACAAATGATAGGATCTCATTTTTTTTGTGGCTGAATAGTAGTCCATTGTATATAAGTAGAACATTTTTCTTTGTCCACGTATCTGTTGATGGACACTTAGGTTGCTTCCAAATTTTGGATATTGTGGACAGTATTGCAACAACTGTGAGAATGCAGATATCTCTTTGATATATTGATGTTCTTTCTTTTGGATATAAACCCAGAAATGAGAATGCTGGATCATATGGTAACTCTATTTCAAGTTTTTTAAGGAAGCTCTAAACGGTTTTCCATGGTGGTTGTACTAATTTACATTCCCACTAATAGTATATGAGGGTTCCCTTTGCTCACATCCTCACTAGCATTTTTTATTGCCTGTCTTTTGGATAGAAGACATTTAACTGGCATAAGATGATATCTCATTGTAGTTTTGATTTGTATTTCTCTGACAATCAATAATGTTGAGTACCTTTTTATATGACTGTTTGCCATTTGTATGTCTTCTTTTGAGAAATATCTATTCAAATCTTTTGCCCATTTTAAAAATGGAATATTACATTTTTTTCCTATAGGGTTGTTAAAGCTCCTTATATATTCTGGGTATTCATCTGTTGTCAGATGGATAGTTTGCAAATATTTTCTCCCATTCTGTTGATTGTCTTTTCAGTTTTTTGATTGTTTCCTTTGCTGTGCAGAAGCTTTTTAACTTGATATGATTCAATTTGTCCATATTTTCTTTGGTTGCCTGTGCTTGTTGGGTGCTACTCAAGAAGTCTTTGCCAACTCCAAGGTCCTGGAGCATTTCCTCGAAGTTTTCCTGTAGTCGTTTAATATTTTGAGGTCTTAGATTTAAATCTTTATTGCATTTTTATTTGATTTTTACATATGGCAATAGGTAAGGGTTTACTTTCATTCTTCTGCATATGGATATCCACTTTACCCAGCACCATTTCCTAAAGAGAATGTCTTTTCCCCAGTGTATGTTCGTGGCCTCTTTGTTAAAAATGAGTTCACCATAGGTGTGTGGATTTAGTTTTTGATTCTCTATTCTGTTCCATTGGTCTGTGTGTCTGTTTTTATGCCAGTACTATGCTGTTTTGATTACTATAACTCTGTAGTACAATTTGAAGTCAAGTAATGTGATTCCTCTGGTTTCGTTCTTTAAGATAGCCTGGGCTATTCAGGGACTTTCATGATTCCACATGAATTTTAGGATTGCTTTTCTTAATTGATGTGAGGAATGTCTTTGGTATTTTGATAGGGATTGCATTGAATCTGTAGATGACTTTGAGTAGTATGGATATTTTCAACAATATTGATTCTTCCAATGCATAAACATGGAATAGCTTTTCATTTTTTGGTCTCTTCTTTGATTTCTTTCATCAACATTTTATAATTTTCATTATACAGATCTTTTACCTCTTTAGTTAATTTTTAGGTATTTAATTTTTTGTGGTTTTTGTAAATGGGATTACTTTTTTATTTCTTTCTCAGAGTATTCACTGTTGGCATATGAAAATGTTATTGATTTTTGTGTATTGATTTTGTATCTTGCAACTTTTCTAATTTATGATTTCTAATAGGTTTTTGCTACAGTTTTTTAGGATATTCCAAATATAAGGTCATATCATCTGCAAACAAGGATAATTTGACTTCTTCCTTTCCAATTTGGATGTCCTCTATTTCTTTCTCTTGTCTGATTGCACTAGCTAGGACTTCCCATACTATGTTGATTAACAGTGGTGAATGTGGGTATCCTTGTCATGTTCCAGATATTAAAAGAAAGGCTTTCAGATTTTTTCCATTTAGTATGATACTAGCTGTGGGTTTGTCATATATGGTTTTTATTATGTTGAGGTATATTTGAGTGTTGAGGTATATTTGATGTTAAATATTATCAAATGTCTTTTCTACATCAATTGAAAGGTTTATATGGTTTTTGTCCTTCATTCTGTTGTTATAGTATATCACATTGGTTGATTTGTGCATTTGAACCACCCTTGCATCCTAGGGATAAATCTCACTTGGTCATTTGTGATGAATGATCTTTTACATGTATTGTTGAATTCAGTTTGCAAGTATTTTGTTGAGGATTATTGCATAACTATTCATCAGAAATATTTGCCTGTAGTTTTATTTATTTTTTTGGTGTTCTTTGTCTCCTTTTGGTATTGGGGTAATACTAGTCTTATTGAATGAGTTTGGATGTACTTCCTCCTCCTCTATCTTTTGAAAGAGTTTGAGTAGAATTGCTATTACTTCTTCTTTAAATGGTGGAATTCAGCAGTGAAGTTGGGTTCTGGGTTTTTTTTACTGGGAGACTTTTTATTATAGCTTCAATCTTGTTGCTTATTATTAGCCTGTTCAGGTTTTGGATTTCTTCCTGGTTCAATCTTGGTAGATTATATTTCATTTCTTCTACATCTTCACATTTATTGGCATAAGGTTTCTCATAGTAATCAGTAATGATCCTGTGAATTTTTGTGGTATTAGTTGTAATGTCTCCTTTTTCATTCCTGATTTTACTTATTTAGATTTTTTCTCTTATTTTCTTAGTTAGCCTAGCTATTTGTCAATTTTGTTTATGTTTTCAAAAGGCTTTTTTTTTCATTGATCCTTTGTATTGTTTTCTTTATTTCAATTTCATTTATTTCTTCTCTGATTTTTATTATTTATTTTCTTCTACTACTTTTGGGTTTGCTCTGCTCTTGCTTTTCTAAGTCTTTAAGATGCATAATTAAGTTATTTAAAGTCTTTTTAAATGTAGGTATTTACAGCTATAAACTTCCCTCTTAGTACTGCTTTTGCTGTATCCCATAGGTTTTGTTATAATGTGTTTCCATTACAATTTGTTTCAAGAATTTTTTCAATTTCCTTCTTAATTTCTTCATTGACCCACTGGTCGTTTAGAAGCATATTGTTTAACTTCTGTGTATTTGTATAGTTTCCAAGATTTCTCTTGTTCTTGATTTGTAGTTTTATTCCATTGCAGTCAGAGAAGATGGTTGATATTGTTTAAATGTTTTGAATGTTTAAAGATGTTTTGCAATATAACATGTCATCTATCCTTGAGAATGATCCAATGTTCTGTAAATATCTATTAGTTCTATTTGGTCTGTAGTGCAGATGAAGTCCAATTTTTCTTTGTTTATTTTCTGTCTGGAAGATCTGTCCAATGCTGAAAGTAGGTTGTTGAAGTCTCCAGCTGTTGTTATACTTGGGCCTATTCCTCTCTAATAATATTTGCTTTATATATCTGATTGCTTCATTATTGGGTGTCCATATGTTTACAGTTTTTATATCATCTTGCTGAATTGGCCTGTTTATCATTATATAGTAACTTTTTTTTTGTCTTTTCTTAGAATTTTTGTCTTGAAGTCTATTTTGTGTAATATAAGTATAGCAACTCCTGGTATTTTTTGGTTTCCATTGGCATGGCATATCTTTTTACATTACTTTCAGTCTACATGTATCTTTTGTAAGTGAAGTGTGTTTCTTGTAGGCAACAGATAATTGGGTCTTGTTTTATCAACCCATTCAGCCACTCTGTATCTTTTGATGAAATAATTTAGTCCATTTACATTTAATGTTGTTATTGATAAGTAAGAACCTACTCCTGCCATTTTGTTATTTGTTTTCTGGTTGCATTGTGACATTCCCTTCCTTCTTTTCTTTCTTCCTGTCTTCCTTTTAGTGAAGGTGATTTTCCCTTGTGACATGGTTTAGTTTCTTGCTTTTTATTTTTGGCATGTCCATTGTATATTTTTAAATTTGAGGTTATCATGAGGTTTGCAAATGCTATCTTATAACCCATTATTTTAAACTAATGACAACTTAACACTGTTTGGATAAACAAGCAAAAATAAAACTAATCAAGATTCTATGCTTTAACTTTGTTCCCATACTTTTTAACTTTTTGTTGTTCTATTTATATCTTATTTTACTCTGTTTTGATAAATTGTTGTAGTTACTGTTTTTGATTGGTTCATCATTTAGTGTTTCTACTTAAGACCACAGTTATAGTGTTATAATAATCTAGGTTTTTCTGTGTGCTTACTATTACCAATGACTTTTGTACCTTCAAATGATTTGTCATTGCTCATTAAAATTCTTTTCTTTATGGTTGAAGGGCTCCCTTTAGCATTTCTTGTAAGGTAAGTCTGGTGTTGGTTGTCTGGGAAGTCCCTCAGCTTTTGTTTGTCTGGGAAAATCCATTCCTCCTTCATGTTTGAAGAATATTTTCCTGGGATATACTATTCTAGAGTAAAAGTTTTTTTTTTCCTCTCAATACTTTAAATATGTCATACTACTTTTTCCTGGCCTGCAAGATTTCCACAGAAAAATTTGCTACCAGATATATTGGATGAGCTCCATGTATATTTGTTTCTTTTCTCTTGCTGCTTTTAGAATCCTTTTTTACCTTGATGTTTAGCTGTTTGATTATTAAATGTCTTAAGGTAGTCTTCTTTGTTAAATCTGCTTGGTGTTCTGTAACCTTCTTGTACTTGGATATTGATATCTTTCTGTAGGTTTGAGAAGTTCTCTGTCATTTCTTTGGATAAATTTTCTATGCCTGTCTCTTTCTCTACCTCTTCTTTAAGGCCCATAGCTCTTAGATTTGCCCTTTTGTGGCTATTTTCTAAATCTTGTAGACATGCCTAACTCTTTTTTATTTTTAGTCTTCTCTGTGTATTTTCAAATAGGCTGTCTTCGAACTCACTGATTCTTTCTTCTGCCTGATCAATTCTGGTATTAAGAGATGCTGTGGCATTCTTCATTATGCCAACTGCATTTACAAACATGTTTAAAATGTATTTTTTAAATTTATTCATTATTTTTTGATATGTATTCTGCTTATGTACCAATTGCATTTTTCAGCTCCAGAATTTCTCTTTGTTTTTTGAAACTTATTTAAATCTCTTCGTTAAATTTAGCCAATAGAATTCTGATTCCCTTCTCTGTGTAATCTTGAATTTCTTTTGAGTTCAAAGAAACAAATAACTATGTTGAATTCTCTGTCTGAAAGGTCACATATCTCTGTTTCTCCGGGACTGGTGCCTGGTGCCTTATTTAAAGTTCATTTGATGAGGTCGTGTTTTCCTGGGTGGTCTTGATGCTTGTTGGTGTTCTTTGTGTCGGGTATTGAAGAGTTAGGTATGTATTGTAGTCTTCTCAATCTGGACTTGTTAGTACCTGTCCCAAATTTTCCAGTGGACTTGGGTGCTGTGATCTAAGTTGTATCTCTTTTAGCAGGCACCCCAATCCTTGTCTGTACCTGTCCTTCTTGGGAAGGCTTTCCAGATTTTCCAGTGAACTTGGGAGTAGTGATCTAAGCTGTTTCTCTTTTAGTAGGCATCCCAACCTCAGAAACATGGTGGTTCTTGCAGACTCATGGATGTACCACCTTGATGGTCTTAAACACAATCTGGAAGAATTCTCTGTATTACCAGGCAGAGACTCTTGTTATCCTTCCTTACTTCCTCCCAGATAAGTGGAGTCTCTCCCTCTCTCTTTTATGAGCCAGTAGGTCTTGGGTGTTTAGTGACACAAGCACCCCTGTGGCTACCACCACTAGGACGGTGCTGGATGCCAGTACAGATTTCGATCTCACCCCTGTTATACCCACTCCCTGGCTACTCTCTGTGTTTGTTCAAGGCCCTGGGGCTTTACAGTCAGCCGGCGGCAAAGCTGATTTTCGGTGTGCTTTGCTCTTGCTTTTCTAATTCTTTAAGATGCATAACTAAGTGGTTAATGAAAGGCCTGTGTCCTTTCATTTAATGTGGTGAATTCTCCCAGAAGCCAGACAGTTCCAGAGGTACCATCCAGGACCAAGGGATGAGAGTCAAAACCTTAGACGCCTACCTGTTATTCTATTTTACTGAAGCTGAGCTGGCACTCAAAGCACAAGTCACTTTTCTTCCTACTTTTCTCTCCCTTTCCAAAAGCAGAGGACTTTCACCTGTGGTCACCACCACCACAGACCCATGAACAGTACTGCCAGACTATTGCTGATGTTCCCTTAAGGCCCTGTGCTCTTCAGTCAGCTTGTGGTGAATGCTGCCTGGCTTGGGACTCACCCATAAAGGCAGTGGACCCTGGTCCAGGACAGGTCCAGAAATGCCACTCAAGAGCCAAGTCCTGGTATTGAGGAACCAAGAGCCTACGTGGTGCTCTTCTTCCCTGTAACCAGCTGATACCTGAAGCCAGCAAATCTCAGTATCTCAATTAAGGCATTTGACATGGTACCTGGGTGCCACTGCTTCTGGTTATTCAGGGACTAAGGGGTCTTCAGTTAGTAGGTGATGAATCCTTCCAGGACTAGGTCCTTCCGTTGAAGACAGTGGGTTCCTTTATGGCCAAGGATGTGTCTAGAACTGTCATCTGGGAGCTAAGGCTTGGAAAGGAGGCCTCATGACTCTGACTGGTACGTCCTGTGGCTGAGCTCATATCCAAGATGCAAGACAAAGTCCTCCCTACTCTTCTCTCTCTTCTCTTCAAGTAGAGAGAAGGGCTGTCTTTGGGAGCCATGAGCTGTGCTGTCTGGGTTTAGGGGAGGGGTAATGCCAACACTTCCTTTTCTGTCTCAGCTAGTGTTTCAGTAAGGTGTGTGCCCTCCTAGTCCACTGACTCTCAGCCCAGTTCAGCACCAGGAGTCACCTAGGAGTTACAGTCCTTGAGGCCTAGACTGCTTTTCAATTTTATGTAGAGTCCCAGAGTACTTTATCCCATGATGGTGAGGCTTGCAGGAACTCAAGTATAGACCACTGAGATAGATGATTCACCTCTGGCTGGGGCTGGCTTAACTGCTCCCTCTGTAGGCGGGTGTCAACTGATTTTGGTTTTGTTTTGTTTTCTACTGTAATAGGTCAGTACCGAGTTCAACACCTCACGATTTCTGTGCTCATTCTCTCTCCCCAGAACACTGAAATGCTTTTTGCACCATGCTGCTGCTGCTGCCAGGGGATGGGAGAGGAGTGGCACTGGTGATTTAAGATTGTTTTTCCTACCTCTTCCATGCCTTTTATTATGTTTGATAGTTGTTAAATTGGTGTCCTTGTTGGGGGAACAATCAGTGGAGCCTTCTATTATGCCATTTTGCTCTGCCCCTCCCCAAGTGTATCTAAACTCTCACAGAACCAAACTAGTCTCTCTTCTTCCAATAAAGCGTCTCTAATGTGATTCGATGTGTGATGAAAGCTTTATAATAATAACTAAAAATACCTAGATATTCTTTGATGCTGATATATTGCCTGTGTTTTCTCACTATCATATTTTTTTTGGCTATGTCAATTCTTCCTCCCTGAATTCCTTTGGCACCTTTTCTTCACCATTTGTAAAAATCCTATCTATGCTTAAAGCTTCTGTGCACATCTTGTCCTTTTTGGATGATATACCAGATTTCCTACCACCATACCTGCTGAGATTAGTCTCCTTTTTCTCTATTATCCTGTGGTCCTTTTTGTCCCTTTCTTAGTTCTTTCACACTCTTTCTACTGTTTGAATTACCTGACCATATGTCTGCTCTTGATAAATTCCTAGGATGCAGAAACTCTGTCTATCAGGATCAAGGTTGGAAGAGTTGTATTGAAGTAGCTAAGTTGTCTGGGATATAAAGCTGGGGTTCGTTGTCATGTGCCAGGAAAATTTAGGACATGGACACACACAAGGGGTTTAGAAGCAGAGGTTTAATAGGTAGAAGAGAAGAGAAAGAGAAACAGCTTCCTTGAAAGAGGAAGGGGTCTCCGAACAGAAAAGACTGGCTGGTGGTGAATGCACCAAGTTTTATAGTCCAGTTTGAGTGTTTGATTTATACAAGGCTCATAGATTGGTTCCATTAGGTATGATGTTTACATAGCATGTGAAAAAGGCTGGTCTCCCTACCGAATATTATCAGGCAAATGGCTTTCCAGTTGATTAGTGCCATCTTGTCTGCTCCTTCTAATACACGTGGCTGGCAGAGAAGGGAAGATGGAGCCACCATTTTGAAAATGTCTAGTCCTTAGTTCCTGCTGGCATTCACCCATGCAAGCTCCCAGCTTGCAGATTGTTCTTTGTTAGAAAATGATTTGGGGCTGCTGCTCGTTAAAAAGAAAAGCCTTATGGAGGATTCCCATGCCCTTGCTATCTGCCTAAGTAATTCCTTCTTAACTCCTATATCAGTATCTATAAAAAGTGCTTGCTTCATGGGGTTATTGTGAGGATTAAATGAGCTCAACTCACTGTATAAACTCAATGCAAGGGTCTTATTTTCATTAAAAACAAAACAAAACAGAAACTGAATCTCACAGTGAACTGGCTGTTTTACTAATTCCGCTCAGGTCTTTAACTTGAAATTTCCCCAGGGATTCTTCTGCTTGCATTTCCCCTGTTCAAATTTTAGTGCCTTTTAATTAGATTAACCTGAATGTCTCCAGTCTTCTCTGGGCAGGTTTTGCTATCACTTCATTTCCTCCTCAAGCCAAGACTCCTACACTAGAAGTATATCAGTCAGGATAGGCCAAATTATGCCATAGTAACAACCTCCAAATTGCAATGACTTAAGACAGTAGAGATATATGATTTACTCATACCGTATGTCTACTAGAAATTAGCTCCATGCTGTTTTCACTACACAACCCATGTTGACAAAATAGTCACCACTGGGAATGTTGGAAGAAAACAAGCATAGAGAACGCCGCATCAGGTCTTCTACCAGTATTCGAGTGCTATAGCCCGGAAAAGACGCATGTTACTTCTGCTCACATTTATTGGCCAGAACCATATATGTGGTTTGTTATGAGTTGAATTGTGTTTACCTAAATGATATGTGGCTTTTCTAACCCCCAGTACCTATAAATTTGATCTTATATGGAGGTAGGGTCTTTGCAGGTGTAATCAAGTTAAGATGAGGTCATTCTCGTGTAGAGTAGGCCCTACTCCAATATGAATGGGGCTCTTATAAGAAGAGGAGAAAACCCAAGCACAGACACATGAGGAAAGAATGCCATATGATGATAGAGGAACAGATTGCAGAGCTGCAGCTGCAAGCCAAGGATTCCTTGCATTCCAGTACCAGTCACAGGCATTCCAATGCCATTCAAATACCAGAAGCTAGGAGGAGGCAAGAAAGCATTCTCCCCTAAATGTTCCAGAGGGAACACAGCCTGCAGGCACCTTAATTATATATAGCCCCCAGAACTGGGAGACCAAACATGTCTGTTGTTTTAAGACACCCAGTTTGTGGTACAGCAGCCCTAGGAAACTAATACATGGTCTTAGCCAACCACAAAGAGGTCAGCACATTTAGTCCTCAATATGCCTGTTTGGGGGCCAAGGCCCTCTAAAAGCTCACTGAACAATCACTGACATGAGGCAGATTGATTAATAGGAGAAAACGCATACAAATTTATTTAACATCAATACATGAGAGCCTTTAGAATGAAGACCCAAACTCCCAAGAAGGTACAGAAACTTACAAGCCATCTTGAAGTTATAGAAAGACTGTGGTCTCAGAGCATGGGCAATAACAGGTTTTAGTGGCAGGAAGGGTTTTGGGAGAGAGAAAGAGGCTTGGCTAGCAAAGGGGGTCTTGTTATGTAGATGAACCTTATAGGTAGCAGCTCTCAGAGAGAATACATGGTAAATCTTCGTTTTCAGAACTTTAAAGGTGCCAGACTCTTAGTTAATATTTCTCAGATCAGGAAAAAGCCTGGAAAAGAAAGCCCTGGCTGTATTGGTGATGATTCTCTACAGATGTAAATTGCCCCCACAAAAGACAGCTTTGTGGGGCCACTGCAGTCTGCTGGCTCTGTGGCAACTATTTCAAAATATGCCAAATACATATATTCTGAGAGAAAATATTTGGACTTTCTTCACCTGAAAAAAAGAGGAGGACTGGATATATATCAGTTGTTAGCACTAATGTTTACAAAAAGAAGGATCATGAAGTAAGGTAAGATTTACTGAAGATTTTTTTTGGTTTCATCACGACATGCGGCAAAATCTTGTCAAAATATCTACCTGAGAATTCTTTTTTTCCCAGTTTTTTCCTTAGTGACTGTGCTTTTCCTTTCCTTTATAACCAGTAAATAAAACCATCACTTTTATTTTTATTTTTTTTTGCAAGTCATCTCTCACCCCATTCAGCGAAGTAAAAAACCCAGTGATGAGCCAAATATCAATAATGTGTTCCTCCAATTGAAGGAATTCTCCTATTGAAGGAATTCTCCTATTGCAGGATCTCTTGCCAATCTGGGGCATGAGTCAGGGGTTGCTTCTGTGGTTCCTAAGTCAACACTGGACTAAGTTTTAATCTCCAATTATGTTTGTAGCACATTTCCACCTTCTGTTGAATTTTAGGTCTTCAGATCGCATCATTTACACTCATGAATTAAGGCTGCATTGCAGAAGCAACTTCTCAGCCTGTATTTTCATTGCCTTGCACGTTACAGGCACATGATACCAGTCTGACTTCATTATTGAATCATTTATATCTCACATTTTTGGTATAGTGCCTTGCCCAAAAGTGTAATCATTGTCTAATAAGTTTTTGCTGTAGGCAAACCCATTCAAGTAATAAATATGCATGAAATCATGCTGTATAGTAAAGCCTACTTCATTATCAGTATGTACAAGAGTCCTCTTTGTTTTCTGCTTGGTATGTTAAGATCATAAGAAAGCCCTGGCTATTCTGATTTCCTGCAACAAGACGACCTAGTGTCTGGAGCAAACATCAAAGAGTGGTTGCTGATGTGATTTGAAGTTAGGGCTTATATTGGCTAGGTTGGTGGGGGGCATCTGTGACCAAGTGGCAGGGAGTACAAGATAGATTATTTGACATATCTCTTCTCTAGTCTCTTCAACATATACAATGTTATTAGTACATCTTTAGTTGAAGGGACAGGCCAGAAGCACAGAATACTTTAATTTCTCCAGGTAGCATGATACATAAATATTTCATATGTACTAAGCAATCACAAGCCGTTTCTTCTTTTCAGCAAGTCAAGTTGCATATATTAGTTAATGTTTGGCTTGGATTCATATTTATTAGATTACCGTTTACATTAAATTATGTTAAAATATTAATTTAAGCATACGTTGAGCAAATCCAGTTCCCAACTGTGGAATATTTGCAATGTGTTTGTTGAGTAATCAGACACTTATAAATTTTTACAAGCCATTTCTTTATATATAGCCAGACAGGACAAAGATACCCTTTGAGGAAAACAAGTTATACTTTCTGAAGGTGATTTTGGTTTCTTGGTGCATATCAGAAGTACTAGAAGATGTAATTACCAATATAAGCATTGCTTTTTAAAAAATAAACATTAATAATTGATAATGTTTTGGCTCTGTGTCCCCACCCAAATCTCATCTTGAATTGTACTCCCATAATTCCCATGTGTTGTGGGAGGGGCCCAGTGGGAGGTAATTGAATCATGGGGGCAGTTTCCCCCATGTTCTTGTGGTAGTGAATAAGTCTCACAAGATATATAAGGGGTTTCTGCTTTCACTTCTCTCTCTTGCTGCTGCCATGTAAGAAGTGCTTTTCACCTTCCACCATGATTTTGAGGCCTCCCTTGCCATGTGGAACTATAAGTCCATTAAATCTCTTTTTCTTTCCAGTCTCAGGTATGTCTTTATCAGCAGTGTGAAAATGAACTAACACAATAATCTAACCCAAATACTGGTTAATATATCTGAATGTTCATATACATATGTGATGAACTATATGTATGTAGCATATATACACACATAAGATATATCCCTATATATGTATATAAATGGTACACGTATAGGATTTACATATATAGAATATATATATAGTATATACATGAGTGAACATATATATGAGTTCTATGTCTGCCATTTATGCATTGAGTATTTATATGTGCTAGGCTTTTCTCTAAGTGGCTCACATTATTTTCGTATTGAATGCTTATAACATCCCCTCAAGGTGTGTATTGACAGTCTTGCTTTGTAGATGAGGTTACTGAAGTTTAGAAAAGTTAAGTAATTTGGTGAAATATAATTAGTGGTAAATGATTAGCAATGAAGCTTGACTTTGAACCACAGTCTGTCTAACTTTACAGCCCTTACTTCTAAGCACTGTATTATAAAGCCTCCAGTGTAAAGCAAACTCTACCTTTATTCTCTGGAATTTGTAAAACTTTCCCAGGCATGACCCTTAGCAATTTTGTCTAATATTGCCATGTTACAAAGGAAAAAGTCCAAAGCCTAGGGAATTAGGAATATTCCACTTAGAATAACTGAAAAGTCCATATTATAAATGCAATTCCAAACCTAACCAGGATAGGGTCTATGTCTTTTTCGTCTTTTATGACCCAAAAACTAGCACAAAACTTAGTATACAAATAGCAGTGTTTGTTACATGAATGAATTATTGAGTGAATGGATAAATGTAGCTAGTTCATACTTATAAATCTTTGGTGATTTCCCCATCATTTTTGGGACAAACTCCTGACCCCTTATACAAGTCTTACATGTAGACTTCCATGACTGATCAGTCCTGCTGAACTCTCCAACTGATTGTCCATATACGTGAAATAGGTACTTCATGCTCCAGCAGAGGTGAGTTGACAGATAAGTTTCAGAACATGTAGTGTTTGCCCCCGTCTTTCTGGCTTTGTACATGCTATTACTGACTGTCTTGAGCTTCCCTTCCTCTGCAGGTTGAGCTGATAAAGTCTTTGACTCCTAGAAATGTTCCCAGGCCTAGAGGCATTCCTCCTTCCTCAGTGTTTCTGTGGTAGCCTTTACTATTATAAACTCAGGTTCTGCTGTTCACTGCTTGAAAGTTAGATTCAAGAGACAAGAGTTGGTGGAAGGAAAAACAGGTTTATTTGAATATATCCAGCTGACAACCTGAGGAGATGGTGAACTAATGTCTAATGTCTCAAAGACCACTGCAAATGTTCAGGGTAGTCAAAGTGATTTTAAGGGAGAAGGTGGCATGGAAACTATGTGCAAGAGTGGTGCAGGGTGCAGGTCTGCATGTCTGATTCTGATGGCTTTCTTGGGTAATGGACCATCTGGAGGTCTGGCTGGCACCATCTTGACTGTTCTCAGGTTATAAGTTAACTACTGCCCAACAATTTTTCTGGGAAGGAAAGATTCTGTGATCTGAACTTCATGCCTAGGTCATTTCAAGATTAGCCCCTGGAATTCTCAAATAAGCATATGTTTAGATATTGAAGAAAGCAAAGGGAGAGGCTATTTATCTTTGAAGCAGGTTGGCTATTCTGGTTACACTATCTCATTTGACAGAGAGCTCCTAGAGGGCAGTGTCCATGACTTCGCAAGAAAAACAATGAATATAAATCCTGTTTACCGAGTGCCTACTAGTGTCAAACTCTCTACAGACATGATCTCATTTTATTCTCTCAAAATAATGAAGTGAATGTGACTTTTAACATTTTGTGCACCTAAACACCATAGCGCTTTATATATCCAATACACAGATTCAAAGCTAAATGTGCTTTTAATTAATTCATATTTAACATTATACTATTACATTCTCACTCATTCCACTGAAAATATATTCTTGAGAAACGTAAGTATCATGGCAGTTAAATAAAAAGTGAAACTTTTCCCTATAAAATGTTTACTGAGCACCTAGTAAGCACACAGCACTATGTTTGGTTAGATCCTAGTATTCTTGCAAAGGCTAGATTGAAGAAAGCAGTGAATAAACAATGTGTTTTGGGAGAAAAGCTTATTTTAGGGTATCAAGAGAAAAAAATGTTTCATGTAAGGCTAAAAAGCAAAGCTGAAAGGAAAATGAAGGAAAGGGTGTAAGCGTGTAGGTTTTTTTGAGCACCTACTAGGCACTTGCCATTTTTCACACTTCAGAACATTTAATTGTCATAAAGATGCTATGAAGTTGGCTATTATGGGATGAATCTTGTCATCTCAAACATTATGTTGAAGCCCTAACCTCCCAGTACTGTAGAATGTGACTTCATTTGGAAATAGGGTCTCTGTAGAAACCATCAAGTTAAAATGATGCATTAAGGTGGTCTTTAATCCAATGTGATTGTGTCCTTATAAAAAGGGGAAGTCTGGAGACAGACATGCACAGACGGAGGGCAGTATGAAGACACAAGACTAACACCACCTATAAGCCAAAGGATGCCTGAGGCTACTAGAAGCTAGGAGAAGGCCTGGAGGAGATTATTCCCCACTGTGCTTACAAAGAACCAATCCTTGGCTGGGCATGGTGGCTCATGCCTGTAATCCCAGTGCACTGGAAGGCAGAGGTGGAAGGATCACTTGAGGCTAGAAGTTAATGACTACCCTGGGCAACACAGAGAGGCCACACCTCCAGAAAGAATACAAACAATTAGCTGGGCAGGATGGCATGTGTCTATAATCTCAGCTACTCAAGAGACTGAGGAAGGAGGATTGCTTGAGGCCAGAAGTTGGAGGCTGCAGTGAGCTATGATCACGCCACTGTACTCCAGCTCAGGTGACAGAATAAGACACTGTCTAATACCTTGATCTTGAACTTCTAGCCTCTAGAACTGTGAAATAATAAATTTTTGTTATTTAAGCCACTCAGTTTGTGGTTCTCGGTTAAAGAGACCCTAGGAAGCTAATAAATTGGCATTTTAATCTCTGTTTTTTAGATGCCGAAACTGAGGCTCAGTCAAAGTAATATAACACATATATGACAAAGCCTGGGTTGGAACAGAGACTTTGAGAGCCCCTGGATGCAGGCTCTTCGATGAAAAAGACGCTGAGAAAGTAGGACAAGCAGAAACATTGAAGAGTTGGGTAGATGAAGAGGCAAGGGATGTCTCCTGAAAGAACTAGTGCCCTGAGGAGTGGATAGCTTTAATCATTTTTGTTTCTCTCAACATGGCTGATTAAACCCAACCTGATTCTGAGTATTGTCTTTCACTTTGAGAATTTTCCCTTTCCTGGGTCAGAAATTGACCCTTTTCCATGTTTCCGGGGATTCTGTGTGTTAAAGAGAATATGAGCCATTTATTCAAATATGACTGATTTGCACAGGAAACCAGCCTGAAGGAAAACAGTGTAAACCTGAGAGCACCATCTCCAATTAATCACAGCAATCAGTGACTATAGCTTAATCTTTCCAGGGTCCTCAGAGTAGGTCAGCATCATAACTACTAATTTCTGGTCAATGGAAGTTGTAACTCAAAATGCTCCAGGTAAGACAAAGGAGTAGGACCTGTGTTCTCACTGCCACCAAATTTTTCAGGCCCTTTAAAGATATCAGATAACTGAACCGTTTATTCTAGACATTTTGTTGAAGATTCAGACACTCTAATTTTCCAGTTAAAGGAAGTCTAAGTTCAATTTTGTTTCAACATTATCGTTGGGCTAGATTCAGCCAGGATTTTGTTTACGTACCTGGAGGACTGTGGTGGCTATCACCCAGTTGCCCCTTCTGTGTTGACCTCTCTGTCTCTAGCAGGTGGTGTATAACCATGTACATAGCAGACTCTCAATAAATATTTGTTGAATAAATGAAAGATCCCAGGGTTCAGAATCATATAGGCTGAGTTCAAATTTGAATTCCATGTGTTTTGTTCTAAATGCTAAGGACTAGGTAAAGCAAGATAGGTAAGATTTGATTTCTCCTTCAGAGAGCTCACAATGAGGGGTAGGAAATGGAACAGGGAGGCAAAGAGACAGGTATGTAAACAAATCTCCAGAGCCATACATAAACCCAGGAGACTTGTGGGCATTTTAGCAAGTCCTGTTTGTTGGTTCAAAGGAACTTGAGTCAGAGATAGCAATAAGAACCTCAACTCTACCTGACGAAGCTGTACTCAGAAAAGGAATTCCTATAATAGGCCAGTTACTTGGGAATAGGCACCAACACATTGCCAAGGGCAGGTGAGCAGGTGTTTCTCTGGGTCAGTTCATCCACTGCTGAGAAGACTGCCATCAGTAATCTGGCATCCTTGGGCTCCCTAATAACCACTGGTATGTTTTGCTCTAAGTCCTTAGCATGAACACTATTTTTTTTTGATAATTGTTTTGCTCTAAGTCCTTAGCATGAACACTATTTTTTTTTTTGGTAATTCTCAGTTTCTGTAGGGTACTGTATAGGTGCCTAAGTGATCAGCGATTTTGTCCTCACAAGCTTTTGTTGTTTGCTTACTATAAGCAAAGGCTCTGTGCTGAGTACTGGAGGATCAGAGGTGGAAAACACAATCCCTGTCCTCCAAATTCATAGTGCAGAGTGAATAGACAAGTAGCAGACGTGTAACTAGACATGTAACTAACTTGGTTGTAGACTCTGAAAGGGGCATACAGAGGAATAGTTTATGAGCGAAGATGTAATCACAGCTTATTTACAATAGTTGTAATGTGGAAACGATACCCAGTGAATGGCTATAAACCATAGAATACTCAGTTGATATAAACCTATGAAGTCCTTAAAAATAAGAAGTAATTTATCAATAATTTGGAAAATGCTCAATTGTAATAATAGGCAAGAAAGAGACAGATATAGAATATTAAAATATAGGGACAGATATAGAATATAGAATATTATCACCATGCAAAAAAGCTAAGAATCAAAACAAAATATATATATATATACACACACACACACATATATGTATATGTGTGCAAGATTAGAATGATTTACACAGAAAACATAGCCGAATATTTTCTGGTGTGAGACTTCGTGGTTGCTTTTACTTTTTTCTTCTTTTGAGTGTTTTCAAAATTATATAAAATTATAAAATCAGCATTTAAGCATTTTAAGATGAGACTAGAACATCAATCAGTGTTTGTTTTCAGATGTCCTGGTTACAATAAATTAACGAAGCATTCTAAGTGTGAGGTGTTAGTGAGGTTGTTTTTAAAATGGATTGAATAAATGATGTGAGTGTACTGATCCATGATGATCTGAATTAGATGAAGACTCATTAGACACAGATGAAGCCAAATCCAAAGTGAAGGATTTGCTGAGAAATGCCATTGTGTCTCCCAAGAGCAATTGCTAAGCTTGCAACGATAGGAAAAACAAATCTGCTAAGGAGGGAAAAAGTGAAAAAATCTGCTGTATCTATTAAATAATGATTTGTCTTGTTCTTTCTCTCTTTCTTTTTTCTCTCCCTCTCTCTCCCTCTTTTCTCAGGATAAAGAGAAGGAATAAAATATTCAAGATTTTGATATGCATATAGGTAGTAATGTTTATCTGTATTTATCTTGAAACTGGACATTATCTACATAACCTTTTCTATTGATTAGCACATTTATGTACTATCATAAAGGGCAGGCGAAGTGTCTCAGAATCCATGAGAAATGTGGTTTAAATTATATATTTTGTGCCTTGCTCATCCATGAGTCTTGTTCTTTGGCATTCACATTATGGCTCTAAGAGTAATCTGAAAATACACTTTTTGGATAAATTCAGTGTTCTTTACCTGTCTGATTTCTTCTGAATTTCAGGCTATGTTGGTGGGATGGTGACAAGGTCAGTGAGTCAAGATACTCTTGGGGAAGAAGAGTTCTACTGGGTTAAGAAGAAAGCTACAGAGAGTCAAGATCAGGGCTTGGAGCTCAGTTTTTCTGACTTTTGGCCAAATGGGTCCATATTAAATTTTGTTTAATAGACTGTTAGTTTCTTGAGGTCGAGGATAACATTATTTATATTTACCTCCTTAGAATTTAGCATGATGCTTGACATATAAAATATACTGAATGAGGCCAGGCGTGGTGGCTCACACCTGTAATCCCAGCACTTTGGGAGGCCGGCAATCACCTGAGGTCGGGAGTTCAAGACTAGGCTGACCAACATGGAGAAACCCTATCTCTACTAAAAATACAAAATTAGCCAGGCATGGTGGCGCATGCCTGTAATCCCAGCTATCAGGAGGCTGAGGCAGGAGAATTGCTTGAACCCGGGAGGTAAAAGTTGCGGTGAGCTGACATCACACCATTGCATTCCAGCCTGGGCAACAAGAGTGAAATTCCATCTCAAAAAACCCCCCCAAAAACAAAGAAAACCGGCCGGGTGCAGTGGCTCATGCCTGTAATCCCAGCACTCTGGGATGCCGAGGCGGGTGGATCACAAGGTCAGGAGATCGAGACCATCCTGGCTAACACGGTGAAAATCCCATCTCTACTAAAAAGTACAAGAAATTAGCCGGGAGTAGTGATGGGCACCTGTAGTCCCAGCTACTCGGGAGACTGAGGCAGGAGAATGGCGTGAACCTGGGAGATGGAGCTTGCAGTGAGTGGAGATCGCACCACTGCACTCCAGCCTGGGCGACAAAGTGAGACTCCGTCTCAAAAAAAAAAAAAAAAAAAAAAAAAAAAAAAAAACCTGAATGAATAAATGAATAATAAATGAATATACTTTTAGCATTTTACAAATGCCCAGTACCAAGTGAATGCTGACACTTTCTGAGGTCTTTATTGGGTAGAATTCTATATTGCCTAAAATACATGAGAATTGAACAAGTGACTTGCCTAATATTTCTATAAGATCAATATTAAACTTGTTATTCATGTATATATTTGTGTATTATGACAGGGACTGAATGTTAGCTCTGTATCAGGCTTTATGTTGTAGATCAGTGAGCTAATTCTTTCTATTAATATTCTATTAATATTCCTAACAATTTCTGAACATATGGAAGAAGTTTCAGTTTTTAAATTACAAATTTAATTTCCTTAATAGTTATAGGGCCTTTCAACTAATCTATTTAATATTGAGTGATTCGTGGTATTTTGTGTTTTTTAACTAACTGGTCCACTTCACCCAAGCTTTTAAACTTAAATGTGAAGAAATGTTCTTAGTACTCTCTTATCCTTTTGAAGCCTGCAAAGCTCATTGTAATATTTCTGTTTTATTCTGGATATTGGTAATTTGTATCTTCTTTTTTTTTTGTGTCAATTTTGCCAACGTTTTGTCACTTTATATATCTTTTTTTAAAAAGCAGCTCTTTGTTTCATTAATTTTCCCTATTGGTTTTATGCCTTCAATATAATTGGTTTCTGTTTTTACTGTTATTTCTTTCCTTCTTGCTTTGCATTTATATTGTTCTTCTTTTCCTAAGTTATTGAGATGGGAGCTTAGCCATTAATTTAAGACTTTTATTGTTTCTATTTCTTAAATTTTAAATCTTGTGGGTACAAAGTGGATGTATATATTTATGTGTTACATGAGATATTTTAATACAGGCACACAATGCATGATAATCACATCAGGGTAAATGGGGTATCCATCCCCTCAAGCATTTATCCTTTGTGTTTTAACAATTCAGTTATGCTCTTTCACTTACTAAAATTTTTTTCAATAGTTTTCGGTCTTTTAATTATTTTAAATGGAGGATTTTTTTTTCTATAGTCACCCTGTTATGCTAGCAAATATTAGGTCTTGTTCATTCTTTCTAACTATATTTTTGTACTTCTTAACCATCCTGACTTTACCCCTTCTCTCCCACAACTACCCTTCCCAGCCTCTGGTAACCATTCCTCTACTCTCTTATCTCCATGAGCACAATTGTTTTGATTTTTAGCTTCCACAGATAAGTGAGAACCTGTGATATTTGTCTTTCTGTGCCTGGCTTATTTTGTTTAACATAATAACCTCCACTTCCATCCATATTGTTGCAAATGACAAGATCTCATTCTTTTTTTAGTAGCTGAATAGTATTCCATTGTGTATGTGCACCACATTTTCTTTATCTGTTTGTCTGCCAACAGACACTTAGGCTGCTTCCAAATCTTGGCTATTGTAAATAGTGATGCAATAAAGATGAGAGTGTAGATCTCTCTTTGATATACCGACTTTCTTTATTTTGGGTATATACCTAGGAGTGGGATTGCTGTATCTTATGGTAGCTATATTTTTAGTTTTTTCAGGACCTTCCAAATTGTTCTCCATAGTGTTTGTGGTAATTCACATTCCCACCCACAGTATACGAGGGTTCCCTTTTCTCTACATCCTTGCCAGCATTTGTTATTGCCTGTCTTTAATATAAAAGCCAATTTAACTGGGGTAAGATGATATCTCATTGTAGTTTTGATTTGTATTTCTCTAATGATCAATGATTTTGTGGACCTTTTCATAAATCTATTTGCCATTTGTATGTCTTCTTTTCAGAAATGTCTATACAGATCTTCAGTCCATTTTAAAAATCAGATTATTAGTTTTTTTCCTATACAGTTGTTTGAGCTCCTTGTATATTCTGGTTATTAATCCCTTGTCAGATGAGTAGTTTGCCAGTATTTTCTCCTATTCCATGTGTTGTCTTTTTGCTTTTTTATTGTTTTCTTTGCTGTGCAGAGGCTTTTTAACTTGATGTAATCCCATTTGCCCATCTTTCCTTTATTGCGTGTATCTGTGGGGTATTACTCCAAAAGTCTTTGCCAATTCCAGTGTCCTGGATAGTTTCCCCAATGTTTTCTTTTAGCATTTTCATAGTTTGAGGTCTTAGATTGAAGTTTTTATCCATTTTGGTTTGATTTTTGTATATGGTGAAAGACAGGGTTTTAGTTTCTTTCTTCTGCATATGGATATCTGGTTTTCCCAGCACCGTTTATTGAAGAGATTATCTTTTCCCCAGTGTATGCTCTTGGAAACTTTGTTTAAAAATGAGTACTCTGTAGATGTATGGATTTATTTCTGGGTTATCTATTCTGTTCCACTGATCTATTTGTCTGTTTTTACGCAAGTACTATGCTGTTTTGTTTACTATAGCTCTGTAGTATAATTTGAAGTCAGGTAATGTGATTCCTCTAGTTTTGTTCTTTTTGCTTAGAAAAGCTTTGGTTATTCTGGATCTTTTGTGTTTCTATATAAATCTTAGAACTGTTGTTTCTATTTCTGTGAAGAATATCCTTGGTATTTCAATAGAGATTGCATTGTCTTTAGATTGCTTTGGGTAGTATAGACATTTTAACAATATTGATTATTCCAATCCATGAACATAGAATATCTTTCAAATTTTTGTGCCCTCTTCAATTTCTTACATATATGTTTTATAATCTCTGTTAGAGAGATCTTTCATTTCCTTGGTTAAGTTAATTAATCCCTAGGTATTTAATTTTATTTGTAGCTCTTGTAAATGGGATTACCGTCTTGATTTTTTTTTCAGATTGCTGTTGGCATATAAAAATGCTACTAATTTTTGTACATTGATTTTGTGACCTGAAACTTTATTGGATTTGTTTATCAGTTCTAATAGTATTTTGGTGGTGTCTTTAGATTTTTTTCAAACATAAGATCATATCATCTGCAAAGAAGGATAATTTGACTTACTTCTTTTCAGTTTGAATGTCCTTTATTTCTTCCTCTTGTCTTTTTGTTCTGACTAGGACTTTTAGTATTGTTTTAAATCACAGTGGTGATAATAGACATCCTTGTCATATTCCAGATTTCAGAGGAAAGTCTTTCAGTTTTTCCCCATTCAGTATGATATTAGCTGTGGGTCTGTTACATATGGCTTTTCTTTTTAAATGTATGCACTTAATGCTATATATATTTTTTTCTCAGCATGGCTTTATCTGTCTACAACAAGTTTTGATATGTAGTATTTTAATTTTTATTCAGGTTAATGAATTTTTAAATTTTCCCTTAGATTTCCTTTTTGACTCATGGCTTATTTAGAAGTATATTGTTTATCTGTATGTCTATCTATCTGTCCATCCATTATCTATCTGTCATCTATCTATCTTTTTCTATAATTTATCACAGTCTGCTGATACCATCACTTTACCAGTTTCAGTAATGTGTAGAAACATTACCTCCATTTTGTTCCTTGGGTATTTTCCGGTTACCTTCTGTTATTGATTTCTGTTGTATTCCATTGTGGCTGGAGAATACATTCTGTATGATCTCAATTCTTCTCAATTTGTTTTATGGCCCAGGATGTGATCTATTTTGGTATGTGTTCTATGGAAACTGAAAAATAATGCTTATTATGCTTCAGTTGGGTGGAGTGTTCTGTAAAGGTCTATTAGATTCTGTCATTTGATTGTGTTTTTGAATCTACTATACTTTGATAATTTTCTGTCGGATTGTATCAATTGTTGAGAGAGAGGTATTAAATTATTCAAGTATATTTTTACAATTATTTCTTTTCAATTTTATTAGCTTTGACTTCACATAATTTGTGGGCCTGTTGTCCATATACTTTAGGATTGCTATGTCTTCTTGCTGAATTGACCTTTTCATCATATAATGTCCCTCTGTGTCTACGATAATTTGCTTTGCTCTAAAGTTTATCTACTTTATCCAATATTGATATAGTCACTTAGGTCTTTTTTTTGCTTAGTTTGTAGATTTTTTATTCTTTTAGTATTTATATCTGAAGTGAGTTTCTTGTAAACAGCATATAAATGAGTTATGTTTTTAACCCACTCTGCCAATCTCTTTGAATTGATGTATTTAATGTAATTTACATTTATTTATTTATTTATTTAGAGACAAAGTTTCACTCTTGCTGCCCAGGCTGGAGTGCAACAGCCTGAACTTGAGTCACTGCAATCTCACCTTCCCAGGTTCAAGTGATTCTCTTGCCTCAGCCTCCCGAGTAGCTGGGAATACAGGTGCCTGCCACCATGCCAGGCTAATTTTGTATTTTTAGTAGAGACGAGGTTTCACTATGTTAGCCAGGCTGGTCTCAAACTCCTGATCTCAGGCTATATACCCACCTCAGCCTCCCAAAGTGGTGGAATTGCAGATGTGAGCCACCACAGCTGGCCTATAATTTACATTTTGTAATCATTTATATTGTAGTGCTTATTACTGGAATTTTTTTTCTGTTTTTTTACATCAGTTTTTCAAGTTTATCCTTGCTTCTTGCTTTTCTATAGTTACTTAAATACTTTTTAGAATTCTATTTTGATGTATAGTATTTTTGAGTGTTTATATAGCTTTATTTTGTTGTTGTTGTTGTTGTTTTGAGACAGGGTCTCGCCTTGTCACCCAAGCTGGAGTGCAATGGCGTGATCTTGGCTCACTGCAACCTCTGCCTCTTGAGTTCAAACGATTCTCCTGCCTCAGCCTCCTGAGTAGCTGAGATTACAGGCACCCACCACAACACCCTGCTAATTTTTCTATTTTTAGTAGAGACGGGGTTTTATCATGTTGTCCAGGCTGGTCTGGAACTCCTGACCTCATGATCTGCCCACCTCATCCTCCCAAAATGCTGGGATTACAGGTGTGAGCCGCCACGCATGGCCTATGTAGCTTTTTAAGTGGTTACTCTAGGTATATTATATTATAAATATTTCTTCCACATATATCGAGACCTATATCAGAGAGCTTTATAATTTTTGCTTCTACTACATAGCATAACTTTAGAGAACTCCAGAGTGAAGTGACAGTCCATTGTATTTACCCATATTTTTGCCTACTGTGTTCTTTTTTCTTTCTTAAAAAAGGAAAATATTTTTGAGACGGGGTCTCACTCTGTTGCCCAGGCTGAAGGGCAGTGGTGTGATTTTGACTCACTATAACTTCTGCCTCCCAGGTTCAAGTGATTCTCCTCCCTCAGCCTCCATAGCAGTTGGGACTACAGGTGTGCACCCCCACACCTGGCTAATTTTTGTTTTTTTAGTAGAGACAGAGTCTCACCATGTTGGCTAGGCTGGTCTCAAACTCCTGACCTCGGGATCCATCTACCTCAGCCTCCCAAAGTGCTGGGATTACAGGTGTGAGCCACTGTGCCCAGCCTCTTTCTTGATGTTCTAAGATTGATTGTTTAATTATTTTCTTTCTGTTTAGAGAACTTTCTTTAGCTATTCTTTTATGACATGTCTGTTGCTGACAAATTCTCAGTTTTTCTACATCAGAATGTCTTGAGTTCCCCTTCACTTTTGAAGTGTATTTTCCTTAAATATATGATGTGGTTTAACAATTATTTTATTTCACTTGACAAATATTGTTACATTTCCTTCTGATTTCCATAGTTTCTGATAAGAAATATACTGTCATTCAAATTCTCCCCCATGGGTAAGATGTCATCCTTATCACCCTGATTTCATTATTTTTCTCTGTTTTATACTTTCAGAAGCTTTACTGTGATGGCTCTTGGCATGTATTTTTCTGTGTTTATTTTGTTTGCAATTCACTTATTTTCTTGAATCTGTAGATTTATGCATTTTAACAAATTTGGTATGAGGTCATTATTTCTTTGAACTTTTTTGGACACGCCCTCTTTTTCCTTTTCTTTCAGAACTCTAATGACGTGAATGTTAAATCTTTTGTTATAGCCATACAGGTCCTCCAGGTTCTGATCTTTTTAAAAAAATACACATTATATATTTTGTCTATTATTCAGATTAGGTAATTTCTGTTGTTTTGTGTTTAAGTTTACTGGTTTTTTCTTCTGTACACACTATTATTTCATCGATTCCATTTATTGTATTTTTTATTTCAGTTATTATTTTTTTAGTTCTAGAATTTCCACTTGGTTCTTCTTTATATCTTCTATTTGTTTGCTTAATATTTATATTTTTCACTATTTAAGCATGTTTTTAATTTCTACTTGAACCATTTTTTTATGATGATCTGCTCTAAAAGCTTTGTCAGGTAATTGAACCTCTCTGTAATCTTGGTGTTTGCATCTATTGACTATGTTTTTCTTTTATTCAGCTTGAAATCTTCCTGGTTTTTGGTGTGATAAGTGATTTTTGTTTAAAACCTGGGCATATTTGGCAGTTATATTATGAGTCTTTAGTATTATTTAAAGCTTCTGTTTTAGCTGGTATTTTAGCTTGGACTGCTGCAACAAAGAAACTGTAAAAATTTGTTTCTCATAGTTCTGAAGGCTGGGAAGCCCTAGATAAAGGCTCTGGCACATTTGGTGTCTGGTGAAGGCCCATCTCCTGGCTCATAGATGGCCATCTTCTTGCTGGGTCCTTACTTGGTTGAAGAAGAAAGCCCTTTCAGTACTTTTATAAGGACACTAATTCCATTCATAAGGAATCTACCCTCATGGTTTCATCTAGCCCTAATTACCTCTCAAAGACCCATCTCGTAATATCATTACATTAGAGGTTAAGGTTTCAACATACGAATTTATGGGGAGACATGAGCATTTATAACATCTGGATTCCTTTTATACTGCTCTAGCCACCTCATAACTTCCAGGTAGAGATAGAAGTCCGGATTTCCATGTGGCCTCTATTGACAGTCGAAGAGGGGAAGTTTCTCATTACTGCTGGACAGTGGTGAAAGTTCTGAATCTCTACCAAGCCTTCTCCATACCTCCCTAAAATATTTTTATTATTTAAGAGTGATGATAAAATTTGGGGGGGATATCCCCTAGGTTCCATTATAGTTGTGGGCCAGAGATGATTTGATGAGGCAGGGAAAGAGATGACAAACAATGCATCCCGTTTCTTTAATGCATTGGTTAAAGTACTTTTACCTTAATCATGCTTGGCTAGGTGGCCTGAGAGGAAGCTGACAGAGACTAGTGGATGAAGAGGGAGAAATTGATAAGAGAGGACAAAGACATGATGATGATTAATTAATGGACTAAATTCCTGTGTATATTTCCATAGGGTGGAGGCATGGTTTATGTATTGCGTGGCAGCATGCATAAGGCAAGGAAAAGGAATTACTATGATGAGGTTCGAAGGATTTAGGCTTCTTTGGAGGGGAACAACTATTTTATAGTTTTATTATCCTTTTATTTTCAGTAATATCAGTAAGTCAGGTTTTAAAGGCTTACCTTACAGACAAACATCCCTTGGCTCATTGAGTTTAAATGACTTGTCTAAAATCACCCAGTTCATTAATAGCACCATGAAAGCAGGTAATACATTTTTTTAGTGGATGAATGAGTCACCCCAAATTTCTGATATCTTGACTTCCAGATGTCTGACAGATGTCATAGTTCCATCCAGAGAATGTGGAGGACTTCTTTTCTGCCAAAGTTGCAGAGCTTCTTCCACATTTCATGAACAACACTTAGAAGACTTTGACAAATACAATGGCCTAATGCAAAATTATTTTGTAGTGCTCTCTCCTCTTCTGTAGACATTTACACTTATATTATAAGGTCTTCAACATTTAGAAATATGCCAAACATTTTCTAAGTTAGTATTAATGTGAAACCAGTGAATTTCAGCAGTAACCAAATATCCAAATATAGACAATTGCAGAGGGTCAGACCAGGGTAAAATGCATCACCATCCCTGGACCCATTCCCAGGGGAAGCAGTTTCTCTGTAGTAAATTTTACAAGTTGAAAGGGCTGACATATTATGGTCTTGAAAGATCATATATTATACAATCTATTAGATGAATACTCTTCATTTCACCATTACCTGTACTTTTGTGGAACATTTGAAGTGAGCTGTTTCCATGAAGTCTTCCTGTTAGTGGCACACTCTGCTTCTGAAGACCCAGTGGTTATAAGCATGGAGCCCAGGAAAAAGGAAGCATGAGGTAGGGTTTTGACTTACTAATCTCCAGGGATCCTTACCTCACTTTCCACCTTGTCCATGTTCTCTCTTGGTCATTGTCATGGCCAAAGTCTCCTTAAATCTGGAACTCCACATCCCACTTTCCATCCTTTACTTTTAGTTTTATCTCCTCTCTCCCTTGCCCTCTACCTATCCTTTAAACCTCCAAGCTCTGGGATCTTCTATTGTTTTTTAGTTATCACCCTGCTATGTGCTTCACATTCCTTGCTATCCAGCTTAGCTCAATAGAGTTATTGTGATCCACCATTTCACTAATGTTTTCATAAATAGCCTTTCATTGCTCCCTTGTCTTTATTGTAAAGCCCTACTCTGTACCAATTTAACCTCTCAGTGTCTCATTTCAATATCTAGACAGCTGAATTCTGATAGGGAAATCATGTCATATGGTTTGGCTCTGCGTCGCCATCCAAATCTAATCTCGTATTGTAATCCCCATGTGTCGAGGGAGGGACCTGTAATCCCTACGTGTGGAGTAAGGGAGGTGATTGGATCATGGGGACAGTTTCCCCCGTGCTGTTCTTGTGATACTGAGTGAGTTCTCATGAGATCTTATGGCTTTATATGTGTTTGGAAGTTTCTCCTTCATTCTTCTCTCTCCTGCCACATTGTGAAGAAGATGCCTGCTTCCCCTTCTGCCATGGTTGTAAGTTTCTGAGGCATCCCCAGCCATGTGGAACTGAGTCAGTTAAACCTTTTTCTTTTACCCAGTCTCAGGTACTCTTTATAGCAGTGTGAAAATGGATGAATATATTGAGCTACCATGGATATTTGGTATTATTTCACATTTGGGGTCTCATCTGGCCTTGGGGCCGTAGGCCAATTCTTCTGCATTTCTCCATGGTTAGTACCATCTTTCATTCCTTTAGCAGCTATTTAAAATTTTCACTTCTTTGTTCAAACCTCAGACTTACCACCACTGTTATTATTCTCAGCAGCTGATTGCACACTCAACTGAGAAAAAATAAAGGCCAAAGGTGAGATTTTCAGCAGTTTAATTTTCTGACAGTCATATATTCATCTCTTTGTGTATGTCTATATTCTCTTCTCATCTTTCCTGTCTCAGTGCATGTGATGTAACTCCTTCAGATTCAAGTATTCCCATGAAAATATATACCTGATCTTAAGCCCTCCTACTTCCTTAGAAATCTCATACTTTGTGTCAAATACCACTTTTTTTGGTTTGTATTTTATGACTCTCTTTTCCTTCCAAATAGCAAGGTGCACATATTAAAAAATTAGCAAGCCAACAGACAACCCCAAAATTTACCTTCTCAAGACTATTTATGTTCTTATTTTCCTTTCTTAGCCAATTTCTTGACAAATCAGCCCACACTTAAGGTCATCTTTTTCTTTTTTAACTTTCTGTCTGTGGATTTACCAACTATAATTTGGCTTCTATTTCTACCATATCACTGAACCACTCTTTATAAGAACATGTGACATTAGTATTGATCCCCAAACATTTGATTCTTTTTTGTCTTTAACTTTCTGTATCATGTGGAAATATATTTGCTTAATTAATTAATTAAATTAATTAACTTATGAATAGGTAATAAATTCACGTAGTTAAATTCTCAAAAGTGCTACAAGGGAAGACAATGAAAAATTCTTTTTACCATCCTTGTCCTCATTTGTTTTTCATTCCTGGAGACATCCCAGTTCTATCAGTTTCATCAGTAGTTTTTATATGCATGAGCAAACACACATACTTATAAATATATGCACCTGTGTGCATATACAGTTTCACATATATCTTCCTGGCTTCTTAAAAACAGAAGTAAACATTCATTAACTTACCACTATACACTTGATGAAAGATTATATACATCAGTAATTTTAATAGATATTTAAGAAACATTTCAAGGACATTGTCCAGTTTATAATGCAACCAACCAGCAATTTAGGAGTACCTATTGCTTCTCACTGCTGCTAATACAGGGTTAGCAAAATTTTTAATTTTGCTCATTTGACAGGCAGACATTGCATCTCAGGGTACTTTTAATTTTCCTTTATTTTATGAGACAGATGAAACTTTTTTTTCATATGTTTAACTGCCATTTGTATTTTTTTCTGTTAAATATATGTATCTTTTTTGTATGTGTCTATTAGGTTGTTAATATTTTCCCCATTAGTTTGCAGAAGATCTTCAGGGAAATTAGATCCTCCTCTGTTACATGAATTCCTAAGCAGTACTTTTTCCTCACAGTAACAAATCCTTCCTTGGATCCTTCCTTTTCCTCATCATCTGAAGCTCATTCTCTTTTAAATTTCCTGTTCCAATATCGGTCTCTTTTTCCAAGAACCCCTTATGGGCTCCTTCACCTTTGCATATTGGCATCTCACAGGTCTTCATTTATAACTCTTTCTTCTTATTCCATATATATATATATGTATGTATATCAATGGTCATATTAATTATATACTTTTATGTGGCTTCAATACTAGTTTATATGCTGACATATTTGAATCAAGTTCTTTAGACAGACCTCCTTGCTAAACTTCAGAATTACATCATCAACTTCCTACTAGATAGCCGGTTATCTTCACGAGATATTTTCTAGGCATCTAAAACCCAACTGGTTCATGAGCGAACTCCTCATCCTCAGCTCCCTTGTCTCCTCCAATAACTAAGCCACAAACTTTGTGACCTCTTGTATATCAAATCAATGTGAATACCATTAATATTAACCAGTTACTTGAATTAGAAATCTGAGTCTTCTCAGATGTCTCCTTCCCTTCATTCCCTAGCTTATAAGTCTTCAGGTCTTCCTGATTTAGATGTGAAATCTATCTTATTAATTCCTCCTCTCTACTTCCTTTCCTTACTTAAAGTCCACATCACTTTTTACTCGAATTAGTAACAACTTGGCTGCTCACCTCCCTTCCCAGCCCCTTGATTCATCTTCTACAAAGGGATTACTGGGATGAGCTTCCCCAAATCTGCTTCATCACTTTCTTGCTAAAGACTTTATTGTGGCTTTCCATGTATTTTAAAGCAAAAATTCTTATTGTAGCTCATAGAGTTCTCACGGTAAGTGGAAAAATAACCCCCAAAGAGATCTACACTGAACCCTTGGAACCTTTGAATGTTATATGGCAGAAAAATCTATGAGAGTGTGATTAAGTTAGGATCTTGAGATGGAGAGAGGATCTTAGATTATACAGGTGGGCCCTAAATGCAATAACAAGTGTCCATATAATAGGGAGTCAGAGGGAGATTTGACTGTAGAAAAAGAGAAGGCAATGTGATGACAGAAAGCAGGGATCGGAGTGATGGTGCCAAGGAACACCAGCATCCTTAGAAGCCAGCAGAAACAAGAAGTGGACTTTATCCTGGATCCTCCAGGAGAAACCAGCTCTACTCACACCTTGATTTTAGCCCTGTAAGACTCATTTTGGACTTCTGGTTTCCAGAACTGTTAGAGAGTGAGTTTTTATATTTTTGAGATTCTAAGTTTGAGGTAATTTTTTATAGCAGCAATAGGAAACTAGTACAGTCCTTTTTGCTCTTACCTTTTGGTCCTTTCTTCCATAAATCAGTCCAGCCACAGTGAATTTCTTTTGTATTCATGAACACATAATGCTCTTTTAAGTCTTCATTCTTGTTTTTGTTTTTGTTTTTGTTTTTGTTTTTTTAGAGATGGGGTCTCATTTGGTTGCCCAGGCTGGTCTCGAATTCCTGGCTTCAAGTGACCCTCCCTCTCTGCCTCCCAAAGTGCTGGGATTACAGGTGTGAGCCAACATCCCCAGCCTTAAGTCTTCATTCTTTTATGCATAAAATCACTTCTATTGAAGGCTTTTTCTATTTTTATCTAAGTAAATATCACTTCATTTTAAATTCTAAACCCAATCTGACTTCAATTCCTCAAATCCGTGTTCCCAGTGAGGCAGTATACTGTAATTACTGACTTACCTCTCCATTGTACTGTAATTACTATTTCCATTGTACAGTAATTACTGAGTTACCTCTCTGTCTCCTTTGTTGGCCTTAGAGCTCCTCAAGAGTGGGTGGTGCATCCTTTCTGGCCTTGCAAACTCTTTACCCAGTGCAGTGCTTGGCACATATCTATTAGTTAATGTTTATTCAGTACAGAAACAAAATAGAATTGACCTGGGCATATTCTACTGCTTTTTAAAAAATCTATTGTAATCCTCCCATTTGCCCATATAGACAACCTGGGCATAAAAGTCACCTTCAGCATGAGCACACTCACTGTTTGCTTCTCATCTTTGCTGTGCTATCATGAGATTTGGTTAAAACAGGGACAGTCCATAGTCTGAAGTGTTGGTGATCTACTAAGGAGTTGAATGTGCATTATTGGGTTATGAGTGGCGTTAGGAAAGTGTTGAGCCAGGAAACTCAAGTTGTAGTTTTGAGTTTGCCACAGACCTACTGAGTTATTTACTTGTATGAAAATGGTGTCTTTGTTTCTGTGTAGCCTATTATTTAAATCCTGAGGTAGAATAGAATTTCATCAAGATTTAAGATTTAATTTATATTTATTCCATTTATTTAGCCATCCTAGATATCTGGATGAAATAAAATACTTACGTATTTTTCCCAATAACTTTAATATGGATAGCATAGTTTATCAGATATTATACTAGTTTCTTTCATTTCCCATAAAGCTTCATGTTCTAACTCCCCTGACTTTCATAATTTTCAGAAGTTCTTTTCCTTTATAGTCCTGGGAAATTTGGAGGAAAAACTGTTTTCCTTGTTTACTTTTTTTGCATTGCTCTCTCCCTTTTTCCTTTCTGGGTGCCCTTTGTCCTCCCCTCCCACAGACATCCAAGGGAGAACTCATGTCTCAGAAGCCTCAAATTGCCTTTAATATTCTTATATTCTGTATGCTGAGAATATTGTGGTATATTATTAGTGTTTTATTTATTTTAAATTTCTGCAGTTGTATCGTGGTAGATAGCCGCTAAGATTGTCCCCCAATTATTCGTGCCATTTGTTTTTCATGCCCTTGTATACTCCTCTCCCCTTGAGTGTGAACAAAAGAAATAAGATGTCACTTCTTTTTTTTTTTTTAATTTTACTTTAAGTTCTGGGATACATGTGCAGAACGTGCAGGTTTGTTACATAGGTATACATGTGCCATGGTGGTTTGCTGCACCTATCAACCCATCATCTAGGTTTTAATTCTCGCAGGTATTAGGTATTCATCCTAATGCTATCCCTCCCCTTTCCCCTGACCTCCTGACAGGTGCTGGTGTATGATGTTTCCCTCCCTGTGTCCATGTATTTTTGTTGTTCAACTCCTACTTATGAGTGAGAACATGTGGTGTTTGGTTTTCTATTCCTGTCTGTGTTTGCTGAGAATGATGGCTTCCAGCTTCAACCATGTCCCTGCAAAAGACATGAACTCATTCTTTTTTATGACTGCATCGTATTCCATGGTGTATGTGTACCACATTTTCTTTATCCAGTCTATCATTGATGGACATTTGGGTTGGTTCCAAGTCTTTGCTATTGTAAATAGTGCTGCAATAAACACACATGTGCGTGTGTCTTTATAGTGGAATGATTTATAATCTTTTGGGTATATACCCAGTAATGGGATTGGTGGGTCAAATGGTATTTCTGGTTCTAGATCCTTGAGGAATTGCCACACTCTCTTCCACACTGGTTGAACTAATTCACACTCCCACCAACAGTGTAAAAGCATTCCCATTTTTTCCGTATCCTCTCCAGCATCTGTTGTTTCCTGACTTTTAATAATCTCCATTCTAACTTTTGTGAGATGGTATCTCATTGTGTGTCACTTCTAAGATGAGGTTACGGGAAGACTGTGGTTTCCATCTTGCTTGATCCCCTCTTTATCTTGCTCACAGGCTCCTTCTGCAGGAAGCCAGGTGTCATGGTGTGAGCTGCCCTAAGGAGAGACCCACATGATTAGGAACTGATGTTGTTGCTAACAGCCATGAGAATGAGCTTGGAAGTGGAGCCTCCTCCAGTCAATCCTTGAGATGACTGAAGCCTGGGCGTGACTTTTGATCCACAGAAATTGAGACAATAACTGTTGTTTTAAGCCACTAAGACTTCAAATAATTTGTTATGCAGCAATGGATAACTAGACATATATTTTAATGCTTATAATGGGCACAGTAATAGGGGTTTCTTGTTAAAACCGTTACCTAATCCAGTCTACTATGTACATTCATTCTTTCTGAGTCAGTGTTCTACATGACACAGAAACAGTCCTCAGTGGGAGACAGAAGACTCAAGATTTAGATATTGTCCTGGCAAACAAGGTAGTCTTTGTTTCCTCAACTGGAAATTAGATTGTCAAAATTGGCTGTACATTGGAGTCATCTGGGAAACTTTAAATATTATTGAATACTAGGTTCCACCCTTAGAAATTCTGATTTAATTGACTTGGGCATTGGCATTTAAAAAAATCTGTGTAGGCGATTCTAATATGCAGCAAAGATTGAGAACCACTGCTCTAATACAGTTGTTCTCAAAGTATGTTCCCCCAGCCAGTAGCATCAGGATCACCTTATGAACTCATTATAAATGCAAAATCTCATGCCCCTTTTCAGACCCATTGGTTCAGAAACTCTGAGGTGGGGCTCAGCAACTTGTGTTTAAGACAGCTTCCAAGTGATTCTGATGTATTCTGAAGTTTGAGGTTCACCTCTTAGCCTAGATGATTACTCAGGATTCTTCCAGTTCAAAAGTATTTGTCTGTTTTCCTGCTCTGGGAACCCCACATCAGTCTCTCTCACTCGGATCCCATTCACTCAAAGTGTGTGGCCTATCAGATTTCTAGCTGTGTGTTGCTGTTGCCCTAAACTTGAAGATCCAGGTGCCCTGAAAGCCGAGGATTTTCCTGATGTAATAGTTGCTATCAATCTGTTAACTGGTGATTCAACATGGTTAATGTTGCAGGGCTGAAGTTTCCAGGAAACCTAGATTGGTATGAACCAGGTAAGAAGTGTTATATTTCCATTAGGGGTACTTTTCCGCAGCTATACCATTCTGACACCACAGAAGACTCATGTATACTTTGAGGAGCCCAGAATCTTCTGATAGAAAAATAAATAATATAAAATAAAATGAAATAAAGTTTGAAAGACAGAGGAAATGAAAATAGAGGTAGATGCTGGGACCAAAGAATTTGTCAGTTTGATATAAACTTATCAGATTCTTCCCAGTTTCCCTGCTTGTTCAGAGTTGATACTTGGTTTATTAGTATAGGAAAGATAAGACAAAAATAGTCCAGGAAGAGACATCTATACTGGCTGTGATAGGAGAAGGGATGGTTCTGGGGATGATAGGGCCAGATTTTGATGAATCAACAGGTTGGTTAACTGTTTAGTCAGTTTTCACCAGTTTAGTCAATCCCTTCACTTTGACCAACTACATGAATGTTAGATCTCAAGAAGAAATATGCACTTTGATGGTTACTGGGTTTTTTGTTGTTGTTGTTGTTTGTTTGTTTTTTGAGATGGAGTCTCGTTCTGTCACCCAGGCTGGAGTGCAGTGGCATGACCTCGGCTCACTGTAACTTCCACCTACTGGGTTCAAATAATTCTTCTGCCTCAGCTTCCCGAGTAGCTGGGATTACAGGCATGTGCCACCACATCTGGCTAATTTTTGTAATTTTAGTAGAGATGGAGTTTTGCCATGTTGGCCAGGCTCGTCTCGAACTCCTGACCTCAGGTGATCCACCCACCTTGGCCTCCCAAAGTGCTGGGATTACAGTCATAAGCCACTGAACCTGGCTGATGTTACTGTTTTGCAAGTAGTTTTTCATAAGTAGTAAAAGCAAATAATATTTAAGTTCCTTGAACTCAAGTGTGGGTTAAGTTGACATTTACAGAGAAGGGCTCTGACACACACACACACACACACACACACACACACACACACACACATCATCTATAAACATTATATCAAAATTGAATGCAGCATTTTTCAGGAGTCTAAGTATTCTGGTGCCATTCTTTTGTATGTACATTTTATCTTGTATGCATATTTTTCTAACATATACATACATGTATTTTTATCTCTCTTATTATGTTTATATTCATTATTTGGCCCTTAACATATATGTACCCAAGGTTGGCACAATAGAAATCATAGCTTTTGTTATGTAGCATAAATAACTTGATTGGCACTTGGCAGTAACTCAAAAACTTCACTTATATCGCTTCTAATGCTTATAGACCTTTCCAAAGTAACTCTTATTCCCATTTTATAGATATATGAACTGAGGATCAGAGAGGCAAAGGGACCATCTTAAGGTATTACTGCAGATATTGGGACAGATATTGGGTTGGAACATAGATTTCTTAGATTCCAAAGCTGGGATCCAGTTCTACATGCTCATCCTACATCATGCTGACAAAAACAAACAAAACAAAACAAAACAAAAACACACACAGAGAAGTTAAGTGATCTCACATCTTACAACACTTCTGACCCTTTCCCTGTTCCCCTTTCTACTGCCCTAGTTTCACATTCACTCCCTCTCATCAGGGATAGTGTTATAGTTATTTACCCATTTCCGCATCTCCAGGCACTTGGTCTTCTAGTCTGCTTTCTTCTGAGATGTTGCTACAGCAACAGTCAATGCCAGAAGACAGTGGAGTAAAGTCAATAAAGTTCTAAGGAGAAGATCTTGAGCCAAGAAGTTTATAATCTGCCAATTTGCTTTCTAAGTAATAAGGCAAAAGGGAGACATCTCCGGCGTTTGGGAAATTTTGGAATACAGCATCAATGAGTACTTAAAAAAATTCATTCAAGTGTTTGTTTCTTGATAAAAACCCAACCAAACTAAAGGCCCTAGGAGGAAAGAAGCCACTGTAAAAAGCCTGGCTCTTATACTTTTCTTATTTCCTAGAAAGTTTTAAGATCACTGGACCACGCTGTGTAAATATTCCCCACTCAAATACTCTTCTCTCTTCCTTCTTCACCTGCTTTATTTTTATTGATAGCATCAATCATTGCCTGACATATTTTATGTGTGCATGTATGTGTACAGACAGAATATTATTTTTTATTGCTTGTCTCTCACCATAAGTTCCATTAGAGCAGGGACTCTGTTTTATTTGCTCTGTTTTATTCACCACTGTATACTCAACGTGTTAAATAGCACCTGGCACATAATGGATGTTCAATAGATATTGATTGTATACATTTAAAAATACAATTTAAATGGTATATAGTTATAATTATCATTTTAGAGTAAAACGCAAATTCTCTAAACACTGACAAATTAAAAATAGTAATATAGCTAATAAATGTGGGAGGAAGGGAAAGGAGGGGTGAGAAACTAAGTAATTATGCTGATCCTCTGTGAAACCAAGGGTACAACAAAATGTTGAATGTTGGACTTTAAATTACTTCTTACCATATACTTTGTAATCTTTTATTTCTTGAACTTTAGAGGTATCTGTCACAAATTAACAAATCTTTCTGGTAAGAAACATTCCATTTAGCAGTTTATTTCAATTTTTCCTTAGTTTCTTTTTTACTATATTACATTTAAATGAACTTAAATATAATATTTTTATTGGAAATAACACTTATAACCCCATTGTTGTCTTTAATACTTTCTATCAATGTATTTGTGTGTCTGTGAACTATCCTTTCTGTTTCTATGTATAATAGAGTGGTAACTGAATTGATCTTCACCAAAGGCTGGCAATGCTTATTTTTAGGTGATGTGATGCTGGGTGATTTTTTTTTTTAAAACTAACTTCTTTATATGTAGGTCAGTATGACTTGTATTTTTGATACTCAGCACATAATTTATTTTAAAAGAAAAGCTAAAGGCACTATTTTAAGAAAACATGATTATTTTATCTGTTTCACAACATTTCCCAGGCAGTGAGATAGGAACAGTACTGTGTCAGTTGCTATGGACGCCTGGTGTCCGGAGAGGATGGCAGTCTCATGATGTGAACACATGGTGCTTTTTTACATTTTCTTCCATGAGGTAAAAACATAATCATGCTGTGATATACCAATCCGTGTTCATAACAATGGTCTTAAATGATCAAGGAAAACAAACAGTGGTTTTTTTTTTTTTTTTTTTGGCAAATGAGTGTGCAAAGCATTTATCACCTATATCTCCTCTGTCAGCTCCATGACGTGCAAGCATCATTTCAAATGGCTGCAAACTGCTGCTCAGAGACACCCGTACCTCAGGGTCCCCCAGCTATGAAGTGGCAAAGCCAGACCAAAGCCCATATTTTCTTACTCCAAACATTGTGTTCTTTCCTTATACCCTGTTTTAGTATGTGGGAAAGTTTATGGTATGTTTTACAATGTTTTCATAAAAACAAAAAAATATTGCTAAGAGAAAAGATGACATTTCAGTTGTCTGAACACCACATTTATGCTGAAGACCTCATTCCTGGTGTAAATGGAGCATTATTATTATTGCCAACATGGTGCTTCCTGGTTATCTCTTCATTAATTTCACACAGTCCTATGAGGAAGGTGTCTGACTGGTCCCATATTACAGACAAAGAAGCTAAGGGTTAGAGAACTCAAGGTCAGGAAGAGGACATGCCAGAGCTTGGATTCAAACCCAGGCAATCTGACTCTGGTACACATATCTCAATCACTATATTTTCCTACCTCCAGCCAAGAAAGGAGGAACGCATTATTCAAGTCACACCTGTGACTGCAGGTTGCAGACTAAAACCTCAATGAATTACCTCATTCCTCTTACTCTATGGCTTTTTTTCAACCCATTCTGTTGCCTGGGCTTGGAAACACATTTCCAAAGCTGGCCCTTAGTCTGCTTTTGGTTACAGTTCAGAATCGTTTGATTTTCTGTCCTAGGACCAGTGTTTCCTACCTCTAATAATTTGTCATAGACCTCCTCATCGCTTCAATTGCAATGATTGAAACTGGACCAAACCCGAGGCCTCTGCATGGTTTTACACTGGAGAAATATGTGCTGCATCAACAGATGTCCTTACTGGGGCTGGTTCCCACTGCCTCCCAGAATCAGAGAGCCTTATTTGGAATGTACTGATTCGCAGTGCTTCCTGGCCTCTAGGCACAGATTAAATGCAATTACACAATTTATTACTGTATAAACTATTATTTACCTGGAGTGTTCCAAGCAATAAACTCTAAATTTAATTCCCCAAAGGTCAAAAACAATTTTTCTTATCCTTGCAAAATGCTTAATCACCCTGTAGAGAATGGAACGCATACAGATGAGGAGGTAAGTGAACAAGGAAAGTAACTGGTCAATCTGAAGTGTGAATTGATTAAATTTCTGATTTTTAAAAAGCCCATAAGAAGTCTGTAATAGGGAAACATCATATTGGACAAAAATAATTGTGTTTATTTATTATAATGTAATTACTTATTTTACTATTAAGTTTAGATCATCTATTTTAACATGGGTCTATGGAGTAGATGAGGAAACTGAGGCCCAATTAGATGAAATGGCATGAAGGAAGCTCCAGTCATACTGAGAAGCTCCACATCCAGTTGCCTTATTGTTAGAGGAAGCTCTGTGTCTCCTGGAATGAGAGAGGGATTAAGGAGAAGAGTATCCAATTTGGGAGGCCGAGGCGGGCGGATCCTGAGGTCAGGAGACCAAGACCATCCTGGCTCACATGGTAAAACCCCGTCTGTACTAAAAATTACAAAAAATTAGCTGGGTGTGGTGGTGGGCGCCGTAGTCCCAGCCACTCGGGAGGCCGAGGCAGGACAATGGCGTGAACGCGGGAGGGGGAGCTTGTAGTGAGCCAAGATTGAGCCACCGCACTCCAGCCTGGGCGACAGTGCGAGACTCCGTCTGAAAAAAAAAAAAAAGGAGGATCAAAGAGAGGTCTTTTTCTGAAATGAAATAATGAATTCGGGTCTCCAACTGGAGAAACCTTTGAGCAGGAATGGCAACAATGGAACACCTGTGGTGTTCATTCTCTTATCTTCTGCCTATGACAGCCGCTGCTAAAACACTGTCCCGTCAATCTCTGTGCAAACTCAGAATCATTCTTAACCAATTCTCCAGTTATGTTATATATATAGTACTATATAGTATATATAATATGTGGTATATATTTATACACTATATATTGATATATAGTATCAATATATTATATAACATAATATGATATATTACATTTAGCATTAAATATATACAATATAGAATACACATATAATGTATACTATATTATGCATATAATATGTATAGTATTATATATAATACATATGTATATGTACACATACATGTATATCCATATATGTATATATACATATAATATGATAAACATATACATACTATATGTATATATACTACATATATGATATATACATTTATTATGCTATACATAAATATATTATATATAATAACATAATAACGTATAATATATACATATGTAATCTATTACATATATATATAAAATACAGTCAGAGACAGCAAGTGAAATTTTCTTGCAACTGGATCAGAGATTGAGTAACTATTATTTACCTGGAGTGTTCCAAACAATAAACTCTAATTTTCACTTCCCAAAGGTCAAAAACAAATTTCCTTATTCTTGCTTCTTGATCAACCCCTACACACAGTGGTAAACATTTGTTCTAAATTCTTCCATCCCGATCCTTGGAAGGCCGCTTCAGCCTTTGGCATTTGTTTCTGGATAGCCACGACTGCTTTGTACTCCTCCTGTGCCCTCCTGGCTTTCTGCACATCATGCTCTCTGACTTTCAACTTGGAGGAAGTAGAATGCTCCTTTCCTTTGGAGAGTCACTGCTCTCCTTACACACCCACGCACTCAGAGGGCAAACCTGCTAAGCCATGGAAATACTCTCACTCTCTGCAGTACTAGAGAACAATAAAGGGGGATGAACAATGGGCATGGGCAACAGCATAGATAAATCTGAAAATCACCAGGCTGAGTGAAAGAAGCAGATAACAAAAGAGCACATACTGTTTAATTCCCTTTCAACAAAGTTCTGAAAAATGCAAACTATTTTATATAGTGAGGATAAACCAGATCATTGTTTTCCTGGGGAAAGGGGAAGGGCAGGAGGAGAGTCCAAAATGGGAAGGAGGGGAGGAAGGTGGGAGGAACCTTTTGGGTTGATGGTTTTGCCCGTTATCTTGATTGTGGTGATGGTTTCACAGTGGTATACAATTGTCAATAAATTGTCTGATACTTTTGAGTTTTGCTTTTAAGCTTTTTAAAGGCAAGATAGAATGTCATTTTATCTACTTTTCATTACTTAGCAAAACTATTCTGAACATTTTACCCAATACTCCATGAAGTATGAGTTTTCCACTTAGGTTACTGGAAAAAAGAATTATTCCTGGTGCCAGTGTCGCGGCAGGGGATGTTTTCTCTAATCCTCGTTGGTACTTCCCCCACCCTCGTCTCATAAAGTCTCTCTGCACTGTGTGCTGATCAGTGCTCAGCTGAAGACTCAAGGAGGGCTCTGTAGAATCTCTGGTGTTCTCTGTTAGGTGGCTCTCTCTGCGGTACTGCTCTGGTCTTCAAACTTCAGCCATTGTGGTTTCCTGCATTCTCAGATCCATCACCTCAACTCAGTGGGACCACCCAGCTCCATGGGGGTTCCTCTCCCTGTGCTGTGGCCTGGAAACTCTCTGTGCTGTCAGCTGGGGCAGTCAGAGGGCTCACCTCATTCATTTACCTTCTCTTAACGATCACTTTTCTGCATCGGACAGTGATCTATAAGAGAAAGTAAATGAATGAGGTGAGACTTAGGTTAAATGTCTCAAAAAATGTTTCATGTGTTTTAAATGCTGGCTTTTTAGTTGTTTCAAGGGGAAGGTAAATCTAGTCTCTATTTCTGTATCTTGACCAGAAACACACATCTGCTCTCCTTTTGGATTTATGAAATGGCTCGGGCTATTTGCTGAAACATCTCCTTTGGATTCTTCTCTCAGAAATTGCCTTCAACTGGAACTCTGAGACATTTTCTCATTGGGCTGATAGCACATCTTATCCTTTCTTGTTTCCATGTTAGAGAAGGGAGTTTGGACATTACACCAAACATCTCCCTTGTCTTACAGCTGATAGTATAAGGCAGTATTCTCAAACTGAAGGTCTGTAGACTAAATCTAACCCAAAAATGATGTGTGTGTGTGTGTGTGTGTGTGTATTTTTGCCTACACAGTGATTAAAAAAGACCAAATTAGTTTTAAACATTAAAACACTGGACTTTTCCCATGAATATCTGAATTCCTGTCTTCTCTTGAAAAGTCAGAAGACCTGATAAATTTGGCTCATGTTCCCACAGAGTACCATTTATCAAAATAAACTAGTGGCCGCCCCCTTTTGAAAGGGTGTGCACGCTCCACTTTGACATAGGCTTCCTGAGGCACCCACCTCTCATCTCTATTACTCTACTGACCCCAGAGGCATGAGGATCTGTGGCCCTTATTGTAGAGATCAAAAGCACAGACTTTGGAGTTCAATTCTCTGCTCTGGTATTTTGATGATCTGACCGGAGTTCTTTCTCTTTCTGCAACTATTGCCCATGCTTCTATAAATGCTCCCCTTCTCCCTTCTCCCTTTTCTCTTCCCTCTTCCCCCTTCCCTCTTCCTCCTTCCCACTTCCCCCTTCCCTTCCTGCTTACCCCTTCCCCTTTATTCTTCTTCTTCTTCCCCCTTCCCCTCCCCTTCCTCCTCCTCCTCCTCCTCCTCCTTCTTCTTCTCCTCCTCCTCCTCCTCCTCCTCCTCCTCCTCCTCCTCCTCCTCCTCCTCCTCCTTCTTCTTCTTCTTCTTCTTCTTCTTCTTCTTCTTCTTCTTCTTCTTCTTCCTCCTCCTCCTCCTCCTCCTCCTCCTCCTCCTCCTCCTCCTCCTCCCCTTATGTCTATTCTCTACCCTCTTGTGGCCAACTGATCTTTCTGGTCTTTTATGTATTTCACATCCAATCCCCCTTTAAAAAGAGTTTCTTGAAAATGTGGTACATATTTCATGGTACATAGTATACCATGAAATACTATGCAGCCATAAAAAAGAACAAAATCATGTCCTTTACAGTCACATGGGTGCAGCTGGAGGCCATTCTCCTAAGCGAGTTAATGGAGAAACAGAAAACGAAATACCGTATGTCCTCACTTATAAGTGGGAGTAAAACATTGCATGCTCATGGACATAGAGATGGCAACAGTAGACAGTGGGGACTACTAGAGGCAAGAGGGTGGGGGACAAGGATTGAAAAACTAACCATTGGGTACAATGCCCAGTACCTGGGTGATGGGATTATTCATACCCCAAACCTCAGCATGCAATATACTCAGATGGCAAAACCGTAAACATGTCCCCTGAGTCTAAAATAAAAGTTGAAAAAAGAAAAGAAACAAATAAGAAGACTTTTATATAGACTCAGTAAACAACTATTATTTTTTGTGGGCAAGCACTTTGTGCCAAGAGAACTCAGAAGCCAGAAGCCACCTTAGGTGACAGTTTATGGGTCAAGTTCCTATTCTTGGGGCACTGGGTTTTTTTCAGTGTTGTGGATCATATGATCAGCTTTCTTCAGAAAAGACTGGGCTTGCCAGGTAGTGACAACGTAATAGGCTACTGCATCGCATTCACTTAGTTTCCTACTTAGGCCAGATTGTGCTTAAGCAATAAGTTTTCAATAACAATGATAACAAGTCATAACATTTGCCCCAGTAATAGCTACTCTTTATCAAGCACGTATGCTTTTCCAGGCATCACATTAAACACTTTACACAAATTAGCTTATTTTATCCGCGTAATAATGCTAGTGATTATGGACTTTATCTTTCCCCCCCAATTTCAAGTATGGGAAAACACTCTCAGAAAGGTAAAGTGACTTTTCCAAGCTCATGTCAGGGTCAGGAATAAGATTCAACCCCAGAAAAGTCTGATTCTGAAATTATTTTGCAATTAAAGAGAGAACTCGATGACCATCAGTAGGGGTACGTTACGTGGAACAAATCTGCGAGGTGGGACTTATCTTCATGTTGTAGAACCTCTCACGGAAACTAGGGAGGGCTTTGGAACCAAAAGCGGAAAGGGCAGGAAGGGCGTTCACTGGAATCAAAGTGGCTCCCAAGAAAGGCAGCTGTTTTACATCATGGAAACAGTAGAGCTTCCGGTAGCACCAGCAGACGCGGCTCCCAGCCTACCACTCACATTCTCCACAACCTTCTGAGAGTTCCTTAACCTCCATGAACCTCTGCTTCCTTTCCTTAAAATAGAGAGAACAATATCCTGCTGCAATGTTAGTGATGCTCATGAAAGGTAGTCTGTGTGATAAAAAGTTTAGCAGATAGGGTGTTTAGTAACAGTCAAAATAATAGTTTATTTTGAAGGGCTTTTTGGAGGATAAAAGGGGCTAAGACATGTCAATTGCCTGGAATATAGTAGACACTCGATAAATGAAAACCATTCAGGGTCCAAATCCCATCTCTGCAGTTCCAATCCAAAATCCAAAATAGAAAGTTGGATGTCAAAATGAATTTTGGGGGCAAAATCTGACCTGAGGTGACATGAGGCTACTTGTCTTATATAAGTTAAATTTGATAATGAGATTCTGTGAAACATACAATGTATATATATCATGTCATGTCTCCAAGGTCTGAGAATGTCTGAACTCTAAAACTTCTCTGGCCTCAAAGATTTTGGATAAGGGACTGTGGACTGGTATCATCATCATCATCATCATCATCCCATTTCTGGTTCCCTGTTGTTTTATGAGTCCTCATAGAAATAGCACCTGCCTTGTTTAAGCTTATTTTCCCCAACCCCTAACATAAGTGCCAAGGACAAGGTTGGTAATTTATAAATGTGTATTGATGAAATAAATCAAAGATTGATGAGAATATTGGTGATGAAGAAAATAAAAATGGAGTCCCAGGGAGTGAGCGAGAAAGAGTCTGCATTATTTTTCCCTTTCTTTTCCTACGCCTTTTAAAGGACCATGGGCTGTTTGAGGAGTCCACATCATTAACGGGTGAGTGGGGAGGAGGGGCTGGAAGCAGCCCCAGAATCCTGAAAAGGCCGCTCAAGGAGCAGAGCTGGCAGCAGCTCTCGTGTGCAGCGATTCCATCAGGGAACACAATTGCCTTTTTTGGAGGGCTGGCTCAGACACAGCTGGTGTTACAAGCTTTGCAATCCTAATGCAAGGAAAAGCTGGGAAAATCCCACAAAGTGAAATTGTATCTGCTTGTGGTCAAGTTGGGACTCCAAATTTGGACAGTGGAATTTGGTGGGAAAATGTGAAATGCATCAGAGGTTATATAGTGAACCTAAGATTTATCGCTATGGCAAGTGGCTATTTCCAGAAGAACTAGCAAGTCGTGGTAATATTTCTGTGAAGGAGGAGAAGGGGGAGGGACCCACAGCTTACTGCTGATGTGATCAACCTGTTAAAATCCTGGAGCAAATGGAAAAATCAAAGTTGTTCCATGATGCCTGTCAGATCACTGCACGCCAGTATGTATATGAGGATTTAAAAAACATGAAGTCAGTTGATTAGAACATAAAATACTAGAGGTAGTCAGAGCAGTTGGACCAGATACCAAAATGATATGTTTCTAAGCTTCTGTTTTAAAGCTATTTAAATGTATCCCAGAGAGAGAGTTGGAGGCCAGGGGTAGCCAGCTTAAACCAGGGCTGGCTCTTAACTGACTGCCCAGGAGTGTTTAGGGCAAAGCACTGCAGTGTGAGGCCATCTGTGAATGAAATATAGCACAGCTCAGTTCCAGTCTAGCTGTGTGATGTTGGGCTTGTCAGGCAACCTCTCTGAGTCTCAGTTTCTAATGTGTAGAATGGTGTCCCTAATGCCTGCCCCAGCTCTTTAGGGGCAAACATAATCATGTATGTGAAAAACCTTGTCAAACGCTGTTCCGAGGTACCCAAGAAGGTCCTGGGGAGGCCACCATCAAAACAATCCTCCCTTGGTGTTAGAAATTTCCTTATTATATTAGAATTATTAAGCCAGAGGTTATTAGCTGAGCTACTGGCTAAATTTGACTCATAGCATTTAAAAATTGGAATATATCGGCTGGGCACGGTGGCTCACGCAGGTAATCCCAGCACTTTGGGAGGCTAAGGCGGGTGGATCACAAGGTCAGGAGATCAAGACCATCCTGGCTAACACAGTGAAACCCTGTCTCTACTAAAAATACAAAGAAAAAAATTAGCCGGGCGTGGTGGCGGGCACCTTTAGTCCCAGCTACTGGGGAGGCTGAGGCAGGAGAATGGCGTGAACCCAGAGGCGGAGCTTGCAGTGAGCAGTGATAGTGCCACTGCACTCCAGCCTGGGTGACAGAGCGAGACTCCATCTCAAAAAAAAAAAAAAAAAAAAATTGGAATATATCACATAATATTTTGGAATTCTGTTTTTTATTGGAAGATTGTAAGCTCTGGAAACACTGGTCATTATTGCAGTATAGCAATACACAGACTCAGTGTCTGGAAAAAAATGGGAGAATGTAGCAAGGATTGGGTGACCCCAGAATGTATTGCAATATACCAGAAGGATCCCAAGTCAACTGGTTTAATGTTCACTCATTAACATAATCTGCTTAGTCCGTGAGGAAGTTTGAATTTTTGACCCCTACTTTAAGGTACTTGAAGACCTCAGTTAAGATACCAATGATTTTGGAGGACGTTAAAACACTAGACAATTATAAAGCATGGGGGTGGGGTCACAGATACAGGAGGGAACAGTAGGAGGGAAGCCTACTTTTCACCTGGAGGCTAAAATGGGCTGAGCTGAAGGATGAGTTTTGTAAACGGTTTATTTAGAATTCTAAACAGCAGCTGCAGATTGCTGACTAGGTGCTGGGTAGCCCACTCCATCTAAGCTTGGACCCAAGGGAAGGGAAGGGAAGAGAAGAGAAGAGAAGGGGAGGTGAAGGGAGGCGAGGGCACGGGAGCATAGGGAAGGGATATATTTTATATTATCTTAATATCAGGATCTATCCAAGAATTTGAAGACCGTTAATACTAACCCATAGAAACCTGCCATTCGTTGTTGCTACCTACATACAAACAAACACCTCACCCAACTTCATCCAACTTCTCTGTACTTTTCTCCAATGCCTTTCTTGAAAAAATTCTCTGCTTCAGAGGTTCTGAACCACTTTTGTTCTCTGGACATTTTTGGTAGTCAAATGAAGCCCATAGGTCCTTTTTTAAGAATAATATTATTATAAAATAATATATATTATCTAATAATCAAATCATATCTAATATCAAATAATACCTATTATAATAAATGTGAAATGATATTTAATATATGTATCATAACACATATGCATTATGAAATTCAACATAAACCAATTATATTTTAGCATAGGTATCTATCTATCTATCTATCTATCTATCTATCTATCTATCTATCTGTTTTTTATTGAGGTACAGGAGGGAAGTCTCACTTTGTCACCCAGGCTGAAGTGCAGTGGGGTGGTCTTGGCTCCCTGCAACCTCTGATTCCCAGGTTCAAGTGATTTTTCTGCCTCAACCTTCCAAGTAGCTGGGATTACAAGCGCCTGCCACCACATCCAGCAAATTTTTGTATTTTTTGTACAGACGGGGTTTTGCCTGTTGGCCAGGCTGGTCTCAAAATCCTGGCCTCAAGTGATCCACCCACCTTGGCCTCCCAAAGTGCTGGGATTACAGACATGAGCCACTGTGCCTGGTCCAAAATATTTTAAAAAGAATTTATGTTACAGTAATATGTGGACATCTTTATTAATGAATCAAACAAGACTAGCAACAAGTTTAGTAATTATTATAATTTTGAAGTGGCAGTAAGTTTAAATGACATTATTTTGTGGTGTTTGTAATCACTGTCATGTGATATAAAAATACCTGTGATTTCCATCAATGATACAGTTACTGTTAATAGTACCTTGGTTTTTTGCTTACATTCAAACTTTGAAGAAATGCTAAATTTCAGTTAGAGGTGAATGAAATGAAGATGTAGTTATTTTCCCACCTAAGTATAAAAATTCTCTAAATTTTCTCCTTAGACTCCTCTCTTCTTTCTAAGAGTTAAGACCATGGGCTTTGGGGCCTGTGTTTGTAACTAGTGCTACTATTTCTAGTCATCAACATTTTCTCATCTTTAACAAGTAACAGCAACCCATGTACTAGGTTTACAAGAATCCAGTGTGAAGGATGGGTGTTAACAGTCTGCAGAATTCCCAGTTGAACGAAGGTCTGATTATGTGAGTCATCTGGCCTGGTATATAGTGGGATCCAGCTTTACTTTAATGTATAATGACCTCAGAGAACCACAGATAAACAGCCTGGATCTGGCTTGATGGTTTTAGTCATAGGGAGTGGGAAGAAGGCTCATTTTGCAACAGGCATTCTTGAGCCGGACTGAGAATCAGAAACTCTGGGCATGCCTAATGTGCAAACAGATAAGAAACAGCACAATGTTTACTTTGTTTTGTTTATTTTAGACTCTTGTTTTTCTTTGTTCTTTTTGTAGACTAGAAAGAGGAAGATAGTGTGTGTACGTGTGTGTGTGTGTCACACACACCCTAGATAATTGTGGGAGGCCTGGTGTGAGAAGATGGCTTGGTGTCCACTGCAGGAATCAGTCCCTGCCCCAATATGGAGTCTCATGAAAAAGCACTGTGTTAAGTCTGCCTGGGCTGCTGTAACAGAATACCACAGGCTGATGGCTTTCTCACAGAAACCCATTTATTTCTCACAGTTCTGGAGGCTGGGAAGTCCAAGATTAGCATGCCAGCATAGTCAGAGTCCTCTTCTTGGTCTATACTTGGCCACATTCTTGCCATAGCCTCAGATGGCTGAGAAACAGATCATCTTTCGTATGTGTCACCTTACTAGTGTACTAATCCCATTCTTGAGGGTTCCAACCCCATGACCTAATCACCTCATAAAGGTCCCGCCTCCAAATACCATCACATGGAGGGTTAGAGCTTCAACATATGAATTTGGGGGAGGGAGACATTATTCGTTTCATAGCAAGCAACCAGGAAGAAGCTGAAGGGATTGCTCTGAGACGAAGGTACACAAATATCTTTGCTTTATGTCCTGCGTGTTCATTCTTGGAAAAGAAGGTAATGGTGGCAAGGAGTGTTGATAGAGATTGAGCACCATGTATGTTCCAGATGGGTACCATCTATGTGCATTTGTACACATTTTCCCATTTTATTCCTCATTGCAGCTTAGTGAAGTGGATTTTTTTCTCACCCCTATTTTAATTAGGAAAAGTAGGAGACATGAAGTAACCTGCCTGAAGCTTTCACCTGATAAATGGTAGGAAATGTGAGCAGAGCAGGGTAAAGGCATTTTTTGGCCTGGCGATCCACTAGTGCATGCAATGCAACTTTTCTCTGGTGCCTTGAATGCCGGCAGCTTCAGGAGCACTCAGAAGCAGCCCCCTCCCTGAGGACACCACCACTCTCGCCTGGGGTGCAGACAGCATGTGCAGTGGTGAGCCCTCCCTGGGGTGATTCCACATCCAGCAGACTGGGTGAGGGCACCTGCAAGGGGTAGAAGGAAGCAGAGATTCCGTGCCCAGTGGAGACAGAGACATTCAAGAGCAGTCTCTCTGCCATAATTAGTAAGCTTCTGAATGGAGCTGAAATGTGGTGTGAGCAAGGAAGGAGGTTGAATGAGGTATGAGTTATTAGTGCTCCTGCCGTGCCGTCTGTGCCTGAGGAAAGGAGAGATTAAGGCTGCATACATTTAGAGCCCATGCTATGTGCCATACCTAGGTTGAGCACTGCTTCAGACATATTTGATTTCATCTTTAGAACAACATTACACAGTAGATATCATAGCCCCCAATTCACAGACAAGGAAACAGGCTCAGAGAAATAAAGTACATCGTCCACGGTCCAGTGTGTTACAGGCAGAGAGAGGACAAGATGTTTACAGTGATAGGAACAGAGCGTGCAGGTCGTTTTCTGCTCACCAGCACCTACTCAAAGCTCTGGTTTAATGATGGTTTCCCAGAGTAGTTATGCAGTAGAAATTCAGACATGTGAGTGGCTGGCTGGTTGTGTGTGCAAGTAAGTGTGCGTGTGTGTTTGTGGGGTGAGTAGGGACAGCTTTTTAATTCTGCTTTATGTTTGCTGTTGGTTGTATTTGTCAACATATGTGGCTCCCTCAGCACATGACTGCCCCCGCCCCCCTCCCATCCCCCATGGAGCTAGCATGCTTCTGCTGCCGGGGAATCTGCTCAGGGTCACCCCTGGTGAGTGGCAGGATTTTAAACAGAGTACATTTGGGTTTTGCCCTGCATTCTCTATCCTCAGTGCTTCCTTCTTCAGAAATAGCCGACTCTGTCTTCCCCTTCATCCATTTGCATTTTTATCTCCTTGGTGTTGCAGCCACACCTTCAGTGCTTCTCTGTATTACTTTAAGCATTAGAGGATCCATTTTTGCCCACTGGCCTCCTCCCTAATGCCTGAGTCTGTGTGGCCATCCCCACGGCTTTAGGGAGCACTGGAGTGGAGATGGTAGGATTTAAATTTATGCCTCACAAGCTGTGAAGTCTGAGTTGGCTCCATTGTAACAGCGTAGTTTAAATACTGACTTACTTGATTCAGTCAAGCAACCAGTTGACTTTCTGGGGCTAAACAATTGACCAGTATGTAGTCAGCACATTTATTGAGTGCTGGTTTTATGCAGGTGCTGTTTTAGGCAATGGGAAAGTAATAGCAAATAAAACAGATAAACTCCTGTTCTATGGCACGTACTTTGTGAGAGGCTGGAAAATAAATACGTAAAATGCCCTGTGATAATTAAACTTGGCTAAGCCATGTTATTCAGTTTTCGGTCAAATACCAGTCTAGATGTTGTTGTGAAGGGATTTCTTTTAGATGTGAGTACTTTTTATATCAGTAGACTTTCAGTAAAGCAGGTTACCCTTCATGATATGGGCAGGCCTCATCCAATCAGTTGAAGGTCTAAGAGAAAAGACTTGGGTCACCAAAAGGAGAAGCAATTCTGTCAGCAGATTGCCTTCAGATTTATGCTGCAATATCAGTGCTTTGCTGGGTCTCTAACATGCCAGCCTGACCTGAGATTTTTGGACTTGCTAACTCCCACAATCACGCAAGCCAATTCCTTAAAATGAATCAATTATCTGTCTCTCTCTTTCTTTCTCTCTGTAATGTATAAATACACATATGTATATGTTGTATGTGTTTGTTTTTCTGGAGAATCTTGATTGATACATGTGCGTGTATGTGTATGTGGTACCAAAATGATATGAAGATCAATAAGGCAGAACAATATGATTGGGGGAGGAGTGATACGTTAGACAGGGTGATCATGAAAGTCTTTCAGATGGAGTAGCCTTTGAGCGGAGATCCAGGAGAAATAAGAATGAGTCTTGTGAAGCTCTAGGAGAAAACTGCTCTTGCTAGTCAGAACAGCAAGCATCAACATCTGAGCGGGTGCATGCTTAACACGTTCAGGGAGCAGCAAGGAGGCAGCCAGCGTGGATGGGATAGCTTGAACAGGGGGATCAGTGATCACTGATGGACACTCTGCTCACAGAACCTGCCATGTTAAAGGACTTAGCAATTTATTCTAAGTGTGATGGTATCAGATCCCGGGGTCCAGATCCAGCCCATGCTGAAGTCCGGAGGGGAGTGGGTGGATGAGCAGAAAGAACACTAGGGGGGCCGTAGGCAGGTAAAAGATGATTTTATTCAGCAGCAGCTCTCATCAACAGCTTTCTCACACTGTCCACCTTTATCTCGGCTGTCTGCTCTGGCTCTGTGGCTCCTGCCGCCCCCCACTCCTGCAGCTGCATGGCCGGCTCTCCCCTGCCTTCAGGGTCAGCATCTTAACTGTTTCTCCGAGCATGAGCAAGCAGAGCTGTGTCCTGGCTCCCTCCTGTCTGCAAGATGGACAGCTTTGACTCTCTCTCTCTTTCTCTGGACGCCAGTGTGCCTACCATGTTAAGCCATGTTAAGCTGAGCCGAGCCCTGAGATCCCCTGTACAGTGTTAGCAGGATGGTTACACCTTTTACGGACAACAGGCCTGGATGTCTGCCTCAGCCTATTCCTTGACCAAAGCACATCTATGTACCTTAAAATGATCAAATGTCACCTGGGTGCAAAGTCACCCCCAGCTGAGAACCACTGGACTAGAGTACTGGTTTTGGAGCGGTCAGAGGAATTGGATCTGAGTAAGATTTTCCCCAAACTAAAAAACTGTTGAATGGTACTTATTGCTATTTTTACACTGAATCAAAAAAAGTTTCATCCTCAGTTTAGAAAATCTTGAAATTAAAAAGAAACAAGAAAATCACTTATAAACCATTTCCTTGAGGAAACATTGATAAAATACTGATATTCAGTATTTTCTATACATATGATAATTATAATATTATCAGTATTGGTTGAGCATGTAGGTCTTTGGCTGGGGTTAATTTATTTCCCTGACTAGTAAAACATTATTCTATATTAGTTTCCTATGGCTGCTGTAACACATCACCACAAACTTGGTGGCTCAAAACAACACAAATGGATTCTCTTACAGTTCTGGAGGTTACACATCCAGTCTTGGTCTCACTGGGTTGAAGCCATGCTGTTAGCGGGATTAGCATTCTTTCTGGAGGCTTTAGGGGAGACTGTTTTTTGACTTTTCCACCTTCTGGAAGTCTCTACTTTCTTTGCCTTATGTTCATCTTCAAAGCCATTAACAGTGGGCCTTTCTTGTATTGAACCACTCTGCCTCCCTCTTCTGCACCTTCTTCCATGTTTAAGGACCTTTGAGATAACTTTGGGTCCACCTGGATAATCCAGTTCAATCCTCTAGTTTAAGGTCATCTTGTTAGCAAATTTAATTCCACCTGCAACCTTAATTCCCCTCTTGCCATTTAACTTAACATATCCACAGGTCATGGGGCTGTTTTTGGGAGGGCATTATTCTGTCTGCTTCAATGACTGTCACCATTTATGTATGAGAAAACTGAGACTCAGTTAAGTAACTTTCTGAGGACACAAACTTCAGCAATCTGTCCAGTAACCTTAACCACTGCACCATGTTACACACACAATTTTCCCTTATAATACTATGTTGCAAGCATTTTCTCAAGTTGATGACTTCACTGCATATGTAAGTCACAAAATCTTTAATCCTTTTTCTATTTTAAAGTATTTAGATTATCCTACCTGCAAATAATGATGAAATATACATCTTCATACTTATTTTTCCTCTGAAGTTTGAATCTTTTTCTCACAAGTCAAATTATTGGGTTAAAAGTCATAAAAGCTTTGAGGGCTGTGGATACACATGGTCCAACTGTTTTCTAGAAGGACTGTTTCAGCATACAGTCCTAGCTGTGCCTGTTTTTGCTCTACCCTCAACAATTTTTAAATTAATTTTCTAGCAAAAAATGGTCCAGTTCTTTATCCTGATATATTTGTTTTTGAAATAAAAATATTCCTATCACTGTGCATCAACACTGGTTACAAAACAGTGTGTCATGGGAAAACTAGGCCCCAATTCAGCGTCTAGTCACTATTAATATAGGTGCACAAAATCTGCTATGTTGTATTTCAATCTTAAAAATATCTCTGAAAACCAAGAGGTTATTTTTTTTCAATGTGGCGGTAAAACTCACCCAATTCATTGGCAGCAAAATCTGAGCTGAACTGACATGAGGATAATGGTGGTTTGAATATTTCTGTTACATTAATTATTCATGTTTCACTATGAAAATATTGATGCAGTTTCCCAGAGAACTGCCCACTGGGGATTTGAGGTAATATATGGCATTTGTATCATTTTACCTTTCTAACATCTGAAAAAATCCTGAGTCTTGAAACACACCTGGCCCTGAGACTAAGACCTGTAGGGTTGTGTGGCCTGAGCCTGGCATGTGCTTGGCTGGGGTGCTGAGCATGGGGATAAAGGATTTCCATGGTGTGATAGTTAATTTCATGTGTCAACTTGACTGGGCCCCAAATGCCCAGACATTTGGCCAAATATTATTCTGGCATGCCTGTGAGGGTATTTCAGGATAATTAACTTTTGAATTTGTAGAATTTGTAGACTGAGTAAAGCAGATTTCCCTTCTTTTTTTTTTTGAGACAGAGTCTCACTCTGTTGCCCAGGCTGGAGTGCAGTGGCACCATTCTGGCTCACTGCAACCTCTGCCTCCTGGGTTAAAGCGATTCTCCTGCCTCAGCCTCCTGAGTAGCTAGGATTACAGGTGTGCACCACCATGTCCAGCTAATTTTTTGTATTTTTAGTAGAAGACAGAGTTTCACCATGTTGACCAAGTTGGTCTCAAAATCCTGACCTCAGGTGATCCACCTGCCTTGGCCTCCCAAAGCGCTGGGATTACAGGCATGAGACACTGTGTCCTGCCCTGAGATTGCCCTTCTTAATGTAGATGTTCTTAATCTAATCCATTGAAGACCTGACTAGAACAGAAAGATTGAGTAAGAGGAAACCCCTCCTGCCTGATTGTTGAGCTGGGACACTTGTCTTTTCCATCCTTTGGACTTCGACTCAAACATTGAGTCTGCCTGGGTCTGGAACCTGATGGCTTTTGGAATGGAACTACACAGTTAACTCTCCTGGTTCCCAGACCTTCAGACTTGGACTTGAACTACACATCTCTCATGGTTCTCTAGCTTGTCAGCTGCAGATCATGGGACTTCTCAGTCTCCGTGATCTCATGAGCTGATGCATTAAAATTAATCAATCAATCTCTTTCTCTCTCTCTCTCTCTCTCCTCAATTGCAGCAGGGCTGTGAAGGCCAGGAAAATGGTCACCAGATCATCTCTCCCCTGATCATGTCTGCGACTGACTAGAGAGAGAGCTGAGAGTCAAAGGTGAACAACCACACTTGTGAGAGCCTAGTGACACATACATACTCCTGGCCCACAGTTGGCAGGAGAAGCATCTCTGCCCTCCTGGTGACCCACTCCTCATGACCCACAGGAGCAAAGGAGCCTTTGCACTTGAAGCGATGGTGTTTAAGGACTTGGTTCCACAGTCAGAGCATCTGATTTGAAGTTGAACTCTGCCTTTTACTAGTCATGTGATTTTGGGCTAGTTAATTAACCTTAAGTGCTTCAGTGTTTTCATCTATGAGATAGGGACCATGATATGACTTGCCAGGCAGAGTATCTGCAATGTTTCAATGACACATGTAAAGCACTTAGAACAGGACCTGAAGCATATTAGGCATTCAGAAAATTGTAAAGATTATTATTGTATATCATCAATTCTAAGATACATTTTTTTCCTCATTTCATCATTTCTATAATGGTTTGTCTTTGCCCATTTTTTCATATTAACATTTCTGAAATTGGAAAGTACTTAAAAATTGATAGAATCTCAGGCATAATGAGATATAGATTTATTATTTGGGTTGTTTCAGGATAAATCATATAGGGAGGTGGTGGTTAGGTACTGTATTTAAGCTCTTATGAACTACAGAAAAGGATTCTCTCTCTCTGAAATTCCATGTTTAATCCTAAACTTCTATTGTTATGTATAATTATGTCCATGTGTCTGTATGTATAGATACATAGATATAAAAGAAATAGATATTCCTGACTATATAGCCATGTCTATATTTGGAGAAACTAGACAAACTTTTTAAAAGTAGTGTTTTTTTTTTTTTTTTTTGTACCATGGGTTTCTGGGTAAAATTTAGTTTCTAATTTATACTATGAACTTAGTGCCTGGTACATAGCAGGCATTCTATAAAAGTTTACTTAGTAAATTAGATGAATTGTTTTTAAAAATAATTTTTCCCAATGAATTTATAATAATTTTTACTTGAAATTGTCATTTAAATAAGTCTATTTTTCAGACTTTAATGACAGCCTTATTTAAAATATTCAACCTCTCTTTTCCAGTTATCTTGCCCATTTCTTTCTTTCTTTTTTTTTTTTTTATGAGACAGAGTCTCACGCTGTCCCCCAGGCTGGACTGCAGTGGCACACTCTCAGCTCACTGCAATCTCTGCCTCCCTGGTTCAAGCGATTCTTCTGCTTCAGCCTCCCGAGTAGCTGGGACTACTACAGGGGCATGCCACCATGCCCAGCTAATTTTTGTGTTTTTAGTAGAGATGGGGTTTCACCATATTGGCCAGGCTGGTCTTAAACTCCTGATCTTGTGATCTGCCTGCCTTAACCTCCCAAAGTGCTGGGATTACAGGTGTGTGCCACCGCGCCCAGCCTATCTTGCCCATTTCTTATTCATTTTCTTCCTCTGGCCTTTCCTTTTCCTTGTCCATTTCCCTTTAGCTTCTCAAATTCCTCTTTCCATTGTTTGTCCTCAGAAACTTCCATCTGAGGCCTTCAACAATCTCATACAACTTCAGTTTAGTTTTGAGTCAGGGCAATGAAGATAAAATATGAATGGGCTTAGGAAATGGTCTTCCACATTCATAAAAGAAAAAAATGTAACATTGCTTCCAGGTCACCCAGAACAAGTTCCAATTCCCAATAGTCAGGGAAGAATTTTTAAAGTGAAAAATCAATGGCTATGAAATTACACATTAGTCCAGGGCAGAGTGCTCTGTCTGTTTTCCCAGTGAACATTCATCTTACTATAGTAATAGTGGCACAGACAATTTGCTGGAGTGAAGTTGATCTATAAGTGTTTTAATTAAAGTTCTGACAGCCAATTGAAGCCTTTTTTATTTTTTGGATGTATCTTATCAATCTTTCTCTGTCAGTGAATAGCTGTGCCTAGGGAGTTTAATGAATGAGGGAGGTGTAAGTTAATGTGGATGTAGTAACTGTTCAGGAGGAAAGGGATATTATGGGTTTCTTTTCTTATAAGCTCCCCAAGCTCAAAATTCTATAAGGCATATCTTAATAAGTGTTTGTTGAACACAAGAATTGATGAAGATTGCTCTAGGACTGTGCTTTACCATAGGATGGGAATTTGGCCATCCTAGGTCTATTTGCGGGCTTTCTGTCTTAGAAGCTGTGTATTCTTGAACAAGATACTAAAACCTTCAAGTTTCACTTTTCTCACTTTTAAATAGGCACAATTAACACTTACCTTATCAGAGCAGGCAGAGTTGAAATCAGAAAAATAAAGAAGACAGTTAAGGCAATGACTGAGTGCCTATTACATGATAGATTTTATGTTAGGCATAGATGACATGGAGAAAACTAGTCTTGCTAATTGTCCCTGAGGAGCTCCAACTTTAGAAGGGAAGATGGACATGGCACACCTAGTGAAAATACAACGTGAAGCCGGTGGCGGTGGCTCATGCCTGTAATCCCAGCACTTTGGGAGGCCAAGGTGGGTGGATCATTTGAGGTCAGGAGTTCGAGGTTTATGCATTTAGCACCTCTCTGCCATTGTTTACTGATATTCCCAAGTTAGACAATCCATGGACCATTTCTTGGGAACAAAATACCTCTTCATCAGTCCTGTTAGAGTTATCTGAAATAGAGGATAAAATATATAGGTTAGTGATATGACCAGAAGTTTTTCGAGAAATTGACATAAGCCATAATATTTTCAATATTATGAGAGCCAATTACATTTGGATGCTGACATTTCTTGGACAATGCTTGGTTTAAACTTAGTCTTCTCAGCCTCAATCATTGACATTTTTTTTTCCAAGTGGAAATGTGAGAATGAAATGAGTACTGCCTGTGGGCCTAGCCTCCCACCTTCCTTCTGTGCTAAGCTTTTGACATGATCAGTCATTGCCATTGTCTCCATCAATGGTCATTTTCATTCCCAACTGGCTTGTATGCCTAGTGGCCGTGGTAATGTCACGTCTCACCTTCTGAGAATACATAGACCCCATGGAGCTGTTTTCCTCTAAGCAAACAAGCTGCCATAAAAGTCAACTAGAGGGAGGGGAAGTGACCCTTAATGGTCTGTAATGATCCACTGTGTCTCTCTTCTTTTGATTAACTTTGGCCTTGGCCAAAAGGTAGCTTCTTGTTCCCACCAAGTCTTACATGTTTCCCTGTCCAATTGTCCTTTCTATGTTCCAAGAAGATGGCATGAAATAATAGATGTGAATTGGCTATAGAAACTGTGAGGCACTATATGCTTTGAAAATTATAAAATTATTACCTTGTTTCCTTCACAGGGATGTTCCTATAGGGACATAGTGGTATGGGGTGACGGGAAGGAGTTAGGTCAGTCTAATCACAGCAGGCAGAGTTGAAATCAGATAAATAAAGCAGACAGTAAGGCAATGACTGAGTGCTTATTACATGATAGATTTTATGTTAGGCATAGATGATATGGCAAAAACTAATTTTGCTAATTGTCCTTGAGGAGCTCCAAGTTTAGAAGGGAAGATGGACATGGCACAACTAATGAAAATACAACATGAGGCTGGTTGCGGTGACTCATGCCTGTAATCCCAGCACTTTGAGAGGCCAAAGTGGGTGGATTATTTGAGGTCAGGGGTTCAAGACCAGCCTGGTCAACATGGTGAAATGCAGTCTCTACTAAAAATATAAAAATTAGCTGGGTGGTAGTGGTGTGTGCCTGTAATCCCAGTTACTCGGGAGGCTGAGGCAGGAGAATTGCTTGAGCCTGGGAGGCAGAGGTTGTGATGAGCCAAGATTGTCCCACTGAACTCCAGTCTGGGCAACAGAGTGAGACCCTGTCTCAAAACAAACAAACAGAAAACAAACAAAAAATATGAAAAGGGATGTCCAAAGTGAGTCACGTGGTGCCACAGGGTACCTTGGAAGGAGGCATGGGCTTTCAATCGAGAGGCAGGGCATCCAAGGCTTCCCAGGGATGACAGGAGAACATGAGATCCATGGAGGTGGGAGTTGCTCTCTTCTGTTCACTGCAATGTTCCCAGCACCTGGAATAGTGCTTGACGTATATTAGATCCCACCCCCAAAATTTGATGAAGAAATGAATGACTGATTTTGAACTGTGAATTGGAAAAAGATGACAGAGATAACTATGACTTGGAGTGAGGAGTATATGAAGACAAGGCATTCCTGCCTACTCTGTAGGGCCTCAGATTTTTCTAGCACTAGAAAATGGGATCTCAATTTTCTAGTGCTAAATGCGGGCTCCTCTTTCCCCCTGCCACTGCCCCCTTAGGCAGATCTATCTTCACTGCAATAAATGGGGTTTGATACAATGACTGAAACAATTCTGCTATTATTAATCAGTTCCAAATACTTTATATCTTTACTTAACCTGGACTTCCAGGGGATATTTGCAATTGAATTTTGACAAAAATCAAAGGAAGCTGGAAGAAATTATTCACCTTTCCAGTATCACCATTACTTTGGTGCCAGCAAAACTCCCACATTTCTTGTGCTTACATTCAAAATGTTGCGAACAAATAATTATATAACTTAGGAGAGCCAAGCAGATGGCCAGTGCCCCAAACAAAGATTGACCACTGGCTCTATTTTTGACTGCCGATATTAAAAGCAAAATTCGAGTAGGCACTTAATAAAATATTTGTTAAATAAGTGAATATGGCTTATGTGTTGTCCCACATTTCCTGATTTGTTTTATAAGAAGGGATTGGTGAATGATGGTGCAGAGTCCAATTATTGGACTCTGATTGCGTGCCAGGAAGAGGTGGAGTGTGTTCTAAACAACACAGGATGTTAGTCTGGAGGGTTTACTTAAGTCTCAAATCTCCCATGGTATGACTTTTGACTGAACACTTCTGCTTGAGAAACCTAGATTGTCTCTACAAATAAGAGTTCCTTTAGGCTTGGACAGTCCCAGTAGTGCATATCTACCCAAAGGAAAAGAAGTCATTTTATCAAAAGACAGACTGGTGGCTCATGCCTGTAATCCCAGAGCTTTAGGAGATAGAAGTGGGGGAATTGCTTAAGATCAGGAGTTCGAGAGCAGCCTGGGGAACATAGAGACCCCATAAACTGGATGTGGTGGTGCACATCTCTAGTCCTAGCTACTCAGGAGGCTAAGAGGAAGGATTGCCTGAGCTCAGGAGTTTGAGGCTGGAGTGAGCAATGTTCACACTCCACCCTGGGTGAAGAGTGGGACTTTGTCTCGAAAATAACTAAATAAATAAAAATAAAAAGATACCTGCACCTGTATGTTTATGGCAGCACTATTCATAATAGCAAAGATACAGAATCAACCTAAGTGTCCATCAATAGAGGACTGGTTAAGGAAAGTGGAATCTATATACACAATGGAATACTATTCAGCCATAAAAAGAATGAAATCATGTCATTTGCAGCAACATGGATGGAACTGGAGGTCATTATCTTAAGTGAAACTACTCAGAATCAGAGAGACAAATACCGCATGTTCTCACTTGTAAGTGGGAGCTAAATAATGTGTACATATGGATGTAGAGTGTAGAATAATAGACATTGGAGACTCAAGAGGGTGAGCTGGTAGGAGGATGGATGATGAGAAATTACTTAACAAATACATGGTATGTTATATGGGTGATGGATACCCTAAAAGTCCTGACGTCACCACTACACCATCTATGTATATAACCAAATGTAAGCATGCTTTCTTAAAAAACACAAGGGGTGTCCTTTAGGCTCTGAGATTCTGTGATTTTATCATCATCAGTTCCATGTACATAACTCTTGTCAAAGGCAGTGAGCTTTTTTGTTCTTAAGGAACAGAGACATTCACATTTGCATTGCAACCCCACAATGAGGGAGTCAAATAAGCACAAACAATTAGAACTGGTCTAAGGACTTCATTTTTATGGGAAAGTTCAGAGATGGGAAGTGGCTTGCTCAGAGTCATGGAGTAAGTTCGGATACAGGCCTAGAATCCAGGGTTTCTGAACTTCAGCCCAAGATTCTCTAGGTTTTCACCATAACAATAATCAATAATAGTGGCATGTTGTTGGACAGGGTCAGACTGAGGTGCACAAAGGCCAGATGGCTTGTCTCAGTGATGTATTTGTCTTTGTGATCCTGCATAAATTGGTTGTGGGTTGTGGGGATCTATTGGCCTGGTTTCCTCTATCATTTTACTGCTCAGATCAGCTCACCTTGCATATTAGATATGTGCCTATGGCATCAGAAGATCAGGAATAACCAAGCCACGGGCTACTCAGGCTGCGCTGGGTCTCTCAGCATGTAGGTGTGTGTTGTAGGCAATACCCTCGCCACTGCCAGATCTGACCCTGGCCACTCCCACCCCCAAGTGCTGATCTTTGGGAAGGCTGCAATTGAGGACATGGAAAAGAAAGAAATAGCAGAGTAAATCACCCACTTTTTCCTCCTGGAGTTTTGGTAGAGTTGACCTAAGATCCTTTGCTTCTCATATGGTAGAGATTGCTGGGTGTACCACCCAGTCTTTCTGAGAACAACCCAGTTAGACATAATGATTTAGAAAAACCCAGGGTTTTTTGGTGTCTAATTGATTGATGATTGATGTCTAATGTGGGACACGAGTGGTTTTTAACATTTTCAAGCACAATTATGTATGTGCATTGACTGTAACCCATATAAAGTTCAGATCACCTGAATGGAAACGGAGACAAAGAAGAGAGTTTAATAAAATAAAGACTTCAAAAATATTACTCATAGAGTCTATGCATACACATATGTAGTCTCTCAATTAGGAGAGAACGAGAAAGAACTGGATTTTCAATCAAAGGCTGTGTATACTTTGTTTAACTGAATTCAGTGTGACAGAAATAATAACCTACAATGTGAATATGAAGGAATTTAGAGGAGAGAAAAATTAAAATCAGTGGGCAATGGCATTTTCCAAAGGCTTCCGAGAAGAGGTGAATTCGACAAGCTTCTTGCAGTGGATCAGTATATAGGCCAGGGTTTAAAAGGTTTGAATTCTATTTGACCTTAAAAAGATTACTGACTTCAATTTTCTTGTTTATAAAATGAGAATAATAATGGTATATGCACTTAGCATTGAGGGAATTAATAAACTATTCTGTGTTATGTGCATAGCAGTGCTTTATATGGATCAAGTGCTAATAAATGTTAGCCATCACTAGTAGTATTATTTTATCCAATACAATGGTTTTCCAAACAATTATGCAATCTTTCTTGAAGACTACCTTGGATAGGGAGAAATATGCTGATTTTTAAGCTATGGTTTCTCAGCTCTAAATTCACAGTTCAGTGTTCTGCTTTGCAATGCGAGGGCTTAGAATCTACACATTCTATTTCTTCTTTGCTAGCTGGCCCCTGCTAGTTTCTCCCCGCTGGAGCACTGGAGAGAAACCAGAAAGCAAGAGGAGGGAGAGAGGACATGTTTCCTTCTGTGTGTTGTTCCTTTCAGTGCCACTTTCCACCCAACAGCTTTTCATCCCAGTTACAGCACTTTATTCCAATCCGCAGCTTCTTTCCATACTTTTCATTGTTTTATTGTACTCCTCAGAGGTAGCCTGGCAACATCCTTCCTCAGGGGACTGAACTCCACCTCTATAGTATAGAGCTCTTCTTCCAAGCTGCTAAGGGAACAGAAGCAGCCGGGTAGCATCCCCTCTTCAGAGAGTTTGGGTCCTAGTTTCCTGGAGCCACTTCTCTGAGCTTTCTGGTTCTGATAACCTCAACCTCTTCCCTTTAATGAACCATAGGGTAGCTGCTTGCTGCCATATTTTCATTCTATTATTTCATCATTTATTTGACAGTTTTCTCATGATTTTTTTAAAAAACCATTTCCCCATATTAAATTGTCTCTGTTAATATAACTAGTGTGGTTTTTTTCCCAAGTGACCTGACTGATCAGAGTAACACTGCAAAGCTAGAAAGCATTTTTGAATTTTCTCATTAAACAGGTTATGGCATTTTTTGTTTGTTTGTTTTTTGGTCCTAATCTGTGACGTCTATCTCTGCTGCCCCCTCTTCCTTTCTACCCATAAGATAGTTTTTGCCATTTTTACCGCTAAAGATTTTTTGAAGTTGATGATTTAAAGCTATTTTTTTAAAAAAACATTTCAGATAAGAGTCATTTCTTGTGCTAGATCAACCTGGTAGATTGGCTAGAAGATAAATAAGAATAAAAACCCCTATTCCTTGGACTGTCTCATGAGCAGTGTTCCTCACCAGGTGGTTTTGAGCTTGGCTTCCAGGTTGCGGCAGATGGTCTTAGCTGTTCTTAATTTCCATCTGTGAATTACACGGTCGAATAATATAGTATTCTTTCTGTCTTAAGTGACAAAAACTCAACTCGGTCTCTTTTAAGAAAAAGAGAGACTTTCTTAACTGAAAAATTCAGGACATCTGTTTCAGGCATAGCTGGATCCAGATGCGGCAAATGATACCTCTAGGAATCTATCTCCTGTGTACACACCCTAAACTAAGTAGGGAAAGGAACACTCTGATTGACTGGCAATAATAATGAAAATGTAAGAAGGACAGTGCATCTAATCAAAATCAGGGGTTTGTCTTCAGAATGAGGAGAAATGGATTCCAGGCAGGCAAATACAGCAAATGTTGCCCATGGCACTATTGATACAGTTGTCCAAAGAATGTGGGTGTCAGCACTGCAGCTTGGAGATTTTGCCTGTTAAGATGGGATGCTTTACTCTCTCTAGGATGCTCACTGCTCCATGCGTGTCATTGTGTCTAGAGTAATCAGCCTTGATGTTGGATACAAGGAGCAAATCTGTGAGAATACCCACTTGCCTGTTTTATTCCTCTGTAACGGTCTTTCTTTCCCTTTTCCTTCCTCCTGGCAATCAGTGTGGTGACTTGGTTGATAAGCTGGGCTCTGAAACTAAATTGCTTGGGTTTGAATCTTGGTACCAATCTGTTAACCCAGTGACTTTGGGCAAGTTACTCTATTGTGCATCTGGATAATAGGACCTTTCTTCATCTTCATGTCTTTCTTTATCTACCTTTCTTCATCAAATACTACAATAGTATCTTTCCCATGAGGATCTAATGAAATTGTAAGCACTCAAACAGTGCCATAAATGGTAAGTAATCAATAGGTATTATCATTATTCTCCCCCTACTGCAAAAACCATTTCCAGTGAGCTGAACCACTGGTAAGCCAGACTGGTCTCATGAATGTTTTACCAGATCTATCTTCCTTTCTTCCCTGGCATTCTTCAGACTTTGTCCCATTGGTCATCTTCCCTCTTGGAAATGAGAGCATTCTCTTAAGGGTATGAGTCTGGCAGTCAGGCACCTCCTGGAATACATCCTGGCCTTTCCGGAAGTAATAGTCCGAATATTTCACAGGTATGATGGCTGTTGGCCCTAGCCATGAGGCAGCATCCTGTAGACTCTTTGATGTATCCGATGTTAACCCTTGAGTTACCATGTCACAGAGATGGCCAGGTATCCTGGTTTAAAAAAACTAGTTTTGCTATCTGAACCTATTTGGTTTCTGAGTCAGGGAGCGTGAGTTCAGGCAGAAAGGGATACCTGTACTTCTCTACAGCTTTTAATAACTGCACAGTATTGCCCGTATGAATGCATTGTGGTTTAGTTAACAGACCTTTGAATATTGAGGCTGTTAGTAACTTTTCTCTATTTATAAATAAAACTTTGTATGTGCTAATATTTAAAAAAAAATTAAAAAACTAGTTATATGTTGTTCTGCTGGATTTTAATGGGGACAACACTCAGGAGCCTGGGGTAGCTGCTTTTTGCAGACTGGCGTGAAAGTCCTCCTGTATTCTCTGTCTGCATGCCTCATGGTCATTAGTCCTGACTGTTCCGCTTACTCATTCCATGATCCTGGGGGGTCACGTAGCCTTTTTCAGCCTCAGTTTTCACAGTGTTCAGCATTAAATGGGTTATCACATGGTAAATGCCTCATAAATATTATTGTTAGAGTAGACCCCGGAACAACACAGGTTTGAACTGAACAACTTTACTTTTATGTGGATTTTTGAAGAAAATACGTTAGAATTTGTTTTGAGATGTGCGACAACTTGAAAAAACTTGCAGATGAACCACATAGACTGGAAATATCGAGAAAATCATGAAAAAGTTTGTTATGTCATAAATGCATAAAGCATATGTAGAATCTAGTCTACTTTATCATTTAATACTATAATATATACACGAATCTATTATAAAAAGTTAAAACTTATCAAAACTTGCAGAAACACAGTATGTGGTGACATTCATAGTTTAGAGAACTGTAAACAAATGCAAAGATGCAGTATTAAATCATAACTGCAGGCAGGGCGCGGTGGCTCATGCCTGTAATCGCAGCACTTTGGGAGGCCGACATGGGAGGATCACAAGGGCAGGAGATCGAGACCATCCTGGCTAACACAGTGAAACCCTGTCTCTACTAAAAAGACAAAAAAATTAGCCGGGCGTGGTGGCGGGTGCCTGTAGTCCCAGCTGCTGGGGAGGCTGAGGCAGGAGAATGGCCTGAACCTGGGAAGCGGAGCTTGCAGTGAGCCGAGATCGCACCTCTGCACTCTAGCCTGGGCGAGAGAGTGAGACTCCGTCTCAAAAAAAAAAAAAAAAAAAATTGTAACGGCATGAAATTAATGGTAGTGCCTACTTGTGTTGCTGTAATAATTTTGTACAGACCTCCTGTTACTATTGGAGGTGAGCTCAAAGGTTGTGTGTCCTCTTAAAACACTGTGTTACCCTTATCATTTCTGTGAGCAGTTTGCCTCTCCAGTAAATTGCACAGTGCAGTGAAGAGTGATCTCTCACAGTTCTTGCATTTTTCATCATATTTAGTACAATACCATAAACTTTGAATAGCACCATAAGGCCCATACGAAGTACCACTAGTGATGCCAGAAGTGCTTCCAAGCAGCAGAGAAAAGCCCTGACATGACAAGAAAAAGTTGAATTGCTTGATGTGTACCTTCGATTGAGGTCTGCAGCTGTGGCTGTCTACCCTTTCAAGACCGATGAATCTATCATAAAGGCCATTGTAAAAAAAGAAAAGAAAATTCATAAAACCACTGAATAATCTACTGTGTGTGTTATCAGTAAGGGTTCCATCAACAATAGGCTGCTGGTAGTTAACATTTTGGGAATCAAAAGTTATATAGATTTTTTTTTTTTCCCTGCAGAACTGGTGTCCTTAACCTCCATATTTTTCAAGTTTCAACTGTAATAATATATTCCCCCATTCTCTACTCCTACTTTGTTTCCATTTGGACTTAAATCTTATGTTTCCTTTGACATTTTAGTATCCCAAATTTTATCTTAAAGAGATTAAAAAAATTCCTGAATGATGCCAATTGATTCTTCAGAAATAGGGGTGTAGGCTCAGCTTACCAAATTTGGGTTCAACCCCTCCTCCAAGATAATTAACATGCACTGATATTCCAGATTCTTTTCCCCTCCATGGTGTCCTGGCAGAGACTTTGTAAGGTTCAGGCTAGGTCTGCACAACACTCTCAGATAAATCTCTCCCTTTGTCACACTGCTGAACTGCTAATAAAGAGAGCAGGCAAGCATTGTAGCAGGGCTTTCTTTGGTCAGAGAGCCCTAATGGTGTGTCAGGATTGTATAATTCACCCTCCAAAAGAATCCAAAAGAGAGATAAATTGTTTGGTTGGGAGAAATTAACTGCGGATTGATCCTATCTGTTTTAATTTAGCACAAGACGGCTTAGACTACTCCAAAGAGCCAGATGGGCTATTGATCTGACAATCGGATAATCAGAGCATCAAAGCTGGGTAGGGGGTGGGGGTTAGAGAATTCGGAGCACCTGGGACTTTGCCAGGGTGGCTTTCTTGGTACAAAAGCCACCCCTTAATTGAGCAAGTGCCTTTGCCTGCTAACAGGTCTTATTAGGAGCCAGAGCTCCTGAGGCCCAGGCCTGGCAGCAGCATGGGGATGTCATGTAAAGAGATGATGTCTTATGCTGGGTGTCTTGGGAGAGAGATGCCACTTGGCAGTGGAAAGGGGATAAGCTGGGGGGCAGGGGAGATGAGAGGGGGGTACTGTGCTCTAGGAGGGCACTGACAAGATAGGAGAGCTGGGATTAGAATCAGGCAGTAGAACTTGGAAGCTACAGGGCCTCTCTTTTCCTCTCTTCCTTTTACTTTATTTTCTTTAAAAAATATTCGATCTCTTTTTCCAGTTTGTTTCACTTCTGTCTTGTCTCTGAGTTACCGCCCCCACCAACACTTGCAGCTGCATTAACCCTGTTACTGGTCTATAAAGAGTGCTTTCTCTGGAGGAGCCAGGGCAGAGGTGTGTATTGAAGCTGAGTGTCTCCAGCTGGGTGAGGGGCCCAAGTGTAAGTGGGGTCACACCGTCCCATTGTCCTGAAGCTTTGTTTGTGGTCAGATTTCTCCTCTGGCCCGCAGAGAGTTAGATGTCTGCTGTTTCAGGACACTCCCAGATGGGTCAGGCAGAGTTCTTGGGATGCCACAGTGATATGTCAGGACGCCCTGACACATGAGCTATCTGAAGGCCCAGCCAAGGCCCACATATCAAAGGGCAAATGGAGTCATGGGGGGCCCAGAGAAAGGGTGGATGATTCCAGAAAATGACACTTGGAACAGAGTTTTGCAAGCTCCCTGTGTCTGACTTTGACAAGACCCTGAGATCCCCTACTCCAAGGACCTGTTTCTGGGGATGGGGCTGGTAGCAGGCCCCGGAAGGTTGTGTTAACTCTGGGTGGTCATCTGTCAGCAGGACTCCGACCAAGGATTCTGCAGTGCAGCAGGGATGTGCAGGTGGATATAAATGTTAGAAGGCAAAGCTGAACTCATCCTGCTAAGGAAAGTCACGACAATGGTATAAACTTAGGCTTTTTAGCTGGGGGCAAGGATATTGGTCCTCTTTTTCCTTATTCTCCTCTGCCTTCCCCTCCATCCTAACCCTTACCCCACTCCTTCCCGGGAACCCAGTGATCTCCGTCATTCACGGAAAATTTTGTCAGAAAGACCATATATCATATCAGGATATCATCAAGTCCCCTGAGCATTTGGTCTATAATGAGGAATAGAAAAAAGTGATACTTAACATAAGCCGGGTCAGATTTATCTGGAGGTTGACTTCTGAGATAACAACATACCATTCCTCTGTTGTTGAAGTATCTTGGATAAATGAGGAGAGGCAGAGGGCAGAAAAGCCTTCTAAGAGAAGGAGATCGTTCCTTTCTTCCTTCCTTCATTCATTTAATTTGACAGTCTACTATGCTAGACTTCTAGACTGTGGGGAGCCAATAATCACTTCAGTGACCTCATGGAACTTGCATCCTTGCATGGAGAGAATGGTAATAAAAAAATTACGTCTCAGGTGTTGAGGGCTAGGAATATATATATTTTCAAGATACTAATTATATAAGATTTTGCGCTTTGTTTAAATGTCAAAATGAAAGCTTTAAATTAAACAGATGTCACTAACCCTAAGTACTTTATATCAGTGTTATTCAGGGGGCAGTTGAATGGGTAGTTTTATAAATTTGTCTTTTCTGATTTTTGATTCAATTTATAGATGGGACAACAGATCCATGAGTTAACCTACATATTCAGTTTGAATTTTTCATAAAGAAAAGCCTGCTTTGCTCCCATTTTCTGTTCATTTGAGGGAAAATAGAATTTTTGATGTCTGAAATAATAATGATTTCTTTTTCCCATCTAAAAGAAATATCAACTAGAGGAATAGCTAGGTTCTTGACATAGTGGAAAAATAATAAAGTATATTAATAGCTGAACAAATGGATCTTGCTGGGAAATATTTTGGACTTTCAATGGTCTCACGGAGATAGAATATTTCTTGAACCTAAAACCCTTTTTTTTTCTTTTGGTATTTTTACAAAAAAGACTAAATGCCTTTTGATTAAAATTGTGGAATCATTTGAAGGTAAGCTTTTGGAATGCCAGGGAACCGAGGCCCTGAATGCATGGAGCACTGAAGCCCACACATTGGCGTCCTCTTGCTAGGAAGCTGGCCTGACCTCCCCTCACTTTCCCTGCATTTTCAGCGTTGCTACGCTAACTAGGGCTCAGGACTCTTAACCTGTAGCTGCAAAAATGATAATTCTTACAAAAGCCTGGCAGATGAAAGGCTAGAGACAGATTCTGTATTTCATCTATGTAAGATGACCTAATAGTGAAGGGAAACTTTAGACTAAGAGAAAACGCCAGTCAAGCCCATTAACAGTCACAGACCTTTGTGTTAGGATTTCACATGCAATTGAATGATCTAGAGACAGCTTGCTTTAGGGGAAACAGATTTTGAACTCAACGAGTCTTGTTTGAGTTCTGGCTAGCTATGAGACTTTGGACCGTCTGACTCTGAACAGGTTGCCTAACCTTTCTTGTCTTCCACATCTTTAATGAGGAAAGTAATAGTATCTACCTCTTGGGATTGTTAAGAAGATTAATGAGTTCATATATTTAAAACATGTCACAGTGTCTAGTGCATAGTAAACATGATATAAGTGTTAGTTATTACTAACTCTGGATCTCAGTTTTCTGACTCATGAGATGATATGCAGCTCAGGCTGTTTAAAAGCCATGAAATGGTGCTGTCTTTTGTAAATAGTAATATACCAAGCAAATGGAAACTAATTTAGGCCATGTTATTTTTTAAAGTTTGAACCTTCCTCTTTAGACAGTCTGATTATTTTCTCTCATTTAATCATTATCCAATTAATTAACAGGAAAATAACCCCCAAATAGGTCCCCATGTATTTTTGCATTTATTACTGGTGGTTTGTACTGAGAGACTTCAGAGAAGATTTTTATTTAAAATGTTATGCAAAATCAATATAATCCATTAAAACAATTACAAAAATAATGACAAATGAGCAAAACAGATAATTATTTATGAGTAGACCTGAGAGATATGAGAGGCCCTTTTGAAACACTTAGACTCCGGGAATAATTCAATGCTGTCTAACTCAATTCACTTGAAATATTCACTTGAAAGTATCTACTAGGTATCAGGCAGTGTGCTAGCACAGGAGAGGTTAATATTTAAATTTCTCTGCCCTCAAATAATTCTCATTTTAAGAAAAGGATCAGATAATAACATGTGTAAGTATAATACAAGGCAAGATATGAGGGGACCTAAATTCTCTGTGATTTCAGAGAAGAAAGTTATCCCACTAAGTGAATGGGAATATAATCACAGGTTTTAAAGTCAGAAGAGAATTTAGTGATGATCTTACTTAACCTTTCATGCAATTAGAATTTTTTTTCCACAATAGCATTCATTCATGGGTCAATTTATTTACTTGCTCATTCTGTAATTCCTGAGTGCCTGCTGTATATCACAGATGTAGGACAAACAAAGGTTAATAGGACATGATATTAGTGTTCCTTTTTGACTTGGGAGGTCAATTTTTTTCTCTTAAGACCTTCAAATGATTGGATGGCCCACCTGCGTGATGAAGGGTCATCTGTTTTAGTCCAAGTCTACTGATTTATTTTTATTTATTTTTAAATTTATTTTGAGACAGGGTTTCGCTCTGTCCCCCAGGCTGGAGTGTGGTGATACAATCATGGCTCACTGCAATCCCTGCCTCCCGGGTTCAAGCAATTCTCATGTCTCAGCCTCCCAAGTAGCTAGAGTTACAGGTATGTGCCAACAGACCTGGCTAATTTTTGTATTTCCAGTATAGATGGGCTTCCATCATGTTGGCCAGGCTGGTCTTGAACACTTGGCCTCCCAAAGTGCTGGGATTACAGGCGTGAACCACTGCGCCTGGCCCAAGCCTACTGCTTTATATGTTAATGTCACCTAAAAAATATCTTCACAGAAACATCTAGAATAATGTTTGACTGAATATTTGGATACTGTGGTCTAGTCAATTTGGTCATCATAGATAAAATTAACCATCACAGATATCATCCTTGCCCCCAACGGCCTTGCAACATTGAGCAATATATGTATGTGAAAAGATTTACTGTTCTGTGTAATTGTTGTTAATGATAGAGGGAAATTCCAGGAACTGTGGGGCACAAGGAAGGGGGCAGCTAATCTAACCTGAGAGTGTCAGAGAGGGCTTCTCAGAAATGGACATCCAGGCTGAGTCCTGATGACTTTCATCATAACCATGTGAGGCAGACAGCATTGATCTTCTCAATCTTGGCGAGGTTGAGAAGAGCACAATATATTGAGAAAACACAAAGAGCTAGGAAGAAGGAATAAACACACACACACACACACACACACACACAGAGGGGGAGAGAGAGAGAGAGAGAGAGAGAGAGAGAGAGAGAGAGAGAAGCTACTGTAATCACAGACTGAAGGTTGAGTATTGCCAAAGATAGCCTGGCTATTTTGATACACTATTATTTATTGAAATTTTAGTAGCAGCTAAGTGGTCTCCCATATAGCTCAAGTCATATGTATTAAAACACTATATTTGTAAACGTCTTTTCCCCACTGCCTAAATTTCTACAGCCCTTCCTTTTGCCACGGCTTTCTTCCTATATGGATCCTATTTCAAGTAATGTGACATCTTTTCATGATTGTATATATGTGTCTGAAACTGTATAAACACCATATCTAACTCTCACAAAAACCTACATGTTAGATAATTTTATGTACATATCAAAAGTGAGAAGACTGAGTATCTTAGTTGAGTTATTATTTGTCCTCAGTTCCATAAGCATTGAAGGGCAAAGGCAGAATTTGAACCTAGGATTTTCTTACTCCAGCAATTTCAGCCACAACAGGAGGGTCACAAGAAAAATGGCTGCTGGTGCTGGATGAAGTAATTGAAATGAGTGAAACAGGTGTGTGCACATGCACATGTACCTGCATGAGGGATGGGACTGTAGCAAATTGTAGAACTCATGACTCTTCCAAAAAGGGCAGGTGCTACTCAGCTCCATCCAAATGCTGCTGCATGGAAAACAAACCTTGCCTTGGCAGATCTTTAGTTTTCAAGAGTAACTGGAATTTTGTTTTTATTTTTTCTTTCTTTCTTTTAAAGTATGAAATCTCTTTATTTTCAATGCTGGCCCCAATACATAAAAACACCATGTAGGCCAAATAAAACACACCTACTGGCTGGGTGGTTCCCATGAGTCACCAGTTTCTGACTTTTGATCTATACTATTATTCCTTCTAATATATAAATATTTCTAACACATTAACATTGTAACACCTCAGAGTGTTTAAATTTGTAGTAATAATATTTGTGGAACTAAATGTGGTCTCACATGACTTTCATCATAACCATGTGAGGCAGACAGGGAATGATCGTTACACTCCTATTGTCCTTGGACAAACTGAGGCTAAAGGGAATTATCACACCTGTCCTAGGCCACACGTGACTGAAAAAGGACTTGTGTCTTTCACTAGAATGCAGTCTTTATTATCCTACGTAGCTTTCTTCAACACTAGGTGAGAAAACAAGAATTAAACTAACCAGGATATAGAGTGAAAGGGAAAAAGGCCTGTGGCTCTTTATAGATTGGTGTTTAAGGAAATTAGAGAAGTAGAAATGCAAGAGAAATGGTCAAGAATCAGAGCTAAGCTGGGAAGTTAGGTCTTGGCTGCTCTCAGACTCCAAAGAAAGATGTGGGCCATGACATACCCAGTCCCTAACCCAGAGCTTCTTGTCCAAAGTGGGTATCAGTCCAGGGCTCTGATGGGATTCCTCTGATCACAATGACACTTGAGTTGAAAGAAACTTTTCAATTATCTAATAATTCATTTGTTGAATACTCGATTACTAAGAACCTACCATGTTCCAAGTGGCATGTGGTTTCCTTATCTCTCTGTTCTTCCCCTTCTCACGAAATCAGATCTGGAAGCTATGGTCCTAGAACTTGGAAGGTTGAAGAATGATTTGTCTATTTAAAAATATAAACCAATTCTTTGTTCTGTTGACTGTCATCATGGAAGTGGTTGTCCTTGGGAGGAAGTGGAGAGATAGGAATTGGATTCTGAAAACAATCTATTCTTCTGCTGTTTGAGACTATGGTACTTCTAGCAGATTGAGGCCTAAATGGAATATATTGTTGTCTGAAAATTTGAATAATGTGTAAAGGACAAACAACTCAATTTGCATTAATTAACGTACACTCTTTACCTTCTGTAAAATACAATTCAATATGATATGACAGCATGCTGTACAATATGATATGATACAATAGGGACATTGTGGTTTGAAGAGATTCTGGGGCTCTATGGGAATGAGGGGTTTAGGCAACAAAGTCATCTCAGGTATCTCCTATTTGCCAGCTACTGTAGTAGGCCTTGGGGAATACAGAAGGGTGCAAGACTTCTCTCTGCTCTTGAGTAGACAGTGAATCCCAGGAGGGATGACAGACTTGTAAAGTGAGCTTTTCAACTCCGTAGACCTGGGGTCTATGAGAGTACAAGGGAGCCTGATGGAACCTGGAGGGTCAGGGAAGACTTCCAGAAGAAGTAACTCTAGATCTTGTAAATGGCAGCTGTAATCATCTGAAGCCTTTGCGGGGAAAATGCTATCTGTGTATTGCTTTAATATTCGACCTGTGGACAGTGATGCACTAAGAATAGGGCAGGATGCTGGGCGAGGGCAAAGCAAGGCTCTGGGAGAAAATATGAAGCAGACACAGGCAGAAGAAACAAACTGGAAAACTGATGAACAGGTAGCTCGGTGGAAGTGTGGAGTTTAGATGCGCTCAGGCACTACAACCAAGGAAAAGAGAGGAAGAAAGGATACAAGGGCAACGTAAAGGACTGGCAAGAAACTAGTCAGGGACCAGAGATCACAAAAGTAAGAGAACATGCGATAAGAAGAGTCCAGAGCAGTCACCTAAAAATTAGACAGGAGACGCCAGTGTCAGTATCTCTAGGACCTGATTCCAAGGGAACATTTCCTCCTCATGTCCTTCCCAGGAGGATAGAAGCTCATTTCTTGGCTAAAAGGCTGATGGGAGCCTGGGTGCGGTGGCTCACGCCTGTAATCCCAGCACTTTGGGAGGCTGAGGCGGGTGGATCACGAGGTCAGGAGTTCAAGATCAGCCTGGCCAAGATGGTGAAACCCCATTCTCTACTAAAAATACAAAAATTAGCTGGGCAGGGTGGCATGTGCCTGTAATCCTAGCTACTCCAGAGGCTGAGACAGAGAATTGCTTAAACCTGGAGGGGTGGAGGTTGCAGTGAGCTGAGATCGCGCCACTGCACTCCAGCCTGGGTGACAGAGTGAGACTCCATCTCAAAAACAAAAAACAAAACAAAAGGCTGATGGGAACACTTGGCTGGAATAGGCCAGGAATGGGCAGGAATTGGAGGAAGTTTCTTAACATTAAGTTATCTAACATTTTGATGAATGATTCTAGGCCATGGGAAACATCTCAAATGATATCAAATGGTTTAACAATGAAATTTTTTTCTTTAATTTTTTGTCTCATGGCATGAACTATTCATGGACTGTAATATCTGATTTCAGCTTTACTCAAACATTTTAATCCATAAATGTTCACAAGCGATTCATATAATTATGGAAGTTGGCCTTCTGGGTTGACGGTGGCCTTTTTTCCAGTTATGACACGTGCTTATAGATGCTGACACTTGCTTATAGATGCAGATGTGAAGCAATCTGATGTTTCCTCTCTATGTGTCACTGCGGAGGAAAGTTACAGGAAATACACAGAGAAATATTTTAAAGATTAATATTAAACATGTTAATATTAAAGGGTTAAATAGATTAATATTAAATATATGAAAGAGATTAAAGAGTGGCCTGAGGCAGCAGAGTACCTAACAAATTCTGCTTTCTGTTCTCACATGAATTGCAATTTTTTAGATCTACTTAGGCATCTTACTTAGGTTGGAAGTCTAATTGCAAAGTTATTAAAACAGCTCCAGATAGTTGCATAGTCCCTCCTAGAAAAACAACATAATCAAAACGACTAACATAAATAACCATCTACAAGCCTGGCATTATTCTGTCTGTGCTACAGGTGCAGAAACTGGAGCTCAGAGAGATGAGAAGAAACAGTGCATCATGGTAAGCTCTGGGGCTTTGAAGTTCCACTAATTGGTTGGGATCTTAGTTCTGCCTCTCGCCAACTGCACATCCTTGGGTGATTTGCCCTTCACTTAGCTTTGGTTTTCTTTCCTCATGCCGACAGTCCTCTATTCTCTCCTTACAAGCACCCTGTTACTTCTGTTGTGTAGTGTATGCCAAGGAATGGAACCGCCAGTCTGGTCCTTGGATCTCATGTGGGCCTTTTATCTGGAGCCTCTTCCTTCCTCCATCCCATCACAAGTCCTGGGGCTTTTGCACCAAACACTTTCCAAATCTGTTCACTTTGCTCTGTCCCCACCACTCCAATCCATGATCTCTCTTCTCACTTCTGGTCCCCTGACACCATCTTCTGCTCACCCTGCTTCAACCTCTTTCTCTACAAGCAGCCAGAGGGAACTGTTTAACCTTCAAATTTAATCTGCAAACTCCTCCATTCATGCCCTTCTTATGGCCTCCTAGTGCTGTGAGGATAGAATTCAAAATTTCCCACATGGTTAAGAAGCCATGTGCCTATGTCTCTAGCCCCACATCCTGCCATATTTCCTCTTTTCCACATTTCAGCCATTCTGTGCTATTCTCAGTTTCTCAAATGGACTACACACTCTTTCCCTCTCACATAACCTCCACACTTTCATTCTGTCCCTTCATCAGCCCATTTTCTTTGCCTGGCTAACTTCTATTCAATTATCAGGAAAGGCTTCCTGATCCTGATTGCTGAACTGGATTAGGTACCTCTATCATACGATCCCACGGAACTCTGACCTCCTTTCTCCTGATACTCACCACACTTGTAATTTCTTGTTTAGCATGTGTATTCCCAAATGGATTGTAAGTTCCAGCCTCAGTGCTATAGGTCCTGTGCTTATCACATAGTAGTTGCTCAATAAATATTTGCTGAATGAATGCATAAATAGGAGCATTGTGAAATTAGTTAGGTAAAAGAGTAGAATAGATCCTAGGACAAAGTAAGCTTTCAATAAAAAGTAGCTCTTCTACAACATACTTTCATCTGAAAGTTTGTAAGTGCAGAGCTGAGATTGGAAACTTGGTCTCTTTGATTTAAAAAACCATGCCCTTTCTTCTATAACACCTTATTTGCAGTTTCTGACTTAAATGTTGATAATTTTGGTTTTAGTTTACCAAACCTAGTAGAGTATAATCCTCTTCTTGTTGAAGGCTTTCCACAAATTAGACTTGCTTATTGAGGAAAACGAATGATCTACCTTTAAATAAATACCTTTCAATAACTTGCTTGGCCCAGGTCAAGTTGACCAGACTCCTTAAAAGGCACAATGAATTACAGTATTGTCCAAAACTGTGGAAGATACAAGTGAGGGATACTGGCTCAAGGAGGAGTCGAGTCCAAGGGGTTAGGGTCAAAACAGACAAAGAATGGTGATACAATCTCTGCAGCAAGCACACATATAATTTCCATGTAGCTGGATGTGTCTGGCTCCCATCGCTTCTAGCAAAACATCTTCTCTGACCTGGCTTGTGATTGTGTAATTGCTCCATGGAGCCTGGCTTCTCTCAGACTTGACAAATGTGAAGACCACAGACAAACAATGGATCAGTTAACCCAAACTCCACCAGCATTGGAAAGACTTGTGATGTGTCTTAGGAACATGACACATCTGAAACAATAGGAGTACGACAATAATGTCTTCCATTTGCCCAGCACTTTCAGTTATAAATACTGTATGTATTTATAAACGTATCCATGTGTCTTAATCCTTCCACAAATCCAGAAATTAGGATAGTATAGTTTAAGGGTGCTTGGTGGCATTCATGTCTTATGATGGGGTGGAGTTTGTTCAATCCAGGAGAAGATAATGAATTTGTCATTTGAGAAAAAGTATTTAAAAAGGAGTCTGAAGGCCTGGCTTTTAGTCCGGCTTTATTTTATTTTATTTCGTTTTATTTTTTAGCTGAGTATCTCTCAAAGTTCATTTTACCTCTCTGGATCTCAATGTCTTCATCAACAGTGAGGATCTGAATAACTTCCCTGACCGCCCAATAGGGCTATTTTAAAATTTATATAAGTTAATAAATGAGAACCATTTTATAACTGTAAAGTAGTATTCTAAAATCAAGTGTTGTTTTTGTTGTTAATATCGTAGAGGATACATAATATGGTAATTCCTCATTGCTTTTTTAATAACAATGACCTGGAATAATAATGCAATCATTCATGTTAACTAATAGTAGTTATTAGTCGTGATACAGGAGAGAGGGGAAAGTAGAGGCAAACTTCCTCCCCACTCACTGTTCCCGGGCAGCCTCTGCAGGCAGGTGTCCCTGGCCCCAGGGGGAGCACAGCAGAATGCAGTTTAGCTGCAGATAATTTACTCCAAAACAGAAAGGTGGGAGGGCTGGAGAATGTGGCCTGCCTGTGAGGGTCTAGTGGGCCTCTTTACACTGAGGCTGACTGACTCACACAGTCCCTGAAGCCTGGGACCAGGAAAGGTCTTTCTCCAAAGCCCTTGAAGCAGAGAAAAGCAATGCTTCCACAAAGAAAAAGTGGAAGAGGCTGGATTGTGTCAGTTCTGTTTCTCCTTCCAAATGCACTGTTCTTCTTGGGTGGGAGAAGCAGGGAGTGGGAAGGGGAGGGAGTGAATAAGAGAGTAGAGAAAGGCCAGGAGTATTACATCAATAGATGTCCTTCTGAGAAACTAAGATTTGCAATTTCCCCAACAGTATTATTTTAGTATCATTGCTCTTCACTTTACATCACAATTACCATGTTTGGAGTTTATTTCATAGGCAGTTAGAACTCACTGCAGAATCAACCTTTGTGATCCTGCGCTAGACACCATTTTGCTTTCTTTTAGCTTCCTCCTCTCCTCTCTTCTCCTTTCCTCTCCTCTCCTCTCCTCTCCCCTCCCCTCCCCCCCTCCTGTCCTTCCCTCCCTCCCTCCCTCCCTCCCTCCCTCCCTCCCTCCCTTCCTTCCTTCCTTCCTTCCTTCCTTCCTTCCTTCCTTCCTTCCTTCCTTCCTTCCTTCCTTCCTTCTTTCCTCACTTCTTTTATTTTGAAAGCACAGTCACTTTAATTTGATCCTGCAACAGCCTTAGGAGAAATAGTAGGTGATATTATTCTCATTTTATAGGAGAGGAAAATGAAGCACAGAATTGAATAATTTGCCTCAGATCACAGAAAATGGCCATGGCAGAGTTGGAAAAAGCACATAAATCTCTGACTGCTGGGCCAAGGCCATTGTGGGCTATCATGCTACTGCTTAGACAATAGAGTGACAGCTTATGGACAGTACAGTTTTAAAGGTAGCCCTCATTGGGAAATCGTGTATACTCAAAGTGATACTGATCGCTGTGGGTTTGCATTTAAAGGCACAATGTATCTCTGTACCCCAGGTTCACATTCCCAGAAGTTTGATATCCTCACACAAGGAGACGAGCTGAGGTTGAGGCTGACCTAAAGAGCCACAGATTCCCATAGTCCTCTTCATCCTCACTCAAGGGAAAATGGCGTGTTCTTAGGGTAGAATGCAGGGCAGAACCATCTACCATTGTGAGAGGAAACACTTAGAAGTGCTTACTATGTTCTAGTTCCTGCCCCAAACACTTTACATGTATGATCTCATGTGACCTTCACAGCAATTCTAAAGTATTTGTACTTAGTTGTCCCCACTTTTTACACATGTGGGGATTAAGGCAGAAGATGTTAAGTGATTTGTCACATGTCATACAGTTAGCACTTGATGAGGCTTCAATTTGAATCCATAAAACTTGGATTCAGGGGTAACAAACATCACCACTGAAGTTGGCTGCCTCATCTGAATGTACACCTGTGTGCATGCATGTGTGTTTGAATTGTTCCTGGTATGTTTGAATTAGACAAATTTAAGATACTCACAATGTAACTTTACTCTCAATCCTGTTATCTTCTATTTTAAAGCTATAGATTTTAGAAATTTTAATCTCTCTGAAGGTAATTTCTCAATCATGATTTCCACTGCAGGGCACAGGTGACGTCTTATTTATCTTCACAACCCTTTTAGTGTCTTTAGCATTGTGCCTGCCTGATAGTATCTGTGCATAAAATATTTGCTAAATGAATTCCTGATACTTTTTTCTTTTTTTTAACTTTAATTTTAAGTTCAGGGGTACAAGTGCAAGTTTATTACATAGATAAACTTTTGTCATGGTGGTTTGTTGTACAGATTATGTCATCACCCAGGTTTTAAGCCTGTCACTCATTAGTTATTTTTCCTGATCCTCTCCTTCCTCCCACCCTCCACCCTCAGAAAGGCCCCAGTGTGTGTTGTTCCTCTCTATGTGTCCATGTGTTCTCGCTCTTCAGCTCCCACTTATAAGTGAGAACATGTGGTATTTGGTTTTCTATTTCTAACAGTTTTTGCTATTATAGTTTTTGCAGTTTTTTGAGAAAGTACATGGATATATTTCCTAGAAACCTTGTTTGCTTGTAAAAATCTTGATTAGAAAAAATACTCATCTCTGTTGGAAATGTTACTTTATTGATCTCTGAAATTATGGTTTTATTAGTATCACTGCATGCACCTGGGTATTTGAGAGTAAGCAGAGGAATTATTAATGCCTTCATAAGAGTCAATAAATGTTTGATTATTTAACATTTCTAGGTCTCAATTTATTTTCTCATCTGTAAAATAAGAAATTCAGATTAGATGATACTTAGTGTACCAGCATTAAGATTTTATGATCTTACTCAGGCCATTTAGGTATTTTCAAATACCCTGATATTTGGCATTACAAAGCTCAGTTATCTAGATATCAAATTGACTTTTACAATTTTTATATTCATTATTAATGAAGTTGCTGTCTAAGAGGGCATACAAGGTGACGTCTGCTTGTATATTCTTCCTCAGCAAACTCACAGTCGTTCTTTAAGACCCAGGTCTGACATTACCGCCTCTGGAAAGCTTCTCCCGATCCTCTTACCTCAATCCTCAGTATCCCTCCCTGAATTCTCCAGGCTCAGTAGGTTTCTAATCATCTGAGGTCTCATTTTGCCCTGAACATGTTTCTGTTATTAGATTTAACCCATCTGCTCCATTAGTCTGTGAGCACCTGAGAAAGAGGATACTCTTCCTGTTGAGGTTGCTAAGCTCACTACTTTCACTTCCTTTACTATGAGGTCTGCACTCATAAAGCTGAGCCAAGGAGGGAAAGAAGCATGTACAGAAAGCATCAGTTGAGCCCCTGGATCCAGCTATGCCTAGAATTTTTTTGTTTCAGTTAATTGAGCCAAAACATCCTCCCTTTCCCTTTCCCTCAGTCTAGATTCAGTTGGATTCTTATCAGTTGTATACGCAAGATTTATAGTTTTTGACCTCAAGAGGCCCTGTCTAGTGGGAGAGATAGATATGTAATTGAACCATTGCAAAAGAATTCTAGGGAAGAGTTCAATACATAGCGTGCTACAAGAGTGCAGCAGAAGTGTTCCTTACGTGTGAAGTTCTAGTACCCAAAGTGTAGACTGTAGATCGGCAGCATCAACAGCACCTGGGAATTTGCTGGAAATGCAAACCCCCGTCTCAGGCCTATTGAAAGAGAATCTGCATATTAACAATACACCATGGAATACTATGCAGCCATAAAAAAGGATGAGTTTATGTCCTTTGTAGGGACATGGATGCAGCTGGAAACCATCATTCTCAGCAAACTATCGCAAGAACAGAAAACCAAACACCGCATGTTCTCACTCATAGGTGGGAACTGAACAATGAGATCACTTGGACTCGGGAAGGGGAACATCATACACCGGGGCCTATCATGGGGAGGGGGGAAGGGGGAGGGATTACATTGGGAGTTATACCTGATGTAAATGACGAGTTGATGGGAGCTGACGAGTTGATGGGTGCAGCACGCCAACATAGCACAAGTATACATAGGTAACAAACCTGCACATTATGCACATGTACCCTAGAACTTAAAGTATAAAAAAAAAAAAGATACCCAGGTAATTTATTTGTACATTACAGTTTGAGGAAGAGCTGCTATCAATGACAGTGGGAGGGATATACTTAGTGACATTTTCCCATAAAGGATGGCACTTAAGATGAATTTTCAAGGATGATTAGGACCGCACTCCAGGAAGAATGATGGAGAACAGGAGGAGAGGACTTAAGTTTCCAGGCAGAGAGAGCAGCAGTAAGAGAAACAGGAGTGGTGGCAATTTTGAACACAAGAGAGCAGGTAATGGTGAGAACAAGGCTGAACATGTTGATCAGATGTGATTTGTTGTGAGGCACAGGGGGGCCCTTCACAATAGCAACACATTATTTTGAGGGGTCTTCAGACCAACCTGATGACTTCAGTGACTGGAAATCCATGGTAAAGGGAGAAATTTACTATATGACTCTTAACAGCCATCACTTGGAGGAATGATTCACTTCCTGAATTTACCATCGCTGCAGTTAGAAAGCCTTAAAAATGATCATTGATCTCGCAAACACACATTGCCCATATTACAGTCAAATTTCTTCTTTCCTAGGATTGCCAGGGTTTGCCTTTTAATGGCTAGTTTTGAATTGATTCAAGACTGGCAATCAATGGCAAATCTTGAGGCTTCCCCTGAAGACTGCTTTTGATTGTATTCTGATATTAGCATCAGTCAGTTACTGCATTTTCCTGAGTCATCCTCCCCATCTTCCAAAGAGGTGGCTAAACAGAAAATGTCTCTTCTTAAGTTCCTTTGTACACCTCTTTTGAAGTTTGTAGGGAGATGGGAGAAGATGAAATTTGGAAGAAAACTGTGAATAGAAAAAGTGAAACAAGTTGAGATTAAATTAAATTTATGACATGACAGGGCAGGCTCATTTTGCTTCATGAATAATGGTTAATCACTGTTTGAATCAGAGACTATTTACTAGCTGGTCCTCATAAATCAGGGCTGGTGAGTAGAATTATTTATCATGGGCTAATGTCATGTGACTTTAATATAGCCAAATATTTTAATAAGATTGAAGAGTCTTAGACACAAATGTTTTAAATGATGGCAGATCTCAAGGCACTGAGAGAAGAACCTTAGGATTTTTGAAGTCAGGTGCTGTCCTTTAAAAATTGAGCTTTAGACTGGGTGTGGTGGCTCATGCCTGTAATCCCAGCACTTTGGGAAGCTGGGGTGGGTGGATCATGAGGTCAGGAGATCGAGACCATCCTGGCCAACATGATGAAACCCCGTCTCTACTAAAACTACAAACATTAGCTGGGTGTGGTGGCACTTGCCTATAATCCCAGCTACTTGGGAGGTTGAGGCACGAGAATCACTTGAACCTAGGAGGCAGAGGTTTCGGTGAGCCGAGATCGCACCACTGCACTCCAGCCTGGCGACAGGGTGAGACTTCATCTCAAAACAACAGCAACAACAAACAAAAAATACTAATTGAGCTTTAATGATGTCTATGTTCTCTCCCCAACACCTGGCCCCTCCTGTCTACTACACCCCTGGCACATGAGATGTGGCCAGATTTATGGTACCTGGGTCATTTTCTTGACTTCTTTTTCCACGTTATATAAGCTATTAAATGTAATTTATAAGAGTCAGGAACACATTCTAAATGTGAACACATTTACAACTATTGGAGGGAGACAAATGAGGGAGGTTATTTGATGCAGGAAAAGAAGCACAGGCTGGTGAGCCTAGTATCATGAGATTTAATTTCAATCCTGAAACTTGCTGTGGGACCTTGAGCTCATTTTTAGTCTTCATTCTGCAAATGAATCGAATTCTATAACCCTGTTGGGTTCTCTACCTTCTCTACTGGATCCCCTATGCAATTTTTATGCCAATAAGATACTTGGCTTTAAATTTGTGTGTGTGTGTGTGTGTGTTTTCTCTAACATCTTTCAGAGAAAAGGAAAATTCAAAAGGGCATACTTGGATGATGCCTACAGAAGTTAATGAAGGACACAAAAATATGTTGCTTAGGATTTCTAGGGGAAGAAAAGAATTGTATCTTGAATTAGTGCTGTCTCCATGAATTGATTAATTGATGGTTTCACTATTTAACATGCGTCTCTGTATCCTAGCCATGTGCAGGGTGCTAGATGAATGAGGCAGTATGATTTTTATGTTTACAATCTGGGGGAAGATTACTAGGCCACATGATACATGTTAGCATAATTACTAGCGTATGATCTAGTAATTATGATCTAATAGAATCTAATAGAATTTATCTAATCGAATCAGCTTTCTAAATGATCTAATAGAATCAACTTTAATAGGAGGCTTTGGGAACTAGCAATGAATCCTGGGGAAGCTGGGGAGTACTTCAAAATTAGGTGGGAATTGAGTTGGTTCTTGAACAATGAGTAAGAGTTTGTGAAGCTAGGTCTGGCAGGGAGAAGGAGCAGGGAATAATGAGAAGAAAGTAAAGTGCAGACTGTAGCTGGGGCTCTCCTCCCTGCCCACCCTCACTATTTGTGGTGGAAGGGCACTTGTAGAAATGGACCACTGATATGGCCTTAATGAAATGTAAGATGTCAGTGGCATCTATATCCACAGCCACCAGCAAACTGCTATCCTTCCAACACAGAAAATCTGCAGCAGTCCCTGGAAGGAGAAGAGTGAATTGAAAATACGGGTTACTGAGTAACTTTCCAAGCTAATAGTTATGGTGGAAAGCAGTGGAAACCTCATTTCTTTGTTATTACCTCAAGAAGAATACAGGAAAAGGGATCTTCAGATCTTCAATGAACTACAAATGCTCCACCCCTCTGTTCTGAGATGCTGAATCCATGTGGTTGATCCATGTGCTTCACTTTCTGCTGCTGCCCTGACTAGTCCATTTCAAGAACGTAACTTAGTGTTCATGACCCATGTCCATACAAAGCCTACACGAATTTTTTGAAAAGCTCAGCTATGAGAGGGAGAACTGGTAACTGGTTCTTACCAGAAGAGTATGTGTGGTTGTGATACATTTTTAAAAAGATGGGCTATATCAGAGTATATTCAAATGTTGATGGGAAAGAATCTGGCAGAATGAGATTTTATGTAGGGAGAAAATAGATTGTTAATGGTGTAACGTCTTCTGAGAAGAAGAGGAATGGGACCCAGAGTGTAAGAGGAGAGAGGGGTCTTGAACAAGAGAAACTACTCTTCTATTAATACAAGAGTAGAGTTAAAAAAAAAAAAAAACCCCAACAGCTTAGGTAGCTTTTGTAAGGGAGGTTGAGAGTGTCTGGATGGTTTCTGTTTTCTCTGAGAAACCCCATGCCGGGTCATCTGGTAATAGTGAGATGGGGGAAAGGAGTAGGAAGTGGAGTTCTAAAGAGAAATAGAGGAGTTTTGAAACAATTGTGAAAAGTTGGAGAAAGTATCAGCCAGAGAAACATTTAAGTATTCCCAAGGTCCAGTGGAGGTTCTGGGATGGCTCCAATGTGCTCACTGTGCTTGACAATTTGTTTGCCCCTCCTAAACCTCCAGAGACTGACTGTACCGCTACGTCGACCATCTCTTTTGCTTTTTTGGGAGGCTTTGTCAATGGGAAGAACTAGCAGGAGATCAGAGAAGGGGAGGAAAAGAAGGTCATGGTGTTGATTGCATTGAGTTCCGCATTGTGGGGGCTGCCAGGGTCTAGTTGTGTCTTTCTTTTCTTTCTTTCTTTTTTTAGTTATTATACTTTAAGTTCTAGGGTACATGTGCACAACATGCACGTTTGTTACATATGTATACATGTGCCATGTTGGTGTGCTGCACCCGTTAACTCATCATTTACATTAGGTATATCTCCTAATGCTATCCCTTCCCCCTCCCTCCACACCACAACAGGCCCTGGTGTATGATGTTCCCCACCCTGGGTCCAAGTGTTCTCATTTTTCAATTCCCACCTATGAGTGAGAACATGGTGTGTGGTTTTCTGTCCTTGCAATAGTTTGCTCAGAATGATGGTTTCCAGCTTCATCCATGTCCCTACAAAGGACATGAACTCATCCTTTTTCATGGCTGCATAGTATTCCATGGTGTATATGTGCCACATTTTCTTAATCCAGTCTATCATTGATGGGTTGGTTCCAAGTCTTTGCTATTGTGAATAGTGCCACAATAAATATATGTGTGTGTGTGTCTTTATAGCAGCATGATCTATAATCTTTTGGGTATATGCCCAGTGATGGGATGGCTGGGACAAATGGTATTTCTAGTTCTAGATCCTTGAGGAATCACCACACTGTCTTCCACAATGGCTGAACTAGTTTACAGTTCCACCAACAGTGTAAAAGTGTTCCTATTTCTCCACATCCTCTCCAGCACCTATTGTTTCCCGACTTTTTAATGATTGCCATTATAACTGGTGTGAGATGGTATCTCATTGTGGTTTTGATTTGCATTTCTCTGATGGCCAGTGATGATGAGCATTTTTTCATGTCTGTTGGCTGCATAAATGTCTTCTTTTGGGAAGTGTCTGTTCATATCCTTTGCCCACTTTTTGATGAAGTTGTTTGATTTTTTTCTTGTAAATTTGTTTAAGTTCTTTGTAGAGTCTGGATATTAACCCTTTGTAGGTGGGTAGATTGTAAAAATTTTTTCCCATTCTGTAGGTTGCCTGTTCACTCTGATGGTAGTTTCTTTTGCTGTGCAGAAGCTCTTTAGTTTAATTAGATCCCATTTGTCAATTTTGGCTTTTGTTGCCACTGCTTTTGGTGTTTTAGTCATGAAGACCTTGCCCATGCCTATGGCCTGAATGGTATTGCCTAGGTTTTCTTCTAGCATTTTTATGGTTTTAGGTCTAATATTTAAGTGTTTAATCCATCTTAAATTAATTTTTGTATAAGGTGTAAGGAAGGGATCCAGTTTCAGCTTTCTACATATGGCTAGCCAGTTTTCTCAGCACCATTTATTAAATAGGGAATTCTTTTCCTATTTCTGGTTTTTGTTGGGTTTGTCAAAGATCAGGTGGTTGTAGATGTGTGATATTATTTCCAGGGGCTATGTTCTGTTCCATTGGTCTATATATCTGTTTTGGTACCAGTACCATGCTGTTTTGGTTACTGTAGCCTTGTAGTATAGTTTGAAGTCAGGTGGTGTGATGCCTCCAGCTTTGTTCTTTTGGCTTAGGATTGTCTTGGCAATGTGGGCTCGTTTTTGGTTCCACATGAACTTTAAAGTAGTTTTTTTTTCCAATTCTGTGAAGAAAGTCATTGGTAGCTTGATGGGGATGGCATTGAATCTATAAATTACCTTGGGCAGTATGGCCATTTTCACAATATTGATTCTTCCTATCCATGAGCATGGAATGTTCTTCCATTTGTTTGTGTCCTCTTTTATTTCATTGAGCAGTGGTTTGTAGTTTTCCTAGAGAGGTCCTTCATATCTCTTGTAAGTTGGATTCCTAGGTATTTTATTCTCTTTGAAGTAATTGTGAATGGGAGTTCACTCATGATTTGGCTCTCTGTTTGTCTGTTATTGATGTATAGGAATGCTTGCGATTTTTGCACATTGATTTTGTATCCTGAGACTTTGCTGAAGTTGCTTATCAGCTTAAGGAGATTTTGGGCTGAGACAATGGGGTTTTCTAAATGTACAATCATGTCATCTGCAAACAGGGACAATTTGACTTCCTCTTTTCCTAATTGAATACCTTTTATTTCTTTCTCCTCCCTGATTGCCCTGGCCAGAACTTCCAACGCCATGTTGAATAGGAGTGGTGAGAGAGGGCATCCCTGTCTTGTGCCAGTTTTCAAAGAGAATGCTTCCAGTTTTTCCCATTGGCTGTGGTTTTGTCATAAATAGCTCTTATTATTTTGAGATACATCCCATCAATACCTAATTTATTAAGAGTTTTTAGCATGAAGGGCTGTGGAATTTTGTCGAAGGCCTTTTCTGCATCTATTGAGATAATCATGTGGTTTTTGTCTCTGGTTCTGTTTTTATGATGGATTACGTTTATTGATTTGCGTATGTTGAACCAGTCTTGCATCCCAGGGATGAAGCCAACTTGATTTTGGTCATAAGCTTTTTGATGTGCTGCTGTATTCGGTTTTCCAGTATTTTATTGAGGATTTTTGCATCAATGTTCATCAGGGATAGTGGTCTAAAATTAGCTTTTGTGTGTGTGTGTGTGTGTGTGTGTGTGTGTGTGTGTGTGTATCTCTGCCAGGCTTTGGTATCAGGATGATGTTGGCCTCATAAAATGAATTAGGGAGGATTCCCTCTTTTTCTGTTGATTGGAATACTTTCAGAAGGAATGGTAACAGCTCCTCTTTGTGCCTCTGGTAGAATTTGGCTGTGAATCCATCTGGTCCTGGACTTTTTTTGGTTGGTAGGCTATTAATTATTGCCTCAATTTAAGAATCTCTTATTTGTTTATTCAGGGATTCAGCTTCTTCCTGGTTTAGTTTTGGGAGGGTGTATGTGTCCAGGAATTTATCCGTTTCTTCTAGATTTTCTAGTTTATTGGCATAGAGGTGTTTATAGTATTCTCTGATGGTAGTTTGTATTTCTGTGGGATTGGTGGTGATATCCCCTTTATCATGTTTTCTTGCATCTGTTTGATTCTTCTCTCCTTTCTTCTTTATTAGTCTTGCTAGTGGTATATCAATTTTGTTGATCTTTTCAAAAAACCAGCTCCTGGATTCATTGACTTTTTGAAGGGTTTTTTATGTCTCTATCTCTTTCAGTTCTGCTCTGATTCTAGTTATTGAATGTGTTTGCTCTTGCTTCTCTAGTTCTTTTAATTGTGATGTTAGAGTGTCAATTTTAGATCTTTCCTGCTTTTTCTTGTGGGCATTTAGTGCTATAAATTTCCCTCTACACACTGCTTTAAATGTGTCTCAGAGATTCTGGTATGTTGTGTCTTTGTTCTCACTGGTTTCAAAGAACATCTTTGAAATGTTCATATTTCTGCCTTCATTTCGTTATCTACCCAGTAGTCATTCAGGAGCAGGTTGTTCAGTTTCCATGTAGTTGAGCAGTTTTGAGAGACTTTCTTAATCTTGAGTTCTAGTTTGATTGCACTGTGGTCTGAGAGACACTTTGTTATAGTTTTTGTTCTTTTACATTTGCCAAGGAGTGCTTTACTTCCAACTATGTAGTCAATTTTGGGATAAACGATGTGGTGCTGAGAAGAATGTATATTCTGTTGATTTGGGGTGGAGAGTTCTATAGATGTCTATTAGGTCTGCTTGGTGCAGAGCTGAGTTCAAGTTCTGCATATCCTTGTTAACCTTCTGTCTTGTTGATCTGTCCAATATTGATAGTGGAGTGTTAATGTCTCCCATTATTATTGTGTGGGAGTCTAAGTCTCTTTGTATGTCTCTAAGGACTTGCTTTATGAATCTGGGTGCTCCTGTATTGGGTGCACATATATTTAGGATAGTTAGTTCTTCTTGTTGAATTGATCCCTTTACCATTATGTAATGGCCTTCTTTGTCTCTTTTGATCTTTGTTGGTTTAAAGTCTGTTTTATCAGAGACTAGCATTGCAACCCCTGCTTTTTTTTGTTTTCCATTTGCTTGGTAGATCTCCCTCCATCCCTTTATTTTGAGCCTATGTGTGTCTCTGCACATGAGATGGGTCTCCTGAATACAGCACACTGATGGGTCTTGACTCTATCCAATTTGCCAGTCTGTGTCTTTTAATTGGAGCATTTAGCCCATTTACATTCAAGGTTAATATTGTTGTGTGTGACTTTGATCCTGTCATTATGATGTTAGCTGGTTATTTTGCTCGATAGGTGATGCAATTTCTTCCTAGCATTGATGGTCTTTAAAATTTGGCATGTTTTTGCAGTGGCTGGTACTGGTTGTTCCTTTCCATGTCTAGTGCTTCCTTCAGGAGCTCTTGCAAGGCAGGCCTGGTGGTGACAAAATCTCTCAGCATTTGTTTGTCTGTAAAGGATTTTATTTCTCTTTCACTTATGGAGCTTAGTTTGGCTGGATATGAAATTCTGCGTTGAAAATTCTTTTCTTAAAAATGTTGAATATTGGCCCCCACTCTCTTCTGGCTTGTAGTTTCTGCCAAGAGATCCACTGTTAGTCTGATGGGCTTCCCTTTGTGGGTAACCTGACCTTTCTGTCTCATTTGCAGAACAGCAAATGTTGCTGCCTGATCCTTCCTCTGGGAGCTTCATCTCAGAGGGGCACCTGGCTGTATGAGGTGTTGGTTGACCCCTACAGGGAGGTATCTCCCAGTTAGGCTACTCGGGGGTCAGGGACCCACTTGAGGAGGCAATCTGTCCATTCTCAGATCCGTGCTGGGAGAAGCACTACTCTCTTCAAAGCTGTCAGACAGGGTCATTTAAGTCTGCAGAAGTTTCTGCTGCCGTTTGTTCAGCTATGCCGTGCCCCCAGAGGTGGAGTCTACAAAGGCAGGCAGGCCTCCTTGATCTGTGGTGGGGTCTACCCAGTTTGAACTTCCCGGCAGCTTTGTTTACCTACTCAAGCCTCAGCAATGGTGGACGCCCCTCCCCCAGCCTCGCTGCCACCTTGCAGTTCAATCTCAGACTGCTGTGCTAGCAGTGAGTGAGGCTCCGTGGGCGTGAGACCCTCTGAGCCGGGTGCAGGATATAATCTCCTGGTGTACCGTTTGCTAAGACTGTTGAAAAAGTGAAGTATTAGGGTGGGAGTGTCCTGATTTTCCAGGTACCATCTGTCACGGCTTACCTTTGCTAGGAAAGGGAATTCCCTGACCCCTTGCACTTCCCAGGTAAGTCAATGCCCCACCCTGCTCCGTGGGCTGCACCCACTGTCTGAGAAGCCCCAGTGAGATGAACCCGGTACCTCAGTTGGAAATGCAGAAATCACCTGTGTTCTGCATTGCTCATGCTGGGAGCTGCATACTGGAGCTGTTCCTATTTGGCCATCTTGGATCCTTTCTCTAATTGTGTCTTTCAAGTGAAGGTCCTGGGTCTGCTCAAGTTGCCAAGTCTCTGGGTTTGGGTAACTCTTTCTCACCTATCCCCTCTCAGACCTTGCTTTAATAAATTCACCCTGGCTTTTGCTAGTCCTGGTACTTCAAGATCCTTTGTGGGGTTCCCAAAGTAGTGCTCACAGCTTTCTGAATAGTAGCCTTATTAAATTTTTCCTAAATTAGCCAACTTTGAGTTTGCCGTATGTTTCTTGCTAAGACCTTGATTGATACATCTTATTATATCTTTTTATCCAGCAATGCTTAACTGCCCATACATAGACAGAAAAAAGCTGAAGGACTTTTTAGACAGGGTCTTGTTCTGTCACCCAGGCTGTAGTGTAGTAGTACAATCATGGCTCACTGCAGCCTCAAACTCCTGGGCTCAAGCAATTCCCGAGTAGCTGGGACTACAGGCATATGCCACCACACCCAGCTAATTATTATTATTTTTGTAGAGATATACTGTCACTACGTTGTCTGGGCTTAGCTCCTGGCCTCAAGGAACCCTCCTGTCTTGGCCTCCCAAAGTTCTGGGATTGCAAGCATGTGCCACCATGCCCAACTAGTTAATTTGTTTTTGTAAAATTGAGTTTTTGCTATGTTGCCCAGGTTGCTCTTGAACTCCTGGTCTCAATTGATCTTCATGTCTTGGCCTCCCAAAGTGTTGGAATTACGAGTATGAGCCATCACACCTGGCCAAGGATAGAATTTTTGTAGTTAAATATGATAAAGAGACAGATGAAGAGGGAGGGGAGGAAGATCTGGAATATTTTTGTCCAAAAGTTATTGAAATGATAGGTCATACAAACTGCTTATGATAGGAAGTAAGTGGAGAAAATGCCTCCTGGCTTAGGGAGTGTGGGGTCGGTTTTACACTAGATTTCACTGTTGAGAAATGATTGATGTAAAGAGGTGACTAGCAAGATGGAGGGAAGTTGTGATCAGAGATCAGGGTGGTGAACCTGTGACTTCAGAAGTGGAGCAGTGTCAGGTGATGATGATCCTGTAGTTAGTAGCAGAGGTGGGTAGAAGAGAGCACACTTTGAGATGGAAGTTCAAGGAGCTAAGCAGCCAAGTGGATAACTCATTTATGTTCTCTCTGAGGTCAACAATGATGAAGAATGAAATTTTAGGGAAACACTCTGGGTGAGGTGTCATATCTTTAGTGAATGAAATGGAGTAACTAGGAGTTTCATGGAAGACAGAAACTAGTAGACAGGAATGGTCAAATAAAATGTCTTGATCCTTAAAGGAACAGGAATTTAAAAAAGCATCAGGAAGCACCAAGGGAGTTATAGAGTAGTATATTTACTTGCTCCACAACTGTGAAAAGAAGTGGCTGTTGAGAGAACTGTAGAAGAAGCAATGTCCTCGGAGGAGAACCGGGTTTCTGTCCAGGCAAGAAGGTAAAGTGAATGATAGAAGACGTACACATTATGGAGGAGTTTTCTGATGATGAAGCTGCATTCCAGAGGACAGGGCAGAAAGATGTGAAGGGAGCTCAGAAATGGACAGAGGTGAGCCATGGAGCAGTGTCCAGGGTTGAAATCTGAAGCTGCTGCTTCTGCTTGGAACTTTTACCTAAGGAAACTGATATGAGAGGTAAGATAGAGCCATTTGTGGGGAATTATTTGTGGAGGATGGGCATTGGGCATAGCAGATGGAGGGCCTGGGTTACTGAGCTGGAGAACTCTTCTCGGTCTCAAGGGACAGGCAGATGATCTATCTGATTTGGGGTCTGGCTTCATCACCTCCACCTGGAAATTTGTGGAACTACTAAAAGCCTTATTGTACTCAGTTTTAAAAGGGAGATTAATACCTATGTCAGAGTTTTCACCAGGCTTATATGACAGAGTGGTATGTAAACAGTGCTTTATAAACTGCCCTGAAGTCCAGTAGACTGAGAAGGATCACTGGCTCACCAGTCTCATCAAAAGCTGCAGATTCTTCTTCCACCATCACTAACTGTATGCCTCAGTTTCCTGATTCCTTAAATGAAGACAATACTCACCTTATATGATGGTTGATTGAACAAATGAGAAAATGATATAAAGAGATTATAACAATATATGGGATGAAATGAACACACAATATATGTTACCATTGTTTTGATCATAATCATCGTGGTCATCTATGATCATTGTAATTATTGAATTGAAATATGTATTAATAAGCATGTATAATTATAGAATGTTTAAGCTGCATAGGGCTTTATAAATAATGTAATCAAACCTTTCATTTTACAGACAAAGCAAGAAATGAAAAATTAACTTGCCTTAGGTCATATAGTTAGTTGGTGTCTAAACTCAGTCTAGACACTGAGGCTGTGAATTTTTTGTGTGTGCACACACAGACACACACACACAGAAGAAAAGAAAATTCAACTGGAAAGGTGGATTTTGAAACACACTCAGCAAATGAGATTTCTGGTCATGACTTGTTGGCAGTGGAAATGACAAGTACCGTAATTGGTACATGCCCCTGTTGAAACTAGAACATAGACCACTAGGCTTAGAAAAGGCCACGTGTCAACAACTTCCTCTTTTTCTCCATTCCAAGATAAAGTCTTTCAAGTTATATATCACCCTGGAAAGGCCATCTGTCTAAAATTGCTTAGGCTTGGGAAAGAGGTTTTTAGGTCAGATGTAGTACTTTTATTCCACTTGAACTTTATTTTTTTCCTTCCTCTTGAGATCTGAAATTCAGTGATCTTTGTCACAATTCATGATCCCAAGGAAGTTTAAAAAATACTTACCATATATAACCAAGAAGCAGAACATCTAAGTGAAAGATTTCTATATTTGTAGCTCTGGAAAATCAACAAAAGAGAAAGCTGGTTAATTTTCAGTAGAGAGGGGGACAGAGAAGACTTCTGTTTGTGCTCTTCTAGGGGTGACTTCCTTTGAAACTGCAGCTGCCCTATTCTGAGAACTGTCCATTCCCCAGTCCTCATCAAAGAATGGGCCATGATAGTCCCTTATGAACTGCAAACCCACTCCTGCTGTTCTGGCTAATTAGATCAATGATAAATGCTTGACCTGAGATGGTCTGTCTTATTCTCTCCTCTGGGAATTTGACTCCCTTGGGAGTTAAAATAGCAGTTAGTCCCTGCTAGCTGCTTGAAATAAGAAGCTGAATGGCAGCCATCTTCTGTGAGCACTGAGAAGCAGAAAAAGATGATCAGCAGAAGGAGAAGGAGAAGCATATGATGTATTAAGTCACTGTAATTTGGAGATTGTTTATTACTACAGCTAGTATATTCTCACTAATACAGATAGAGGGAAAATGTGCTATCAAATAAATAAAGGATATTTATACCTTAAAACCCAGCAATTCCATTTCTAGGTACATAACCAAGGGGAAACTTTATATATTTGCAAAAGGAAATATAAGTGAGATAAAAAAGCAGACAATGTTAATCAATTAAAGAATGAATACATAAATTGTGATACAGATGGGTCACTACACAGCACTTAGAATAAATGAAATAGAGGTATAACTATCAACATGGTTAAGTATCTAAAGTATAATATTGAGTAAAAACAGATATAGGAAGATATGTGAGTGTTAATTATGCCTAATTTTAAAATAGGATAAATATAGCATAATATAACAATTAGTAAAAGTCACGTGATGAATACATGGTACCATCTAAAGTATTTTGCACCTTAAAAAATGAACTAAATAAAGCCATGCTTAACACTTATTTACACCCATCCTCATCTACACTCACTGCTAAGGACAACCATTGTTATGTTTGGGTTAATTCTTAGCCACTTAATTTTTTTAGTCTTTTTAAAAAATAATTTTCAATAGTAGGGACAGTTTGTACAGTCAGATTTAGGTTGAGGCTCACACTAATAGTTTTGCATTGACAACTTTCTTAACCCCTCAGAGTCTTAATTCCTTTATCAACTTGCAGAATGAATTGTAAATTTGATATTGATAAATAGACACAAGCACACATTAACATACTATGCCTTTTACATAAAATAGCACAGTGGTTGACATGCATGTTCAACACAATGTAGATATAATTTGTATCAGTATTTTCCCTAAATTCATAATATAATTCTTATGTTATTAAAAACTCTTCATTAATAATTTGAAAGCTGAATAAAATTTTATTGAATAAATATTACACATTTACTTATTTTTAATACTTTATTTCCAAACATTTATTTATATGAATTTCTCCTTAATGAACGTTTTTGTGCAAGTACATTTGACTCTTGACTTGAACAACGCAGAGGTTAAGGGGTTACCAATCTCTTGCGCAGTTGAAACTCTGTGTATAACTTTTGACTCCCCCAAAACTTAACTACTAGTAGCCTACTGTTGACTGGAATGTTTACTGATAAACAGTCAATGAACACATATTTAGTATGCTATACATATTATATACTGTGTTCTTATAATAAAGTAAGCTAGAGAAAAGAAAATGTTATTAAGAAAATTATAAGAGAGATAAATATATCTACTATTCATTAAGTAGAAGTGGATCATCATAAAAGTCTTCATCCTTGTTATCTTCATGTTGAGTAGGTTTAGGATGAAAAGGAATAGGAGGGGTTGGTTTTCCTGATTCAGGGTGGTAGAGGTGGGAAGAAAATTCCTGTGTAAGTGGTTTCAGACAGTTCATACTTGTGCTATTTAAGGGTAAACTAGTCTTTTCCACAGTTTATATTGTGTTTAACATAATATATCTAATTATTCAACAAAATAATCACTGAAATTAGAATTAATGGGTTAAATGTCACTTATATTTTAAAACTTCTGATACATATTTTCTTATTGCCCCATAATAGTGTTGGACATCTTACAGCTCTGTGACCGTAAGTGATTTATTATAATATCCTCAGGCCTCAGTCAATTTTATCTTCATCTTAACCTGAGATTTAAAATAGTAGCTATATCACAAGGTATGAGACTAAAATAAAACGACACACGCAAAGAACTTATGACGGCTCCTAAGACATAGTATACTCGATAAATACTAGCTATTTTACGAATACTTTGCCTTGAATAATAGTATGTCTGTACAGCACCTTCTAGCAAATTTAATATAAAAAATTCACTCACTCTAGTTTTAACTTCTATTTCTCTGATTACAAAACATGTCAATATATTTTTCGTTTTTAGTTAGCTGGAATTACTACATACAAAATTTTTTGAGCCTTTAATTTATGCCTATTTACTGAGACTTTAGAGTTTGTCTTGATTGATTCTACCTCCTTTTTAGGTAGTGAGCCTGTCCACCCTTTTTGTTATGTTAATGTAAATACTTTTCCCCAGATATAATTGAGACTTTTTTTCCTAAAATAACTTTAAAATTATGACAATTAATACAATCATAAGAAACAAATTTTGTTTTTCAAGTGCAATTACATTCCGATTTGCAAAGTCTGGGCCAATGTTTCCAGGCCTTTCCTGGACTCCTTTCTTCCCATCCCCTTTGTCTCGTAGTGCTTCCTTCTATAATCTTACCTTTGTAATTCACTGGAATTTCATTAATGGATCTTGTTATCATATCTCTGAAGGAGGACAAAAAAGCTTTTTTTATTGCACCATCAGTTGAATGTAAGAGACTCCTCTAGATGCTTGCCTCTCAGTTATGGTTTCACTCTCTCCCCTCCCAAGGATGTGACTCATTCACAATTCACCAACAGCCAAAGGTAGTTGATACCCAAGGCACCTGTTATAGGCTCAATATGGCTGTTCCATAGATCTGTAGCCAGCAGTACCTCTGAATCATGTCAAAGCCTCCAATTCAGTTCAGTGGCTCAATGTGAGGTGGGATCTCTACTGTGATCCCAGAATGAACATGCCTAAAGATGGAAGTAATGGGGCCAGGCACGGTGGCTAATGCCTGTAATCCCAGCACTTTGGGAGGTTGAGGCGGGTGGATCATGAGGTCAGGAGCTCAAGACCATCCTGGCTAACACGTTGAAACCCCATCTCTACTAAAAAAAAATACAAAAAATTAGCCAGGTGTGGTGGCGGGCACCTGTAGTCCCAGCTACTCGGGAGGCTGAGGCAGGAGAATTGCCTGAACCTGGTAGTCAGAGCTTGCAGTGAGTCAAGATTGTGCCACTGCACTGCAGCCTGGGTGACAGAGCAAGACTCCATCTCAAAAAAAAAAAAAAAAAAAAAAAAAAAAAAAAAAAAAAAAAAAAACCAAAACCAAAACCAAAAAAAAAACTAAAATAAAAAAAGATGGAAGAAATGGGTTGCAGAGGTGGAGCTCCAGAACTGCATTAATTTCCTATTGCTACTATAACAAATTACCACAAATTTAGCTGCTTAAAATAATACAAATGTTTTATCTTATATTTCTGGATGTCAGAAGTCTGAAGTAGGTTTCAATGAGCTAAAAACAAGGTGTTGGGAGGATTGCTTTTCTTCAGGGGACTTTAGGGCAGAATCCATTTTCTTGCCTTTTCCAGATTCTAGAGGCTGCCTCCATTCCTTGGCTTGTGACTTCTTCCTTCTTCAAAGCCAGTAGTGAAACGTGTTCAAACGATCTCTGCTTCTTTCATTTCATCGTTTCTCCAACTTTGACTCTTCTGCCTTCTCTTTAATCTTAAAGACCACTCTGATTATACTGGACCTACATGGAAAATTTATAGGCATGCCCCGTCTCAAGAACCTTAACCTAATTGCATCTGCAAAATTCCTTTTTCCACAGAGGTAACATTTTCACAGGTTCTGGAAATTAAACTGTGGACATGCATGGAGGGCCATGTTACACCTATCACAGTCTTCTATATGACTCTCAAAGATGCACACCATCCCACATGTGGAATACATTTACTGTATCTCAACATCCCCCAATGTCAATCCATTACAGCATCAGCTCAAAGTTTACCTTCTCAGCTAAATCTTGTCAACTCAAAAGTCCCAAGTTTTGTCATCTATATAATCAAAATATGTGTGGGTGACACTTAGATTCAATCAATTCTGGGATAAAATATCTTATCTTTTATGGGTCTATGAAATTAGAAAATATGTGCTCTGCTCTTAAAAGACAATGATGGGGTAAGCATAAGGTAATAATCATAGACCTTGCCATACAAAAATGGAGAAAATAAAAATCAAACAGGAGTCACCGGTTCAAGCAATTTTAAAATCTAACCTGGCAAACTTAATTAGATTTTAAGGCCTAACCATAATTTTCTGAGGCTCATGACCCTGCCCACTGGGCTATAGCTCCACTATTACAGTTTTCCCTTTTTTATAAAAAGTAGTGTGTGTTTGCAACTAAGGAATTATATCAGCATGTTTCCTTCTTGTAGAATTTGGGATTCTGGTAGCTTTTGTTTCCATTTCTTCCCTGATTTGTTTCTTTCAATCCAAGCTGACTGTTTTTGCTGGTATACAATTCTTAAAAACCTTGTGGGTCTCCTATGTATGTCACGGAATTCATTTGATTAGGTAAGAAACTCCTCCACAAATCTTTCCTAGATAATCCCATCTCTATTTTTGGCTTCTGCTAAGATTGCTAAAGGGACCCATGAGCAATTCATGTACCCAATTTCTTCAAAAAGCCTTTTGTGTGATTGAACACAATAGAACACTATAACCTTTTGATCCTTCTAAGGCACTGGCAAAAGATTGTCTAGCTGCACCCTTGATTTTCTCTTCAGAGTACACTTATCTGACAGTGAAGCCCAATATTTTTTTTTTTTCTTTTTTTCATCTGGATAGGCTACATCAAGTCCACAGTTTTTCTGTCAACTTATATTTTCCCACTCACATTCTACTATAAGCAATGAGAAGAAACCAGGCCACAACTTAAGCACTTTGCCTGGAAATCTTTTGAGCTGAATGTTCAAGTTCATCACTCTCTTCAGCTCTAATTTGTTTCTAGGTTCTCTGTTTTGTTCCATCAGTCCAAGTGTCTTTTCCTATGACAGTACCATGCTGTTTTGCTTATTATAGCATAGTAATGTAATTTGAAGTCAGGTAGTGATTTCTTCAGTTTTGTTCTTTTTCCTGAGAATAGTTTTGGCTATTCTGGGTCTTTCGTGATTCCACATAAATTTGAGGATTATGTTTTCTATTTATGTGAAGAATGTCCTTGGTATTTTGATAGGGATTGCATTGAATCTGTAGATTGCTTTGGATCCTATGGACATTTTAACAATATTGATTCTTCCAATCCATAAACATGGAATATCGTTTCATTTTTGGGGGGTGTCCTCTTCAATTTAGGTCATCAGTGTTTCATACTTTTCACTGTGGAGATCTTTCACTTCTTTGGTTAAATTAATTCATAGTTATTTAATTTTATTTGTGGCTATTGTAAATGAGATTACTTATTTGATTCCTTTTTTTAGCATGTTCACTGTTGGCATATAGAAATGCTGATTTTTGTATGTTGATGTTTGTATTCTATACATTTACTGAATTTGTTTATCATTTCTAATAGATTTTTGGTGGAGTCTTTAGGTTTTTTTCAAATATAAGATTGTATTGTCTGCAAACAAGAATATTTTGACTTCTTCCTTTTCAATTTGAATGCCCTTCATTTCTTTCTCTTGTCTGGTTGTTTTAGCTGAGACTTCCAGTACTCTGTTTATAACAGTGGTGGAAGTGGGCCTTCCTGTCATATCCTGATCTTAGAGGAAAGGCTTTCAGTTTTTACTTATTTAGTATAATGCTAGCTTTGGTCTGTCATGTATGGCTTTTACTATGTTGAGATATACTCCTTCTATACACATTTTTTTGGTTTTCTTTTTCGTGTGTGTCTGTATCTTTTCCAGAAACTAACTTTCTGTTTTGTTGATCTTTTGTGTTATTTTCTTTGGTTCAATTTCATTTATCACCTCTCTGATCTTTATTCTTTTTTGTCAACTAATTTTAGTGGATTTTTTACTAAAATTTGTCTACTAATTTTAGTAGATTTTTTATAATTTTAAGTTTGGTTTGCTTATGTTTTTGTATTCCTTTAAGATGCATCATTAGGCTTGATTTTTTTATTTTTTGATGTAGGCACTTATAGCTATAAATTTCCCTCTTAGTGCCACTTTTACTATATCCCATAGGTTTGGATATGTTGTGTTTGCATTTTTTTTTTAAAGAAATGTTTAAATTTTCTTCTTAATTTCTTCATTGACCCACTAGTCATTCAGGGGCATATTTTTTATTTTCCATGTGTATAGTTTCCAAGTTTCCTACTGTTATTGATCACAAGTTTTATTTCATTGTGGCCAGAGAAGATGCTTGATATTATTTCAATTTTTTGGAGAGTTTTAAGACTTGCTTTGTGACTTAACATATGGTCTATCCTTGGGAATAATCTCTGTGCTGAGTTGAATGTGTATTCTTCAGCTGTTGGATGAAATGTTCTGCCTATATTTATTAGGTCCATTTAGTCTATAGTGTAGATTAAGTTCAGTGTTTCTCTGTTCATTTTCTGTTTGGAAGATCTATCCAGTGCTGTAAATGGGGTGTTAACATCTCCAGTTTTTATTGTATTGGGGTCTCTCTCTCTCTCTAGCTCTAATAACATTTGCTTTACATATCTGGGTGTCTCAGCATTAGGTGCATATATATTTACAATTGTTATATCCTCTTGCTGAATTGACTCCTTTATCATTATATAATGACCTTCTTTGACTCTTCTTAGAGTTTTTGTGGTGAAATTGATTTTGTCTGATATAAGTATAGCTACTCCTGGTCTTCTTTGTTTCCATTGGCATGGAATGTCATTTTCCATCGCTGTATTATCAGTCTATTTGTATCTTTTTAGGTGAAGTGCATTGTAGGCAACAGATCATTGGGTCTTGCTTCTTAATCCATTCAGCCACTCTATTTCTTTTGATTACAGAGTTTAGTCCATTTACATTCAATGTTATTGTTGCTAAATAAGGACTTACTCTTGCTTTTTTTCTGGTTGTTTTGTGGTCTTTATTGTTTTGTTCCTTCCTGTCTTCCTTTTAGTGATGGGGATTTTCTCTGGTGGCATGATTTGATTTTTTACTTTTCAATGTTTTGTGCATCCATTGTACATTTTTTAAATTTGAGGTTACTATGAGGCTTGCAAATATTATCTTACAATCCATTATTTTAAATAGATGACAATAACACTGATTGCAAAATAAAACAAACATAAAAAAGGAAAACTAAATAAAACTCTATACTTTGAAAAACAAACAAACAAACAAACAAAAAACAAAAACAAAACTCTATACTTTGGTAGTTGAGAAAAAATGGTGGATAGGAGGCAGGACTAACTTGCGGTTCCCACTCAGATGGACAGAGCAGCATGTGGAGACTCACAGTGTGAACTTTTGCTCTAAGAACTACCACAGAAACATACCAGGAAAGCCAAGAGAATTCACAGACCCTTTGAAGGAATGGCTTGCCTCTGCAGGCTCTGTGAGACAGCTGAAAAGCTGGGAGTGCCAAGTGTGAGAGAGAGAATGTCCACCCCCGAACACACATCCTCACTGGGCAACCTGAAGGTCCAGATCACAGGAGAAAATTTGACCTTACCTAGACCTGGAAAAAAAGTTAGAGAGCTTAGTGAAATACAGGGGCAGAGGAAGCAGTGAGAAGAGCCCTGTGGGCACTCTAAGTCTCCAGGGAAGCCATTTCTGATTTTGTCTCACAGGGGTCCTTGGGGAGGGCTGCCAGTGAAATTGGAGAAAGACCACAGGGAGAAGGAAACTTCCAGCTGAACTTTGTAACAATTTTGACCAAACGCAAAGTTTCCTGGACATAGTCAAGGGAGGGAGCAAACAAACAGGGAGTACAGATTCAAGCACAGAAGGTACAGTAGGCAGGGAAGTAGGAAACCTGAAAGCCCTGCTTGCTTTCTCGGTGGGAAGCTTGCAGCCTGGGGCAAGTTCTTAGCCCTGCTCACCAATTGCCTGGAAATAAACTTGGTGCTGTTGCAGGGCATGGTGGGGGTGAGACTGGCCTTTTGGGCTGCATGGGAGTTGGATGAGGCCTGTCACTGCCAGATTTCCCCCACTTCTGTGGCAGCCTGTATGATGAAGCAGAGGCAGCCATGATCCTGGTGGAAACATAACTTCACTGGCCTGAGAACCACACCTTCATTCCCTACTGCAGCTGCAGTAAGCCCCACCAAAGGAGAGTCTGAACTCAGACATGCCTAACCTTGCCCCTACTGATGGTCTTTCTCTACCTGCCCTGGTAGTTGAAGACAAAGGACATTATTTCTTGGGAGCTCTATGGCCCCATTCACCACCTGAGAAACTCAAATACTTATCCAGGTGACACTAGGACAAACTTGTATCCTCCCTGTACTATCACAGCTGATGGTCTATTGAAAGTACTACCTCCAGGCTGGAGGCAAACCAGCACAAAACTAGTACAATAAACAAAAATACAACTAAGGACCCCCACAAAGTCCACTTCATTTTCCTGCTGCCTCCACTGGAGCAGGTGCTGGTATCTACAGCTGAGAGACGTAAAGATGGGTCACATCTCAGGACTCTTTGCAGACACTCCCCAGTACCAGCCCAGAGCCCAGTAGCTCCACTGGGTGGCTAGACCCAGAAGAGAAATAACAATCACTGCAGTTCAGCTCTCAGGAAGCCCCATCTCTAGGGGAAGGGGAAGAACACCACATCAAGGGAGCAGCCTATGAGACACAATAATCTGAACAGCGGCCCTTGAGTCCTAGATATTACCTCTGACAAAGTCTACCCAATTGAGAAGGAACTAGAAAAACAATTCTGGTAACATGACAAAACATCCCCAAAAGCTCATACTAGCTCACCAACAATGGATCCAAACCAAGAAGAAATCTCTGAGTTGCTAGAAAAGGAATTCAGAAGGTTAATTATTAAGCTACTCAAGGAGGCATCAGAGAAAAGTGAATACCAACTTAAAGAAATTTTTAAAAAAAGTTACAGGATATGGATGAAAAAGTCTCCAGAGAAATAGACAGTATAAATTAAAAAAAAAAAAAATCACAACCTCTAGAAATAAAGGACACACTTAGAGAAATGCAGAATACAGTGGAAAGTCTCAACAATAGAATCAGACAAGTAGAGAAAGAGCTTTAGAGCTCAAAGATAAGGCTTTCAAGTTAACCTAATCTGACAAAGACAAACAAAAATGAATAGGTCAGGTGTGGTGGCTCACACCTGTAATCCCAGCACTTTGGGAGGCTGAGGTGGGTGGATCACGAGGTTAGGAGATTGAGACCATCCCGGCTAACATGGTGAAACCCCGTCTCTACTGAAAAATTCCAAAAATTTGCCAGACGCAGCAGCAGGCACCTGTAGTCCCAACTACTTGGGAGGCTGAGGCAGGAGAATGGCATGAACCCAGGAGGCAGAGCTTGCAGTGAGCCGAGATTGTGCCACTGCACACCAGCCTGGGCGACTGAGCAAGACTCCATCTCAAAAAAAAAAAAAAAAAAAAGAAAGAAAGAAAGAAAGAAAATGAACAAAATGTTCAATAAATTTGGGATTATGTTAAACATCCAAAACTAAGAATAATTAGTGTTGCTGAAGAAGAAGAGAAGTGTAAGTTTTTAAAACGTATTTGAGAGAATAAGTGAGAAAACTTCCCTGGCTTTGTTAGATATCTAGACATCCAAATACAAGAAGCTCAAAGAACACCTGGGATATTGATCGCAAAAAGATCATTGCCTGGGCATGTAGTCATCAGTTTATCTGAAGTCAAGATGAAGGAAAGAATCTTAAGAGCTGTGAGGCAAAAGCATCAGGTGACCTATGAAGCAAAACCTGTCAGAATAACAGCAGATCTCTCTACAGAAACCCTGTAATCTAGAAGGGATTGGGGTCCTATCTTTAGCCTCCTTAAACAAAACAATTATCAGTCAAGAATTTTGTATCCAGCCGATAAAAGAAAGATTTCAGCTGAATTAAGTGTAAATGAGTTTAATTGAGCAATGGACAATTTGTGAATTGGGCAGCCCCCAGAATCACAGCTGATTCACAGAGACCCTAGGGGTGCCTCTTTGTCAGAAAAAAATTATAGCCAAAAAAGTTAAAGTGATGTACAGGAATCAGAAGTGAGGTACAGAAAAGTGAGATTGGTTACAGCTCAGCGTTTGGCTTATTTGAATGCATTTTGAACATTCAGGAGTCTATGAGTGGTTGAAGTATGGCCTCTGGGATTGGCCAACACTCAGCTATTGTTACAGGTGCATACTATTAAGTTAGGTTTTCAATTTTGTCTGACTATTAAGCTATGTTACAGTGCATCCACAAGGACTCAAATGTATAAGTATGGCGTCCTTCTCAGGCCATATTTAGTTTGCTTTAACGCAGCAAAACTAAGCTTCTTAAATTAAGCAAACATAGTAGTTTACAGATAAACAAATGCTGAGAGAATTTGCTACTACCAAGCCAGCACTACAAAAACTCTAAAGGGATCTTTGAATCTTGGAGCAAATTCTCAAAATCCACCAAAATAAAACCTCCTTAAAGTATAAATCACAAAGGACTTATAAAACAATAATACACACACACACACACACACACACACACACACACCCCCAAGGTATTCAGGCAACAAATAGCATGATGCATAGAATAGTACCTCACATCACAATACTAATGTTGAATGTAAATGGCTTAAAAGCTTCATTTAAAAGATACAGAATGGCAGAATGAATAAGAATTCACCATTCAAGTATCTGCTGTTTTCAAGAGACTCATCTGACACATAAGGACTCACATAAACTTAAGGTAAATGAGTGGAAAAAGATATTCCATGCAAATGGATACCAAAGCAAGCAGGAGCAGTTATTCTTATATGAGACAAAACAGACTTTAAAGCAGCAACAGTTAAGAAAGACAAAGAGGGATATTATATAATAATTAAAAGATTAGTCCAAAGGGAAATATCACAATGTATATGCAACTAACATTGGAGGTCCCAAATTTATAAAACAATTACTACTAGACCTAAGAAATGAGATAGACAGCAATACAATAATAGTGAGGGACTTCAGTACTCCACTGACAGCACTAGGTAGGTTATCAAGACAGAAAGTCAACAAAGAAGCCACAGACTTAAATTATATCCTACCACAAATGGACTTAACAGATATTTACAGAACATTCTACCCAACAACTGCAGAATATACATTCTATTCACGAGCACACGAACATCCTCCAAGATAGACCATATGATAGGCCACAAAAACAAGTCTCAATAAATTTAAGAAAATCAAAATTATATCTTGTGCTCTCTCATACCACAGTGAAATAAAATTGGAAACCAACTCCAAAAGGAATCCTCAAAACCATGCAAACACATGGCAATTAAATAACCTGCTCTGAATGATCATTGGGTCAACAATGGAATCAAGATGGAAATTTAAAAAGTTCTTTGAACTGAATAACAAAAGTGACAAAACCTATCAAAACCTCTGGGATACAGCAAAAGCAGTGCTAAGAGGAATGTTCATAGCATTAAATGACTATATGAAAAAGTCTGAAAGAGTACAAATAGACAATCTAAGATCACACCTCAAGGAACTACAGAAACAAGAACAAATCATACCCAAACCCAGCAGAAGAAAGAAATAACCAAGATCAGAACAGAATTAAATGAAATTAAAAAAAAATAGAAAAGATAAATAAAATAAAATCTGATTCTTTGAAAAGATAAGTAAAATTGATAGACTATTAGTGAGAGTAACCAAGAAGAGAGAAGATCCTAATAAGCTCAAATAAAAATGAAATGAGAGATTTTACAGTTGGTACCACAGAAATACAAAAGATCATTCAAGTCTACTGTGAACATCTTTATGCACAAAAACTAGAAAACCTAGAGGAGTTGGATAAATTCCTGGAAATATACAACCCTCCTAGATTAAACCAGGAGAAAATGGAAACTCTGAACAGACCAATAACAATAGTGAGATTAAAATAGTAATAAAAAATTTGCCAACAAAAAAAGTCCAGGACCAGATGGATTCACAGCTGAATTATATCAGATATTCAAATAAGAATTGGTGCCAATCCTATTGACACTATTCCAAAAGATAGAGAAAGAGAAAATCTTCCCTAAATTATCCTATGAAGCCAGTATCACCCTAATACCAAAACCAGGAAAGAACATAACAAAAAAAAGAGGACTGACATATCTCTGATGAACATATATGCAAAAATCCTGAACAAAATACTAGCTAACCAAATCCAACAGCATATCCGAAAGATAATCCACCATGATCAAGTGGGTTTCATACCAGGGATGCAGGGATGGTTTAAAATACATGAATCAATAAAGGTGATACACCACATAAACAGAATTAAAAACAAAAATCACATGATCATCTTAATAGATGCAGAGAAAGCATTTGATGCAATCCAGCATCGCTTCATGATTAAAACCCTCAGCAAAAATTTGCACTGGAGGGACATACTTTAGGGTAATAAGAGCCATCTATGACAAACCCACAGCCAACATAATACTGAATGGGGAAAAGTTGAAAGCACTCTCCCTGAGAAATGGTACAAAATAAGAATGCCCATTTTCACCACTTCTATTCAACATAGTACTGGAAGTCCTAGCCAGAGCAATCATTCAGACAAAATAAAGAAATAAAGGGCATCCAAATCAGTAAGGAGGAAGTCAAACTGCTGTTTGCTGATGATATGATTGTATACCTAAACAACCCTAAAGACTCATCCAAAAAGCTCCTAGAACTGGTAAATGAATTCAGCAAAGTTTTAGGTTGCAAAAATAAGGTACACAAATCAGTAGCCCTGCTATGCACCAAGAGCGACCAAGCTGAGAATCAAATCAAGAACTCAATCCCTTTTACAACAGCTGCCCCCTCCAAACCGCACCCCCCACAACTCAATACTTAACCAAGGAAGTGACCTCTATAAGGAAAGACCTCTACAAGGAAAATTATAAAACACTGATGAAAGAAATTGTAAATGATACAAACAAACGGAAACACATCTCATGCTCATGGATGGGTAGAATCAATATTTTGAAAATGACCATACTGCCGAAAGCAATCTACAAATTCAATGCAATTTCCATCAAAATACCACCATTATTCTTCACAGAACAAGAAAAAAAAAACTATCCTAAAATTAATATGGAACTAAAAAAGAGCCACATAGCCAAAGCAAGCCTAAGCAAAAAGAAAGAACTTATCTGGAGGCATTACATTACCTGACTTCAAACTATACTATTAAGTCCATAGTCAACAAAACAGCATGGGACTGGTATAAAAATTGGTGCATAGACCAATGAAACAGAATAGAGAACCCAGAAATAAAGCCAAATACTTACAGCCAACTGATCTTTGACAAAATATACAAAAACACAAAGTGGGGAAAGGACACCCTATTCAACAAATAGTGCTGAAATAATTGGCAATCCATGTGTAGAATAAGGAAACTGGATCCTCATCTCTTATCTAATACAGAAATCAACTCAAGATGGAACAAAGACTTAAATCTAAGACTTGAAACCATAAAAATTCTAGAAGATAACATTGGAAAAACCCTTCTAGACATTGGCTTAGGCAAAGATTTCATACCAAGTATCCCAAAGCAAATGCAGCACAAACAAAGATAAATAGATTGGACTTAATTAAACTAAAAAGCTTCTGCACAGCAACAGAAATAATCAGCAGAGTAAACAGACAACTCACAAAGTAGGAGAAAATCTTTGCAATCTATACATCTGACAAAGGGCTAATATCCAGAATCTACAAAGAACTCAAACACATCAGCAAGAAAAAACAAACAATCCCACCAAAAAGTAGGCTAAGACATGAATAGAGAATTATTAAAAAAAAAAAAAAAAAAGCTATACAAATGGACAACAAACATATGAAAAATACTCAACATCCTTAATAATCAGGGAAATGCAAATCAAAACCACAATGCAATACCACCTTACTCTGGCAAGAATGGCCATAAAACAACAACAACAACAACAACAAAAAAACATGTAAAACATGTTGGCATGAATGTGGTGAAGACAGAACACAGAACAGTTTTACACTGCTGGTGAGAATGTAAACTAGTACAACCACTATGGAAAACAGTGTGGAGATTCTTTAAAGAACTAAAAGTAGATCTACCATTTGATCCGGCAATCCCACTTGTGAGTATCTACCCAGAGGAAAATAAGTCTTATATGAAAAAGATACCTACACACGCATGTTTACAGCAGCACAATTCACAATTGCAAAAATATAAAACCAGCCCAAATGTCCATCAATCAATGAGTGGGTAAAGAAAATGTGGAATATCTATATCATGAAATGCCAAGGAACAAAATAATAGCATTTACAGCAGCCTGGATGGGATTGGAGACCATTATTCCAAGTGAAGTAATAAGGAATGGAAAACTGAACGTTGTATATTCTCACTTATAAGTGGGGGCTAAACTATGAGGACTCAAAGGCATAAGAATGATACAATGGACTTTGGGGACTTGGTGGAAAGGGTAGGAGGAAAGTGAGGGATAAAAAGCACTACAGTGTGCTACAGTGTGCACTGCTCGGGTGATGAGTGCATCAAAGTCTCAGAAATCACCACTAAAGAACTTATCCATGTAACCAAACACGATGAATTCCCTCAAAACCTACCGAAGTTAAAAAAATAGAGGGAAAAAACCCTCTATACTTTAACTTCGTCCATCCAGTTTTAAACTATTTTTGTTTTTTGTTTTTGTATCTTATTGTATTGCCTGTCTTGCAAAGTTGTTGTGGTTATTATTGTGTATTTGTTTGTCAATTAGTCTTTCTATTTGAGAGTAGTTTACACAGCACAATTACAATGTTATAGCAGTCTGTGTTTTTCTATGTGCTATTGCAAGTGTGTTTTGTACCTTCAGATGATTTCTTATTGCTTATGAATGACCTTTTCTTTCAGATTGAAGAACTCTCTTTAGAATTTTTTGTAGGACAGGTATGGTGTTGATGAAACCCTTTGGCTTTTGTTTCTGTGAAAATCTTTATTTCTCCTTCATGCCTGAAGGATATTTTCACCAGATACACTTTTCTAGGGTAAAAGCTTTTTTTCTTCAGCACTTTAAATATGTAATGCCGCTGTCTCCTCATCTGTAAGATTTTCACCAATAAGCTTTCTGCCAAATGTACTGGAGCTTCATTGTATGTTATTTGCTTCTCCTTATTGCTTTTTTGGAATTATTTCTTTACCCTTTATCTTTGGGAGTTTCACTTTTAAATGCCTTGAAATAGTCTTCTTTGGGTTAAATTTGTCTGGTGGTTTATAACCTTCTTGTACTTGAATGCTCATATCTTTCTCTAGGTTTGGGTAGTTCTCTGATATTATTCCTTTGAATAAACTTTCTGCTCCCATCTCTTTCGTTACCACCTTAAGGCCAATGAATCTTAGATTTACCTTTTCGAGGATATTTTCTAAATCTTGTACATGTGCTTCATTTAAAAAATTTTTTTCTCTTGTCTCCTCTGTCTGTATTTTCAAATGACCTGTCTTTAAGCTCACTAATTTTGATGCATTCTTAAGTATACACTTTTTATTTTTCAGCTATAGAAATTCTGCTTTATTTCCTTTATTTTTAAAATTAAAAAAATATTCATTTATTTTTGAGAGACAGAGTCTCACTCCATCACCCAGGCTGTAGTGCAGTGGCATGATCATGGCTCATGGCAGCCTTGACCTCCCAGGCTCAGGTGATCCTCCCACCTCAACCTTCTGAGTAGCTGGGACTACTATTCTGTGTTCTCTATGCTGTCTTGAATTTCTTTGAGTTTTCTCAAAACAGCTGTTTTTAATTCTGTATCTGAAAGGTCACAAGTTTCTATTTCTCCAGGATTGCTTCCTTTCACCTCACTTAGTTCATTTGGTGAGGTCGTGTTTTCCTGAATGGCCCTGATGCTTGTAAATGTTCATCGATGTCTGAACGTTGAAGAGTTTGGCATTTATCATAATCTTCACAGTCTAGGCTTGTTTGTGCCTGTCCTTCTTTGGAAGGCTCTCCAGGTGTTCAAAGGGATTTGGGCCTCCAGCCTAATAACGCTGTGGTTCTTGGAGACTCAGAGGTACAGCCTTGATTGTCTTGGATAAGATCCAGAAGAAGTCTCTGGATTACCAGGCAGAGACTCTTCTTTTTCCTTACTTTTTCCCAAACAGAGTCTCTCTGTCTGTGCTGAGCCATCTGGAATGGGGGTTAGGATGACACAAGCACCCCTATGGCCATCACCACTGGGACTGAGCTGTTTCTGACCTGAAGCCTGCACAGCACTGGGTCTCACCTAAAGCTCACTGTAACCACTACCTGGCTACCACTCAAGTGCCTAGTGCTCTACAATCAGCAGGTGGTGAAGCCAGCCAGGTTTGTGTCCCTTCACAGTGTTGAGTTCCCCTAGGCCCTGGGCATGTCCGGAGATGCTGTCTAGAAGCCAGGGATTGGGGTGAAAAATCTTAGAAATGTATCCCATGCTCTATTATTCTGTGGCTAAGCTGGCACTCAAGCCACCAGATGGTCCTTCCCAATCTTCCCTCCTCTTTCAGTCACAGGAGCCTCTTCCTGTGACCACCACCACCACTACTGGCCCACAGCGAGTTCTGTCAGGCCGCTGCCAATGTTCACTTAAAGCCCCAGGGCTCTATGGGCAGCTTGTGGTAAATTCTGCAAGGCCTGGGACTTACCCTTCAGGGCAATGGGCTCCCCTGTGGCCCAGGGAAGGTCCAGAAATACCGTCCAAGAGCCTAGGCCTGGAATCAGGGACTCCAGGGGCCTACTTGGTGCTCTATCCCACTGTAGCTAAGCTGGTACCTAAGGTGCAAGACAAAGTCCCCTTTACTTTTTCTTCTGCCTTTCTCAGACGGAAGTCTTTCACTGTATCCACATGGCTGTGAATGTGCTGGGTCACACATGACACCAGCACATCTCAGAGCCCGAGGTACAGGGTGTGCTCCCTGGGATATTGCTGTTGGTTATTTCAGGGTCCAAAGGCTCTTTAGTTATCACTTGATGAAACTTGCCAGGACTGGGTCCTTCCCTTCAAGGCAGAAGATTCCCTTTTGTCCCATGATATGTCTAGAAATCTCATCCAGGAGCTAGGGCCTGGAATAGGGTCCTCTGCCTGGTGCCCTATCCTGTGGCTGAGCTGGCATTCAAGATTCTAGACAATGTCCTCTTTACTCTTTGCTCTCCTGTCCTCAAGCAGAAGAAAGGAGTCACTTTGGTTGCTGCCAGCTGTGCTGGCTGGGGTTGGGGCAGGGGTGGTGCAATCACTCCCTTAGCACTCCTGTTGGATGTCTCTGTAAGTTGCATGCTACCCTAGTCTCCTCGCTTTAAATGCCAGCACTAGGAATTGCCTAAGAATTGCAGTCCTGTGTCCTAGACTGCCTTTCGAGTTTACTTAGGACCCCATAGCACTTTGGCCCATGGTGGTGAGGCCTGCCATGAAACTCAAGTTCCTGCTGCTGGAATGGATGATTCCCCTCTGACTAGGTCTGATCCAAATGCTCCTTCCATGCATGGGCACTGGCTGCATTCAGCATGGCTTTGTCCTCCACTGTGACAGGGCAGCTCTGAGTTCAGTGTAATGTCCCCTAGTGACTTCACTCTCCCTCCTGCAAATACAGAGACTTTCTGTGCCTCACGGGCACTGCCTGGGGATGAGGGAGGGGTGGTGTCCATAATTCAAGACAGTCTTCTACCCACTTCAGTGCCTCTTTCAGTGAAATGAAGTTATAAACTGGGTACTCTGTGATTGCTCACCTGATTTTTGGTTCTTTTGATGGTGCTTTTTTGTGTGTAGTTAGTTGTTAAAATTTGGTCTTCCTGTTGGGGGAATGAACGACATAGACTTCTATTTGGCCATCTTGCTCTGCCCTCTTCAACATATGGCAATTTACTTATCCGGGCCTTGACTTTTGAACATTTAACTAGCTTCTATTTTTACTCTACTACAAATAAATGAACAAACTCACCTCTGGTCTGATCACCGCTTTCCTGCTACACTGTTTTCTGATTGCCCCTCAAACACCTCAAGCTTAGCTCCTACCTCTGGGGCTTTGCACTTACAGTCTCTTCAGCTGAAACCATCTGCCTCTACATAATACATAGTTTGCTTCCTCATGTCATTCATTTCTTTGTCAAATGTCACCTCCTTCAGGGGGCCTACCCAGGCCTCCTGTTTCATTCCCTTTTCACTCTGACTTATTTTCTTTCTGGCATCGATCAGTAGTTGACATTATTATGCATTTAACTATGCATTTCTTATCTATCACTCTCCCTGGAAATTAATTTTCGTGAGGACAGGGTCCTTGTCTCTCTTGCTCAGCTTTGCTTCCCTGGTACTGTAGAATACATCTGCCTTAATAAAAGATGCTCAGCCAACAATGGACAAGTGAATAGACAATAAAAATGTTCTCCATATTTTTGGGTTTTTGCTATAGTGATTAGAATCACTATATTAATAGGTGTGAACAATATAAGGCTCTCAGCACATTCTGTATGATTACATTCCAAAAGGGCCTGTACTGGTTTACATTTCCATCAACAGTATAGGGAACTGCATCTTTCACTATCCCCTAGACTGACTGGATTTGACTCAATGACAGTCCAGATTCTAATATCTTGAGCAAGCCAAATTAGACATGCATTCCCTTCCCTCAGAAGTGTGTCTCAACCAGGATATCGTTTTCCTTTTCTTTGTCACATATGACAAATTGTACTCAATGCCTCTTGTACTGTTTCTTCTCACTCCTGCCCTCTCCACAAAGGAAATGCTGGGGATTATAATCAGTCTTAAGGAAGAGTTTGCATTGAAGTTAAAATGATAGAATAAACTCTGTGCTAATTTAAAGCATGAACTTTGGAGTCAGGTGGGCTGGGGTTCAACTCCTGCCCTGCCATTCCCTGGAACTCTCTGGGCTTTGACTTCTGGGTCTGGAAATAGGGTATAATAACCCTATTGCCCACTTTTCAGGATTGTTATAAGGAATAAATATGGTAGTATATGATGTCTTACAGTACCATGGCAGGCTCATGGTAAGTCAACAATTTACCTAAAAATAAAGAAATAAACATACACTCCAAAGAAATTTATCTGGACCCAGGCAGCTCTCCGATAGTGTTCCAGAGGGGCAGACAATGTGATTTTTCTCTGTTGTAGAGCTGGCAGGAAGGGCAGGAGGCAATGGGGGAAGAAAATTGGAACAGTGACAAATTGATAGGAAACAGGAAGGCAGTGAGGCCTGACTGTCTCAAAAAAAAAGTCTCAAGAATGGACAGAGAAAGGAAATGCAGTCAGCTGTGGTGCTGAGTAGGTCAGTCTTTTAATAGAGTCATATTCCAGGAAAGAACTTTTCAAGTAAGGAAGTTCCCTGAACCCATGCCCTGAAACATTTCAGTAGCGTGTTTTGAAAGCAACTTTCTCTTGTCAGTTGTAATAGTTCATGTGGTAGTAACTTCTTTACCAGTTTTGCAACACTGGTTGCAAACAACAATCATGGTTTCCCTGAAAAATAACAATCATGGGTAACATTGATTAAGAACTTGCTCTGTGCCTAATGATTATTAAGCATTTTAAATGAATTTATTCAATTAAGATATTCTTACTGTACATCTACTATGTCCCAGGTATTGTTCTGAGTGCTGGGAATATAACAGTGAAAAAAAAGATAATGTCCCTGTCATCGGAGAGTCTACTTCCCAGACAACCCAACATACAACAAATACAAATTTGAAAATAAAATTTAAAACATGGTACTTACCTCATCATAGAACTCTTTCCATGTTAAAACATAAAGGTCAAAATTGTGTTGTATAAAGCCTCATAGCATCCCACTGTATTGATGTGTTTTATTTAACTGTTGTCTTATTGACGAAAAAAAATTGGGCTGTTTGAGTTTTTTAATTATCACTAACAATGTTGCAGTCAACATTCTTTGAAAATATTCCTTTGCACACTCTTTGGATATTTATTGTTGCATAATAAATAACCCTTTCTATTCCACAAGAAATGACCCGGGTTTGTTGCAGAGTAGATTTGTTGTGTTTCTATGGGAGGTTCCAAGGATTTCTTTTCATTTTGAAATATCTTGGTCCTGTCTGGGTCCAGGTGAAATAATTCCTTTAAAAATGTTATGAATTTATTTACTTATTTAAAGACAAAGACCACATCCACATATTTCTTTGAGACTGGTCCTTTATACCTTGGGTTCTATTGGGACAATGTCCTTATAATTCATAGAAGCCCATTTTTATTATTAAGAATGTCTTTAAGGCACTGCTTTAAATCTTTGATAACATCAAGACTTTTATAATATAAATTTTGATACTTTTGTTAATTTATCATTACTATATCTTAAATGGGATTATCTTACATAATATTTTCTTGTTATTGTTTGTACATCAGAAACTCTTCAGCATTCTTACTGCTCTATTAACTTCAATGGTACTTCAGTTGATTCTTTTGGATCATATATATAAACAATGCTAATCTTGTAAATTTTTTAAATTTGAGCTTTTAAATTCCTCTTTTCCTGTCAGTCTTGTCTTCTAATATTGGGGCAGAATGGAGCCATCAGTGGTGGGCTGGAGTAGTATCAAATTGACTCAAGTGTAGGAAGGATGTGATGCAGAAGGTGGAATTCACATAGAACTGGAGGACATGGCATTTCTTCCAATACCCCAAGACCTGGGAATAAATTGTTACATAGTGTGGGGAAGCTTGGATACCTTGAAAAATGTTCTGTACACAGAATGCCTTTGGCAAGAGCTGTGGGCTCTTTCATTTGTGTTCTCTGCTCTACATTTTGCATGATTTTTTCATCAGATTTTCCACACTGTATTTCAATATTTCAATCATTTATTCAGTTGTCAATCTTTTTTGTTGGTCATCATTTGCTCAATCAATGAGCTCCCTAAGGATAGAAATTGTGTTTTCTTCTCTCCATATCCCTAGTTGTTAGCAGAATGCTTGAAGTGTAGGTGTTTGGCAAATGCTTCCTAAATGAATTACCAAATTGCTAAAAGTGTGAATGAGTATCTGCATAGATAGAGCCATGAATTTTTGTTGGATGTTGAATGAATGAACAAGTAGAGTTATGACTCAATTGGGTTGCTCACACCGCAAAACGGAAGGACTAAATGAGGCAGAGACCTTACTTCTTCACTAGGTTCAGAGTTTAGGCATCCAGTGGGTAGAATGAACTGGCCCAGTTCCTCTGTTGGACTTCCTTTTTTCTCTGTGGGATTAATCATATGGTAGAGACATGACTTAGCAAAAATTTCTCCTTCACATTTTTCTCAGGAACTACTTTTTCTTATGGAAGTTGAATCAAGCATGGATCTGTTTTTTTAAAAGAATTCTAAATAGGTCCTTGCAGATCTCATTTGCTAACAATATTGTCCGTAGATGTTAGTCCTCTTTAGGAAATAATGTAGGCTTTATTCAGGAGTGAAGCATCAGTTATAGGTATGGTGAGTCTTAAAAGATACCCCCTCCTGTTGTTTGAAAGGACCATCAAGTAATAATTTTGCAATTACTTGACTATTTCTGGATAGTATATATAGATAGACACACACACACACACACACAAACAAAGGTTAATGCTTAAATTGGGTTCTCATAAATTTTATGAAACAAAAGCTTTACCTGACTTCATTTAGTTTATCATTATTTTTCTGCCAGAGAGACCAAATCATTGAGCCCCTTTAGTGCTTTGTAGATTCAGCCTCCAACTCAGAAATGGTGCATATAGATTCTATGTTGTATGCTAAACAGGACTGACTGTTAATGGTTGTGGATCACCATCTTTCGAAAGATTCTGAGGTGATATATCTGGGCTTAAGGCAAAAGAGTTCTGCTATGGTTGTTGGAAGACGGAAGGGTGGCTGCTATGTCTTATGTTTACTTGCCTTTTAAGTTCTTGAAGAAAGAAAATGTTTCGCAAATAAATATTACCTCTTTCCCACCTTGTCCCACAATGATGTCACTCTTCTCCGAACTCCTGCAATATGTACTATTTGACTCATTCAGTCATAACTTCCTAACGTTTTTTAGTGATCTGGTCAGGTATGCATATATTTTCTAGGTAAGTGAATGGCTTTGGACGTGAATGTCTAGTGGAAGTCTTGAGTGGACTTCAAATGGCTTAGATAGAATCCTCACTTTACCATCTAATGCTGTTTCTCTTGGAGCAAGTCATTTAATGGATCTAAGAATGATTTACTCTTCAGAGCAAATAATATTGCACATGATTGTGGTTAGATGAGATAATGCAGATGTTTAGCCCATAGTAGGTTCTCAAACAATGTTGTCATAGTCATCATGAAGGAATATGATGACCTCCAGTTTTGCAAAATGTGATTGCAATTTGTTTGAATGAACATTGAAAACAAAGAGGAAGTACTGTCCAGGAGATAGTGCCTTAGCTAATGGTCTTAGATTACTCTGACTCCTTATATGGGGCCATTGGTAGAGTGGCAAAGTAGGTTGTATATTCCAATATCACTGGTACAACTGTCCCAGTGGAAAGGAAAAACCATCAGACTATCTTAATTGACTTCTATTAAGCATTCAACTCTTTAACTCTTTTACATCTGATTCTATGCTTACTAAACTGTCTGCTTGTTATGATTTATGCTCTCACACAGGGAGAAAACAGTCTTATGATGAAGATATGAATGTTTTGGTCACCAAGACAGTTATTTGTAACTGTCATTTACTGAATTGGTAAAGGTAGAATGGCCTGGTCATGAAAAGTTAATACTATAGTTTTTGTAATGGTAGTTTCTCATTACAAATTAAACAATTGTCATTCTACCAGTCTCACAGGTTAGGATAATTACAGCCCTGAGTGATTGGATTTCTATAAACATTTTTAAAAATTAATCTACAAAGATGTGGACCAGATTGTGAGCCCTGATGAATTCACTAAGGTACAAAATGCAACACTGTGAGATGTTATATAGGACAGACGGTTTTCTTTTTCCTTAGTGTTTCCAGTATTGCCATTGGCAGAGTTTACTGAGATTCTTCTTGGAAAATCTACAGGTTGAAATTCCATGAGATCATGAGTTATGAATTTTCTGTCTTTGTTCATTCATTTTCTCTCTCTGGAATACTTCCCTTCTGCCATCTCCCCAGTGCATGGGAGGCTATGAGAATCAAGACTGATAATGAGTTCAGCATTACAGAGGTACTTTGGAAATATAGTGGTGACTAGGATAAACCAGTCTTTGCTTTTAAGATGCTTACATGCTAAGAGGATGGATCTGGAGATACTTTATGTTTTCTAGAATGTTCTACAGTGAAACTGTTATTAGAACTCATCCTTTATGACTCAGTTCAAATGTTGCCTCTTTGATACCATCTTCGATTCTTCCAGGAAAACTGAATTATTTTCTGTGTTTCTGCAAATCTTCATACTCCCTTATAATAGAACAACCAAATTCCAAATTTTGATTATCTATTTTCATGTCTTTCTTACTTTCTAATTTCATTAAGGGGAAGAACTCTGGTTTTTATTAAATCATTGGCATCCAGCACCATCCCTGGAAACATAGTAGATGCTATTGCATGTTTGTAATACAGTTTGAGAGTGAGATTTCAGTCCTATTATGGTCAGTGACCCAGCTATTTCCAAATCATGTGAATCAATGATCATTTCACCTATAACATTCTGCATAAGGACCAAATAGTAATTGAAATATTACTGAACATAGCTGAATAACTGCTATATTACTTTCAGTGGAGGGTCCTCTGGTCAAAGCTGGAATGGAGTAGATGACTTAGAATCAGGGCTGACATGGAATCACATACTCCTGCTAGTCCATCCACACACTATGCTCACACACGCAATCCAAATATGAGGGACATTCGTAAGTGTCTACAGAGAAAAGGAAAAAGTCAGGCCCCATGAAAATACCTGAGTCCAAATACCCACCGGGCCAGCTGGAATGATGAAAGAGAGGGGAGAGAATAACAAACCAGCCACGAGTAGTCGGCACTGCCTTAGGTTTGAGACAGGAAGCCTAAAAGACAAGCAGCTCCTGAGTGCTGTCATTTTAACAGTCACTGCACATGACTACAACAGCACACCAACCTATGGCTAACCTGACCTAAACTGCTTACATTAGCCAAACTTTCTCACCAGCGCTGGATCCCTCTAAATAAACCACTGAAGATCCTCTCACCTTTGCTTGTCTTGACACATTCAGTTACTAATTTCAACCACACCATAGTTGTGGTAACCAGTTCTGTGTGGACTCCTACCAACTTCACACAGCACAATTCAACAGCACCTCAGCTCATGTTCCACCTCCATTCCTCTTGCCTCCTGCATGAGTTCCCTTTGGCCTCTGAGGCTCTGTGGAACACAAAGCTGAAGGATCAGTTCTTCCTTCCTACCATGCAGTGTACTAAGAGGCAATTGTTCATACTGCCTCTCTTAGCACAGTCTCAGAAGATCGATCAATCATTTGTACTCCACACCAAATGGAGGCCGGCTCCGTAATGGTTTATTGGCTCTCCCTCTTTCCCTATATTAAGCTTTGGGGAGCTATGAAAGAAGTCTGGCATGGGTACAGAAGGCTCGATTACTCTTTCCCTAGAGAGGCTGAATTAATTAATGATGAGACCCATATTTAATGGGGTCCTTGAACTTATTGTACATTAGAATCACCTGAGGATCTTGAAAAAATTCTAAAGCTGAGACCGTGCCTGGACCATCTCAATTACAGTCTCATAGGAATAGGACACAGGAAGTGAGATTTTTTTTAAAGCTCCCTAGTGATTCCAATGTATAGGCCAGTTAAGGAATCTTTGAGATAAACAATAGCAGAAGTAAATAAAAATAAATAATTCTTTGCAAGTTTTACTCACATTATTGTTCAAAAATTTAAAAGAGAATATATGTTTACCATCTTTGGATGTAATATAAGGAGAAATACACTGACTGCTGACTTAAGAAAACTCTTTGGAAAGGAAGTAAGGAAAATGCAAAAAGCCTTGAGCCACTGAAAGATAATTTCTGTCATTGGGCCTTTTCTCAGGGTAACCTTTGGCATGGACAAAGGAGGAGCAGATTGAAAAATCTAAGTGCCTTAGGATGTCTGTGGCTTTCTTTAACATTTGGAAATGCCCATTTTTGACTCACCTCCTATACTTGACATTCAGGAAAAAAACCCTTCATTAAAAATCACTTGATAAGATCTTTTGCCTATGTCATCTGCTTTCATGTCTCCATGGCAGCTGACTGTGCTAAATAAGACGTTTTAAAGCTGTGTGTCTAAGGAAAAAAAGAGAACTGAAATAGAGAATTTGAAGACGACATTTTATCTTTGTGGATAGGTAGGCCTGGGAGGAAGAAAGGTCATTTTTTCCACTCTACTGTCTTTATGGAACTTTGGACCTAACTGTAATTTGCCGAATGATTAATGCTTTGATCAGAGAATCCACTCTATTCAGAGATACCTGACTCTCCCAGTTATACTGAGCTTGGAAATCAGCACAGAAGTGAAAAGAATTTGAGCTTTAAAGTCAGAAAAAGCAGGGGTCAAATGTAAATTATTTTTCCTGCTTACTAGCCTTGTAACTTTGTGCAAAAAGTGGTAAGTATTTTGAGCCTGTGGCATCACTACAAAAAAATGGCAAGTACTAACATCCAATGGGATTGTTTGGAAGGCTACCTGAAATAGTGGTGACAAATTAGCTCCAAATGTAAGAAAACTAAGTAATAGTTAGCTTTCTGCTTTTTTGTTTTCCACTTTTTCCCATTTCCATGCCTCTTAAGAGTGACTTAATGAATTTGTAAAATTGTCAGATTGGACAGTATGATTTTCGCATAATTAACTATGAAATCATGTCTGCTTTTTAATATTGCTTAAATTTTTTTTTTAGCATTTCTAATTAGTACATGCAGTAGGATATAGTGAAAAGAGCATAGTGCTAGGTCCAAATATTTTTAAATAAATATACAAATGCATGCAAAAGTCGTGTGGGGAACTTAAGAAATATGGGATCAAGTTCAATAACTACTAACCTGTGAGACATTGAACAAGTTGTAGCCTTTCTCTGAGCCTCATTTTCCTCACCTTAAAGAAAATGAAGTTGAGAAAATTACCTCCGCTGTTTTGTTCTGGTCTGAAATTCTGAGATTTAGTTAATACGTAAGCTCTATATTTCTTCCTACTATGCCTCGTTCATCCCACAAATAGGACACTCATCATGTTGTACTGCAACTGAGTGTTTGCTCCCTGATTGGGCATGTCCTGTTGTTGGTACGGGAGGCAGCAAGAGGAGAGGTTTGCAGGATAGGCTTTGTTGAGCCACACTGCCTTGGCATAATGCTAGATCTTCCACTTCCTGGTGGTGTGACCTTAAGCAGGTTACTTGACCTTTTTCTGTCTCAGTTTTCTAATCTCTCAAATGGGGTTGATGATGATGTGCGTCTTTACCTTAAATGATTTTTAGTATAATTAACTAGGTTAAACCTAGGAAGCACATGGCATGCTTAATAAATGTTAACTCTCAGTCTTAAGTTTTATCTTTCAGTCTGCAGCACTTAGCCCAATGTCTGGTAAGTACTAGACGGTAAATATTTGTTGAGAGTCTGAATGAGTTATTTAAAAATATGCCTGCAGAGTGTATGTGCCTTATATGAAGTATGTGATCTCTGGTATGAAAGAGCTGGTCAGATAATCAGGATTCCAAAGTTTCTAGCAATTTGGAAAACTCATGGGTTCCGAAGCTATGTTGGAGACCAGAGTTTCTCACATCACAGCATATTACAGGATGGTATGGAATGAGTCTGTATGAAAAAGAAAGGCTTGCTATTCTGACTTATTCACTGTTTCACCCACTTTCGTTATATTTATCAGGCTTGTCTTGAGAGGAGTCTAAATTCAAGGAGGGAAAACGAGTGTCTTAATTAAAAAAGAACAGTGGGGGCATATCTTTCTTGAATGTGATATAATGTTTCTTCTCATTCCTAATCATTTTCTCCCAGTTCATTTGGTTATCAGCTGCTAACAATTTATTCAAATCATTGGTGTCAATTTCCAGTATAAATATGAGTGTTACGGAACATGCAGTTTGAAGGGGTTAAAAAAGTTTCATTAAAAAATAACTTTATAGGCCAGCTTGGACGATATGGCAAGACCCTATCACTACAAAAAAACAACAAACAATTAGCCTTGGTGTGGTGGCACACATCTGTAGTCCCAGCTACTCAGGAGGCTGAGGCAGTAGGATCACTTTAGCCCAGGAGTTCAAATCTGCAGTAAGCTATGATTGCACCACTGCACTCCAGCCTGGGTGGCAGAGCAAGATCCTGTCTCAAAACAAAACCAAAAACAAAAAGAAAACAAAAAGCAAACAAACAAAAAAGGCTTTATAGAGATATATAATTCACAAAACATACAATCCACTAGTGCACAACTCAACGGGTTTTAGCATATTCACAGAGTTGTGCAGTCATTACTATAATCAATTTTAGAACATTTTTAGTCTCAAAGGAATCCCACACTCATCTGCTGTCACTCTCTGTCTTATGCAATAACTCTGTAAAATACTTACTGAATCCCTTTATAAAGTACTCCAGGAATGTAATCTCTTAGCACGTCATTCGATATTTATTGAAACTATTATGAGCCAAATACTCTTCTAGGCTGTAGTGACAGGGAGACAACTAAACAATCCCAGCTCTCAGGGAGATTATGTTCCATAGTGGGGTCTACAGATGGGCCCCAAATTAAAAGCAAAGCAGAACAAAACCCATGTCAGTGACAGAAGGGAGCAGGCAAGTTATATTCCTACTATGTGCCAGGCTTTCGGCCAGATCACTAGTAAGCAGTGGACTGCCATCTGTCTGATTTCAGAGTGTGTATATATATATATATTTTAAAGGAAAGTATGCTGGATAAAAACTCAGTTGAATAAGACTACTAGATATTTCACTTCAGCCAGCTGTGCAAAGCCTTGGATTTGCTGCCTCCCAAGCCAGCTCCTAAAACATTACTTCCTGTTGTTTCAAAGAAAAATGGAAAGTAAACAACCCCAAGACTTTGGTTATCAGCCACCAATGAACAGGATTTTCTGTCCTGGATACAGTTAGCTTAACCAATGGCATTTTTTGTTAGTGGAATTATGGGAGTGGGAGTGGGGAGAGAAGAGTCAAAGGGTAATAAAAGTGACTTACATTTCTCTTTTTTCCTGTCATAATCCTGAGGATTTGCATTCTCTAACAAATCAAATTCAGTTTGAGTTTTAACCTTCTTACATGAAAAGCCAGGTTTAAAAATAGCTGTTCAGGGTCTGATGATTGTAAACAAACATTGGCGTATGGAGTCGAATGAAGGGCAACAGACATTACATATCCCTGAAGGAATGTGGAATTTAATATAAACGGAGGAGTTTTTATACATATGTGCTATGTCTTCGCTCTGTGTTGCCAGCAGAGTTCTTTGGGGAAAGAATCATCCTAAAATGTTAAAGCTGAAAAGGGTTTTAGAAATCAGGTAGGCTCACTACCTCATTTGAGAAATGGGGGAACTGAGACTAAGAGCAAGGAAGTGGTGTGTATCTAGTTAGTGGCAGAGATAGGGGCAGAAGTGGTTGTCCAGGATCTCTAGTGCTATTTAAAAAATATGGAACATTCATTCATACACCTGTGAGCATGTTTTCTGATTAATTGAGGTGCACATAGGATGGGTCAGTACAATGGGTTTGGGATCAGGGAAACCTGAATTGAAATCTCAGTTCTACAATTTACCACATGGTGAATTTGAAAAAAAAAATTGATTACATTTGCTAAGCCTCAATGTACTTTTCTGGGAAAAAATGTGGCATCTTCTATATTGAGATATTGGAATGATTAAATGAGATATATAAGCAAATCTTTCAGCTCATAGTTGGTGTTTAATCAAGGCCCTCTTCATTCTTTACTCTCTCTTCCTTTTCTCTTTATTCAGGATGTTTTACACACCTTTACACATTTCTTTCAGTCCTACAGTATACCCATTGTTACAAGTACTCCTGCCTTTGACAATGAGGACCAGAGGTTATCTTAAATTCAACTTAGTTGCTCTCACTTTTTGAGTACCTGCTACATTCCAGATCCTTCATGGTCATTATTTCTTACTTTTATAACATCATTGGCAGTTAGTTATTATTTTGTTCACCTTAGGGATGAAGAAAATTATGTTCAGGGCAGATAATTATGTTCAGGGAAGATACCACAGCTTGAAGTCAAGTCCTCAAAGTCTGAGCTCATCTTTGTGCTTATACTCTCTTATCAGGGGTATGACTACAAATGTATTTATTTTTAAAAATTCACTGTAAAATTCTGGGAAATGTTTAGAGGTGGAAAAAATATTTATAATGGAGTTGGGGTGCAGAATTCAAATCACAGCTCTGCCCTAAATCAGCTGTATGGCACGGGGAAGGCTACTTAAATGATCTCTGCTCCCAATTCCTCACTTGCAGAGGGTTAATAATAATAATTGTAATGACAAAGAACATAGAAACAATGTGACATTGAATGAATGAAAGATGACATGTGAAGCTTTCTTAGAAAAGTGCCAGCAATAAGTATCACTCATGTATGTGACCACCTTGCCTTCTGCAAGCTTGACCTGTGGACACTAGTTCACACTTCTTACAATGACTGCATGGAAGAGAAGCACTTCAGATTCTTCCCTGAGACGTCAGTCTTGATTTGACTGCCACCTGCTCTAGTTAAAAATTCAGGTAAAATGTTGACATTGGATAATGAAACTTTGAGGGATTCATTCATGCTTGTTTCCTTGATGTTTTCTAGACATGTTATTTTTAATTTAAGTCACCTGCTCCATGTTCCGTGGGCTTCTGGTGAAATTGCCTTGACAGACCAATAAGGGAGATATAACAAGGACACTAGGGAATGCCCTTTTATGAGGTAGAGTGAGGATTACTACGGAGGACACAATTTACTATGTCACTCAAATTCTATGATGACCATCCTGTTTGATGAATTAATTTCAGAATTTAAAGCCATAAAACAACAACAAAAAAGAAATTCTTTCTCCCACCGAATCCATATGAGTATGATTTCTAGACAACAAGTCATATGATCCATCTTTTTTTCCCTCTGTTTTCCCTGGTTTTCAGGAGTATCAGAACTAAATATTGCACATAACTATCATATCTTCCCCAACTAACTCTCTGAATACAGTTTTTTTCTCTCTGCTCTTATCCTCCATAAAATGTATTATTTTTGCTTCATTTGAAAGTTTTCAACCTGACTGATTTTAATTATATGCTGCCTCAAGAAACTTGTCAGATATATAACAGTTAAGATGCAATTAATATCTACATCTCTATCTATCTATCTATCTATCTATCTATCTATCTATCTATCTATCTATAGATATCTAAGTAGATATATAGATCTACCTCTATAGATAGGTAGGAAATAGCCATTTTATCATTCTGGAACCTGAGATACCAAATATGAGTAAAGAAAAGGTAAAATTGTAAAGATAGCAAAAGTAACTATAATGAAAGAAGCACTGCTAAAATGTTAAGTCAAAAGTAAAAAAGGTCACAGATTTTTCTGTAAGTACTCATTCAGAGAAAGATATTATAATTATTAGGACTACTACTAACAATATTAACACATGCTCATATACTCTGCTCTGTCAGTTTACTTGTTATGAACTCTGTCCATAAAAATTTGCCCCTTCCTTTTCTCTTTCCTAGCCATCTTACCTAGCTATTTCTGAGAGGCAGGAAAAGGAAAGGAAGCTGGAATCAATGTAAGTGCTCTGAGATCAGAGATGGGGCCTGTCCTGGGCACCCTTATGACTCTATACCCAGGGTAGTACCTGATGCATGGTAGATGCTCAAAAAAATATTTGTTGAAGGAATGAATAGCAATGATGACTCACATTATATTGTCATTATATAGCAGACATTGTACACATGGATTTACAGAGATTATCATATTTAACCCTCCTAATAATCTTATGAGTAGAGAATTCACAAGACTATGACTACTTTTGAGAGTTGAAGAAATTGAAGCATGGAGTGGTTAAATAACGTGATGTTAGTGGAGGGCAGAGAGCTCACATACTCAGCCAGGAATGAAGGAGTAGAGGAATAAACGAACAAAAACCTTTGTGGAAAGGCGTATACAGACTTCTCAAAGAACTGAAAATAGATCTATCATTAGATTCAGTAATCCCACTACTGAGAATCTACAAGGAAAAGAAATCATATCATCGAAAAGATACCTGCACATGTATGTTTATGGCAGCACTATTCATAATAGCAAAGATATGGAATCAACCTAACTGTCCATCAATGGATGATTAAAGAGAATGTGGTATATATACACAATGGAATCCCATTCAGTCATAAAAAAATTGAAATCATGTCTTTTGTAGCAACATGAATGGAGCTGGAGGCCATTATCTTAAGTGAAACAACTCAGAAACGGAATGCCAAATACTGGATATTCTCACTTACAAGTGGAAGATAAATAATGTGTACACATGGACGTAGAATGTGGAATGATAGACACAGGAGACTCAGAAGGATTGGGGAGGACAGGCAGCGGGAGGATGATGAGAAATTACTTAATGGGTACAATGTACATTGTGCAGGTAATTGGTACACTAAAAGCCAAGACTTCATCGCTACGTAATATATGCATGCAACAAAATTACTCTTGTACTCCTTAAATTTATACGAAAAAGAATGTATTTCCTTTGTGACACAAGGTACAGACTGATTGAGATGAAGTGGCTTGAGTTGACTGAAACAATACCAGTTATAAAGAGTTATGTGGTACATCTAGTTCTAGATCCTTGAGGAATCGCCATACTGTTTTCCATAATGGTTGAACTAGTTTACAATCCCACCAACAGTGTAAAAGTGTTCCTATTTCTCCCAGCCATCCCATTACTGGGTACATACCCAAAGGATTATAAATCATGCTGCTATAAAGACACATGCACACGTGTGTTTATTGCGGCACTATTCACAATAGCAAAGACTTGGAATCAACCCAAATGTCCATCAGTGACAGACTGGATTAAGAAAATGTGGCACATATACACCATGGAATACTATACAGCCATAAAAAAGGATGAGTTTGTGTCCTTTGTAGGGACATGGATGCAGCTGGAAACCATCATTCTCAGCAAACTATCGCAAGAACGGAAAACCAAACACCTCATGTTCTCACTCATAGGTGGGAACTGAACAATGAGATCACTTGGACTCGGGAAGGGGAACATCACACACCGGGGCCTATCATGGGGAGCGGGGAGGAGGGAGGGATTGCATTGGGAGTTATACCTGATGTAAATGACGAGTTGATGGGTGCTGACGAGTTGATGGGTGTAGCACACCAACATGGCACAAGTATACATATGTGACAAACCTGCACGTTATGCACATATACCCCAGAACTTAAAGTATAATAATAATAAAAAAAAAACAGGAGAACTGATTAAAAAAAAGTTATGTAATATATATGGTCCCCAAGTTAATAACAGGAGGACCCAGTGATGGAAATTTCCATAAGCAGAGATGTTCCTGGAGGTGTCAGAAATAAAAATGAAGTTGTCGATAAAAACTGATGTGTTAAATTTTATTCAACATCTTCCTTATCAGCCTGGATTTTTACGGATCTGCTGTACATGCATTACCTTTGGGTTTCTTCCATGCAATAGCCACAGATATGTTTTTAAGTTCATTCTTTTCTTCTCCTGTCCACTGCATCATCTCTGTGAAATGAGAGAGTTTTGGAGAAAGCCAAATTCATCTCGGTGGTTATGAATCTTGTATAATTCATTTATTTAGGGGCCAGTACAAGACATTAAAATTTGAGGTACTGATAGAAAAATGAGTATAATTGTGCCTGATTTGTGATTCCTTTCCATTCCATTGCTCTGTTTTAGGTTTACTACCACTTAACTTTGCAATGCTTTATTGGAGCTCTGAATACTGATCACTGCAGCATGTAGGCTTACAATGGAACAGCCGCTTTACAACTACTACACAGCCTCAACATCATCCTTTTGTGCTATGCAGAGAACAGTGTGTCATTTAGAAAAGGAGGGGTAATTGAGAGTCTCATCGTCCTCACTGTTTGGGGGACATTGTTTGCAGGGAACAAATGGAACTCATTGCAACCCTGCAAGTACTCCCCTCTCAGTCACCTTGCTTTAGAGCCTCTGTCATCAGTAACCCAACAGAACATATTGTGTAAAAACATCTCCTACTCTTTCAGATCCCCAAGCCATCTAGCAAGGCTTTTGTCTATTGCTTTCATGAATGGCAGGCTGGCTCGTGAGCAAATTGTCTTGGGGGAAAGCAACTGACAACACGAAAGGCTCCTAGATCACTTGCTCTATGAAATGAGATAACATATGTGAAGGTACCTAGCACAGAGCCTGGCAGAGCAGAGAGTGAAATTAGTAGTGGGATGGATGGGGAGGCATCTTTGAAGCTTCATAACATTAAGCGCAAAGATGAACAGCTTCTCGCTGAACCGTACAGACCTTCCCTGTGACGATACGTGCTCAAAGTTCCGTGACAATTTCGATTTGCGGCAACGTGACAGGGTTAAAACCTCAGGTCTATTGACCTTTAATTTATAAGGAGGGCTGGCGCCATTTCTCCACAGCCATCTTTTTCTGATACTAGAAAAAGAGTCACATATGAAATCAGAAGCTTTCTCTAACATCAAGACATGAAATTGATTTATCTTTTCCACAACGTAGTTTCCTAAAGTGATCCTGGATTCCTTCAGGTACCTCAATGGTGTGCAGGGAGGTGATATATATATATATGTATATATCTATATAGCCATTTTCCAGGAGAGTGTTCTCTATGGTACTAATGAGGTGCTCAAATAAGTTGTGCCTGAGGGAGCACTTTCCATCCACCTGGCTCAGGCAATCTGTTCACGCTGTCCTCTCTTGGTAACAAATGAAGGCAACCACAGCCACCACTGGGCAGATAGGAAGCTTCCCTGGCTTAGTCTGTTATTAACTGGTGAAGGTGCCAAACAGCAACTTTCACAGAGAAGCTGTCATGACAAATGATATAGAACACAAGTTCTGGAGTCAGAAAAAGCTAGGTTTGAATTTTGGGTTTCTCTGATTATTAGTTGTGGTCTTTGAGTATGTCTATCAGCATATCTGAATCTCCCTTTGCTTACATATAAATAGAGATGATATTACCTATGCTCTAAGGGTATAGTCAGATTAAGCAATTTAACTCCTATGTAATAGATACTGCTTGGTGCCCTTCCCAGCTCCGCTTTAGGGGAGGGGCAGGTGCTCATCTGCATTTCTTATAACTTCTGGTTGCTAACAGCTCACAGGAACCCACCTTTGCACTCTGTTAAGGTGAACCACCTTGTCTGGAAATTTCCAAAATGTAATTCACTCTTCCTGGGTTTGGAGGTTTACAGGAGCTTGTAATTAATAACTAACTTATTTGGGGGTTCAAAATGCCTAATATGGTTTGGCTGTGTCCCCACCCAAATCTCATCCTGAATTGTAGCTCCCATAATTCCCATGTGTTGTGGGAGGGACCCTGTGGGAGATAATTGACTCACGGGGGCAGTTTCCCCCATACTGTTCTCATGGTAGTGAATAAGGCTCAGGAAATCTGATGATTTTATAAAGGGTTTCCCTTTTTGCTTCGCTCTCATTCTCTCTTGCCTGCTGCCATGTAAGATGTGCCTTTTGCCTTCCACCATGATTGTGAGGCCTCCCCAGCCACGTGGCACTGTGAGTCTATTAAACCTCTTTTTCTTCATAAATTACCCAGTCTTGGGCATGTCTTTATCAGCAACACGAAAATGGACTACTACAATGCCAAGTCTCTTGCTTTTAGGTGGGACAACTCTGTGATGTCATTCATACTTCAAAGCTTCCTATCAGGTCAGGCTGAGATGATACCTCCCCTGAATTCACCTCTTTGCCTGACTTTTCCCCTTGGCATTCCTGATAACACTTCCCACATCATTTGGAATCCCCATCTCAGGCTCTGCTTCTAGGGAACCTAACAGAGACAGCTTGTAAAGTGTCTGCCATAAGGCAGAAGATTGCTAGTTTCCCTCTCTTTCCACCCTCTTCTCCAGCAACTGTTTTATTTTGTACTAGATTCATTTTGCCTGTGTAAAAATTACTATAAAATAAAGTTAAAACATTCTTATGTAATTAAAGGGTACTTTAAAAAAGTAAAAAGGCAGGCCACAAATTCTGTACAATTATTTACCAGGTAAATAATAAAATATTCATGTCTAATATAAAGAACTACAAGAAAAGAAAAACCAATAAAAAAGGAGGATATGGTTCATTGGTTCACAGAGGAGGAAACTGGAATGGCCAACACATACATAAGCAATATTTAATCTTGGTAGGAAAAAATGAGATTTGAATCCATTCCACAGGCAAAATGAAAACATCCAGTAATATTAGCATTGGCAAAAACGTGAAGCAACATAAACACTTCATACTCACTGGTGGGGATGCTATTTGGTGTCACCATTTTGGAGAGTCATTTCTCAATATCTGCTAAGTTTCAGAATACGCATATTTTATAATTCATCAATTATATTTCCAAGAATTTACCACACATATTTGTCACACATATACAAGAATTTTTCTGGCAACATTACTTTTTAAAGTGAAACAAACAGACTAACCAATAAAACTTAGAAACAGCCTTAATGCTCATTATTAGGAAAATGAATAAAACAATTTTAGTGTATTTGTGGCGTAAATACCACAAAGCTCTGAAAGTGGTTGAATTGGAAAGATATATATCAATATGGAAAATCTGGGAAACATAACGTTGAGGAAAGAATACAAATTACAGAAAGATAAATCATTATGAGCCCATTAATTATTTTTTCAACCCAAAAGTTCTATTTATTTTTAAATGAATACTCACAAATATTGTAAAAGTATACAAATACAGGCTTCAAGGTGGACACTAACTTCACAAGACACGAACTAGGAAAAGTAGAAAGGATTATTGGTTGGTGTTGGGAGAGACATGGTTTCAAATGTATTGGTAATGTTTTAGTTCTTAAACATACTACCGTTCTGAAGCAAGTATAGGAAAATGTTAAAGTGTTCTCTATCTGTAAGAATATAAGAGTTTATTATTTTTCTTTAAACTTTTACTCTGTGTTTGAAAGATTTTATTAAAAAATAGAATGAGGCCAGACATGGTGACTCAGGCCTGTAATCCCAGGGCTTTGGGAGGCCGAGGTGGGCAGATCACCTGAGGTTGGGAGTTCGAGACCAGCCTGCCACCACCATGGAGAAAGCCCCATCTCTACTAAAAATACAAAAATTAGCCAGGTGTGGTGGTGGGTGCTTGTAATCCCAGATACTCAGGAGGCTGAGGCAAGATAATCAGTTGAACCTAGGAGGCGGAGGTTGCAGTGAGCCAAGATCGCGCCACTGCACTCCAGCCTGGCAACAGAGCAAGACTCTATTGAAAAAAAAAAAAAAAAAAAAATTTCAGGCCTTGGTTGGCTAAGTCCCTTTCCTGTCTATAGCCTCTCCAAATCTCGTAAGTCCTAGGTCAAATTCCAGCTTTCTGGATGACCACAGACAGCTTTGATTAAATCCCTTTATGACGGCCACAGTGGTATTTACCCCCTTTGAACAATGACTTGATGGTGATAAATTTTGTATTTGCCTATACATTGTCATCTTTAGTGCTTGAAGTGTTTAAATAATTGTCTAACATGTTTCTTAGCCTGGAGGAAGTCTGCAACTTCTATGTTTGTCATAAAATTCTCTCACAAATACCTTCCTATATTTATCATAAACTGCTTAGCATAAATTTTACTCAAGAAATTAATTTTTAGTAATTTTAATGTTAATCCAGCATATTTTTATTTTAGTAATATTTATGTGCTATTCTTTGAAAATTTACACAAAGAAGACATGGGTTCCTCTCAGCGATATCACAGCCTGGCTGGGTTAAATGGTAGCATGTGTGTTTGTTTCTTTGTATATTCTTTCAGCTTGCCAACCAACACATACTAAACACTAATTCTGGGCCAGTTACTCCATTTGAAACCAGGGGTAGAATAAAAATTGAGGGCAGGCATATACTTGTATCTATGGTTGTTCCTGATTTGAACTAAAAACTGAGACTCAGGGTATGACCAAAGACTTCTAGGCCATGTCTGATAAAAAGGCCATTGGAGATTTAGCTTGTAAATTGAATTAATGTAATTTTAAGAACATATGAGTGACACATAGGATTGCCATAAGTCATGAACCTGCCCCCAAAAATCTGGGTGTAGTAATCATGTTGTACACTAGCTGGAATTGATTTTCTCTCTGATTATTTACCGTTGAATCTTTTATTTATTTATTTATTTATTTATTTATTTATTTATGTATTTATTGAAATGAAGTTTCGCTCTTGTTGCCCAGGCTGGAGTGCAATGGCGAGATCTTGGCTCACTGCAACCTCTGCCTCCCAGGTTCAAACAATTCTCCTGCCTCAGCCTCCCGAGTAGCTGGGATTACAGGCATGTGCCACCATGCCTGGCTAATTTTTGTATTTTTGGTAGAGATGGGGTTTCTCCATGTTAGTCTGGCTGGTCTCGAGCTCCCAACCTCAGGTGATCTACCTGCCTCAGCCTCCCAAAGTGCTGGAATTACAGACGTGAGCCACAGTGCCCAACCAGAAATCTATTCTTTAGTAACAACATTGAATAATAATTGTTGATAACCATTTCATCAAAGGCATATTTTTCTTTTCAAGTGTGACTTCTAAAACTATAACATTAATGAACTCTTGAGCTTTTAAATAGCCTTCGGATATCTACGGCTGACCCTTCCAGGAATCAGTAGGAAAACTGGATAACTTTTACTATCCCTGTATTATTAAGGAGGAAACTGAATTTGGGATAGCATTGATGACCTGGACAAAGCCACACAGAAGAGCTGAAATGAGAACCAAGAACTTCTGACTCTTAGTTTAGAACTTGTTACACTCTATTCTTTTTGTGTCAGAAATCCTAGAGAATAGGGGATTTAGAGCAGAGTTTCTCAGCCTTGGCATTTTTGATATTTTGTGCCAAGTGATTTTTTGTTATAGAAGAGGGGGCCTGTTAGATGCCAGTAGTATTTTCCAAGTTGTGACAATCGGACATGGCCAAATGTCCCTGGAGGGCAAAATCAACTCATGGGTCATAACCCCTGCCTTAGGGCATTCCTTGACATAATTTTAGTTTATTTATTTTTCATCTTTTCAACTTTTAATTTCAGGGGTACATGTGCAGGATGTGCAGTTTTGTTACATAGGTAAATGTGTGCCGTGGTGGTTTACTGCACAGATCATCCCATTACCCAGGTATTAAGTCTCACATCCATTAGCTATTTTTCCTGATGCTCTTCCTCCCCCCAGCCCCTCACAGGTTCCCAGTGTGTGTTGTTCCCCGCCATGTGTCCACGTGTTCTCAGTGATCAAACATGTGGGTGTTTGGTTTTCTGTCACTGTGTTAGTTTGCTGAATATAATGGTTTCCAATTCCATCCATGTCCCTGCAAAGGATATGATCTTGTTCCATTTTATGGCTGCATAGTTTTCCATGGTGTATGTGTACCATATTTTTTTTATCCAGTCTATCATTGATGGGCATTTAGGTTGATTCCATGACTGCTTGTAAATAGTGCTGCAATGAACATACACATGCATGGATCTTTATAATAGAATGATTTATATTCCTCTGGGTATATACCCAGTAATGGGATTGCCTGGTCAAATGGTCTTTCTGCTTCTAGGTCTTTAAGGAATCGCCACAATGTCTTCTGCAATGGTTGAACTAATTTACATTCCCATCAACATTGTAAAAGCCTTCTTTTTTGTCCACAACCTTGCCAGCATCTGCTTGTTTTTTGTTTTTTGTGTGTTTTTTTTTTTGACTTTTTAATAACAGCCATTCTGATTGGCATGAGATGGTATCTTGTTGTGGTTTTGATTTGCATTTCTCTAATGATGAGTAATGTTGAGCTTTCTTTCATGTGTTTGTTGGCTGCAAGTATGTCTTCTTTTGAGAAGTGTCTGTTCATGTCCTTTGCCCACTTTTTAATATGGTTGTTTTTTTCTTGTAAATTTGTTTTAAGTTCCTTGTAGATTCTGGATATTAGACTTTTGTCAGATAAATAGATTGCAGATTTTTTCTCCTATTCTGTAGGTGGTCTGTTCACTCTGGTAATCATTTCTTTTGCTGTGCAGAAGTTCTTTAGTTTAATTAGATCCCACTTGTTAATTTTTGCTTTTGTTGCAATTGCTTTTGGTGTTTCTGTAATGAGACCTTTGCCTATGCCTATGTCCTGAATGGTATTACCTAGATTTTATTTTAGGGTTTTTATAGTTTTGGGTTTTACATTTAAGTCTTTAATACATCTTGAATTAATTTTTGTATATGGTGTAAGGAAAGGTTCCAGTTTCAATTTTCTGCTTATGGCTAGCCAGTTCTCCCAGCACCATTTATTAAATAGGGAATCCTTTTCCCACTGCTTGTTTTGTCAGGTTTGTTGAAGATCAGATGGCTGTAGGTGTGTGGTCTTATTTCTGGATTCTCTATTCTGTTCCATTGGTCTATGTGTCTGTTTTTTTTTGTACAAGTATCATGCTGGTTTGATTACCATAGCCTTGTAGTATTGTTTGAAGTTGGGTAGCCTGATGCCTCCAGCTTTGTTCTTCTTGCTTAATATTGACTTGGTTATTTAGGCTCTTTTTTGGTTCCATATGAATTTTAAAATAGTTTTTTTCTAATTCTGTGAAGAATGTCAATGGTAGTTTAATGAGAATAGCATTGAATCTATACATTAATTTGGGCAGTATGGCCATTTTCACAATATTGATTCTTCCTATCCATGACCATGGAACATTTTCTCCAGTTGTTTGTATGCTCTCTGATTTCTCGGAGCAGTGGCTTGTAGTTCTCCTTGAAGATGTCCTCCACTTCCCTTGTTAGCTGTATTCCTAGGGGTATTTTATTCTTTTTGTAGCAGTTTTGAATGGGAGTTCATTCATGATTTGGCTCTCTAGTTGCCTATTGTTGGTGTGCAGGAATGCTAGTGATTTTTGCACATGGATTTTATATCCTGAGATTTTGCTGAAGTTGCTTATGAGCTTAAAACTTTTGGGTTGAGATGATGGGAATTTCTAGATATAGAATCATGTCATCTGCAAACAAAGATAATTTGACTTCCTCTTTTCCTATTTGAATATCTTTATTTTTTCCTCTTGCTTGATTGCCCTGGCCAGGACTTCCAAGACTATGTTGAATAGGAGTGATGAGAGAGGGCATCTTTATCTTGTGCCAGTTTTCAAGGAGCTTGCTTCCACCTTTTGCCTATTCAGTTTGATATTAGCTATATGTTTGTTGTATATGGTTTTTGTTATTTTGAGGTATGTTCCTTTAATACTTAGTTTATTGAGAGTTTTAAACATGAGGGAATATTGAATTTTATTGAAGGCCTTTTCTGCATTTATTGAGATAATCGTGTGGTTTTTGTCTTTAGTTCTGTTTATGTGATGAATCACATTTATTGATTTGTGTGTGTTGAACCAACCTTGCATTCCTCAGGATGAAGCCAACTTGATCATGGTGAACAAGCTTTTGGATTAGTTTTTTTTTTAATGCCTATGTAAAGACAGTAGGAAGTGCTTACCAAACCTGAGCACAAAGCAAGATGGCAAACCCCAGCCTCATTGAAGTAGATTAGGATCATGTAATGGATTCTGATCTATGGAATTTGAGATGTGAAGTCTACCACTTCCACCCTGGTCATTATTTCCCTGAGTGATCCTTTTTTGCTCCCTTTCCATTTTGCAGCAAACTTGGAAATCATGTCTTAGAGATTAAGGAGCCAAGAGATAAGACAAGCCTGGATTCCTGGGTGATAGGGTGTGGCTGTGTTCCCACCCAAATCTCATCTTGAGTTGTAGCTCCCACAATCCCCACATGTTGTGGAGGGTCACTGTGGGAGGTAATTGAATTATGGAGGTGGGTTTTTTCCATGCTGTTTTCATGATAGTAAATAAGTCTTGTGAGATCTGATGGCTTTATAAGGGGCAGTTTCCCTGCACACATTCTCTTGCCTGCCACCATGTAAGACATGACTTTGCTCCTTCTTCACCTTCTGCCACGATTGTGAGGCCTCCCCAGCCATGTGGAACTGTGAGTCCATTAAACTTCTTTTTCTTTATAAATTATCCAGTCTTGGGTATGTCTTTATTAGCAGCGTGAGAACAGACAAATACACTGAGTAACTGGGGATTGCAGAGCACTAGCGAAACTACATGGGACTGTGACTTGAATGAGAAAGAAACTTTCACTGTGTTAAAACAAGAAAAATTGAGAGATTGTTTGTTATAGAAGTTAGCATGCTGCAAGTATTTGAATGACTTTTGTCTTATTTTTCATATCTTAATGTCTCAATTTTAATTTTAATCAAAATAATGCATAGATGTAATAGAGGTCAAATGTCATTAAACATTTTAAACAATGATATCTTGTGCCACAAATTACTTTTTGGTAGTTGAGGACTCAACTCTTTCATTCCCTTCCACAATCTCTCTTTCCCATATCCTACTAACATGTGTTTTCTCCTCTTGTAAGTATACAAATGGTTTTGCTGCTAAGGCGGAAATGTACAATAAACTTGTCTCCTTACTTGTACAACCTTTTATTCTTCCCTGGTCACTGACTATCTCTAATCCTGTATCATTTTCCCACATTGCCTTGGTTTTCCTATGGTCCTAGTATGATACACATATGATATATAATATACCATGTATGTATATATGTATGTATATACATATATATACACATTTTTGTGTGTGTGTGTGCGCGTATATATATGTGTGTGTGTGTGTGTAAACACTTCTTTTCTGAAGGCCAGAACATCCATACTACAGGCCTACTCATAAGCTTAAAACATCAATTAAAAAAGTTATCAAGACCTCTTTCCCTAAGCCCCTTGTTTTTGCAGTAGAATTTGGATTATTTCTCCTCAGGCTAGCTACAGAGATATCTTCCTAAGATTTCTCTACACTTTCAACCTATGTGGGGTCTCCTGTTTTGTGGATCACACGTCTTTCTTTTCTTGCTTGTGTTTACCTGTGTACTCCTGCATCCCACTGAGTTTCTTTAATATAATCATTTTGAAATTTTTTTAGGCATTTCGTTTTTTTTTCCTTTGGGATCTATTACTGGAGAATTATTGTGTTCCTTTGGAGTCATCATCTCTTCTTTTTTAAAATGATTCTTCTGTCCTTACATTTATATCTGTGCATTTAATGTAACAGTTGCTTCTTCCAGTTTTATGGGTTGGTTTTTGTAGGGACTTTTTCCTGTAGATGTATCTATAGTATTGGTGGGGTAGGATGCTTTGGCTTTGATTTTGGGTGGGCACAGTAGTATCATCTCTGTATGATTTATTCACTGTAGTCAGTTTCAGTGGTATCTGTAAGTTTCTCAGTGGCCTAGACTACAGTTGTAAATGGAGGTTATGGTGGGTCTTTGCTGGGGAAGAGGACACCAGATGGATGGTCCTCAGACACCAGTGGTGTTGGTAGAGGGCCAGCCTTCTGGTCCTTGAGTCCTTGGGCATCATACTTGGGAGCCAGTGGTGGGTCTGAATGGGTCAGCCCTTGGGCCTCCTGGCAGCATGGTGGGGTGCCAGCAGCAGGCTGGGCATGCAGATACTTGAGCCCCCAGGCAACCTGTGTGGTGTTGGCAGTGGCAATAATGGCTGCAGGACAACCTTTGGGTCTGAGTCACAGGTGGTGGTGGTGGGCTGGAAAGATCAGTTTCAGGGCCTCCCAGAAGGTGCATGTGGGTGCCAGTGTTGGGCAGAGTGGGCATGTTCTTGTGCCCCTGAATGGCATGTGCATGTGCCAGTGGCAGCAGGCATGGTGGACCTATCTTTAGGCTATAGGACAGTACACGCAGGTGGTAGCCATGGGCAGGACAGGCCTGTCCTGCAGTTTCTGGAAGACATGTGTGGGTGCTAGCAGTGGTAGCGTCAGTCCCCAGGACCCAGATGACATGTGTAAATGCTAATGGCAGTGGTGGTGGCAGTGGTTGGGGTGGATCTGTCCTCAGGTCCCCAGAGGGCATGTGCAAGCACTGTCAGTGGCAAATGGGGCAGGTTGATTCCCAGGTCCCGAGGACCTGAATTATTTATTATGACTCGATATTAATTTTGAAGAGCTTTTTATTGTTTTCTGAGTGTTTTCAATTTAGTGGCAAGCTGTTCCTGTTTCAAGGAACCAATATATTGTATAATCTTTTTCCAGATAGTCTATTAGAGTGCCAGAGGTTAGTATTTAGACTTTCAGTTAATTCTCTATTTAAATAATCTTACCCAGTCCTAGTTTTGCCTGATGGTCTGGAGTCCAGAGTGATCCTCTTTGGTTTGGTTATCAGCCTCTGGTCTTCCTTGGCATAAGGTGGGGGGTCCTGAAGGTTCCACCACACTATATTCAGTCTTTCCTCTGGTTTTCCTGTATTTAGAATAGAACTAAAAGACTCAGGCCTTTTATCATTCCTGATGCTTGTGAATGTTGAACCAGAAATTTTATAGGCCAAACTGGCCCACTTATTGGTAGTATTTCTATCTATATACAGTTAGGTTGTAACTTTCTCTAATCTGCGGAGTCAGATAGTATCTGACTCCTCTACTCACCTTCACTTTTTCCAGATCTTAGCTGAAATTGCTGATATGTTGTTTCCTCTCTTGATCAATGTGTCTTGTGTTCCTTTGCTTTCATTTTGTCTGAGTTTTATGAGAAATGAGGGATGTTTGTAGTCTATTGATCATTTTTAACCTAAAGTCCCCCTCAGGAATATAACTTTTTTGATTTACTTTTTAATGCAAAAGGGATCATCCAAAGGGGTTTTTGAAGGCCAGGAATACTTTAGGTTCTTTGTCTTCCGGAATTGCCGAATTGTCCCTCTAAATCAGCCTTTAGGAGCCAATTGGTTTGTCCAAGCCATCTTGAATAAACAAGACTTTTCATAACGTAGACTCTGAGGCAAGGCCAATGTCTGGGCATGTGACCTGTGTAGTATTGCAGGGCATTGCTCTCAGAAACGTTCTGAGCTGGTTTAACATTCTGTTGTCTCTGTCTTAAAACTTCTTTTTTAAACGTAGTGTCCCGTTTTGTTTGCTCGAGGCCCCACAAATTATGAAATTGGCCCTAATCTGAAGTGTAAAATTATGATGTTTAAATATAATTTATAGGATCACGAAGTCTCAGGGCTCTCCAGCTTAAGTTTTCTTTCTGTAAATTGCTTGCCTGTAGCCATGTAACTGCTGGCTCATTTTTTCCTTCCCTCCCTCCCTCCCTCCCTCTTGCCCTCTTTCTTAAAATAAAAAAATACATAACACATATATAATATAATATATAATATATTAGAAGTTGTATTTGTGTATATTTATATAATATATAAAAAGTTATATTATATATATTTATAGAATATATATTTAAAACTATATATATTATATATATTTACTTTCCAACTTCTAATTCAAGGGATACACATGCAATTTACATGAGTAAATTGCATGTCATAGGGTTTTGGTGTACAGATAATTTTGTCATCCAGATAACCAGCATAATAGCCAAGAGTATTTTTTCAAGAGCAGTTTTTCAGTGCTCATTTGCAAGGATGGGTAGCTCACTGTCTTCTTAGTGATTTCTTTCCTTTCTGGACCTACTTCACTGATAGAAAGTTCTGTCTTATCTCAATATGAAATATTTATCTTTCATTTAATCTATGTTCATTCTGTGTTTTATATAAAAAATTCAGCAAAGTAGATGTGACAAACAAATATGTATTTCTGTTTTTATTCTAAAAGACATACACATCATGACAATGTTGGAAAATGTTGAAAAGCATAAAATATAATTACTGTTAATTTCTCTATCGAGAAATAACCATTTTTAACCTGTTGGAATCTTTCTTTTTTATCTTTTTGTATGTATAGCTAGTAATAGTAACAATGATAAGGATAGTAGCTGATTTATTTAGTGTTTTTAATGTGCTAGAGATTGCACTAGTTGCTTTAAAAGAATTACTGCACTCATTAGACAAACAAATATAATTAGAGAGAAATGGGTTTATTTTGCATAAACATAAAGATTTTAATGTATATGTAGTTCTTTGCTTTTGTTCCACTGAGTATTCTATTGTCAGCACTTTTCAAAAATAAGAAAACATTTTAAGTTTGTTTTTATTTTATTTTTTGTAATTTCAACTTTTATTTTAGATTCAAGTGGTACATGTGCAGGTTATTACATGGGTGTATTGTGTGATGCTGGGGTTTGGGGTACCATCACTTAGGTATAAGCATAGTATCCAACAACTCTTCAACCCTTGCCCCCCTCCCTTCATCCCTTCCTCCCCCTTCTCTTAGTCCCCAGTATCTGTTGTTGTCATCCTTATGCCCATGAGTACCCAATGTTTAGATTCCATTTGTAAGTGAGAACATCTGAAATTTGGGTTTCTGTTCCTGTGTTAATTCAATTAGGATACTGGACTCCAGCTACATCTATGCTGCTGCAAAAACATGAGTTTTTTCTCTTTTTTACAGCTGTATGTATGTGCCATATTTTCTTTTTCTTTTTCTTTTCTTTTTTTTTTTTTTTTTGAGAGAGAGAGTCTTGCTGTGTTGCCCAGGCTGGAGTTCAGTGCAGTGGCATGATCTCGGCTCATTGCAAGCTCTGCCTCCTGGATTCGTGCCATTCTCCTGTCTCGGCCTCCTAAGTAGCTGGGATTACAGGCACCCGCCACCATGCCTGGCTAATTCTTTGTATTTTTAGTAGAGATGGGGTTTCACCATGTTAGCCAGAATGGTTTCGATCTCCTGACCTCATGATCTGCCCGCCTTGGCCTCCCAAAGTGCTGGGATTACAGGTGTGAGCCACAGGGCCTGGTCCATATTTTCTTTATTCAATCCACCATCGATGGGCACATAGGTTGATTCCATGTCTTTCCTATTGTGAATCATGTTGCAGTAAACATATGAGTGTGTGTCTTTTTGGTAAAATGATTTCTTTTCTTTTGGATATATGCCCAGTAATGGGATTTCTGGATCAATTGATAGTTCTGTTTGAAGTTCTTTGAGACATCTTCAAACTGTTTCCACGGTGGCTGACCTAATTTACATTCCCACCAAAAGCGTATAAGTGTTTCCTTTTCTCCGTAGCCGTGCCAGCATGGATTGTTTTTTTGACTTTTTAATAATAATTTTTCTGACTGGTGTGAGATGGTTTTGATTTGCATTTCTCTGATGGTTAGTGATGCTGAGCATTTTTTAAATACGTTTGTTAGCCACTCATGTGTCGTCTTTTGAAAGGGTCTATTCTGTCTTTTGCCCACTTTTTAATGGAGTTATTTGTGTTTTTTTCTCATTGAATTGTTTACATTCCTTATAGATTGTAGTTATTAGACCTTTGTTAGATGCATAGTTTGCAAATATTTTCTCTCATTCTGTAGGTTGCCTGTTTATTCTGTTGATAGTTTCATTTGCTGTGCATAAACTCTTTAGTTTGATTAGGTCCCACCTGACAATTTTCATTTTTGTTGCAGTTGCATCAAAAATAAGAAAAAAATTTTAAAAACATAATTACTCTATGGACGGAAAATGATGAAGGGTCATTTTATTTCTTTTACAGAGTGGCAAGATGTGTGACCTTGGGAAAGTCACTTTCTTCTTAAAATTTTAGCTTTTTCTTTTGTAAAATACGTATCTAGTACTTCCCCTTCATCTGCAGTTTGACTTCCTGTAGTCTGAAAATATTAAATGGAAAATTTCAGAAATAAACAACTCTTAGATTTTAAATTGCACATCATTCTGAGTATTGTTATAAATATTCCATTTTATTATTAGAGTTATTGCTGTTAATCTCTTACTGTGCATAATTTATAAAGTAGACTTTATTATAGATGTGTATACATAGAAAAAACAGTATATATAAAGTTTGGTACTGTCGTGGCTTTAGGCATCCACTGGGGGTCTTGGGAGGTATCCCCCACAGATAAGTGGGGCCAACTGTAATCTAATATCTGCCTTGTCTACGTTTCAGGATTATGAGGGTCAACAACAAAAATAAAAACAACAACCTTTGATTGCTACCATTGAAACCCTATTCTGTTTTAGACTTTCACACATGTTGTTATCATTTACTATGATGATTTTACTAATTCAATAAAGCAGGTGAAATACTGCTTTCTATATGAGAAAATTGAGGCTTGAAGGTGTATGTGGCTTGCTGAAGGACATAGAGGAGCAGCTAGTCAGCTGGGTGATAAGCCCAGAGCCCATGTCTTATGGAATTCTGGACATAGGAGAGCTGCCTCCCTTCAAACGGCATGTATTTGCAGCAAACATTTGCTCCATTCATTTCCTAGGATGAACTTTCAAAAGTTTTCGTCCTTTGGACAACCTCTTCTCTTTCATGTTGTTTGGTTCTGGAATATATGTTACCTGTTGCAAGAACTCTGGGGCTGCATTTAAGCAGCATGCATGGAGAGATATATACCTTAAAATGGACTGGTAATTATTCAGGATTTGCAACTTTTAAAAGGCTGAAAAAGGGAGTAAACAAATTTATCCTTCTGCCTCTTTTTTTATCTCTCACCACAACCCCGGTATTCTTGATATCTTCCTCAAAATCCGTCATGAAATACAACTTGATGTCTATTCTTTGTGAGGCTGTGATGGATACAGAGTTTACTCCTAAATCTTCCCCTCTGATTTTACTTTTAAAAGGGCAGAGATCACTTTTCTCTTGAAAAATGAAACCTTCATTCAATACCTTTTACTTAGTCAAGTCCCTGTTATGGCTTTGGTGTCCAAAGTTCTCTTGGAGAATATTGTACGTTCTCACTTTCTCAGCTGGGTCTAGCCTTACTTTGGGCAATAAAATAAAATAAAATAAAATAAAATGTAAGAAGTCATATAGACCAGTTCTGAACAGAAGGTTTAAGAACGATTGCATGGTCCTTTTGTGCCTTTATTCATTCTACCCATAGACCATCAATTCCCAGGTAAGGGATGCTCCTTCAGCCTTTGTTCTGGAAGGAAGAAAATGAGGATCAGAGGACAGTCCATTGTGATGGGCAGATAACATGGGTCAGAAATAAATCTTTATTGCTCTAACCCACTGAGATGTTTGGGGGCTTATTTGTTACAGTTGCATGGTTTCTACAATGCTGACTGATACAGTGGGTTATGCCTATGACTTTCCTTTTATTCAATCAGAAATGAACAATCATTTGTTATTACTCCAACTCTTCAAATACTTGTGACTGTGCACTGCAGAATGCTGTATGCTATAACAATGGTTCTTAACCTTGGCTATCCATTAGAATCATCTAAGAAAGTTCTATCTGTTTTGTTTAATGTGAATCCTCTGGCTCCATTTAGGACCAAATGAGTTGGAATTTCAGGGTGTAAGTCCCCAAGCATAGAACTTAAAAAATTCTATCAGAGTTTGTATAATGAAGTCAGGAGTGAGAACTATTGCTCTAGAGGGAAAGAAGTCTGGATTCTTCAGAGATAATGGCAGTCACTGAAATAAACCATCCACTTGACAGTAAAGTGGTAGATCAGAAAAATTCCAGGGAAAATGAAAAACAATGATGTGACTGACACAAATGAAGAAAGAAAAAGTGAGTGCCTGTCTTTAGGCCAGTTTCGCAGTAAGAAGACAGTCTGAGAGCCACTGAGGCATCTGGCATGGAGTAAGGAAGGTAATGGATTTTATGCCATTGGGGAATAGAGTCTCTCAGAAATGCGTTCTAACCTAAGTTACAAGGAGTTCCGTAACATCGAGAAAGGCCAAAATAATTTCTCCTTTTTACTTGTTCAACCATCATCGTACAGCTAGCATCTACCTATAGGAAATTAGTAGCACAAGGAGAAAAATAGGTTTTCCAACTCCATACATTAACTGTTATTTTAGTATTGTATTATATTAAAGATTAATCATATAATTTTGTATAAAAGTGCAGATTGCAAATTTCCAGAAGTGCTTGTTAGGAAAATGGAGAACAAAATATTACAAGTAAAAATATATTATGGATATTGCTATGTTTGGAAGTAGGGGTACAAATGCACTAACATTAGCATTACCAGTTCATTGAGAACCAAACACTAGGTTAGACATTGTGACATATATAGTGGCTATAAAATTCAAAGTGACTCTACAAGAAGATCAATCAAGTCAGGGAGATAAGATAGCCCTGGAAGATCAAAGTGTATAGCCTTTTACTCTTTAGTAAATTACATCCATCCATCCATCCATCTTTCCTACATTTATTGAGCATTCAATGTTCATTCATTTGATTCTTTTGATCAACACTTATTGAGAGCATACACATGTCAGGCACAAATGCCAGGTTAAAAAAAATTCCCAATATATGCTTATCCCATGAGATATACTGAAAACCAAATAAGATAATGTAGACAGAAAGGCTATATGTGTACTTTTTTTTTTTTTCTTGAGGTGGAGTCTCACTCTGTTGCCCAGGCCGTAGTGCAATAGCATGCAATCTTGGCTCACTGCAGCCTCTGCCTCCTGGGTTCAAGCAATTCTCTTGCCTCAGCCCCCCAAGTAGTTAAGATTACAGGTGCACACCACCACGCCTAGCTAATTTTTTGTATTTTTTAGTAGAGATAGGGTTTCATCATGTTGGCCAGGCTGGCCTTGAACTTCTGACCTCAGATGATCCACCAGCCTTGGACTCCCAAAGTGCTGGGGTTACAGGCGTGAGCCACCATGCCCAGCCTTATATGTATACTTCGACGAGCTATTTAGACATAAAGGATTGTTATTATCCAGTCTGTAATATCACTGCTCTGTCATCCAATGTTCTGGTATTTTTCAGTTTGTTGACAGGCACAAATATTTCCCAGGACTCCATAGGCCAGCAATTTAAAAACTGGAAACATTCATAAATATACAAGTTGACTAATTAGTCCTTAATTAGTTAGCAGATTGCATATTTTAATCACCCTAAGATATATTGGTTAATGTCATGAAATGAAAATAAAAGTTTGGCTGCATTATATTAGGTCAAAATTTACATAAAGACTTGATTAAAATATTTAATGGCACCTGCCAGTCTGAGGCATGGCTAGCCAGACAGTCAGTGGCATTTATGAGATCTTGCCACTCTTTGGCAGTTTGGGCATCAAATTAACAGGTTATCTCTTAATTCGATCAAGGAAAACTGGAATATTTTAAACACCCATAATATTGCAAGATCTTAAACACCCATAATATTGCAAGATCTTTACTGAGCACTCTATAAAGAAATGTAAGCATTATCAGCCTGTGTTGCATTTGAAGAAACTGAATTTTCTATGCATTTGAATAGCATAGAAAGGTGAAGAAACTAGCCTGAGATCATTCAGATGAAACATAGGTTGACGGCAGTTATGCATGGCCTCAAAACCCTTTATTCTAGGCCTCTGTTTCACCCCAATTGCCTGGATAACTAGACAATAGTTCTGCTGTCATTTTCACTTTTACTATGTTATGATAGATCTGGGAATTGTTACCTTTGTTTGTTTTTAATCCATAGTCTCTGTGGCTTCCCCAACAATACCAGGGGAAGTCTAAAAGAGACGTTGATTGTTTCCACATAAATTCCTTTCCAATGTCTTATAGGAGACTTAGTCATTCTCCCCTTTGAACTCTTATATTTCTTGGTTCATTCCTCTCTAGTAGCATTTCTAGATTTCAGAATGAACATTGACATTAAAGCTCAAGGATGCTTTGTTTTTGAGGTCTTTGAGCTAAAGAAGCTCCATGAAGCTTGAATAACCACTGACCCAACATTAACCCCTAGAAGACAAATCTTATCCTGGTTGATTTGTTATGAATTATCCCTAGAGCTTCTGCCTGAGGGTCCTGGCTTACAAGGTGACTGAACCCCTGTGTTGATTGTTTCCTTGTTTCAGAATCTGGTCCTTGAGTTTTCACATTTGGAAATTTGGCTTATACCTAAAATGCACCCCATGTTAACAAGATTCATTGAGAACAATGCAAACACCAAGATGCCCATTTATTAATTTAAAATGAAAAGGAAAAAATGTCTTGACAGCATAAGATTTTTTTGAGTCCTCTGGTGAACATGTTTCTTGCTGAAACCACAGGCAAATAAATCTGAGGATTCCCTAATGCACTTAGGGTATCTTAATGGCTCTTGGTATCAAGGTACATACATTGGATAGACTCTCTTTAAAATGGAGTGATACCTGTTAAGGGGGGTTAAGTTATACTTAACCTTCTAATCAAAAGGCACTTTGTTTAAGACAGAGCTGGAAACTCTCAATTACTGCTGTTGGTGCTTTGTGACCTTGTATTTACACAGAACTGATTCAGGTGGCAAGGAAAGTCAAGACAGGACAATCCTAAATTACTTCTGGCATCTCACACCTTACAAAGTCTGCCTGCCTCTAGGCTGTTGCTTTTCAACCTCCAATTTCATTAATATTTTGTTTGCTATTGGTCACTGAACTGGTCTTGGATCTCTCAGCTCTTCCCTTGGTTCTCTCTAGGACTATGTATCTGACATACAATTTTAGTTAATATTTTTTCTGACCTTGATTTCAGCCCCAAGAAGCCAACTTCCCTAAAATGGTCCAACTAAGTGGGAGTACCCCTGATTCCACCTTGGTGGAAGAGGTAAAATGTTCATTGTCTTCTCTCTCCCAAGCTTCCTCTCACACAAAATCCATTTTTATTTCAGCATTTTTCTCAGATACATTCACATCTTTGATTTTCTTGCGTTTAAGACTTTTTTGCCTTCAGGTTTTCTTGCAGTTAAGAGGACATGTGAGTAGATTGCCAGGGTCTTCCTTCTGTATTTTCCCTGAGAAATGGTTCAGTTGAACATAGGCTTCTGAAGATATCTGATCTCATTCATTACATGTTGATTTTATTTGGTTATATCTCAGAGTTTAGAGATGCTCTATTTTTTCCTTTATGCCACTTAATAAAAGAATAGTACCCTTGGGGATATTACTTTATAATTTATAAAGTATTTTCATGCCCATTCTCTCATCTCCTCTCAATAGCCCCTGGAAAGGAGATTACTGTGGAGTAAATACCTCATTTCAGTAATTTTTTGGATTTTCCCCTTACATCTGTGCTTTTGTGACTTGGCTGGAAATATCAGAGCAACTGACAGAGGCCACATAGTGTCTCTAGACAAGGAGACTGAGAAAAGACAAAAGAAACATTAAAAAACAAAATTAACAATAAAAACAAAAGCAGACTTTACAGAAGGAAGAAAGCTGGGCAAATGGCCGGGCTGTGCACATGTTGCATCAGCTTCAGAAAGAAATCCTCTTGGCCAAAGCATGTGGATCAGAATCTTTGCCAATGGGCTGCACAAATGAGGATTTGGATGTACAAATGGCATCACCCAGTGAGCTACTGGCATGTTCCTGTACTTTCCATGCTCCTGTAAATTCTCCTCAAAAGGTGAATTATTTTTAACAATCAAAGCCTGGCTTTGATGGTAGCTGCCATGAGGCAGGCCTTAGCCCCTAGGTCTGCACATGGACCCTCCTGCTTGCTCTGATCACTCACACCCACTCACATACCACACCTCAGTCCCCATCCAGCAACTGCTATATCCTCCCCTTCCTGTGGCTTCTTTTTCTCTAGGTGGGATTTCTCCCAATTTGGGCCCCTGCTCAGCTGCATCAGTTGGCAATAGCTATTGGGAATGGGTGTTCAGAGCCTCCAGCTGCCTCCCCAAGGCAGCCAGTACTCCACTCTTCTTGAAAGCTCTGCATGTCTGGCTTGTCTTTCTCATTGTGTCTCTCTTTTCTCTTGCTCACAAATATATTACTTAAAAATAAAATTTAACAAACAAAGAACCTCCCTGCTCACATCATGTTCCTTTGATGCCAGGCCTAGCATCCCAGGTGCGGAAGTTTGAGCCTCTCATGATGCAGCAATGAGTGCCCACAGCATGTGGCCTGAGCATTTGTCTTGGCAAATGTCATTGCTTGCTGTGTGTGGTGCTACTGGGGTGTGAGTCTTCTGACTTTCAGCCTCTTGAGGTCTGGGTCCATGTCTGCATGTCTTACTGAATCTGATACTTCTCACAGCACAAGGCAGAGTTCCTGATTCAGGTCATATGTTCTGTATATTTGCTGCATGCATAAAAGAATGAATGAGTTATCTGAGTAACATTGTGCATCTAAGCAAAGTAGGAGCTGTGATATTGAACAAATGACTTGAATGACTGCTTTTTTCTTATGCATTCTTTTATTTGGAAAATATTTTTAAAGCAGAAAATCATGAAGAATAATAAAAACAAAGTGTCTTGCACCCGTTATTTAAAACTGAATTGGTAATGGTTTTTCTTCATATCTGCTTTAGATCTTTAATAAATGAAACATTTCATTTAATAAATGAAATAAATATGACTGTATGTCCTACATCCCTTTCCCGTTGTCTTCCATGTCTCCTCAGAGGTAAGTATTATTAACTCTATATAGAGGTACATAGTATACATAGCCTTCTCTATATGTATTTTATCTTTTCTTATACTTTTATGTACAAATATGTGTATCACCAGTACATAGCAGGAATCAGCAGCTTATGGCCTGTGAGGCAAATCCAGTCCATGACCTGCTTTAGTAAGGATTGCAAGCTAAGAATTGTTGTCACACTTTAAAGAGCTGTAAAACAAACAAACAAACACAAATAATATACTACAGAGTGTGTATGTGGCCCACTAAACCTAAAATATTTACCATTTGTCCTTTATAGAAAAGTTTGCCAAATCTGATATATAATATTAGCTTTATTTTAAGCTATAAAAATGCATCATATCCTGTAATCATTCTAAAATTTGTTTTAATTTTCAGCCCTATATTTCTTGAATTTTGTCCTTATGTATATATACATTCTGCTTTAGTTCTTTTCATGGCTGCATAGTATTCCATCATATTGATATAACACACTTTAAAATTCATTCGCCTATGTCATTGGCAGTTATATTGTTTTTTTCTTTTTTACTATGAAGAAAAATGGCAAGAAATAATCTGATACCTTGTGTACATGAAAATTTTTTAAAGAATACATTCTTGGAAATGGAGTTATCAGTTTATAGGGGTTGTACATTCTCAATGTTGCTGGATGGAACCAAACTATTCTTGGCAGGAGTTGTAAATATTTCAACAATGTCTTAGTCTGTTTTGTGCTATTGTAACAGAATACCAAAAACTGGGTATTTTACAATGAACAGCAATTTATTTCTCACAGTTTTGGAGGCTGGGTAGTCCAAGATTGGAGGCCAGCATATGATAAGGGCCTTCTTGCTTTATCATCTCATGATGGAAGAGCAAAGAGAGAGTTGGGAGAGAGACAAAGTGGATCAAATTCATTTTTTTATAAGAAAACCATTCCCTCAATAATGAATCCACTCCCACAATAATGGCATTAATTCATTCCCGAGAGCAGAGCCTTCATGACATAATCACCACTTAAAGACCTCACTTCTCGACACCTCTGCATCGAGGATCAAGTTTTAACACATGAGCCTGGGGGAACACATTCGAACAATAACCTTCCATTTGAGATACATTCTTAATCTCTGCAAGCTTTAGCTCTTCCATTGACCCAGCTAATGGACAGGCTAACCCCTTTCCTAATGACCTTCAGTGCTCTATTTCCTCCATGTAACAGACCAAACATTACAAGTAAAATCTCACTGAAGAGTTGCAAATTGCAGGTAAAATGAGAGTATTGTCGCTTTAAAGAGGTTATGTGCAAGAATATCAAGAAAGGTTCTCTCTAGCCTGAGTAGAAATAACAGAGGCAGAAGGCTCTCTGAGGGACTTTGTCAGGAGGATGCCGAACGGCATTCCACTTCAGAGCAACGTCTAGTGACAGGTGTTCTGCTCTGTGGCAATTTGGCCCACTGCACACTTTCCCCAGGTGCTGTCGGTGATTGCTGTGGTTGGGGACCACTTCCCTCTAGGTTTGCAACTCTAGGGACAAAGACTGACAGAACAGATCCCCAGTGAAGTCAATTGTGATTGCACCAAAGAATCTGTTGAGTATTTACAGTGTAACTCATGCTGACCCATGGGCTGGAGCCAAGGCAGGAGAAAGGAACCCATGATATAAAATCCTTGCTTCGAGTTGTTAGTGGTCTAACTATTGCCTGGTATGAGAACCAATAGGTCCTTAGCTCTGTTGGGATCTCCTTGATCCTTGTAACATAAGAGATCATCTCACATGTTCTAAACACAAAGTGAAATAAACTCACAGGACTGGGTCCAAGCTGTAGGTCCTTTGGGTATATTTGTTGGTTGCTCTGGCCATTGTTCGTTACCTGAAAAAGGAAAAGATTGGAGCAAAGGCTTTTCCTTACTAAATACATATATTCCTTATTATGTACTGACTTCTTCATTCCCTGCCACTACTGCATATTGAAGGTCTACCACCTCTCATATGGACTATTGCAATAAGCAGCTAATTGGTCTATCTGGCTCCAGTCTCTCCCTGGTCTACAATGCTGCCAGAGGGATGACTCTCACATATGAAACTGAAACTTGCAGAATCCCATTGTCTCCACCTGAAGTCCAAACACATAATGCAGAGAACATAGGTTTGATATCTACCTCTTGGCTCTCTAGAATCAACTCAACCTCTTCTCCTCAGACTCCTGGGCTCTTTGTGGTTTCCGAAAGGCACCATGCTATTACTTCTTTCCTGCTTCTTCTGATACTGCTACTGTTAAGGAGTTGAAATTAGATTAGGGACTGTCTCATATGCATTCTTATGAGCTGAGAACCTGGAAGAATAGTTGGTACCTCGTGGATGCACAAAATATATTTTTAAAATGAATGAATACATGAATGACTTTTCCTGGTTAGGTTGGCTCTCCTTGGAGCTTAGGCCAAGTGCATCTTTGCTAAATGAAGCTTTTATTTGGATGGCAGCATCTTGGTGAGAAGCTAATCAAAGGCTAGTCAGTCTTCCCAAAGGAACCTTCCATTAGAAGGGGCTTGAAGGAGAAGTAGAGCTATGTGTGGAGCTGGAGAGGCAGCTACGATGCAGAAGAAGGGGTCAACTGGGAACTCCAGGGCCAAAATCTGCACTAATGAGTGGAGATCTGCAGTGTTTTTTATAATGTGACATTGCTTCTGGGCTAGGTAAGAGGAGGAACAAAGACAGGCTTCTTGGATATTATTCCCAAACCTCTGCCAAAAGTTATTAAGGAAAATGAAATTCTGATCAGGAATTTCATCCCACATAGCAGGATTTCTTACCTTATATGCTAAAAGTGGGTATCATGAGAGAAGAACTGGCCTAGAAATCAAGAGATGTGAGCGCTAAGCTCACATATCCCAGTGGCTGTCCATGTGATCATGCACCAGTCACCTCTTTCTCTGGATTTCCACTCAGTCATGCCTTAGTTAAAAGGGTGGAACTAGATTGGGATCTACAAGTCTGTGACATCCATGTCCTCTCTCCCCTCTCCCTTGTCTTTGGGGTAGACATTATTAACTGGTGTGGGTCCTGTTCCACTGAGAATTCTTCTAGGAAGCCACTACCAATTGATCACAGATGGCTTCTGAGATGTTCCTAGCCAAGACTCCTCATTGCTGTGGCACCCTGAAAATCTCATGAAAAATAAGAGTTGCATTTGTGGTGGAACAATTGCTCTGATTCTCTTTACCTCTGCTTTGCTAGGATGATGAGCTCTCTCCAAAATGTCACTCAAGTCCCAGATTAGAGTGGCAGAGCAGAGGTAGCTGGCAGCACCACTAGGGACCAGTGGAAGGTCTTTGCTACCAGCTGAAATGCCTGATCTGGGTACAATTGACACACAGCACTAATAGCTAATTTAGAAATTACTTCTACAGCTAGCAGCTATTAATAAAAACAAGTAACACAATATAACACAGAACCAAATCCAACCAACCAAACAAGTAAAGCCAAAACATCCAAAAAAGTAAAATATAGTCTCTCCAAAATAGATACTTAGCTAAAAATTTGACATTTTAAGCCAATATATGAGGGAAAAGGGCATCTTGTATGTAACAGCTTTTATAAGTAGTAATAGGAAGTAACCTGGGTTCTCATTATAATTTTATTTCTCTTTGCTGTTCCTGCATTCAGTATGTGCCCCATCATTTACTCTGAAAATTGTTTATGCATCATGAGGCTGCAGAGAGTACAGGCAACAGAGAATAGGCCAATGTTTTAATTAAGACTCATCATTCCCAGGGTAGTAATACTTGTCAATGGAGCACTAGATGTTTTTCTTGCACTTTCACAAATAATTGACCCCTGCAACCACCTGGCAAAAAGTCAGAGTGAAGAGTGTGCATCTGTGTTAGAAAAAAATAGGTTTTCATTTATTTAGGAAAGTTGTTGGGGGCTTACTATGTGCTGGGCTCTGGGAATGCCTATATGAGTGAGATGAAAGCCTAATGATCACAGCCTAGTTGGGAGGGGAATAATTGAAATTCAGTTGGTACTCAGTGGTACATATGACTGAGCTGGCCAACATCAGTTAAGACTAGTTAGAATCCCTGCTACACCATTTATTAAGTCTTTCCAATATCCCACCTGCAGATAAGCCACCAATAGTTACCTAACCACATAGTAATAACTGCTGAAAAGGAAAAGACAGTGCGATCTGAGAGCAGGATGCTCAATTCGGGGAAAGTTTCCAGAGGAAATGAGGCAGAGTAGGATTTTAGAGGATGGGAAGGGATTCATCATTTTGTCAAGGGGGAAAGGACATTCTTAGAAAAGACAGAATATACAAAGACTGTATACAGGGTCTTAGAGCACCCTTGAGGAACTGCATATAGTTTACTGTAGCTACATTAAAAGGCACATTAAAAAATATAAGTAATGGTCATGAGGGCAGGGATCATGCCTCTTGTGTTGCATAGCCACCTCATGCCATGCGTTGAGTATAGTTGTTACTGACTAAATCTTGATTGAATGGATGACTGAATGCAGTAAGTGATGGTAGGAGACGCAGCCAGGGAAGATCAGGCATCAGGTTTTGAAGAGTCCCACTAGCCATTCTGAAGAATGTATTTAATACTTCATCCTGCAGGTAACAGGAAGCATTTGAAAGTTATTAATGGGTTGGTGAAACTGGAGGCAGTGAGCAGTTAGGAAATTGTGCAAAAGATAATAAGTGGGCGGTGATAGTGGCATGATCTTCAGTACTAACCTCAACCTTAAGACCTTTGCTCCTGCCTTAGCTTAGTTTGAATTCACAGGCAGATCTGGCTGGTTTATGTCCCCACCCTCTACCCACTTAATTCCCTCTAACTGAAATGCTTTCTCTGTTTTACCACTGTCATTAACGTGGTGAACTTCTTACTCTTCTCTCATAACTGAGCTCACATTTCTTGTCCCCTTATAAGACATTTATGAACTGTTGCTTCATTTCCCAGCTCCAACTCTCCCGGTAGAACTGAGGATTTCCTTGAGTCCTTATGGTACCCAATACAGCATTGTGCCCTGGCATCAATTCAAAGCTAGAGTTTATTTTTTTCTAGATTCTTCACTTCATGACAAGCCTTAGAAGTTAGGGGCAATGTCATATCCACATTTGTTATCCATTTCGTTACAAAGAACAGCACTTGGCCATGGCAACTGCTTAGTAATGAGTCTGGCTATCTAATTCTCTTTCTCTCTCTATCTACATCAACATCATCATCATTATCTATATTGGAAGTAAAGAAAGAAAATTCATAAGTTGGTAATTGGGATATTTTTACTGGAGATTGTCTGTGAAAATCTCTCCAGCTGCTAATGGTGAGCCTAGAAAGCAAGGGATTGGTGCAATCTAGTTAAATTTTATAATAAACTGAGAAAAGTATACCTCTTCCTTATACTTTAATCCACATTGTCAGCCTGTTTTATATGTGCCATCAAAAGAGGCTTCTTTTGGATCAAGAGCACATCATGAAAAAATCTGCAAGCCTGGAGATTATATTGAATGTCAGGAGAAACCCAGCAAGGATTTTTATTACTTAGTTCAGAAGAAACTTGGCTGGGTGATCCTGTGTCAGTTCAAAATTATTTCTTCATGCCACCTAGAAAGCAGTGAATCAAGAGGATTAAGAAAGGAGACCTCAACTTGAGCCTCTTTTATTTCATAGCCCTTCTCACACGTCCATTCCTCTCCACATTTCCCCTTCTACTCCAAAGATTTAGTAGGGCATTTTCTAAGATTCTTCTCTTTTGAAAAAAGATGGAAATTCAAGGCATATGATGTGCCATTTCCCTTGGCATCATGTAGACAGCAGTAATTGATCACAGAAACCTTTCTTTCTTTTTTCTTTTTTTTGAGATGGAGTCTCCCTCTGTCGCCCAGGCTGGAGTGCAGCGGTGCAATCTGGGCCCACTGCAAACTCCACCTCCCAGGTTCACACCATTCTCCTGCCTCAGACTCCCAAGTGGCTGGGTCTACAGGTGCCTGCCACCACACCCGGCTAATTTTTTGTATTTTTAGTAGAGATTGGGTTTCACCATGTTAGCCAGGATGGTCTCCATCTCCTGACCTGGTGATCCACCTGACTAGGCCTCCCAAAGTGCCGGGATTACAGGTGTGAGCCACCCCACTCGGCCTAATCTGATTAGAACCTAAAATCTTTTATAGCCACCATAATCAGTCATAAGTTGCAAATCCAGGCATGGTAACACTCTGGGGAAGACAACACTCACCACTCACACCACTCCACATACCACTCACATCACACACACCACACATACCACCTCATATACTACATACACTATTCACACCAAACACACACGCACACAAACACAAGTACACAACACACACCAATACGTTACCAATGGGCAGTACACACATACCACACATTAGACACACACTGGGTCCACTGCCAATGAGCAATAATATTTTAAAAGGAATCTTTTTTGTAAGTGGTAGATCGCAACAGTGGGCTTAAAGTATTCAGTAAACCGTACTGTAAATAGATGTGTTCTCATCCAAGCTTTGCTGATCTGTTAATAGAGCAAAGGCAGACTAAATTAAGATAATTCTTAAGGGCCCTAGAATTTATGAAATGGTAAACAAGTATTGGCTTCTATTTAAAATCACCAGCTGCATTGGCCCCCAAACAAGAGTCAGTCTGTTCTTTGAAGTTTTGAATCCTGGCATTCTCCTCTTCTCCTCTTTGGCTATGACTGTCCTAGATGGCATCTTCTTCCAATAGAAGACTGTGTTGTTTGTGTTGAAAATGTGTTGTTTAGTGTAGCCACCTTAGTCAATGATCCTAGCTAGACCTTCTAGATAACTTGCTGCAGCTTCTGTGTCAGCACTTGCTGCTCCACATTGCACTTTTGTGTTACAGAGATGCCTTCTTTCCTTAAAACCTAATGAACCAACCTCTGCCAGCTTCGTACTTTTCTTCTGCAGCTTCCTCACCTCTCTCATCCTTTATAGAATTGAAGAGTTAGGGCCTTGCTCTAGATTAGGCTTAAGGGACTGCTGTGGCTAGTTTGATCTTCTATCCAGACCAGTATAACTTTCTTCATATCAGTAGTAAGGCTCTTTCACTTTCTTGTTATCTGTATGTTCACTGGAGTAGCACTTTAAATTTAGTTAAAATATTTTTCATTTGCATTCACAACTGTTAACTGCTTGGTGTAAGAGGCCTGGCTTTCAGCTTATCTTGGCATTCGACGTGGCTTCCTTACTAAGCTTAATCATTTCTAGCTTTTGCTTTAAAGTGAGACACTTGTGACTTCCTTTCACTTGAACACTTAGTGGCCATTGTAGGGTTATTAATTGGCCTAATTTGGGCTCATTCATTGAGCAGAAGAAACATTTTCAGGACTCTGAGCTTTTGCTCTACTTATTCCTAGATTTGGAATATCCTCTCCCTTAGCTTGAAATTATTTTCATCCTTCAAGACCCAAATATGAATTTTCATGTGAAAATGTTACCGTTTCCTCTGCTTTGCATATCCTACTTATTATGATATCACTTGACAGTTAGTTGCAGGTGTATCTGTCAGCCTTCCTGGACTTGAAACTCCTTGCTGGCAGAGGCCATGTTTCATTTAGCTCAATAAGTTCAGAGACCAGGTCAGGACTGGAATGTGTAAGTGCCTATTAAATGCTTGTGGGGGATAATGGCTTAGTGGCAACTGTCATGAAGTGTGAGCCTCCCTTCTGTTTTCCCCCAGGAAGGCATCAGTCAATTGTTCTTATTCTCTTGCCAGAATGGCAAATGCGAACACACGTTGAGAGGATATTCTAGAGAACAGCATGGAAAATGCCGTAGGGCTGTCACCCCTGTCTTTTCTGAATGAGGTGGTTCCACATGTAAGTAAAGTGTCTTCTGTTGTTTCTTTGCAAACATGATAAATATAGGTAATTTCACAAAATCAAGGCAGTAGAGACCATTTGACTTAAGAGCTGGGCAATCATCTGTACATCTGCTACTGCTGTTTTCCATTTGCTATCAGCCAGAGAAAAAAGCCTTTGTCCTTTGAGATGGGCTAACCTTAACTGATGATATAAGTGAAATTTATATCTCAATACACTTTTTTACTTTAGAAAATTCTGAGAGTCTTCCCTTACAAATTACAATATTCAGTCCCTGTCTGGGTGTTATAGAGGATCCAGTAAAGGTGAAGCTATAAACCTTGCCTCACTGATCAGATATGAAAATAATAATAGGAAAAAAATTAATAAGAAAGAAAATATAATAGGTTATGAAGAGTGTTTCCCACAAAGCCTCTTCCCCTGATCCTACCTGAGAGAAGATGAAAAGCAGGAAATTGAACTATTTCCTCCAGAAAACAGAGCCAAGAGTTTGAAATCATGTCTTAAATTCAAGTTTTGGACAAAATACTTAATATCTGTATAATCCATGGCAACATGTTTAACTTTTTCCTGTGTTATTTTACTCACTGGAAACCTGTAATAGTAAACTTCCTTCAGAGGGCAGATAGAAGGATTAATGAGAAAATATATGAAAGATGCCCAGAATGATGACTGACTTCTAGTAAGTGTGCAACAAAATTCAGTCCTTTTTTCTTACAGGATTTTGTGAAGTTTGCAACACTTTGTAAAATATAAACTGCTCTACAATATTAGTTATTTTTCCTATATATTTGATGTACAGGATCAAGATCAACTACTTATATTTACTTAAAAAGACACCAAACAAATGAATGGGTCATTATGGAGTTTCTATTCAATTTAATACGAAGGAATACAGAATAGATCCCTGGAAATCTTTCCCTCATTTTTGCCCAGTTCTAAAGCTGTTTGCTTTAGAACAATCAAGAATTACTGTCAACATTGAAACATAAAGAGGAAGAAACTTCAAAATATTACCTTAATGTGCTAGGCATTGAATTAGTATTGATTTGGTGCTTTAAACATGGTACTCATTAGGGGGATTGTACACACTAGTAAAGAGACAAATTAAAGCAAGTAACTATTTTGATAAGAAATTGCACAGGTGAAGTACAAACTTTAATCCTAAGGTACCGTAAGTATAGAAACAGATTGGCAAATGAAAGAAGCAGGCACCCACTTTAGATTCCATCATGTACTATGACAGTGAGCTTTCACCTTACCTCATTTAATCTTCACGGCAATATTATGGGGCAGGTGTTAGTGTCTTTTGTAGAGCATTAGGGTAATGTGTTGGTTTTCTTTCATTCATGTGGTTAGTAAGAGACAAGATAAGATACAACCCCACGAGCTCTGACTTTTGGGGGCACTTAGACTGAGATCTCATTCAATCATGTTCCCATGCAACGAGGGGCTGTCCTCCTGCAGATAATCTGATCGTATGCCTGTCCAGGTAAAACTCAGAATGCAGAGCACGCCAGAGTCAAATGTTAGTAAAAAAGTGCTTCTACATCCAAACACTTTCTGATCATTACTTAATGACGAATACTCAGCTTTGGAATGTGAATCTCTGTTTAAGTGTATTCTCACTTGATTCTCCTCTAAAACTCAGAAGCAGCAGAGTGTGTGTTGTGAGGGGAAAAGAGGAAAGTGGTGTACACAAGTGTCCGTTCATGCACCTGTGTGTGTGTTGGGGTGATGTTGGAGTTGTGTGTGTGTGTGTGTGTGTGTGTTTTGCAGGGTATGAGGTTGGGATTGGGAACTAGGAGTTAGTGTGGGGACGTTTGGATTCCCACTTGTGGCAGAATTCTTGCTACCAGTGGAGGAACTCTAAGACATTGTCTATGCCTTGCCCACTCTCACTCCACTACCTGTTCATAAAATCTTAATGACAACTCATTTCAGGAGCTGTAACTAAGATCCTTCAAGTCAAAGAACTTTAGTGAACTTATATGGCTTTGAGAGGTAAAATGAGTAAACGTGATGTTACTTTTTGATCCTCAAAACTGAGATGTAAGACTCAGGGAAAATCTGAAAGGAGGAGGGCATTCCACAGGTCGAATCTCGTATGATATACATACAACAGGATGCAGGGCTGGCACCTCCCAAACCGAGAAGCCTCTCTTTACTGTAAATTGTGAACCCTAGAGTCTACCAATTTACTGGCATTGGTTGTATTAGTTTCCTATGTTGTGTAACAAACTACCACCCATCGATAGGCTTAAAACAACACCCATTTATTATCTGCAGTTTCTTTGGGTCAGGGGTCTGGGCATGGCTTAATTGGCAGTGTAACCTTATGAGTTTGAGCAGTTATGCCTAAGGCTGTAATCAAGGTGTTGGTTAGGCTTTGTTCTCATTTGGATCTTGGGATCCTCCTCTAAGCTCATGCAGGTTGTTGACAGAATTCAGTTCCTTGTGGTTATAAGAGTGAGGTGCTCAGCTCCTAAACGCCACTCCTCTCCATAGGTGGTTCTCAGTATACCTTTTTCAAAGCCAGTAGGAGATCCTCTTTCCTGCTTTGAGTCTGTTCTTTCAGAGAAGGCTTGAAACCCCCTTCAAAGAACTCACCGGCTATCCTGGAAGACCCAACCAAGATAACCTTCTTGATGAACTCAAGGATAATTGGTTAGGGATGTTAATTACATTTGCAAAATTCTACTTCCTTTGCTATATTATAACTGGTGAGGAGCAAACCATAGGTTCTGCCCTCCTTCACAAAGGAAGGAAATTATACAAAGTGTAGATACAAGGGGACAGAAATCTCAGAATTCTACCTGCCATACTGGTGGATTTCAAAACAAGCTGTATGTGTTCAAGTTACCTATGACCCATCAGGAGTTGGGGACAAATGTTAGAAGCTCAATTTATAATGACTGTTTATCTCATTCATTTAAATCTTGTGTGATATATGATAAATATAATCTATTAGAAAAGTAGAAGATGCATAAAATTTATAAATAAATACATCTCTTGAGAATTGTGCTTTTTAATTTGTTTCTTACTGATGGGGAGAACAATAGAATATTGTCTGGAAGCCAACTGGAGAATAAGTTTTAAGAAGGAACAGTAATAAGTCACACCAAATCTTCTGATAAGTAAAATGAAGACTGAGAATTGTTCATCTGATTTGGTATGATGGGATTATTGGTGAGTTTATCGGGAATAATTTTATTAGATTGGTGAGGATGGATTTTTTTGGAGTAATTTAAAAAGTTAATTGCAAGTAAGAGAGTATAGCCAACAAGTATAGACAAAATTTGGAGTCATTTTTTCTATAAAGTGGATCAGAGATATATGCAAGAGCAGGTAGAGGGGTACAGGTTGAAGGTAATGTTTTTGTGAGAGAATGATTAATTACAGAATGATTGTGTGCTGATGAGAGTGATTCAGTAGAGGAAGAAAGAGAGAGAAGATAATTGCAGGAGAAAGATTGTAAGAAGGTGAGAGGCATGGAGCCTGCTACATAAGAAAATTTTTACTCTGCAAGAGGGGGAAGAGGATAGGAACAGGGAGCATCCCTCCCTTGCAACAGTAGGAAGTCAGAGCATCAAGGTACGTGTGCCAATATTTTAGCTGATTCAGTGACAGGGCGCTAGGAATATTCTCCTTTAGTCACTAAGAAAAATGATAAAAAGAGTGTCTGAGAAAGTAGCTCACATAAATAAGTGGCAGTTATGAGCCAAGATCAAAGAGTAACAGGAACTTGGATGTTTGATAAGAGAGGAGAACTTGTTAAATAGTCTGAGGGGAAGTTAGAGAGTGAATTAACAGAGAGCTATATTAGATTTGCCAGGCAGTATTTAGGGGTCCAGTGAGCCTTGCCCTGAATTGAAGGTTAGCCAAGTCAGTGGAGTTATGTTTCCTTCCAGTCAGCTGCCCAGTTGCAGGGATGAAGTCAGGTGGGATAACAGGGTAACAGGTTGGGGGTTTTGCCAGATAAGCACAGTGGAGAGTTGGTGGGAATTTTGTGGTAAATAATAGAATTGTGGTAGAGGCTCATGTCTTCTTCCTGTGCACATGCCAAACGCCACCTCCTAGGGTGTTTGGCTCTAGTTTGGGTCCTTGGGATATGAGAAAACGTGACATGTTTCTGGACCAAGGCAGTTAATAGTTATGCAACTTTTTGACACCATTTCTGTTTGCAGGTGAGAGCGTTTAGGGTTTGTATGTTACAACAGCTAGTGTTACTTTAATACAGGAGTTAAAGTAGTATCCAGTGGGATTATAATGTGCACCACTAACGTGGTGGCCAACTTGTCCCAGGTTGCCCAAGGCTTTAAAGTTTTGACACTGAAAGTCTTGCATCCTGGGAAACTCCTCAGTCCCAGGCAAACTGGGATGGTTGGTCACCCTAGCCACTGACACTAACTTTAGGAGAAGGGAAGAAAGGACAGGAAAGGGTTCATTTGTCATTTAAAATTTGTACAAATAATTGCAGTTTTCAGGAGGAAGCAAGAATGGTTCAAATGGCAATGAGGACTAGAGAAAGCAATCAGAAAAGAAGGAACAATCAGAGATTAGAATGCTTGAGGGCACTATATTTGAGTAAATGCAGTTATTAGCAATGACAAGACCCAGAGCATGGAAGTAGAGAGCTGAGATGTCACAGAAGAAAATATCCTTGGAAGAGAAGATAGAAACAGAAACACAAGAGAGAGCCATGGCGTTAAGTGGATGGTGGGGGTGGTATTAATAAATAATTATAACAGAAGAATTAGTGGTGGAGAGAAAGAGTTCCAGGAGCTAAAACCTTCCACAGATGAGAGAAAGAGACTAGAGGGGCAGTATGCACTTATAACAAGGAGGAGTGATGGGAAGTTTAACCTGAGACATGTGTTTCAGTGGAACTGGGATTTTATAGAAAGGAGGGAGGATCCTTGATCTGAAAATGTCAATAATGGGCAAGGTGGGCTCCTACACCACCTCTGGCTCAGTGCATGAGGGGCATGTTAAGGCAATTAGCCATGTTCTTAGAGGCTAACAGGGAAGCACTGTCTTCAGTTAGGGCAAGAAGAGGTTGAAATTAAAGAGGATTTTGCTGATGTCAAACTATGAGTCCTAGTGCATAGTGGTAGAGTGTAGAAAATGGGGCTGGGTGAGAGACAAAATCAGATTAGGGAATGTGCAACTGTTTCGGGATAAGAGTCAGGTGATGAGAGAAGACTGAAATTGTGGCCTTTTTGTGGGAGCTCAGGATAACAGAATGTAAAGAGGAAAGAGTTAATCTTGAGGATCTCTTAGGGGTGGTAGATAAAAGAACAAAGAATGCTATGGCCACTCTTACATTCACCTGCAAGCTATACAGGCTGCAGTGAGGGAGGAGAGAACTTGCCAGTGAATTGAGGAGCTTCATGACCTTCCCTTGAACGATGGGGAAGAGCTAGTTGAGGCTGACGATATGGGGCTTCCTTAAATTTTGGAGTGGGCAGGTCCTAAAATGTTCCTTACTACCACAAAGACATTCTGTCCACCCTGGGTGCTCCTCTCTACTTTTCTTCTTCTTCCCTCTCATATTCTTCCCTATCCTTTCCATTTGGAAGAAAAAAGCCAAACAAACTCCCATTTTCCTCTGACAATGCTCAGCTTTGGTGTTCCTTTTTTCCAAAGACTTAATCTATGTTTTGAATTCACAGTAGGTAAAGGACTAGATTAAATGTTTTGTTGTTGTTGTTTTGTGTTTTTTGATAATAGCTTTATTGAGATATAATTCACATCCATACCATTCTCTCAAAGTGTACAATTCAATGCTTATATTAGTATATTCACAGCATTTGCAACCATCACTGTAGTCTCATTTTAGAACACTTAGAACAGGTTGCCTTTCTTTCCATATGCTGTCGAGTTGATTAAGTGGGTGAAGTCTTTTAGGCATAATTATATATGATAATTATTACACACTTTATTTTTGTTTGATGTCATTTTAAATCAACATTACATAAAAATACTGTTCAGCTATTATGGTTTACAGATGTCATAAAAATTATATAGTTTTTGAATATTCCCTTCTCATATCACCCTGGTAAAATATTTTCCAGTGGTGACTGGTGTTCATGCTTTCCCTTGCTTGAATACATTTCACAAGTGAAATGAAGATGTTTGTGTGTTGTGCGTAGTATCCTGCTGCTACATTAAGACCTATAGCGCTATAGTGCAGAAATTACTGCTTAGGTTTTGCTTGGAGTAGGATACTTTGACTTTATTTTGAGCAAAGTTACAAGTACTTAGAAGGCCAGATTTTCTGTCACTTTTTAGAAAAAGCTGAGAATAAAAGAAAAACAGAACTCATATCCAGTGTCCTGAGGACAAGAATTTCAGAGTCACTGCCAAGTTTAGTTATTCAAGTCATAGAAGCCTTGGGCATGGGCATCCTGCAATGACCAACAGTGAGAAGCCCACCTGAGCCACTGAACCTGCTTCCTCTCACCCCCTTTCCCTTTCCTTGCGATGAAAAGAGCCAATCTTGGTAGCCAGATTCTGGCTCCATCACCCACAAGCTTTGTGATCTTGTATAACCTCTCTCTTTGAGACTGCTTACTCAAAAGAAAATGGGAATCCAGGCATGGTGGCTCACTCCTGTAATCTCAGCACTTTGGGAGGCTGAGGAAGGTGGATCACTTGAGGCCAGGAGTTCGAGACCAGCCTGGCCACAACAGTGAAACCCTGTCTCTAACAAAAATACAAAACAATAGCCGGGTGTGATGGTGCATGCCTGTAGTCTCAGCTACTCAGGAGGCTGAGGTAGGAGGATTGCTTGAACCCAGGAGGCAAAGGTGGAGGTTGCAGTGAGCCAAGTTCCCACCACTACACTCCTGGGTGGCAGAGCAAGACTGCATCTCAAGAAAAATAAATAAATAAAATAAATAAATCAGAAAATGGGAATAATAACGAAATGTCTTATGCAAGGATTATAGATACCGTACCTAGCGTACCTGCTTCTCCAACACAACAAGCAATAGATTAGGTCTTCCTTCATTCCACCAGCAAGTCAACATTTAATAAGCAGTATATACATAAGCCAAAACTAGTTAGTATTCAAAAAAGGTAGATTGTAGTTAATGTGAAGCAACAAGGAACATATTGTGTGGGTTTTTTTCTTTTAACTTAAGTTTATTTAGGATAAGACAGTTTGTAATTGAAAGTCACAGTTCTTAAAGAAAGTGTAAAACTTGGCTGTATGAATTGGTTCATTTTTCCCAAGGGTCATAATAGTAAAAATTTTTTTGGTAGGATGGGACTGGGAGCATAGATTTAAAAATAATGAGAGGAAAAAACATCTTTAACAACATAACTATCTGTTTGAAGTTCAATGCATTCTTATCATTTAAGTAAAATGCTCTATTTCACATTGAAAGTCATATTTTGTTATGTGGTTTAAGGTTTTGAATGTGTTCATTTGTAACCTGTCACCAATTTCTATTTCATTCTTTTCCCAATTATTCTGTGAAATTCTTTAGTGAGAACCTGTATCTTACATCTAGAGTTTATGATTCTTTTGGAAAAATTAAGTCTACTAAGTAAGAAATATATCTAATGCAACAAGACACCAAAGAAATTGACTTGATGTTATCTAGTTTAATAATCCAAGTCTTAATGCACCTTCTGATGGTAACAGGACGGTTCTTTTAGCAAATTTCTTGCCAGTGTCCTTTGATGGCAAATTCAGTGAAGTCTCAAACATGTGGGAAATGAAAAAAACACTTGAAATTAAAGAGCTGAGCCTGATGGGATTGTTGGCCTCTCTCATGTAACTTCTCAGAGTATATTTGAAGGGGGCCTCTGATCATTAACGGAAATTACAATGGTAGAGGAACTCAAGCCAGGTGAAATATACAGAACTTAGGCAAGCTGTGCTTGTGTGTGTATGCATGTGTGTCTTCTTGCACCTGTCTACCAGAGCCAGATGGAGCCTTCTGTGAACAGACTTCTTCAGCCACAGAAAAGTACTGGAGATCTCTCTGGAGTTTGCCCTAGCACTGGTTCCCATTTTTGAACACCTTTGAAATATTAGGGTATTTTTGTCCTGAAAAAAACACCTGCTACAATTGCATAAATGAGTAGTTTGGGGCCCTTTAATGAAGGGTGGGTGCAGAAAGTGAATTTGCTTCATTCTGGAGCGTAGCATTCCATGCCATTTTTGTTTTCTTTTGCTTTAGGAAGGCCTGAGGAGGGAAGACACAGAGTCATGCTGACTAAACCAGATCACCTAGAATTACCAAATGGAGAGATAAAAAGAATCACCCACAAATTTGTAATCATATTTACTCACTTTTCAAAGGTTTCTCCAACTTTTTGAGTCAGGACGAATCATCTTTTATTTAATTTCTTTAAAAAAAAGAAGTAGAAAGAGATGATGAAAGAAAAGACTCTAGTTTCTTATTTGAAGGCACAGTAATTATTGTCCGTTGTCAAGGAAACTTTCCTCCTCCTGACAAGTCAACCAGTATCACTTAAGCTTTGTTCTAACAAAAACGGGCTTCCCTCTATTGAGTACACATCAGATATATGCTTTTTCTTAATGTAAATATTAATAGATGGCCAATTGTTTCCATCCTTCAGAGTTCTCTATTTAAACATTCTCTGCTGAATTTGTTTATTCCACTGTAAAACCATGGCAACCACATTGAAAAATGTTTTCCTGTTTTTCAGAGTGTTGGACTATTAGAACATTAGGAATCACTAGAAATAAACAATACAACTTAGAACCAAGTCTTAACTCTATGTCAGGAAGATGAAGTATGACCAAGCAGCTGTGTAGCAAGTTCCAGGGACCACAGCAGAGTAGGCTCTGTTGGCTGGGCACGGTGGCTCACGCCTGTAATCCCAGCACTTTGGGAGGCCGAGGCAGGCGAATCATGAGGTCAGGAGATCGAGACCATCCTGGCTAACACGGTGAAACCCTGTCTCTACTAAAAATACAGAAAAATTAGCCGGGCGTGGTGGCGGGCGCCTGTAATCCCAGCTACTTGGGAGACTGAGGCAGGAGAAGGCATGAACCCGGGAGGCGGAGCTTGCAGTGAGCCGAGATCGCACCACTGCACTCCAGTCTGGGTGACAGAACCATAGGGAGACTCCAACTCAAAAAAAAAAAAAAAAAAAAAAAAAGAATAGGCTCTGTTGTCGCTACCTGGCTCTGTCCCTGGATGTGCCCAGTCACATCCCTTTTCTGGGGTTCATTTTGCTATTCAGTAAAATAGGGAGGCTGGACTACAGTTTAAAGGGCTTTCTGGTGTTTCAGAAAAAGGTTCTCATGAAGATCTCTATGTAGATTATTGAATGCAACCTGAGAAAAAACAATGTTAGGCAGCAGATACTTGGTTCTTTGGTCCATCTGGGCTACTATAGCAAAAGTAGCATACCCTGGATGGCTTATAATCAACAGAATTTTTTTTTTTTAATTGTGGAGGCTGGGAAGTCCAAGATCAAAGTGCCAGCAGATTTGGTATCTGGTGTTTTCTGGTTCATAAATGGCTGTCTTTTCGCTGCATACTCACAAGTCAGAAGGGGAAACAGAGCTCTCTGGGGTATCTTCTATAAGGGCGCTAATCCCATTCATGTGGGCTCTACCCTCATGACCTAATCACCTCCCAAATGTCTCACCTCCTAATACCATCATATTGGGGTTTGGGATGTCAATATATGAATTTTGAGGGGACAATATAGTCAGTCCATGGTACTTGGGGACCATATTGAGGGAGTTCACAGAACAGGGCATGGGTTTTATCTTAAGTATTATCTAGTTGCAAAATGCAGTACTGAGGATATTATAAAACAGAATTATCGATTTTACAGATCCATTATATTTTAGGGAGTTGTCTCCTAACTATATCCCTTTCTCCTGGAGAGTAGCACAGTTCTTTGGACTACAAGATGTCTAGGAGAGATACCAAGGCTCCCCCACGCTGCCTTTCTCCTCTTTCCTCTTTCTTGCTCCTCAGCACTATGAGCATAGGAGGGCCATATGTAACACCCCTGGCTTCCTTGGCTTGGAGAAGCTAGAGAAGGACACATTTTACTCTTGCAGAATTTGGCTTCAATCCTCTTGTGGGGATTGAGGTAGAATCCAGACCTAATCATTCAAATAGCATTTGCTGCCTTCGTCCTAGCTTCAGCCTCCTTTGTCTCTATTTCTATTCTTGCCTGGGGCTCCCTTGAAAGCAAACAAAGGCTGTAAAAATGTGTCTAGAAATATCTTCTTTATTATTTTTTTCTAAGGAATATATTTAGGTCATTTTACTATTCTTCTCGGCCTTCAGGGACAAGTATATATATATATTGCTTTACCAAGCCACCTACTCCATTTATGTGAAGTGAGGTGAGATCTGGACTTTGCAAGATTTGCAACAACTGAAAGGTATTCAAGCTAGTTTATGGCAAAGCCAGACACTACACTGATGGAATCAAAGAGTCCCAAGAACTGAAATGTCAAAGCTTTGGAACACTTTTCATCACACCTCTCTTAGAGTGCCCATTTCTTCAACTCTAGCATAAGCAGATTGTGTTATATGCTCTGTCAGGTTCCACTCAGTTTCCACCTTTTGTTGATTTATCTTAATCAACATATCTTAAATAATGATAAATCAACTTATTTTAATGATACATCAAGAAAAGCAATATGATTTAAGATATATTTAGTGTGTCTGCCTTTTAAAGGACTAGTATAAATATCTCTGGAATATTTAAAATCCCTGAAGACATTGGCTCAAAGTATTATTGTTTTCTCTAATTCACTAAGACTAGGGAGCAAAGTGTACTTGTGGTATTTTCGAACCTGACTGGTTGTGAAATCACAAAATGATGGTCAAAACTGTTTTTTACCCTTACCTATGCCTCTATTTCTGGCTTCTCAATGACAGAGCATAATCCCAAGAAACCAAAAGGGAATAAAACAATCCACTTGATGAAAATGACGCCATCACTCTGAATGTTCAAGGGTCTTTAATAAAGCTTGTGGCTGAAAACCAAGCCCAAAACTAGGTTTCCTAGTTTTTCTTCTAAATATAAACTTCAGGATCTGACTTGAGACTATTTGGATGTGGAACCTAGAGTCTGTGTGTTACCCGTAGGCATGGGGGGCTCCAGCATGGCTCATGCCCATAGTCTTTGGTAGAATAAAGTAGAAAAGTAGAATAAAGTAGAAAAGAGTAATGAGTATGAGGCAGAGGGAGAGACTATGGTGAAGTGGAAAAGAAGTGCCCTTCTTTATGGCATTGGGGGAATGAGGGATGAGAGTCCCCCTACTCTTCAACTTTGAATTTACTAGACCTGGACTTGAGTGCCTGTTCCACCACTTAAGAATTAAATAAGGTAATGTGTATTACTGCTCAGCTAAGGAACAGGAATATGGTAAGTTCTCAACACATGATACCTGTTTTTATGATTATTTAGGCAAGTTGTGTCACAGCCCAGGGTTTCTGCAATCTCGCCTCAAAATGAGGTGATTCAATATTCACTCATGTCCTTCCTAAATCTAAAACAACTAGATCTCCTGCTGTGTGATAGAATTCCCAAACTTACTTGACCACAGAATATTTTAAAAACTATGAAGTACTAATAGAATCAACAGTCATTCTTGAGGATATATATTTTCGATGAGTAATAAACACTAAAATACGTTGAAACGTGTTGAAAGGATGTGTTATGTAATCCATGATGATCATGTACACAGTGCTTTTGGCAGTTCCTTCTGTCACACAGCAGGGGATCTCAGGCAATTTCTTTTATTCTTTGGAAAGCACATTATTTCTTATAGTACCATGTCACATAATTATATATGTGTATTTAGATTCTTGTGCTCTTAAAATTGATTATATATTAGAAGAAAAACTTGCTAGTGTCAATTTTATTTTGTGGAACATCTATTAACAGCATGTTCCATAGAAACTAGTTGGCCAAACCTCACATCCTGCTTCAGCTTAAGTGGTGTCTTTCAAAGTTTTTGACAGAAACTCACAGCAAGAAATTTATTTTACCTTGCAATCTAGTGCACACATACATACAAATATATATAATCGAAACAAAGTATTTCATGGTATAGTATCCTCTTCTAAAGCCAGACAGCCGATTTTTTATTCTATTCTGTTCTATTCTATTCTATTCTATTCTATTCTATTCTATTCTATTCTATTCCATTCTATTCATCTTATCTAAAGTAATGGTGATCAAAGCCCACTGCAGTGATTTCCAAGCCCAGTGATGGGAAGTGCTCTCAGTCTGAAAAAGACCTAGGGATTAAGCTAGGAAATGCACCAGGTTTGTGGTGCTCCTTTTCCCAGGTGGAGGTACTTCTTACATTATACTTCAAGTGTATTTGAAATGGAAGCTTCTCTAACCTCCAAAGAGCCTATGAAGGAGCACATTACCTAGGAAAGGTCATATTGCCTGGGTTGAAGAGAGGCAGCTGCTGACTTCCAAGCTTAGGAGAAGGAAGAATATAAGGGAGCTCACAGTTCCCTTGAACAAAGGTCTAAGGATAGTGGCCGCAGTTTTGGAGGCCATGCCTATACCTCTGGGGCCAAGGTGAACTGCTGGGGGTCTCCCCTTCAACAAGACTGTATTAGTCTATTTTCACACTGCTGATAAAGACATACCCGAGACTGGGTAATTTGTAAAGAAAAAGAGGTTTAATGGACTCACAGTTTCACATGGCTGGAGAGGCCTCACAATCATGGTGGAAGGTAAAAGGCATGTCTTACATGGCAGCAGGCAAGAGAGAGAATGAGAATCAAGTGAATGGTGTTTCCCCTTATAAAACCATCAGATCTCATGGGACTTATTTACTACCATGAGAACAGGATGGGGAAAACTGCCCCCATGATTCAATTATCTCCCACCATGTCTCTCCCACAACACATGGGTATTATGGGAGCTACAATTAAAGATGAGATTTGGGTGGGGACACAGCCAAACCATACGAAAGACTCACAGGTCTTTTCACAGGCTGGTTATTCCCCCACCCAACCTCATCTTATTGACTCCTCCTCTGACAACCAGACTGCAACTCTCCTTTGCCCAAACCTGTCCATGTGCTCATGTCTCAGCTTGAAAACCTTCCTTTCTTGGTTCCCTTTTAATGTCAAACATCCAATTCCTACTGATTTGTCCTATTTTCCCCAAAACTTTTCTCACCAACACTCCAATACCAACCTCAACCCCTATTCCCAAAACAGAAATAAATGTTTTATCTCAACCCATAACATCCTTTCTTACTTTCCCCATTGTAACACATGTTTTATTGTATTTGAACTGTTTAGTTATTTTTATTTTCCACTACACCGTACTTTTCTATAGGGCAGGGACCTGCCTCTTTGTTATTGTTTTATCCACCATTCCTAGCACAGCCCTTGGCCAATTATCCTATCCCAAATATTTGTTGAATAAGTGAAATCATGAGTAAAACATACCTATTTTATAAATTTCTAACTGTGGGCTTATAGTGTGAACCACGTGCGTTCATGTATATTATCTCATTCAAACATTATAAACAAAATGGGTGAGAGGGAGGGAAGATACGATTATTTACTGCTTATAGATGAAGAAATTGAGGTTCAGAGGTGTGAGGAGGCTCTACTGTGGTTGCACAGCTGTCTGGTGAAGGGCAAGCATCAAGGCTTAGGATTCTAAGTACACCACGGTTCATATGCATAGAGGACACCCATCCAGTCCCATTCCCACTCATGGCCCTTAAAGTCGCAAATGCAAGTCTCACTGGTTTGTCCTCATTTTTGGAAGTTTCTGTTAATTATGTGAGTAAAAGGCTTAACACAGGCACAAAAGCTTGGGTTCAAGACTTGGCCCATTTTATCGATAATGCAAACTGTACTCCCTGAGAAATTGAGAAGATGTTGAACAAAGTAGAAGGATTTCAGAAATAGAATTTCTCCTTCGAGTTTGGTTAACCCTGATATCTGATTGCATAGAATTCAAAACAAGAGTTACCTGCAAACATTTAGGAGATGAAGTGTGTTCGTGTTGACACACATCCTGCATCCGAAAAGTTCAGATACATAAAGAGATGCTTTTGTATAATTCATGTTATTTACTGGAGCGATTTTACTGGCCCTTTGAACATCACTGTGCTCACCATTATAAATATGCATTCAGCTCCTTTCCAAACCACTAGTCATTTGCCCAGCAGGCCATAAAAGCAATGTATCATGTAACCATGTATTGGGATGAAATTTCAAAAGCTCTCCATTTAGGCAGCAGGCCTTAGTGGGTTTTGGGAGCTGTAACATTATCCATTTAATTATACATTTGGACACACTGAAAAAAAACCTGTATTATTTACACAATTGCCTGTAATATTCACTCCAAGCTGTTAGACCTGAGTCAGAAACCATTAGAATGCTAATCAAGAAAAGAGTATGAAATATATTTCCTTGGTGCAACTGCAGCAAGTTTTGTAGACACTTTTATTTCAGCCCCGTTTTGCTTCCCCCCAGCTTTTACATCTGAAGGGGGCCTTCCATAGCTCTTGTGGGGGTGCTAGATTGCTAATTTGGGAACACAGTACAATCTGTCAATATTGGCTCTATTTCTCAAAGACGATATCTCGTATAAGGCATAGTACCTTATATATGAGGAGAGACAAAGTGTTGGAATGAAAGAGTTATTATGCTCAGGGGAAAAGGTTGCTCAAAGAGATCATCCTCCCAGGGATAGACATTGCATTAAATATTATCATTAAGATTAACTGCCTGAGAGATGCAGAGAATGTCTCTTTCTGGATCTCAAGTATTTTAGAGTATGGTACATGCGGAAAAATCCCAAGTGCCAATATACTTTTTGTTTTCAACTTTTATTTGTTGAAAACAAAAAGTGCAGATTTGTTACATGGAAATACTGTGTGATGCTGAGGTTTGGAGTATGGCTCCCATCATCCGAGTAGTGAGCATAGCACATGACAGGTAGGTTATCAACCCGCTCCCACCATCTAGTATGCCACAGTGTCTATCATTTCCCTCTTTATGTCCATGTGTGCTCAATGTTTAGCTCCTACTTTTGCCGGTATTTTTGAGCAGCTATACAGTTCCTGGATTCTATGGGTGCTGACTACACAGGGTTGAATAAGAAATAATTCCCATTTTATAGAAACGCAGCCTTTAGAGGGGAAACACGTAGCTAATTAGAAAATAATACAGATTGATAAATACTCTGATAGAAGAACTGAGACACCAGTGGCATTGCCCATACCCTAGGTCTTTGGATGAAGCTCTGCTGCCCCAGAATCTGTTCAGGACCTCACAGATCAGCTTCTGTTCTCCCTTGCTTGCACTCCAGCAAATTGGTATCTTGGGTTTATACCCCTAGATGTGGCATATTGTTACTTCTCTATATCAGACTTCAGTCTTCCTCTAACTCTTCTTTCCCTCGGAGTATTCAGCTTTGTCTTGTCTGTACTTCTCCTGAGGAGGATTCCATATCTTAAGTTTGTGAGGGCTTGTGGCTACAGAAACATATACACAAACATATATAATCTAGTATCATGTGAGTCCGGATAACTCAAACTACTTGCACTTTGATTTTACTTGATCTCATCTAAGCAATAATAGTTTTGAATGGCTTTGAGTGGCCAGGCATTTGCATAATAGACTGTTCCTTTGTTTTGGATTTTGTCACTACTCATTGCTTTAAACTGTTACATAATGAAATTGGTATTTTGCATATTTTCTTGATGAGAAACCGTTCCACTGACATGTAACATTTAGGTAGCCTGATTCATCAAACACAATGTTCTTCTGTGATTATCCTTGGAATGTGAAAGGAGAACTAGACCATGGACAAAGTAACATCAGAAACCCTTCTTCCTACCTTTACTGCTACTTGGATTGTCACGGTGCTGAGAGACACAGCTATAGAGCTCTCAGCAAAATGCACTGAATTTGGAAGATGTTGACTCGTGATGTGTTACAAAAAGGTAATAAGACTTTGGTAGAACCTACTACCCATTTTATTCAGTTTAACATTAATGAAGGGAAATTTGCTGTTTTATATTAAATGTAGCGCTTGAGGAAATCTGGGTCAATCATGGATCTGTCCTTCATGGAAACTTCTATAACTTAAGTGGTTCCTTGCCAACACTAAAATTTGCTTTTATGGAGACTTTAGTCGATCAATCGAATCAAGCCAATCAATGGACCATTAAATGAATTCTACCTTCTTACTATTAAATTGATCCTACCATTCCAAAACTGTGTGATATGGGAATAATTAAAGAACTTTGCTAAGGGCCAAGCACAGTGGCTCACACCTGTAATCCCAGCATTTTGGGAGGCCAAGGAGGGAGGATCACCTGATGTCAGGAGTTCGAGTCCAGCCTGGCCAACAAGGTGAAGCCCTGTCTCTATTTAAAATACAAAAATTAGCCAGGTGTGGTGGCACAGGCCTGTAATTCCAGCTACTCAGAAGGCTGAGGCAGGAGAATCGCTTAAACCCGGGAGGTGGAGGTTGCAGTGAGCTGAGATTGTGCCACTGCACTCCAGCCTGGGCAACAGAGCAAGACTCCATCTCAAAAAAACAAAACAAAACAAAAAAGAACTTTGCTGACTATTTTCTCCTCTATATCATAGGAATAGTAACAACCACCTTGCAAGGTAGAATTGAGGGGGTAAGCTCAGTAAAGTTACAAGTCTAGTTCTTGTATATAGCAGATTTGAAAATATGACACTTATAATTATGCTTCACTCATCAGTCCTAGGTTCACAAAATTCTATTGCTAACTATAGGAGATAGTTTTGCTATCCAACATTTTTCTCTTAACTCTGTGCCAAAGGAACGAAGAAAGGAACGAAAGAAAAAAGCAGGGAGAGAGAAAGAGAGAGAAAGGAGGAAGGTGTTAGACAACAATAAGAAGAGACTGTATTTCAGCATGCAAAAAGTCATATTTCTTTGCACAGAAATCTGTTCTGCCTTTCTTTGGGGCTCAGCTCACAGGCCAGGCTGCTGCAGGGATCGGAACCCCAGTATTTACTGGAGCAACCCTCACTCCAGCAGGCAGCTGCTCGAGTCCAGGAATTTTATGACAGGAAATATAAAGTGCTGGATCTGGGTGCTTTAGAGTCCTGGGTAGAATTATTTATTCTTTAAAAAAAAAAAAAAAAAAAAGACTGACAATCAGCTAAGGACTATTAAGCTTCATGGCCTTGATCTTATCATATTGCATCTACTCTTACCAGTTCTTAATCACTACAATGTAATAACACTTTTAAAATTTATTGAGACAATTAGAAGCAAACAGTTCTTTTGACCCTCAGTTCTTTCAAAGGCACATGATGCTACAAAAAATAGTAGTGTCTTGAGACTGAAGTGCTTTTCAAGGTGTTTGCAGTTTAATGTTCATTATAGATCCCAGTGTGCCATAAGGAAAAGAGAGCTGGATATAGGACCAAGAAACTAGAATTCTGGTCTCAGCTTTCCCATTCATTTGTGAGGTGATCCTGAGGCTGCAGTGTGGCTCCCACAGCTTTAATATGGTCATACGTAAAATGGGAATGAATCTGAGGTCCTTTCCATCTCTAAAATCCTTTGTTTAGAAAGAAAGGAAATAACTCTATTGGGTTATTGAAGAAAATGCTTTTCCTGAGGTCATTGCCTGGTCTGTTAATCTTATCCTTAACAGGACACTGTTATGTCTACGGCACCAGCTGGATGAGCAGTTGAACATGTGAATTCTCTCGTTCGCACCAAGTCACAGCTGACTGGATAGCAAGGCTAAGCATCTGATTGAAAAGCGGTCCATAGATTTGGAGGCTGTGACTGGCATGACCTCAGTCTAACTGAGGGACCAAGGCAATGGGAATCCTCAATAGGGAGTCCATGATTAGGAAAATAATAGTCAGGATCGACCCAACTGGAAGCTGAATCCAGAGGCCCCTCGGTTGACTCAGGACTGGGACAGACAGTGTGGTCCCCAGATGAGCTGAAGTTATGACAGGGCTGGCTGGTTGCAAGGGTCTAACAGACAGGCAGAAGTCAATAAAGATGTTATAATTGGGATTTTCTGAGATCCTTGAGACACACATATACAGACATACACACACACACACACACACACACACACACACACACACAGAGAACGAGAGAGAGAGAGAGAGAGGGACAGAGAGAGACAGAGACAGATAGAGAACCCTTCAGGGCCTAATTCTAGCCCATTTAATATAGCTTCTCTTTAGAAAAGGCTTTGCTTGTTGTATATGGAGAACAAAGAGGAGCACAAGTTTAGGAGTACAGATTCTAAAATTATTCTGCCTGAAATTAGATTCCAACTATGTGACCTTGGGTAAGTTACTTAGCCTTTCTGGGCCTCAGTTTTCCCACAAGTATAATGAAGCTGTAGTAGACAATACCATGTCCTGAGGGATTGTAGACAGAATTTTAGCATAATCCCTGCTACATAATAACTGCTTAATAATTTTGTAGCCATTATTATAGTATTGTTTTATTCATTATATTTATATGCATCCCTACAATAAACCTCCTTTTCCTGAGGTGACATGAATAGGTTTCCCTTCATTGCAATTAGCAAAGTCTTCACCAAAATGATCCCCTATTCTTCCAGTGCATGGTCTTCCTCTCCCTCTCCTTCTTTCTCTCCCCACTTTGCTCCCTCTCTCTTACTCAGAATATCTTTTCCTGTTTAGTCAGAAGAAATGATCCTTATACTTCAAAGCTCATCTCTATCCCTCCTTCTCCACAAGGCCTTCACTGATTACTATATTCTGATTTTTGTCTCTTCTGAGCTCTGTCTGCATCTATATAAGACTTTGTATAGCCATATCCATGACAGTGATTCCAACTACCATAGCACCTAATTGTGTCCTATTTTGAATTGTGCTATTCTTGATATTTCATATTTGAATCATTTTCTTCTCCCAACAAAACATAAGGGTTTTGATGGTAAGAGCTATGATTTGCATTTATTTATTTCCCAAAGTGTTTAACACTAGGAACTACCAAAGAAATTTAGCAAATTTATATCATTGGCTAAATCTGTGTAAACCACGCAGCCTTCCTCCACAAAGTAGTTCTGCCATTCCGTTTATCACCTTTGGCTGGCCTGTCCAGCAATTGTACAATATTTATTTAATAGTGGAAGACATAAAAGTAAACAAGTTTAAAGAGGCTCAGTGCATTTGGGTCTTCTGATATATCTGAAGCTAATAAACTGTTTGACCTTGGGTAAATCATGTCTACTTTCTGAACTTCAATTTTAACATGTGCTAATTGAAGCTGATAAATGTTTTGACCTCTACTGTTTCTGCCAAATTGATCTAATAGTCAGTAAAGATTATGGATGATTTCCTAGAACTCACTCTTTTGCAAAACTCTTTAATAGAGTTTATTGGTGCTTGGAGCTGTAGTGTTGTCCCAGAGGCAATGGTGGTTGAGAGAGGTCTTTAGAGTCACACAGACTTGCATTTGAATTTTAGCTACGCCTCCCTACCAGCTGATCTTTAGCAAGTCATTAACCTCTCTGATCCTAAAGAATAAAGCCTATCTCAGACTATTAGTATGAGGATCAGAAGTGGTATATGTTAAGTATAAGCACTCATAATATGGTGGTCAAGGTCAGAGCTGGTACTATAACCCTGATTTATTTCTCAAACCCATGACTAAATACCAGCTGAGCATTGTCTGGATTGTGTTGAGGAAGTTTTCTCTTTTTAGCTGGTTGCATTGGTGAAGGGAAGATACAGCTTCTCTTTAGAAAAGGCTTTGCTCATTGTATATGGAGAGTAGGGAATACTCGGTACATGGCAGCATGGGGAGAGGGAAACTCAGGCAGAGTCTAGACACAGGCAGATGGAAAGACATCATCAGGAGCCTAAGTCTTTGCATACAGCCTTTACTGAGTGAAAACCCTCCATTGTGGTCACCATCAAAGGCCTCAGAGAGGACTCTCACAGGGTCCTTCCTCTTCTGGAGGTCAGTTTATACAAATCAATGAGCTAAGAACAACCTTTGATCTTGAGTAGATTTTACAACTCTATAAGCTTCTATTTCCCCATAAACAGAATGAGAATGATAATAATGCTTGCCTTGTTAGAGCTTAAGTAATATAATGCATGTGGCTTATAGGAAAATGTTAAGAAATGTGATCCTTTATTATTATCATTATTCATGTAATATGAAAGCTATAGATGAAAAGGGATGTCTAACCACCCAGTGGAGTCACAGGTACAAAGCTGGCTAGATGGGGCCAAATGCTTTTGAAAAGGCATCCCAGGCAGGGTAAAGCCATGCAAAGGTTTGGAGGGATGGAGTAGCATAGTGTGTGGAGGGATCTCTAAGTATTTCAAATGCTGGCGCTCAGGATATGTGTGCAAACGTGGAGGAAAAAAAGACAGAAAAAATGTGGCAGAATCAGGTCTATGTCTTTGGTTGTCAAATCTTTCAAATCACACCCATAACTTGAAAATGCCTCCTGGCATTTCAACTTCTTGAGCTGCCCCGATGTTCCAGGTTCCATGGGTCACTAAAGCACTCCGAGACTCAGTCTGCCCGACACTAACATGCTCTGCTGCTTTGTGGGTTTGAACTCAATGATAAGAGGATCTGCTGATTTTAGGTGCCATGGAAGTACATATATCCTTAATTAAATGTTGCTCATGACACCAAATATAATATTAAAAACAAACCTGCATCTCACCATTTAGATATTTCAAATGATATAATAGGTATAGATATTTGAAATGGTAGTAATCATGATATTTATAATAGCAATAATCTTTTAAGCATTTACCATGTGCCACAGAAATTAATACTTTACATATTTGGTCCCACTTAATCAACTTTATGAGATAAATATTAATATTATTTTAAAATTATTTTTACTTTATAGATGAGATCATTGAGCCTTAGAATGGTTAATAAAACTGCCTACAGTTACAAAATTCATAAATAATGCATTTGGGATTTGAATCTGAGTCAACATGAATCTTTTAGTTTGGAAACGCTAAGGAAGCAACAAAATTGGGGAACCTGGATGTTACGAAAGAACATACAGAAACTATGAGAAAATATATACAGAAATAGTATCAGGGTGGCACATTCACAAGCAGGTATTTGTAAAATGACTGATTTTTAGTAACTGTTAGCTTGAATAACTTCCCTCATGTATATTTTTCTCTGAACCATCACCCCTTCATATCCTTCATATTGGCTTTAGAATATACCCATAGAAATAAGGAAGGAAAGAGAGTTCTGCTATACTCACAACAACCATTTAAGATAGATACCTAATTCCTATGTTGCCTAGGAGAAAACTGAGACCTAGAATAGGAACTTCTTAGGGTCAACACTTGGCCAGCGGCTGAACTAGCATCTGTATGCTGACTCCAACACTCTCCACTGCAGTGTACTGCTTCCTTATCCCAGCACATTGGGAAGCCGAGGCGGGCGGATCATGAGTTCGAGATCGTGACCACCCTGGCCAACATGGGGAAACCGTGTCTCTCCTAAAAATACAAACATTAGCTGGGCATGGTGGCACTCGCCTGTAGTCCCAGCTACTCGGGAGGCTGAGGCGGGAGAATCTCTTGAGCCTGGTAGGCAGAGGTTGCAGTGAGCCGAGATTGAGCCACTGCACTCCAGCCTGGCCACAGAGTGAGACTCCGTCTCAATGAAAAAAAAAAAAAAAAAAAGGAAAGCTGTCATTCTCACAAATGGCCCCATTCTTATGGTCAAGCACCTCTGTTTCTCCAATTCCCAAATTTTCCTTTGAAAGTAATACTGTCTGTGTTATACTGAAAGCTGATACCACCTTTCTCAAATGGTGGAATTCAATTCATTACTAATGCTTAAAACTCAATTCAGGTATGCTCAGTTACCAACCCGGGCGCTGAAGTGAGACACCTATAATCATCGCTTTATTGTTTGTTCATTTTATGGGGCCCTATCCTCCCTCCTTCCCCTCCCTGTTGCCATCAGGAATTCACGTTGTGGGGGCTCTTTTGCGGCAGCGCGGGCAGGCATCTCAATTTGCAAACATCTGGCTGGTTTCAATCAATGAGGCTCTAAACACACGGCTCCTGGGGCTACAGTGGAAGTTGCAGGGATCGCTGAATTCAGGATGCAGAGCCCTTCAAAAGCAAACAGGCAGCCTCTGAATTCCTTTGTTCATGAAAACCTGGATCTATGCAACCGAGGCTGGGGTGGACAGAGGGAAAAATTAAAACACAGCCTAACCCAGCTAACAGCATCAACAGGGAGCTTAGTAATGGAGGAAAAGTCTATTACTTTTCTCATAACCAAAATTCTGGTTAGTGACTGTAGAGAACAGAATCCAGAGATTTGCAGAGCAATCAAAGTAAGTATTGGATGTTCAAAGCAGGGGAAACATGTCTGTTCTTAAAGAGAAGACATGTTCTTCTTTTTAATAATAATAATAAGTTCTTTTATTTGAGAAGTGCCTTATAGTTAACAAAATGTTACCACATATGTGGGAAGACATAAACAGCAGAGATCTTCTAGCCAAACTACTGGGTTCAAATCCAGCTTTTCTCAATTATAAGCTGAGTAAACTTGGGCAAGTCACTTAACCTGTTGGCATCTCATTTTCCTGGGGATGATAAATCCTTACTGTTAAGGTTTTTGTTCAGATTAAATAAAATATATAAAGTGCCTGGAGCGTACCTGTTACATAGTAAATGCTACGTTAATGTGTGCTACTATTATTTCATTTGTTCTATACAAAAGTTCTGCCAAGAAGATAGAGTAGATATTCTCTGCATTGGTAAAGTGGAAAATGTAAGTCCAAAGTGGTTAAGAAGTTTATCTAAGATCATACTATCCTAGCAATAAGTTGTAGAGCTATGGTTCAAACCCAGCTTTGGCACTTCTCTTCATTCATTCATTCATTCATTCATCAATTTTTCCCCTTCATTCAATGTGATTTCTTTCCATGTGCCAGCCCCACTGTTAGGGACGCAGAGATTAATCTTGACATAGATGTTTCCTAAAAGATGACAGAGGGTAATGATTACTTCAAAATATCCAATGAAAATATTGGCTTAGGGAAAGCTGGAAGTGAGTTTGGTGATGGAGATGGGGGGAAACTGTCAATTAACATTAGGCTTTCCAGGAAGTTACTAAGCTAGGTGTTCTCAAAATTCTCAAACTGGAAGTCATGAAGTCTTACTGTTCTCTGGGAAACACCATAAAATATTGACCTGTTCAATTAATGAATGGGACACTATCAAATTCATATTGTACATGGGAAGTCTAGAGGTTAAAATTTCAGGCTCAGGAGTTGAACTCTTTGAATTTAAAATCCATCCCATCTCTCACTGACTGTGTGACTTTGAGTATTAATTAACCTCTCTTAATCTCTGTTTATAGCTCTATCAAATGAGAATAACGGACTTCCCACCGAGGGTTAAATGAGATAATGCAGAACTTCCCAATCCATTTTGATGAGAACACCTATTAACACTCTGCACATAGCTCGAAAGACACCAGGATGGGAAATGACCCCATTGCAGTCATAGGTAAAAACAATGTGGTGTTCATAAATCTTTGAAACCTGTTACTGTATATGCTAAAACCGTGTATCTAATGAATCTTTTCCACAAGTGTTTATTGATTGCTTATTATTTGCTGTTCTAGGCACTGCAGCAAGTGATTGAGATGGAGAAGGCCCACCCTCTACTAGAACTTATATCTTAGTGAAGGGACAGATAGTAAACATACATAATAATTTAAAATAATAATACATTCAATGAAGGCTGGAAAATAATGCTGACACTACTACTACTACTACTGCTACTACTGCTACTACTACAGCTACAATACTAGTAACAGTGATCATTACTGCCAACACGAGAGAGCCAACTATATAAAAGGCAGCAGTGTGATCCATATTCATTCACTTAACACAAGTCTTTTTTCGTGGAGCACCTATTAACATCTCTCAGACTAGTTTTCTGTGGGTTATGGTTTGGAAAGCATTGCTATTCATTTCAAGCCGACAACTTTCAGGTGCAGCTTTTGACATGCCTGCCCCTGATATTTATAGGGCCAAGGATAAGAGTACAAATAGGGGCCCCCATACTGTATGTCCAAATAGTTAAACATTACAAAGTAGGCAAATAAACCTAAATTAAATCTATCCTCTTACTTTGACAAATATAATGTTGTAACAATCTGAAAGGTCAAGTTTAGATTTAGAATTCTCAAACTCTTGGCTTTGTGTCCTGGAAGGTGGTGACATGGAGTTAATTGGCCCCCGAGAGCCACTCTTCTATTTCCACCCAGCTGTCCCACGCCATGAGTATTTGCATGAAAGAGAGTACCCCAGTTCACCCCCTCAAACAGCTGGACTTTGGACACCCTGTGGTGTGGGTCTCGGGAAGTATGAACCAGGAATTCCAGCATTCTAGGTACCCAGCAAACAAAGAAACATAGTTCAGGTATAAAGACCTAGTTATCTTTAAGGCACTTCAAATCCTGACATGACAGAATTCAGTTTCTAATGCTGGGATTTGAATGATCTGAAACCTGGAAAATATTGATATTTTGCTCTGCACGTAAAAGATGTTTTGTCTAGAAAGAAGTGTGTCTTGTGGGAAATTCTAAACAATGGCATAGGAAAACACAGAATTGGCAAGAAATATAGACGTGTCTTGATGATAATATTATTAATTAATCACATAAGGCTTTAGAATCCAAACAAATGTCAAATCCAGAGCAGGTAAGAGTAACCAAGTTCAGAATTATGAGCAAAACAGATCTCTTCTTTGGGTTTTGGTTTCCCATCTGAACATTGCAAATTGGTCTTCCAGAGATTTTTCTCTCCAATAAAAAGCAGGGATATTTACTAAGGGGAAAGGTATGAACAATGCCATGTTTAGCAGGAGCAATAATTACCTCTTATGTTCCAGTCCTTTACAGTTGAGGCAAAAGGTTTTTGAATGTATTATCTAGTTGAATTTCCATCCCCAGCTTGTGATGCTGGTGTTCTTTTCTCCATTTGCCATTGGAGAAACTGCAGCTAAGAGAAGATAAGTGAATACCCACAATCTTTCAACCTCTGAGTGACAGAGCCAGGTTTCAATACCCATATAACAGCCTTGAATTTTAATGTGGGTGTGCAGGTTTGAAAACACTGCATTTGGGAAAGACGGTCTTGCAGGTGTGAAATCCATTTTTTTTTTTTTCCTGAAGGAAGAGGAAGATAAAAAACAGCAAGCAGAATCACGTCTCTTATGACTCATTAGTCAACTTAAGGAGGACCTTGATTGCAGATGGGGAAGCATTGCTGCAGCTGCTACCAGTCTGACACACATGGATGCATATGCCCTCGTGGCAGCATTGTCTCCCTTTGCCCCAGACACCCAGACTCTGGAATGATGCAGCCAGCGGGACATTTTCCCTGCACAGATGTTGTAAAATGCATAAAAGTTCAGAGTATGTCTCTGAACACTGCTTCTGTTTCCACCCCCTAAACAGATTGTGCCTGCAGCCTGGCTTGTTGCCCACAGCGGTCTACCTGCCACACTGGGAAAGATCGAGCAGAGACAGAGAAGAAAAGGAGGCTCCATTTTTCAAACTGCTCTCCCGCAGGCTCATGTTTTGTGTTCATGCCAGGCAGAGAACACAAAATGTTCCAATAAATAAGTATCAAAGGTTAGCGGTGAAAATGAAGGAGGAGGCGGCATTGCATGAAAAACTAAACATGGAAAATACTAGACAGAAAGAGAACCAAAATGTAGGTTCACTGGAAATGATAGACAATATGTTAAAACAAGTGGAGAGAAGAGAGCTGAAATAATTAGATGGAAACACACAATATAGGGATAAGATATTTCTATGTTCAGCCACGAATGATGGCCAGCAATGAGGAATCTGTGTGTTCTCCACACACTGTGCTCCTAGGAAGTCAACTCACATGGACCACGATATCAATCTCTGCTTGGGTCAATTAATTAAACTTCCTAAGCCTTAGTTTCTTTGCCTGGAAAATAGGAATAGTTATACCTACCACACAACCACTTTGTAATGAATATGTAGGAAATTATATGCAAATCGGCCTAGGTTGGTGTTTGGAACATAGTAGGTTTTTAACTGGAATATAGTAGCCACCATTATTAGTCTCATCATATTAATTTATATTTCCATATTCAGCCCTTAACCCAGGACTTCAGTAAATGTTGATTTCTCAAATTTGTTAAATTCACTTGTTTATTCTAATATTTTACTCTAGGTTTCTTAGAATATTCTATATAATATTATTATGTGGAATATGTTATATAAGCTTCATCTTTTCTGTAAATATAGTTTTACTTTTTTGTTTCTAATTTTTATGTCAATTACTACTTTTTCTAGGCTTATTGAATTGGCTAGGAGTCCAGTACAGTGTTGAATACATGTGGCAAGAGTGGACATCTTGCCTTGTTCCTGGTCCCATAGAGAAAATATCCAGTACTTCACCATAAATGTGTGTTAATTATAGAGTTTATTAGATTGAGGACGTTCCCTTTTAAGTTAGTCTTTTTATTTTAAACATTTAGTGAAGTTTTGTCAAATGTGTTCATCTATTGGAATAATTATACAGTATCTCTTTTTTATTCTGTTAATACGGTGATTGACATTTCAATCTGATGTCTACCTAGAATCCCTAGAATAATCTCAATTTGGCTGTGATGTATTGTGCTTTTATATATTACTGAATTCTATATGCCAGTATTATTAAAAATGTCTGTCTTTAGGTGCATGAGAAATATTTGACTATAGATTTTTTCATGTATTTGTTTTGATTTTGTTTTGAATGCCATTTTGTAAAAGAGCATTAAAGTGTTAGTATGATAGTACTTACCCTCTATTTCATGAATAAGTTTTTTATAAGACTATTATTATTGCTTCCTTAAACGGTTTATAGAATGTGCTTCTTTGGAGTTTCATTTGCATGATTTTTTTTTTTTTTTTGACGGACTCTCACTCTGTTGCCTAGGCTAGAGTACAGTGGCACTATCTTGGCTCACTGCAACCTCCACCTCCTGGGTTCAAGTAATTCTCCCATCTCAGGCTTTCAGCCTCCCAAGTAACTGGAAATACAGGTGTGTGCTGGCTAATTTTTGTATTTTTTTTGTAGAGACAGGGTTTCACCATGTTGGCCAGGCTGGTCTCGAACTCCTGACCTCAAGTGATCCATCTGCCTTGGCCTCCCAAAGTGCTGGGATTACAGGTGTGAGCCACTTGCACCCGGACTGCATGAATATTTTAAATTAATAATTAAATTTCCTTAATTAATATGAACTATTCAGCTTTTATACTTTCTTTTTGTGTTTATTTAGGTAATTTATATATTGAAGTATTTTTTTTTGTTTTGTTAGAATTGTAAAATTCGTTGGTATAGAGTAGTTCATAATAATCCATCATTATTCTCTTTACATCTCCACAATCTTTATTGATAGTCCCTCTTTTATTCTGATGCAGGCAATTTGTTCACCCTTTCTTTTACTTGACGAATCTAGCTAGCGATTAGTCATTTTTCTCAATCCTTTCAAAGAAGCCAGTTATTGTTTTCATGAGTTTGTTTTTTGTTTCACTGATTTCTACTCTAATGTTTGCTATCACCTTCTTCATTTACTTTGAATTTAACATGCTCTTCTTTTTTTTGTTGTTTTTGTTTTTATTTGAGATGGTGTCTCACTCTGTCACCAGGCTGGAGTGTAGTGGCGCTATCTTGGCTCACTGCAACCTCCACCTCCCTGGTTCAAGTGATTCTCCTGCCTCAGCCTCTGGAGTAGCTGGGACTACAGGCGTGCGCCACCACACTCAGCTAATTTTTGTATTTTTAGTAGAGATGGGGTTTCACCATGTTGGCCAGGATGGTCTCAATCTCTTGACCTCATGCTCCACCGGCCTCAGCCTCCCAAAGTGCTGGGATTACAGGCGTGAGCCACTGTGCCGGGCAATATGCTCTTCTTTATCCAGCTGCTTAGTGTGTGAACTTAGAGAATTAATTTTAGTCCTTTCTTCTTTTAATACTACCACTTAAAGCTAATGTTTTCCCTTGAAGCATTGCTTTAGCTGCATCTCAAAACATTTGACATATTTTTTTCCTTCAGCTAGAAATAGCTTCCTATGTCCCTTATGCCTTCTATAGTAGATGGCTTATTCAGCATTGTGTTGTTTCTACACATGGGAATTTTCAACATATCTTTCTGAAAATAATTTCTATTTTAATTTCATTGTGGTCAGAGAGCATACTCTGATTTCAGTTGTTTAAAACTTATTGAGGCTTCTTTATGGCTGAGGATATCATGGTAAAAAAATATATATATTTTGCTGTTTGGTGGCATGTTCTGTAAATGTCAATCCTGTTTAGTTCTATGACAGTATTGTTCAAATCTTCTGTGTTGTACTTGTTCTATCAATTACTGAGAGATGAATGTTGAAATCTCCAACTAAAATTGTGGATTTGTCTCTCCTCCATTCAGATTGGTCAGCTTTCGCTGTATTTAAAGATTTGTAACTAGGTGCATATACGTTTTTATGTCTTCTTAATGAATTAAACCTGAGATAATTTGGGAATGGTTTGTTCCCACCAAAACTCGTGTTGAAATTTTAATTACCAATGTGGTTGTTTTGGGAGGTGAGGCCTCAAGGGAGATGTTGGGTCATGGGAGCAGATCCCTCATGAGTGTCCTGGTGCCATTCTCATGGTCCTCATGGTCCTCATGGTCCTCATGGTCGTGAGTCTTTTTTTTTTTTTTTTTTTTTGGCTTTTTCTGAAGTTTTAATGAGTTTGGGAATATAAAGGACTTGATCCCATGTCTGGCACACGGCAGGTGTTTGATAAATGGCAGCAATTTCATGTCACTGTGGTATACCTGTCCTTGCATGTTCAGCATGGGGAACAGGGATAGCATAGATCATTGAAATGTTACATAAGACCCTCAAAAGAGCATTTCCATCAAATGTTTCCATCTTTCCCCAGGTCTCTGTTGTGTGTGTGTGTATTTATTTATTTATTTATTTATTTATTTATTTTTGAGATGGAGTCTTGTTCTGTCGCCCAGGCTGGAGTGCAGTGGAGTGATCTCAGCTTACTACAACCTCCGTCTCCAGGGTTCAAGCGACTCTCCTGCCTCAGCCTCCCAAGTAGCTGGGACTACAGGCGTGCACCACCACGCCTGGCTAGTTTTTGCAATTTTAGTAGAGACAGGGTTTTACCATATTGGTCAGGCTGGTCTGGAACTCTTGACATCAGGTGATCCACTCACCTCAGCCTCCCAAAGTGCTGGGATTACAGGCGTGAGCTACTGCTCCCAGCTGTGAGTTCTTATTCTTCCCTGGATTAGTTCTCTTGGGAATGGATTAGTTCCTCTGAGAGACGGTTTTTACAAAATGAAGTTTCCCGTCCTGTTTGATCTCTCCTCACATGTGTGTGCTTCCCCTTTGGCCTTCTCTGCCATGTAATACTGCAGCATGAAAAGCCCCACCAGAAGTAGATGCCACGGCCATGTTTCTTATACTGCCTAGATTGCAGAGCTGTGAGCTCAATAAACTTTTTTTTTTCTAATAAATTACCCAGCCTCAGATATTCTGTTATAGTAATAGTAAACAAACTAAGACAGTCTCCTTTATGACTATAAAATGCTTCTCTTTATCCCTAGTAATACTCATTCTGAATTCTACTTTGTCTTATTTTATGTAACCATTCTGCTTTCTTACAATTGGGGTTTGAATAATTTCCCCTTTTCAATCTTTTTAAAATAGCTGGGTCTTTGTATTTAAAATGGGTTAGGTCATGTAGACTGCATATTTGTTCAGTCTGATAATTTTTGTCTTTTATCAGTTTTGATCATTTACATTTGGTGTGATTATCAATATGTTTGGGTTTTCATCTACCCATTGCTATTTTAAAAATTATCTCATGTTTTCTTCACCCTTTTCCTTTTGCAACTTCTTTTAATTAATTATTTTCAATATTTTGCATTATTTCACATATTGGCATATTAACTTTGTTTTATTTTTATTTTTATTTTTTATTTTTATTTTTTGAGATGGAGTCTTGCTCTGTCGCCCAGGCTGGAGTGCGGTGGCCGGATCTCAGCTCACTGCAAGCTCTGCCTCCTGGGTTCACGCCATTCTCCTGCCTCAGCCTCCAGAATAGCTGGGACTACAGGCGCCCGCCACCTCGCCCGGCTAGTTTTTTTGTATTTTTTTTTAGTAGAGACGGGGTTTCACCGGGTTAGCCAGGATGGTCTCGATCTCCTGACCTCGTGATCCGCCCGTCTCGGCCTCCCAAAGTGCTGGGATTACAGGCTTGAGCCACCGCGCCCGGCCTAACTTTGTTGTAATAGCTGATGTATGGTTTACAGTGTGTATCTTTACATTTATCACCGTATTTCTTTAAGTAATACTTACACTACTATGTTTAATATAAGAACTTTCTAATTGAATACTTCCTTTCCCCCTTTAGTCATTTGTGCTCTTTTTTTAAATCATGTTTTAATTCTATATATAGTATAAACCCCAAAGTATAGTGTCCTAATATTTTTCTTTAACTAATTATATTTCCAGTAAATTAAAAATATCATTTATATTTATCCATATATTTACCATTTCTAGCACCCTATTCTTTTCTGCTGATCTAACCTTCTACATTTCATGCACATTTTTTCTAAAGAACTTTCATAAGTGTTTTTTATATGCCACATCTGCTGGCAATAAATTCTCTCAACCTGTGTTTGTCTGAAAATATCTTTTTTTGTCCTAAGTTTTCAAAAATACTTTTTTTCTGATACAGAATTGTTGGTTTCCTGTGTTTTCCTTTTGGCACTATAAGGCTTTAAGCCATTTTCTCTAGCTTACATATATTCAGACGGGAAGTCTTCACTCATTTTTATCTTTCTTTCTCTGTACGTAACATGTGTTTTCTTCTGCAGAAGATTTTTGAGTTTTGACATAACATTTAGCCATTTGATTTTAGTTTGTCATAGTGTGGGTTTTCATTTTCTTTGTCTTTTGAAATTCTTAACCTGTGGTTTTATACTTTTCAAGAAATTTGAATATTTTTCAGCCATTATTTTTCTCAAAGACTTTATCTGCCCCTTCTCTCACTTTTTAGGGTGCACAACATACATATTAGGTCATGTTGCCTTATTTTGCCCCACAGATTACTAAAGCCCTGTTCATTTTCTTCAATCTTCTATCTGTACTTTATTGTGAATAGTATTTGTAGCTATACCTTCACATTAGCTGACAATTTATTCTTCAGCACCTAATCTGCTGTTAATCTCAGTGAGTAAAATTTTCATTTCAAAGCTTGTAGTTTTCATTTTTCAAAGTTCCACTTGGCATCTTTTAATATCTTCCATTTATTTCTCTATTGTATTCTTAGTTTCTTTTAAATCCTTGAGCATATTGAATGTATTTTTAATAGCAACTTTAGTCTCTGTGCTGTTTCTGTCATCTCTGCATTTTCTGGGTCGGCTTCTACTGATTAATTTTTCTCTTGATTATGGTCCATTTTCATGCTTCTTTGTATGCCTGGCAATTTTTGAGAGGATATTAAACATTGTATATTTTGCGGTATTGAGTGCTGAATTTTTTGCTGTCTTCTTTCAAAGGGTGTTTGGCTTTGTTCTGCTAGTGGTTAAGTTACTGAAAGATCAACTCTATCCTTTAGTGATTTAATTTAAAACTATCATAGGATAGCTTTTATTTTGGTTATTTTGGTGCTATTACTAAGTTATATCCTTCTGTGATAATTTCCAAATGCCCCTGGTTTTTCTTGAGGACTCTCCACTGGTTAGAAGTTGGACATATCCTAGCCCTATGTAATATTATTCAGCTTATAGCTTCCTTGTCGTTCTTTGCCTGGTTTCTTCTAGTCTTAGTGAACATACATATGCCATTGTATCTAGTAGTTAACTCAAGGGAACATTTATGGTCATGTGTAGTACTTTGTAAATTTTGCCTGCCTCTCCAGTTGTCTACATTCTTAATTACAGCCACCTAAACCTCTTTGAACTCCAATATTAGTCTCTTTAGCCTAGTGAGAATGCCATTGTCTTTTTGGGTACCTTTACTTTATGGTCTGGAAAATACATCCAGGTAGAAATTTGGGACAACTGTAGCACTCATATCTTTGTTTCTTTCCTCATAAGGATCACAGTCCTGTGTTTCTTACTGCAAAATGCAGAAAAAATTTTTTTTCATGTTTTTCCTTGTTTTCTACTAATTTAAGTCAGGAGGGTAGTAGGTCTGGTTTCAGTCATCCATCATGACTGCAAGGGAAAGTTGATGTACTCCCTTTTAAAAGAGTTACTGACATAATCAAATCAAATGATTCAATTAGATGCTGAAATGAGAGCACAAGCTAATGGTCAAGAGCTTTCTATTCTCTCTCTGTCACAAGTTGCAGTTTCATACCTCACCATTTCAGAATGATGCCCTTCTTTACTTATTGTATTCAGGTCAAGTCCATGGGCAGTTGCCAATTGAATTGCTATCAGTTATCTTCCACAATTGTTCAGATTCAAGTTATTTTGTCCTTTGCATTCAGACTTAATGCACTTCATCTATAGCAGCTAAGTTTAAGTACATAGACGTCTCTGTTCCAAACAGCCTGTTAAATTCTCTCAGTGTTAGAATTTTCTGCCTATTTTGCTATTTCCTCTACTAAACTATGATCTCATGGAAAAAGTTACAACTATAATATTATTTGTATTCATAGTATTTAGTATAGTACTTGACTCATGGTATGCCTTCCAATACCTATTAGTAGGATAAACACAAATACCCTTAAGAACATTTTGGTGTGATGTATTAGGAGGATATAGATACCAAGGAATTCAAGTTATCTCGAGTCATTGCCCTTCATCTTTACCTTTTTTCTTAAGTACATAAAGTACAGATATGTATAGCTTTCTACATATAAATCTGCATATATTTCCTAACTCTGTTTACCTTCAAATTCAACAATTACAATTTGAGTTTTAGGTATTTGATCAAAATTCATTCCATGTACTATACTTGGGAAATCTTATCTGAGCCCCTACTATATACACCGATGAATTCAAAATCCTTGTCTCCATCTCTTATGTCTGGACTCTTGAGTTCCAGACTAGAAATTTCCGCTCGAATATGCACAGGTACCTCAATTTTAGTTATGTCCAAAATAAAACTGTTCATTTCCCCCTGAATTCTGTTTTCTCTTCCTGTGTCTTCTATATGCTTTTCAGATAAAGTCCAAAGCCCTTACCGTGGCATACAAAATCCTCCAACATCTAGCCCCTGATGGCTTTAGCTTTTGCTGAAACACTGATCCTCTCAACTCTCTATCACATTTCACAACTTCAGTTATTATATTTATTCGTTTATTCCTTTACTTATTATTCTTTCAACCTACTGTGGTAGACACCGTCTGGCTTCTTCAGATTCATTCTTTACCCTTCTCACCTGCTGTGTGCCCAGGATGCTGCCGTGTATGGGTTATACTAACAGTATTCTTCGCTCTGGTATCTGATTGAGTTTGGTCTGTAAAGAGTCTGGAGAGGAGGTCAAGACTGGGAGGTACTACCCATCCCCTCCAAATTCATGTGTTGAACCCCTACCCTCCAGTGTGATAGCATTTGGAGATGGGGCTTTTTAAACCTCTCTGAATGAGTCAGAATTGACTGGTGTATGTTGCATTACAGTAGTGGAAACTGATACATCTTCAGGATTGAAGAACTTACTTTTTTTCAGCATCTAGGAGTGTCTCAGCTGTCAGTACTTTCCAGGAATTCTACCTGGCTGAAGACAGCCACTTCAACTAAGATCACAACTACTTCCTGGGGGCAGCCTTCATCCAATGACTCACTGATTAGTGGGTATAAAGGCCCAGCTCCCTGTTCTCAATTTGAAACAACTCTAAGGGGCCGTTGCAGCTTCAGAGCTTCCCACACAGTCAGCTGAGTCCTTGTGGTGGGCGCACTACAGCCCATCTACTCTCACTGCTCAGTTCCGCCTCTTTCTCTTGCCCTACGTGTGTTTATTTTGAGAGCATTCCTCGATGAACGTTCTGTATGCCCATCAGGACAGTCTCAGACATTGTTTCTAGGGAAGCATATCTGCAACAGCTGAAGTAACAAATAACTCCAAATCGTAGTTGTTTAACTAAACAAATCTATCTACATGGTTCAGCAGGGGGATTTTCTCCACATGGCCACTTGGTAATTTAGGCTAATCAAGGCTCTGTCTCGTCCAGTGGTATATGGAACAAGCAGACTCCAGTCGTATGTCCCTGCCACAGCTGGAGGATCAGGTATCAGCTTTTTTATACCTTGGCCTGAAGATGAATGATAACTCTTGCACTCACGGCCCATTGGCCATCACCAGTTGGTAACTGTGAAGGAACAGGTGGGTGAGTACCATAGTTCTGCCATACTCTGCAAGCCTCAATTTCCTCTGTAAAATAGAAATAATCTTACTTAAAAGTGTAGCTGTGGCTGGGTGTGGTGGCTCACACATGTAATGCCAGCACTTTCGGAGGCCGAGGCGGGCGGATCACCTGAGGTCAGAAGTTTGAGACCAGCCTGATCAACATGGTGAAGCCTTGTCTATACTAAAAATACAAAAATTAGCTGAGTCTGGTGGCAGGTGCCTGTAATCCTAGCTACTAGGGAGGTTGAGGCATGAAAATTGCTTGAACCTGGGAGGTGGGGGTTGCAGTGAGCCAAGATCGTGCCACTGCACTCCAGCCTGGGTGACAAAGTGAGGCTTTTTCTCAAAACAAAAAAAAAAGTGTTGTTGTGAGGGTTAAATGAGTACCATATAAAAGAAGCATTTAAGTCTCTGGGAAGCAATCTGTTTAAGTGAAGGTAGGTATCTTACCACCTTCTCTCATCCTGAGGGTCATTCTGAACTCTCTTGATATTAGATGGCAACCACTTTCCTACTTTCTTTCCATATCGTCACTTGGAATTAAATAGGAAAAGTTGGTAATGTGAAAAGCCACAGAAAATAGATTTAGTTGGTCTCTGCCTTAGATAGAAAGAAAAAAAGGCCTAGAACCAAAAGAGATTCCAAGAATGACTGCAGTTACCAAGACAAGTTGGAAAAATGGTTACAAGAACTTAAGTGGCCAGATTGAGCTAGAAAGACTAGGACAGGTTTTCACTGTGGAAGACTGTTCCCTTGTGACAGGTGTGACAAATTGGCAGAGGCAAAGGGTCAGGGGCAGTATTTTATTTTTATTTATTTTTGCCACATTTCAGCTATTTTTAAAGTAATATTTAATACTTTCAAGAGTTTTGCCATGTTAGCCTTTCTACCTAATGATTACTAATTATTTATAAAAACCTTATATTTTTCTAAAGCACTGTGAAAGGGAGACCAGAATTATTCACTGCATGTCATAATAAATAAACGAATTCAAAATATGGAAAAAGTCATTATATTCTAAATAAAAAATGATTCCTACTGGAAGGCTTTGAACTTTGAGCACATTTTGTGTTTGTTAACAAATGCAGATAATAGGCTGGGCATGGTGTCTTACGCCTGTAATACCAGCAGTTTGCGACGCCAAAGTGGGTGGATCACTTGAGGTCAGGAGTTTGAGACCAGCCTGGCCAACATGGCGAAACCGCATCTCTACTAAAAGTACAAAAATTAGCTGGGTTTGGTGGCAGGTGTCTGTAACCCCAGCTACTCGGGAGGCTGAGTCAGGAGAATCGGTTGAACCTGGGAGGCAGAAGTTGCAGTCAGCTGAGATCGTATCACTGCACTCCAGCCTAGGTGATAGGGTGAGACTTTGTCTCAAAAAAAAATGCGGATAATAGAAGGGTAAGAGCATTAGCACCTCTCTGATTATTCCTTCTTGAGAATAAGGAGCATCGAAAGAGGAGTAATATTCTCACTGGGTTATTGATGATAACTTCCTCTGGTCCTGGTGTTTTTGTGCCTCCTAAAATCAACATCCCAAATTTTGAGAAACTCAGAATCACGTGATGTGAACCCGCTTCCATCGATGGCATTTGGAGCCTCAGTAGAAAAGTGGTGCTTTATCGATAGAAAGCTCCTTCATACTGTCTCTCCGTATCACTTGGAATTACATAGGAAAACTTGGTACTGTGAAAAGCCACAGAAAATAGGCTTAGTAGTTCACCTGGGTTGAGCAGACAGAAGCAATGGCTCCTCAAGAACTTGGATCTGAGGCCACAGAACCCTGAGAACATGGTCACCCCTGCTTCCCGGAGAGCACACTCTCAAAGCTTGGCTGGAACTGGACAGGTTTTATCCTGCTCTCTCAGGACTTCGAGAGAGAAGAGGAGGAGGAAACAAATCCAATGTGTAAGTACTCCCATTAGTTAAGTTGCCTTAGGGAGTTTCAGTAGAAATGTGAAAACATTACAGGCCTAAAGGACTTGGTATTCTTACTTTTTCTCTAAAATGTAAATGGCTTTACTTTTTATTTTGACTATAGACAAGTTAAAAAAAAAAAAAAAAGAAAAACAATTGTTAAAATGTTACAAGTTATGTTGATTTAAAAAGTGAGAAAATAGGCTGGGTGTAGTGTCTCACACCTATAATCCCGCACTTTGGGTGGCTGAGGCGAGAGGATCGCTTGAACCTAGGAGTTCGAGACCAGCCTGAGCAACATGGAGAGACTTGTCTCTACAAAAAAGACAAAAATTAACTGGGTGTGCTGCCACACACCTCTAGTCCTCGCTAGTCTGGAGACTGAGGCCGGTGAATTAATTGAGCCCAGGAGTTAGAGACCAGCCTGGGCAAAATAGGGAGACCCTGTTTCTACAAAAAATAAATTAAAAAAGTTAGCCAGGCATGGTGGCACAGGCCTGTGGTCCCAGCTACTTAGGAGGCTGAGGCAGGTGGATCAATTGAGCCTGGGAGTTCAAGGCTGCAGTAAGCCCTGATCACAACAGTGCACTCCAGCCTAGGTGACAGAGTGAGACTCTGTCTCAAAAAAAAAACAAAAAACAAACAAACAAACTATTAAACCTGCAGAGCTCTGCTGCCCTGAGGTATTAGTTCCCTAGTCTTCTTTGTCTCTTCAGATGATTTCACCAAGCCATAGGCACCATGAGATTAGGGACCAGATTGGTATTGTTCATTGCTTTCTCTTCAATGGTTACAATAGTGCCTTGCACAAAGTAGATTATAAGTACACTGTTTTTGTTAAATAAATGACTATATGTATGCTTAAATTCTGTTTTACAAAAATGAGATATCATATCTAGAAAGTTGTAACCTAATATTTTGCACTTAATGTATCATGTAGTTTTAACCATATCAATAAATAAGTATTTGCATAATTTTTTTAGGCACTATAGAGTAGCTGACTTTTTGCCTTAATGGACATATCATACTTTATTAAAACAATCCTTCATTTATACATAGTTAAGTTCTCACCATTTTTTAATTTTTACAAATAATATTGCAATGAATATTTCTGAAAATACTTTTGCTGCTTTCTGATTATTTTCTTGGTATAAATTCCTAGAAGTGTAATTACAGAATATAAATTACATATTCTTATAGATTTTAATTCATGTTGCCAAATAGGTCCCCCAAATAGATTGGGCCAATTTACTTTTCCACCGGCCACATATGAAAACATGTTTCCTCAACAACTTTGATAAAAAGCACGCATTGCCAACATTTTAAATCATGTATTTCCATGACTGCTGATAAAAAAGAACTTTTTTATCTGCTATTCTTTTTTCTCTTCCTTTTTGTTATTTGCATTTCTTCCTTTTGTAATTACTTTTGCATCCATTAACCTTGTTTGAATCCATCTCTATATCTTTTCTTACTGATTTTTAAGAGCTTTCTATACATTCAGAACATTAATAGTTGTGTTATACAATGCAAATATTTCCCATCTTTCCATCACTTGCTTTTTGATGTCGTTCATGACAATGGTAATGGTAATGGTTGTTATGCTACTAAGTTTAATTAGTTTTGCTGTTGGTGGTGGTGGTGTTGGTGTTACTGCTTGTGGCATTGTTGGTTTTGGTTGTAGTGGTACCAGGGCTGTTGCTTTTAGTAGCGATGGCGATGCTGTGTCATTTAACCTTACAGAAGTTTAAATTCTACCAGTATTTCCTGTTATAGTTTCTGCCTTTGGTGTCATGTGCAAAAAAAAGACCATTACTATAGCAAAGCTATGTCTTTAATAAATGTATTTTGTTCTATCTTATGATTATACATATAGATACACACAGATTTTAATCTTAATTTATCTGAAATTAATTTGATACAAAATGTGTACTAGTGTCAAAGGATCATAAGAACATCATGAACTATCTTAGATTGAAAGACAAAGCTGAATTTATTGCTCACCATCAGGGAGAACTATGCTGCTAAATCAGTGTCCCCAGCAGGAGGGCAGCAGATCTTACAGAGGGTGGTGGGGAAGTGTGTAGGTCAGTGGCTGGAGGATTTCTAGGCATGTAAGTATTCTGGAACTGCAGAAAAGATGTTGTGTGGAACTGCTGTTGAAAGACTGACATTCAGAGGTGTGTTTCTTAGAGTGAGTCAATTCCTGATAAACTGTTTTTCCAAAATAAGAGATGGTCACTGACTGGTCGGCTTATAAAAAGCAGGTTCACTAAGGGGAATTGTTGATCAACTGAAGAAGTTTAAAAGCACTTCTGGTAGTCACCTGTTACTGTGACTGTGAAAAATCAGTCTTTTCCTAGGATTGTGGGCACTTTTACCATTCTCAGTGGGGATCAATTTTTCCCCAAGTGATATGAATGGAAGAGAAGATTTTGATTATGTTTTAATATGTTTATTTTCCTGCAATGTGATTTTCTTGAGAGCAGGAACCTTATGTCCTCTTTTCTTTACTCCCAGTGTCAAATAGAGGGCTGGAACATAAAAATGTTTAATAAGGTGAATTATGGGAGCCAGGCTCTCAAGCACTAGCCCAGGCTATAGCCATAAATGACCATTTAAGTGACAACGTATTCATGTGCTCTTTGAATTTTGGCACTGCGAATATCTTAAAGATTATCAATAACCACTTCTTCACATCCCCAATGATACTCATGTTCATATTTTAGAAGGCAGGCAAAATTGATAAAAATCAGAAACATTCATAATAATGATTGATTTTTATCAATTTTGCCTGCCTTCTAAAATTATTATGCCAGTTAATATTATTTAGTATTTGCCATGTCAGTCAATATTATGTCCTTTACATGGGCTACTTCATGGAATCTTAACCAGAATTCCTTGAAGTATCTGTTATTATTAACTTCATTTTACAGGTAAGGAAATTGAGGTTGAGAAAAGTAATCAATGAGTTACAGGAGGGTTGGGGTGAGGAATGGATGAAACCAGTATTCATTTAACATACATAATATAACAAAAATTTTCAAAATATGCAGGCCTATTTTTCTTTCTTTTTTTTTTTTTTTCTTTTTTTTTGTTGAGACAGAGTCTCGCTCTGTCGCCCAGGCTGGAGTACAGTGGCCGGATCTCAGCTCACTGCAAGCTCTACCTCTTGGGTTTATGCCATTCTCCTGCCTCAGCCTCCCAAGTAGCTGGGACTACAGGCACCCGCCACCTCGTCCGGCTAGTTTTTTGTATTTTGGTAGAGACAGGTTTTCACCGTGTTAGCCAGTATGGTCTCGATCTCCTGACCTTGTGATCCACCCGTCTCGGCTTCCCAAAGTGCTGGGATTACAGGCTTGAGCCATCTCGCCCGGCCCTATTTTTCAGATTGGATTATCTCATATTGACCTTCTATAATTGGGAAGAGAATGATTTTAGAGAAGACCAGAGATCTATGTTAGTTGACACTGTTTGTTAGCCATACATCCATTACATAATTTAGTCTTCACGGAAGCTCTGTTAGGTGGCTGTTATTACATTTTATCTTTTATAAACGTGGAATCCAAGGGCTAGAGAAATCGAATTGCCAAAAGTTGCACAGTTAGTAAATGGCTGAGATAGACTTTTAAACACTGGTGTGATGCTGTTTAATTTCAGTGACTAGATGATGCTGTCCACACCTCTTCTTCCTATGTCTAAAAAACGTGACCTAGGCATACTCTAATTTTTGATGAGCTGACTTTATAAGCTATATCAGTTATGAGAATTATAGGAACGTATCCAAAAATCTTATTCTCTTCCTTTTTGGAAATTTAGCCGGTAATCTGAGTTTGGCTAATTCACACAAGATTTGCCACTAATCAAAAATCCATTTCTGTGTAAACTGATCTCTCAGATTGCTACTTTGTTCGCTGTAAAGAGAGTAATGGATTTTTCAATTCATTGTTACATTATTTTCTAATTCACTTATGGTCTTAGGAGTAATTAATTACTGAATGTGAGAGTAGAAAGGTGTGATGAGCTTTCATAAGCAGCTCAGGAGAATGGGAGCAATGCCATCATCTAACAGAGCTAGAATGAGAGAAGAAACAGAGAGTCTCATGGCTTGGGGGGGTCTCCACATTTTCCCCTCAGTCCTTTAAGTAATTTCCAATTGACTCTTTCTTGATGACTGTCGAGTTTATTCCAATAAATGTAGTATTTTTCCAGATGGCATTGTGCAGTCACAAAAATGACACTAAAAGGTAGTGTCCATTACCTTCAATATAATGGTTTCTACTAATTTCAGGTAAAAAGTTTTTAATAATTTCAGATAAAAAGTTTTTACTATGTAACACCTCTGCTTTGTAGGATTTAAATTACTCTGGCAAGACTAAATAAGGCTTATTCTTATGAGGTCTTTTAGAACAACAGTGATAGTTAAGTTTAGGAAGACAAATAAATGAAAATATCATTAGAGGCAAATATAGGCTATCTATTTAAAAATTATTACAGAATGACTTTTGTTTTCCATTTAGACTCTATCACCCAGAATGAACAAACTCAACAAATGTTTGTTGACTGACTGAAGCAATGATAGTAAGGTACTCTTAGTTCTTTTCCTGGTTCAGTAAGGTCTCTCCACTTGTGAAGATACTTGGTGCTTTCATCTGGAAAAAGAAATGGTTGATTAACATTTATTTATTATCTATTAATATTGCTACTATTTTCAGACATTTCTGGGTAAAGGAAAACAAAGATGAACAGAACAGATTCCTGCTCATAGGTCTTAGAGTTTAGTTATAGAGACAGCCATGTAAGCAAGTAAAGAAACTGACACAGTAACTTCTATGGTAGACACGTAAACACATTGCAAAGTGAAGGAGATGCCTTACTGCCTGAGAACCAGGTCAGACAATCTTTCTAGAGGAAGTGATATTTGAGTTCACTATAACAAAGAGATATAAAATTCAAAGATTCTTCAAGCCTTTGATGGACACTGGAAATAGGGAGAACTAGGAGAATGTGTAAAGAAGCAAAAAGGAAAAAGAGATTTGTGGTAAAAGGAGAAGAGCTTTCTAGAATGTCAGTAAAATGTGCCATCTATCTCTAATAGGTGAGTTATTCATATTTATCGAGGGCCAATATTGGTAAGCCATTCTGCTAAGCACTGAGGATCCTAAAACTTAAAGAGATACAGCTGGTTTCTGCTCTCACAAAGCTTCTCATATTTCTGGGTGGAGAGCAACAAATTAAGCAAGTCATTCCATTAGACCGGGCTGAAAACCATGGTAGGGAAGTACAAGGTGCTCTGGGAATGCATAGCCCAGAGAATCTACCTAACTGAATGAAGAGGAGGGGACACTTAAAAGTTAAAAGGGGCCGGGCACAGTGGCTCATGCCCGTAATCCCAGCACTTTGGGAGGCTGAGGTAGGTGGATCACCCAAGGTCAGGAGTTTGAGACCAGCCTGGCCAACATGGTGAAACCCTGTCTCTACTAAAAATACAAAAAAAAAATTAGCCAAGTGTGGTGGCAGGCACTTGTAATTCCAGCTATTTGGGAGGCTAAGGCAGGAGAATTGCTTGAACCCTGGAGATGGAGGTTGCAGTGAGCTGAGATTGCGCCACTTCACTCCAGCCTGGGCGACAAGAGCAAGACTCAGTCTCAAAAAAATAAAATAACATACAAAATAAAAGATAAAAGGCTGAGACCTGAAGATGAGTGGGAGCCAGCCAGGCAGAAGCGGCAGCATAAAGTGAGAGGAGATGTGTATGTTCAAGAAACTGGAAGATCCAGTCTACAAAATCTTAGACTTTTTTTTTTTTTCCTTCAGGAACTTTTTTTTTTTTTTTTTTTTTAACTTTTAAGTTCAAGGGTGCATATGCAGGTTTATTGCGGCACTATTCATAATAGCAAAGACATGAAATCTTAAAAGCAAAGCATGAGAAAAATGAGGCTAAGGAGATAAAATGGTCAGATCATAAAAGGTATTATTAGCCACACTTTTAGTCATAGTGAACATTACTGCAAAGAGCTATAGATGTCAAGGAAACCATTTAATGGCATTGAGTAGGGAAAGAAAGTAATTTTGCACTTGCATCTTCTAGAGTGGCTGCATTTTTGTGTGTAGTTTCAGGAACTAAATTATGGTGGAGGTTACAGGACACAGATTCTGGCCTTGGAGGGTCAGGAACCTTGGTGTCACTACCACATTGCAATTGAAATGAGCTTTCAAAATGCCTTTACATTCATGATCTCTTGCAGTTCTGTGAGAAAGTCAAGCGAGAGCATTAGTATCCCATTGGACTGAGGAAGAAGTTGCATTTCTGGCTGATTCAGACACATGGCCACAATTAAGTGCTGTGTTGGTTTTGTAGTTGAGGTATCCCCAGACCTCTGGCCTTATGCTGTGGTGCATTGCCTTTTCCACTGCATTTACTGTGTGGGTTTTCAAAGGCTCATGCAAAGCCAAGCATTTCCATGAAAAATGGATTCCTTTCTTTATATCAGCCCTCAAAATGGCACGATCTTTCATCTCTGACTGCCCAGGCTTTTCTTAATAATACTTCTACCACATTACCAATTATAGCAATTTGGGGAGTGGGCAGTTTCTCTAGGTAGTGTGATATAAGGGGCTCCGATAAGGTTTCTATCCTCAGAAGTCTTTCCAAATTTGCCTGCCATAATTGTGAAACATTTTTCCTTTACATCTTTATTTGTTTGAATGATAGTAGCAATGTCTACAAAAGGAGTCATATCATCAGCTTGTTCCCCCTACCATCCAAGCTGGGGATGCTTGCTCCACCCATGTCAGGAGTTGGAAGATCAAAGACTTGCAGAAAATTATAGTTTTAAAAATGAGAGAGCTGGAAAGAATTGTAGGCATCTTATTGTTTGATTTCCCTATTTTATAGCTAAAGAAATTGAAGGTCTGAAAAAAAAGAAGTGACATATATTACTGGACCTGGGTAATGACTACATCCCTGGTACTCCGACCCCCAGACCTTGTTGTCCCAAATACCATGCTAGGCTTATTGTATCAGCTAGCACTCAGTATGTGCCAGGCTCTGTCCTAAGTGCCTAAGATATATGAAATCATTAAATTCTCATAACAAACATAACGAGGGAGATAGTATTATTACTTTATACATAACATAAAAAATCTTAAGCAAAAAACATTGAGTTTCTGAAACCTACAGGGCAGGCAAATGTCAGAACTGGGATACGACCCTAAGCAGGCTGTCTTTACAAGCCAGGCTCTGAACTACTACAGCAGAATAGAACTACTTTTGAGTAGAAGTCAGGCATGTATGTTGGGGGCAGAGGAGACTACAGAAAGTGGGAGAACAAGAGAAATAAAAGAAATGTCCAAAATACAATCTGGGATGACTTTATAATTTCATAAAGAGGTCCTGTTTGGTCAATACATTTGAGTGACCAAGAGCATTTTGACACTCAATACATTCTTGCTTGTGCCTTGGAGGCAGAACAAAGCTCGTATGTTGATCACAGGACTAAACATAAACCAAATGTGTGCCACAGTTGCTGGAAAAATTAAAACATTCTTAGGCAAAATTATTATAATAGAGTTGGAGTGTACAGATTAAGGCAGGTGATAATTTCAATCATTTTCTCTAAGATAGACCACACTGGATGTGTTGTTTTAAGTGTGGGATGTCTTATTTCCAAGTTTGTGTTGGTCAAGTGGCACCAGTTTGAGAAGCCTAAACAATATGAGAGCAAGATCTGAGACCAATACCAACCAGGAATGGGGAAGAAATTGTGAATGTTTAACATGGAAAAAAGAAGACTTGGAAGAGGTGTGAGGCTCATTACACATTCTTGAAGAACAGTTGCACAGTCAAAGAATAAATGCTTCCTGCCTTGCTCCAAAAGGACTAAGATGTCATATTTCACTCTAATAATTGGGCTGTTGCAAGAAAATAGAATAGGATGAGTCACAAAACAGTAAGGTAGTAAGTTTCATATCTGTTGGTGGACTCAGCTGGAGTTAGATAAATCTCCCAGGAATTATTTCAGGGACTGGGGAATGGAGAGACGGGGGAGATAAAGTACGCTTGGCCTACACGATCACCAGTCTCTGTGAAATTTTTCGTTAGGGAAATATTTTGCAAGTGTGATCTATTCAAAATTTCTTCTCAGTTATTGAGTGTATGTTATTGTAAACCAAAGATACCTAACATAGGGGAGCTTTGCTTTCCAGCATGGAAACCATGATGCCTAGTTTCATATGATGCAGATAATAACCACCACTTAACTCCCAGACACAAGGCAGCTTCTGTAGATGATTGGGTTTCACTTTTGTGAGTGACAAAAAAGAAAGGAAGGAAGAAAAACTAGCATAAAGCAAAATGGTGTGGTGGCAACTCAGGGAATTACTTATTTTTCTGCTGCTCTGGTGTCTTGGGAGTGGAAGCATATCTTGTCAATAGTGAATAGAAGCAGACATGAGTTATTATTATGGTCTCTGCCTCATAATTTCTGTCACCAAGATGTGCTCTGTTTATTACTGCACTTAGAAAGCTTTGGAATATTAGCCACATAAAGCCTCTCTCCATGGATTATATTACCACACTCTTCAGTTGTTCCAGGAAACCAAGACTGTGGAATCACATTTCTGGGGAGAAATAGCTCTCAGCCTTGGCTCTTTCTGGCTGTGCAGTCCACTGGGAAAATTTTGTCATAGATCATTAAAGCAAGAATGATCCCCAGAGATCCTCTGTCTTATTTCCCCATCCCCCCACTGCACATTTGAGGGATTGAGTCGTAGGGAGAGAGTAGACATGTTCAAAATCATAGAACACATTATAGATTTCAACTCTCATTGCACATTCCCAGTTCAGTGGACTTGCTGTTGTGGGATCCAACCAACCTCCTTTGGTTGGGTCCAAATGCTCATGAGTGGAATTAAGGAAAGAAGGGGTGACAGTTTAAACAATGGGCCAGTTTTGTGAAGCATGGGATGCCTCAGTTTCCAGTGGATGAAAACGAGAAAGGTATGTTGGAAATTTAAACATGAAAGACAGTAAAAATGATTCAGATTCTGTCAAAGCTCCTCGAGGGCACTCGGGCATCTAATGTTCTCTCTCTTTGTAAGGAAGACAAGCAAGGTCTTCCCAAAGTGAGCACCTTGAGCCTCAGTTTCCTTCTCTGTAGAAATGGGACCTGCCTTACAGGACGGTTGTTGGATAAAATGACATTGGATATGTAGCACCTAACACTGCTCCAGATATAGGAGGCCCTTCATGCCTTCCCTTCTTCCTTTTTTACTGAGAGATGAAGAACAGTATTTCCAAGGACTGGTCATGGTATTCTGATCTCTGCACAATGGTGAGGATGGAGTTGAGGTGGGATTTGGGGGAACAACATCTGATTCTAATCTTGTCATAAAGATTTTAAAAGCTCCCAAAGGACAAGGATCACATGAAATTGTTTCCCTTACAGTGGCTCCCCATGGCACTCATAATTAAAGGCAAAATCCTAATAATACACAGGGCCCAGAGGGCCTTCTGTGTTCAGAATCCTCATCACCTCTCTCCTCTTGTGCTTCTTTTTCTCTGCTACTTTTGCTTCATGGAATGAGAACAAAGCCAGTGGTCAAGAAATATTTGTTAAATGAGCTATCTTCACAATCCCTATGTGGGCTAGATTGCAATAGTGGAATAGTTCATTAAAGTTTAAATTCTTTAGATTGTTTATATACCTGATAAATTATTCAACAGTTAAAAAAGTCCAAAACATGGTAGCACCCAATGAAGGCAGGACTTGGTGAAATTAATACACTAATATGCCACTGATTGGTGTGCAACTAGTGATTGTTTTGTGATTGCAATTGGCAATACATATTAAAAACCATAAGAAAGATAAACTCCTTTCATTTAGTAATGTTATTCACAGAAATAAAATCTAAGGTAAAAAAGTTGCAGTAAAATGGCCACACTAGTAAAGATATTCTTTGCAGTGTTATGTATAATAGCAAAAATATTGAAACATTAGAATGGTTAAATAATAGTTTATTCAATGGAATTGCTATGAATAATTATATATAATAATTAAAAATATAATACTAAAACGTTTTTTACCAAATAATGTTAAAAGGAATATTAAGTAGTATCTGCACTATAATAATATTAATGTGAATTTATATGGACAAGAAATGAGCAAGAATAGTAAGAATATATAAAATAAAAATTGTGATTTGTATTGTATAAAATGTTGCTAATTTAAAGATAAAGTATATATTATGTGTATCTAATTTAAATATATTTTATAAGAAAATATAGCAATAAATTAATAAATAGGAAAATGTTATTTATTAGAAATATTTCGAGAACTTTTTTTAGTTTTCTGATTTTTATTTGGAAAAATTTTTTTCTTCTTTCTATTGAAATATGAAAGTGAGGGGACAATTATTGCTCTTCGTATGAGAGGTAAAATTGCATTTCTTTTAGTCCAATGCTTTTCTCTTTACTTTTCTTTCAATCAAAAAATAGCCTCTCCTCCAACTTCACCTGTAATTACTCATCCTTCATTTTTTTCTCTGAATGCCTATCCTCCAATAAGCTTTCTAAAGCCCTTCTCAGTTACTATTCCTTTAATTTATACATAGGAGATAAAAATATTTGTAGTACTCATCATCCATCTATCCATCGATAGAATCAACAAGGAAACGAGGCTTCCCCAATGCCTCAACCGTTGTTTGGAATTTAAGGTGTTCATTTGAGACTTCAAGTCTGTTTTTCAAAGACATTGAGAAGAAGAAAAAAATGACAGAATCTGTTGTGTCTTTATCTTTTTCTTTTTTAAAAAATGATCATTTATTTTGGTCTCAATTCCTGGTGGAGTATTGGTCTAATTTAACTGTATTTCTCATAATATCACAAGCCAATGGCTACATGAGTTGCCTTTATTGCACTGGAATCCAGCTTTAGCATGTTTCCAATATCTGGTGAAAATATTCATTCACATAAACAGAAACTCCATAGTAGCTACATGTGGAAGTTCTGAGGTAATGTCTCCTTTCTCAAAAAAGCTTCAGTTTAGAATTTTCCAGAGTGACCCACGAAGCGGTTGGTTTTATGCCTGAGATTCTCCATTCCCATTGGGTCAGATAAACTAAGTGAGAGCAGACAGGGGAGATGGTGAGTGGCTGCCATATTCCAATCAGTGCAAGATTTCTCTTTTCTGGTTCACAAAAGAGTTCCTAATCACATCTGGAAAAGAAAATAACAGAAGTGCACTAGGATAAGTGGGTGAGGAAGAAAAAAGCAGAATAGTGTTTTCTGAGTGACTACAATGTGCCAGATCTATACACACTTTTTTATGTTATTATTACACTTTAAGTTCTGGGGTACATGTGCAGAACGTGCACTTTTGTTACGTAGGTATACACGTGCCATGGTGAGTTGCTGCACCCATCAACCCGTCATCTACATTAGGTATTTCTCCTAATGCTATTCCTCCCCTAACCCCCCACCCACCGACTGGCCCCAGTATACACACATTTTTGATATCACATTGCATTTTGAAGAAGCCATGTGACTTCTCAGATGCCATTATCCAAGCTGAAAAATGTAAGAAGAAAAACAAAAACTTTGTAATGGTTAATTTTACATGTCAGCTTGACTGAGTTAAGGGGTACTCACATTTACCAACTAATGCTGGTGAAGCTTTAGCTCTGGGAATGCCCGTGAAGGTGTTTCCAGAAGAGATTGACATCTGCATCAGTGGGTGGAGTAAGAAAGATCTGCCCTCACCAGTGTGGGTGGACATCATCCAATTCATTGAAGGCCTGGATAGAATTAAAAAGCAGTGGAAAGATGAAGTCACTCTTTTCTCTGGAGCTGAGACTTTCAGTTTTCTACCTTGGACATCAGGGACTCCAGGTTTTTGGACCTGCAGATGTGGAAACTTACACCTGCCCTACACTCCCCCCCTGAATGTTCTTGGCCTTTGGCCTTGAACTGAGACTTACACCATTGGCTCTGCTTGTTCTCAGGCCTTTTTCTTGTATGTGATCCCATATGTGATCCAATTCCCACAATAATCCTATCTATCTATCTATCTATCTATCTATCTATCTATCTATCTATCTATCTGTCATCTACCTACCTACCTATCATCCGTCTATATCTATATCTATCATCTATCTATTGTCTGTCTGTCTGTCTGTCTGTCTATCTATCTATTATCTATCTATCTATCTATCTATCTATGTATCTCCTATTGGTTCTGTTTCTCTAGAGGAACCAGACTAATACAAACTTGGAACAAAAAACAAGATGACCCAGCAAGCCAATGACAGAACCCATCATCCTGCTGAGAAGGCAGTTTATAATAGTGATATTCTGTGCAAGTCCCAGGAAAATGCTTTTTGGCATCAAACCAGAGAATAGGGTGAATAGGCAGCAAATGAGATGTTTTATTGAAGATCAAGCTAGTTCACATGAATCATTTCATCCCATCCTTTTTATGTTGTTCCTATGTAGATATCATTAATCCATTCAGCTGAAGCTCTTGATTTCTGAATGTCTTAATCTCTAACTGCCTGGATTTTTTTTGTTTTTTGTCAGTTGAAGCTTCTTTTGCTTAATTACATATCAGGCAAGCTGGGAGTGTTAGAGAAATGATATTGGGAGCTTCCCAACCTATGACTGATGGGAGTTGGTGGGTAAATACTTCAGCTCCATCCTCCAGAGTGAGAGGACTCTGAGGTGTGACTATCAGAGTTCTATACAGTATCAGGGATTAAATTATACGTTCCCACAGTCATAATAAGCATAATAACATACTCTGTAAAAGCTGCCTTCCTTCTTTAATTATGTTCCCACTTTCCTACAAGTGTTTGATGGTATCATCTCTCCAACAAAATACTTCCACTCAAATCTTTGCCTCGGGGCCAGCTTCTGGGAGAACACAATCAGAGATAATTCCACTTGGTGTGAGGTGTTACTCAGGTACAGAACATGTGTTTGGAGCCTGTGAGTAGCAGAGCTCATTATGACTGCCTATCACCTTCATAAATATGACTCCCAATTTATAAATGTATATATTGAGAACCAAAATATGTCTTTTATAATATCACATATTAAGATAGACAAGAGTTTGTTAGATGAGAGCTCATGGGCCAAATCTGGCTTTCTATCTGTTTGTTTTTATGTTCTGCATCCTGCAAGCTAAGAATGATTTTTACATTTTAAAATGGCTATTTTATAAGTACTTTAAGATACGTAAATTGCTATATAAGGTATTTAAGTCATTTAAATTGTTATATGAGTTGTTATGTAAGTAGCCTAAATGTTGTGTCTTAGTCCATAAAGCCTAAAGTTTTTATCTATTTTGTTGTTGTTGTTGTTTTGAGGCAGAGTTTCTTTTTTGAGGCGGAGTTTCTTTTTTTGAGGTGGAGTTTCTCTTTTGAGGTGGAGTTTCGCTCTTGTCGCCCAGGCTGGAACACAATGGCATGATCTTGGCTCACTGCAACCTCTGCCTCCCAGGTTCAAGCAATTCTCCTGCCTCAGCTTCCTGAGTAGCTGGGACTACAGGCGCCCACCACCAGTCCTGGCTAATTTTTTGTATTTTTAGTAGAGATGGGGTTTCACCATATTGGCCAGGCTGGTCTTGAACTCCTGACCTCAGGTGATCCACCCACTTCAGCCTCCCAAAGTACTGGGATTATGGGCGTAAGCCACCGCGCCCAGACACTATCTGATTTTTACAGAAAGTTTGCCAATGCCTGAACTAGTCAATAGCCCTTGGATCTCCTGGCAGTCTCTTAAATCCCACATTTATATTAACCATGCCAATCATGATGTCTGACTCACCAAAAGCCCTGAGACCAGAGAGGGCACTTATGCAGTGGGTGCTAACTTATACAATATAAACAACCCATGCTGTATCCTGTCGTGAAAACATGACCATGCCCAATCAATTGTTTTGTTTTCTCTTTGGAATTTTAAATAGGCAAATGGAGGAAATAAGATAACGGGAGCCACTAGAGTTAAAAAAAAAAAAAAAAAAAAGGTATAGAAAAGTCATGAAATAGAATCAAGTTTGGGATATATTGGGGTGGGAGGACAGAGTATGGGTACAAAGTCAGAATTATGAGAGAGCAAGACAAGCAAATGTTATGAGGAATCCAAGACCTTGACACTAAGGGCAAGTAGCTCTGAGACAGGGAATAGACATAAAAAGATTGCAACCCAAATATTCTGACTCAAACAACTCTTTGTATACTATAAATCCCCTGAGGACACTCATGTCTTAGTCCTCATTGTAATCCTGGAACTAAATATTATTCAAATGAATCAAATAAAAATTGATTAACATTCATTAATTAAATCAGTGCACTTGCTTTTCATCTCATGCTCCAGTGGAATATCTTTTAATTGACTTTTGTTGCCATTTAATTTGTATGTTGTTAGTCGCTCTTAATGAGTTCGCACCTTGACTTTCCAATTGAATTAGAAGACCCACAGGCTAGAAACAGTGGTGAAAACAGCTTTGTACCATTCTTTTCACACATTCTCTGAATGAATAGTTGCTGAGTGACTCATCAATATATTTTAAAATCTTTTTTCTTTGCTTTGCAAGAAGGCATGCAGAGTATATTTATATCGGAACAAACTCTTCAGTGGAGGGAAGGATCTTGCACTCTTACATCTATAACTCTCTACCTCCATAAGTTCTTCCAAAAGACCTTATCCATCTACAGTATTTGGTGACTTTGTTCATTATTTTCCATCTCCCTGGTGAATTATTTTCACATTTCAAGTTTTATAAATTTTCTCTGGGACACAGTTTTGGACAATTATAGTCACTTTGATTCCCAGCAGGATCATCTCTAAAATATTCCATCATCCCATGAAATAATAGATCATGGATCAGCCAGAGGTAAAATGTTTTGTTTTTGGGAATCAGACATAAAACAATGATTTTTAACATGACAGGTGCTTGTATTGCTCGACATGTACCATCTAAAAATGATTTATGTTTAGACAACACCATTATCAAATGCTTTTAGTGTTATGGTCCCACAGTATTCTGGGAGCAAAACAGTGTGGTAGAATATTTGTGAAATGCTGTCAGGAAGCAGAGCTAATCCACAAGAAAACTCACACATATTTTTGTAATACTTGGGCCATAACTTGGAGGTATGTAGACTTTTCTAGTAGCCTTTTTAGTTCCTGCAGTTTCTGCAGGACTTGGCTTTGCATGTACCAGGGAATGTCACTTCTCTCTGTGCTCAATCTGGTTGTCTCCAACTTATTTAGTCAGATGGCTCTGGGGCACATCCAATAAGAAGCCAACCACAAAAATGAGCAGTAGCTGTTTATAAAATCTACACATTGTTATATAATCCAGATGACAGCACAAGTGGGAAAGGCTGCTAATATTCAGCTTTAACCACAATTTTAACACTTTCAGATAGCAAATGTGTGGCTGGGGTGTCTAGTTTTATATTAGGCAAAGTCCTGGTAGATATAGAAACTTTATGAGCTAGGTCTATTATACTGAAATGTTATTGTGCTAGTTACATGCTGAGGCAACAGGCAGCAGGGACTTGGACCAATGTGAAGAGCCAAAGTCAGTTTTCCACAAAGCCCTTGGTTGGTTCTGCCATCATTCAGTGCTATGAAGTATTTAGCTATGTGCTTATTATGGAATAGTTTCTGTTTCTAAATGTGACACTGAATACATCTACCATTGGATCATTTCTAGAACTAACTTTTACCTCTCAAGGAACATATCACCACAGCTAAAAGAGCCATTTAGATATGACAGGGAAAATAACCAAAATAAAATGCATTAAAAACTAAAATAACCATAAGTCTTTTGCTGTTGTTAATTTATGAAGTTTCATCTTACCAATACTTCTTTGTATTTATCCATGGTCTATGTAATTTTATCAGATGGAAATATATTCGGACTCAAGTAACAGGAAATATGACTAATAGGGTTTTTTTTCATGTAACAAGAAGGTACTAGTTCAGTAGGACTAGTTTAGTCACTCAATTATGTCTAGGTGCAACTATGATTTACTTGTTTTTTCTCTAATGGGCTAGGTGGTTAATACAGCTCCAGCCATCATTGCTGTATTTGGGTTCAGAGAGTGGAAAAGGAGAGCCATGATGCTAAATATCTAAATATCTGAAGATGTCTTAAGATATTTCCCAGGCTAAAACTTAAACCACGGCTAACCTAGTGGCAAGGAAAATAGAGCGTTCGATGATAATGATTGGCTTAGACAACAGTTAATTATCTAAGAGTGGGTATACTAATATTCAGAACAAAATCCACGTTCTGTTGGCAAGAAAGAAAGGTGTTCTGGACCCTGGGTAGGTGTGTGACAATGTCTGCAAAAACATTCTTTGGGGATACTCAAGTCTCTTCTTCTATAATCCCATTCGTTTCTCCATCTTTGCTTTTTCTTTTGGTCCTTGTTTGACCCATCAAAATAATTTCTTAGTGAATTTTAAAGTAGTACCCAAGTCAAGAATTAATACAGAACTAATTATTATAAAAATTATTCAAATTTGAGAGTGGAAGAGGAATGCAAAAAAACCCCAAGTGACAGTAAAAGCAGGAGCTTTGGAGTCAGGTGGAATCATTTTTGAGTCCTGTCTCAATCATTGTTTCTTACCCCCAGCGTGATTTAAATTTAGCTTCCTGAAAACTCAGTTTTATTGCAAAATGCAAATGAAAGCAATAATAAAAATGCAAATGAAAGCAATAATAAAAATCCTCAAATCAGAAAGTGGTTTGAGGATTAAACCCTTGTCAAATGCTTGTCAAAGTGCCTAACCCACAGTAAAGCATAAATGTTAGCTATAGTGAAACAGTCATTGGTTAAAGCTTGAAGACTATTTTGATGTCACTGTTTTATATAAATGTTTTAAAAAGTCTATGATTAGATGTGTTGATTTGGGGCTCTATTAAATGTCTAGGATTGCTATGGTTCAAATAAGTGGTTTAGTATATTGATGTAACACACGTGCTGAGCATGATAGAAGCAGACTCTAAGTCAGGTGTTGGAGACTCAAAGATGAAGTGGTTGATGAGTTTAATAGCTTGGAAAAATTACAAGTAAATAAATACATACACACATGAGTTGGTACATTTGGATGTTCATCATATTGGAGTTGCTCAATGAGAAGTGAGACAGAAAGTTCAGCTCTGTTTAAAATTTGACTTCATACTTAGGTTTGCTGCATTGATGAATGTTGGAGAAATAGTTGGAATATGTACCTGGCACATAGTAACCAGTTGAGAAATGCTGCCTCGCATTATTTTTTTTCTGCCTTATTTTTCTGGTTGCAAATGTTTAATCTCCATGTAATTAATATTGGTGTTGTAAAATTATATAATATCAGCCTGAGAAGATAATAAGCAATGTCAGAGCCCTTTATATAAGGAACTAATAAAAGTAGTAATTATAAAAATAACAATAAAATAACTAACATTTATCAAGGGAATGTGCCAGTACTGTGAAAAATTCTTTACATGCTGATTTCATTGAATACTGACCTCAACCATATGAGATAAGTTCTATAATTCTTCCATTTTAGAGGTGAGAAAACCAATATGTAGAAAGTATACATAATTTTTCCGAGGTTACAAATATAGTAAATATTGTAACTTGGAAGCAAATCCAGGTTTATGCCCACTCTAGCCTCCAAGCTCTTATCTCCAATGATGTTATGCCTCCTCTTGTCATTGTTTACTAATTACTTCACATACTAATGTTTGCTCAATAAATGGATTCACAAAATGAAACCTAAGTGGAGAGTTTCTAATGGAAGATGCTCCTTCCAGCTCACTATTTTACTAAAGCCTTGGGAGCATCACGTGTTGCTTTTGTTTTCACGAGACTCAAGAGGGCAGACACACATGAGCATTTCTCTAATGAGATCATCTGTTTTCAAAGGCTGACTTGGTTCTCCTGCTTATATTTTAGCTTCCTATTTTAATTTCTCAATATAAGTAAACAGGTGCTTTTATTAACTGTTTGAAAATATGAAAAAAATTAGGTTTAAAACCAGGGAAACATGTCCCACACATTGTTTAACTCCTTTTGGGACTTACTGATCTCTCAGTGCTTTCATGTTCACCTCCCTTAAAATAGCCAGTAAATTCATCTGAAGGGAAAGGAGAGGACTAATTAGGATGGCAATATGAATGATATTCTGTTTTTCATCAACTGTGCTTCCTTAAAGTCTAACCAATTTCTGTTAACTGAAGGAAGAATTGAGGAAAAAAAAATTTTGAGAAATTTGTGATGCTGTTAGGCAATTCATACTTTTGGTGCTTACAATCTATAAAATTAGATTGTAAAATTTACAACCTATAAAATTATAAATCTATACATTTATAACTTATAAAATTATAAAGTTACATATGGCTCTACCAAGCTCACCGGGTAGACATCTCCCTACTCCAAATATCTGTTAGGTTTTACCATGAGCACCTAAAATACAACACATCCAAAATAAAACCCATCACCTCCCACCTCTTCCTCCATCCCCCAACCAAATGGTCTGTTTCGCTGGGGAACTCTTCTCATTTATTGACATTTCTATCCATCCCATTTCCCAAGTCAGATATCTGAAAGTTGACTTTGGCTCTATTTTACCTCACCTTCTACATTGAACCAAGTATGAAAAAAATGTAAGATTAACAATTCTCAAATCTTTGTTCTCATCATCCACCTGGCACTACCTTCAGACCACCAACCTATATCAACTTCACTTCAATTACTGGAATGACCTATTGTCTTCAGTGATGAGCATCACTCCTCAAGCTGTTCTCCAAGCTCCAGCAGCCAATAATCTTTATTTAAACAAGGCTGATACCATTGTTTTTCTCCTTATCAATCTTCTGGAATTTCCTTTCACTTTAAGAAGAATTCAAAAATTTTTTAGATGATCTGGAGAAGGCTTAATCTCTGCTTACCTGTTCAACTTTTCCCCTATCTGCTTATCCCCGAGTCATGGTTCAGTGAGGATGAATGCTGCATGGTTCTTCAAGAAGCTTCTGGTCTCTATCACTCCCAGTAGTCTGTAATGATATTCTTGCTGCCTAGAAACATTTGTTTTCCTTTATATCCATTTTGAGTGGGCAATTCTTCACATTGCAGCTCAGAAATTACTTCTCTGGGACGCCTTCCTTGATTTTTAGGACTAGGTTGTGGCCTTTCTATAGGCTAACCCTTACCACAATGCATAGTCACCCTATTCTACTACCTCTTTGAAAAACTGTGTATTTGTTAATCAGGTTATATCCCTGTGGTCTAGTGTATAATAGTTGTTCAGCAAACACTGAAGAAATGGCATGCTGATAGGAAGGAAACTGGGGCCATTTGTGGAATTACTTCTAGTAAAATGTATACCTTTGGCTCAATTATCCTGATATTTTGAGATAAAACCTGTGAGTGTGTGTGTGTGTGTTTGTGTGTGTGCATATACATGCTTAATCTGAGTTATTAGGGTTATTACTGTCGGTATTTCCTTTTCTAAGCTAGATAGATAAACTAGGCTCATTCAGAAGACTGAGAGCAATTTTTAGATTTGAGGTACTCAGCTCACCTGTATTTGTTTTCTATCGCTATATGATAAATTACTACAAAATTTGTGGCTTAAAATAATACCCATTAAGTATTTCACAGTTCTGAAGTTCAGATGTCCAGTTCAACATGGCTGGGTTCTCTGTCCAGAGTACCACAAAGCTGAAATTAAGGTATCATCTAGACTGAATTCTCTTCTCCAAGATCTAGGAAAAACAAACCCTCTTTTAAACTCATTCTTGTTGGCAGAATTCAGTTCCTATGGTTGTAGGACTTAGGTCCCTGTCTCCTTGCTGGCTGACAGCTCTCGGTTTCTAGGGGCCTCTTGCATTCCTTGCTGTCGCCCCTTCTATCTTCAAGCAAACTGTGGTGTGCTGAACCATTCACATGTTTTCAATCTCTGACTTTCCTTTCTGCTGCTGGAGAAGACTTTCTGCTTGCAAAGGGCTCATGTGTTTATGTCAGGCCCACATATGCTCTTTATCTTACAGTCAATTGATGTGGGACCTTACTGATGTCCATGAAATCTCTTCAGAGTTGAATCAAATACCTATATTGGTGTTTGATTGAATAAATGGGAAGTATGTGTATACCAGGGGCCAGGAATCTGGGTCAGTCATTGGAAAATTCTACCTACCACACCACCATATTATACAATAAAATGAAAATAAATGAAAACCAAATAGAATATCAACAACAAAATTTGGTGATAAGAATTGGGTTTGAGTGGCAGGACACATGCTCTAATTTTTGAAGGGAAACCCAGATTCCTGATAATGTCACACTTGATATTATGTGCTGTGAAACTTGTCCTGTACAAACATTAATAGATGTAAATTCAGGGCTGCTTTTTACCTTCTGTTCCAGGTTACATGACTTTCTCGTTCACAGCCTCTGTTTGGCCTCAGGCACATGTTTTACTGACTTCCTCATCTTTCTCCCTTTTCATTTCTATTATCATTGTCATAATCATTTTTAATCACACCATTTACTGAACACTTACTCTGTACCAACACGCTAGGTATCTTATTTCATTTAATTTGTTCAATAACTCTTAACTAGTTGTGAGTGTGCCCATTTCATTAATTCACTCAAGACCAGCAGCAAATCAGTAGTCGAGGCTCTGATTGTTGGCTTCTAAAGTCCCTTTGTTTCTCCTCAACGTTATACTGTTGTCTTTCAAGGATGTGATAAACCAGGTTCATTCAGGAGCATGTGTTGGAAAGATAAGGATTAGAACTCAGCACCTGACACTTCCAGGCTTATCCTTCCAACTCTTCAGCTGTTGAGTCAATAACTGAAAAGATGCCCTGCCTGCCTTCTAAGAAATTGGCTCCTGTGGGCAAACAACACAGTCTTCATTTACTTCCTCTGACATTATGAATTAATTGTGAACTAAGTGACCAAATCATCGTAATACAATTGGCCTCTAAATACTAAATTGTAAACTTGCGTGAATCAGGATCATGTGTCCTATAACATTTCTTTCTTTCTTTTTTAATTGAGCTTCACTCTGACATTCTCAGTAAAATCTAACAATGGGTTGCTCTGTTTCAAGAGTTAGTCAGACCCAGCTGTTATGAAAATAATATGTTTGAGAAAATTGACTTGACATTTGATGGCCTTACAATACTTCTGACAGGATATAATCAACCCATTAGGGAGAAACAGAAACATTCCTTGTATAGCCACGTTATTTCTGGGCATGACCGAATTCCCTCAAAGTGGAGTGGGTGAGTTTTCAGGGCAAGCTGAGACTTCATCGCCTCAAGCCCTGCAGTCAAAGTGACTGAATGTACTTTCTCTTCCCCTGTCCACTGCCCTTGATCTGATGAAAGGAAAACATTAGTTTCCTAAGCCAACAATTTCTTTTTTCTTCTTCTTTTCCTCTCCTGAAGTCTAAATTTATTACAAGGGCTTGGGTTTTAAAAGATTCTCTCAGTCTTTCTTCCACTCAGGAACAGCTGGGACAACTCTCTTGGGAAAGTGATTAGAAGCAGGAAGTGGCAATTGGGATTCCTGACTTCAGTTCCCAGGCCTTTCCTGAGCTCTCTGTGGGACTCTGAAGGGCTCATCTCAACCTCTTTGCTAAGTTCTTTGCTATAAAATTTCAGCCTCTAACTCCCTGCTGCTTTGCTTTTGTTCTTTCCCAAACAGGCAATATGAAGAACAGGGAAGAGAACCAACTGTAGAGTCAAAAATCCCAGCTCTCTAGGGTCTAGAAAGTGATCAAACTTTTTCAGGCCAGATCTTCATGTCCGTAAAATGAGACCAATAACGAGACCAATAACCCTGAAAAGCTACCGTCAATATCAAAGGAGAGCAAATATAGACAATACCTTACATAGTTCTTGGCAGGTCTTTTAAATTCTATACTAGATTTATTTGCCTGGAACTTCCTACAATTTCTTTAAGTCATTCTATTCAATCTGTCAGTAAATATATGCTTGATCTTGTGTTTTTAAAAAATGCTTCATCATAAAATAATCATATTAAATTGAATTATTACAATTAGAATTTATATATATACTACAAGTTTCAGCTTATAGAACTTATTCTTAAGGCTATCCTCACTTAATGTTCCGATTCACTATATCATAACCTCCACCAGAAAAGGAACTGTGTCTATCTTATCATGTCTGTGTCATGAGTATCTAAAAAGAGTCTGGGGTGAGAGGGAATAGTTTCCAGATGAAACTGTTCCAACTCAGATCACTAGGCATTCGTTAGATTCTCATAAGGAGTGTGCAGCCTAGATCCCTCGCATATGCAGTTCATGATAGGGTTCATGCTCCTATGAGAATCTAATGTCACTGCTGATCAGACAGGGAGGTGGGGCTCAGGCGGTAATGCTCACTTGCTGAGCTCACCTCCTGGTGGGCAGCCTGGTTCCTAACAGGCCACAGACCAGTACTGGTCCATGGCTCAGGAGTCTGGGATCCCCGACCTAGAGATTTGCTAAATGAGTAAATTATGTAATTAATTAAATGTCTTTCCACATAGTTTCTATTCTCTATGTTTGACTTTCCCTTGTGTATTTTATATCAGGGGTTGGCAAACTAAGGCCTGTGGGCTAAACACTACCTGTTGTCTGTTTCTGTACATTTAAATTCAGCCATGCCCATCCACTACATAGTGCTTATATTTGCTTTTGCACTGCTGCAAAAGCAGTTTAATAATTGTGCCAGAGACTGTATATATCGTGAGATGCAAAACGCTTACTGTCTAGTTCTCTGTCTTTTACTAAAGATAGAGTGATATTTCCAAAGTAAAAATCCAATTATTTCACTATCCTTGCTTAAAGTCCTCAGTGACTCAATCATTGTCATAAAGAAGTCTAATATTTTTCTATGACATGATCTGAACCCTGTCAATCTCTGCAGACTCATCCCTTGCTACTTTTTTTCTTAAACCATGTAATTTTTCAGCCTGTCAAAGGTGCCGGACCTTTACATAAGCTATTGCCTGTGCTGGGAACACTGTTCCCTCCAATTTTTCCTTGTTAACCTCTACTCATCCTTCTTGAATTTGCTTAAACATCATTTCTGCGGGAATGCTTTCTCTGAAGTTACCTGTGAGAATGCTTTCTCTAAAGAAGTTAGTAGCTTCTTGTTCATGGTCCAATTGCATCTTGTACTTTTCTTGTTCCAGCACTAATCAGCACTTTGCTAATGATAAAACACAGGTGCAAAGGGATTATTCAATTTGACCATGCTCACAGTAGTAAGCAGAGAGTTTGGGATTTGAATTGAGAGCTGTCTAAATCTAATGGCCACTTTCTTTCTGTCACACTTTGCATCTGATTAATATATAAGATAATATTTATAGCACGTGGAGTCGGTACAGGATGATGTATGGGTCTAATGAAGCATAACCTTGGGATTTTCTTATCAATGCACAATGCCAGCCACAGAAATATTAATAATGGTAGCTGCGACAGACCTGTAACAGTTGATTTAGTTGGCAAGTACCAAGATTTATAGATGTCCCTGCCGTTATAAGTTATCTGCTGTTTCATAACAAATTACCCCAATACACAGAGACTTAAAAGAACAACCCTGTATCATCTTACAGTTCTATGGATCAGAAATCTGGGCATGGCTTAGTTGGGCACCTCTGGCTCAGCATCTCACAAGAGGTTGCAGTCAAGTTGTCAACCAAAGCTGTGGTCTCATCTGAAGACCTGACTAGAGAGATATCTGCTTCTAAGTTTACTTACATGGTTGTTGGAAGGCCTCACTCCCTTCCCATGTGGTTCTCTCCACACAGCTACCTCACATCATGACAGCTGGCTTTCTCCAGAGAAAAGTTATCTAAGAGGGTGAGACACAACTCCCAACATGGAGTCTTCTATAACTTAATCTCAAAAGTGACATCATATCATTTTAAACATGTTCTATTCATTAGAAGTGAGTCAATAGATCAGGCCCACACTCACAGAAAAGGAATTGGACAAAGACGTGAATACCAGGAAGTGGGGATCATTGGCGACCATCTTGGAGTTGCCTTAGTGTCCTGCCCTTACTCTGCATTCCACCTGTGAAGTTTTAGATCACAGAGTTTCCTTCCAGTCAGATTTCAATTACAGGTTTGTTCATGCTTTTTTATAGGAACATATGGAGTATTTGCATATTGACATTTTGGGTTGGATAATTCTTTGTTACTGTGGGCTATTTTGTGCCTTACAGGATATTTAGAAGCATCCCTGGCCTCTACCCACTAGATCCCAGTTGCGCCTGCTGTATTCAGTTTAACAATCAAAAAATGTCTCCAGACATTACCACATTCATAGATTCATCAGAAGTCACCCTTGGGGGCTAAGGCTGAGTCAGTGAGGAATGTTGACAGCCTCAACAAAGTCAGGCTTCTGCCAAGAGAGAGTATGAACAGATGTAGGGCAGGTAACTGGCAGTGTTTTTAAAATAAATCTAAATCCTAACTTATATAGTTCCAGGTAACTGGATAATAGGACAAAAATATGAAAAACACTTTGTAAGGTTATAAGGGCCGAGGTATGAAGGTATTAAAAAGACAACTTGAGTCCATATTCTATGCCCAAATCTCTCAATGGTAGAAGTTCTGACTTATAACGACTAAGTTTATCAGTGCTTAAAACTTAATTCTCTCTACTTTTATCTATTAAACACCAATTTTCCCCAAGAATTTTGACATCTGGTTCTCTTATTCCAGAAAGTAGCCTAGTGTCTGAATACATATTTTATGAATGAATAAATGACTTTTATTAATACCTTTGGCTTTTACCATTTGTATGTAAACAGATGATATTAGAGCATAAATATACAGCCCAGAGAGCTTTCTTATGCTCCAGGTCCATTCATCTTTCATTTATCTACAACATCTGTGTATGCAGGTACCTTTCACACAGATTAATTTTAAAAGTAAACTTATCATCTCTTTCCTAGAATCTTTTTCATATTCCTGAATTTAATATCTCAGTGATTACCAAGATAGAAACATGAAAATCATCTTTGATTCATCCTTTTTTCTCATCCCACTTCTTGTAATGTCCTACCATTCAATTACATGAATGTTCATTAAATATGAACATTTATTCATTCCACAATCATTCATTGAACATCTGGTGTGTACTGGGGACTGTGGCACGTTCTCTACCACTACCAACACTGTTTTCATTCACAATCTCATTACATTTTATCCAGAATAATGATATTATTTTGTGAGTGACTGGGGCTATTTAATGTGTTCAGACTATGTAAGGAAGGATTACTTGACAAGAAAACCAATCATACTAGATCAATCTATTTATTATTTTATCACAAGTTGATATCTTTGATTTATAATTAGAACCATATTTAATTTTAGTCCATTCATATAGCATAAGTGGTGGGAAAAAATACCACACAATGAATTTGAGAGAAAGTTAAGACAGAGCCAGTTGCTTTATGGTGATGGAAATGAAATGCTTACTCAGAGTATGTCTTGTAGTCACCAAAACCAGATGATTTGTTACAGGTTTCCATCTATCCAATCCTAAAACATCCATTACTTTAATTGCAGTAGATCAACACTGTGGTCATTCTTTCCTTTGAACTATGAAAGAAACACTCATGTCTATTCTCCCTAGGCTTCCGTTGCTTTCTGAAAATAAGGTAGTGCTCAGGAACCTTATGTTAAAAGGAATGACAGTGCCTAGAAATAGCCTTCTGCTGTGAAGCAGCAGTATATTATCATAGTAGATTGCCTCACTGAGTCACAAGACCCATTGCTGTCTTTTGGTGGTGGGTTGGTGATTATGAACAAGTCACTTAAGCCTCCTGAGCCTCAGTTCTGCCATCTGTAAAGTGGAGATAATTTCCTGACTTCTTTTTATTTTTAAATTTATTTTTCATTTTTATTTTTATTTATTTATTTTTTTGAGACAGAGTCTTGCTCTGTCGCCCAGGCTGGAGTGCAGTGGCGCAATCTCAGCTCACTGCAAGCTCCGCCTTCCGGGTTCATGCCATTCTCCTGCCTTAGCCTCCTGAGTAGCTGGGACTACAGGCACCCGCCACCATGCCCAGCTAATTTTTTGTATTTTTAGTAGAGACAGGGTTTCACCATACTAGCCAGGATGGTCCCTATCTCTGGACCTCGTGATTCACCCACCTCGGCCTCCCAAAGTGCTGGGATTACAGGCGTGAGCCACCACGCCCAGCCATTTCCTGACTTCTTTATGGCATTTTTCTGAGCATTACATAAAATTTTATTTGTGAAACCATTTGAGGGTTATAAACACTACATAAGAAGCTGATATGTCTTTTTCAGAGTGTTGTTATTAATTCAGAATTCTTGCTACTTATCCTCTCAAATGTTATTTTTCCTCTCTGCTTAATGGGAATAATACCTCAACAATCTGCAATGTGGATTAATGTGACTTATGACTCAATAAATATTAGTCCCTCAACATTCTTGACGTCTTTTATAAGAAATATATATAGTTTTGAGACGGAGTCTTGCTCTGTTGCCCAGGCTGGAGTGCAGTGGCGCAATCTCGGCTAACTGCAAGCTCTGCCTCCCGGGTTCAGGCCATTCTCCTGCCTCAGCTTCCTGAGTATCTGGGACTACAGGCGCCCGCCACCACTCCCAGCTAATTTTTTATATTTTTAGTAGAGATGGGGTTTCACTGTGTTAGCCAGGATGGTCTTGATCTCCCGACCTGGTGATCCACCCGCCTCGGCCTCCCAAAGTGCTGGGATTACAGGCGTGAGCCACAGCGCCTGGCCAAGAAATGTTTTTATGAATAAGAGTGATCAAAATTTCAAATTCAAGTTTTTAGCACGATTTCAATTCTATTATCATACATAATATAAACCCAAAGTTGAAGAAAGCTAGCATTATTAGAAAAAATTGTAGTTCAACTTGCTTCAGACACAAGCAGACAACTTTCCTGTGGGAACCTCTCAAGTAAACTTATGGCACAGAAGGGTGATACAAAACTTGTTTTTCCATGTGAGCTAATGGCTCTCAGTAAGTGACAGATGAGTTCAAAGGTCTGAAGCATATACAACCTACCAGTTAACTCGAAATTGATCTAGATTCAATGCATTGAAGTCAAAACTTTATCACACATTTTTGTAGAAATTGACAAGATGGCTCAAAAATGTACATAAAATTCAGAGGCCTTAAAATAGTCAAGAAAACTTTGGAGAAGGATAAAGCTAGATGACTTATACCATCTGATTTCAAGGTTCACTATAAAGCTACAGTAATTCTGGGACTTTGGTTGGTGACACAAGTCAGTAGTCAATAAACTTAAGATAAAGATGCCAATGCAATTTAATAGGGAAGAGGAAAGTCTTTACAATAGTGCTGAAACAATTGAATATTCATATGGAGCAAAATAAATCTTGAGTTTTATCTGACAGCCTACAAAAATGAGTTAGAGATGGATAATAGATCCAAACGTGTAAGTAAAATCTATAAAATGTTTTTAAAGAAAAAAATGATGAAGTATCATTATAGCCATAGAGTAGATTAAGATTTATTAGACAGGACACAAAGACACTAACCATTATAAGGTGATACATTAGACTTTAAGTAAATACTTCTGCCTACCAAAAGATACTAGTAGAAATATGAAAAGATAGGTCATGATTGGGAGAATATATTCACAAAATATATGTGACAAAGAAATTATATCCAGAATAAATAGCTCCCACAAATCGATAATAAAAGATAGACTTATATTACTGTCCGAGATGAGATATCAAGAATCAGATTTACTCTCTTGACTGAGAAAAGCCAAAAACATCCCCAACATATTTAAGAATAAGATATTCAAGACATCAGTTAATAATGGAAAATTGTTCTTAAAAGGGGAAAAATATAAGATGAGATCGGATCTATAATTTCTTCATATTGCTTCCTTGAGAACGTTTACGTGCTGAAGTATGTGAAAGAAAAACCAAGACAGAGTCTGGCAAACTTCTTGAGTTGAAGAGATGTATCTGTCTTGGGAGATACAGGTTTCTACAATTTGCAGGTTGTAGAACTGTAAAGGAAAGAGCTGCATAAAGATAGAACTCTAGAAATCTACAGAGATTCCCCCTTGAGTAATCAGCTGATTACTGATGAGCTCATGTGTGTGAAGCCTGGAAAAGAACCAGTCAAAAGGATAAGAGATGAATGTGTTGCCCTCACGCTGGGCTAGAATTAGTGCTTATCCTGTCAGACTAGAAAATCTAATGATTCATGGAGTACTGAATAAAATATAAAGAATGGTTTTACCTTAGTATTGGGGAATAACTTATTCTAGATTTAGAACTGCTTTGGTCTCACCTAATAAAGCTTAACAACAACACTCCAAGGGATAAAATGTTTCCAATAACTTACCTGCATTCCAGAGCAAAGCAAAAGTATAATTATTGGAAACAAGTATCTAGTATCCAACAACATAAAATTCACAATGTCTGTCATCATATAATTTAAAAAAAATAGCAGGCATGCAAAGAAGACAAAAATATGATCCATAATATGGAGAAAAACCAACCAATTGAAGCTGTACCAGAAATAACACAGATGTTACATTTGTCAGGCAAAGACATTAAAACAATTATTATAACATAATTATAGATCTTCAGAACATTCAGTGGAAATATGGAAAAAATCTAAAGGACCTAAATCAAATTTCTTGACATTAAAAACTACTGCGTGTGGAATAGAAGATATACTGGATGGAATTAACGCAATATAGACATTGAAAAATGAAGTATCAGTAAACTTTAAGGCAAAGAATGAAAACTATTTGGTATGGAACATAAATAAAAGAGAATAATTTTTTTAATAAAAATAACAATAGTTGCAGAATGACTTTGAGTAACGTAATCTACAAATAAGTGGAGCTGCCAAAGTAGAGGAGAAAGGGGGTGACAGATAAATAGTTGAAAAAATAATTGCTAAAAATATTCCAAATTTGATGAAAAGTATAGACCTACAGATCCAGGAATCTCAATGATACCCAAGTATAAGAAACATAAACAAAACTATAACATAAAATATCACAATTAAATTGTTTAAAACTGGAAGTAAAGAAAATCATGTTACAGCCGGATGGAAGACCCATTACGTATAGAACAAGGACATGTAAAGCAGCAGATTTTTCAAAACCAATGCAAATGTGTAGACAATATAGCAACATCTTTAAAGTGCTGTAAGATAATAATCAGAAACCCAATAATCTGTCAAGTTAGAATACTAAACTCAGTGAAAATCTTCCCAAAATGAAGGCAAAATAAAGATTCATTTAAACACGCAGCAGCTAAAATAATTTATCACCTACAACACTGAACTACAAGAAATACTTAAGAAAGTCCTTCAGGTAGAAGAAAAATGATACTTAATGGTAATATCAATCTTCACAAAGGAATGAAGAGAACTGGAAATCTTAACCCCCTGAGTGAATACATAACATTTTTTCGTATTATTTAAGTCTCTTTAAAAAGGAGTTGGCTGTTTAAACAAAAATAATGATACAGTGTAAGATACATACCATTTAAAGTTAAAATGTATGACAACAATAGCACAAAGGTAGAGAAAGAAAAATAGTATTAAAACCGGAAGAATAAAGTATTATTGTCAATTTTTTGTACTATAGGTGAAGTTATATAATGTCACTACAAGTTAAATTGTGATAAGTTAAAGACGTATCCTTTAAACCTCAAAGCAACCACGCACAAAAAAGAGGCCCAGCTAATAAGACAGTGAAGATGATAGATATAAACCTAAGCTTCTTAGAATTCACATTACATTTTATAGTCTAAATGTTGCAATTGAAAATGAAAGATTGTGGATAAATGAGCAAAACCTAACTAAAGAAAAAAATCAGTTTAAAAATGAAGACAAAAGTATGTTACAAGTTAAGAGACAAAGATATACTATGCTAACACCAATCAGAATAATGCTGGGGTGGCTGTATTAATATTAGATACACACAAAAAATATGTTGCAACAGAATATTACCGGAAATAAGATGATTATTTCATAATGATAAATAAGTAAATTCTTCAAGATAATATAATAATTCTAAACATTTGGTGCACCTAATAGTGATAGATAAGTAACCCAGTTAAAATGAACAAAAGACTTGAATGGACAAAATATATATCAATATTTATAAAGGAGTTCAACATTATTAATTTTCAGGAAAATGTAAATTTAAAACATGATAAAATGCCACTGCATATGCATTAAAATGGCTAGAATTAAAATGATGAATTTCATTCCTAGATTTACATAAGAGAGAAGACAGATGTCCACAAAAAATATTTGTATAAGAATTTTCATAGCAGATATATTAATAATAGCCAAATACTAGAAATAAACTATTTGTCAGCCAAGAGGTGAATGAATAAATAAACTTTGCTCTAGCCATACAATGGAATACTTGTCAACAATAAAAAGGAACAATCTACTGATGTATGCAACAACATGAATGAATCTCAGAAGCATGGTGAACAAAGTTGCAAAAACATATAAACTGTATAATTTCATTTATATTAAGTTCAATGAAAAAATTGTTCTGTAATGATAAAATGAGAACACTGGTTGCCTATATTAAAGTTGGGTATTTACTAGAAATGAATATGTGGGAACTTTCAGGAGTGATGAAAACGTTAAGTTAAATTTCTTGCTTTGAGTGGTAGTTACATGAATGTATACATTTATCAAAACCCATCCAATCATATACTTTGGATTTATAAACTTTATATAAAATATACCTCATTTAAAATAATGCTATGTAGATTAAATTCTTGTGCAGGGTTGTGTAATTGATCACCATCAGGTTTGTCATTGCAGAAAATGGTGACAAAAGTAATCGAAATTAGTATTTATTGAGTCCTTATTATAGACTAGGTACTATGTTAGACAATTAAATAGATTAGGTTAATTCTCAAAATAACCATGACGGGATGCCTGTGTGAGGAGTCCCCAGATCCTTGCCCTTAAGCATTAACTGCTCAAAATGATTATTTTTTTTTAAACCAGCCATTTAAAGTGTCTGGATATTTTCTTAAGGGCATACAGCAAATGGAGAAACATCTATTCAAAAAAATTTACTAAATCTTGACAAGAGCAGTGAAACTGTGACATTTGGTTCATGACACACTAATATACCTTCCCCCGGCTTAGTGTGTCAGAAGCTCTCCTCTGGACATTTGCACTCAGTCTCCCTCTCCACCTAGTTACCAGTCTAAGGCTATGGTTTTACTCCAAGAGTGAGTGGTACTGTTATCTCTTATGCCTGTAGCTCCATGTTGCATAAGCTCTATTCTGGGTAAGCATGGTCCAGAGGCAGAGTTTACCTTCCCTTAATCAGCTCCTACTCATGGGATAAAAGATCTGATCCACGTATAGCAGTCTGAAAATACTGGACCCTGAAGGTCACTTCCCTAGTTTGTATATAAGGGAAGCAGTTCCACTGTGGGAAAGGCAAACTGAGAATACCAGGGGTTACTGTCCCTGCCCAGAGCCTTGTTCATAGACCAGGGATATCATTATAAAAAAAGTGAGTCACTGTTCCTGCCCTCAGCTCTGGTATAGTAATAAATAATACAAGGTTTTGACCCAGAGGAACAGGCAGATCTTAAGGACAGAATCTCTCACCTGTAAAAGAGTCTGGGGAAGTATGCCTAAAGGCACAGTGGAGATCCTGGCATGATCAATCAAGAGAAGGCTGGTACTTTCATGATCCTCAAAGTGAAAATGAATATGTTATCAGCTAAAATTTTAGAAAAATAGACAGTTAAGAAGAATCCTATTAGAGTCAAACCATCCCCCAAAACTGGCAGTCTCATGCCCTACAAAGGATAGAATTCTTGAGCAATTTATGCCCCAGGACATTGCCAAAAACAACAGAGCAATTAAGTAACAATTAGTAAAGTCTAATATTTGAGTGTGAAGCCAATACAAGCAGATCAGCCAGCTGATCAAGGAGACTGCATATACCACAGGCTGCACACTTTTAGAAGTGACATCAGAGCTGTACACTATGGGAAAACACTTTACTAAACTAGTTCCTTCAAGTCACTAAAATAAAATTAAGTAAACAAGCAAATAACAAAAATGAAGCTCTGGTTAGGGAGTCAGTTTCCATACATGTTATGTGTATGGAAACATGTTATAGTGTATTATCTAAAATATATCTATTTTTCAGCAAAAAATTATGACACATTCAGAGAAAGAGGAATGTGTGATCTATGCACAGAAAAAAAAAGATTGAACAAAAGAAACTGCCTGTAAAGAGGCCCAGATGTCAGACTTTTACAAAGTTTTAAAGTTGATGGTTTCAAAGGTTACAAATTCCTCCAAAAAATAGAAAAAGGAATCAGTTCAAAAATTAGAAGAGGAAGGACTGCTTCCTCTTCTCTGAGGTCAGTTATTACCTAGGTAACAAAACTAGAAAAAATAAATCTTAACCATAAAACTATTTTATGAATACATACAAAAAAAATCCTCAATAAAATACCAGCAAACTGAATCTGGCATCATATAAAAATGATTGAATACCATGGCAAAGTAGAATTATCCCAGGAATGCAAGGATGGCTTAATATCTGTACTAAATTATGTAATGCATAGTATCAATAAAATAAAGAACAAACAATGCATGATCATCATAATATATACAGAGAAAAACGGACATGATACAACACACTTTATGATAAAAACGCTCAAGAAACTAGAAAAAGAAGGCAACTTCCTCAATTTAATAAAGTGCATCTGTGAAAACTCCATAGCTAACATAATACATAATGGTGAAAGACTGAATTAAATTTTGTGTATGCTTTTCCCCTAAGATCAGAAAAAGTCAAGATGTCCTTTCTTATTACTTCTATTCACATTTTACTGGAGATTTTAGTCAGGAGAATTAGGTCAGAAAAAAATGAAATAAATGGCATCCAATTTAAAAATGAAGAAGTAAAACTATCTCTATTTGCAGATTGTATAGTCTTGTATGTGAAAAATCATTAAAAATCAAATAAAATCTGTTAAAGCCAATAAACAAGTTTTCTATATTTCAGTACATAAGAATACCATACAAAGATTGATTATATTTCTATACACTGGCAATGAACATTCTGAATATGAAATTCAAAACAATTTATTTTATGATAATATCAAAAAGAATAAAATACTTGGGGACAAAATAGTGCAAGACTTGTACATTATAAACTAAAAGTCATTGGTAAAAGTAATTAAATAATTAAGTAAAAGGATAGATATCACTACAGTTACACATTAGAGAGCAAAATATGCTTAAGATGGCAATACTCCCCAAGTTGATCTACAAATTCAGTGCAACCTCTTTCAAAATACAGCTAGGTTGTTTTTTTTGTTTTTGTTTTTGTTTTTTTTTCTTTTTTGCAGAAATGGACACACTGGTTCCAAAATCCAAATGGCAATGCCAGGGACCCAGAATAGCCAAAATAATCTTCAAAAAGAAAATAGAATTTACACTTTCTGATTTAAAAACTTACTACAAAACTTGATTACAAGATCAAGATTGTGTGGTTCTGACATAAGCAAAGACACATGAATCAATGGAAGAGCATGGAGATTCCAGGAATAAATTTATACATTTATGGTCACTTAATTTGTACCAAGAAAATAAAACAGGGACACCTGAATATTAATATGCAAAATAATGAAGTTGGATCATCTCCTCACACCATACATGAAAATCAACTCATAATGGATAGCAGAAAGAAGATTAAAGAGTGTGAGATCTTAAAGTTCAGTGAAATAGAGGCCTTTTGCATATGAACATCAGTTGTCAAGTTTACTGGCTACCAGCCTCCAAAGTAGTATCCCATTTCATGCCATTCAGAGCACTTTGTTTGCTGGACCAGCAGCCTGAGCCACCCCACCGTTCCTATGCAGACATTATGGTAAAGTGGGGCCCTCTTTGCTCCATCCCCAGGCAGATCTCCAGGCATTTAGAGCACCCACTTGCCCAGGTCAGCAGTCTGAGCCATTTCAGCCTTCCTGTGCAAAGATTGTGGTAAAGTGGAGCCCTTTCTGCTTCAGACCCAGGTAAATCTCCAGGTAGTCAGAGAACTTGCTTGCCTGAATCATCAGCCTGAGCTGGCCCACCTCTCCTGTGCAGAGACCATGGTACAGCAGGGCCCTTTATACTCCACACACAGGCAAATCTCTAGACATGTGGGACACCCACTGTTCTGGATTAGGAGTTTAGGCTACTCTCTCTCCCCATGCATAGAACTTGGAGCCAAGGAGGTTTTTCAGCTCTGTGCCTAGGTACACCTCTGGGGGCTTGTTGACTGCCCACTGGATTCTCCCTCAATGCTGGTGCTGGTGCTTGCCACAGAGGGACCTGTAGATAGGCCTGACTGGTCCAGTCTCACCCATCTTGCCCTCCCAATCCCCTGAGGCTAAGCAGAGGGCTCAGACCACTGTGTACTCCACAGATCAGACCATTGCCTATGGCAACAGAGACCTTCTCCCAGGGAGCAACGATCAAGTATATAACCATTCGCATTGTCTACAGTTGGCTCTTACCCATAAGCGCCATCTACTGGCTCATAGTTTGAACCGCATACCCCAATATAAAGACTGTTAACAGAAGTGCACAGGGCTATAGAATCACAGCCAAAATCCCCTACCCAACAGTCACATTCCCAAGGGACAGGGAAAGGGAAAGGGAAAAGGAAAGGAAAAAAATGTAGAGAGAAGAGATTGGATTAAGATGGCAGATAGGAGGCAGGACTAGCTTGCAGCCCCCATTTGGGATGACAGACCAGTATGTGGAGACTCACATCATGAACTTTTGCTCCAAGAACTACCACAGGAACATACCTGCAAGGCTGAGAGAATCCACAGACCCTCTGAAGGAACTGGATCACTGCTGCAGGCTCCTTGAGATGCCGAAAAACTGAGTTTGCTTGGTTTCTCAATGGGGAGGCTCATGGTCTGGAGCAAGTTCTCAATTCTGGTCAGCTGCCTGGAAACAGACTTGGTGCCATTAGGGGGACACGGTGGAAGTGAGACTGGCCTTTAGGACTATGGACTGTGTGGAAGCAGGTTGAGGCCTGTGACTGCCAGCTTTCCCCCACTTCCCTGGTGACCTGTATGACTCAGCAGAGGCTGCCATAATCCCCCTGGGAATATAAGTCCATTGGACTGGGAACCACTCCCCCATCTTCCACAGCAGCAGCAGCAAGCCCCGCCCAAGGAGAGGCTGAGCTCAGAAATGCCTATCCCTGCACCTACCTGGTGGTCTTTCTTTACCCACCTGGTAAGCAAAAACAAAGGTCATATCTCCTGGGAGTTCTATAGCCCTACCCACCACCTGAGAAACCTGAATACCTAGCTAGGCGTCCCTCGGGAAAGTGTGCATCTTTCCTATAGGGCTGCAGTTTATGTGCTCTTGAAAGTGCCACCTTCAGACTAGAGGCCAACCAATACAAAACCAGCACACTAAACACAAACACAACCAAAGACCTTCAAAGAATCCACTTCACTCCCCTGCTACCTCCACTAGAGCAGGTGCAGGTCTCCATGGCTACAATACCTGAAGAAATATCACATCACAGGAAAATTTGCAGACATCCCCCCAGCACCAGCCTAGGGTCCAGTAGCTCCGCTGGGTGGCTAGACCCAGAAGAGCAAAAACAATCACTACAATTAAGCTCTCAGGAAGCCCCATTCAGGAGAACACCATATCAAGGGAGCACCCCATGGGACAAAATAATCTGAAGAGCAATGCTTGAATTCCAGATCTTCCCTCTGACATAGTCTACCCAAATGAGAAGTAACCAGAAAAACAATTCTGGTTATATGACAAAACAAGGTTCTTTAGCACCCCCAAAAGATCATACCAGCTCACCAGCAGCAATGGATCCAAACCAAGACAAAATCTGAATTGCCAGAAAAGAATTCCAAAGGTCAAGTATAAAGCTGATGAAGGAGGCACCAGAGAAAGGTGAAGTACAATTTAAAAGAAATAAAAAACATGATACAAGATATGAAAGAAAAATTCTTCAGTGAAATAGCACAAATAAAAAAGATCACAACTTCTAGAAATCAAAAACACACTTAGAGAAATGCAAAATGTACTGAAAAGTCTCAGCAATAGAATTGAACAAGCAGAAGAAAGAACTTCAGAGATTGGAGACAAGGCTTTCAAATTAACCAAACAAAGACAAAGGACAAAGAACTAAAAAAAAAAAAAAAAAAAAAAAAAGGCCTCTAAGAAGTTTGAAACTATGTTAAATGTCTAAATATAAAAACAATTGGTGTTCCCAAGGAAGAGGAGACATCTAAAAGTTTGGAAAACATATTTGAGGAAATAATACAGGGAAACTTCCCCAGCCTTGCTAGAGATCTGGATATCCAAACACAAGAAGCTCAAAGAACACCTAGGAAATTTATTTAAAAAAGTTCATTGTGTAGGCACATAATAATCAGGTTCTCTAAAGTCAAGATGAAGGAAACAATCTTAAGATCTGTGAGGCAAAAGCATCAGGTAACCTGTAATGGAAAATCTAACAGATTAAAAGCAGATTTCTCAGCAGAAACCCTACAAGCTAGAAGGGATTGATATCCTGTTTTTAGCCTCATCAAACAAAACATTAATCAACCAAGAATTGTGTACCCAGTGAAACTACGCTTCATAAATGAAGGAAAGATGCAGTCTTTTCCAGACAAATACTGAGAGAATTTGCCACTACCAAGCCAGCACTGCAAGAACTGCTAAAAGGAGCTCTAAATCTTGAAACAAATTCTTGAAATACACCAAAATAGAACCTCTTTAAAAAATAAATCTCACAGGACCTATATAACAATAACACAAAGAAAAAAACACAAGGTATTCAGACAACAAATAGCATGATGAATAGAATAGTACCTCACCTCTGTATACAAATATTGAATTTAAATGGCCTAAATGCTCCACTTAAAAGATACAGAATGACAGAATGCATAAGAATTCACCAACCAAGTTTCTTCTGTCTTCAGGAGACTCATCTAACACATGAGGATTCACATAAACTTAAGGTAGAAGAGTGGAAAAAGATATTCTATGCAAATGGACACTAAAAGTGAGCATGAGTAGCTATTCTTATATCACACAAAACAAACTTTAAAGCAACAGCAGTTAAAAAAGACGAAGAGGAACATTATATAATGAAAAAAGGACTAGACCATCAGGAAAATCTCATAATTCTAAATATATATGCACCTAACACTAAAGCTTCCAAATGTACAAAACAATTACAACTAGATCCATGAAATGAGAAAAACAGCAACACAACAATAGTCGGGGACTTTAATACTCCACTAACAGCACTAGATAGGTCATCAAGACAGAAAGTCAACAAAGAAACAATGGACTTAAACTATACCTTACAGCTAATGGACTTAACAGATATTTACAGAACATTCTATCCAACAACTACAGAATATATATTTATCCATTAGCATATGGAACATTCTCCAAGATAGACCATGTGATAGGCCACAAAACAAGTCTCAGTAAATTTAAGGAAATGGAAATTATATCAAGTATTCCCTTAGACCACAGTGGAATAAAATTAGAAATCAAATCCAAAAGGAACCCTCAAAACTATGCATGTACACGAAAATTAAATAACCTGCTCCTGAATGATCACTGGGTCAACAATGAAATCAAGATGGAAATTAAAAAACTTCAACTGAACAATATAGTGGCACAACCTATCAAAACCTCTGGGATACAGCAAAAGTGGTGGTAAAAGGAAAGTTTACAGCATTGAATGCCTACATCAAAAAGTCTGAAAGAGCACAAATAGACAATGTAAGGTCACACCTCAAAGAACTAAAGAAACTAGAACAAAGCAAACCCAGCAGAAGAAAAGATATAACAATGAGAGCAGAACTAAATAAAATAGAAAAAAACAAACAAAGATAAATGAAACAAAAAGCTGGTTATCTGAAAAGATAAAATTAGTAGACAATTAGTGAGACTAACTAAGAAGAGAGAAGATCCAAATAAGCTCAATTAGAAATAAAATGGGAGATTTACAACTGATACCACAGAAATACAAAGGATTATTTAAGGATACTATGAGCACTTTTATGTGCACAAACTAGAAAACCTAGAGGAGATAGATAAATTCCTGGAAATATACAACACTCCTACATTAAGCCAGAAAGATACAGAATATCTGAACAGACCAATACCAAGCAGTGAGCTTGAACTGGTAATTAAAAAACATTGCCAACAACAAAAAAGGTCCAGAACCAGCTGGATCCACAGCTGAATTTTATCAGACAAAGAATTGGCATCAACCCTATTATTGCTAATCTAAAAAGCAGAGGAAGAGGGAATTCTCCCTAAATCATTATATGAAGCCAGCATCACCTTAATGCCAAAACCAGAAGGATATAACAAAAAAAGGAAGTACAGACCAATATCCCTGACGAACATAGATGCAAAAATCCTCAGCTAAATGCTAGCGAAAAACTCCAACAGCATATCAAGAAGATAATCCATCATGATTAAGTAGGTTTTATACCGGGAATGCAGGGATGATTTAACCATACATAAGTCAATAAATGTGATAGACCACAGACAGAATTAAAAACAAAAATCACATGATCATCTCAATAGACACAGAAGAAGCATTTGACATAATCCAACATCCCTTAATGATTACAACCATCAGCAAAATTGGCATAGAAGGGACACACTTTAATTAATACAAGTCATCTACAACAAACCCACAGCCAATGTTATACTGAATGGGGAAAAGTTGAAAGCATTCCCCCTGAGAACTGGAACAAGACAAGGATGCCCACTCTCCACTTCTATTTAACATAGTACTGGAAGTCCTAGCTAGAGCAGTCACACAAGAGAAAGAAATAAAAGGCATCCAAATTGGTAAAGAGGAAGTCAAACTGTCGCTGTTTGCTGATGATATGATCGTATACCTAGAAAACACTAACGACTCATTCAAAAACCTCCTAGAACTGGTAAATGAATTCAGCAAAGTTTCAGGATACAAAAATAATGTCCACAAATCAGTAGCTCTGCTATATTCCAACAGTGACTAAGCTGAGAATCAAATCAGGAACTCAATCCCTTTCACAATATCTGCCAAAAAATAAAATACTTAGGAATATACCTAACCAAGGAGGTGAAAGCCATCTACAAGGAAAACTACGAAGCACTGCTGAAAGAAATCATAGATACCACAAAAAATGGAAACACATCTTATGCTCATGGATGGGTAGAATCAATATTGTGAAAATCACCATACTGCCAAAAGCAATCTACAATTTCAATGCAATTCCCATCAAAATACTACCAATATTTTTCACATAACTGGAAAAAACAATCCTAAAATTCATATGGAACCAAAGAAGAGCCTACATAGCCAAAGCAAGACTAAGCAAAAATAACATATCTGGAGGCATCACATTACTCAAATTCAAACTATACTATGAGGCCATAGTCACCAAAACAACATGGGACTGGTATAAAAATAGGCACATAGACCAATGGAACAGAATAGAGAATCCAGAAATAAACCCAAATACTTACAGCCAACTGATATTTGACAAAGTAAACAAAAACATAAAGTGAGGGAAAGGACATCCCATTCAACAAATAGTGCTGGGATAATTGGCAAGCTACATGTAACATGTAGAAGAATGAAACTAGAGCCTTATCTCTCACCTTATGCCAAAATCAACTCAAGATGGATCAAAGACTTAAGACTAAGACCTAAAACCATAAAGATTCTAGACATTGCCTTAGGAAAAGACTTCATGACCAAGAACCCGAAAGCAAATGCCAGAAAAACAAGATAAATAGATGGGACTTAATTAAACTACAAAGCTTCTGCACAGCAAAAGAAATAATCCACAGTTAACAATCAATACACAGAGTGGGAGAAAAATATTCACAGTCTATACATTCAACAAGGACTAATATCCAGAATCTACAAAGAACTCAAACAAATCATCAAGAAAAAAACAAACAATCTCATGAAAAAGTGGTCTAAGGACATAAAAAGACAGTTCTCAAAAGAAGATATACAAGTGGCCAATGAGCATGTGGAGAAATGCTCAACATCACTAATGATCAGGGAAATGCAAATCAAAACTGCAATGTGATATCACTTCACTCCTGCAAGAATGGCCACAATTAAAAAATCAGAAAATAATAGATGTTGGCCTGGGTGTGGTGAAAAGGGAACACTTTTGCACTGTTCATGGGAATGTAAGCTAGTAAAACCTCTATGGAAGATGGTGCAGAGATTCCTTAAATAACTAAAAGTCTACCTACCTTTTGATCCAGCAATCCCACTCCTGGGTATCTATCCAGAGGAAAAGAAGTCATTATACAAACAAGATACTTGCACATGCATGTTTATAGTAGCACAATTTGCAATTGCAAAAATATGATACCAGCCCAAATGCCCATCTATCAACTAGTGAATAAAGAAAATGTGGTATATACACCGTGGAATGCTACTCAGCCATAAAAAAGAATAAAAAAACGACATCTGCAGCAACCTGGATGGAATTGGAGACTATTATTCTAAGTGAAGTAACTCAGGAATGGAAAATCAAACATTGTATATTCTCACTTACATGTGGAAGCTAAGCTATGAGGATGCAAAGGCATAAGAACAATATATGGGACTTTGGTGACTCAGGGGAATGGATTGGTGGTGGCAAGGGATAAAAGACTACACACTGAATACAGTATACACTGCTCTAGTGAAGGGTGCACCAAAATCTCAGAAGTCACCTTTAAAGAACTTATTCACGTAACCAAACACCATCTGTTCCCCAAACACCTATTGAAGGAAAACAAGTTTTAAAAAATAAAAGTTAAAGTGACTAAAATATTTTTTAAAATTATAGGGAAAAAAAGAAAAAGAAAAATTCCTACAAAAATAATTACATAAATTAGAAGTGTCAAAACAATCCTAAGGAAAAAGAACAAAGCTGGGGGCATCACATTACCCAACTTCAAACTACAATATGAGGCTACAGTAACCAAAACAGCATGGTTCTAGTGCAAAAACAGATACATAGACCAATGGAATGGAATAGAGAACCCAGAAATAAAGCCACATGCCTACAGGCAACTGGTCTTTGACAAAGTTGACAAAAGTAAGTGATGAGGAAAGAACTCCCCATTCAATAAATGATGCTGGGATACCTGGCTAGCTATATGCAGAAGAATGAAACTGGACCCCTTTATCTCACCACGTACAAAAATTATATCAAGATGGATTATAAGATCTAAATGTAAGACTTCAAACTATAAGAATGGTAGAGGAAAACCTGGGAAACACCATTCTGGACATCAGCCTTGGGAAATAATTTGTGACTAAGTCCTCAAAAGCAATTGACAATAATACCAAAAATTGACATGTGAGATGTAATTAAACTAAAGAGCTTCTTCATGGAAATTTTCTCATGGGAGAAAATATTCACAAACTGTGCATTGGAGAAAGATCTAATATCCAAAATCTGTAAGAAATTTAATTCAATGAGCCCAAACCAAATAACTCCATTAAAAAGTGGGCAAAAGACATGGACAGACACTGCTCAAAAGAAGACATATAAGTGGCCAACAAACATATTTTTAAGACACTCAACATCACTAATCAAAGCCACAATGATGTACCATATCACACCAGTCAGAATGGAGAGTACTAAAAGGTCAAAAAACAATAGATGCTGGTGAGGCTGTGGAGAAAAAAGAATGTTTATATAGTTTTGGTGGAAATGTAAATTAGTTCAGTTACTGTGGAAAGCAGTTTGGAGATATCTCGAAGATCTGAAAGCAGCACTACCATTTGACCCAGCAATCCCATTACTGGATACATATCTAAAAGAAAAAAAATTGTTCTTCTCAAAACACACACACACATATTGGGGAACCTACCCCCAATAATTCAACGTAGGTTCTTTTCTATTTCCCTAAGTGTCAGCCAGTCTGAGAAATAAAGGGAAAGAGTACAAAAAAGAAATTTAAAGCTGGGTGTCCAGGGGAGACATCACATGTCGGCAGGTTCCGTGATGCCCCCCAAACCACAAAGCCAGCAAGTTTTATTAGTGATGTTCAAAAGGGAAGGGAGTGTATGAACAGGTTGTGGGGCAAGAGATCACATGCTTCACAAGGTAATAAAATATCAAAAGGCAAATGGAGGCAGGGTGAGATCACAGGACTGGGGCAAAATAAAAAATGCTAATGAAGTTTCATGTCCCACTGGGCACGCATTGTCATTGATAACATCTTATGAGGAGACAGGGTTTGAGAGCAGACAACCGGTCTGACCAAAATTTATTAGGCAGGAATTTCCTTGTCCTAATAGGCCTGGGAGCACTATGGGAGACTGGGGCTTATTTCGTCACTTATCTGCAACTGTATAAGACAGACATTCCCAGAGTGGCCATTTCAGAGACCTCCCCCTAGGAATACATTCTCTTTCTCAGGGCTGTTCCTTGCTGAGAAAAAGAATTCAGCGATATTTCTCCTATTTGATTTTGAAAGAAGAGAAATATGGCTCTGCTCTGCCCGGCTCTCAGGCAGCCAGACCTAATGGTTATCTCCCTTGTCCCCTGAACATCACTGTTATCCTGTTCTTTCTTCAAGGTGCCCAGATTTCATATTGTTTACACACACATGTTTTACAAACAATTTGTGCAGTTAACACAATCATCACAGGGTCCTGTGGCAACATACATCCTCAGTTTATGAAGATGATGGGATTAAGCGATTAAAGTAAAGGCAGGCATAGGAAATCACAAGAGTATTGATTGGGGAAGTGATAAATGTCCATGAAATCTTCACAATTTATGTTCAGAGACTGCAGTAATGACAGGTGTAAGAAATTACAGAAGTATTAATTTGGGGAACTGATAAATGTCCATGAAATCTTCACAATTTATGTTCTTCTGCCATGGCTTCAGCTGGTCCCTCCGTTCGGGGTCCCTGACTTCCCACAACACACACACACTGATATGTCCATCCCAGCCCTATTCACAATGGCAAAGACATGGAATCAACCTATGTGCTCATCAATGGTGGAATGAATAAAGAAAATGTGGGACATATACACCATGAAATACTATGCAGCCACAAGAAAGAAGGAAATTATGTCCTTTGTAACAACATGGATGCAGCTGGAGGCCTTTATCTTAAGCAAACTAACAAAAGGAACAGAAAACCAAATACTGCATGTTTGCTCTCACTTATAAGTGTATATTCTTGGAGATACAGATGGCGATAATAGACAATGGGGGCTCCTAAAGAAGGGGCTAAGGGTTGTAAAACTAACTATTGGCTATCTTGCTCAGTAAATGGCTGATGTGATCAATCATACCCCAAACCTTGGCATTGCCCATATTCCTCTATAACAAAACTGTACATAAATAAAATATGTACATGAATCTAAATAAAAGTTGAAATTATTTTTAAAAAGTTAAAAAATAAAGGTTCTAGCTCTGTAGCAAATAGAAATAACAAGAATCCAAGCAACTAACTAAACAAGAAAACTAAATGGATGTCAGGTCTAAATGTGACAGCTTAAGGTATTCACTTACTAAAAGAAAACCTACAAATAACTTTTTGTGAACTCAGATTATACAATTTTTTTTAAAGTTACAATTTAAAAAGCAAGCAAAGAAGAAAAAACTATAAATTGAACCATAAAAGTGTAATATTTTGTGTTGTAAAATCTACCATCAAAAAAGTGAAAAGAACAATCTATATAAGAGAAAATATTTGCAAATCATATATCTGCTAAGAGACTTGTATCCAGAGTATACAAAAAACTAATATTCAATAATAAAAAGATAGCCTATCTTTTTAATGAGCAAAGGACCTGTATAGACATTTCTTAAAGAGAAGGATATAAATGGACAATAAGCATATGAAAAATGCTTAGTCATCAGGTAAATGCAAATGAAAATCTAAATAAGATACCACTTCATTTCTACTAAAATAACAAATATTGGTAAGAAAGTAGAGAAACTGGAACAGTGATATATTGCTGGTGGAATATATTGCTGCTTTGAAAACATTTTGGCAGCTCCTCAAAAAGTTAAACATAGAGTTAACATATGACCCTGTAATTCCACTTCTAGATATATAACCCAAGCGAAATGAAAACATGTCCACACAAAAACTTGTATGCATATTTATAGAAGCATTTCTCATCATAGTTAAAAAGCAGAAACAACTCAAATATTCATCATCTGATAAATGGGTAAATACAATGTGATATATTTATGCAATAGAATATTATTTAGCAATGAAAAAGAATGACATTTTTATACTAAAGCACTGGTGAATCTTGAAAATGTTATGCTAAGTGAAAGAAGCTAGTCACAAAAGATCACATATTGTATGTTTCCATTTGTATAAAATAGCAAGAATAAACAAGTCTGTAAAGACAGAAAATAGATTAGTTGTTTCATAAAGTTGTCAGGAGAAGTAAGTAATGATGTTTCTTTTATCAGTGTGATGAAACATTTTAAAGTTAGTTTGTAGTGATGGCACAGTTCTGTGGATATATGAAAAATACTTTAGTTTTACACTTTAAGTGAGACAAATGTATGATGTATAAATTATGTCTCAACAAAGCTCTTAAACTGCAACCCTAAAAAATTATTATCCATATTATTTAACAGATGAAGAAAGTAAGTCCACATAAAACACAGGGTTGATCAAACTAGGATTACAAGACCCTAGCTGATTACAAAACCCATGTTTTGCCACCATATTACCCATCTGTGGAAGTGGGTCATACACAGATCCCATTGTTCACATTTAATGGAAACGAGGAATAACAGTAGAATCCAGAATAGCAAGTGCTGCCCAGGAATGCAACCATAGTGTGTGTCCTTGAATATAATGAATCTTGAGCACTTTGATAGTAAGCAATGGAATGGAAGAAAGAAGCTCAGAATGGGAATAACAACCCCTCAGTTAAACATGGGGATTTACAGTCTTCTTCATAAGAGGTTGTAAGGGTGTTGAACCTGCATGATATGGTTTGGCTCTGTGTCCCCATCCAAATCTCATGTTGAATTTTAATTCCCACGTGTCGATGGAGGGGCTGAGTGTCAGGTGATTGGATAATGGGGGCCGACTTCTCCCTTGCTGTTCTCGTGATAGTGAGTGAGTTCTCATGAGATCTGATGGTTTTAAAGTGTGGCACTTCCCCCTTGCTCCCTCTCTCCTGCCACCTTGTGAAGGTGCCTTCCTCTCCTTCACCTTCTGCCATGATTGTAAGTTTGCTGAGGCTTCCCCAGCCATGTGAACTGTGAGTCAATTAAGCCTCTTTTCTTGATAAATTACCTAGTCTCAGGTAGTTCTTTGTAGCCGTGTGAAAACAAACTAATACACTGCATTACATCCCCAGTGGAGAAAGAAAGAACTGGAAGCTCAAAGAAGTTAACCAATTTGTCTAGTCATGAAGTTAGCAAGTAGATGGGCATCACAAATCAAAGACTATGTTTTAGTTTAGTTTTGTTTTGACTTACCCATTTTCTCTTTTCCTCTCTGTAATAAATGGTGTGGACAAGCACTCTCCTTTATTGTGGCAAGATGTACTCATGCTGGATGAATCATCAACTACGTAAATGAAGAAAAATCATTGTTGGCAATTTTGCATTAGCTAGGTTGTTTATTGGAATGATACATGCATTAGTTTTATTTCTTGATAGATGGTTGGCCTTCAAATCTTACAAGTGACCATATAAACGTGAATAGGTTTAAGCTCTATAAGAACGGAAAACATAGCTGGAATGTTCCATGACACAGACCTTGCAAAAACACTCTTCATCAGAAATGTTCCATATCACAAACATATTGTTCACTCTTTCTGATCCTGTGTGCTTAAAAATAGACCATCATTAAGTCTGTAAAGACTGTTCCTTTAAGTATTAAGGTCTCAGATGTTCTTGGCACCTATTTTTCCATTGATAATAGACAAGAACTGTGTGTTCCAGGCAGGTCAGTCAGTAGACCATTCTGGCAGGCTGGTTTTCACCAGTGAGTGAAATAAGAGAAATGGATTGGTGTCAGGAGCTTGGAGACAGAATCCATAATCTCAGAGAAATGACTGTGCCTGCTGAAGCCCTTACAAGAGGAGCTAGCACTTATAGAGGGCATTTTAACTCAGTCTCATTGAAGCCTGGCAAGGATGAAGATTAATATTATTATCCCTGCTTTAAAGACAAGGAAACTCAAGGCCAATGAGACTATGTAGTCTAGCCAGGATCACGGAGATGTAAGTGGCAGGGTTGACATTTGAACTGTCTAAAAACAGTGACATTGAAAACAATGTCTTTAGTGACTCCAACCTAAGTCCTCCCCACTGTCTCCTGGATGCTGTGCGCTCAACGGTGCTCTGGATATTCATGTTACGCTCTTAACAGCATTATCAGTGTAAGCTAGAAAGCCTGGATTAACACCCAGACTAGAAGGGAGACTTTCATCTTGATGTCTCAGACCTGCTTGTCCGTAAAAGAACCAGCCTTGAAAAAGGAGGAAACAGACCTGGTTCAATCTCTGCCATTAACTGTGTGTGACCTTGGGAAAGAAAGTGACTCAATTTCTCTGAGCTTCAATTGCTTCATCCTGTGACATGGATCTACTAGTGTTCCTTTGCTAACGTCACAAGGTTATTGTGAATATTAAATAAAATCTCAGACGTGGAAGGATGTAATTGATTCATTCAGCACCATGACTCTGCTCTGACTCAGGAAACCTGGGAGGTGATGGTGATGATTGTCTCGCTCATCCCCCACTGTGCTTTGTTTCTAGTCTGGGGCTCCCTCCCCCAACTCCCACCCCTGGTCACCACCTAGCAAGTGCTTTCAATCTTATCCCCACTTGCCACATTGGCATACAAATATCCAACTAACAATGTCAGAAGGAAATGGATTCATTCTATGACATTAGCAACTGACAATCTAGGTTTCCCAGTGTTTTTGTATTTCAATTCCTCCAGTAAAACAAAGCTTTGTAATCTGCAGTCTCATTCATGGGTTTCAGGGAGCTCATGAAACATCTGAAATTGCATGAAAAATTGTTTGTATATGTGCATGTGTGCCTTTTTCTGGGTAGAGTCCCCAGAGTTTCTATCAGATTTTAGAAAAACCCAGTGACTCTGAAGAGTCAAAAATGTACTCTAGGAAAGTAGTTTCACGACCATGTAGCAGCCACCTAAGTTAGAATCACCAGTTACATCTAGGTCTCTTCCCTCTCTCATCATCAGTGTCCCATGTATCACTCAATCTATCTTCTGATATCTTCTAAACTTTAATTGCCTTCTAAGCTCACTTCTATTTAGACTTTCATCATCTATTGCCAAGAGGATTAAAATGTTTGAAATGGTCTTCCTGACCCTATTCTTGCTACATCTGAGCCTTCAGTAGAATCTCAGTGACTTTTAAAAGCACATGTCTAACCTGTTATTACTCTGCTTAAATTGGCTCCCTAGTATCTTCACTGCAAAGCTCAACCTCATTATGCTTTATTTCATGGACTTCAAAACCTCTGAACTGCCTAGCCCTACCCTAATATTTTTTTTTTGAGAAGGAGTCTCGCTCTGTTGCCCAGGTTGGAGTGCAGTGGCACCATCTCGGCTCACTGCAAGCTCCACCTCCCAGGTTCATGCCATTCTCCTGCCTCAGCCTCCCAAGTAGCTGGGACTACAGGTGCCTGCCACCACGGCTGGCTAATTTTTTGACGGGGGTTTCACCATGTTAGCCAGGATGGTCTCGATCTCCTGACCTGGTGATCCACCCGCCTCAACCTCCCAAAGTGCTGGGATTACAGGCATGAGCCACCACGCCCGGTCGCCCTACCCCAAGTTTTTAGTCATGTCCCTTTTCTCTGCCTTCTATGGACTCTATGACTCTGTTTAGGCGATCTCAGACAGTTAGAATTTGATTACTCTGTTTCCTCTATCTGGCATATTCTTTTACCTTCTCCATCTAACAAACTCCTTCTTAGCTTTTCAGGCTCAACTCCAATATCACCTATGTTGCAAAGCTTCTCCCTATCCCCATAATTTACTCCTAGAACACTGAGTCACTCCTTCCTTTATGCTCCAAATCTCACTTCCTATGTGATTATTTCTACCAAATTGTATTTTCTTAATTCTATAGATATATGCATTTCCTACTGTACTGTGACCTTCATATTATCAGAGGTGGCCAAGATAAGTAAGACCCAGTCATTTCTAAATAAATGTTTGTTGAATATGGAAATAGATTATTTAGTAATTCATGTTGAAGAAGCAGGCACCACTTCAGACACAGAGTTTGGACCTGGGATTAGTTTGAAGTTTTCGACCATGCTTGACAAATCATACCAAACGTTGGTGACTCCTTTTATCCATGAAATGGGAGTAGAAGGTCAATAATGATGTTTTGGAAATATTTATGTCAATAGATACAGGATAACATATTGCAAAGAATACTGAATTAGGAATTAAAAACCCTAGATTAGAATAACAGCCTCGTTATTAACTTCTTAAATGTCACTGGCCAAATTTGCTGTGATCTAAGGGTCTCAGTGTTCTTAGCAAGACGATGTTAAAACAGACTATCTCTTAGATCACTTACTTGCAGCATTAACATTTTATGAGTCTAAAAAAGCAAACCACAACCTTACATTCTGGGCTGGTTTCCTGACCTGGTTTGGCAAAGACAAATGGAGATATGAAAACTACTGCATCTCAATGAGAAATGCATCTTTTTATGTTAGGGCCTTCAGGCAGGAGGTGGTGGAGAAGTAACATTTTGTAACATTTATCTGGGACTCCATAAAGATACCTCAATTGTGTGAAACTCTGGCATTAGTGAGTAGTTTCCCAGAAGAGCTTTTATGAGACTCTCTTGAGTCAAAGATCTTCTGCAAGATCGTCCAGAATTATGACTCAAGTCTGGTAAGTTAATAGGAGGGTCAAGAAGCCAAAAGGCCATGGTTGGGAATCAAGATCTTAAGTCTGGACCAAATCCCAAAGCTGGCCCCCATCCTTAAGAGCATATAACAGTAAATCAAGTGTTCTTTCTTAAAGAGAATGGGCAGAGTGAATCTTTTATCTGTGTGTGCTGGAATATTTCTCTCATGACAAAAAAAAAAAAAAAAAAAAACCTTCTGGTATAAAGAAAAGGATACCAGACCATTTCAAGTAGCTGTGTCAGTCCCCTTGAGAAAGTCATAATTTCTCTAGGCCTCCATTTCTGCATCTGTGCAATGGTAACAGCCTTCTCTTTTACTTGTTTGAGTTGTTGACAGAAACAGGTGAATCTTTGTATGTGAAAGCACTTTGCAGTTTGTGAGGTGAAAGTACTATTGGAGGGGTGGGCCACAATTAGAAAAATAAAAGGAAATTATATCTTCTTTTCAACTCTTGGTTCATTATATTCCTAAAGCTGATGGGCTTCTCTCTTGGAGGTGACTGATTTGGAACTTAAACTTGAGTTTCTTGATCTTTGAAGAAGGAGGCACAGAATTCAGAAACCCAGAATATTCAGATATGGTACTATATCCCTAAAATTATAGTGACTACTAAAAATCAACAATCAGTAGAAAGGAAGATAGCAAACATCCATTAACAAATACATTTTATGTTCTGCCAGACATTGATTCCAGAAGAATGTAAAAATAAATATTCATTATATATTTCAACCCAAATATATACCCATATCACGTCAGAGAAAGTGGGAACCTGTGATGGACCCCTTTATTTCATTTGGCTTCCCTCACCAAATCCTCACCTGGTGTGACTACATTTCTTTAGTCATGACCACCTGTCTTTGTGAGATCTCCCCTAACAGAGCACCACAGACTGAATGGTATAGGCAACAGAACTTTATTGTCTCGTGGTTTTGGGGACTGGAAGTCTGTGATGGGTGTTGGCAGGACCATGCTCTCTCTTAAGGTGCTAGCAAAGGATCTCCTGGAGGCATCTCTCTGAGCTTCTGGTGGTTCCCTGGCTTGTGGCAGGAAACTCCTATCTTTACATGGTGTTCTGTTCCCTGGGAGTGCATTTGTATCCAAACTTCTCTTTCTTATAAGGACACTAGTCATATTGGATTAGGGGCCCACCTTTTCCTATCTCAACTAATGACCCCCTAATCAAATAAAACCATATTCTGAGGTACTAGGGTTAGGACCTTAACATATACATTTTTGGGGTGCCACAATTTAACCCATAATACTGCCTGTCTCTATCAAAGAGAAACCACGTCTCTTTGGACTCTCTATCATCACCTTATACTGTCATGGGTGTGGAATCCATTGTACCCATTTGATCTCTCTCCTAGTTCCCCTTGCCCTCCCTGTCCTTAGACGTAGAGAGCTTGTTTGGAGGTGCTAGCAGGGGAGCACAGCTACTCATATACCTTGACAGAGGCACAGTCCTCCTCTCTTGGAGAAAGTTGTCCTCTTTGACTGAGCTTGCAGCTTCTGGAAAGATACACATGGAGCAGTGAGGGAGAAAGCAGACACATCCTGGCCAGCCAGATCAGCCAAATCAACCCTGGCAATCAGTGGAGTGACAGATGTCAGAGCCTGATAACTCTCACATCCTAGAGTTAGATTATTAATTCACTGGAGCTTATACTAAATAGGATAAGGAAATAGATAATGAGTCCTACAAAGGGAGAGAGAAAAAGAATGAAGTATTATTTGAGGTCGACAAGAGGACATGTTACTGACCGTATTGATTTTCTGTCAGAAAATTTCTAGCGAATTAATATAATACACATGTCTCCTTTCTTTCTCTGTCTTGATTTACATGGCCCCCTTCTATAATTCTAGTTTGGACAGGGGAGGAAAGTGGAGAACATTTCTTGCCACATTCTCACTACTTTATATTATCTGTGTATATAAGATAAATGAGGAAGAGAATCACCACTGTGTATTCTTTGCAGCATAATTCAGTGGTTTTTTCATTGGGGTTGATTTTATTCCCCGAAGGACATATGGGTATGTCTAGAGCTAATTTGGCTGTCACAAATGAGGGAGGGATGCATCTAGTGGTATAGGACAGGGATGCTGCTAAATACTCTGCAATGTACAGCACAACAAAGGATCATCTAGCCCAAAAAGTCAATAGTGGTAAAACTAAGAAAACCTGGCCTAGGTATGTAATTGTACCCTTCACAATGGCTATAAAAAAGAATTTCAAATGCTTCTCTACTAAGTTGAGATCTTTTAGCTATTGAATCATTTTAGTGTTTTACCTTCATATCCTTTGTAGAGACCACTAAGAAATAACCTTTAGGACTCAGAGCCACCTGTTATCTCCCACCATGGGCATGTGTTCTGTTGCCTCCATATATAAAAATGGGCAAAAGATTAGTCAATCTTGAGCTTCCTTTTAGTTCTTGAAGTCAGTGAATTTCTAGTTTTAGAAATAATGTCACTTTCAATAACTGTATTTAAAAATTCAGCAATATCAGCATTGTCTTTCCACATTAGATTTGTAATATTTTAAATGGCCAATAATCTTTAAGAAGTAATATTGTCAAAAGTTTTTGACTTTGCAAATACGTCACTTATTAGGTTACCTATTGCTCATTGGCATGAAGATAGATTCAGACAACAAAGACATACTTAGTATATAAAGTCAGTTCCACTAGCAATCTCCTATAAATGAGATTAGCTTAGGGGAGGAACTATTTTTTTCTTGTTATATAGGAACTTTCTATTCTGATTGAGGATGTAACCCCTGAGTTCCTTCTATGTGTCAGATACTTTAGATGCATTTCTTCATTTAGTTACCACCACAGGTCTATGTGGACAGTACTATTATTATTCTTAGGAAACTGAGGTCAGAGAAGGTAAACAACTTACCTCCTCTGATCACATGGCTAATAAGTGGTAAAGTCATAATGTTAGTCTAGGTTTGTCTGACTTTAGGGTCTCAAACTTTGGATGAGAATTCAGTTAATTAACTTAGTGTTTATTGATGAATACTTTAAGAGACAGAAAATTAGGAAGTGATTTTAGAAAGCGCTGTTGGCCCTTTGTATTCAGGGGTTTTGCATCCATAGATTCAATCAACCAAGGTTAAAAAATATTATTAAAAACAATAAAAATAACAATACAGCAATAAAAAATAATAAAAATAAAAAACTGTACAACTATTTACATAGGATTTACATTGTATTAGATGCATTAAAAGTAATCTAGGGATGATTTAAAATATGCAGGAGAATATGCACAGGTTATATGCAAATACTATGCCATTTTATATAAGGAACTTGAGCATCTGCAGAGTTTGTTATCCACAAGGGATACTGGAATACCTCGTGGACACCAAAGAATGGCTGTATGATGATAAATAAATACTTAAACAAATTATAATACATCCATAGTATGTATTACTATGTAGCTATCAAAACTTATATTTTAGAGTAATAAAAATAAGAATATAAATACCATGTATTTATAATGCCAGGCATATGAAAATGTTCATAATGTGTTGATAAGTGAAAAAAGCAGAATGGAGATAAAATGTGTAGTGTGATTTCAATTTTAAAAAATAATTACATGTGTTATACATAACTTGTGTATGTGAAAAATACTAGTATAGTGTATACACCAAAATATTAAGAGTAATTATGTCTGAATGGCAATATTCTGGGTCATTTTTATTGATGCTTTTCTGTAGTTACCATACTTAAACTTACATACATTTTTGTAATTGGATACACTGTTTTTCATGTGTCTATATCTATGTACATGACTAATGCACATTTATGTCCATGCCCATATCTCTGTCTTATCTAGTTCATCAACTCTCTGACTATGGAGGTGAACATTTTTTCTTATCTATCTGGAATCATTTTCCTTTCCCCCCTTTTTATAGTATTTGGATCCATCTGTCTCTTTTTTTAAGTTTCACCTTTTAAAAATATATATTTTTTATTAATTTCAATAGCTTTTGGGGTACAAGTGGGTTTTGGTTACATGGATGAATTGTATAGTGAAGTCTGAGATTTTAGTGCACCTGTCACCTGAGTAGTGGGTGCACAACTCAATACGTAATGTTTTATCCCTCATGTCCCTCCCACCCTCCCTCTTCTGAGTCTCTACAGTTCATTATATCAGTCTGCATGCTTTCGTGTACCCACAGCTTAGCTTCCACTTACAAGTGAGAACATACAGTATTTGATTTTCTATTCCTGAGTTACTTCATTTAGAATAATGACCTCCAGCTCCATCCAAGTTGCTGCAAAAGACATTATTTCAGTTTTTTTTTTTTATGGCTGAGTAGTATTCCATGGTGTATATATATGCCAAATTTTCTTTATCTACTCACTGTCAATGGGCACTTAAGTTGGTTCTGTTACCGATGGAGGGTGTCCAGGTTCTTGGCGTTTTGAACAAAGAATTGGACAAAATGCATAAATAAAGCAAAGAAATAATGAAACAACAAATGCAGAGTGTTAATGAAAACAAAAGCACATTCCACAGGGTTGGAGTGGGCCTGAGCAAGTGGCTCAAGAACTCAGTTACAGAATTTTCTGGGGTTTAAATACCCTATAGAGGCTTCCCATTGTTTACTTGGTATATGCCTTATGTGAATGAAGAGGTTGAAGTGAAGTTATGAAGTTATTTACTTGGTATATACTATGCAAATGAAGAGGACATTTTCCTGTCATAGATGAAGCAGAGTTACAGACTTATTTACTCAGTCATGGAAAATTGGGGTTTTTCTGTTTGATTTAGTTCTAGGAAGTCCTTAGATTCCCTGTGCCAGATCCTATTCTTCTGCCTCAGTTCCATAGCTTTGCAGTTGTGAATTGTGAAGTGATAAACACACATGTACAGCTGTGTTTTTGATATAAAGACTTCTTTTCCTTTGAGTAGACACCCAATAGTGGGATTGCTGGATCTAATGGTAGATCTACTTTTAGTTCTTTAAGAACTCTCCATACTGTTGCCCTAGAGGTAGAGTAGGGATTGTACTAATTTACATTCCCACCAGCAGTGTGTAAGCATTCCTGTTTTTACCAAACCATTCCAACATGTATCGTGTTTTGACATTTTATTATAGATCCATATATCTCTTAATTTAAGAGATCCACGTATTTCTTAATTAGTCCATTTATCACTGGGGAAGTTAAACCCATCCAAGCTCCATGGGGAAGTTTTGATGGTCAAAGTCAGTCAGGGTAATCCATTCAGTCTTGTGGAGTTATTGGTTCAGGTAATGTAGACCAAAGGCAGCTAGCTCTTGGAATTATGATACACAGGATTTGGGTCCCAATTGGGCATACATGACTCAATTTAAGCCAGTTAGTTGAAAACTGAGGATTTATCAAGGGCACTGAGGTAAGAATCTTGCTTATTATTCTCAGACAGTTAAGAAAAGAGAAGACATGGTGTTTGAATGTGAACACCCTGGAATTGCTATAGGCAATTCATGGGGGTTTATCTGCCTTTGGATGAAACTGAACCCACAGCAAAGGTGAGAGTAGAGTAACAGACACACACACATGCACACATGCACATAAATGCATGTCCTTGGTGATATTGTTAAATCTCTCAGTCAAACCAACCCTGAATCAATTGCGAGTGTGGAGAAATGAGAACTGTAAATCAGTGAAGCCATTACAAAAAACAGTATAAAGATTCCTTTAAAAATTAAAAATAAAATTACCATACAACTGAACAATCCCACTTATAGGTTTATATCCAAAGGAAATGGAATCAGTAGGTCAAAGAGAGGTCTGCACCCCCATATATTTTGCAGCATTATTCACAACAGCCAAGATATAAAAATAGCCTAAGTATCCACTGATCATCTAAGAATGGATAAAGAAAATGTGGTGTATGTGTGTGTGTGTGTGTGTATGTGTACAATAAAATATTATTCAGTCATGAAAAGAAGGAAATCCTTTCATTTGTGACAACATGGATGGAACTGGAGGAAATTTTGCTAACTAAAATAAGATAGACCCAGAAAGATATACATTGTATGATCTCATTTACATATGTTGAGTCTAAAAAGGTGAAATTCACAGAAGCAGAGAGTAGAAGGGTGGTGACCAGGGGTGGAAATGGGGAAAAGGGGTGCTGTCCAAGGGTGCAAAGTTTCAGTTAAGTTCTGAGCATTTAATGTACATCATGGTGACTATAGTTAATAATACTGTGCTGTTTAGTTGAAATTTGATGAGAGGGTATTTTAAGTGTCCTCATCAGCACATATACAAAATGGTGACTATGAATGATGATAGACGTGTTGATTAATTGGATTGTCATTATCAGGACATGATGTACACATGTATCAATCATCACATTGTATACCTCGAATATATAAAATTTTCACTTGTCAATTAAATATTTAAAAATGAAAAAAGAATCCAAGTATTAAAAAATAGCCCTACATCTTATTTCTGGACTTTTAATTAAGTGAAGCAAATAAAATTTCCTGTGTGTTTTAAGTCAGTTTGAGGTTTTTTTTCTCTTTTCAAACAAAAAGAGTTATGACAAACATAACAGAAAAGTTAGAAGCCCAACACACAGGCCAACAAATGTCTCAATTCAGTGGTTTTATAAAATGAGCTACCCCTACAATACTGTTAATTTCATCATTTCCAGAATGCCACATTGAAATATTCTAAATTCATAAGCTGGATATTCATTAAGATGAAATAATAATCATGAGCCTGACACAAAGTCATCTCTTAATTGTTTTATTTTCTTTGCCTTCTCTATAATTTGAAATACTCGGCAAACAAGCCAAGTTGAAGAAAAACAGGAGAGGTAATAATTCTTAGGCACCTATGAGGGCATAAAAGTCACTTTAATCCCATCTCCTTTTATTGCCACAGCAATCCTCTATAGTGGCAATTAAAACTTCTATTTTACAAATATGAAAACTGTGGCTCAAATAAATTATGTAATTTTTACAAAATTTAAGATTGGACTTGTGTTTCTCTTTGCACCATAACCAAAATCCCTCCTGGTATACCGCATTTGTTTTTGATTAAGAGAGGAAAATGTGAACTGTCAATAGTCTCCAAGAAAATAATTACAGGTATACCCAAACTAACGCAATAAAGTGAACATTGTAATAAAGTGAGTCACACAAATTTGATTTTCCAGTGCATACAAAAGTTATGTTTACACTACACTGTAGTCTACTAAGTGTGCAATAACATTATGTCTAAAAATAATGGAGGTACCTTTATTTTAAAATATTTTGTTCCTAAAAATGCTAACAATCATCGGAGCCTTCAGCAAGTCATAATCTGTTTGCTGGTGGAGGGTCTTGCCTCACTGTTGATAGCTGATGACTGATCAGAATGGTGCTTGCTAAAGTTTGAAGTGGCTGTGGCAATTTCTTAAAATATCAAAACAATGATGTCTGCTGCATTAATTTATTCTTCTTTTCACAAAAGACTTATCTGAAGCATGTGATGCTTTTTGATAGCATTTTACCCATAGTAGAACTTCTCTCAAAACTGGTCAATCCTCTGAAACCCTGATGCTGCTTTATCAACTAAATTGAGGTAATATTCTAAACTCTGTTGTCATTTTGACACGCTCATAGCATTTTCATCAAGAGTAGATTCCCTCTCAAAAAAATCACTTTCTTTGCTTATTCATAAGAAGTAACTTCTCATTCATTAAATTTTTATCATGAGGTTGCAGCAATTCAGTCACATCTTCAGACTCCAATTCTAATTCTAGTTCTCTTGCTATTTTCATCAAATCTGCAGTGACTTTCTCCACTGAAGTCTTGAACCCCTTAAATTCATCCATGAGGGTTGGAATCTACTTCTTCGAAACTCCTATTGATATTGATATTTTGACCTTTTCCCATGAATCACCAATGTACTTGATGACATATTGAATACTAAATCCTTTCCAGAAGATTTTCAATTTACTTTGCCCAGATCCACGAGAGGAATCACTATTTATGGCAGCTATAGCCTTTTGAAGTGAATTTCTTCAATAATAAGATTTGAAAGTCAAAATTATTCCTTGATCCATGGGCTGAAGAATGGACATTATGTTAGTAGGCATGAAAACAACATTAATCTCCTTGTACATCTCCATCAGTGTTCTTGGAGGATGAGATGCATTGTCATTACAAAGTAATATTTTGGGAGGAATCTTTTAAAATTAATGGTAGGTCTGAACAGTGGGCTTAAAATATCCAGTAAACCATGCTGAAACAGATGTGGAGTCATCCAGGCTTCATTGGTCCATCTATACAGTTACGTGGAGCAAATTTAGCATAATTCTTAAGGGCTCTAGGATTTTCAGATTGGTGAATGAGCAGTGGCTTCAAGTCAAAGTCACCAGCTGCATTATTTGCTAATGAGAGAGTCAGCCCGTCCTTGGAAGTTTTGAAGCCAGGCACTATTTTTTCTCTACCTATGAACGTCCTAGATGGCATCTTCTTTTGATAGAAGGCTGTTATGTCTACATTGTAAATCTGTTAATGTAGCCACTTTTATCAATTAGCTCAGCTGGATCTTCTGGATCACTTGCTGCACCTTCTTCATCAGCCCTTGTGGCTTCAATTTGCATTTTTATGCTATGGAGACAGCGTCTTTCCTTAAACCTCATCAGCCAACCTCTGCTAGCTTCAAACTTTTCTCCTGCAGCTTTGTCACCTTTCTTATTCTTTGTAGAACTGAAGAGCATTTGGCCTTTGCTCTGGATAAGGCTTTGGCTTAAGGGTATGTTGTGGCTGGTTTGATCTTCCATCCAGACTACTAAAACTTTCTCCATATTAGCAATAAGGCTGTTTTGCTTTCTTATGAATCATGTGATCACTGGAGCAGCACTTTTGATTTTCTTCAAAAACTTTTTCTATGCATTCACCATTTGGCTGTTTGACACAAAAGCCCTAGCTTTTGACTTATCTCAGCTTTCCTCACTAACCTTAATCATTTCTAGTTTTTTATTTACAGTGAGAGATGCATGACTCTTCCTTTTACCTGAACACTTAGAGTTCATTGTAGGGTTATTAATTGGTCTAATTTCAATATTGTTGTGTCTCAGGGAATAGGGAGGCCCAAGGAGAGGGAGAGAGATGGTGGAACAGTCAGAACACAACCAGTACTTATCAATAAGTTCACTCTCTTATATGGAAGTGATTTGTGGTGCTCCAAAGAATTGTAAGAGTAATATCAAAGATAACTGATCATAGATCACCATATGATATGGTTTGGATCTGTGTCCCTCCTAAATCTCATGTCGAATTGTAATCCCCGGTGTTGGAGATGGGGCCTGGTGGGAAATGATCCAATTGTGGGGCAGTTTCTCATGGTTTAACACTATTCCCCTTGGTGTTGTCATGACAATAGTGAGTCAGGGAGTTATTGAGAGATCTGGTTGTTTAAAAGTGTTTGGCACCGCCCCCTTCCCCCTGCTCTGGCCATGTAAGACATACCTGCTTCCCCTTTGCCTTCTGCCATGATTGTAAGTTTCATGAGCTCTCCCCAGAAGCCCAGCAGACGCCAGCATCATGCTTTCTGTAAAGCCTGCAAAACTGTGAGCAAACTAAACCCCTTTTCTTTATAAATCACTCAGTCTCAGGTATTCCTTCATAGCAATGTGATAATAAACTAATACACCATAACAGATATAATAGTAATACAAGTTTGAAATATTGTGAGAACTACCACAATGTGACACAGAGACATAATGCAAACACGTGTTGTTGGAGAATGGTGCCCATAGACTCGCTTGGCACAGGGTTGCCACAATCTTTCAATTTGTAAAACATCTGATACCTGCAAAGCACAATAAAGCAAAGCACAATAAAACAAAGTATGCCCATATATTCTTTAAGTATTTTTCTGTTATCCAAAAATTGCCTAGAAGAAAGGTACTGGCAATAGCTAGTAGATTTTCCCGCATAACTAGCCTAAAGTTATTTTTAATCATTATAACATTTGCTCCTGTTTAAAATGTTACTTTTAGTATAGTTAAAAGTAGTTTAGTCTTTTACATAGAATATAAATAGTTAAAATTAACTCACATATATTCATTCGTATATTATAATTCCAGCTCTGATACTTATTAGTTGGTTAGTTGTTAGTTAAATGGTAAAAAGTAAAAATAATGACAATAACCTCATTCTGAGTTTTTTTTTTTTGGAAAAAAACATCATTTGAAAGTACCTAACACAGAGCTCAACATATGGAAAGCACTCAATGAATATTTAAAAGAACTATTAAAACAGTGGAGAATAAAAAATATAATGAGGTTTCATTGTGTGAAAAATTTTAAGCCTCAATTTCCTCATATGTATTAATCTTACTACCTTAGTTGGTCACAATCATTATTGCACGAGGTAATTTGAGATTCTGCAGGACACAAGTTTCCATGGAAACTTCCAATGTCCTAGTAACTTCTTAATGTTGCAACTCAAAATATGAAATCACTTGGAATGGATGGAAAGTTTCCCTGAAATTGCATATCTTTTTTTTCATTTATGAATTTATTTACTTTAAACAAAGTACCAACTGTATATGCCTGGAATGCTATGTCTGCTACCCTTTATCTATTCAAAGCATGAGATTCTTTAGAAGTTTTCTGTGTTCCCTCAATTTATAATTTCTTTCTTTGATCTATTACATATTTTTTTTAAAATGCTTATTTCCTCATGCCTGCCATGGATGATTATTTAACTCTTCATGCATTTATCCAATCACTTCTTTATTAAAAGATATGTATTGATTACTTAATTGTGCAGGGTTCTCTGCGTGGGGAAAAGCTGAACTATGAATGATATGCACTTGCTTGGATATTATTTTTGTCTACTCAGTTTGGGACATTTGTGGCTATTTTGTAACCACAAGAGATGTTAGCCTAAATAAGAAGCCAAAACAGAGAGGAAGGCCGAGCGAAGAGCACCACGGAGTAATGCAAGGAAGGCCATTGCATTCAGCCATCTCTGAAATCCGGCTTACTTCTCAATGTCTTCCCGGGAGCTTCACAAACCATTTCTGTATTATTTAAGCTAACTTCAGTTTGGTTATTTGGGCTATTTGTAGCCCAAGGTATTTTAATTGATATACCTATTCTTATCTTTCATGTGAGAGTCTAAGTCCCTGAAGAATAAGGAATAGTTCATGAGTTTACATTGGTATACAATGGTTTACATTGATTAGCAGTTTTGAACTTACGGTAGATATCCAGAATTTGAACCCAGATATTTCTGATTTCATATTGCAGGAATTCCCTTTGCATTAAAAATTAATAATTCTTGGTGTTTTTAAGGTCATGCATCTTTCAACAACTGAATCTGAGAAAGGTATTGACTCTCTCTCTTTCTCTCTCTCTCTCTCTCTGTGTGTGTGTGTCTATATATATATACTTTTACATGCAACAAACCAAATATTTATGTGAAATTTCAGGATTTTGTAATTCTCTCTGAAGCTACTCATTCACTCAAAGCTCTATGCTAAGAATTCCTTTCTAAGTGATGATTTCTGTCTAGAAATTTACATTGGCTCATTCTCCATGATCCTCTTTAAAGCCCAAATAATATGAAATATGACCTTCCAAACTTGTGCAAAAATGAGAATTGTTTTTTACTTACTGGTTGTCAACATTATTTACACCCATTGTCTGCTATTAATTTGAGAGACAGGTCACTACTTTAGTGCTTAATACTTAATAAAATGATTTCTTTAATAAAGGGGGGAATTCCTTAAAATTTAAAATGACCATAATTTAAAAAATATTTTCTTTTTCATAAATCCTGATATTAATAACAACAATAATAATAATGACAGCAATGAATATTTGCATAGTGGGTTTCAGTTTTCAGAGTTTTTGTCTAATTTATTCCATTCTCAACAGCCTTGTGAGGTAGAAAGAGTGGATATTTGTTAATTTATGGCTATCTAGCATCCATTAATTTGAGGGACCTAACTAGCCCCTGTTTTGTACATTCTCGGTGGGACTATAAATCAATGCCCACTGCCCTTTCGATAGAGAACTAGAGGTCCCTGAAGGCTAGTACACTCTCCTCCCTCCAGACTCTTTCTCTCACTGCTTCAAAGAAGTCCAGGGGTTTTTGATCTATGCTGAGTCAATTACACTCTTCTCCCAGAACTTTGCGTGTGGAATCAAGTGACTCACAACAGAGAAAAATGGAGTCCTTCATTTTAGGTATGGCACTCTAATGAGATGATAGACTGGCTCTTGTTGTGGGGATCCTATTTTGATTTTTGACTCTGATTTTTGCTTTGTTTCTAAGCTTGGATACTAGCCTATCAATTTATTTTGTGAGATCTTTGTCAGCACTCCAATACATTCCCTTTTTTTTTTTTTTTCTTAAGTTAACTAGATTCAGACTGGGCTACTGCCAGGAAAGAGAGCTCATAATGGAGAAAACATAGACTTTTCATCACCATATTATGTCTGAGAATATGGAGTTGCAATTAAACAATAAAAAAGCCAGACATGCCCAGTGCCATGGCTCATGCCTGTAATCTCAGCACTTTGGGAGACCGAGGCGGATGGATCACTTTAAGTTAGAGTTTCGAGACTAGCTTGGCCAACATGCCAAAACCCCGTCTCTACTAAAAACACAAAACATTAGCCAGGCATGGTGGCACGCACCTGTGATCCTGGCTACTCAGGTGGCTGAGGCATGAGAATTGCTTGAACCTGGGAGGCGGAGGTTGCAGTGAACTGAGATTGCCACCAATGAACTGGGCGACAGTGAGACCAGTGAGACAAATGTAATCTTTTTAGCCAGATAAATATGCCCAGATAAGTGTATTATTTACAAATTTTCTCAAAGGAAGTCCATCTGTGTAAACAACACCCAGGTCATGAAACAGAACAGTATCAACACCAAAAATGAGAATTATTTTCATAAAGAAAAGAGAATAGATACTTGGCAGGAACCAGTAGCCTCTGCAATAAACCCCAAACCACACTGCCCCACTAATTTGCTTGATACTTAATTTAAGCAACTGCTTCTTCTTCTAACAGAAACATCATTCAATCAACATTTTCATCATTACAACTCCAATGACAAGTTCAGTGAGCAGCACAGAAAACATGCTTACTAAATATATTGAATAATTGATTGAAGAAATGAGTCTCTCCAACTCTCCAAAAGCTGAAATATTAAATTAATCACTTAGTACCTGAATTTACAAAAAAAATTTTATAAAACAGTAGAAGTTGTACGAAAATAAAGGTTAAAAGTTATTTCAAATTTCAGTTCATATATTTTGTTATGGTTATTGCTGAGTAATTAGTTTCTAGGATTCAGGCACTGAGGAATTTATATACATTATGTCATTTAATTTGCAAAGCAAAGTGGGTAGTTTTATCCATATTGAAAACTGAGGCTTAGTGGGATTAAGTGGTTTATTAAAAGTTATCCAATTAGTAACATTTTCCTACAGTTTATGTTCCTATGTCACGTCTCTGCATATAATTCTTGTCTCTTTTCTTTACCTTCTGCCTATAAGAACTCTTTCTCATGATGCTACTGAGTCCAGGCCCATTTTGTTTTTCTCTGAACCCCTGATACTTGTTATATTCTGGGTCTTTTCATACACACTTTGTTTCCCATCTTACATCTCCATGTATGCTAATTTCCATTTGCTAATTTCCATTTGGCCTTCAGGCCTCTGCTTAGATGTCAGTTCCTCTAGGAATCCTGGCCTTCCCTCTTGTGTCAATTCCTTCTCCTTTATAGTCCCACCTTGTGTCATGTCTCATCAAAGCACTTCTCAGCTGTATTATGATGCCAGCTTTCTTGTTCAATATACCCTGGGTGACAAGCTTGAGAGGAGGGTCCTAGCTCATCCACTGCTTGATCCTTAAGCACACAGTAGCCACTTGGAAATACATGTTGGATGATTGAATGAATGAATGAAGTATAGCGCTATGATTCAAAGCAACATCTGGGCAATTCCAAAGCTTGTTTGTCTGACCTACTGATACACAGTGTCACTTTAGAGCTCCTTGTCAGCAAGAGATAGACTTATCACAACACATAAATTCCAAGATGGGCTGTATCTTCTCCAGAAGAGCATTCACTCACCGGATTTTCCCACAGAATATGACTATCCCCTAAGCTATGAAATGGTTTCTTTCACTCTGTATCTCCCAGCTTGACACATATGACCACAAAAGGTTCCTTTTTGTAATGTTTATCATGATGCCTCTTTTTATTACCTTCTAATTGCAAGCAGTAGCTCCTTTTTGAGCCATGAGAATTCAAACAGGCATTGGTGAGGCCCATCATCCCTAAATGGTGTGTGTCACAGCAGAGTACTGATTGCTTCCTCGCTCAAATACTGGAGATCTGGACACTGACAAATATCCTGTGGGGAGAATGTTCAGTGCCAGCTTCTGGGAATAGATCACTTGTTCACCAAAGTGTTTTTCATCTTTAGTTCTTTGGATTCTGTGAACTGTGTAGCCTGGGCTTTGATTTGATGTTTAGGGTAGTGAACTCAATAAATAAAGACTATTTCCCACTCTTATTGTTTCATTTCCAGTGCAGCCCTGGCCAGACAGGGCAGAAGCCATTTATTGTGAATGCAAAGCTGTGACTATGGCTGCCTGAACAGTGTGATATACGTTCTCTATCTCTGCTTTTATAAGGCAGCTGTTTCTTGGAGGATCAAGCTCAGGTATCGGCAGTGTGAATTATGAGTCCTAATCAACTTGGTCATGCTTTGTGGCCTGGGAAAAGCCAGAATGTTTCCCTTTTATGATTTGAGAGTGCACTTTTTGCAGCCTGTGGAGCAATTAGTCAATCTTTGAAATGGATACGCTGTAAATGCAGCATATCCTTGGAGAGCCACTGGGATAGCTTACTATGGGAGGGGAGGCCATAAGGTGATCCCCACAACAAATGCCCTAGCTTTGGCTAAAAGATCCGCAAGACAATGGAAAATATGACTTTAAGAGAAAGAAAACGAAACTTCCAGACAGTCAGGAACATCGACATATTTATAGATGCCTTCCCCACATTAAATCACTAACTTGTCAAAGAGATTTTACAGCATGAAGACTAAAGGTTAAAAAGGAGCCTGCTATTTACTTTATAATTTAAAAGTTATTTACATAACTTTATACATAGTTCAAACTTTCAAATATTTCTCTAATTGTCACATCGATTTGTCAGGCTTAACATTATGTTTGTGTAAGGAAATGATGATCTCCTGAAAGGGTGGAGGAAGACCAGAAATCAAATATCCCTCAGGTTTAGATGAGAACTGTAGCCAAGGGAAGTGGGAGCTTTTGTCCTTGGCATGATTATTTCTACCCTGTGCATATTTTTAAAAAGGCATACTGAGGTGGCATTCACGTAACATAAAATTAACCATTATAAAGTGAACAATTCAATGACATTTAGTACATTCATAACGTTGTACAAACACCATGTCTCTCTAGCTCGAAAATATTTTTGTTACTCCAAAAGAAAACTTCAAAACGGTTAAGCAGTTACTCCCTTTCCCCCTTTCCCATACCCTGTGACAATCACTAATCTGCTTTCTGTTTGTATGGATTTACCTATTTTAGATATTTCATATAAATGAAATGATATACTGTGTGACTGTGTCCAGCTTCTTTCCTGTATACAATAAAGAAACCAGAATTAGGTAACATAACATCAGGTGAAAAGATAACTTGGTTCCAGAACTGTTGTTCTAGGAACCCCAGATGGGCACTTATTTGAGATAGGTACTGAAAATATGGAAACAAACATTATAAATATACTACAAAGCTATAGTAATGAAAACAGCATGATACTGGCATTAAAAACAGACACATAGACCAATAGAAAGCCCAGAAGAAAATTCACATATTTATGATCACTTGATTGTTAACAAAGGCACCAAAAACACACAATGGGGAAAGAAAAGTGTCCTTGATAAATTGCTATGGGAAAATTGGATATCTGAAGAAGAAAGAGATTTTTATATTTATCTCAACACCATATACAGAAATCAACTCAAAATGAATTAAAGACTTAAATTTAAGACCTAAAATTGTAAAACTACTAGAAAGGGGGAAAAAAGGGGAAAATTTCTATGACATTGGTCTCGGCAATAATTTCTTAGGGCCTAAAAAGCACAGGCAGCCAAAGCTCTTCTACTTAATCCATTTTTTCACAGCACCTTGCATTATTCTGGGTTAAGTATGTATGTGTGGAAGGACTTGCCAATAGTCTTGCATATGTCAATTAACAGTTGTTTATTCAGTACTCATAGATTCTCCTGCATGTTTTTATCTTTGCTAAACAGCATAAGTGTACAATTTACAATTTTAGATCAAACTACACTCTCCTGAGCAGCCTCATATAAAACAAATCTAATTAGTAATAGAGAGAAAACCAGTATTTAATAAATCACTTTTGTAGAACAATCATTTAATTTATTTGCTAAATTACTCCAGTAACAATCTGCTTCTGGGTGGAAAAAAGCAAAAAAAATTTAAAAGTATTACTGCTCTCAGTAAATAGAACCATTATATATCCAATTTCTAAATCTAAACTTAAATATCCCTGAGCCTTCCCTTTCCTTCAGTTTCAACATCCAATCAACTGCCAATTCTCCTTTTCAAGTCCTTGAACATTCTTTATTACACTGATGTGTCTCTAATACACTGCCATTCAATGTTCCATCGTTTCCTTTCTGGGACACAAAACAGCCTCCTAGTTTGTCTACTAATTTTAATCTTGATCCCCACTAATCCACTTTTCCCCAGCCTTTGGAGTACTCTTTACACACACACAGACACACACACACACACCCCACACACACCACATTCATATACTACCCTATTAAAAACCTTCAAAATTTTGCTGCCTTTGAAATAAATCTGAACTTACAGAAACTGACTAGCATACAATTCTAGCAGTATTTCTCTCCACTCCCAATCGTTCATGTCTTCCCTGTTATGTTCCATCTATTCAGAACTTCCTTAGGGTCCTGACAGTACCCTGCCTTTTTCTCCTTCTTAGGCTTTAGTTTTTATTGCTTCCTTTGCCTGAAATGTGCCCTTCCCTAATCCTTTTTCGCTTAGATTCTCCTTCGTGTATTTCAGGACTTAGCTTAGATACTACTTTATCTAGGAAGTCTTCCTTCCACCTCTCAGCTCTCCAGGGCCTGCACTCTGAACCCTTCCTCAGTTCATGAAGCACCCTGGAATCAGACTTTTAATTGCCAGTTTAGGTACTTTTCCGTAAAGTGTGCAATGCTGGAAGACAGGGATTATGGCTCATTTGTTATTGATTCCCCAGGCTTAATGTAAGTTAAGGCCGGGCAGTTTATTGATGGAGCATGGGATATTGGTAAGGTTTAACTGGTCTTAAGAGGCCAGAGACTAAAGGTTTACTACATAAGGCCACATCATTTTATACACTTCTTGATCAGTTAGATGAAATAATGCCGATCTAGGCTTAAAAGACTAAATGTCAGAACGCTTTTGCTCAGCTGTTCTGGAAGAAGCAGAGACTGAGTAGTAATAGTTTCGGTCATTGTCTCCATTGAGACTAGTAAGACTATCGCCTCCCTGAAATCTGGCCCTGCACACACATGCAATTATCTTTCCTTCTTGTGAAATTTTGTAAGACTTAAGAGTTACTCATATTCTGGACTGGTTTCCTGACCTCAGTTTATGAAATGAAAGCAGAGAACTGAATACAATAGCCCTACAAAGAAACTTTCCCAATGAAACAAATCTTGTGCCTTGATGGGGTGGTAGTTAAATAAGTCTGTGTGTCTGTGTGGTCACTGAATCAACCACTGGTCATTGAGTTAGGGTTTGGATGACCATCTTATAGGACTAAGACTGAGTGGTCTTACTGGCAGTCCCAACAGCCTCAAACATTTGTTACATTTTTTTCACAACCTTTGTTTAATAACTTTTGTAGAATTGGTCACTCCTACATTTGCACTAACATAGCACTTTATGCAAACAATTACTATGGTGTTATCACCATGGTATGAAGTTATCTAGGAGTAGATTTGTCTCTCTTTGAGCATAGAGATTGCTTCTCAAATTCCTCTTTATACCTCTTGTGTGTAGCACAGAACCACATACATGATAAGTAATTACAATGATTACTTTAATAGAATCAAATAGTTATCTTATGAGAGTGAAATTGTGTCTGATTTTTCTCCTCTCTCTAGTACTAGTGTAGTTTCATGAAAGGCTCTCAATTGTTGTTGATATTATTATAGAAAATGAAAAATTCCCTTGCTCCATAAACATAACACTGTTACTGATCACACACTATCCCCCAAGCTATAGGAGTGTAATAATGCTCCTTTATCAGAGATGATCCTGAGAAGAATAGCCATGATTCTACTTGTTAATATTCTGTATGATCAAAACACCATTAGGGAATACATATTATGAGTAACTCAATTAAAAACATAAAATTTACTGTGTAATTATATGTGTCTCATATATCAAATTATTGTTGAGACTGATAAACATGGTTTGAAATTAAATCAAGGACCATCTACCCTAGCAGATGCAATGACCAGAATTCAGTGTGCCTGGTCCACTTGACCGTAGCCAGGCTTGGAAGCTGTGGGTGTTGGCTTCCTTTGCAGGGAACATTTCCTTGTCTCAATTGTGCCTCTTGGTAGAGGAAAGGTTATTTTTTTGGTCACGGTGATCCCATTTTTTCTTGGAAAAGATAAAGATGCCTGTCATCTCAGGGCTTCATACTTAGGGAACACAGAGTTCTGTTCTCCCCTTGGGAATCTAAAAATGTCAATCAGAGAATGTCACATCCAGTTGGTTCAGAGGAAGGAGAATATCTTCCCACATTCTTTACTCTGACTCTGTTTCCCAGAGGATGCATTCAGTTATTTTAGTGAGTCATAAAAAAATCTCTAGAGGTATCATACTTTTCTGAGTTTGTGCTTCCCTCTACCAGCACTTTTTTTTTTTGGCTAAAGAAAATTAAGGGTGGTGGGTAGAGAAGTGGTAATGATGATTTAAAAAAAGGAGAGAGTTCAGGGACAAAAGTGTCAGTTTCAAAAGGCCATGTCATGTAATCACCACCATGCAAACATGTGGCCCTGGGCAAATCATCTAACTACTAAGAGGGTTAGTATCTTCATCAAGAAATTCAGAAAAATAAGGCCTGTTATTTGCCAAAATGTGCATTTATTATTTTTATGTACGTTTATACTTATTTTAAATGATAAAGTCTTATAGCTCACAGAAACTAGTTCAATGATGCTGAGGTGTGCTGATCTTAATGGGACCATTGGATCCACCCAGATAGGGAGAACCTTCTAGGACTAGTTAGTTCAGCTGAGCTTCTTAATCCTGATTGCAATGGGTGGTTTTACCAAAAAGGTGCCCGAGGAAGAGTTAGTGTTGCTTTCCTTTACCACTTTTTTGACTCCAAATAGACAACTACAAAGTGTCCATGCCATTGTAATAGGTTTCATTGTGTTGCTTGTTGCCAATTTTATACAAGCAATGGTTTCACATTTACATTAGTGAGAGAATTCTAATCTTTGGCAGATAGGGGCTCCATTTATATATAGCTGTGTGTCTTAGATTCTTCACCTGTCAGATTGGGCCAATAATACATGTCCTTCTTAAAGTGGAGTTGTGAGGTCAAAAAGTAAAAACGTTTTGAAAAGTGGAAAGCAGTAATTCCATGGGAATTGTTTCTATTTTGCCTTGTCGTTTAGTTTAGTACAGTGCTAGGCAACTGTTAGCCATACAGTAAGTAATTGTTCAATGACTTCAATGATTCAAAGGTAACCTCTCAATTGGATCAGAACACTCATTGTTGAATCTCCACAGATGAACAAGGCTGGCTCATTTACTTCCAGGTTTAAAGAAAGAGAGCTGCATAATTGCAAACTTCTTCCCCATAAAGGAGATGTATCTCCTAATTAAACCAATTATAGTCTTTCTTCTGGACTATGCAGGCCATTAGATAACACTTTAGTCACAATGGATACATAGCAGGGTTTTTCAGCCTTGGCACTATTGACATTTTGGGCCCAATAAGTCCTTGCTGTAGGGACTATCCTGTGCTTTGTAGGGTGCTCAGCAGCATCGCTGATCTCTACCCACTAGATGCCTGTGTAAACTCAGTACCCCCATCCACTCCCCCACAACTGTGGAAACCAAAAATACCTAAATCTCTCCTGGGGGAAGGGGTAAACTTTTCCTTGGTTGAGTAGCACTGGTAATATAGGTTGAGATACTAGAATAGTATACAAATCAACCATTAAATATTTGTTGGTTGATTAAATCACTCCTGTAACAGCTCTTTATGGATCACCTACCAGGTACCTAGTTCACTTGGCCACAGCCACGCCATACCAAAGTCTGACTTTTTTTTTTCCTAAAGACTCAGAATAAGAAGTGGAAATGCTATTTACTAAAATGTACATTATTTTACCAAGGTCTGTATTAGTCACAGTCCAGTGGATTTAAAAACATGAATAGCTATGTATAATACGAGGTAGTACAACACACACTACCGTGATCGAATTAAGAACATTGCTATGAGAATACAGATTAACTCTTGTCTTAAGGTGTGGGTGGTTTTGGAAGGATTCTCTGAGGAACATGAGTGGGATCTCATAAGTAATCATTTGTACAAATGTTCCCTGTACAATTAGATGTTTTGTTATGTTATATATTTTTAATAGCCAAGTGTTTATTAAGTTAGTTCTCCTTGAAGATGGGAATGAGTTTTGTGTTTAAAAGGTAGCAGGCAGGCTGATGGACAGGTATTGTGTTGGTGCACCACATCCTATAGCTATGAATAAAACAGATACAAACACCGCCTCCAGATGCACAGACTGCCTCCAGAATCTCTAAAGCACAGTTCTAGTCTTTAGTCCTTCCCTTACTTCAGGTACCTCTTTAAGTATGTAATTCTCTCTCATAGCCTCCGTTTTCCCAGATATGAAAGTAGGAGGTAGGATGAGATGATCCCAAAGTGTCAGCATCTGACCTCTTATTAATTAAATATTTCTTTTATCTCCCACAGTCCTAAATCACTAAGTTCTCAAGAAAAGTCAATTGCTACTTGCTTTGTGGGAATAAAATAGATTAAAAACCTCATTCTGATGCAGGTTCGTTCCAGATTCCTGGAGAATGGCACCACTTTCTTGGGGAAGATATTCTTGCGTGATTGGATATATTAATTTGAAAGTAAGAGAACTTAGAAGAAATGAGACATAAAGAATGTCAGGTTCTAAAAATATTTATTATGTAAGTGCTGAGGCTCATATCTGGGAGAATTTATATCAGTCTTATGAGATTCTATTCCTGTATAGGTGGCATAACTAAAAGTTCTTATCCCACAGCTACGAACAAGGATATCACTCTCACAGGGGATTTCTACCTATTCTATTTTTCTATGCAGCACAAAACTTGATTATTTCTTTCTCTGGAGACAACTTAATGACTACTAATAGTAAGAAAAGTAATCCATAAAGGTGATTAAAGCATAGTTTTGTAACCTAAATACTGTATAAATTCTCAAACTATTGCACACATAGTATCTACTTGTTCCTCCCAAAAACGGTATGATGTAGGTTATGCAGAGGTTATTATTTTCATTTTGTAGAAAGGAAGCTGAGATTTAGAGAAGATAATGAACACATTTGAATTTCCCCAGTAAAGAAGTTGCAGAGGCATGATTTTACTGATGTTTTCACAACATCAGGATATTGCGAAATATTCAGTAATGAATAAAATGAGTCAAAACCAAAGGTAAGCCACAGGGTAAGGGTGGATAATTGCAAAACACATGCTAACAAAGGATTAATATTCAAAATATATAAAGAACTGCTACTAGTCAATAAGTACAAAACAGACAACTCAATAGCAAAACTTGGGCAAAAAGCCTGAATAGAAACTTCATAAGAGTATATTTAAATCACTGATAAACTTAAGAAAAGTTGTAGCAAGATGGCCGAATAGAAACAGCTCCAGCCTCCAGCTCTCAGCACAAGCGACACAGAAGATGGGTGATTTCTGCATTTTCAACTGAAGTACAACTTAAGTAAACAAAGCCTCCAGGAAGCTCGAACTGGGTGGAGCCCACAGCAGCTCAAGGAGGCCTACCTGTCTCTGTAGACTCCACCTCTGGGGACAGGGCAAAGCTAAACAAAAAGCAGCAGAAACCTCTGCAGATGTAAAAGACACTGTCTGACAGCTTTGAAGACAGCAGTGGATCTCCCAACGTGGGGGTTGAGATCTGAAAACGGACAGACTGCCTGCTCAAGTGGGTCCCTGACCCCTGAGTAGCCTAACTGGGAGACATCCCCCACTAGGTGCAGACTGACATCCCCCACCTCACATGGCGGGGTACACCCCTGAGACAAAGCAAGAACCAGACAGGAACACTCACTGTTCAGCAATATTCAATCTTCTGCAGCCTCCACAACTGATACCCAGGCAAACGGTCTGAGGTGGACCTCAAGCAATCTCCAACACACCTACAGCTGAGGGTCCTGACTGTTAGAAGGAAAACTAACAAACAGTAAGGACACCCACACCAAAACCCCATCAGTACGTCACCATCATCAAAGACCAAAGGCAGATAAAACCACAAAGATGGGGAAAAAGCAGGGCAGAAAAGCTGGAAATTCAAAAAATAAGAGCGCATCTCCTCCTCCAAAGGAGTGCAGCTCATCAACAGCAACGGATCAAAGCTGGACAGAGAATGACTTTGACGAGTTGAGAGAAGAAGGCTTCAGTTCATCAAACTTCTCAGAGCTAAAGGAGGAACTACGTACCTAGCGCAAAGAAACTAAAAATCTTGAAAAAAAATGAAAGAATGGATAACTAGAATAATCAATGCAGAGAAGGCCATAAATGAACTGACAGAGATAAAAACCATGACACGAGAAATATGTGACAAATGTACAAGCTTCAGGAACCGACTCAATCAACTGGAAGAAAGAGTATCAGTAATTGAAGATCAAATGAATGAAATGAAGTGAGAAGAGAAGTCTAGAGAAAAAAGAGGAAAAAGAAATGAATAAAGCCTCCAAGAAGTATGGGATTATGTGAAAAGACCAAATCTACGTCTGATTGGGGTGCCTGAAAGTGAGGGGGAAAATGGAACCAAGTTGGAAAACACTCTTCAGGATATCATCCAGGAGAACTTCCCTAACCTAGTAAGGCAGGCCAACATTCAAATCCAGGAAATATGGAGAACGCCACAAAGATACTCCTCAAGAAGAGCAACTCCAAGACACATAATTGTCAGATTCACCAAAGTCGAAATGATGGAAAAAATGTTAAGGGCAGCCAGAGAGAAAGGTCGGGTTACCCACAAAGGGAAGCCCATCAGACTAACAGCAGATCTCTCGGCAGAAACTCTACAAGCCAGAAGGGCCAATATTCAACATTCTTAAAGAAAAGAATTTTCAACCCAGAATTTCATATCCAGCCAAATTAAGTTTCATAAGTGATGGAGAAATAAAATTCTTTACAGACAAGCAAATGCTTAGAGATTTTGTCACCACCAGGCCTCCCCTACAAGAGACCCTGAAGGGAGCACTAAATATGGAAAGGAACAACCGGTACCAGCCATTGCAAAAACATGCCAAAATGTAAAGACCATCGAGGCTAGGAAGAAACTGCATCAACTAACGAGCAAAATAACAAACTAATATCACAATGACAGGATCAAGTTCACACATAACAATATTAACCTTAAATTTAAAGGACTAAATGGTCCAATTAAAAGACACAGACTGGCAAATTGGATAAAGCGTCAAGACCCATCATTTTGCTGTATTCAGGAGACCCATCTCACACGCAGAGACACACATAGGCTCAAAATAAAGAGATGGAGAAAGATCTACCAAGCAAATGGAGAACACAAAAAAAGCAGGGGTTGCAATGCTAGTCTCTGATAAAACAGACTTTAAACCATCAAAGATCAAAAGAGACAAAGAAGGCCATTACATAATGGTAAAGGGATCAATTAAACAGGAAGAGCTAACTATCCTAAATATATATGCACCCAATACAGGAGCACCCAGATTCATAAAGCAAGTCTTTAGAGACTTACAAAGAGACTTAGTCTCCCATACAATAATAATGGGAGACTTCAACACCCCACTATCAACATTAGACAGATCAACGAGACAGAAAGTTAACAAGGATATCCAGGAATTGAACTCAACTCTGCACCAAGCGGACTTAATAGACATCTATAGAACTCTCCACCCCAAATCAACAGAATACACATTCTTCTCAGCACCACATCGCACTTATTCTAAAACTGACCACATAGTCGGAAGTAAAGCACTCCTCAGCAAATCTGAAAGAACAGAAATTATAACAAACTGTCTCTCAGACCACAGTGCAATCAAACTAGAACTCAGGACTAAGAAACTCAATCAAAACTACTCAACTACATGGAAACTGAACAACCTGCTCCTGAATGACTACTGGGTACATAATGAAATGAAGGCAGAAATAAAGATGTTCTTTGAAACCAATGAGAATAAAGATACAACATACCGGAATCTCTGGGACACATTGAAAGCAGTGTGTAGAGGCAAATTTATAGCACTAAATGCCCACAAGAGAAAGCTGGAAAGATCCAAAATTGACATCCTAACATCACAATTAAAAGAACTAGAGAAGCAAGAGAAAAGTTGTTCAACTCCATTAGTTGTCAGGGAAGTGAAGTTAAAATCACAATACAATGTCACTATGCATTAATCAGAATGGTTCAAATGAAAAAGGCAAACATATCTAAAGTTAGTGACCATGTTGAGCAACAGAAACTCTTACAAACTGCCTGCGGGAGCATATGTTGTTGCAAACACTTTGGGAAACTGTTTGGCAGTGTTGACTAAAGTTGGACATTTTCATATCCTATGACCCAGTTATTCAGTCCTAGGTACCTGAATGAAAACTTGTTGACATATATCAACAAAAGAAAATCATCTTTGAGAATATTTACAGCAACACTATAATGGTCTCAAAGTAGAATAATCTAAATATTTATCCACAGGAAGACAGATAAATTGTGATATGTTTATATAATAAAATATTATATAGCAATGAGAATGAAATGTGCAATTGTAGTCAGCAACATTAATTTATCTTATAAACATTGAGTTAGTGAAAAAAGCCCTAAGCAAAAGAGTGCCTACAGTGTAATCCCGTTAATACAGAGTTTAGCAAGAATTAGAAGTTATCTTGTTGTTAGAAATTAGAATAAAAGTTACTTTTTGGGTGCTGAGACCAGATGAGGGTACAAAGGATTCTGGGAAGCTGATAATATTAAATTTCATGATATGGATGCTGGTTATACAGGTTTGTTCAAGTTTATGAAAATCCATAAAACTGCACATATGTGATTTGTATACTTTTCTGTATGTATCTTATTCCTCAATACAATTTTACTAAGTTTAACAAATAAAGAACTGGAGTCATTAGGACACAACGAATATCTCTGTATGCCAAGAAGAGAGATGACTTCATGAGAAATTACCAACAAGTTTTGGGGTGACTTAAGAAAGTATAGCTAAGAAAATGAAGAAGAATGAAAAAGAGGTATATCAGTATGTGAATAGACCCCTGGGCACCTGCTCAGATGAAAAATAAAAAGGAACTGATGTGGGTTCAGTAAATTGCTGAAGGTCCAACAGTTTGCAAGTGGTTCAGCTGGAATTCCAATCAAAATCTTTTTATTCCCTAGCCCCTACTTCTTCAACTATATCATCCCAGCAGGCAATATTTTACTTCAACCCTGAAATAGTGAAGAATAGGAAAAGCAGAAGGAGGTAAAAGAGTAGATGTCATTGAAAAATGATTTTAAATATTGGGTTAAAGTTAGCCTTTCACCATAAGCTCTGTGAGGATGCAGTCTGTATTTATCTTGCTAGCTTCTCTTGACCCAAGGATAGTTCTTTAATGGAAAGAATGCATAAATGAGTTAATGAACGATTGAAAATACAGGAGAAAGAAAACAGACTTGGGAGGATTGCCACACTCCATCAAACTAACAAATTCTTTCGTTTTCTTTTTTTTCATATTCTAAGTTAATAAACAGAAAATTATATATATGATTATATATTTATATAATTATGTAATTATATATATATACACACACACACACACACATACAATTTTATATACACAAGTATATACACCCTCCCTATACATACACACTTACTTGGCCTACAAGTTTAGGGATCTCAATATCCCTAATTACAGCTTACATTGCAGGCTACACAGAAGCACCGCTGATTTCAGCCCTGGCAGGACTCCTGTTTAAACATACTTCCCAGAAATCTTGGGCAGCTTGCCATGGTAAGGAAACAATTTACGTCAGATTTTGAGCGGGGGAATCCATCAGGGGTGGGGAGGAAGGCGGAGGTGGGTCGTTAAAGGTGGTAAGATTGAGGCTTTTCATAGACCCTACAGCTGATCATTATTTCCCTGATCCACTGGAAAGACAGAGTGATTATTATTCCTCTTTGGCTTACCCTTGCCTCAGCAGCTCTGCTCTGAAAGTCAATGGCTGCCTGAAGTTCCCTTTGGGGATACCAAATGAGTCTGGCTATGATGCTAAAGAATTTTTCTCTATTTTTTTCTGGCTGTCTTGATGGTTTGCCATAATTAAGATATTTATTTTTATTAATTATGGATGCCCTTTAATGTTTCCTTTAGTTCAAGAATGAGGTTGAAATGACTTCAGAAATGATTTAGTCAAACTCGTTCCTGTTGGAGGAATTACTTGTATAACAACAACAAAAAATCATTCCCTATTCAATAAATAATCATTAAGTGGACAGATAATGTTAGTATTCTACCTAATGTTCAACTTCCTTTCCTTTTTTCAGGTTAGCAGCCCTATCATGTGATGTTTTTCATTTTGAGAGGAAGCATTATGTCCACATCCAAGCAATAAATTTTTATTGGTGTAAAGTTAATCTTGATAATCCTGTTCTCAGCATTCTTGAAAAAGCTAGTGTATCTTAGTTCTGCCCAAAGAGGCCTAAGTAAAGGAAGTTTTCCTGCAGAATTCTTAAAAAGGTTTTGATTTTCTGATAAAGAAGGACAACCTACTGCAATGCCCTTTCTCATCTGACTGGAGTGTGATAGTTGCCAACTTGTGACCATGAGGATAACAGCAAGAAAGTTAAAGACACTATTGATGTCAACATAAGTAATCACTTTCTCCTTCTTGCCTGGAATGTGATAGTTGCCATTTTGCAACCATGAGGATAATGGCAAGAAAGTTGTAGACATTAATGATATATTGAACCAACACAAGTAACCACCTAACTTTAGATATCTTTTCATACTAAGAAAATAGAAGAAGTCACTGTGGTCATGTTTTTTTGTTTCTTAGAAAAGAAATATACATTCAAGATATACTATATTCCAGGCACTGTGTTAAAAGGACTGGTAGACAGAGAGATGCACTGTCCAGATTACCCTTCAAGAAGGACTTGCTACCAACTACAGGGGACAGGAATCAGCAGACATCCTCCAGCCATCAGCTTCTTTAGGATCTACCTCAGTATCAAGGAACCACCTGATCTGAGGTCTCATTCTTCCTTGAGCAGACTACATCTTATAACAAAGTGAGGTAAAGGCATAAAAACCAGTCAGGTGGGGTCACTGAGGGATACTCTGACAGGTAATACTAACTCCAGAACTCCCCAGCAAGCTGACTGAGGCTTGGTTGGGTGGGCATTGCATTAGTGATCTTGAAAGGCAATTAGGCTGGGTGCGGTAGCTCAAGCCTGTAATCCCAGCACTTTGGGAGGCCAAGATGGGCGGATCACGAGGTCAGGAGATCGAGACCATCCTGGCTAACACGATGAAACCCCATCTCTACTAAAAAAAAAATACAAAAAACTAGCCGGGCGAGGTGGCGGGCACCTGTAGTCCCAGCAACTTGGGAGGCTGAGGCAGGAAAATGGCGTAAACCTGGGAGGTGGAGCTTGCAGTGAGCTGAGATTCGGCCACTGCACTCCAGCCTGGGAGACAGAGCAAGACTCCGTCTCAAAAAAAAAAAAAAAAAGAAAAAGAAAAGAAAGGCAATAGCAAGGAAGAAAACTCCTGACCAGAGCTTTGAGCATTGCCCCTGGTTATCCATTTGGTGGGAAAAGATAATTAGCCAACGTTAGAATATATATGGACACACGGACAGGTGTAAATGGCCTGGCAGGCTGGTCAGTGATGTGGAAAGAAAGGTATTGGAAGACCAGAGGCAGGAGTTTGGGCTGTAGGCATGTGAATGTGCATTTGGAAGTAGGCACAATGTACGATTGTATCACAGGTGAACAACCACCTGAGAGTACCTACTATCAGAAAGGCACTAAGCAGCCAAGGAGACAAAATGATTAGTTAGTTGATATCAACCAGCTTCTTTCATCACACCAACCCCAGCGTTGGTGTGATAGGCACATGAGTGATGTGGCCAAGGTGTCAAAGATGGAGATTACACACAAGTCCTACAGCATGGACTCCCACTGACCAAGGCTGACGAGCTGCTGAAATGGCATGGCAATGGATATTGGATGTTCCAGCAAAAGAAATAAAACAATGAATTCTTGACATAGCACCAATCCTTGAGAAAATGAGTTGGCCACATCAGGCCCATTCCATTCTAGATAAACCAGTGGTTCGTTCTCACAGGAACAGACATAATATTTTGGGTTAGTATTTGAGTTTATTACCTTTGGAATTTAGCAATCACCACTATTTGAGAGCTTACATCATGACTTACTAGTGTGGGATTCCTAACATTGTATCAACCCAGCAGACCCACTTTATAGCAAAGGAGGGCTGGAGGTGTTCTGGTTGTGTTGAGCAACAGTGCACTCTCCTGGGTGATACCTCTCAGTCCCATGGCACAATTTGTGGCACTATTTTACAACTGTTGGTTCATAAATACATACTAGGCATTCCTGATCCAGGGGTCTGGTTTTCCTAGCTCTCTAGAGCAAGTTTTTGGACAAGGAGATAGATAGTCACCCCTATTTTAATGCCCTGCTCTTACCAGAGGACAATTCTATACTATTCTGTGCAATAGTGCCTATCAAATTAGCATTAACAGCTTAGGAATGATTAGAAAAATAATAGTAATCATTAAAATTTAGGAAACATTTGGGGATTTGAAGTCAGGACTCAAAATTCATTAGATTTATTGACATAATTTATCAGTCATAAAACAAGATCTTACATGAGTTCTATGCACACTTGTTTTTCTGTAAATGTACTTGTGATAATGGACAATATTGAAAAAAATATGCCCCGGGATTTTGGAGACATGACTTAAAATGATATGCAATGACTTTGACTTTTCTTCATGCCTCATGTCTCATTTTAAAATTTTATGTAAATTGTGTCTTTTTATTTTATAATATATCCATTTATGTCTTGTTATAAAACAATCAATTTATCTCCAAACCTTAATAAAAATAAATGTTCAAAGAAGATGTGCCATATTCCCCCTTTGTCCTCATTATTTTCTTTCATACCATCACGTCTCCTTGGTGAATCCTTGGACTCCTAGAAACTACTCAGAAATGGAACAAAGATAAAAGTAGCAAGAATGCAGACGACTGATCACTGGAAAATACTTGTTCAAACAGAGGAAATAGAAAGAGAAGCCATAAAGAAGACTGAGAATGGATAGTTAGAAGGATAAGAAGAGATTACAGCCAGAGAAACTGAGAAAGGACAGAGTTTAAATTACAGTGTCCAATAAAGCAGGAGTCAACGTGTGAACTTTGAAAGAAGCAGAAATAGAAGCCATAATAATGTGGGTTAAAGACTGAGTGGAAAGATATGTAAGGTTTACTAAAATTAAAAACTCTGCAGTGGCAAAAAGATAAGGGTCAACAACAGAGGAGGGACAACAGATAGATGAGAGTGAAAAAGGAGGAACTAAAAGAGCATGTTCCCCCTGAATCTAAAATAAAAACTGGAATTATTAAAAAAAGAAGTGAATACAGTCAATGAGTAAGCAATATTATCAGATATTGATTATTAAGCCAGGTTCCATTTTATAAATGAAAGAGAATATAAATATAATAGGAATGAAATTGTTCTTGTGTGTCATCACATTTTCCCCCCGTGTGGGAAATTTCCAAAGACAGTAAAATCCATATCGGTACCTTGCTTAACAAGCAAAGGGAGTAGACACAAAACCTCTTTTAAAGGCAATTTTGGGGAACTTGTCTAGGAAAGTTGAAAGAGTCCAGGGTTTGGGGATTAGAAAGATTAAGATTTGATTCTCAAACAGCAATAATGAGTAAATTATTCATTCTCTTTGGACCTTAGTGTTTCATTCCATTACGAAGGGCTAATGATTCCTGCTTTAAGGGTTGTAATGGGGGATTGAATAGGATTTCCTGGTACTCTAAATGCTGAGTCCCCATCTTTAGTTCATCAAAAGCCTCAGATTGGCCAATGAGAGCTGCTGTTTCTTCCTGTGCTATATTAATGACCCTGACTCAATCCCTATTCCCATATATACCACAAGGATCTATTACTATATCGTCCCTCAGACTGTCCAGTTTAAATTCAATAGATGAAACCATGACTGTTCTGTTACATTTTAGATGTGAGGATGTACACAGCTACTCTGATTGAGTTTGGATGATTACCAAGTTTCCTTAGGAAGACATTTACGTGTCATGATCTAGGAAGGACTACTTCTGTAAAGGTCTGTTTATTATTCATAGATTGATTTTAGTCTCTGCCAAGTGCCTTTCCTCACCTTGTTCCAAATTTTGAGGGACTCATAATTTATTCAACAAATTCTTATGGAACATCTATGATATGCCAAGCACTATGTGAGCTGTTGGGAATACACATGTTAATAAGATCTGGTTTCTGGAGATGAGGTGCCAGGCATACAGACATTTTGTACAAACAAAAGCATGGTCAGTGCTAAAACAGTATTATAAATAACATTTTTGTGTCATTTTCTGAATCACAGTATCTCCTCCAGATACTGTTAGGGGGAAACCCAATTTCCTTTTTTTAATCACATTGTATACATTTATGGGGTACAATGTGATGTTTTGATATATCTATATAATGTGGCATGATTAAATCAAGCTAACTAATATATCTATCACCTCGCTTGCCTATCATTTATTAGCATGAAACATTAGAAATATACTCTCATAGTTATTTTGAAATATGTAATAGGTTATTATTGACTGTTACCCTGGTGTGCCATATATCTCAAAACCTACTCCTTCTGTCTATCTGAAACTTCATATCCTTTGATCAACAACTCCCTTGCATACCCTCTGATAACAATCATTCTACTTCTATGAGTTCAACTGTACTAGAATTCACATGTTAAGTGAGTTCATGTGGTATTTGTCTTTCTTTCTGTGCTGGACTTACCTCACTCAGTATAATGAGATTTCTCAAAAGAAAACATAAAAATGGACAATAGGTACATGAAAAAATGCTTAGCATCACAAATCATGAGAAAAATGCAAATTAAAACCACAGTGAGATGTCACCTCCCACCTTTAGGAATGCCTTTTATCAAAAAGATAAAAGATAACAAGTGTTGGAGAGAATGTGGGGAAAACAAAACTCATAACTCATACATTGTTGGTGGAAATGTAAATTAGTATAACCATTATGGAAAGCAACATGGAGGTTCCTCAAGAAAGTGGAATGGAACTACCATAGGACCAGCAATCTCACTTCTGAGTATAGCCAAAAGAACTGAAATTAGTATGTTGAAGGGATATTTGTACCTCCATGTTCATTGCAGCGCTATTCCCAATAGCCAACTATGAAAACCACCTAGGTGTCCATCAACGATGAGTGGATACAAACAATGAAATACTCTTCAGCCTTTAAAATGAGAGGAATCCTGTCATTTATGATAACATGAATAAATCCGAAGGAAACCCAATTTCTAATTAACATGTTTCCAGGAGGAAACTTCCACTACTAGGAGAGAAATTAATTAGGACAGAAACAGTTCTGACTTTTTGTGCCACCCTCCTCACAAAAGAAGCACCTGATCTGAATGTGGAATTTGGAAAATCATATCTACAAGTACACAGCTTTGGTTTTCTTTTCTCTTCTTCCTCCTCATTGGCAGGTCTACAGTTGTCCAGCTACTTAATACAGGAAGATAAGTTTAATGTGATGGAGGTGGTGGTGGTAGAAGTAGTTGAAAGGCTTATTTTGACAAAGAGTAAAGCACTTTCTCTAATTCACCATCAACAGTAATAAAAGTATGTTTTCTATACATTCCTCAAATTCCCTTGTGAATTATTTTTTTTCTGCAGTTATTAGATTCATAGTTGTATTAGTCTGTTTTCATGCCTGAGACTGGGCAATTTACAAAAGAAAGAGGTTTATTGGACTTACAGTTCCACGTGGCTAGAGAGGCCTCACAATCATGGCAGAAGGTGAAAGGCAAGGAGGAGCAAGTCACATCTCACATGGATAGTGGCAATCAAAGAGAGAGAGCTTGTGCAGGGAAACTCCTGTTTTTAAAACCATCAAATCTCATGATATTTATTCACTATCATGAGAACAGCATGGGAAAGACCTGCCCCCATGATTCAAACATCTCCCACCAGGTCCCTCCCATAACATGTGGGAATTATGGGAGTTACAAGATGAGACTTAGATGGGGACACAGAGTCAAACCATATCAATAGTTCTCTGTGTGGAGTAATTCATGTTTATTATTCATACTATTTAAATATCCCAAATCCTTACTGAATTTGTATCTGCTTACTTTAATCGGAACTTGACAGACATTTGCATTAACTTCTGCCAAGTGACTGTGAATTTGTCTATTTCTTCTCTTAGTTCTGTTAGTACTTGCTTTATAAAGTATTTTGAAGCTATGTTATTAGGTGGATACAAATTTTTCACTGGTACATTTTCCTTAAAGGTTGATGATTTTATAATAAAAAACCGTATGTTTAATAATTAGTAAATTTTTTTGCTTTAAAAATTACCGTGGAACTTTGGTTTCTGGTTCTGCATGTAAGGAGCTCGAAAGTCACCATTCCATCCTAACAATAAGGGAAAAGCTGAGCAACTGAAAAATCAACATGGATCAATTCTTCTTGGATCTATAAGAGAAGTAGGTCACAGGGCAAACTACTGCCTCTAAATCTGGAGAGAAAGACAGATGAATACAGAGAATCACAACTTACTGGAGCAGAAACTCAGGAGCAGAAATCTCCATGGGAACCAGTGCTGGAGTTGGGAACCCAGAACCGTAACTGACAAATTGCTGGTGGTTCAAAGAAGACAAATGTGAGACTTAAAACTTCCAGAGGGACCTAGTCACAGGGGGCCCCATACGTTTGTGAGTTTTATCTCCAGGAACTCAACCAGGCTCTCATAGCAAATATGAGAGAAAAGTCCCCTCTTATTCTGGCAGGGGGAGGGGAAAAGGAACTATTTTGAAATATATCAGTGCGCTCTGTTCTTAACAAAGTCTGTCCTAAGAGAAATTAACTAACTAGAGCCTGCCAGAGTTTTATCTCAGCCACACTGACCAGCAGGAAGGGAAATACCCAACTTCAGCAAGCCGTAGCTTTCCACGTAGGAACGGAAACACCTGAAGTAAAAAAAAGAAAGAAAATAAAGAAAAAAAAAACCCTGAGAGGCATTTATGAAGTTCGTGGGCCAGAGGTGTGGGTTCACTAAAAGACTGAGACTTGGTTCTAAGACTATAAACACTGCCCATCCCCCTACATTTTACCACCGCTAAAGGCCTTGTTATAACAATTCCTTTTACCAGTATCTCATGTCTGGTTATCAATAAAAAAATTACAAGACACACTAAAAAGCAAAAACACAATTTGAAAAGACAGAAGAAATATCAGAACCAGGCTTGATAGGGATGTTGGAATTATCAGACCAGGGATTTAAAACAACTATGCTTAATGTGCTAAGGGCTTTAATGGATAAAGTAGACAGCATTGCAAGAACAGATGGGCAATGTAAGCAGAGAGATAAAAATCCTAAGAAAGAACTAAGAAAGAAATGCTAGAGATAAAAAACAGTGTAACAGAAATAAAGAATGGCTTTGACGCCCTCACTAGTAGGCTAGACATGGCTAAAGAAATAATCACTGTGCTTGAGGATATATCAACAGAAACCTCCCAAACTGGAAAACAAAGAAACTAAACTATACTAAAAAAGGGAACAGAATATTCAAGAACTGTGGGATAACTTAAAAAAGTATAAATACATGAAATGGCAGTAACAGAAAGAGAACAAAGACAGAAAGGAAGATAATAAGTATTTGAAACAAAAATGACTGAGAATTTCTTAATTAATGTCAGACACCGGATGCTAAACATCTCAAAATGGAGTACTTATGACAAGTGATTCAGCTTATAGTGACATTGCTGAACCCTCAGAATGATGAATGTATGTATGGTGGATTGAGGTAATCAGATGTCACCTGCTGTGGCCAGACACCTTTGAGACCTGACAAGAAAGTGAAGCCAAAATACAGCTAAAGTAATGGCCATGGACACCCCTGTGGAGGGGCATAAAAACTGCAAAGAGACTGACCATGGCAAGATGCTTACAGAATCTCTGCCCATGGGAACACTGAGGCCTCCTTTCCTTCTGCTGTTGTTGCCAGAGCTCTCCTCTGAGAAAAGAGCAGCAACACCCCATGTCCGTGGATTGCTCCCAACCCCCAGTGTATTGGTGCTGTCCTGTCAGCATGTTGGTCTCCCTAGCTGAGCTACTCTTTGTGGTTCCTTCCCTAGTACCCTCCTCCCATTGTGTATATTGAATATATTTGCATAATTTGCATAATGTGTGAAAGGCTTGAAATAAACTGTGAATTCATAAGCATTTTACTGGCCACTGAGTCATGAGTTAGCACAACTAGGCTAATTAGAGCCTGGCACAAGAAACACCAAACCACAGATTCATGAATTTCAGGGAATACCAGGCAGGATAAATGCAGAAAACTATACCTAGCCATATCACACTCAAACTACAGAAAATTAAAGAGAAAGAAAAAATTCTGAAGGAATCCAGTGGAGAAAGTACTTTACCTATAGAGGAACAAAGATAAGAATTATATTTGACTTGTCCTCAGAAATCCTGCAAGTAAGAAAAGAGTGAAAGAAAATATTTAAAGGGTTCAGAGAAAAAAACTCACCAACCTGGTATTTTGTAGCCTGTGAAATTATTTTTTAAAAATGAAAGAGAAACAAAGATTTTCTTATACAAACAAACACTGACAGAATTTGTTACCAATAGACCCTTGATGGACATTTAGGTTGATTCCATGACTTTGCTATTGTGAATAGTACTATAATAAATACACAAATGCAGGTGTCTTTTGCTAAAGTAATTTCTTTTCCTTTGGATATATAACCAGTAGTGGAATTCCTGGGTCAGATGGTAGTTCTATTTTTAGTTCTTTGAAAAATTTTCATACTGTTTTACATAGAGGTTGTACTAATTTATATTCCCACCAACAGTATATAAGCATTTTCTTTTCATCCATGCTAACATCTGTTGTTGTTGTTGTTTTTGACTTTTTAATAATAGTCATTCTGCTCATTGCAAGTAATACCTCATTCTGGTTTTAATTTCATTTGACTAATAATTAGTGATGTTGATCATTTTTTCCTATGTTTGTTGGCTGCTTGTATATTTCTTTTGGAAATGTCTATTTATGTCCTTTGCCTACTTTTTAATGGGGTTGTTTCTTGCTTGTTGAGTTGTTGAGATTGAACCTCTGCCTCCCAGGTTCAATCTAATATTCTTGTCTCAATTTGAACTCAACTCAGAGGAAAAAGAGCTATGACTACTTATCACCCCTAAACAGCCAACACAAGATACATGAACCAGGAAAACCCTAAGGAACATACATAAAGATTGGCATTGAATACCCACAAAGTTCGAAGAGTTCAGCTCTCTTGGTATTTTATAGCAGGTGGTATTACAGCTGGTGTCTGCACCTAAGTGGATGATTTGATTTTAGGTGAAAGACTGTTTTAGAATTGTTGTTTCATAGGCTTTAGTAAATGAAAATTTCATGTTCTGAAATTGATTTAATCAGTTACAGTTCTAGTAGTACAGTTTGCCTCAAAGCAAGCATATAGAACTTTTTGGTATTGGTGGGTGTAAGACATATTCTCTTTACAAACAAGAATGCAAAGATAACTGAGTTACACATGGATGGTAAGAATGTGATTCTATTCTTTAAATTTAAAATACTAAGCCTTAGTAAGTACTACTAGATTATCTGCTTCAAATTCTGACTCTTTTAACATTATATATGCAGTTACAGTCATTTTTTTCTGCATACATTTCTATAGCCAAGGAGATAGCTATAGCAGGGATAGATAGCTTTAAGTGCAATTTTCTTTTAATGTGGGCCAGAGACTCATGCAGAGTAAATATATATTATTAAGCGATCACACTAGATTTTTTTGCACAAGGGTAAATGAATTCTCTGTTTACATAATTGTCCTGTTGATTCTGCCTTCAAATATCTTGTGTCAGAAACTAGAAAAGCCATACAAAACAATATCAAGTCCTCTTCTTGTGTTCCACTCTGTGGCTGCTGATCACCTATTTATCATGCAAGGCCCATATCAAAAGCCACCTCCACTAAAAAGCTTTTTTTTTTTTAGTTTAAAAAAATTATCCCTAGGACATGAAACATTTTCATTCAATTTTAGCAACACTGAATCCTGGTTCTACCAGTTCTTGTTTTGATACAAATGAGGTGTTGGTATTTCTATATTGTTAAAATCTTCTCTTGCCTTCGACAACTGTACTTACTCTCGTTGCCAGGTGTATATCATCTTCTCTGACAAAAGAATAAATCCATGTAGGATATTGATTTATTTGAACAGATGAATGGCTATGCCATTGTGTAAAATCATAGCTTGTGCTATACAACATCACCATCATTGTCACCTACTTTGTGCAAAGTTCCCTGTCACATGCTAAGAGGATATCAAAATGTCCAAGACATCATTCTTGCCCTTAAGATATTTACAATCGAATACAGAAGAAAAATGTGTTCACAAGTAACTACAGAGACTAGCTGGATGAAATATCTTCGCTGTGCTGATGTCTTAGAACTAGCATGACTCCTAACACTTACCCTCTTCTGTAATATTCCTGAACCATTTTGTGAATGTCTTTTTGTCTCCAACAAGATTGTGAACTCATAGCATGTAGAGCCGATACCTTCTTCATCTTTACCTTTTCAGTTCCAATAATGGCTTATGATTGATAGAAATACAATAAGGATGTATTTATTAATTCGGTGATTATAATAAATGTCAATTTTTTGGGAAGGAGTTAACTTACAGAAAGTGAAACTTTTTTTTTTTTTTTTTTTTTAGTGGTGTGGTATTAGTGTAAACAACATGAAATTTATTTCCAGTTAACTTGTTTTAACTCAGCTCCACTATTTATTGTCTTAAACATGTCTCTGAAGCTCTAGCTTCAGTATGAATTATGCCTTCCTTACTCATTAAGTGCCGATAAATTTCGAGTGAGAGAGATCTGTGAGTCTTTTGTAAGCTATCTACGTGTTCTGCAATTATTATTATTTTGAACAATGAACATAAAAATGTTAGGAAGTACTGACCTCAGAACTAAATTCTTTGCCACTTTTTAGCTGAGTGCCTTAGTAAGAGCCTCTCTAAAGTTCATTTGGCTCATCTAGAAAATGGGTACACAAAACATTACTTCCTTATTGTGAGCAAAGCACCTAGAACACAATAGAAATTCAATAAATGTTGTCTGTGAAAAACTTTGTTTGACTTATACCTCAAAGGTAGCTGTAAGGCTCATAGCATTGCAATGAATGCAAAAGTCAGTATGATGTTAGGAAAACAGTGACCTGTGAGTAAACTTATTTGAGGCACAATTGAAGCAAAATGACTGAGTTGCTTTTCTGGGAGATAATGAGCCCCTTTTCCTGGAAAGCTTCACATTCAGGATGATGATTGCTCATAGAGATGCAGAGTGCAAGTTGAACTAGATGGCTTTGGAGGTTTTTTCCATTTGAGATGTTTTGAGTTTGAAAATTCACAACTCATCATTTACTCATTCAGCAAGTAAAAAATTACTGTGATAGTTACTCTTTACATAAATACTTAACCTCATTGAAATTATTTATGTTGGAGATAATATATAATAAACACATAAATGAATCAATATTTAGTATGTCAGATGATGATATTTACTGTAACATTTTTTGTTGAAGCTTTGTTTTATACTTAATTTGGGATAGTAAACAATTTCAAACCTTAATGACAGGAAAATAAACAATTTCAAATTCTAGGGCCTCTGTATCCCAGAGGTTTACTTTTCTTATAGCATTTAATATCATCTGGTACAGATGGAGCCCTGGTTAGTGAGTGAACTAATTGTTGATAAGTTTCAATGGAGATAAGATGATTTCTATCACTGGGGTTAAGTATCCTTCATCAAAGCATCCAGGTGATACTGTGAATTTTGTTCCTCAGGTTAGTCAGGAGGACTAAATCCAGGAGGAAGGTTAAATGAGGTCAGAGAGATGGAAAAATAGCCACAATTTGCATTCTAGAGCGCATGATCATATCTATTTATAGATACCTGCAGAAGCATAAGGGAAAATACAGTATGCACAGATAAGATTTTCAAAGCTCCTCAAATGCAAACTGAACCATGCAATACATTAAGAGAAGATTAGCAATAAGTATCTGGTACTAGATAATACCAGTTTCTTTATTTCTTTTTATCAGAAAGCCTAATTACAATTTGGAATAGCAATTCCAAATTGACAAAGGTTGACTTATTTTAAAGACTGGATTGGACTATGTTTAAACACAGATATAGAAGTATTTCTAGGTTTAACCTTTTACATAAATAATTTCTAAAGTGATTTTGCATCTATTATTTATCAGATTCATTTATGCACAAACCTAAGAGTTAAGCAAAATAGGTTTTAGGATTTCAGGTGGAGGTCAGAGAACCTAGGTTTGAATGTCACAGGTTTTCACATATGTTTAATGTCTCGATGTTGGGAATTCTCTTAAACTTTAATGGGCATATGAGAGAGAAGTGTAGGTTGCAGTGTGCCAATCATTTGCTCATTTCTTCAAACACAAATGTGTCAGTAACTGGCATGAGGTCTGAGGCTCACAGTCCCCGAGAGAGAGGAAGACAAGTTCAGCAATAGCTATAATAAAAGACAAAATGTAGAGAGCACCATTAGGAAGTTATGGTGTGTTTTGGGAGTTCATAGGAGGAATATAACACATTAATTTTCTTGTCAGAGTATCCCAGTGGGTTTTGTGGGCAGCTGTACTCAGCTCAGCTGGTGTGGGCAGGGAGTGGGGGTGGGGAGAACAGACTCACTGCTGTCTATTGTTCCAGACAATAAACCCAGAACTTCACAAAGATTGTCCTTGTCAGATGTTGAGGACAAATGTCTTTGCTTTTACAGATGTACCCATAGGGTCAAGCTCCAGCACAGAGACCCATCCTGGGATGCAGGACTTGATGCCAGGGAAGTCCCAGGCAAACCAAATGAGTTGGTCATCCTACCTGGGAAGTGTGTAACCTAACACAAGTTATTCTGTGCACCTGCTCAGATCTTGAAGAAGCTGACAGCTGGAAGCTGTCTTTTACCTGGGAATCAGGTCCCTCCCTAGAATGTGGTGCTGGGGCAGTGCATTTCCAGGACTACCACTTTTACCTTTGCCGTAGTTATTATACCCATTTCTAGAAAAAGAGATTAGTCTCAATAAATTTCAGTGCCTTGCATGAGGATTAGGGATCTCTAACATCATATTGAGCCTGTGTGTATTATCTACATAGGTAATTGTTGTTCACTCCTTTCAGTTTCTCTATTGTAATTGGCTCTGAAATTCTTAAAAGGGTCAGTGGGCCTGTCTTCAAAGATAGCATCAAGGAGAGATTGAGGGAGGAAGGAATATTCTACCTTGTCCAGTTTAAGGAAAAGGGATGCTGGAGGAGCAGATAGATGGCAACGTTTTAAATAGGAATGGTGAGCATCACAACTCATTGGGTCTATGGCAAGAAAGAAGGTGAATTCTGGACCTGGCTTGGGAGTACTGTTAACCCTGAGAGCACCTTGGTTGCAAGGCTGTGTGTCTCCATGGGCGGCTTGCCTCCTTGCTTGTATTCTTGAAACCGCATTTTATAAGCTAGCAGTGAGCATATGCTGAACGCTGTGGAGTTGTTCACAAAAACCTTTTCCCCCTTTCCTAGAAAGTGAAAAGGTTGAAAGGGGGTCTGTTAATAGCAAGAAAAGGAAGTGGTTGAAGTGAATTCCATGATTCCTTGGTCTTTTAAGCCTGAAGAAGTTAAATAATTTGATGCACAGACCCTGACTACAATTCTAATGAGCAAGCTGGCAGAGAAAATTAATGATAATAAATTAATTCCAGAGAATTCCATTTTATGCGGTCAATTATTAATGGTGTTGCAGTGTTATTAATGGTGTCAATTATTAATGGCATGAATAATTAAGAAAGCACATCCATGTTATGATGTACAAGGCTTCTAGGGTTGGGGAAATTGCTCAGAATAAATAAATAAACATGTCAGGGATCAGACCTATAACATGTTTCAGGGCCCAGTCTCCAACATGTTTCCTGGAAAACACGGGTACATCTGTCATCAGAGGTCTCTGTTACAGGGACTCCTGCCCATGTCTTATATCACAATAGTAACAAGAAAGAGATTTGGTATGAAGGACCATATATTCCTTGGCATTCTGATCTTCCAGGATGTCTCAATTCATCTACTGGGTAGACACTGACTGAAATTGATGACCATAGGAAACTAGGTGTGAGATTAGGGAGGGCTGTGTACATTTAGCAAATCTAAGAGGGCTGACCAGGTAAGCTAAACATGAGTAGTTGGGACTGAGTTTAGTTTGCAAGATGGCAGCAACATTGAGCAGGTATTATGCCAGCCATTGCAACCAGATTTGAGGAATGGTAAGCAAAAACGTGGGAGGAAAGTATGGTTTCAAATTGGACAATTTATTGGTTATGTGAATGAGTATCCTGCAATATCTATCTGTGCCTCAGTTTTCTCATGTGAATAATGTTTATTCTGAAGGCTATTTGACAAAACGAGTGGATGGGGATGTAACAAGGTCTCAACAAATAACTCCTACTATTATTACTGTTATTTTAGTTATTGTTATTGTAAAGATCTTCTAACCCAACTTGCCTACTTTATAGGTGAAGAAATTGAAGGCTGAAGAATACATGTGACTTGTCACTAAGTTTTTGTGTAGGATTTCTTCCCTTTCCCCTCCAGATTGCCTATTTGCTCCATTGGCCCTCTTTTCCAGGAGCCAACCTCTCTATGCATGCCATTGACAGGGCTCCAGTGCTTACCAGGTTTCACCAATAGGGTGACTCAGCAGAAGATAAGAAAGAAGGAAGAAGATAAGGTCAGGGTATTTATTTTCTTGTCTCCTTCCCTGAGGGTTCCTAACAGTTGGCTGTGTATCTCTGCAGAAGCCCACAGGTACCCTCAAACCGGCTGACAATACATTATTTTCTTTTTTAGGAATCCTGAATGATTCCTTTCAGTCTACAGATGGTAGCAAGTTCGCAGTTAACAGCTCTGAGCTACTGAACCATTCTTTTTTGAAAAGCATATATCAAATTATCCTACTTTGAGTATTTCTGATAGATCCAATAAGTGATAGACATGGCACTGGTGTCCAAGACTCTTTGTTCTTGGTGCACCATCTTTCCCTCATATCACTTTATTTTATTCATATGCTCATTATATTATTTATGAAGAATAAGGCCCTTTGCTGCGTGCAGGAGATATAAAAATCACCAAAACATGAGTGCCCACTCCTCTGAAACACCCTGTGATGGTACTTCAATGCAGGGGTTAGCATTGTTTTTTATAAAGAGCTAAATAGTAAATATTTTAGGCTTTGAGCCCTATGTCTTTGTTGCAACTACTCAACTCTGCCATTGTGCAAAAGTGACCTTAGGCAATACATTGACAAATGAGTGTGACTATGTACCAATGAAATTGTATTCATGTCCACTGAAATTTGAACTTTATGTAATTTTCACATAGTACAAAACATTCTTCCTCTTTTGATTTTTTTCTCCAAACATTAAAAAATGTGAAAGCAATGTTTAGTTTTTGGGCCATGCAAAACCAGACAGCAGGCTAGATTTGGCCCACAAGCTATAGTTTGCCAATCCCTGCACTACAATATGAACTTAGCACTAAGAAAGCAGAGTTAAGGAGGCCAACAGTTGGGAGGAGGAAGCTGAGAGAGAAATCATAGAAGAGGTGACATTTGCATGGAGAATTGATGGAATATGGAGCTTGTTTGGTGGAGAAGAAGGGAAAGTGCCTTTAAGGCACAAGTGATGAACAAAGGCAAAGAATCATAGAAATACAAGATATTATCAGGGTTGGGGCCTGAACTGGTAAGGCCAGATAAAAAAGGCATGGGGGTGATGGGGAGAGGTCACCCAGGCAGGGGCTTCTGAGCTACGTTCTAGAGGACCAGAATCCTTGCTGAGAAATTGGGCTTTGGGGATAGAGAAGGTGGGAGGTGGGGTCTTGGGCTGAAGCATTAGGCAGACCTGAATGCAATCCCAGCTCTAGCATCTTTTCTCTCTTTTTTTGTTTTGTGATATTCAAATAGTTTACTTGCATAATTAATAATCACATTTCCAACAATGCATCAAGCATCTGAGAATAATGTCATTTTGAGTAAACCCAAAATCTCTTCTGAAGAGATCCCCTGCCCACAGGTCAAGCCACTCAAATGTGCACCATATTTAGCAGTACAGAGAGATGGAGCTCAGAGGCAAGCTCCTCTTCCATTGAATTCCAGGTCAGCCTTTAAAGGTGCTTCAGCCATTCAGACAGAGACACTCCTGGCACCTCAGCTGCATTGTTCCCCTGTGTTTTCATTCTGTGGACTGGTAGTTAGTTACCTACCACTTTCAAGCTGAGTGATTGTAGGCAAATTAACCTTTCCGAGCCTCAATTCTTACATGCAAAATGGTCATCACAACATCTCTGGCTTCATTATAGTAGTGAGGATTAAATGGGGTAACACACACAGACTGCACTCAGCAGCACTGGCTCGTGATAAGTGCTCAATGAAGGTTTGCTATTATTAGCATTATCATGATCAGATTCATTGACTAGCCTGGCTCTCACTGTGTTTTCTCTGGTCCAAATTCAGAGCACTCCTTGCCATTGCTGATAGGATGGCAGCTGGAAAGTTGGCAGCCCTGAGTTGAACATAAGGTTTCCTTTCTAATGCAGCAGTGATGGCATCAGCCCTAATGAGTTTGCATGGGAAGAAACCTATTTTTTTGGACTTGGACTTCACGGGCCTTGGGCTCACTGGATGTGGGAGCCAAGGCTGCTCTCCTCAGTTTAGACAACACCTTCACAGAGTGTGTGAGCACACAAGTGCCTATTGTTCCTTTGCAATGTGTTTTCTTTCCTGCTTAGGCTGCAAAGGGAAAGAACAGTGTTCAGGCAGTTCTGCTCTGCAAAAATTCCCATTTGTTTCACCTGGCTAGCAGTCTTTGGTGAATCTCCCACGGTACACTGTCTCACCTGGGGATAAGAAGAGAGGCAGAAACAAGTGGGCATTTTTTGGTAACATCACTTCAGATAGACACGTTCTACTTTTCCTTAGGATGCTCAAAGTGATACATTTGGTGATTCATTTAGTAGCTCTTTAAAATACTTCAGATCTGATTTGAATGTGATGTTATATAGAAGCCATAGCATTTCACTCCTGAGACACTGTCAAGAAAACTAAGAAATGATGGGGAAGACTGATCACTTATTTTCTAAACAGCAACAACAAAAAGTTGAATTACAATTCAGGCATTTAGTTGAATCATGAAGCTGAATTTTAGGACACATTTGAAAATAATAATTTAAATCTATTTAAACAAGTAAAAAATATTTTATGAAAGTAACAAGTGCTCATTGTATAATATTTGGGGAAGAAAGAAAAAGCTATAGAAAATTAAGTAATAATGACTCACAACCCTAACCTCATAGGTTATTTTTAACACCAGCTATGTATTTTTTTCACAATGTTCTTGTTGGTATATCTGAATCCAGATAAATGCACAAAAAGACCAAAAAAGAGAGTAGAGGGAAGGCATCTTACTCGAGGATACAAAAGTATTGAGTTAAAGAAGGCAGAATGAGAGTTCAATTGCACAGAGTGGTAGGGGTGGTATGCCATCACCCTTCATCCCCATGCTGGGATAGGGAGGCATGTGTTTGTCCTTCGTTCCAAGTTGCTTGAGAGAAGCTTCCAGAGAAGCATTAAGAATGCAGACACAGGGAACAGGGGTCTGGTACATGCCCACCTGAGGACCCTAATGGGGCTGAAGCTTTCAGCGTCTCAGAGGCAGAGAGTGGAGCTGTTCTTGGAGGTGCAGGGGAGTTCTGGGTATGAGGAGTAAGTCTGGCTGTTTTTAAAGTGTCTTCACCTGTGTTAGTCCACTTTGCATTGCCATAACGAAGTATGTGAGGCTGTGTAATTTATAAAGAAAAGAGGTTTATTTGGCTCATGTTTCCACAGGCTGCAAAAGAAGCATGGCATGAACATCGGCTTCTGGTCAGGACATCAGGAACCTTTTATTCATGGGGGAGGGGAGCAGGGGAGTCACATAGTGACAGAGTGAACAAGAGAGAGAAGGGAGGAGGTGCCAGGCTCTTTAAAAAGCAAGCTATCGTGTGAACTAGTAGAGTGAGGAATCACTCATCATGAAGGAGATGGCGCCAAGCCTTTTAGGAGGGATCTGCTCCCCTGACCCAAACACCTCCCACCAGGCCCCACCTGTACTATTGGGGATCACATTTCAACATGAGATTTGGAGGGGACACTCATCCAAATTATATCAATCACCCATGAGGACTGCTTGAAGGAGCTAAATGACTCAGTGGAGAGGTGGTCATTGGAAGCTCAGGGGCTGAGACTTGAAGGGGAAAGGTAGGGTGAGAGACAGGGCAGGGTAATTAGAGCTGTGGATGGAGGCTCATGTGAAACTTCTTGCGGACTCATAGGAAGCTCCTCAAGGAGAGATCATCCTTACTGGGAATCTGCTTCCCCAGAGGCCACAAAGACCAGATTATGTCTGAGCCTGCCAGCGTCCCTCTTACCTCTCTGCCTTCAGTTGCCTCAACTCTGGGGGAGCCCAAGGGCAGCTTCATGGAGAGAAAGAGTAGAATAGAAAGGCCAGGGGAGAGAGAAGCAGCTGACTATGTATCTCTCCCTCATTGCAGCTTCCTAAGTGTGATGGTTGATATTGAGTGTCAACTTATTTGGATTGAAGGATGCAAAGTATTGTTCCTGGGTGTGTCTGTGAGGGTGTTGCGAAAGGAGATTAACATTTGAGTCAGTGGACTGGGAAAGATTGATCCACCCTCATTCTGGGTGGGGACAATCTAATCAGCTGCCAGCTCAGCTGAATAAAAGCAGACAGAAGAACATGAAAACACTAGACTGGCTTAGCCTCCCAGCCTACATCTTTCTGCCATGCTGGATGCTTCCTGCCTCAAACATCGAACTTCAAGTTCTTCAGCTTTGGGACTTGGACTGACCTCCTTGCTCCTCAGCTTGCAGACAGCCTTTTGTGGACCCCCAAATTGTGATCCTCTGAGTCAATCTACTTAAAAAACTCTCCTTTATGTATTCATCTATCCTATTAGTTCTGTCCCTGTAGAAAACCCTGAATAATGCACTAAGCATGAAGCAGGACCCTGAGTTGGTACAGAAAGAAAATTTTAAATTGCATCAGTGGACGGTGTATATACTACTTTAATTATTTGTAAATCATTATCAAATTATTGAATGGTATATTTTAATTATTAAAATGAGGCTTTTTATGCCTGAAGATGACTAGAGATAATATAAAATACACTATATTGTGTGTATATGTATATAAGATACATATACATATATAAAATCTGAGACGACCTGGGAAAGTTAAAGGCCTGCCTCAAGAGTTCCATTGCACAGGTTTAAAGGAACAGCTGAAAAAAGAAAGTTCCTTCTGTTTATACACTCTGGAGTTCATTGTGACCAGTAAAACATGCTCACATAGAGTTGATATAATAGAGGTTATACAATTTTCGATTTTGCTTTATTATTTAAGATTATAACGTGAGTACTTCCTCATGTGCAAGAAGTTTCATAACTATTTCATGGCTGTATGATGATCCACTCAATGAATGTGCTTCTCCAGTGATTAGATATTTGGATTGTTTCAAATAATTTACATTTTATGCTCAGAATTATTGTGTATACAACTATATAAGCCAAGTGGAACAAGTAATGTTGAACTCTAATTTGTTTTTCATAAAGCATTGGAGTGAATGAATGTTACCACTCACTGGGGGGAATCAACCTAAAACATTAGATTTTCAAGAAATGTGGGCTTCTTTAAAACAACAGGCTGATTGTCCCACTTGACTAAACTTCAGAATGATTCTACACAGGAAGTGGGAGGAGTGGGCTCTCAGCCCTCCACTGGGCAATCTGACAAGTTTCCACAGAGGGTATCAGAGATGGCACAGATTTAACAGTGAACCAATACCCTGAATGATTTTGATTTCAGGATAGATAATACACACAACTTAGGAAATTCCCTTTCCCAAAAGTTACTGAACCTATCCTTTCTAGTATTATTAATTCCCAGGACCCACAGTATTTCATAAGGGCTTTAAAATAAGCCTGACCAGTGAGTAGGAGAAATTCATTCTCCCCATTTAGCAGATAAGAAAACTGAGGCTCAGAGCTTTTCCAAATTCACTCTATTGGTGGGTAGCAGAGCCTGAGGACCAGAACCTTCTCTCTCCTAATTCATATGTATGTATGCATGCATCTATGTATGTATGTATATAATTGACACTACTTGCAATAATCTGGAATGCATGTATATAGATATAAAATTTTGACACTATTGGCAATAGTCTAGGACTAGAATGGTTTGCTTGGGTAATGGAGACCCGGGAATGTGACATGGTCTGATTTCACGGGTGCAGTGTGTGTTCAATTCTTCAAATTCTTGAATTTCAAGCCAGAGCTGTGCATTTAGCAATTAAGAGAACTCAGTGAGGTATGGTCTCGAAGAGAGAGAGAGCTCTATTCAAAGTGCTTTTTAAAATATACAGCATTTCCTTCCCTTGACGAGTACAGTGATCTAAGCTCTCCATTATTCAAACATGGGGTGAATAATAACAAGGCGCTGGCTGGGACTATTAAAGTGAAAAAAATACTTGGAGGGTTTTATAAGTCTTTACATTTAAATGCGTTCAACCTCTTCTTTTGGAGAAAACATTCCCAAGACTCCTTTGCTGCAGCTATTTTATTTTCTACTCAGGTCAGAGTTGCTAGGAAATCCTTGCTCTCTCCAATGTAAGAGGCAGTGGGTTATAGAATCATCAAAAGGAGACGCCGGGAATAACTGCAAGGCGATTGCCTTCGTCCTATGGGGACAAATGCTGGATTCCACCCTATAATGTGTTCCTCGTGTAGCTGAATCTGATTTCACTGTGGGTGTAACCAGAGACCTTTGCCCCCAAATTCATTGCAAGCGGCTGTGGACAACAAAGGCCCCTCGACGACTGACGAGGAGTTCTTCTGGAATGAGCGTAATCCAAAACCCATCACCGAGTTTTATTAGAACCAGCAAAAGCGACAGAACTATTGGTCATGACTCCAAAGAAGTCAGAGAAAACCCACACACTTCAGGTACTGATGCAAAGCTATTTCTCTAGCCAGAGGCTTGCATCAGGGTTTTTTGTTTTTTGTTTTTCTTTTTTAGTTTCTTTCTCTTTGACTGAAGGCGGAAGAAAGTACCAGTGTTGTCAAATTTGGGCCACTATTTTGGCTTTATCTTTTCAGCTTTTCTGGAAAATGTGATCACAAACTCTTTAAGCAGAGAACATCTTCTGTTAGTTTAAATTTGACACACATCATCTCAAACTCAAAGATGCTATGGGAACTAAGTAGAACTCAGCCTTAGCTTAACTTGTTTCCTTGGCAATATCCACTTATTTTTATTGTCTTTTTTAGGGGAGAAGACAATCCCTTAAGAATTAATGGAATACAATTCAGACTGAGTCATAAGCCTAGCTTTTATCAATTATTGGTATGCTACCCCAGGAAAAGTCCTCAGCTTCCCAGTGGGTTTTGGGACAGCAATTATTGTCAAAAGCAATCTAATTGCTTAGGGCTCATCATTTTAATTTCACAGATGAGAAAATAAATGTTACTGAGAGAAATTTTACGCTTTGAACAAAGAGCAGAGTGAGCAGGTGTGGAGCTAGACGCTCACCGAGGCTCACTTACCATGTACTCGGTTTGCTCTGCAGTGTTTCCTTCCATAGAAAATACATTTGCTAGATTGCACTTTCCATAGAACATTCACCTGCTCTTCCTTCCCCAATCGTGCACTTTGCCAAATTTTGGACCAACATATAAACACAAACCTTAGTTTAATTCTGAACTCCAATTTGCTTTTTTTTTTTTTTTTTTTGATGGAGTCTCACTCTGTCGCCCCAGCTGGAGTGCAGTGGCATAATCTTGGTTCACTGCAAACTCCGCCTCCCGGGTTCACGCCATTCTCCTGCCTCAGCCTCTCAAGTAACTGGGACTACAGGCGTTCGCCATCACGCCCGGCTAATTTTTTTTTTTTTTTTGTATTTTTAGTAGAGACCGGGTTTCACCATGTTAGCCAGGACGGTCTGGATCTCCTGACCTCGTGATCTGCCCGCCTCAGCCTCCCAAAGTGCTGGGATTACAGGCCTGAGTCACTGTGCCTGGCCTCCAGTTTGCTTTTAATCACCTCTCCTGCATTTCTTGATCTAAACTGGCATCACAATATGCTATAAATTATGGAAAGGAGGGATTTTTGATGTTTAGGATATCAGAGCATTCATAATTCTGTTTCCAGAAACATACTACTTTCTGGACCACCCCAAATAGTGCATCAGTAGAGGTTTTGAGATAATTCTATTATGACAGCATGGATGATGCTGTAAGAGAGTTTTTATTTTATATATCTATCAAATCAACTAGTTTTAAACTCAAATAGGGCAGGTACTGAGTTTCCTAAATTTGTAAGTGAATTTAATTAGGTACATGAATTGGCTATAGGACATTTTTCTAGACCCAACCAAATAAAAATTTACATGGGGTACAAACACACACAGTCATTTAACAGACTCATATTCACACTTTAAAAAAATTTACTGTATTTAATAAACTCCTCCTTCATATAAGCCAATACACCGTCAATATACCAGGCAGCAAGCCATACATATGAGGTCTCTGCCCTCGCAAAGCCTACTGGTTAGCTAGGAAGACACAATTATACAAATAATGGCAAGTGCAGAGTTTAATGAAGAAATAAGGTGGGTCCTATGTAGGCATATCTTCAAGAAGTGTGGACAGAGATTGCTAAGAGGGCTTTCCGGAGAGTATAGCATTTAAGCAGAAGTGTAAAGGGTGGTCAGGAATTAATTAGGTAAACTGGGGTGGGGAGAAAGTTTATTCTAAGCAAAAGTAACCAACACATGAAAACATCAAAGATGGGACAATCTGTGGCACTTTTATGACATCAACAAAAGTCCAGTGTGGCTGAACTGTAGAAATAAAGTCATGTGGTGGGTTTGAGGGTATGTTGAAGTAATGGGTCAGGAATGTGGTGGTACCAAAGAGCAATAGAAGGTGTTGATGCATTTAAAATTTTGAGCAGCCAGAACTGATTTGAATTTTAAAAAGAATGCTTATATTTCCATATAAAGTATGAAATTGAAGGGTGCAAGGATGGATTTGAAAAGACTAGTAAGGATGCAAATACAATAAAGTTACATAGGCTGGTGGCTTTAACTAGGATGAAAACTGTAGAACAGAAGAGGAGAAAGTTAAGCAAATGAATTTGAAAAATACTGAGGGAGTGTAATCGATCAGTTATTGATTGATTTTATCCATGTGGGAGGATTAAAAATGTGATCCAAGATAAATTTGCAAATTTCTAATTTTAACAACTCTTGGATGGTGGTACCATTTATCAACATGAAAAACCCAGAGAAAGAGCAAATTTAGAGTGGGATGATCATAATAACTGTATTACCTGACATTTACTGAGCATTTATTATGTGCCAGTAACTGTTTTATACATATATATGTGTATGCTCATTTCATCTTCTTGTGACTTTTAAGTAGATACAGTTATGAATAGTTTATTTAACCCCCACCCCTTCCACAGTCATATAGCTGTACCTGGAAGGACCAGGATTTCAACACAGTCTAATCTTAGAAGCCCTGAGTTTACTTATTACTTATTTACTTATTACTTATCTGAGGTTCATGTAGAAATGCTGATTAGCAAATGAAATATAAAGTTCTAGATTTCAGAAGCGAAGACTAAGCAAAAGGTATACATTAGGGTCTCATTAGATTAGTCATGATGGGCTATAAAATCTCAATGGTTTAACAAAAGAAATGTTTATTTCTTGCTCACCTGTCCCTCTCTGGTGGCTCTCCTTGGCAGCTCCTCTCCATATGTTGACGCATAGATCTAGACTTCTTCCAACCCATGGCTCAGTCACTCTTTGGAATTTCCTTGGAGTCCTGCACTGGTTTCTCTGCCTTCAGTTGAAGTAGGAGAAAGGAGTGCAAGATTTCTCATGGTATTTTAGGGGGCCAGAACTAGAAGTGGCATGCACCATTTCTGCCCAAATTATAGTGGCCAGAACACTTCATGTAGCCGTAACTGGTCACTTACATTTAGCTCTTGGCTCAGGAGGAAAATAGATTTTTCATAATCATATAGATGGTGATTGAAGCCATGGGAGTGAATAAGCTCACCTAGTGAATGAGTAAAGAATTAGAAAGATGGCCTAGGTCCGATATCTGACAAGATCTGTATAATAATGATGATGATTAATAATAGCTAAAACTTTTAGAGCACTTACCATGTTCCAGGCGCATTTACATATATTAATTCATGGGCTCCTTATAAAAGCCCTTTGATGTACTGCTATTATTATATCTTTTTATATAGATAAAGAAATAAAGTTACAGAGGTAGTAAATAACTCTCTGGAGGTCACATATAAGTAAGTGGCAGAATAAGAATTTGAAAGCAAGTAGTTTGTTTCCTGAGTCTATGAGTTTAATCTATGTCACATGCTACATAATTACTAACCTCAAGTACCTGAAAAATGTCACATTAATATGTAAGTATCTTTGCTATGAGTTCCCAAGGGGCAGGACTAAAACTAATAAATGGAATTTAAATTATGGAAGTGTTCAGCCCTGGAAGAAGGCAGCTCTAACAGAGCTATCTAAAAGGAAGCAAACTGCATCCTGAGATGGTGAGATTCTCATCAGTCAAAGTACCCAAGCATAAGAAGAACAAATCCTTGGTAAGGATGTCATAGAGAGGATTCAAGCATCAAATGAGTGCTTGGGAGAGATAATATTTTTTATTATTAATTTTTACTTTTATTTTAAGTTCCAGGATACTTAGCATTTATGTTCTCCATATATTCACCAGTTTCTTCCAGTGAATGTATAACACTTCTGCCAGCCTGATTTCTGAATTAGTTACTTAAAGTAAGTTCCAATTTCTGTATTTTCCATGTACTGGCCCTAAAAGTAAGAGGAGAAAGGAAAGAAAACATAAAAGAAGAATGTGCCTCTGTCATTAAAGATCTTAAAACTTACTTAAAGAGAGAAGACATACACGTGTGTATCATCCTTTGAAATGCCAGAGAGCCACCTATTTAGAATCTAATCTGGAAGAGATTGAGAAGTGATTTATAGATGGCAGAGGATCTCAAGGTTAGCTCAGATGTGTTAGCTCTCTACAACAAAGTCCCTCCACTATCGAGGTGGTTCTCCAGCTTTAGCAAGCATTGAATCACTTGGAGGGTTTGTTAAATCAACCTCAACTTTCTTATTCAGTAGATTTGGGTTCAGGTCTGCAAATATGCATTTCTAACAAGTTCCCAGGTGATGCTGCTGCTGCTGGTCATGTGATCACACTTTGGGATTCCTGATCCAAGACTTATCACTCAATACCATAATCTCCTGTTTATGTGTCTAGCTTCTTCTTTTGAACTGGAACAGAAACGATCTTGTTTGTCTTTGAATATGCAGGGTCTACCCTATTGTTCCTCAGTAAATTTGTGTGATGTAAGTAATTTGAAAGAAATGTGTAGTTTTCTAGAAGCACAAAGAGGGAAAGAAACTATGGCAGTCAGCAGGGAAGAATCCTATGTTCTCTCCTCCCACATGTTTGGAAACATGATTCACGCAAGGAGGTGTCTTAGATTAAAAGCAACCTTATGCAAGTACAAATATGTATACAAATACCCCATTTTATAATTATGCACACAGGACTACAGTCCTCAAAGGGGCAGCAGAATATTTTCTTCTCACCTCTCTTTTTTGTCATTTTCCTTCGTCTTCAGACTGTCACAGCCATTTCATGAAGGAAAATATTCTTTCTTGTACATTGAATGTAATTTGCCCCTTCCTGGAGTCCATTCCCTTTGGGTTGGTGCTGGCTGAACTTTGCAGTCTTCACTGAAGGGGGAACCCTTTCTCACTGTTCTCTGGGAGAGCAGCCTCTTTGAAGTCACAGCTGGCTTGACTAAACTCATTTCCTCCATCCACAATGTGCCTCTGATGTAGTGTTGGCTGAGGCTCCCTCTTGCCGGCTCCCGCTCTTGAAACAGACCCAAGTGCAATGTTCAATGTGAGTGTTTGGCTTGGCTTAAATTTGGCCAAATCATCTGTACTTTGTTTCATTTGAAAGCCTTACTTTTTTTTCTTGCTCTCTCTTTTTCTCTCTCAACTAGTTCATTCCAGATGTTTTTGATTTGTCTTTTTGTGGTCTACTCCACCCAGTTCCTAAATCAGTAAATCATTTTCATGCTTCTTCCAAAATCTAGGGAAAGAAAATGCTCAATTAGAGAGAAGCTGATTATAGGTCTCATAGAGCTTACACTTGGGGATGGCTGCTCTCCTCGGGAACTACCTTTGAAAAGTAGGAGAAAATGTCTTCCAATTGAGGATACTTAGATTTGGCTTCACCATCTTTTCAACTTTTTAGCATTTGGAATAGGAGAGTAGGCAAAATGTTGATATGCTAATATAATACACGTCCAAGCTCATCCTCTACTTTAAGGCTTGATATATAATTGCTATTCTTGCTTGAAGTCGTTCAATTACTGAAGTGCAAATAGAAGTTCCCATTCTATGAACTCTTATGTGGCAATGATAGAATGTACTTACATATAATATTAATGGCCTTTCTCTCTTTCCTGTCACCTTTTACCTTTCTCAGCATTTTGATTGTGATAATGTGGGTAAGGGCAGCATGTTTCCTTTATTGTCATTATGCAGAGTGAAGAACTTGTCCTTGGTGGAAATCACAGACCTGATAGGCTAGTGAAGGAATTTAGAGAGAAAAGTCAATAGACTCCCTGAGTTTGGGAAGAGAGTTTTGGATATATTGAGAGCAAAGTTGAGAGATTGAAGGTAGCTGATTGTCTAATAAGTTAGAAAAAAACTGGAGAAGAATATTTTAAGACATTTTGCCATTACAAATGCAATTTCTTTCTGGTGCCTTTTCAGGTGATTTTAGTTAAGATGTACATATCTTTCCAAGAATTTTTTTTGGAGAGGACATGTTTTGTCTTTTGGATTTGATATTCCGATGAGACATACTGTTCAGGTTGCACCTATAAAATGTTGCAATACTTAATTTATTTCATTCTGCTGTATCATTATTTGACACCAGGACCCAGCAGAAGGCAAATGGCTTTTAGAGCTATACAGATGCTCTAATTTTTTTGTGAGAAGAAGAGTTCTAGTTACTCATGGAGTAGTGCATTTAATTAAATTAATTACTCAACTTCTCTGAATCATTTCTTAAAGGGGATTATATTAATATCCAACTTTCAGTACCATCTTAAACATTAAATGAGCTTATCTAAAGTACCTGTCACTGGTAAAATTTGTAACTGGTGTGTTGAACAACCATGAATAATAAAGTGGCATCAAAACACAGCTTCATTTTGATATTCAACTTTAACTTTGTTATTTAGTTACTCAGTTATCCAAGCCACTGGTTGAAAATGTTGGCAGATTTCGTCAATTTTTGGACATTCTTAGATAATAAATAATAGATGATAGAAAATTATCCAGTCACTCTGTATATCAAAATCAGATGAGTCAGAAATGTCCAGTGAATGTCAAATTCAACATGATAATCTAGAAATTAATATTTTAGTCTTCATTCAAAGATTAGACATCTTCCCCTAATCCATTTATTCAATTGGGCAACCTGAGTAGGTCAGTCTATGTTTGGGAGGATGGGGTATGATTAGCCCCCTTTTTCCACTCACCTTCCTTCCCTTCTTTACTGCATGTTCACCTATTTTCTTAAGCTTGAATTGACAGCCTGTCCTGGGCTGAATGCGGGAAGAGAATTTGGATAGATGTGAGAATTCTGATTTGGCCAGTTGTGAAATGCTTCTTATTTGAGCCTGGCCAATGAGTTCAGCTAACTCTTTCTCTGATGAATATTTCTGTGGGATCTTTAGAGCCTCCCCAACTGAATTTCTTTTAGCAGGATGTCACGGGCATGGGAAGTGTCTTGATTTTTGGTCAGTGTAATCCTGATCCACAGTAAACTCATATTTCTGGCAGTCTACTCAATATATGCTCAACGGGTGTCTTTGCCCTATGGCAGAAGCCCCATTTGTCAGATCTGTATGTAAATGACTGATCTTTCCAATGAGATTCAATATGAGAAGACTGCAATGCACACTGAGGGAGGTGCAGTGATTTTCCAGACCCCTATTCCCACCCTGTGATGGCAGACCATTTCACCTTGTGCCATACGTGAATATTCTCCAGGCATATGTTACTCATCAGGCCACAGCATTTCCCCAAATTCTCTCCAGAATGCACAGAACGCTCTCTTCAGCCAGAGAAACTCTCTTTAAGCTTACAGTAAAATTAGGGGAGAGTAGTGGAGAGAGAAATGGTATCAGAGCACAGTTTTTTAAAAATAAATATTTTCCAGAAAAACATTCTTTCTAACATCCATTCTTTCATCACCCTTTTAACATCTTTGTGGGTTTTAGATTCATATGACTCTCATACTTACTTTGAAACTTCTGCAGGTGACATAGCACCCCACCTTAGAACTTTTTATCTATTTCATCTTGCTTCTTAATAAAACCTTACAAGTTTACATCCTGTTATACACTCAAATGTCACAATTTTTCCATTTTAATGTTACCAAATGAAACGTAAGTTTTTTTGAAAACTCTAGCAGTTGCAACGTCTTTGGCACACTCTATGATGTACCTAATATGGCAATACTCACAGAGATCTATAAGAAAATAGTTTTAATTAAGTTGAACTCCTTGGGTTTCTCTTAACACATTCATAGAACTGTGGTATAGTTGAGTGTTCTATAAATATATGCTGAATTAAAGAAAATGAGTTATCATGAACTCTGACTTTGCTATTTGGCTTTGTAACATGAGGTGAAGCATTACTTCAAAAGATAGTTTCTTATTTATCAAATTGAAATTTTGTTGCTATGACCCATGAGCCCCTGTTATTAATAGCTGTAAAAGCCCCAGAAATTTGTAATTCTACACGTGGATTTTTCCCATTATCATAGTTTCACATGTGTGCCTCTTATGGTCAAGTAGACAGCAACGGGAACGTGGGTAGGGACTATGAATGACCTGTGTGTTTGTAGGTGTAGATGTAGTCAGTAAAGTTTTTCACCTTATCTTCTATAAAGAGCTCAAGTGTCCTAGATGAGAGAGGCTAACACAGATCAAAGGCAATGCCAAGGATGCTACTATTGGGTAACCTTTCTAATAGGTGGGTGATTAAGAACTGATTAAAGGACATAATGTCACTATAGTGTGGTCTTTTGGAGTCTTCTCTTTGTTTTCTCTTCTGAACATATGGCTCTGTGAAATTTGTACATAGATACATAGGCAAAGTAATTTCTGTAGGATTCAATAATTTACAAGTCCTAAGCAGAAGAGCCATCTGTGAAAGCTCACAGGAGGGAGTGGTCACTTTACCTCTGTAGGGTTAAGAGGAGTTTTCACAGAAGAGAGGAGGTTGGATGAGTCTTAGAGGATGATTAAGCATTTATGAGATAGAAAAGGAAGAAAGAAAGCTATCTCTTCCTTTCTGTGGGATTGGCAACAACTGAGAAAACTATGAAGAAGTAGGGATCCAAATATCAGCTTCAGCAATATATACTAACAATAAAAATACTCTTACCTATGATACAGTATTTCTCTTCTGAGATACACACCTTAGAGAAGCTGTTATATATGTGGACATGGAAATACGTCACAAAATATTCATGGCAGTATTATCTGTAATGGTGAAAAATGAGAAACCATTTAAATATTTATCATCATATATATGCAGCATATTAGTCTGTGGGAGTACTACAGTAAGGTGAATGAACTAGCAATGCATCTATCAATATGAATAAATCTTGACAACATAATATTGAGTACAATAAACTTTTTATAAGAATGTTAATATGATACTCTTCACATTTAAAGTTTATAAATATGAAAAACCTTGATATTGTTAAGGAACACTTTCATATTAATATGAAAACATTCAGTAAAATGATAAACACAAAGTTTAGTGGTGGTCCTCTCTGGGATAGGAAATGTGTGAGAGAAGTATGGGAACAAAAAGTATATACAAAGAGTATCAATTGTATTGCTAGTGTTAGCTCTTAAGCCTAGTGGCAGGGGTATTTTTCTTTATGGTATTCTTTAGAATTATCTGAACGTGTTGGATGCCTGAAATATATGTGCCATATACATGTACACAAAAAGTATTTTTTAAAAAATAAGGCTCATTGCTGACAAACGTACATTGGGACATATGACTTAGGCTCAAGACCAAATGGGCTCTCAGTGCTTTCTTCTAAACAAACTTTGTCCCCCACCACAGGGCAGAAAATCTCTACACTGCTGACCTTGTCACAGTGCAGCAGGAACACAGAAAAAAGCATGATCCATGGTCCAGGTAATGAGTCACAGAGGTTGACTAACTTGTTCCCCTCATCCATTAATCAGACAAATCTTTCCTCAACAGAGGCATGAGTGAGAGGTTGTATTAGTCTGTTCTCATGCTGCTATGAATAAATACCCAAGGCTGAGTAATTTATAAAGGAAAGAAGTTTAATTGACTTGCAGGTCTGCAGGGCTAGAAGCCTCAGGACACTTACAGTCATGGCAGAAAGGGAAACAAACATGCTCTTCTTCACATGGTGGCAGGAGAGAGAATGCCGAGCAAAGGGTGAAAGTCCCTTATAAAATCATCAGATCTCATGAGAACTCCCTCACTATTACAACAATGGCATGGAGGAAACCACACCCATGATTCAATTACCTCCCACCAAGTCCCTCCTATGACAAGTGGGGATTATGGGAACTACAATTCAAGATGGTATTTGGGTGGGGACACAGCCAAACCATATCCGAGGAGGAGGAAAGGTCAAAGCTTGTCCTCATTATTTCTGAGAAAGCAGAAGTTTCTATTATGAGGCAAATCCCTTCCCTTTCCTCTTGAATAACCTGAGCCCTCAATTACTACTTACATTATTTATTAGAAAATAAGTTTTATTGATATAAAATTTGTCCAGGTTATCCATAGCTATTCTACTATATAAATTAGGGCTGTAGTTAATGTAATTAGATTTCTAAAGAGTTTCATGATTCTTCATTTGGAAAGATAAAGGAAACAAACACCTCTTGAGTGCCCATCATGGCTAGCCTTTTGTAACCTTGGGAACTGTGATGCTCTGCACTGACTGGTTCCCTGAAGAAGCATCCCAAATTGCAAACAGCTTATGAAACAACAGAACCTGATTAGACAGCCTCAGGTATGTTAGGGTAACTAGTGTTCCACAAATTACTTGAGAAAGACTGATGGAGAACCAAGAAAAGCCTGGCAAGGTTGCCAATTTTTAAATTAATTCAGACATTGCTCTCATAGGCTTTCAATACAACATATTTTCCCCAAATTCTAATACCTGTAGATCACCTTGGGAGGCTCTGCATAAGAAAACATGGCCATGATGGCTGATGAGTGGAGTCATGGGAGGGAAAAGGGGTATTGGTGGCTGCAAACTGATTTCAAGAACCTAGTTCTACTAGGTTTCAAGGTCAGGCGAAAAGCCAGTGAAGAATTAGGAACAAGCTGTCTGTTGAAATTAGAGTTGAACTACCATAGTAGTTACCACAGTGAACTGTGAATAGGTACCTAAGAGCAGTACATGGCATTGAAGTTGGGCATCATGCCCATTCTGTCATCACCAAAGTTCTCAAAAAGAGGAACAAATGGGTACTGTATGATAAATTATACAACAGTCATGTGAATTATATAAAGCATTAGTTAGTTCTATTTGATTTGTGACAGAGTAGATAATAAATTTTTCATCAAGAGAATAAAACAAGAAGATACCATGTCCTTTACAGAGGAAAACCTACCATGACTCATCTAAGCAATCTATAAACCCCTTCTCAAATATTTTAGTCTAGAAGCAACACTAAGAAAGCCAACAGTCGATTGGAAGTGCCGTATCACAGAAGCTAGAGGTTAGACAATGAGGGCTCCAATCAGGGTTCCCAATCAAACAGTTCTATAGTGTTGGGGGAGAACTTGCTTAAGGTCTCTAAGTAAAATTTTATAATGTTACTGATCTTAAAGGTGTTCAGTGAGATAATACATGTAAATAAGTAAGGATATAATGGGTCATTCCAAAGTGGGCTTCACTTTTTCCCTTAAAGGTCGCTCCTTGACTTCAAAGCTGAGGATTTGAAGTTGAATCAAATTTCCCATCACCTAGTACCGTCTGAGAATTCTAGTCACATGTATTCAGAGAGACCTTTCCCATAGTGTTTCTGCAATTTTGTTGCCGGTCTTGACTAGGAGGCAGGGGGAAATCATTACAATATTTTGGAAATGCTTATTCAGTTTTACTTTTTGTCTAGTGGTGGGTGGATTTAAGTTATTTCCCTGAACACATCTGCCCTGAATTTGCATATGTAATGAAAATGATTCTTTATTAAAATGTTTTTGTGTGTGTGTGTTTAAATTTTTATTTTGAAATATTTTGTTGTGGCTGAAATACATGCTTTCCTAAGAGGAATTCCCTTATGAAAAAAAAATGTGGATAACCCGTAGGGTATGGCTACTCAGAGAAAGAGCACAAGACTAGAAATATTCATAATTCCAGCAATTCCCCACTGTGGGGAAGAAGGAGTCAATTATCATTTAAACAAAATGTTTATTGAGGTGTAGATACATACACAAGTCTTAAACATAAAAATTAATAGATTTTATGTATGGAATATTCTTTCTTTTTAAATTTTAGATTCAGGGGGTATATGTGTATGTTGTTACATGGGTATATTCCTTCATATTGAGGATTGGGTTTCCGGTTAACCTGTAAGCAAATACTAAACATAGTACCCAATACGTAGTTTTTCGACCCTCATCTCCTTCCCACTCTCTCCCCTTTTGGAGTCCTCAGGCTCTCTTATTTCCATTATTATGTCCATGTGTACTTACGTTTGGCTTCTACTTAGTAAGAACATGAGGTATTCGATTTTCTGTTTCTGAGTTGTTTCACTCAAATTAATGGCCTCCAGCTCCATCTGCATTGCTATGAAGGACATGATTTCACTCATTTTATGGCCGCATAGTATTCCATGGTATATATATATACCACAGTTTTTAAAATCCAGTCAACCATTGAGGGACATTTAGGTTGATTCCATAATTTTGCTATTGTGAATAGTGCTGCAATAAACTCACCATGAAGATACCTTTCTGATAAAATAATTTATTTTCTTTTGGGTATATACCCAGTACTGGGATTGCTGGGTCAAATTATTGTAGTTGTAGTTTTAGTTCTTTGAGAAATCTCCATACTGTTTTCTACATACATTCCCACAAAGAGTCTATAAGAATTCCATTTTCTCCATATCCTTGCCAACATCTGTTATTTTTTGACTTTTTAATAATAGCCATTCTGATGTGTGTGAGATGGTATCACATTGTGGTTTTAATTTGGATTTCTCTGATGATTGGTGATGTTGTACATTTTTTCATATTTGTTGGCACTTGAATGTTTTCTTTTTAGAAGTGTTTGTTCACATCCTTTGCTCACTTTTTAACGGGGTTATTTGATTTATTGCTTGTTGATTTATTTATTTCTAATAGATTCTGGATATTAGTCCTCTGTCAGATGCATAATTTGCAAGTATTTCCTCCCGTTCTGTAGGCTGTCTGTTTAACCTGTTGATTATTCCTTTTGTGGTGTGGAAGGTTTTTAGTTCAATTAAGTCCCATTTATCTATTTTTGTTTTTGTTGTGATTGCTTTTGACGACCTGGTCGTAAATTATTTGCCTAGGCCAATGTCCAGAAATGTTTTTCCTAGCTTTTCTTCTTGGAATTTTATAAGTTTACACCTTACATTTATGTCATTAATCAATCTTGAGGATTTTATTTAATAATGTGAGAGATAGGGGTCCAGTTTTATTCTTCTGCATATGGTTTGTTAGTTTTTCCAGCACCATTTATTGATTAAATTCTCTTTTTCTCTATTGTTTATTTTTGTTTACTTTGTTAAAGATCAAATAATTGCACATTTGTGGCTTTATTTCTGGTTTCTCTTTTCTGTACCTTTGATCTCTTTCTGTCTGTTTTTATACTAGTACCATGCTGTTTTGGTTACTATAACCTTGTAGCATGGTTTGAAGACAGGTAATGTGATGCCTCCGACTTCGTTCTTTATTCTCAGGACTGCTTTGGCTATTTAGGCTTTTTGTGGTTGAGTCCCATATAAATTTTAGTGTCTTTTTTTCCCTAATTCTGTGAAAAATGACATTGGTAATTTGATAGGAATTGTGTTGAATCTATTGATTAGTTTGGGAAGTAGAGTTATTTTAATGATATTTATTATTTCTATCCATGAGTATGGAATTTTTTTACATTTGGTTCATCTATGATTTCTTTCATCAATGTTTTGTAATTCTCCTTGTAGAGATCTTTAACCTCCTTGATTAAATGTATTCCTAGGTATTTGATGGCTGTTTTTGTGGCTATTGTAAATGAGATTGAGTTCCTGATTTGGTTCTCAGCTTGAGCATTGTTGGTGTATAGAAGTGCTACTGATTTTTGTGCATTCACTTTGTATCCTGAAACTTCTGAAGTCATTTTTCAGGCCTAGGAATCCTTTGGAGGAATCTCTAGAGTTTTCTAGGTATATAATCATGTCATCAGTGAGTAAGACAATTTTACTTCTTTTCCAATTTGGACGACTTCTGTTTCCTTCTCTTGACTGATTGCTCTGGCTAGAACTTCTGGTACTATGTCAAATAGGAGTGGTGAGAGTGGGCATCCTTGCCTTGTTCCAGCTATTAGGGAGACTGTTGTCAACTTTTCCCCATTCAGTATGATGTTGGCTGTGGGTTTGTCATACATAGCTCTTATTAGTTTGAGGTATGTTGAATGAACTAGGCATCGAGGGTTTTTATCATAAAGGGATTTTGGAATATTTTCAATACCCAAGAGGGGTCCCTCATTTCACTTGCTAAGTCCATACCTGCTCCAACCTCCCTAAAATCAGGTAAGCAATATTCTGACTACTATCACCACAATTTAGTTCTTGACTTTTGTGTTATTGAATTATATAAAAATAGTGTGTCCTCTCTTGTAGGTATCTTCTTTCACTCATTCATTGCTTTGCCTGTGATACCCAATGGTAATATTTTTTGTCGTAAATGTTCTGTTTTATTGTTGCATGGTATTCCATTTTATGAATTTGCTGCAACTCATTTATCCATTCTACTGTAGATAGACATTTGGACTGTTCTAGTTTTTAGTTACTATAAGTCAAATGTTTTGAAGTTCTTATACTTTGAGTGGGGTTCAAAATGAAAGAAGGTTCTGCAACAGGTCCAGGCTGCTGTGCAAACTGCTCTGACACCTGGGCCATATGAGCTAGAAGATATTATGATTCTTAAAGTGTCAGTGCTATATAGGGATGCTGTTTGCAGTCTTTGACATACCGCTATAGTTACATTGCAGCACAACTCCTTGGGATTACAGAACAGCTCCCTGCCATTCTTCACAGATGATTACTGTCCTTTTGAGAAACATGTTTTTTGGCCTGCTGCCAAAAAACCTTGGTGGGGAACAAGGTAAGACTAGTGAATCCTATTAGCATGGTCCTATTGCCAAACATCTTTGCCCACGAAGTGCGTTCCTTGATCAGAAGTAATGCTGTGTGCAATAATGAAGGTGGGTAAGGCATTCCATGGATGGTAGTTTTGGCGGAAGCATTACGTGTAAGGAAAGCAAATCTCTATTCATAGTAAATGTCTATTCCAGTAAGAATAAAATATTGCCCCTTTTATGATGGAAGCACTCCGGTGAAATTAATCTACCGCAAGGAAATGTGCCATGTTAGGGATGCTGTGTTGGTCTCTGTTGCTGGAAGATTGAGCACTCAGCAGTGGCCATAGCGAGATTGACCTTACTGAGTAGAAGTCCATGTTGCTGAGCCCATGCTTATCCTCCACTCCTGCCACCAAGGCCAGTTTGTCATGAGCTCATTAGGCAATGACAAGGTGGCTGGGGAAGGAAGCTTACTAGTATCCACAGAACAAGTCATCCTGTTCCTTTGATTATTAACATCTTTCTCTGCCTAGGTCACTATTTGGTGAGCATTCATATGGGATATAAATATCTTCATTTTCTTGCAATTCAGAGAGGTCCATCTCACACCTCTTCCCCTGACCTCCTTGTCACCATCATACTTCCAAGTCTGTGACTGCAACTGGAATTTACACCACTGGCTTTCCTGATTCTTAGGGCTTTGGACTTGGACTGAAGCTACAGCGTCTACTCTCCTGGGTCTCCAGCTTGCCAACTGCAGATTTTGTCACTTCTCAGCCTCCATACTGTGTGAGCCAATGCCTTATAGTAAATCATGTACATACATACATGCATATTACATACATATATACATACATTTATACACTTACAGATAAAATATTCTATTGGTTTGTTTCTCTAAAGAACTTAGAACATTACAAATGTTGGTAGGCAAATACACTCATTTACCTACACTGAGGAATGGAATTGCAGGGTCATAGCATAGAACATGTGTTTAGTTTTAGAAGTAGACACTTTCAAAAGGTTTTTCAAAGTGACAGCTTTCATTTAAGGAGAAAAAGTGATTTTGTTTTCTTTGGGGAGGGAGAAAAAGAGAGCAAGAGATGCAATTGGACCATATCTTTATAAGTTTCACATGAAACAATGCGATTATGTTTCTCAGATGTTTTCTGTGTCAGGTAGAAGAGGTTGAGAGAATTTTTGTTTTTAGGGAAAAGAACTCAAGGGAGGACACTGAGTCCCTATCTTCCTTTTGATTCTTCTCCTTGTTTGCTGCCTTTTGGTAAAGACACAGATCACAGCCTACAGATGGAAGAATAAAATAAGAGATGTCAAATGAAATCACAGAGCTAAACTGTAAATAACCCTGATGTTTTAATACTGAATCAAACTACAGAAAGATCTGGGGTTACCTTTTCTTAGATATACTGTGGGAAAAGAAGGAAAGGAACAAGATTAGTAACAGAGATTAGTGAATAAACTACATAATTATACCTGTGTCTCTTTCTTTAAAAGCTTGGAATGTACCATGTTAAATACAGTGTCTAGTAAAAATCAATGTTTACTTTGGAAGAAAAATTTTTTCTTGAGGATTCAGCTTCCAAAACTATGCCACAAAAGAGATAACAAACATTGGAATCTACTTTGTGGTTGCCTTGTAAAAGGAAAAGCAACTTCGGTTAACCTCTCTTTAGGAACCAGGTTATCTATTACCACGATACTACAAATCACTATCTTGTTAATTATTCACATATGTTCTTGTTCAGACCTTGATGAGTATGTGTTCGGAATATGTACAGGTGGCAATCCATCCCTCCCAGTCATTACAAATTTCTCTTAGGATCAGCAATATGAGTACATTGTCAGCTGCAGGCTTTAGAAGGCATCTAACTACTACATAGGGCTTTGAGGGTATTTTTAAATTATTTGGTTCTATGCCCAAGCTAAATGGGGATCTGGCAACTACCTGCCTTGTGATCAATGCAAACATATACAACAGATAATTCAGGTTCTCACAGGAAAAGCTACATAAACATTTTCTAATGTGAACTCAGGCATGTTACTCTCCCTTTTTGGCTCTCAGCCTTTTTATCTGGCAGAAATGGAGGTTGGAGGAGACAATCTCTAAAGGCATCTGCAATTCTAATGCTCAATGACTTTATAATTTTCATCTGGAAATATGGTTATTTTACCAGTAGATCTCAGAGACCTACCTGAATTGTCAATATTTATCAAAGAAAGCTAATCAGGTCAACTAGATAAATAGTGTATGACCGCTAATGGGCTGACACTGTGCAAAAAAACATCAAGAAAAAGTTGTGGAATAAATTGATGAATAAATAAATGCATGCATCAACACAGAAGGCACTACAAAACCAGAATGACAAATTTGACTGAAAAATAATTACTATACTTAGTTGAATGAAATACTAAAACTGAGTGCCAGTAGATGTCTGAGTAACTTTCCTGAAATCTCAGATGCCCTCTGATTACAATGCTCAGGGTGGTATAGAGGGAAAGAACATGGGGTCAGAAGATCTGATATCACTTCTTGACCTTGCCACCTATCAGCACTGTGACACTGGGAAAATCACATTACCTCTTTGAATCTGACTCATTAGCTATAAAAGACTTAGTTGAACTTGATAGTTTAGCTATCAAGGAGATAATTTCTTAGTGATCCAAGAATTGATGGTATTGTGAATATAAGGTTATTTTACAAACTGAAAATAACTATTCAAGTTTTTACTTCCTATTATTAATAAACAATGTGATTTGAAAACAGAAGGGAATTAGTGCAAGAATTAGGACCGGCAGATATCAAGGAGTCTTGACAAAAATGGCATTTGGCAGAATAACTATGTTTTTGGTCCTTTCCATTTTCTGGTATGAATCAGGCAGAAATTGAGGAATTCAACACAAATTGAGCATTAATTTTATGCCAGGGCCTTTCTACATTTTAAAGGCACAAATACTCATATGTGATTCTTTTAAAAATTATTTTCATTTTTAATGTTTGTGAGTACATGGTAGGTTTTATTTATGGGATACATGAGATATTTTGATACAGGCATGCAATATGAAATAAGCACATCATGGGCCGCGCGCAGTGGCTCACACCTGTAATCCCAGCACTTTGGGAGGCTGAGGCGGGTGCATCACGAGGTCAGGAGATCAAGACCATCCTGGCTAACACAGTGAAACCCCACCTCTACTAAAAATACAAAAAATTAGCCAGGCGTGGTGGCAGGTGCCTGTAGTCCCAGCTACTTGGGAGGTTGAGGCAGGAGAATGGCATGAACCCAGGAGGCAGAACTTGCAGTGAGCTGACATCGAGCCACTGCACTCCAGCCTGGGCGGCAGAGCGAGACTCCATCTCAAAAAAACAAAAACAAACAAACAAACTAAAAAAATAAGCACATCATGGAGAATGGGGTGTCCATCCCCTCAAGCATTTATCCAATTGCACTATTTTAGTTATTTTAAAATATGCAATTAAGTTATTATTAACTTGTAATTCTTGATCTTATAAAGATCACAATCTTGTGGGATTCCTACATATTTGCTGAAAACTCTGTTTCAGGCAACTGTTAGGTTCCAACAATATAGTGGGGAACATGGAAGCCACTGACCTTGTCTTGAAGAGCTTACAGTCAGGCATAAAAGATAGAACTTCAGACAATCAATTTCAAGACAATGCCATAACTGCTATGATAAAGGACTTATGAGTGTTAAGGGAACCCATCTGAGGGGTACTTAGACTAATGGGGAGAAAATGGGAGAGTGTTTAGAAGTGGTGTAAATCAGTGCTCCTCAAAGCTGAGATGCATAAGAATCACCTGCAGATCTTGCTACAATGCAAATTCTGAACCAATAGGACTGGGGTGGAGCCTGGGACTCTGCATTTCTAACAAGCTACCAGGAGGTGTGGATGCTTCTCACCAGTAACTTGCAGTAAGCCTTGTGGATATGGGAAACACAATAAGTTTAAAAATAAATCATTCATTTGACATCTCTGACATGATTTTGCCTGGTTGATCTTTCTTTCTAGAGAAAACAAACAAAATAAAAGACCAACTTTTAGCTTCCTTCCAATCATTCTCAAAGGTTCTAAAGAGGTATGCTCTTTAGGGAGGCATATCTAAACTATCAAAGATTTTTAAAAAAACTAAGTCTACTCCAAGCCCTTGGTGCTCCCTTTTCCTGATAATCACCACTACAGTAAGTCCCTTTAAATAAGAGATTGTTGAAACTGTGTATTCTAAAGACATGTCGAGATTGAAAACCATTACTGCCATTTATAACCTGGCACAGATTTAGAGTTTGATAATCTCCATGAAATCTGTTGATAGTTTTTTTTCTTTAATTCTTCTCACTTTAAAATATCATTATGGAAATAATGTTAAAAGTCCCTCTTCTCAGGGTGTAGGAATGAGTGGGCAAGTTGACTGTCAGGTTGAAGGATACGCAGTGATGTGAATTACTTTGAACTCAGACAATTATCATAGGGTAGACAATGTACTGGGTATACGTGTAGACAGAGTCTGGGTGCCTAACTCTCTCTTTGTGTGGCTTTAAACAAATAAGCTAATTTTTCTGAGTCTTAATGCCTCACCTTAAAAAAAACGGTAAATAGCATATGGCTCAGAGAGTAGGCATTAGGATCCAGTGAGATGATGTGGGTAAAACAGTTGGCAGATAATAGGTTTTCCATCAATGTTAGTGTCCTTTGTCTTCCTCACTTTATTTGGAGTGAGAGAAGTTTGGATTTAGCATTCTGCTTCCACAATTTTTAAAGAAAGTCTTCATCTCTATCTAATAGAAGGTCTGGAAAACATCTGCTGCTTTTCCTTTCTCTTGACACCAAAAATGTGTATGTGAAAGTCAAGGCAATGAGAAAGGTCAGCTAAGTCTTCACAATTCAGTGCTTACAATTCAAATGGAAGGGTCTTTGTTTTTCTCTGTGAGTTAGGACTCATGATTGAGTTCTGTCCTTTATCTATAGAGATATCTATTCCTGAAGTTAGCTCACTGTGACTGAAGAATATGTCCAATGATTGGGAGATCCAAGAAGATCATTAGATATTTAATTAAACATTTTTCCCTATCACAGTTATGCTACAATAAAATGAGCTATCACAGGAGCTAGTGGATTTTCTAACACTGAACAGTAAACAGATGCTGAATATGGATTGTTTAATTAATTAATTCATGCATCAAAAACCTATTGGATACCACAGTCAGACCCTGTGCTCAGCATTAGGGAAAAGGGTTGGGATTACACACATGATGACTGATATGGCCAGATTTGAGAAGTTGAATTTCCTTCAAAAAATATACTTTATTTTAAAAAATATTTATTTAGCAGGGTGGGTAGAAACTTTCTATAGATAAAACTTTTATGTGTAATATACAGGACTCATTACATGTTCTATAAAATATTTTACTTATTTGAAATTTTTTTAAAATTGTAATTTTCTGAATTAGCCTACCTTATTGTGGTCATATAGAAGAGTTTAAATGTTAGATATGCTAAAAAAGACACACATTATAGTCAATAGAACTAAGTCATGCACTATTTGGTCTGGGGATGTAGTTGATTTTGCTGATGCCAAATAGCGCTCAGTTGGCTGGTCACCCCGTATTAACAGTGAGGCCAAGGCTGCATGCTATAATTTATACAGGCTTGCAGCAAAGAAGTCTAACAGAGAGTAAGGCTGGTGAGGAATGTTTTCACCTTTCACTCGGGTATGCCATCTCCTTCCAAAGCAGCAGGGCCAGTTTCCATTTTCTAGCTGTGTAAGGTTAGTGTGAATAAATACAATCCAATGAGTGCCACATTTTCAGTTTGCTCCAGGTTTGTTTTACTATACCTTATAGATTACATTGTCCAAGAGGCTGCCTGACTAACCTCTTAATATTTCTTGTTCCCAGGTAGCCTAATGATTTATGAAAAGAGGCATGAAAACAAATAACCACAAGCTATTGTGATAAATGTTGTGATTATTTCTGTTTGGCATCTAGTCAAGGAGAAACAAGGTGAGGCCACAAAGTGGTCAAATGGTCACCAGGACTCTGTGGGAGCTGAGCTAGGTTTGAAAGGACTTGGAACAATAAACAGCAGATATCTCAGGCATTTCATGTACAAGACAGGCTGTTGGTTTATGTTGTTGTTGCTTTCTTTTCAACAAGATCATTTTGGCTATGATTTTATAGACTGTCTGTATAGAGGGAAAGCTAGTGATGAAATTCTAAAAAGGAAGTCATTGACTGTTTTCTCCAGAGAATCTATTGATTTTTTTTAAAAAAGGGGAGCCATATTCTGCCATTTGAAATATAAGAGCTCTTTCCTCCAGAGTGTTGTTAAAGTTCAGAACAGGATTCACTTGGAATCTTTTTTCTAATAATATCTGTAATTAGATGATGTGGAAATGCTTCTCCTATTTTCACTTACCTAGTTCATTTGGCCTGTGATGAGTATACAGGACCCATTATACCCCAAATACCTAAAAGAAGGAGAATGAGGTTTTGGGAACGTAATATCTTTGTGCTTACTCCGCAAGGATTTCTTTTTAAATCAGTAAAGAGAATATTTACTGAGTGTTTGTAGTGAGCCTTGAATTATGCCCAGTATTATAGGAGATCCTCTCTCGCCCCAACCTCATTCTACCTCATCCAGTCCTATCTCAATGAATGGTACCTGTTTCTACACAGCTGCCTAAGACAGAAATTCAGTACCTACACTGCACTGATCCCTCTTACCTACTGTGTTAAGTAACGTAAGTACTGTTGATCGGACAGCTATGATACCTGTCCTTTACTGATAAATGCTGAATTACCCTCGTGTAGGTACCTTAATCACTTTGATTACTAAAATTACTTTTTTAATTATAAAAATTTCAAAAATACATAAAATTATAGTGTAACATAAAAACATCGCTATACTCCCTGCCCTATTATTAACAAAACTTATTATCTTTTATACATGTTTCAAACTTTGCTAAAAATAAAACGTTGGCTGGGTACGGCAGCTCACACCTGTAATCCCAGCACTTTGGGAGGCCGAGGCGGGTGGATCAGGAGGTCAGGAGATCGAGACCATTCTGGCTAACACGGTGAAACCCCATCTCTACTAAAAATACAAAAAATTAGCCGGGCATGGTGGCATGCACCTACTGTAGTCCCAGCTACTCAAGAGGCTGAGGCGGCAGAATGGCCTGAACTTGGGAGGCAGAGCTTGCAGTGAGCTGAGATGATGCCACCACACTCCAGCCTGGGCAGCAGAGTGAGACTCTATTTCAAAATAAATAAATAAATAAATAAAACAAAACATAAACATAGTTGAAATTTCAGTTAGTATTTATCTGTTTCCTTTACCCTCTTCCTTTCTTCATCAGAGACAGAGATTGCGCCACCACACTCCAGCCTGGGTGATAAAGCAAGACTCCGTCTCAAAGAAAAATGATAAAAATAAAATAAAATAAAATGTAAACAGTTGAAATTCCTTTTAGTATTTATCCGTTTCCTTTACCCTCTTCCTTCCTTCACCAGAGACAAGAAGCCATGCAGTTGTTGTACATTCTTCTATTTTATATTTTTAAAAACATTTATTGCACATGCATGTATTTATAAATAGCATTTGATATTCTGTGTATTAAAATATATCAATATGGTGTTAAACTGTATACATCATCTTATCAATACAGCTTCTTTTTTCTTTTATGTTTCAATCTTAATGAAATTCTTTAGTTTTCATCATTGTGGCTCATTCTAGCCTCCTCCCCTTGCCTATATGTAAACTCCTGGTCCAACAGCAAGAAACCTGACTTACCCTTTGAGATCTATTTACTTAATTTTTCAATTTCAGTATACAGACAGTCCCTGACTTACCATGTTTCAACTTATGATTTTTCAACTTTATCATGGTGAAAAAGCAATATGAATTCAGTAGAAACTGTACTTCAAATTTTGAATTTTGATCTTCTCTTGGGTTAACAGTAGGTGTATTAAATGTATCTTCAACTTATGGTATTTTCAACTTACACTGGGGTTATCCAGGAGTAACTCCATTGTAAGTGTAGGAGCATCTGCACATGTTTCATAACAACAGAATTGTTAACCTGCATCCCTGTAGGAAACAACTTTATCAGCTAGAGCACAGTACTTAAGTACAATTTATTTTGCCTTTCTACAGCGCCTACTTATTTCTGAAGTTATTTGGGTCAGCATTTTCCTCCACCCAATACTTAAAACTGATTTGTTTCATACATTTGAAATGTATGAAAAGCCAGAAATCCAGGAACCACCCTGGCCTGCTCCCTTTTTCTTACCTACTATATGTTAAGGTAAGTACTGTTGATTGGCCAGCTATGATACCTGTCCACTTTTACTGATAAATGGTTACATTTGTAATGATTACATTTGTAATGTATGAAACAGAATCTTTTGTCACAGCTGCGTTCCACTGGAGTGTCTTGAACCTGTAAATAATTTTTAAAATTTGCATACATAAACGTTTATTCTTTGTGCCATAAGGTTCTATGGATTTTGCCAAATACATGGTGTCATATATCCACCACTACTGTATCATAAAAAATAGTTTTACTACCCTACAAAATCCTCCATGCTTTACCTTTTCAGGCCTCCTCTGGCAACAACTGGCCTTTTTATTGTTTCTATAGTTTTACCTTTTCCAGAAATCCATACATTCAAACCATGCAGAATATAGCCTTTTTAGATTGCCTTTTGTTTGTAACTTAGCAATTTGTATTTAAGATTTGTCCACATCTTTTTTTGTGGTTAAATAGCTTATTTACTTTTACCCCTGAATAATGTTTCATTATATAAATGTACCGCAGTTTGTTTAACCATTCATCTATTGAAAGACCTCTTTGCTGCTTTTAGTTCTTGGATATTATAAATAAGACTGTCATAACATTTACATGTATGTTTTTCTGTGGACATCAGTTTTTGAACCAGTTGGGTAAATACCTAGGAGTGTGATCGCTGGCTCATATGGTAAAGCTAACCTTTCACATTGCTGGTGACAGTATAAATTGCTACAAGCTTTCTATAAAGTACTTGCGCATTATTTCTCAAAAGCCTTTACATTCTAATACCATTTGACCCACTATTTCTATTTCTAGGAATGCATCCAAAGGAAATAATCACAAATGAGAATAAATATTTATGAACAAATATGTGCATTATTTATGAGAGCAGGAAACTGGAAACCACCTAAAAATCCAGTACTATTAAAATGAATGTGTAAATTATGATATATGCTCATGTGAAGACATAGAATGTAATTATTAACAATTATATTTGAAATGTTTATTAATGATAATAAAAATACTTATAACATTAAGTGAGGAAGGTAGGTTATAAAATTATATTATCTCAATTATGTAGAGAAAAATGCGTAACACAAGTCTGAAAGAAAACATGTCTAACATATTAATGACAGTTGCTTCTGAGTATAAAGAAGAGGTGATTTTCTTCCCTGTTTTGCTGAGGATGTCTGTAATTTCGATTCTTACTCTAAGTATTAAAGTATTTGATAAGCCAGAAGGGGTTTGAAAGTCATTTTAATAGGGTATTTTGGAAATAGAGACAATTTTACACCCAAATCCAAATACTACCTCCCCCAAAAAGTCTCCCAAATTCCTCTTAATTAAAAAGTAACTCCCTACTTGATTAATTTTACTCATTTATTAATGTATCCATTTAGCAATCTGTGTGTCATATGCTGTGCTTGTGATAGGCACATATTCTATGCCCTAAAGGAGTCCTGGATTTATAGGACAGGAAAGCACATAATTTTTTTTCATGACGAGATTTGTGCAGCTTTATTAAGAATAGCCAAAAACTGGAAACAACCCAATTGTTTAGAAGTGGATAAATGGGTAACAAACTATAATACATTCATACAATGAAATATTACTCAAAAATAAAAAATACTGAACAACTAATATACACAAAAACATGGATGAATCTCAAAAATGTTATGCTGAAACAATGAAAGTTACAGGATAATGAAATAATTCTTCAAAGGAAAGCACATAATTAACAGAGTGATTTAAAAAAGATGCACCACATCTAATAAATGTATTTATACAGTGGCTTGGGACAACAGAGGAAGGAATGACAAGTTTGCTTTCCTGAGGAGTTAGAAATATTGAGTTGACTTATAAGAGCTTTCAATGGTAGTCACCTGTTAAAGAGTCAGACACGGGAAAGTAGGGATTTGTAATCACAGGTAACAGGGCGCAAAGTTCACAGTAGCTTCTGGGTGGATGGGAGATTAACTACAACTGAGGAGAAGTCAGTTTAATTAGATGAGAGTAGAAGATTTACGGACTTGCCTGCTGGGTCATGGTGGTTCGGTTTTATGGTTTTATATTGTGTTAGGGAGCCATTGAAGGTTTGATTTAGTAGGGAATTGATACGACCACTTTCTTATTATTTAAGGTCTGTTTTCCCTCAGCACAATCCAGTGTTTGGGATGCAATTTTTTTTTTTTTTTTTTTTTTTTTCGAGACAAAGTCTCACTCTGTCACCCAGGCTGGAGGGTAATGGTGTAATCTTGGCTCACTGCAACCTCCGTCTCCTGGGTTCAAGCGATTCTCCTGCCTCAGCCTCCCGAGTAGCTGGGATCACAGGTGCGTGCCACCACGCCAGGCTAATTTCTGCATTTTTAGCAGAGGCGGGGTTTCACCATGTTGGCCAGGCTGGTCTCGAACTCCTGACTTCAAATGATCCACCCACCTTGGCCTCCCAAAGTGCTGGGTTTATAGTTGTGAGCCACGGCACCTGGCCTTGGCATGCAATTTTAAACAGGCTTGGTGCTCAACAAACGGTGGTGGCAGAAGAGAATTCTGATTTTGGTCAAGTGCAAGTTTTGTCTGAGATGGGCAGAAAAGATCTCTTGCGGGTGTTTGAAAATTGAAAACCAAATCCCAGATATAATTTAGAGCAGGGGTTCTCAACAACTTTTCATGACTGATCCCATAAAGAGCTTTTTTAGACACTTTTTACCCCATAATCACTGCACCCCCGCAGTTTGAACACTGCAGATATGCTTTTTATTTATCTAACTTTATGTTTATCTGTGCTTCCTACAGAAGATACAATTTTTTTAAAATCTCTTTCCCTCAAGATCAGTTTTTGTCCACTTAGTGGTGATAGGATCCCCTCTAGAAATGCATGGGTTGAAACCTTTTTAAAAATTAATTATGGTAAGATACATATAAGGTAAAATTTACCAAGTTAACATTTTAAAGGTACATCTCAGTATTGTTAAGCATATTCACATTGTTGTACAGCCAATCTCCAAAAGTCTTTTCTTCTTGCAAACCGAAGCTCTATACCCATTCTACAACTCCCCCTTCCCTCCTGCCCCAGTGCCTGGCAACCACCTTTCTATTTTCTGTCTCTGTGAATGTACTCTTGGTACCTCAGATAAGTGAAATCATATTATATATATGTTTTGTGGCTAGATTTTATTACTTAGTATAATATTGTAACTTATGTCAGGATTTCCTTTCTTTTTTAAGGTTAAATAATCCATTATATGTATAAAGCCACATTTGTTTATTCATTAGTATGTTAATGAACACTTGATTTACTTCCTTTTCTGGATATTGTAAATAATGCCGTTGTGAACATAAGTGGGTAAATATTTCTTTAAGACCCTGCTTTCAATTATTTAGGGTTTATACCCAGAACTGGAATTGCTGGACTATGTGGTAATTCTGTTTTCAACATTTAGAGGAACTTCCATGCTGTTCTCCATAGCGAAGTGATTGCACTATTTTATACGTCCACGAACAGTATGCAAGGGTTGCAATTTCTCTCCATCCTTGCTGACATTTGCTTTCTTCTTTCTTTCTTTCTCTCTCCCTCCTTTCCTTTCTTCTTCTCCTTCTTCCTCCTTTCTTTCTTACTTTCTCTTTCTTTTAATAGTGTTCATTCTAATGCATGTAAGGTGGTATCTTATTGTTGTTTTGATTTGCATTTCCCCAGTAATTAGTGATGTTGAACATCTTTTCATGTGCTTGTTGACTATTTATATATCTTATTTGGAGAAAGATTTATTTAAATCCTTTGCTCATTTTTTAACTGGGTTTGTTTTTGTTGTTGTTTTTAGAAGGTCTTTATATATTCTGGACAGTAACTTCCTATCATATACAGAATTTGCAAATGTTTTTTCCTATTCTGTAGGTTGCCTTTTCACTCTGTTGTCTGAGTCTTCTTGAAATGGGAGAAGTTCCCTTATCCCCCTCGCAAGGCATATGATGAGGGTGTGGCTCATACCCCTAAGTGAGCATGCAGACGGGCAGGTCGTTGCTCCAACACCACGCCAGTGTCTAGGGTTGAGTGTTTACAGCTCCCAAAGCCCCAGTGGGCATGTGTTAACAGTGTGCTCTTTCAGTTTAGCCATCCATAGGCAGCTTGTGTTAATCAGTTCAATTAGACGTTAATCAGCTCAAAGGACAGAGAGCTTTCTGTATCCCGGGGTTCTTGCCTTAGCGTACCAGAAAAATTGGATCACACGTGGGCTTGGAGAATGAGTGCAAGGTTTTACTGAATGGTGGAAGTAACCCTCAGCAGATGGATGGGGAGCCAAGAGGGGAATGGAGTGGAAAGATGGTCTTCCCCTTGAGTCGCACCACTCAGTGGCTGGGCTCTCATCTGACCACCCTAGGCTGAATTTCCCTTGGTGTCCGCATTGTTTCAATGTCAATGGCCTGCCTGCTGGTGTGTTCCTTTCGATGTCCAGCTACTTTTGTGTCTGTGCCTGCTATGGTCTTGAGGTTTTTATAGTCACAGAATGGGGGTGTGTGGCGGGCCAGGGTGGTCTTGGAACATGCAACATTTGGGCATGAAAACAGGAGTGACTGTCTTCACCTAGGTCCATTGGCACAGGCCCGAGGATGGAGCCCTTGCTAGGGACACCACCTTTCTCTACTCAGCACTTCCCCCTCCCCGCCCCCACTGGCATATCACGTCGATGGAATTAGAGCTTTTTAAAATTCACTGGATGTTTAGTTTTTCCATGGTCTCTGACATTCTTTCCCTATTTCTTCTTCACCTGGGAACTAGGAGGTTGAAACTTGAATGGTGGTATTATAGGCCTGGGCAGACATTGAGATCTAACCTGTACCTGAGATTTGGATTGTGGGATCTTAAGAATGTGCTTAATGAAGGATCTTATGGATTTCTGTATCATTCATGGAAAGATGGATAATGCAAGTCATTCAACCCAAGCACAGCATGGTAGGAAGGGTAAATGACACCACTGAACAGAGACAAGAAAGGAAAAGGGGAATGAGAAGATGAGACACGGAAGTACCTAGTCTGAAAGCAGACAGTCTCTTCTGAATATCCTTGTTTTCACTTCATTCTTAAGGCCCTTGGCTATTAACTGTTAGCATGAGGCTGTCTCCACCTGTCACCTTGACAGATAAGTTTTCAACCTATCTGTCTCCCTGGTGTTTTCTAGATGGACATCCAGACAATTTATCTGAGGTTTTCTTTTTATCTAGCAATTTGGTGAGGCCCAGCACTTGGAGGTGTGGTCTTTAGCAGGTACAGCTCCAAAGTCCAGCCGGGAACTTAATACCTCTCAGAAAGTGAGTAGGTCTTGACTTCATTCTCAATTTATGTATCAACCCATCACCTGTGAGAAGATTAGATTTATTGCAATAGGAGAGAAAAAAATCTTCTCTGTTATTCCTATGGGAGAGAGGTAATCCATTTAAAAATCTTTCTGATGCCATGACCGTAAGATTAATGCTTATGTAATCCAGCTTGTTATCTGTCTGCTGTGTCTCCTTGTGTCTAGGATAAGTCAATTGAGCTTCACTTCTCTAATTGAAATCACTGTGCTGATGGAGTCTGTCTGTGGAAATGAAAGGTGGCTGCCATAATCTGTTGGGAGTTGAATTAATCCTCTGGGAGTGAGGCTGACCTAATTACTCAGAAATACTGGGCTTGCTTTCATTCTGTGGAATACAGCCATGGGAAACAGGCCAGCATGCCATTTTCCTAATCTTTTCTTGAATTGCCTAAAACCCACCTAACATGGAACTGAGAAGCCTTTTCATTTGAAAGTGATATTTCTTATGTTTTTTACCATTTTGCTTGAAAGTATTCTTAAACTAAAGCAAGGAGAAACAGAAAAGGTGAAGAAACCAAGAGGCTGGAGTTTCCTTTTGAATGGATATTCATCCATGAAGCTGTTGATTCTGTTTTTCTGTTCCTCCAGGGGTCTACACTTTTACCTCTGCTTGCCTGATACAACCACCACCAGACAGTCTCTTCTGAATATTCTTGTTTCCACTTCATTCATTAAGGCCATTGGCCGGATTACCTCACAGAATAACTCATCCCTTAAGAATCTGCTCAGGAATCAGCCTTCCCTGATCACAAACACTGAGTTTAGAAGTCCCTCCACAGTGTCCCCCGTGACCCTGTGCTACCTCACTGCCTCATGGTTTAGTGCCATTTGCGTACATGCCTGTCTTCATCCATGGACCCAGAACAACCTGGAGAAATGACTGTACTTATCACCTTCAGTGTTCAATGACTAAACTCTCTAATTTTAACATATCTGGTAGAATGAATCACTTGGGGATTGAATCACTTGGGGATTTCTGCCAACACTACCAATATATTACTCCTAACTTATAATTATTACTTAGCATGGATTATAGTACCGACTGTTGGAGAGCCAATGTGGCAGACCCTAAGTGGAATAAAATATCAGTAGCAGTCTAGCAGCATATATTTATTGGACTAGATCATTTATTCATTTGTTCATTAGCTAATTTGTTCATTAAATAAACATTTATTAAGCACTCATGGTTTAGGCTCATTTTGTTCGTTTACTCATTCATTTGTTCATTTGACACATTATTTATTGAAGGACTACTAAGGGTTAACATTGTGTGTTTATTGGTGAATGTAACAGGCATGTTTCTCGTATGGGAATCTTTTAGGATAGTGGAGATAACAGACAATACAAATGTAAACATACAAATGTAAGATATGTAAAATGTAAAATTATGAATTGTGATAAGTGCTTTGGAGGAAACAAAAAATGTGTAATAATAAAGAATAAAAATGAAAAGATAGGGGGCAGGTGGGGCATCTTGGGACTTTCCTCTCAATTTTCTTGTGAACCTAAAACTGCTCAAAAAAATAAAGTCTAGGCCAGGCGTGGTGGCTCATGCCTGTAATCCCAGCACTTTGGGAGGCTGAGGCAGGTGGATCACGAGGTCAGGAGATCGAGACTATCCCGGCTAACACGGTGAAATCCCATCTCTACTAAAAATACAAAAAGAAATTAGCTGGGTGTGGTGGCAGGCCCCTGTTGTCCCAGCTACTCGGGAGGCTTAGGCAGGAGAATAGCATGAACCCGGGAGGCAGAGGTTGCAGGGAGCTGATATCGTGTCACTGCATTCCAGCCTGGGTGACAGAGTGAGACTCCGTCTCAAAAAAAATAAAAAATAAAAATAAATAAATAAATAAAGTCTTAAAAAAAAAGAAAGAAAGGATGGTCAGAGAAGGCCTCTCAGAAGAAGAGACAATTAAGCAAGCATTCTTCCAGATGGTAATTTCCTGAAGAACTGAGAGACTGCTGGGGAAAGTGCATATAGGTGTACAGTGTGATGCCTCCTGTTAAGAACAGTTACAGAAAATGGAATGTGGGTCAAGAACAAAGAAGGGATTACCAACTCTAATAAGACTCGCCAGGAAAGGTTTCCTAGAAGTGATATTTGAACTGAATCATGAAGAACGATAAGGCATTTCTGAAACCTTCCATGCAAGAAGATTAATATCCTGCTAAACTTCTCTTCCCATGACCTGTATTTCTACCCTCTAGTTCATGCTGCAAGAGGAATCTTTTTAAACCTCATATCTGAATATAAGAAGGCTCTAATGAAAAGTTTCTCATATACTCTACAGGTAACACAGACCAAAAATTAGAGCATGGCATATTTTATAACATGGTCTCAATGTTAATAACAGTTTGCTTCCTGCCCTCAACCTCATTATTCTTTAGCAATGGATTCTCAGCTGGTCTCCTTCACACATTACTGGCTATCCCAAGGCATTCTTTCTGCTTGGGCAAGCTCTAACTTCTAAGATTCCACTCAAGGTCCAGGTCACCTGGGTTACACCTCCTCTCATCCCTCCTCTCATCCCTCCTCTCACCCCTACCCAAGACCTAGGGAGAGTTGGCCTCTCCTCTCTCTTGTCCTTCCACAGCATTTTGAATCTGCCTCTACTTTGGAAATGATTTCACTACTCCCTAATTATTTTGAGGTTGGCCTCTCTCATGAGACTATTTGCTTCACAATGGCAAGGATTATGTGTTAGTAATCTTTGTATTCCCAGGCTGAGAAAGTACTGTGATTATATTATAAGTGAACAATCAACGTTTTTTAATTGATTGAAAGAATGGAGGGAAAGAAAATGACTTACTGGGTGAATTCTCATGGTAACAGTTTAGTTTAAAGGATATAGACTGGCATGAGGAACAGAAGGAAACTAAGAAGATGACAGAGATAAAATTTAACTCTACAAGGAATAGAAAAGAAAGTAGGAAACACTAGCTCCATATTTCCAGTTTCCTGAATTCATAAAAGCCATTAAGGCAAAACAGAATTAAGTTATTAGCCACAGACATCCATGAATAAGTCTGGGGATTTCCTAGAGCAGCCCTACCCAATAGTTATATGAGAGCCATGTATATATATATATGAATTTTCTACAAACCACATTTAAAAGTAAAAACAGACAAAATGAATATATTTTACTTAATCCAATATATTCAAAAATCATTTTGACATGTAATCAATATAAAACTATTTTATGTTTTAATTTTAATTTAATTTAATTTTATTTTATTTTATTTTTGAGATGGAGTCTCTCTGCGTCACCCAGGCTGGAGTGTAGTGGCACGGTCTTGGCTCACTACAACCTCTGCCTCCCGGGTTCAAGCGATTCTCCTACCTCAGCCTCCCAAGTAGCTGGGATTACAGGCTCGTACCACCATCCCCGGCTAATTTTTTCATTTTTATTTTTGTAGAGATGAGGTTTCACCATGTTAGCCAGGGTGGTCTCAGTCTCCTGACCTCATGATCCGCTCGCCCCAGCCTCCCAAAGTGCTGGGATTACAGGCATGAGCCACCGCCCCCAGCCAATCAATATAAAAATATTAACGAAATATTTTAATTCTCATTTTTTGTAGTGAGTCTTCAAACTCTGGTATGTATTTTACTTAATTTTATAAAAATTTATTTTGAATTTTTGTGGGTACATAGTGGATGTACATATTTATGGGGTACATGAGATGTTCTGTCACAGGCGTGCAATGTGAACTAACTACATAATGAAGAACAGGGTATCTATCCCCTCCAGCATTTATTCTTTGAGCTACAAACAATCCAATTATACTCTTCAAGTTACTTTAAAATGTACAATGAAGTTATTATTGACTACATCACCCTGTTGTGCTATCAAATAGTAGGTCTCATTCATTCTTTCTATTTGTTTAACCCATTAACCATCCTCATCTCGCTTCCAGGCCCCCACAACACTTCCTAGCCTCTGGTAAGCATCATTTTACTCTCTATGTCCATGAGTTCAATCATTTTAATTTTTAGATCTCATAAATAACTGAGAACACGCAATTGGTGTGTGTATTTTATACTTACAGCATATCTCAGTTTGTGAATGGCTAGTGGCTATTACATTGTACAGCTCAGAGTTAGAGCATGTGACTGTTCTTTCCCATTGCATAGTCAGGAAAAAAGAGAATGTTTACTTGAGTGAAGTGTTTAATTATTATTTTACACAATTGCACCAAGCTGGTTTGTACAGGCTATCCAATTGCTTTGGAACTTGTATTGCAGAAGTTGGGGTTAGGAAAAGATGGAAGGGAATGAAGAAAAATAATTAGAATTCCTATTCACAGAAAATTCTAAAAGGAGTATGAATTTGCAAGCTCTCCCTCAAAAGTTACCAGGATCCTTAAGAATGTTCATACCTACTGTTTGACACATGAATCTCACTTCCAGTAATCAATCTGAGGAGGCATTTAGAAATGCAGGCTGAAACATAGGCATCAATAGTTTCATTGTCATTTTATTACACAAATTAGTCATTAGAAAAAACTCAAAGTCCAACATAATTGAAGTTTTTAAATAAATTATGGTACATATTTGTAAGGCAGTATTGTGTTGCCACTCAAATTTATGCACAGGAAGATTTTTGATGATAAGGGGAATGGTTTATGACATAATGTTAAGTAAAAGGCACAGGAAACAATTGTGTATTCAGTATAAAATAAACCAGTAAAAAGTGCAATGAAAGGCTGCAATGAAATGTATTAAAGTGGTAACCATCTCAGAATAGTGGAATTGTGAGTGACTCATTTTTTCTTTATATTTTCATGAATTTTATAATGTTTTTCACAAGAAGTCCATACCATATCCACATGCAAGCAAACACAATCAAGGAAAATACTACACTTTGTTGACTTTCCCATGACCATCATAGCTTTAGCGAGGAGCCCTTCCCCTCACCCCCTCTTCCCACCACACACATTCCAAAGCCATAGAAGCTTTGAGAAAGAATGGTCCGAGGGATGGTGTGAGAAACAAGCAAGTTCCCAAAGTACTGTGTTGACAGGACAGCTTGCTGGAGGAGAAGATGGGAGACCAGCCTTCTTGTCCTGGATTTCTAATGCTGGCTGGGAAAATCTCATCATCTCCTGGGTCTCAGTTTCTTATTTGCAAACATCAATGAAGATCATTGAAAGGCTTCCTCTTCACCTCTTCTAACTCTCTATCATGAGCCCACTGACAACAAAAACAAAACAAAACAAACACATCCTCACAACACATCCTTTCACCCCTGGCTTTCCTGATTCTGTGTGTTTATTTTACAAGTGGCATCCAATGGTATAATTGACCCCCAATATGTCTATAGCCTTCCTACTCCCAAATCCCCAGAGTGCCTCCAAATTCAAATCTTTAGTTCAGGAAAATGTTCTTGGTTGACATATTTTTGGAACACCATTCCTCTCCTGGGTCAGTAGCAGGAAAGAGAATCTTAGATCTATTTTAGAAATTGTGTCAAGTAACAACATCACTGCGAAAAACGAACAGTCCTGTTTTGGAGATGCTAAGTTAGAAACTAGAAAACCTTTTCTGGTATCTCCTCTTGATCAGTTGCCTTTTGGTAGTCATGTGGAAGCTAAGGACATCGATGAACAGTGGCCTGCAGATGCCCTTGTGAGCATTAAAACATGGCCCTCTTCCCTCTCCAAAAGATTACATAAAAGGAATATATGCAAAAATAGCTCCAGAATGGAACTTTGTCTAATTCTGCATTATGCATCATTCTGTAATGCCTCTTTTGGGAACCAGGTTTTGCCCTTACTTTGTAAGCCTTATGCAAACTTTTCTCTTTTCAAATTACAACAAATGCTTTGAAAAACTAGACATTGAGATCCTCAAGGGCCTTATCATAGTCCTGTTTCCTATGTGGTATCTGGTAAATGGTAAGTCCTTTATATGTGCTTCTTGAACAGAACCGTTCTTAGATTAATAAATCTCAACAAATTGTTTAACTTCTGACCTCCCCTAAAAATTGTGTGTTGTGTGGTTGGCAAACCTCTACAACACCATAATATTATCGGCTTCCTGAGATGATGTGAAGTGCACTTTAACTTATTCCTTATTCATATTCATTATTTCATGAAATATTTTGGAGTTATTGTGCCAGTCATTGCCTTTCGACACCTGTCAGCCAGCAGCAGACTGCAGAGATGAGTATAAGCTTGAGATTTAAAACATTTATGATTCAAAGTCAAGTGCTAGCTCTTACCAGGTGCACAAACTTGGGCAGGTTAATCTCTTGCAGGCTCAATTCCATTTTCCGTAAAATGGGGATATCACACCTGTGTGTCACAGGGCTATTATGAGTATGCCATGAAATCACTTGTGTAAATCACTAACAGAGTTACTGAGATAAACTGGAAATTATTTTTTAAAGTAACTGTTTAAACAAGGTAGGCAGTGTAAAACAATTTTCACAAATGCTCCTTCTTGTAATCCTTTGTATCTCTGTATGAGAGGTTGGATTATGTTCAGGTTTTGCATGAATGGGAATCGCATGAATGATTTAGGGGGCAGAAATTTCGGGGCAGGGTGGCCAACAGAACATTGGTGTCATGGAATACAGTCCTGATGCAATGATAATGTTTATGGCTAGAAGTGAGGTGTGCATGGGGTAACAGGTACAGAGGTCGCTTGTAAAGTGAGATTTAGTAATGCTTTGAGTATGGCCTGGCTAGGGAGAGAGTTAACATTTATTTATTTTTTGGAGACAAGCTGTCACTCTGCCACCCAGGCTGGAGTGCAGTGGTGTGGTCACTACTCACTGCAGCCTCAACCCCCACACTCAAGCAATCCTCCCACCTCAGCCCAGCCCAGTTAACTGGGACTCAGTCCCAGTTAGATGGGACTCCAGACGTGTACCACCATATCCAGGTAATTTTTAGGATTTTTTTTTGTTTATTTTTATTTTTATTTTTTAATAGAGACAGGGTCTCTCTCTGTTGCCCAGGCTGGAGCTAACATTTAAATATTTACTTGTCATAACCTTCATTATTACCACCATCATCTTCAACCAATAGATGCATTCATAAGTAATACATATTTTCTTGTGTTGTAAATAATGAATAGATAATAGTATAGTCTCAGGTATAGATTTAAGAAACTAAGGTGAAAGATACTAAGGAACTTGTCTAACATCACATGACTATTAAATCCACATTCTGATTCTGGGATCCTTAACTTCACCCTAACAGAACTATATTTAGAAGTGAAGCTACAGATCAAGGTTAAGATTAATGACGTTTATGACCTATAAATGAATTCTAACATAAAGAGTTTATAACTTAAAATGTTTGCTATAGCATTTCATATTTAATCATAAATGAAAATAAAAATATTTACATTGTCAGGACTATAGGGGCAATTTAAAAACTGTGGAATTATGGCTTTGATTTTCATGCCTATGTTCTTAGGTTTGTCTTCATCTAATTTTTATATTTTCTGAGGAAAAAATAGTCATAATTGCTGTCTGCCTGGTAAGGTTGACAATATCCATTTATCTCCATCTGAATATGGTCTTAGCAAGGTGTGAGCAATTTATCTTGTTGATATCTCTTTCTAATTTCACGTGTTCAGGTCACTATCTCACTTCTTAAAAATTCATCTTGCTTTACTCTTTTTTTTAAAAAAAATTTGTTTTGTTATACTTGGGGAAAAGCAGCTTTAGAGAGAAAGAAGACTCCTAGATTTGTGAATTTCTGAGTGGACAAGTAAGCAAGCTTGCCAAGTTAGATGCCCCAGGTTGTGTACTGCAGTAACATTTGCATTTCATATGATGTGAGTTGTGCAATGAGTGTTCTTGTACTTGTATGAATATTGATGGGTGTGTTGTGGGTAGCATAAAAGTGTGTAAAATACGTGAAAAATGTGAATTCATGATTGTGCACATGCGAATTTCTTGGTATATGTATGGTTGTGTCTGAGTATAGGTTTTGATGGTGGAATGGGAGATATGGGGAAGGAGAGATTAAATATCTTAATTTCTATCAGGCACACGAGAAACCAGCAAGAGAAATCCGGTGTTCCTCTTATCAAATTAAAGAAGTAACATTAGGCATGATATTTGGTATGCTGCATTGACAAAGGGTCCAACAAATGTACTTAATGGTTGTCCAAATCTCCTCCAAATATATTCACTTTTAAGGAATATACTTCTTTTCTGCCTGAATGACATGATTTAATTTACTTCTATATGACAGAACATGTAATGGGAGCTGCAGTTCTGAATTTTATGCTTAGCTTTGTAAATGTTTTTCTTAGACCTGTAAAAAGCATGTCTGTCTGTCTGTCTATCTATCTATCTATCTATCTATCTATCTATCTATCTATCTCTCTATCTATCTCTCTATCTCTATCTATCTATCTTGTCTCATACCTCAGGGAACTGCTCTAAAATCAGATCATAAAAGTTAATGAAAATGCATTATTAATTTATGATAAGTCATATGGATATTTAATACCAAAATTCTGCTTTTCTTATGTACTAATATATTTATGAATTAAGTACACTCATTCTTCAATAAACATTCAGTGAGCAAGTATATGCTTTCAGGCATTGTGTTAGATACTTGGGATGCCTGTACTATCTTCAAAGCGCTTATAGACTGTAGGAAGATGAGTGTCCACAAAAAGACGTTAAAATGAAACACATAGTTAAGAGAAATTCATGACTTTACTATACTCACATCCTAATTGAGGGAACAGGCTAATAAACCATAGAAATGCTGATGGATAACTACTGATTTTGACATGTTTGTGGGGAGCAACAGGGTTTGAGGGTCCAGATGTCTTTGTGAAGAATATAACTTTTTATTTTAATTGTTTTATTGAGGTATAACTTATAACTGACAAAATGTACCCATTATGAGTGTCTAATTCAATGATATTTTATAAAATTATAGACTAATACAACCATGACCACATCAGGTTTTAGAATAGTTCCATTATCCAAAAAGTTCGCTGGTGCCCTTATAGGTAGGTAATCCCTAGTCAGACCCTAAACCACATACTTGTCCACTTTCCATCTGTATGGATTTGTCTTTCATGGGCATTTCATATAAATGGAATCACACATGTATAGTTTTGTACATCTGGTTTCATTTACTTAGCATGGTGGTTTTTGAGGTGCATCCATGTTACATGAGTGGTTCCTTTTTATTGCTGAATAAGTATTCATTGTATGTTATGTTACATTTTGTTTATTCAGTCACCAGTTGATGGACATTTAGATTGTTTTTAGTTTGGATCTATTATGGATAATGCTGCTATAAATGTTTGTGTACAAATCTTTGAGAGGATATAGGCTTTTACTTCCATTGGGTGAATACCTATGAATAGAATTTCTGGGTTATCTGGTAATTTTTAAATAGGATTATTGAGCTATGATTCATATAATATAAAGTCACTCTTTTGAAGTATACAATTAAATGCATTTTAAATTTTGCATTTTATATTTTGCATTTTTAAGAAACTGCTGAATTGTCATCTAAAGAGGCTGTACCATTTTGCATTCCCACCAATAATGTGTGAGGACTTCAATTTCTCCACTTTTTTGCCAGCATTTGATATTGTCAGCCTTTTGATTATAGCCACTCTAGAGGATATATAGGGTTATTTTACTGTGGTTTTAATTTTCATTTTTTATTGACTAATGATCTTTAACATCTTTTCATGTGCTTATTGTCTATTTGTATATAATCTTTAGTGAAATGTCTATTTGCATATTTTACTCTTTTAAAATTGCATTATTTATTTTTGAGTTGTGAGAGTTTTCTATATATTATGGATATAAATACTTTATTAGATATATTATTTATAAGTATACATGTGTAACTTTGTGAGATTAAAAACAACCTATTTAACATTATCTGGTAAAGCTAAACCTATCTTATGATCTAGCCATTTTACCCCCTTGTTATATACCCAACAGAAATGTGTGCACATATGAAACGAAAGATAGAATTATGTTTATAGCTGAACTATTTGTATTAGATCAAAAATTGGAAAAATGCAAATTTCCGTCATTAGTAGGATAGATGAATACAGTTTGGTATATTCACAAAATTGAACTTCACAGTGACAGAATGTATGTGTTATAGCTAAAGCAACAACATGGATAAACTTAGAAGAGAACATGGAATATACAGGTCGATGAAGATACAAACTGCAAAATTCAATTTATATAAAGTTCATAGATAGTCAAAACTAACTATGGAGTTAGATGTAATATCATTGTTCTACTTGGAGGGGAGCAAGGAATAGCGTTTCAGAATGGGTGAGGAAGGGGCTTCTGGACCGCTGGCAGTATTCTGTTCCTTGACCCAATTGATGGTGGTTATATAAACATGTCATTCTGTGAAAAATTGTGTTGTGTGTTTATACTTTGTGAGTTTTTTCTATACAGGTTATACTTCAATTAAAAAGTTTTTAGGAAAAAAATATAATAAAACACGTGCTTTGGTGCTAAACCCTCTGGGTACAAATCCGGGCTTCTTACTCCCTAACTGTAGGACCTTGGCTAAGTTATGTAACAACTTTATGTTCTAACTCCCTCTTTTGGAAAAGGTTGATGACAATAGTACCTACCACTTGAGTTGTGAGAATTATGTTACTCATGTAATGCATTTTGAATAGTGCTTATACTTAGTGTGTGCTCAATACATATTGGCTGTTGTTATTATGCTCTAGATATTTCTTCCTTTTTTAAAAAAATATTGTCTCCATATTCCACCCTTTGAACCCAGTTTTTCTGCAGGATTCCATCTCAATCCTCCACTCATCTCACTCTGCATCTCTCATGTATTCATATCATCCTCTCTCATGCTTCTCCATCACCATTTATGTTGGCTTCTCAATTCTTCTCAGACATTTCTGAATACCTGATGACACCTCCTCTGACAATCCCAAAATTAGTCAGCTGAACTCAGTGCTTTCCTTCCAAACCAGTTTTTTCTCTTCTGTTCTCAGTTATGCTCCTCATCCACAGCCAGTTTCCTGCACTTCAACCAAATGGATCTGGAGTCAAATCCTAATTTTTCTTAGGTCTTTCTTAGCTGTCTTGGGAAATAAAATTAACCCCTATACACTTTGCTCTTTTATTACATAATATAAACAAGATAATATAACCTACCTAGGTTTGGTTGAGAGCATAAAATATTACCACACTAACAAAGTAATGAGGTATGATCTGGAACATGGTAGGCATACGATAAATGTCGGCTTTCGTTATTTTGTTATGTTATCAGTTTGTTCACCTTTACTCCTGTCAATTAAATTACGTGTGATTCTCTGAGTATGTCCCTGTTCTTTATTTCTACTACCACCAGCAGGCTGCAGTTTAGTTCTTATAATCTTTTGAGCTTCTACAAATGTCTCCTTACTTTTCCAAACTTGGACACTCAATTTCCTCATCTACATTATCTCACATTGATTTATCTAAAACAAAACCATGCCATCTACCGCTTAAGACCTCTTGATGTTTCCTTCTTGTCTCTTGGATTATGTCCAAATGTCTGAAAGTGAATTGAATTCCATAGCAAATGATGGAATCATCTTTTCTGAAAAGGATGTACCACATTGCCTTGATGCAGGGGTTTGGACCATATGATTTCATTAGTTCTCTTTTACACTTGGGAGTCTTGGTATAGAGAAGCATTTTCTTCTTTTGCAAAAGAGGTCAGGGAAAGGGCAATACAGTGTTTTCCATTAATGAAATAACAGCGGGAGATCAAGTCCCTCAAGGAGTTTGATTCTTATTTTTAGCTCAGCTCAAAAGGCTGTAGCCCATTTTAGCCAGCCCTGGGACTTCCCACAGCAATCTGACAGATAGATGCGTTGGCTGCAAATATGCTCAGATTTTTCAAGTGAAAGAAAGCCATGAATTTTAGAGTAAAGAGGTAATACCCATCACCAGACCAAGGAAGGTATGTTTTGACTAAAAAGGATTCAACTTTTTATGGAACGTTGGCCACAAGAAGTTTTATATTAACATAAATAAAAGCTGATATTCATTAGGGAGGCCTGGGTTCCAATTCTGTCCCTATGAGTTGTTTGCTGTTTACCATTGAGAAAATAGTTAATTTCACTGAGCCTAAGTTTCTTCATCTGTGCAATAAGAATAACAATTCCTATCACAAAGTGTTACTGTGAAAATTAAAGATAAGACATGTATGATACCCGTCATGTAACAGGTGTTCAAAACATGTGAAGTACTTTCTTCTCCATGGTTGGTACATTCTGGAATGGCTACATGGATTTTCACTGGCTGCGTTATGGTAAAATTACTATGGGCACAAGAAGGATTAGGAAATCAAAGCTGGTCCATTCTCTGGACAACAGATATTAAAATTGTCCTAGGTTGGCAGCTCAGGGTCATGAATCTATTCCTTGTGGCATATATTCCTGCTCCAATCAAGCTTTCACAATTTCTTCCAGTCGTTGTAAAGGGTTCCTGCCTTTCCACATCTGAGTCCTGTTCATTTGAAAGGCTATGGATAGCATATTGGAAAGAGCAGAGTGTTAAATGGCCTCAGAGTCCTGTTCATTATTAAATCCAAACTTACAATTTGGGACGGATTCTCTGCTTCTGGACCTCATTTGGGTTGAATCTTGCATATTGACCCAAATTTGTTTATTTCTATTTCATTCAATAAATTCTTCTATCTTAAGCTACTCTACAGAAATCTGGGATAGTTGTTTAGGTATCACAATTTTCTAAAAACAAAATGAATAGAAAATTTAAAAAATAAAGTTAACTATGGATAGCTTTACATAGCTAAAATTTTATTACTATTTGGTTAAAAAGAGAAAATAAAAGAATAAAACAATAAACTGGGAAAGCTATTTGCAACAAATTTGGCAGACCAGTAACTAATATCATAAATATATAATGATCTCTTACTAATTAACTAAGGGAAAATAATCAGCCAACAGTGTAACAGACATATTATAAAAGGCATGACCTAGTAGTTAGAAAAATAAAATAGAAAGAGCAAATGAACTTATAAAAATTGAGAAGACTTAATAATTGTCAAAGAAATTTAAAGTAATGCAAAAAATCAATTATTTTTATTCTGGGTGCCACATAGACATAGGCTTATGAGATGATGACTCAGTGGCCTCTGAGTGGGTGGAGTAGAAGCTGAGTGGGAAAGCATGGGCAGTTTGCCCACACGATCTCTCATATCACCTAAAATCCTTTTGTTGCTGTAATGTGCTATCTTGTGTTTGGTCACATATATATACATAGGAGCAGTTTCCTACTGGAAATACTTATAGGCCAGAAAAGATACGAAGAATTTAAATTGTGCCCTCTTTTCTACAATGTTATGTGGCACATGGAAGATATCTGAATACAAAGGCAATTGGTAAAATTGTCATGTAAATACCAGGTTAGTGAGGTGTTACTGACTCCTGTCATGAGATGGACCGGTATAAAATAGAATGGGCTCTATGCCAGAAAGAGAAAAGGTTGGATAAATAGAGAAACAGATAAACATTTATTGAGCATCTGCTTTATTACAGGCACTCTGTTCAGAGCCTTACACAAGAATCCTAAAAGGTAGGGAGAGTTATCCTTATTTAAAAATGGAGAAAGTGAGGCTCAGAGAGATTAAACCACTTGCTTTTGGTCTCAGTAAGGAAGAGAAGAGCTGGACTTTCTGATACCTGTATTTGTTAAGCCCATCAGAGAGATGAACAGAATAGAAGCCCAAGTTTTACATTTAGCCTTAGACTATCATTCAGTTTTCATGAAATAATCCTGATATTGTTTTAAGAAAAAATATTGTGTTTAAATATGCAGTTTTTGTGTATAGCTAATATTTTTTTTAAAAAACCTGGCAAAGAGTCTGTAGTTTTGAGCAGGAAAAACAATCATCTCCTGTTCTCAGCAGTATTTCTATAAACAGAGAATGTTTGCTGAACAATAAATGTTCTGATTTAAAGCTGTAATTTTCAGAGTTGTTTTTTCAGAGTGACAAAGATTCCATGTGATAAGTATGTGATAAGTAAATGTACACTTGAAAAAAAAAAACACCTAAATTTTAAAACAGGAGAGCATTTTAAACTCCTTCATTTTGACATCTTGAAAAACATATTTCATAATTTTGAGAATATTCTCCATCTATACAGTGTACATTAGGTTATACCACCCACATTGAGCTGTAATCACATGGAGTTATGTTCTGACAGAGTATTTTATGCTGGAGAAGATATTTCATTACTATAATAAAAGCTATTTGCAGGAATCGGGTGAATAATATAGTAATTGGAAACTTAATGGCAAAGAGAAAGATGGCGTTGAGGAATGGCAAAGTTCTTAATGCAAGAGGATATCTTACATAGAATAGATTTTTCTAGGGGTTTCTGCACATCCAATAAGCTGGGCCCTTTTGTTTGGATAACTGCTATCTTCCTGGGATGCGGACATTGGCCACCATAATTTTACTATGTGACCCTGTTCCCCCAATAATGCCTCCCATATGGCTTGTAGAAACAAGAGTGGATACATGACCCCCTAAAAGGGCCAACCTTATTCTTCCAATTCAGGATTTGAATTGGAATTCAAAGATGTTAGATTCTGCTGGTTACAAATGAGAGGCATGTGAATTTTGGAAGCATAGGATGGCCACTTTTTGTAGCAAGAGAAGGAGAGAAAACAAGTGTGTAGAAAGAAAAGAATAAAGGAGGCATTTAAACAAACTTTGGGGTGGAGCGTGATATCCTAGAAAGAGGGACTGAGAAAGGTTGGGGCTCAATTTTTTGTTTTCTTCTACCGGTTTCTGTTTCCAGCTTTTAACCTCCTCTGACTGTATTTCCTTTGGGTTCTAGGGAATATCTGTGTTTTCTTTGAATAAACTCCACCTTTCCAACTCTTCGTCCTTAAATTCGTGTGTGTAGTTATTTCTTTTTCTTCTACTTTCAACCAAAAGAGCTTTGATTAAAATCCCAGGTTGTCAGCCTCATGGATGCCAGCAGAGGCTATTGTCTCTGGAATGGCCATGAGTTGCACAGTTCTAGAGAGTGAATCAGCCAGGAAGTGCAGTCTTCAGCTTCAAGGCAGCAACCTTGAATGCTGTGAGCCATGGGCATAGCTGAGGCTAAGATTCAGAGAGAGCAAACCAGGCTGGAGCCCAAGGGAAGAATGCCAGAGAATTTCTCGAGCTGCTTATTTCTCAGGGTTATTGTGAAGTCAGTGAGACAATACATATAAAATACCTTCTTCAATGTAAAGGATGAGATAGTTTAGTATTTCAGGGAACAAACTCCCTAGGTTTAAATCTTGGCTCTGTACTTCATAGCTGGGTGACCTTGGGTGACTTAAACTCTCTTTGCCTCATTTCCTTTGATCTGTAAAATGAAAATGATATAGTTCCTACTTCACAGGGTTACTTTGTTCATGAAATGAGTTCATACGTGTGAAGCACTAAGAACATCTCCTGGGGCTTGGCAAGTCCTGTAGAGTTTATGTAAGTGTTTGTTTTTATTAGTGTTTATATAATTGTATTGTTGGCCTTCACTGTCACACAGACATTGCAAAAATTGCTATATAAATGATTATGATATTCTACACTATAATCTACAAAGCAAACCATATGTGGCATAAAGTAGCCTTGAGCTAAAGTTTTATGGTATTAAAAATAATAAAGTAAAACAAAAAACATGTATGAAGCGCCTCCCTTTTGCCACATACACCATTTAGTGGAGGAAGCCTATGCTACATTTGTTCTTATCACCGTTTTCCAGATGAGGGCACCAAGAGTGAGAAACGTTGAATAGCTTCGCTAACATCTCAGAGGTGAGACATGGCAGAGTCCGTTCAGGTCTAAACCCAAGATGAATTGACTTCATATTGGCAAGTCTCTGGCTTGAGTCTCAATGCACAGCCAAATATAAGGTCATGTAACAAACATTCATATGGGTCCTTTGCTTTTTCAGAGTAAAAGGCAAACTCCCCTGCAACATTCCTCCAAGTAAGCTACACTTTGCAGCTGGCTGTTCTTTCCTCTCCTTTATCTGGGGATGAGCCAAAAACTGCAACATGAGATGATTGTAAAGTTCTGGGGAAGTATGGCTGAGCACGAAAGGGGTTTATGGCAACACGAAAAGATCCAGGAGGTCTGGGTGTTGCTCAAGATGTAAGGCAGATTTGGGAGCATAGAACAGTTTCCCAAACTGCTACAAGTGAACAGCTTTTTATAATTGCTAGAAAGGCTTACCTGATTAAGACAGGAATTGGGAGAGTTGGGAAGACATGCAACAACCATCCTCCAGATTCTCTAGAACTGAATGTTGTACAGGCCCACAATTCATAATGTAAAACATAACTCATTCATAAAGGAATAAAAATTTTGCTTGATATAGCAATATTTTCATAAGTTTACAGGCATGGATCAATTGATCCTGGAACATTTTTCTCTGTAATATCATACCCTGTGTCTTACAACTCGATCATACACAATTAAGATCTGAGGAACCTACCACAGGGCCTTGGCATCTCCTTCTGTGGGAAGAACAGTACTCAATTGCCAATTGAGTTCCTGTGGTTCAACTGGTCAACCAAGCGAAATAGTGAAACCAAGGAATGATTTGGGGAAATTTTTATGTTTGTCAATGCTTCTTTTCATGTCTTAGGCAGGAAAGCTACACTCAAACAGAAAACAGTATGTTTTCTACGACAATGCAGTTTCTAGTCAATGTTGCATTCAGTGATGCAAACTGGCTCTCAGAAAACAAAAACAAAAGCAACTCTGCTTTGTAGCATTTGCTGATCTTTTTTTCATGTAAATACTCTTATTATGGCTGATTTCAAGGATGACTATATTTAACTAATGGCCAGCAAAATTTGTAGTTGGAAAAATTTCAATATGAGCTGGCTCAAGCACCTCCCTGACCCTCCTAATAAAAATAGGAAGGTAAAAATACCTAAGTAGAAATTCTGGAGCTAATATTTTCAAAGTTTAATGTACAACATTCTTTCCTCTAAGATATTGATACCACCAAGGGATGCAGCCCCAGAATTAGCTTACCTCAGGCCAACAAGATTTGCTTCTACTTCTTTTGGAACTTTCTCCAGAAGGGGAAAGAAAAATTAAAATTATGGAATAAACAAATTAGCCAGTTTGGGGCTTCCTTCCCTCACCTTTGTCCCTATCCTCAGGTTAAGTGAAGCAGAAGTACCTATAACATTTCGGGAGAAAAAGCTTTATGTTTGCATTCAGCAAATAATGATTGAGTTCTTACTACATGTCAGACCTGAGACTAGGCCCTAGATATGAAGTTGTGTGCAAGGAGATGGGGAAATGAATGCACTCAATATCTTCCTGAATCCTAGTCTCGTAGATCTAATGACTCCCACAGTGATGACCACCAGACCCTATCCTGGAACCCGTTTCCCTTGCTGATCTCTGGTTCCAACCTTGCTTCTTCCTTATTTTCCTCCTTCTTATTTTCCTCCAACATCTATTGCTTCTCATTTAACAGATATTTATTGAGCACCTACTATGGGTCAGGAACTCATTAAGGTGCTTGAAATGCACCACTGTGAAAAATAAAGATCCTATATATTCCACTAGTAATAGATTCTATCAGCTCATCAAGGCATTATTAAACACTTAGTTTCCTTAAAATGTCATGCACTTTCTAACTCCTTGACTTTCCTCTATAAATACTTTTGGTCCCTTGTCTATCTGATGAGTGCTTAATTCTTCAAGATTCATTTAGGTGTCTTTTCCTCTAAGAAGTCACCTGACTCCCTTTGTCCAAACAAAGCTAACGCCTCCTTCTTTCATATTGTTATAGTATAACCACATGTTTTCCCGTCTTTTATTTTCCACTTTAGGCTATGAGCTTCATGTGGAAAGAGATAGTAACTGTGTTGTTATTAAGTATATTGGGCTACTATATATACTTACTTAGGTTTAACTAACATAAGGAACAAAAAGAATGTCTAATATTCCAGGTTTCTGATGATGCCAATTTATAATGTAAAGGATTTAAATATATACTGCTTTAATACATTCTTGCTTATGTTAACTTCATTTTAGGAGAGCTTCAGAAGAATATTAATCACCCTTGGATGTAGGGAGTATCTGAGAAATGTGGGAATGCTGGCTAAATCCAACATCCTTCATTATAAGTCTATAAGAAACCCTGAGGGATTTGCATTGTTGAACTTGAAACAAAAGAATAAGCAGCCAAGGATATAGAAGTAGGTGGTAATCTTCAAATCTCCATGGAGTGCATTTTTTAGTAACCATTTGTCCTCATCCTTCCTGGACTAGATTGCACAGTGTCCTTTTCTTATTTGGAATGTTCAGGACAATGTGTTATTCATCTGTGCAGGCCCAGCACCTAGTGTGATACTGGCTGTCAATGGTTGTTTGATGAATAAATGGCACATTAGCTAAACAACAGGTTTAATAGGTATTTATTAAACTGATCAGCTATTTCAATAAGGCGACTGAATTACCACAATGTCTTATTATCTAGGCACTACCAAAGGCATCACAAAGTGCTGCTGCAGGCCAATTATTTAAGCAAATCTCAGATGTCAAAGAAAATGAGTAGCCATAGAGAAAATATGCTTACTACACAAAATATGAAATGAGAGGGTTTACTTTACACTGAAAAAGAAAATCTTGACAATAATGAGAAGACATAATTTTTGTTGGACTAGGTCTTTCAATATAAACACAAAACGTTTATTGTCCATTGGAATATTTTTAAAAAGAACTCAGTTTTGTATCAAATGGAAAAGCTACCACTGTAAAATACAGTCTCCACCAACAAATATTTATTGGGCATCCTTATGTCAGCTCATGTGGTACCAAAATTAATGAAACAGTCCTTTCCCTCCAAAGACAGTTTTAGAATAATGTAATTGCCACTGGGGTGAGGTATGGTTTAATTAAGAGACATCTGAAGGAGCAATTGATAGATGTAGTTTTTACTTTTTCAAGTATATTTAACCTTGGCCATGTCAGTTATGCTCTATATGTCCTGACTGCTTCTGTTGTGTCAGATGCTAGGCTAGGTTTTAACCTGGAAACCGATGCAATCCCTGGAACATAATAGATCCTCAATACATATTTGTTAATTGTGTGAATAAATAAATAAATGGATGAAGGCAGAATATCAAGAAGTTCTTTGCTCCTGCCTTGTCAGCAGTCAGTGGAAGAAGCATGATTAGGAAACAATGCGAGAACTATTCTGCTTGAATGGAAGGTCAAGGAAGAGTTAAAGAGTTTTTCTTTGAACTGTGTTTTAAAAATACTATGTTTTCCAGAAAGACTGGGCAGTTCAGGAAGAAAAATTAGACTAAAAGTGAGAAAGACCTTGGTGGACTCTGGGGTATGAAATTCCCTTGGTGTGGCTGGATAATAGGGTACAATAGGTGTGGAAGAGGGTGAAGTTAATTGAGAAAATTGTGTATCAACTTCATGTATGCATTCATGCAAAGATGAATGTCTGTGAATAGTACAGCGACTCAGGAAAACAGTTTGACAGTTTATTACAAAGTTAAACATGTACTACAGTATGACCTGCTCCTAAGTGATTACCTTAGAACCATGAAAACCTGTGTTCACACAAGACTCTATTCATGAATGCTTATTACATCTGTATTTATGATCAGCCAAAACTGTAAACAACCCAAATGCTCTTCAATAGATGAATAGATAAACCATGGCTATTGGAATACTACTCACCAATAACAAAGAATGCAGTATTGGTAGATGAATACCCTGAATGAATCCCATGGGTGAGTCAAAGAGGCCATTTTTAGTTTCACAATGTATGAGATGATGTATAAGTTAGAGACCATGTCTCACAAAGACAAAAAAATATTCACAGAGAACACATCAGTTGGTTGCTAAAGGTTGGGGTGTGGGGCAAGGGGGTAGCTAAAAGGGATATCCTGAATGAGTTTCTGAGGTATATTACATGGTTCCATGTGTAAATTGAAGTGGTGATTAGCTGAATCTATACAATGTTTTAAACTGCATAAAACTGTATTTGCATAAAAGTTAATTTTACTTTATGATAATTTAAAAACTAAAAGATGCTGGAGAATGAGATGAAGCCTGTAAAAGAGCTCTTTTTAAAATTCTATATTCCATAGATATAATCATTTTCATTCCTTGAGCTCACTGCATCTTGAACATTAGTTTCACCAAGTACTAGGAACATTCGTGTTGCCAAATAATATATTCTGCTTCTGACACGATGTTTTATTTAGACTACTCACATGTTTTTTTCTCTGTAAAAATGATACAAATCACACTCTGTACTTTTAATTTATAAATTTGTGGGTTTTAAGCAGTTTCTTCTGAGAAGTTTCTGGAAGTACAAGTGTGTTCTATTTTGGTGGGAAAAGTTAGATACAGAATATGCAATATTATGTGCTTAAATTGGATGAGGATTCATAGGAAAAAAAAGCCTGGGAATGAGAGTGGAATTTCCCCTCAATGTTCCTTTGGCAGTGGACTGGAATATAAAGACCCCTGTGGATTCATTGACTCTATAGTCTCATGCTATGAGCCCTGAATCTCCAGTCCAGAGATGTTACTTGCTGCTGTGCTTTACCATAACTTTGTCTATTTTATGTATATTATTAATTTTAAAGTTGTGAAAAGGCAGAAAAACGAGACATCAGAGCTTATCTTTTTATAGATAGGGAAACCGAAGCCTCTAGGGTCCAAGTTTCTTGCCCAAGGTCACACTCAGACCAGGAATAAAACCCAGCTATGTAGATGCCTGATTCAGTACTCTCTGTTTTGTACTCTGCTGGGTGACACTTCAACTATTTGCTTGTAGTTTTTGAGAAACTATCCCAAAGTCTTCTATCATTTTGCCTTCATAACATAACTTTAAAAATTATAGGAAGTACACAATTCATTAACCCTGTGCTTCGTAGAAATAAATCAAAATAGCCGTCCATTCTCTTTGCGGGCATTTGCAGGCAAAAGTGGCTTAATTTGAAAGTTCATACATGAGGGAGAAAAGGATCCTTGAGAAGTAGCCTGACCTCAGTTTCTTTTTTTTCTTATTGTACTTTAAGTTCTGGGGTACATGTGCGAACGTGCAGGTTTGTTATATATGTATACACGTGCCGTGGTTATATACCCAAAGGATTATAAATCATTCTACTATAAAGACACATGCACATGTATGTTTATTGTGGCACTGTTCACAAAAGCAAAGACTTGGAACCAACCCAAATGCCCATCAATGATAGACTGGATAAAGAAAATGAAGCACACACACACCATGGAATACTATGCAGTCATAAAAAAGGATGAGTTCATGTCCTTTGCAGGAACATGGATAAAGCTGGAAACCATCATTCTCAGCAAACTAACACAAGAACAGAAAACCAAACACCACATGTTCTCACTCAAAGTGGGAGTTGAACAATGATAACACATGGACACGGGGAGAGGGGCATCACACACCAGGGCCTGTTGAGGAGTTGCACACAGGAAAAATACTGTTGTCCTTTTTATGGGGTGAGCCTAGGCTCTGACATGGTTTCAAAGAGTGGAGTATGTGGGCATTGAGTCATCAACACTCTCTTGCCTGGTTGTATTTGTCACATTGTGAGAGAGTTTTCCAGGCGTCTTTCTCAAGTTATTATCAGTCGGATTGAACCCAGTTTCAACCTTTGAAGGAGCAAATGGCCCAAATGTCAATCTGATCTCTGACATAGGGTCGTTGAGCACACTGAAAATGCAGTAGCCCAGGTGTTCAGCAACTTGATGTGGATTGTGACTTTGCCAGTAGCTTACCGTAGGACCTACAGCGAATTATTCTCCCTTGTAAGGCCTCACATTTCTTATGTGAAAAGCAAGAGATTGGTGAGTACCTGGTATACAGGCTACTCTTTCCCAGTCTCAGGTCCATGAGAGCGTCACTAGATGACCACAGACTAGATCTTCCTCTCTGAGTTCCAGAGCCCATGTCCATAGGTATAACATAGTACTATAAATGAGAATTGTAATTATTCTTATTGATAGATCATCATTGACATATGCTTGACGTCAAAACATGTTTTGCTGAAGGAAAGATTAAACAAATACATTGATATTTATTATCCTGGAACTAAAATCACTTTTTGACATCTTGCCTGACTGCACTTGGAGCAGCTTAAACCCTCTTTCCTATACCCTCACTTGATACCACAGTACTCTCTTCCAAGTCTGCTTCTCATGTGGCTTCTCTGAGAGTTGGACCTACCAGAACCAATTCAGTTTTTCATGCCTCTTTAGACAAAGTCCTTTAGGTACTGAGGTGAATAACGCAGACTATTATCAGCGTTAAATGACATTATATAAAGGATATGCCTGAAGCAGGAACTGGAACATGGTTAATAGCCTGTCATCATCATTGTTACTATGATTGTTATAATTAATAATTTAGAAAAAGGACTTTTACTGATCTTTTAGGATCTGATGTTAAATATGTATTCTCTATCTTCTTGACAACAACAAAATCAACTCTAGCTTCCAGATCTGAATAGTTATTCTCTACTCTATGAGGATGGCTGAGACAAACCCAGTTTTGGTAGGGCTATTATTTTATTATTTCTGGACTCTACTGATAGGGAATAGTATGTGAAACTTGTTGTCTAGGATTCCTTTCAAAGGAGTAGTTCTCCCTTTTAACTAAAAAGAAAGAAAGAGAGAAAAGAAGGAAAGAAGGTAGGTAGGAAGGAAGGTAGGGAGGGATGGAGGAAGGAAGGAAGGAAGGAAGGAAGGAAGGAAGAGAGAAAGGGAGGAAGGGAGGAAGGGAGGAAGGGAGGGAGGGAGGGAGGGAGGGATCCATTTTGCCCTACTAGAAAGTCAGTTCTCTATTTCCAAGAAATGCAGTCATTCTCACAGGCTTTTCCTATGCCCACAACCCAATCTCAAATAGATTTACCTATTATTTTCCATAGCATCATATATATTTCTTCTGTGCATTTCTTTCACCACATGTATATAAATTTAATCTACATGAGAGGAGTGACTACTTCTATCTCATTATCTCATCTTCTTTGATTACTCTTACTTGAAACAGAGGAGTTTCTTAAATAGTTATTTAAATCAATGATTTATAAGATTAGGTGGGAGGATGAAAACAGTTTAAGAAGTCGATTTCTTTCTTTCCTTTTTCTTTTTCAGATGGAGTCTCACTCTGTCACCCAGGCTTGAATGCAGTGGTGCAATCTCAGCTCACTGCAACCTTCACCTCCCGGGTTCAAGAGATTCTCCTGCCTCAGCCTCCCAGGTAGCTGGAACTATAGGTGTGCACCACCATACCTGGCTAATTTTTGTATTTTTAGTAGAGATGGGGTTTTACCATGTTGGCCAGGCTGGTCTCAAACTCCTGACCTCAAGAGATCTGCCTGTCTTGGCATCCCAAAGTGCTGGGATTACAGGTGTCAGCCACCGTGTCTGACCTAAGAAGTCAGTTTCATAGCTCCTGTGAGTCAGAAGAAATCGTTTTGACATCACCCCAAGAAGTAGAGTTACAGGTATGTACACAGCTCTTTACATTACTCAACACAATTTCTCAACCTAAGCCTTTGGAGACCGACTTTTAAAAATTACTGTTATTCTGATGATTCTTTTTCTTTATAAATGTTATGTCCTCTTTTTTTTCCTACTCAAAATATAATTGGGCTTTTAGATAGACAGAAGTGCAAAGTGGCCTTTGTTGAAGGTAAATGATGCTTAACAAGGTAATCGTATCTCTGTCTCCCTATGAAACCATCAGCAGATTCCACATTTTCAATCATTGCCTTTGGAATCTATCCTTCCTTTTTCTCTCTCTCTTTCTCTCTCTTATTATTTTTAATGCAACAATGTGCTGGCATTATTCTCAATGCAGAGAGCAGGGCTAGTCAGCAAAGTGTGGTCACTTCTGCCACACTCTACATTGCCATTTACATATATTACCTGAAGCCCTCATTTTAACTCTGCATGATAGATATTACCTCCATACTGTGCATAACCAAACTAAGAGTAAAAAGGACAAAGAATGTGTCCTAGGTTCTACGCTTAGTAAGTGGTTGTCCTGGGATTCCAGTCATATCCTGACTTTTATTAAACTCCACAGTCATCCCTTTAAGCTTTGTTGTCTCCTAAAGATTTGTGACATTATAGAAGCAAGAAAAGGGAATAGAGTTCTTATTTATTTCCTTTTTTTTTTTCCTTAAAGTAACTGCAAGACACTAGACATGAAATGTGAAAGGGCGTGGTGTGTTCAGGGAACCCGGAGTTGCAGAGATTACTCTGAGAAGTGTGTCAGGAAATGCAGTAGAGTGGTACAATGGGAATCCAAGCCCTAATTTGTAAGTCTGACCAATAAAATAATGACAGCTAACTGGTAGCTACAAATACCACCCTACTCTCTTTGGGAACAATGGGGTAAAATCTGCTCATTCCTAAGAAAATACAGCCTTTCCTTTCATCCTTCAGCTGTGTAATTGATGATAGAAATAATTATCAAAGGGTTTTGAACTGGCTAAGATTCATAGAAGTCTCTCTTAAAAAAAAAAAAAAAAGGGAATTCCATGGTAATCCATGTTATATCCAATCCCTGAGTGGATGAGATGCCAATTACTGCCACCTGCCCCATCTTGTCTCAGTTACAACACCCCAGGGAAAACCTAACTTAAGGCCCTGTCGAAAATGTCAGCTGTGCTTCTGGGGCCAGATGCAATAACTTCCCTTGAAGACTGCCGGGACTGGGTTCCATGTGAAAAGCAACATTAAATCTTCCCTTAGGCTACACAGGGGCTGCCAAACTAGCGCTCCGTTTTCAGCATACACCGGAAGACCGAATATTTCCCTCCAAAAGGAATGTGCCAGATGCTGTACCAGATGCTCTTGATAGGTTGTTTCATTTAATCCCCAATACCTGAAACCTATTTATCATCATTCCCAATTTACACATGAGAATATTGAGGCTCCAAAGTCACTTGCTTTATCTGGGAAGACAGGGATTATTTTAGCAAATCATTCTTACCCCAACATCTATCCTCTACCTTTCCCATTATAAATGGTGAACATTTGCTTAGATTTGTTTTGTATTCTTTAATTGGAAGCCCTCGAGTAAATTTCTTCCTATGGCCTTGGAAATTTTTTGTATCCATCCCCAACTCCCACCAAAAATCGAATTTCAAGTATATGGAGCTGAAACATGCACCACCATCTTGTTTTTCTCACAATGATACCTATGGAAACAAGATTGATATTAAGGAATGTCTCTCTTGAGATGGCCCAACTGACAAATATAAAAACAAGGAAGTTATTGACCATATTTGCAAGTTTTGGTCAAAAAACTGTCAAAAAAAATGCAAGTGATTGTTACCAGCTTCTGAAAATGATGGTAGTATTCATGTCAATGAATCCATATACTAGATAGGCACTGTAAAATTTCAAATTGCTTTGACAAGCAATGTGTCATTAGATGTTCACAAAAGACCCATTATACAAATAGATTGGGAAATATGGGTGTCCTTCTGTAAAATTCCTGGCTCAATAACTTAAAGCTATAGGTAGCAGACGCAGAATTCATTTCTAAGTATTCTGACTACAACGATTGCCATTTTCATAGTGGCAGAGTTGCCCCCCAAAGCCTGTCTAATACTTAATTATTTAACATCTATTCACTTATTTATTCATCTACCTACTCTTTCAACAGTATTAATTTTTTTCCATTAGACATTATGCTGAGTGTGTCAGACCAAGAAAAGAAAAAAAAAAGACTGAGTCTCTGTTAGCAAATAGCTCATAATTTCAACCAGAAGACTGGCATGTAACTAAGAATCATAATTTAGGGAAATAAATAAAACAGTCAAAGACTGAGATCATCACAGGGAGCTCCAAGGGAAGCTGGAGTTTTGTTTAAAGACTTCACAGAAGCTGCTTGATGTGAATTTTGACGAATGATAAGATTTTGCCAGGTGGCCAAACATGTGATAAACTTGTCATGTTAATTTTTCTTGAACTGTCTATTATATTTAATTAAAAACAGCGCGGCTTCAAAAATACACAAATGATACCAATATCCTAACTGCAAACTTGATTTAACAAGTCGTATGTTTGCTTTTCTCCAGCTCAGGATAACATTTAATTATGTTGGGTTTGACTTACATCTAGAAGCTCTTCCAGTTGCCTTGTTAATCAGTTAGTTAATGGTTGCTTTTCTGATTATTAACATTAGGAAACATGAGCATTCTTTGGACTTTGCAGGAGTATTTAAATTTCACCTCAGGGAACTAGATAGTTCATATACAATTGCTTGCATTAATCTCCTTGGTCGATACAGAAATCTTTTTGAAGGATATTGATTTATGTTTGAGAATAAAAGACAAAACAGAATCATGAGTAGAAACAAACATACATACTGGATGTTCAACACTTGGCTTCATGAAGTAGCCACAGTTCCATCATTAGCTTCATTTAAGTTATAATTTAGTATACGATCATTAAAAACTGTTGTAGAGTGTGTGATGATTAGGTATCCTTCTTCCCAATGCTTTTAACTAGTGTTCAAAAAACAAATCCCAGCTGAGGCCAGACAGATAACTTGAATGAAATAGGCCACACTCCTGGTGAAAGAACATGTCCCATCTAATTGTGTACCTTCAAGTTAGCTACAGTAAATACTTGCCATGCAGGAATGTGGACTATTGCTAGGTCTTCTAGCTTTTAACATGAATTTAGAAAAGATAAAATTGTACAGAAATCTCTGAATATATATTTTTCATTCATCATTCATTCATTCATTCAAAATATTGACAGCTAAGCAAAACACATTCTAGGGCTGGTTAGAGTCCACCAGCCATTGATTTAGGAATTCAGCTCTAAATGGGGATGCCAAATCATGCAGAGGTTAAATAACTGACCCCCACATGGGAGAGTCAGTGTTAGGCCATCCTCATAATCAGGAGTACCACAGACCATTCTGATTCTCTTTCTCATTGCTTACCCTCATAATACTTTTATCTAGGTGGGGTCAAACTGATTATGTTCCAGGCAAGGATTTATGTAGCAATGATCCGACAGACAGCCACTGCACTTAATTGAATTATGAGTGCTTTGGGGATGACTGTGGAGGAGGACACTGGGGAGTTGGATCTGTCTCGCTGATGCACCTGCTGGGCACCCTCTACTTCCCCAGCTCCATAATGAGGAGATGCCTTAAACAACCTCTGAGGTTTCATCTAGAAGATGCAATTTTAATTAAGTAATAATTATAATAATTACTAAAAGTGAAATAATTTTATTCTGCATCTTAGATAAGTGTAACACACCAAAAATCCTGCTTACTCATTTTGGAGTAAGTAGAGTAGAAAAAGCAACCCAATTAACAGGATGATGTATCATTTAACTGACTATAAACTCACAGCCATTTTGACCAAAAAAAAAAAAAAAATTAAAGTGGTAATTTCTTTGTCCGAACCTCTGCATGGTGTTTACTCTAAAAACTAGAAAATTGAGCTGTTAATTGTTCTGTGATTATTTTCATGTTTCTGTATTCTCTACCAAGTTAATGTGGGTGCTCTAGGAGAATGACTGTCCATGTTAAGGTACTGTAGTCAAGAGTTGCAATTTCTCTTCCTAATTCCAGCAAACTGAAGGAAAGATGGGATTGAAGATTCAATAGCACAGGCTCTGGGGCCTGGATGCATAAGTTTGAATTACTATATCATAGTTTCACTGTTTGGTACCCAGGTGTTTTGGGCAATTCCTTTAACAGCTCTGGGCCTCTGTTTCCTCAGCTGCAAAGTAAGAAGGTGTTATGTAGATAGAATGAGTAGAAATGGTTGGAACAGTGTCTGGCACATAATAAGTGTTCAATACATGTCATCTATCATGATTAGGTTCCTTATAGCATAGATGCCTGGGGGATATCCAGCTGATGGATTTCCATCTGTCTGATCAATGGCTCCAAGCATGTGTTGATAAGAACAAAGGATAAAAGTGGACTGAATGTCTATAGTAAAGGGACAACTTTGAGGGGAAAGGGATATAAAACAGGGGCTTCCCTGACGATCACCCCAACACATACCAATCCCCCTATGGCTTCATGAGACCATCGTGTCCTTATACTCCACACCTTGTTCATCCACCTTTTCAAACTGATCAACTGCTACTCTAGCTCCAGAGATCAGCTCAACACAATTAACTTTGTGGAGAAGCCCAAATTTCCCATTTCCTCCTTGTGCTCTCACCACCCGATTTACTCTCCAGGAGAGCAGAGCACTCCGCCAGTTGAACGGTGTTATGCTCTTGTCTCCCCCTTTATTCTATGAGCGTCCCCCGGGACAGAGATCAAGTTTCTCTTTATATCCATTTGCAAAATGCCTGGCACATCATACAGACTCAGAAAATATTTGTTCAATGATAGAATAAAAAATGTTTAGTGGCTTAAACACTGCTGGAATTGATAATGAATGAACAAATGAAAATAGGAATGAATTATACACATTTTTGGCACCTAGTTCAAATTTGACTCTCCTTTTAGTTTTTCCCTGGTTTAGAACAATGTTTGGACTAATCTAATCTTATCTTTTAAAACACAGTCAAATTTTGTTGCAAACTGATTACAACTGTAAAAAGAAACTAGATTAGTTGCTCACCACCTGGATTACACAACCTTGGTTAGCCTCATTTTCTACTCCTGTTCAACTCAACACCACAGCTCAATGTGGTCTCCGTGGGCTGCTCTGTCCTGCCACTGTCTGTGGGATTCTGTCTGACATTCCCTTTCTTCACTTCCCTTTGCCAGATTCTACTCATTCTTTGAAAAATTTCACTCTCCCCAAAAGTTGCTGTATTCATTTGACCTTTGTGAATATTTCACAATTACCATAATTATGAAAATACACTATTTTATAGTTTTATTATCTCCCTGAAGATTAGTAAATTCCCTGAGAAGATGTACATATCCCATTTCCTCTTCTACATATCCTATTCACGGTGACAACATATTTCAAAACCGGCACAAATTTTGGAGCACAGCTATCATATACCAAAATACATTCTAGGTATATCAAATGTTTAAGCAAAAAATAATGAAATGATAAAGGCATAAATAATATTAAAGGTAAACATACTTAAAATACTAAGTATTAAAGATGGCATTAATATGGAAATATTAAAAATGGCATTTTTGTTCATCAGACTACTTTGTGGCAAATGGTAAATAGCAGCAGATGGGTCAGAAAAATCATATCCTGCATATATGAAGTGTACTTACAAATCAGTAGAAAAACATATCCAAAGGAAGTGAAATAAATATATAAATAATAAAAAATAAACACAATAAGCAGATAAAGCATTCATACTGTCTAGTGATCAAAATGCAAATAAAGCGAAAACTGAGCTAAAAATCAACATTAGAGTTCATATTTCTATGATGTTTTCTGAAGGCGGTTTGGTGATAGGTATCAGAAAGGCTCAGAATGTCCGCATCCTCTCATCCAGAAATTCCACTTACAGAAACACCGATGAGTGAGATGGGAGGGAAAGATGCGATTGCCAACGCTGTTAGGATTGTTTCCTTTGCTCTTTTTTTATGGTCTTTTCTCTTCTCTAAAAATATATATATTTTCTATTCTTTGCATGAATAATGTATTATGTATTTGTATGAAAAAAATCTTAAAATAACTTAAAAATGCAAAAATTATATCATCTATCATTCTATCTAAACATCTACCTATAGATCAATCGATCTATCTAAAAGACATACAGCTAATACCTTTGACTATATCCCCCTTTTATGGTGCAGGGTAAACATAGAAGCTTTTTTTTCAGTTTTTATTATGTAGAATTATGAATTGTGTTTTAATACATCATGAGAGAAAGAGTGGATTTTCTAAGAAAAAGCCAGGGATTTTACATGACACACTTCAGTTGAATTATGGCTTTACTTCTCAGCTGTCTAGCTTGGGGCAGTTTCCATAGTTTCTTGGAACCTTAATTGCTTCATTGGTAACATAGTTTTCTAACGCCACCCTTTCAGGTGTGGTTGTGATAGTTAAATTAAATAAGGTGTGTAGAGAATCCTGCAAAATTCCAGGTGCTCAATACATGGTTGCCATTTCATAGGGGGGAGCTCTTAGAAACAATAGCTAATTGGTTTTAAATTGAGGAACTGTTTGAACGAGGAGGTCCTGTTCTGAAAATGTAAGTCTATAGACTTTGCACATGCTGGGTGATTGAAGTTAACTTCTTTGCCTACAGAATGTGCGCCTATACTCTGAAAGGCTGGGCTGGCTCTCTGATCCTGCGAGCATCTTTGGCTAATACCCTGCTTGGTGTGTTTTCTTTACATACTGGGCTCTCTAACTCAGGTCTAGGCATTACATGGAGCAATCGCAGGGTTAATGTCAGGAAGCCGAGGGAAGAAAACAGATGTAGGAAAAAGAAGCATCAATGCCTGCTTGCCAAATCCTTCTTTATAAGTTTTCCCAATGAAGAAAACCCTCTCTAAAGCCATTCTTTAATGCTCTCTCTCTCCCCCCCGCCTCCCCCCGCCTCTCAAATTGTGTTTGATTATTTTTCTTTATCACATTACAGACTCTGAATTATCTTCAGGGTCTTACAGGCTCTCATGGCTTTGTCATATTGCCATCATAGGTTCCCCAACCCCTCCTTTTCTGGCTAGGTTTTTCTTAGATGTTCATGATGGATAAGGAGAGATGTGCTAACAAATAGGGCAAGGGTCATTCTGGGCTCTATGAGGTCTCAGCATGCCAAACAAGGCAGTGAATCTAGGACTCCTTGCCTTGAAGACTGATGCATTGAGGGCCAAGAACAGGACAAATGAGGCCTGATCAATGAAGTATTTCCAGCATGTGGCGTAAAGAAGATGTTCAGGAAATGTTTGCCCATCTAACGGTAAGCCTTGCCTATGAAACCTGCCAGGCTGTGTGCTTATAGACATGATCTACTAAAGGGCTGTACCCTCAAAAACAGTTTGTAAATCTCATTCCTTCTTCCCAGCCAAGTAATATTTCTGCCAAGTCCCTACATCCTTCCTCAAATACTTTCTGGGCAGCTCCATGTTAATTAAAATTTATGTGAGGTGGAAAGAATTTGGACATCGCGTGGGGTTCAGGCTGTCTAGGTTAAATTAGTTTATTCATCTAAAACATCTGACATACAGGATGCCAAATGGGAATACTAATTCTCAGCAGTGGGAAGGGGGGTGTTCTAGCTGCTGTCAGGCGCTGGGGGAAGGGGAATAGTAAATGAGCTAATTGATATGGAGCTTCTGAAAATGTTCTAAACTTCAGTAAGACTGATAGTTGCACAACTCTTTGGATACACTAAAAAGTACTGAGAGGATACTGCTGTCTCTTGAGAAATCACCCCAGATTTTCATGAGCAGCCATTTTTCCCGTGTCTCAGATAAAAGCTTCCCTTATATAGTCATTTGTCTGTCTGTGATTTGCTCATTCTTAAGTGCTCAATGAATGAAAGTTTCACATTCATATTCTAAGCAATTATCTCAGAGACTAGAGACAGGAGGGGCACTACCCACTTCCCCTTCTCTCCAGCCCCTCAACCAGAGGGGAACCCCTTCATCGGAGGGGTGCTTTTGCAGCTCGGTAACCAGCTCCCACAGGGAGGGGGAGATGAGCAGCAAGGGTGACTGGTGGCTTAAGGGTCTAGGCACAAAGCACTGGTGGTGGGTGATGTGACCATTTCTGGGACACAGTTAGTACTCATTCATCTTTCCAGGATCTCAAGGATGATCCTCACACCGCTGCATTTCCCTTCTCATCCGGGGCTTCGTTCTTCCCAGAGTAGGACAGAACTGTTTCGACTGAATCATCATATGGTTTGAGGTAGGTCAGATATTTACCAGAAAGATATATCTTGACATATCCTGGAAGGTTGCATGGGAGACAAAGCAGATTCTTGCAATACTTATGATGAGACCCATCTTTGGGAACAGAGCAGAGACAGAGAGAGAGAGAGAGAACATGGGGGTGGAAATGAGACTTAGATGGTCTCATCCTTCCTTCTTTCTATGCAGGTTCATCCCCAAAGCAAAGTAATCCCTGGTGACTTGGGAGGAGAGCAGGAAGGGATGAGGAGCTAGTTCCAGAAACTGGAATTCAGAGAGAAAAGTAAGTAGCAGAGACCAGCAATCTGTCAAATGAAAACAGGAAGGGAGATAGGCCCTTGCCTCTGGTCACCCCTCCGTGATTCAGTTTAAGTCCAGAGGCTGTTGTGAAAGTAATAATGACCATGAAAACAATAACAGCTGCTAATGTAAACAGAAGAATGTGAGCATTGTTTCATTTAATACACACATTTAATACCTGCATCTTCAGGTACCAGGTACACGCACACGCACACGTGCACACATACAAGGTAAGTGTGATCTTACTCTGTTTACTGATAAGGAACCTGGAATTTTACAAGGTTAAATAAATTGGCTGAGATTGTGTACTTAGGAAGTGGTGATATTATTATGTGAATCCAAGCTCTCTGGCTCCAAAGCTTCCCCTCCACCATTCCATTCTGTATTCTAGGCCTTTTGCCTCAGATTTTCTAAAAAACATTCACATCCCTACATGCACATTTAAAATATAAACCATTTTCATTACTGAACTCTCCAATTACATTTATCATTTAGCATGATGGCAGCAATGATAGAGACTGGGCTAATCTATGCACCCACCAACTATTTATTTTATAACAACATTTACTGAGATACGATTAATCTTCCATAAAATTTACCCTTTAAAATGTACCCTCTCAGTACTTTTTAGTGTATTCAAAGAGTTGTGCAGTTATCAGTCTTATTGAAGTTTAGAACATTTTCAGAAGCCCTATATCAATTAGCTCATTTACTATTCCCCTTCCCCCAGTGCCTGGCAACCACCAATCTACCTTCTGTCTCTATGGAGTTGCCTATTCTGGGTATGTCATATAAATGGAATCATATGATATATGGTCCTTTGTGACTATCTTCCTTCACTTAACATAATGTTTTCAAAATTCATCAAAGTTGTAGCATGTGTCAGTTCTATTCTTTTCTGTGGCTGAATAATACTTCATTGTATGTGCATACTGTAATTTGTTCATCAGTTCATTTGTTGATGGACTTTTGGTTATCATGAATAATGATGCTATGAGAGTTTGTGTATAATTTTGGTGTGGGAATAAGTTTTCATTTTGGGGTACGTGGCTAGGAGTGGAGTCCCTGGGTCATAAGGTAATTCTATGTTTAACTCCAAACTCTTTTTCAAGGCAGTTACATCATTTTGCATTTCTGAAGCACTGTATGACAGGTCCAATTTCTCTATATCTTCACCAACACTTACTGTTTTTCTTTTTCTTTTTCTTTTCTTTTTTTTTGAGACGATGTCTCGCTCTGTCACCCAGGCTGGAGTGCAGTGGTGCGATCTCGGCTCACTTCAACCTCCACCTCCTGGGTTCAAGCAATTCTCCTGCCTCAGCTTCCTGTGGAGCTGGGATTACAGGCTCCTGCTACCACACCAGGCTAATTTCTGTATTTTTAGTAGAGACAGGGTTTTGCTATGTTGGCCAGGGTGGTCTCGAACTCCTGACCTCAGGCAATCTGCCTGCCTCAGCCTCGCAAAGTGCTGGGATTACAGGCTTTAGCCACCACGCCCAGCCCTGTTTTCCATTTTAAAAAAAATTATCATCATCTTACTGGGTGTGAGGAAGTATTCCATAGTAGTTTTGATTTGTATTTTCCTAATCGATAATATTATTAACTATCTTTTCATATATTACACTTACTGGTCATTTATATATCTTCTTTGGAGAAATGCTTATTTAAGTTATTTGCCCATTTTATTTATTCTATTTTTTTTGAGACAGGGTCTGGTTCTGTTACCCAGGCTGGAGTACAGTGCACAATTTTGGCTTGCTGCAACCTCTGCTTCTTGAGCTCAAGCCATCTTCCCACCTTAGCCTCCCAAGTAGCTAGAACTACAGGCACACGCCACCATGCCCTCTAATTTTTGTATTTTTTTTGTAGAGATGATGTTTTGTCATGTTGCCCAGGCTGGTCTCGAATTCCTGGGATCAAGCAATCCATCCACTTTGGCCTCCCAAAGTGCTGGGATTACATATGTGAGCCACTGCCTGGCCTTTAAAAGTGGCTCTTAACCTGGGCACAGTGGCTCATGCCTGTAATCTCAGCACTTTGGGAAGCTGAGGCAGGTGGATCACTTGAGCTCAGGAGTTTGAGACCAGCCTGGATGACATAGTGAAATCTTGTCTCTACAAAAATTAGCTAAGCATGGTGGTCCATGACTGTAATCCTAGCTACTAGGGAGGCTGAGGCACAAGAATGGCTTGAACCCTGGAGGTGGATGTTACAGTAAGCCAAGATCGCACACTGTAAACTCTCAGAGAGGGAAGAAATACAAATTGAAGCAAGTAAAATATGACCTACATGTAATGGCTCTTTATGTATTCCGGATACAAGTCCATTATCAGGTACACATTTTTCAAGTATTTTCTCCCATTCTGTGGGTTGTCTTTTCATTTTCTTCATAGTCTACTTTGAGGTGCAGATGCTTTTACTTTGGAGGAAGCCTAATTAATCACTTTTTGCTTGTTTGTGCCTTTGATGTCATATATAAGAAACCATTTCTTAACCCAAAGTCCAAAAGATTTTCTTCTCTGTGTTCTTCCAAGAGTTTTATTGTTTCAGCTTTTAAAATTTAGGCATCTTATCATTTTGAGCTAATTTCTATATATGGTGTGAGGTAGAGGTCTGGCTTTACTCTTTTGAATATGGAAATCCAGTTGTCTCAGCATCATTTGTTGAAAATCTGCCAGTTATTTTTAAATCACAGTACCATGTTTATTATTTTATAAATAATATAATAATCCACCATGTGTGGATGTAGCAAGAAGTTACCATCCATGTAGCAGACACACCCGTCACAGGACACTGAATTTCCTGGTGCCTTGATCTTGGACTTTCCAGCCACCAGAACTGTGAGAAATAATTTTCTATTTTTTACAAATTACCCAGTCTATGATATTCTTGTTGTAGCAGCCTGAATGAACCAAGACACCACTGTATTCACAATAATGAGGACAGTCCTAGGTATATATTATATGCTGAATAAATATCTGTTTACTAACTAAACTCTTAAATTATATGATGGTATCAACATATGCATTTAAATTTCAAACAAATTAGAGCATCTACGGTAAGTCCCAGGTGCCAATTAGGTCTCTAGAATTATGACTTCTTATCACTGATGTCTCACAAGGCAGCTAGCAGAGGTTAGAAGACTCTGTATCTTCAGGTACCAGGATTTCCTCATATAGGACCACGCACCCAATCCTTTGCTAGCTGTCACCATCTATTACTTCTCAAAAACAGCAACAAAGATATTTCCCAATATGTTTAGAAAGCAAAAAGGATGGGGGTAGGGATTCAAGGAGAGAGAGGGGATAGAAAAAATATATAGGTATGTGTGGTTTTGAGGTTCTCAACCAGGGGTAATAATTTTGTGATTATTCTAGTGGTACTATCCCTAAAACATTGTGGTAGTGAATCCCTTTCTCCCCTCTTGTTTAAGAAAAAGGCCCCAATGGCTTATCTTATCCCAGAAGGAAAAACTCTGTGTGCAATTCCCAGTCCAGGAAATTCCTAATACCTTGGAAGTGGCCAAAGCCGTGAGTCAGTGGGTCTCTATTCTCTTTTTCCTTGGTTAAGTCTTGTCTTCAGCAAAGCCCCACTCCAGCTGTGAGGCTCCCCCTCCACCTACCCCACGCCTTGAGAAGCCTCATGGAGCCTGTGGGTGGCAGTTCTTCCTACGCTGGTGGCATGCTGAGCTTCTGCCAAGGTTGAAGGAAGCCACTTCAAAAGACACCACTGCTGCCACTGATAAATGGAATCAGGACGGCCCTGCTTCAGCACAAACTGTTTCTAAGCACTTTTCACCAGGGCCCATTCTTGAGGGTACAGAGTGGATTTGGGTAATGACTGGGGGCCTCTCATCCAGGCAGTCAAGTACAAACTCATCCCTCAGTGTTAGAAATGTTGGGGACCTGAGGGGTTCTGTTTGAAAACAGGGAAAATAGGGTTTCTTCCATGGCCTGCCTAAGTGTTCCCTCTAATTCCTAGTTGCTAAGTAAGGTTGGAACACTTTTCAGTTTACTATTAGAAGATAATTTATAATTTCTGATGCATTAGGCATAGACTAACTGAAGTTAAATTTATACTTTTCCATCATTTCCAAATGAATTCAATTGCTATGATTCCATTGTTTAGGAAAACAAATAAAAATAGATACTTGTAGCAAAGGACTGTTTCATTTTTATAAGGGCAGCATGATATGAGGAGGCACTGAAATGGGGCTCCCAAACCTGGATAATAGTATTGTTTGAACTTGCAAAAGCCGTTTTTCCTCTTTGGGCCTCAGTTTCAACATTTACAATGACAGCTGGGTGGACAAGAAGGGGATGATTCAAACAGTCACTGTGATCCAATATACAAAGAAGGATACTTCATAGCAGATGGGCTGAAAAGAAATTATGCCTTCAGGAAGAAGCACATTGTGATCAGGGAGAGCTACAGCGATTGGTGATTTGCTTTTTAAATTTCCCAAGTTGAGTTATGGATGCAAAAGAGTTTGCATTTCATTTTTCTTAATGCCTTTTTGTGTTTTAGTGTTTTTGTAATAAAGATACAAAGATGGGCCAGGCACAGTGGCTCATGCCTGTAATCCCAGCACTTTGGGAGGCCGAGGCAGGTGGATCACCTGAGGTCAGGAGTTCATGACCAACCTGGCCAACATGGTGAAACCCCTTCTCTATTAAAAATGCAAAAAATTAGCCGGGCGTGGTGGCACCTGCCTGTAATCCCAGCTACTCAGGAGGCTGAGGCAGGAGAGTCGCTTGAACCCTGGAGGCGGAGGTTGCAGTGAGCTGAGATCAGGCCATTGCACTCCAGCCTGGGTAACAAGAGCAAAACTTCATCTCAAAAAAAAAAAAAAAAAAAAAAGAAAGAAAGGAAGAAAGAAAGAAAGAAAGAAAGAAAGAAAGAGAGAGAGAAAAAAGAAAGAAACAAGGACGTAAGACTGTTATTGCAGTATTGTAGCATAGTTTTGTTTTGATCTCATGTTACATACAGGTAGTATGTGGTAATGGAAAGAAACTGAGATTTCAGACCTAGGCTCCAATCCCAAAGTTGTTGAACCCTGCATTAAGTCCTGTCAACTATAAAAATAAAATAATAATATGTACTTCCTAAGATTTCTCTGATGATTAGAGATGAAGATATAAAAGTACTTTATGTAAAAGTATCTTGCATGTAGTAGGTATTCAAGAAATGCAGACTCTCTTTATCTCTGTGTTCATGCTTGTTCACATTTGCCGAATGATACTCAGCGATCCTGGGGCACCTGGAAGAAGGAGGCTTGGCCACATCGTGTTGATCTTGGCTAGCTGGTGTTTCTGCTGTTGATGTTGATCTTTCTTCTGGACAACAGTTAACCTTAACTGTGCCTCTGAATGATAGGAGCATTGTGAAAACCAGTTCCTCAAGGTGGTCTGAGAAATGGTGGCAGCCACATCTAAATCATTGTAAAAGCCCAGTTTTTAAAATGCAAATAAATGTTCATGGGAAAAGTGGGAGAGGAAGCCATCAGCGGATGGAACTGAGTCAGCAGAGGGCGTCTAAGCCAACTTAGTGACAAGATTCCCTCCTGGTACTTGAACACAAAAAGGTAGCATAGAAGAGCGGGTCAGAGCATCAACTCTAAAGCCAGACTCTCCAGCTCAGTTTTGAACTTTGAATTTTCATTTGCTGACTCTGTGAGCTGGAGGAAGTTATTTAACCCGTCTTCACCTCAGTATCTTCACTTGAATAATGGTGTCAATAATCATGCCCAAACTTAAAGGGTTGTTATGCCAATTCCGTGTGTCAATATATGTGTTTTTTGAGGTCACCCAGGCTGGAGTGCAGTGGTGCAATCTCAGCTCACTGCAACCTCCGCCTCCCTGGTTCAAGCAATTATCCTGCCTCAGCCTGCTGAGTAGCTGGGATTACAGACATGCGTTACCATACCTGGCTAATTTTTGTATTTTTAGTAGAGATGGGGTTTTGCCCTGTTAGCCAGGCTGGCCTTAAACTCCTGGTCTCAAGTGATCCACAAGCCTCAGCCTCCCTAAGTGCTGAGATTACAGGTGTGAGCCTCTGTGCCTGGTCTCTATGTGTCAACATTTTTAAAATGCTTAGAGCAGTACTTGGGATGTGGTAAACAGTATGTACGTATTTGTTAATAAAACAGGTTGCCAGGTGATAAAATCTCTGTTTAAAAATTTACACACTTCAGGAGAGACTTCAGATTAGTACTCACAGGCTTGGGTCAACTTTTCTCTTATTAATTATTAATAATGAACTCAGGTATCGCTTGGGGCCTCTCTTCACATAGGGATTTTGGTGACTTTGGCTTAATGCTCCAGAGTGCTAAAATTAGGGTAAGTGTAGAGCCTTCTCCATGACTTTTGAATATGTCTGTTATTGTAACAGGACTGGAAATTGAGCCTTAAGCTGCTCTTTCATGCAAAAAGAAGTGTGAAAGTAAATGTTTCAGTGTAGGTTGGTGGCTGTTCTGTAAACAAGAACCTGGCTGTCATTCAAATCTACCTCATGGCTTCCATGCCCAAAGTCACTGCCTACTCCCAGATGGCTGCTGGACTTTCAGCCATCACATTGCAGTTATAGGCCAGAATAGAATAAAGATTTTTAAAATGGAAGGAAAAAAAAAGCCCATATTGACTATTTTTTTTAAGGAGCCTTTGGCAGAAATTTAGAAATTTTAGAAAATAATTCTGCCTCTATCCCTTTGACCAGAATTTGATTACATGGCCTCACCTACCTACAAGAGAGAATTGTAAGTAGCCTTTTAGATGAACACACTTTCAAGAGATAGATACTGGGAGGTAACTAACATACTAGCCATATGGTTCATTCGTCATTGCTTGCAAGTAAGTTTAGACCCACATATAAACCTAGATGTACACCAAGTCTCTCACCAGCTTTCTGAAGAAATCCATCCCACAGTATTTGTATAGCCTTAGTGAATACTACCATGGGGTCAGAGGCATGAGAATCAGAAGTGAGTTATTTGGCTATTTGAGCTTATATCACTGTCCCCAACAATATGTATATTCTGTGAGCCTCCCCATCTTTCCAAAAACTAATTTTACAAACCTTCCTTATCCTTCAAGAAATTGACTTTATCAAGCCAGAACTTCTAACCTATGACTTTTCTCCGCTGTACACAGATCTCTGGAAGATACTATCTAGCCCCTGCCATTTCCCCTGAGCCATTTGGGGGACTCAAGTGTAAATCGTGAGAAAGCTGGCTAATAACCAATGGATAGCAAGCATTCATAAAGTGCTCACTATGTGTCAGGCGCTTGTTACTTAACTTCAATCTTTATCAAGGAAGTTGCTGTCCCATTATTACCAATCAGAAAATTCAGGCTTAAGACACTATGGTAAACAGCACAATTTCATTTAAACAGTGCTTTACATTTTAGTGTGAGTCATTCATTCACAGGCTTGGGTCAACTTTTCCACTATTAATTATTAATAATGGGCATGCATTCATTCAGTTCTATGTTCTTTCATTAAATGTTTTGTTATATTTTTATAATAGCTCAATGAAAGCATAAATGACAAGTTGGGGTCTCAATTAGGGTCAAATAGTCAAATAAATTCTGTGCTTTATGTGATTTTCTATCTACAGTTCTTTTCTCCTCCAGAAGAGATAAGCTTACTTTCTTCAACTCTCTCACCAACTGCAATCATTTCCAGATTCCTTCTCCTCTAGGCACATTCTAATTTGGCAATGACATTCTTGAAATTCAGCATTCAGACTTGAATCTAATTCCTAGAAATGGTCAGTCTAACACAAACAAAATGAAACACAAACCCTAATTGGTAAGACTCTTTAGCATAGGTAGTTAGATCAAAGAGAAAAACTACTCTAATTAAAACAATATATTTGTATTACTAGCACCAAGTGCTAAGTCTAGCATAAAATGAGTATTGAGTTTTTAAAAGAACTCAGGTTGCACACTTTAGAGATGATTATATTTGGTGGAATCACAGAGCCGTCTACAGACGTCTGAAGGGTTGCCATGTGGAACTGAAACTAGAATTACCTCTACTATTTGTACTAAACTTCTACCACTAATAATAGCTATTATTTATGGAAAACTTTCCAATTATCAGCTACTTTGCTAACTATATGACTCGGAATATCTGTTATTTATTCCATATAACAATTTGATTATTTAGAATTATTGTGCCTATAAAATACAAAAGCCAGCTGAGCTTTGAAGACGTCAACAACCTACTTAGGAACTCTCAGAGAGTAAGTAGCAATAATGAGAATAAAATTCATGGCTCCTCTGAATTTCACTGCTAAAATCCATAGCAGTGAAATTACTGAATTTTGGATCATTCTCAATTCTTCTCAGGGCCTCAGTTTCTCACTTGTAAAATAACAGGTTAAGTCTTAGGGTGTATATAAGCAGTAGCATGCTGGAGCTGGTTCTGAGAGCCAATGGTTATAATTTTGTGAGCTGGTTTTGAGCATAGCCATCACTGACAATGAAATTATTAAAATTTCAAATTAAACATATTACATTAAAATTCAAAGATAATAAATACTCAAAATCGTGATTTACTAATTATTTTACCTCATTTAATTATTATCTGTGCTTTTGAGACTATTTATATCTATTGTATCTGTGTGATATCAATGAAGAACGTGTTGCTGCACTTTTCTTCCCAGCTCTCATTCAATGAAGTCATGTTGGTAGCTTGAAATCTGCCAGGTAAGAGTATTTACATCATGGAAATCAGCAAATGCTACAAATCAGGTTTTGGGTTATTGTTTTGTTGATTGTATTGACTTATGACAGTGATGAAAAAATATTAATAATGCAAGTTAAAGTGTGTCATACTGACAGTCATTAAATATGAGTAGCACCCAAAAAATGAGAACATATTATTCTAGTGTTTAAAAACTACTACCTAATTAAGAGAATAAGACATTCAATGTCATTGTGAATGAGAGAAGTTCCAACATATGTCTTTGTTGTTTCACTTTTGTTGCACCCATTAACATAAATGAAAATGTCCAGTAACATTCATTTGTCAATTGAAGCTATAGGTTATCTATAATTAAAAGAGTTCAGTAAAAGTCATCAAAAAAATTTAGTGAGAGTCAATTGGCCTTATGAAATTTATAATAAAGAATATTGAAATTTATAATAAAGAATATTATCTCTTTTATTATTATTTGCTAATTTGTGCTGAACATCCTTTATAGTGATAAAATTAAACATATATATTTAAATATAAATGTAAATATATATAACATGTATACACCCACACACACACACGCGTGCACACAGAGCACTGTTTTGAGAGTTGGTTGTTAAACGTCCACCAGCACACCACTGTCTGTACAATCTTTCTCATCTTCAATTGTTCAGTGGTCTAACTAGGGCCAGTAGGTGGAGACCACAGGAAAACAAACACTATGAAGAACTTGTCCCATAGTTGGAAATGTGTAGAGGTGGAATGGGCTGCTGAGGGAGATCTGCATCATTTTGCTGATGATAAAGTCACTTGATGGGGCGAGAAGGACGCAGATGATGTTGAGGATTCTTCCTTCCCAATCAGAAATTTTCAGAAGCCTCAGAGGCAGGCTATCAGTGTGAGAGGTGGGAAGAGTGCACCGACCAGGCAGTAGCCAGTGGTTTGTGAGACTTACAAGTTATGAACTTATTAAGAGTGTTTTGTACTTGTGGCTATCTTTTCATAAATTGAAACTTTCTCAGTGACCAGAGTCTGAATTTTATGCCTTGAGTCCATTTCCTCCACTTCTGTGATCACTTCCACAATTGCAGTGCATTTAGGTGTTTCTATATGAGCCTGTGATGTGAGAATCTTCTGGGGCTGAGGCACGTGTCTAACCATAAATGAAAGAGTTGCTTGAGGAATTGCATTTTTCTGATTCTGATCTGAGTATATTTTGAGAGAAATCAGTACAAATGTAATTCGTTCTCCATTTTCAGTTCCTCAAGCTCTAGAACTATGCTGAGATTGTAAGAAAACCTCTCAATACATTCTCTCACATCCACAGCCCCTCTTCACTGTCTCATTGATAAAAACAGGGTCGTTTTCCCTTCATCAATAGATAACATCCTGACGTGTTATCTGTGGATTACAGGGTTTAACTATAGTGGATTCCTCAGAAATTCAGGACTGAATTCTACCAGCAAGTCAAATCAACTGGTAAATCAACTGAAGTCAAAAGCAAATTAGTGACTCTGTCTTTTTATGAACCTGACATTGATACTGGTTAGCGTCAGTGAAAAGCCAAGTATGTAGAGTTTAGATGTAAGGATACTAATTTTGATTGAGAATCTACTTTGTTTAAGAATTCTACTAAACACATAACACACACCATCTGTTTTAATCTTCCCCATTCTGTAAGAAGAGAAACTGAGGCTAAGCGGTTAAGATAGATTGCCCAATGCCAAACACATTGTAAATGGCAGAACTATGATTTGAACCCCCAATTCCAAATACCACTGTTTTTCAAATGAATCCTGTGGCTTCTGTATAAAGCTTCAATTTAAAAAATGAACTAATGTTTCACAGTCACCTGTTGGAGTAGTTTATTATAATGACCAAGAAAGGGGAAAAGGGCTATTTGAAAAATAACATGGAGATTGCTTTGGTTGTTCTTGACTGACTCAAAGACAAAAAAAGGAACCAAAAATGGAAGAAAAAAAAAATACCCATCCTGGGCCTGAGCCCTTACACCCATATGACCCAGGTGCATACCATACATTCAACCGTCAGGAAACACTCCACTTCCCTGCTCACTGGCTTTCTCTATCGCAGCCCACGCTGTCTCCTTGGACATGATGACCGAGTTCAGCGTTCTTCTTTCAACATCCGTGTTCTCTAAGTAGAAAGCTTCCCCGTACTCTCTGGTTCTTCTCACTCTTGTCTCCAGAGAACCTTTTTTGTAAACTCTGGACCTTAAAAGCCTAATGCTGGCCCCGGTGGCTCCAGGGAGGGGCATTACGTCAGTAACTGCAATGTGATTTTCTTTATTTGTTTCAACCCATTGCCTCTAAAGTTTTGTCAATATCACTGAGGATGTGACATGGATGCTTTGCCAAGATTCACATTAATTACAACCTCATATTGGCTCCAGAAGAACCTGAGGAAGTATCAGGCTTAAAACCGTTCATCGGCATGTGGCAGCTCTCCATAGCCCTTATAACTCTCTTATTTATAGCTGCCTGCTGCATTTTCTCAAAGTAACATTAGCCTTTAACATGTTGCAAAGTGATATATGTGAACCAATTATTAACTGAAGTATCTGGAACAATAGAAACTTAAAAAAAAAAAATGTGTTGTCTAAGGTTGAGAAATAAGATCTCATAACTGCTGAAATGACTTTACACACACACCCAAACACATACACACTCACACACATTTCATGGGAATTCAGTACAGTAATGGAATAAACATGTTTTGATCTAATTAATAGTCTCAGAAATAACTCTGTATACATTATTCTAGCATAAACTATAAACCATTCTAAATCTGCATTTTGGCAATACTCCATATGCATAACTCCTTCTGCTAGGTTTCAGATACTTTCTTATGAGAATTAAGAAACCGGTGAATATCTTTAAGAAGGAGAGTGACAGCATTTTGGTTTATTCTTTAAGTAGTTATAAATGATGGGGATAGCATAGTTGTGAGTAATACTCAGAAAGCACGTACATACAGAGCTTCAAAAACTGATGACTGTTTGAAAGTCAAATGGTGAGTTTTACTAAAGACATTTTTAAAAAGTATTTTAGAGACAAGAAAGGAAGAAGGAAGGAAGGGAGAGAGAGAGTGACGGAGGAGGGAAGGAAAAAAGGAAAGGAGGGAGGGAGAGAGGAAGGGAGGGAGGGAGGGAAAAACTCTTAAAGCAGTCATACTTTGTTCTTTCTTTCCCTGTGGATTTTAAATAAAGGTACATTTTAGCATGTAAACCAAGACTCTGCACCAAGACCAACTCTCAGTTTATGTTCTTTTTTGAAACAACTTATATTTCTTCCTTTTAATTACTGCAGCAATGGCTTAGAATAATGTTTCTCTGAACTCACAGGCTGATCTTCATTTCCCACTGCATTGCTGGGCATTTTCTTATCAGCAATTGTTGTTCTACTATTCCTCTGGAGTCACTGACCCCATTCACCTCCAACCTTCCTGCACCCCTCCCTGCCTTCTTGCCACAGTGTGACCACCATCCACCCTTGTGAAAGGTAGAAACAGTGGCCTCTGTGGGCAAAAGCAGCACTGAGCCAGCAGATCCAGTCCTAACTCATCCCTTTTCCTGGAGCCCTTCTGCTGAAATCTACCAGCACACTCATGCATGGAGGCCCTGGCCACTGTCTCTGGGCTTGTAACCTTCTCATTTTCCAGTTCCGCCCCTGCCAGGTATGGAAATATTCTAATTTTTCTCTGTTCTCCAAATTCCAACCACAGGGTATGTAGACTAACATCCATACATCAATCTTCTATGGAATAGAAATGGAGACATGCTTGCTTCAGGTAATGCTGAAATTAAAGTGCCATTCTACATTTCGTAGGTAAAGTCAAAATGAGACAACATTCTTTCATTCATAAGTTCATTCAATGAGCTGAGCAGGCTAGATGTATTATATAAAATATAAGACAAACATTGTCTCTGGGGATACAAAGATAGGCAATGTTCCTGCTGCTCTGTTTTCTGGTGTTGGAATGGCAGACTGTAAAACGGGTAAACAAAATCATGCAATAATAATAGATGATAAAGGTTGGTAGGAGGGAGATATTCAGGATGCAGTGTTTGGAAATAAGGGAAAAGTATGGACTTGTTTTAAATAGGGTCATAAGAAATCTCTCTGAAGAAGTGATATTTAAGATCAAAGTGACAAGAAAGTAGCCACGGCATACAAAATTAGATGAGTAAAATGCTATATAAATGATGGATAAAACCTAAATTAATGAGGCAGGATATTTCCCTGACCCCTTCATGGATGGGAACAGAAATGCATGGATGCTGGAAATAGCTAGTTGCTTTGGTGCTGGCTGGGGCAGACTCCACTCGCTTAGTCCTACCATGTTCCACCCCTTGCGGGAGGGGGAGTATAGGTGAGTGGATTCAGGGTTCAGGGCAAGCAAAACTCCATGCAGGCCCTGCAGCAGCTCTGGGGGGATGCCCATGCCCCTTGAAGCCCCAGAAGGAGTGTTACAGTGCCCTTTTAGGTTTGCCGTTCGTGAACAGCTGAAGTGTTAACAGCTCAGTGGAAGGTCAGTGTGACAGCCTTTGCACCTGCACTCATGACATCTGAGCTCTTGTCTGGTGTCCATGAAGAATGAGGTCATGTGAATGAATTGAAGATGGTGAATGCAGGGGATTTTATTGCCAATGAAAGTGGTTTTCAGTGGGAAGGGGAGCTGGAAAGGGTCCAGAGCGGGAAGATAATCTGCCCCTGGAGTCTAGCCATCCCCGACTGGATGTCAAGCTGTCCCTCTGAAGTCAAGCCACTTCTCTCTGATGTCTAGCTGTTTCTCCTCTCTCTGCTGGCTGAGCTCAGGGTTTTTATGGGCACGGTATGGGGGTGGGGAGGGCCACAGCTGGTTTTGGAAAAGGCAACACTTGAGTGGGGAAACAGGGATGTCATTTCTAACTTTGGGCAGCAGTATTAGACTTTTTGGCTTGAGGGTGGGGACCTTGCCAGGCACTTACCCTTTTCTGCCCAGAATTTCCCTGCCTCCTGCCCCTATCATTAATATTGGCCAAGAATAAAGGTAAAACTTTTAGCTGTTCTTTTAATATTTCTACAGGAAGCCAGTGAGGAGGTTACAAAATATTGGGGTTTTTACCTTGCCATGTGTGGGAAGGACCTTTCATTATTAAGAAACACAAGTTCTTTTTGTATATAAAGGCACAAATAGGCCTACCAGAGAGACACTGAACCTTCTGGTGGCAAACACTTTCTATAAAGGGTGAGATTGTAAATATTTTAGGCTTTGTGTGCCATATGATTTCTGTTGCAGCTACTCAATTCATAAAAGCAGCCACAGAAAATATATAAATATATAAAAATATATGTGTCTATTTCCCAATCCTATGTTATGTATGGATGTAAAATATAAATTTTCATGTGTCAGAATATTATTTTTTGATATTTTCACAGTCATTAGAAAACATAAACACTATTTTTAGCTTGAGGGCTTTGCAAAAACAGGTAGTGGATTATACTCAATCTGCAGGAAATAATTCAGAGACTTTTGCTCTATATCAAGTGGTTAAAAGTGTGAACACTTAAGCCAAGTTTCTGAGTTTGTTTCCAAATACTTCCATTTTCCAGTGGTCCACTTACATGTCCAGGTCAAAGAAAATTTGCTTTGATTCTACTTTGCTCTCTTTCTTATGTTTCTATTCTTCTTTTCTTAGCCAAACTTCTCAACAAATTGTCTATACCTCTATGACTTTTCCAGTTCTTGATGTTCTTCCAGAACCATGATCCCCACCATCCACATCAAGAAGTGGTATTGATGTTCCTTTTTCTTGAAACCCAGCAGGCCTTTGTGAATCCTTCAACTAATAGAGTGCCACAGAAGGGATGCGATGAGACTTCTATGCTAGATCATAAAGGCAATACAGTTTCTTCTTCCTTCTTTTAGGACACGTACCTGTGGACCCTGGAGCTGCCACGTTAGAAGTATATAATGCCTATATATATTTTAAGAGGCTTTCATTAGACTTCACCACAGTAGATCTGGCCATAGGCAATGAAGGAAAAGTGTCCACATGCATTGTGTGACTGGAGTGGGAGGTATTTGGGATGGAGAGTTGGGATCTTAGGCTGGAGATGTGTACAGAAGCCACTTCATGGAGGGCCTTGATCATAGGTTAAGGGTCTTAGACTGGATCTTAGAGCAAAGTGTGGCAATTGGAGAGTTTTATGCTTAGCAGTGAAATGGACAGATTTCTGTTTTATGGGGATCACTGTGGTTGCCAGATTAGAAGGAAATAATAATGGGTTTGAGAGACCGGGCTAAAAGTCCTCCATCTAGTCTCAATGATGGGGACCTAAGAGGCAGAGTGATACTGGGTATGGATCAGGGAATAGAATCCAGAGAGATCCCAGAAGCCTCCTGGGGAGGAGAGCACTGCCTGTCTAGCTAATAATATCAAACAGAAACAAAAAAGAGCTGATATTTTAGTAACTTCTACCACTGTCTTGTTAATAGAATAGATTCCTGTCTAACCCTGCTTTCTGTTTCATGATTTTTACATTTTTTTCCCTGTTGATATGCAGTACAGTTCCCATGTAGTTCATCAACTTTCTCTTAGGCAGACCCTGGGGAACCGTTCCTTGAAAGCGAGATGCCACAGATAAACGCACAGCTGGCCTGATACGGGTGAAAAGGGCTCCTCTGTGCTTGTGCTCCCCACTGGGAAACACCTGCCTCTGCAGGCCACAGACCCAGTCCCCAGAAAATACCATGGGAACCCCATCTCTGAGCATCCCCTGAGCTGTTATCTCAAAGTGATCAGTGTGTTCTGGGTTTTTAACCTGGGAGATTAAATCTTTACATGCTTGAGTGGAAAAAGCTCGTCCTTGTAATTTTTCACCTGTATAATTTCCCAGCTGCCTTAGTTTAACCTGTTGTATTTATGGCCCAACTGCAATTTAGGAGAATACTTAGAAAATGCCACTTTCAAAGGACAGCTCTGTTAAATTGCCACTAAGAACAGCTTTCTGAGTGAGTGTAGTGAACTGTGGTAAAACTGATCATCTCAGTCAATTAGATTTTTAGGCCAGGCACTTTTTACTGTTTTGAAAGAGAGAAAGAAAGAATTTCAAAGCTAAAATCAATCAATTAGAGTCTAAATGTAGATCAAGGAAGAAGAACACAAAAAGCGTATTTATACTTTCTTTCTGTAGAGATGAACCTGGTAGAGGTCATTTGAGTTCTATTTTGCATTAAATAGAAGTTACCATTTTGAAAACCAGACCTAAAAGGACCCTGGGGATAGAAGTTAGGGTCAAAGAATTAAAGGCTGAGATGGAAGAGTAGACATGCCTCAGCTAGGACAGAAAGGGGCTGTGAAGTGAGCACCTAAGCATGTCCAGCCAGGAAGGTTTTGTTCATAAAGACTTTACTGACCTTCGATTCAGAAAGTTCTATATAATTAAAATGCAGCAGGAGACCATGAGTTCAGAAAAAAAGATTTTGATTATTTTGTGATTTTCCATTTCGTGTGTCCAACCTAAGACAGGATTACAATATTCACAGATTCTGAACTGTCAAAGAAATTGTGTTCTCTTCCTAGACAACTGAAAAATCAAAACATGATTATAGTAAAGTAAGACTAAAGAACACCAACAGCATCTTAATATTCTCACAATATGTACTTTGCAATTTTCAAATTCAAAAACCTTTCAAAATAATTTCTCACATTAAATAAAAAGTTCCTAGAGAGAGTAAAAAGAGGATGTTGGCCAGAACTGAGTTTGGTCCATCCAAAGGTACTAACTATGATGGGATTTTTAACTACACAGGAGCATTCTGCCTCAGACCCCACCTGTGAGGTTTGAAAAAATTATTTAAATGGCACGTTTTTCAGGAAGCCATCTCAAAGTCATCTGTGACCAGTTCAGACAGTTACAATTACATACCCTTCTGGCCTTCTCTAGCAGTTGTCTGCACTGTTCGCTTAATACTTTAAACACCAATTCTTCCTGCATGGTCTAGCAGAAGCAGCACCAGATTTCAACTAGTAGTTCCAAATCTGTTCCTCGTATTGCCACTTGTAGCCGAGCATACTTAGGTAAGCCTATCAACCAGAAGAACATCAGAAAAGCAGCCTACGGTGGGGAGACAGAGGTGATTTGATATAAAGGTATGGTGAGAATTGTTAAGCAAGCAGGAGATGGTGAGGCAACCAAAGAGCAGCAACAGGAGGAAGCCGCTCCCCAAAGAGGGATTGGAGGGATGTAGGGAGAAAGTGATGTACTGGAGCCCAGAAGCTGAAGCTCTCAGGCAGGAACTAAATGATGGTGGGGCTACCATATGGGAGCCTGAACCAAAGAGGGAGGAACTCTGTGGAAAGGATTTGAAACTACCTTCAGAGGAGATGGCAGCCACTGTCAGAGATCATGCCTGGAGCAGAGCAAGAGGGGAGAAATACTTGGCTTCTCCCCTCTTCCAGCTTTCCATTTTTTCACCAGTGCCACCCAATGGCCAAGCCTACCCAGAAGCCAACTGATTCGTCCCCAGTGCTACAGAGTAGCGGGTACAGAGGGTGGTGGTAGCAGCAATGTGCAAGTCACTGGCACAATGTCATTTCCTTTCTGAACAATTGTGCCTTCCTCTATCAGATTTTAAAGGAATGCTGTTATAACCCACTTCTTGTGAATATCATATGAGAGTATTTTAATTTGTGGATAGGAGTAAAAGCTGAAACTTTTTGAGGACACATTGGAAAAAAAAATGTTTTAAGGACTTAAAAATGTTAGATAATGGATATTCCACTTCTAGGAAAACAGAAAGTCATAAATATGCATACAGATTTAGGTACCAAAATGTGTATATCTTGGTATTTATAATACTGAAAGTTGGAAACAGTCTAAAATAGATGTGATATATCTGGAGATTACTTTTTTAGAACAGATAATTTCTGCCTTCAAGGATATCGTGCTCATTCAAGGCAACACGCACTAAAGATCGTAAAAATAGGATGAAGTGCTATGGAGATGCAAGGGTGAGAGAGGACAGCGAGTATCTGCCATTTTTAGGCTTCAAGATGTGTGATATACAGTGTGTGCATTAGAAAGAATATAGAAATGCTTGGGGGAAATTTTGATATTTATATCCATATAAGAAAATTCTTCCAGATGAAAGAAGATGACAAATTAGTGTGTTTTCAAATGTTCCAAGTTCACTTAAAAGAGAAACCCTGGGATTGAGAGGTTAGATGCCTAGGTAGATAAGCAAGAGGTAAGCGAGAGATAAGCAAGCACGAGCGTAATTAGAATCCGAGTGACCTGTGAGTTCATTCCAGTCCTGGTTCTGATTCTGACAGTGACCTCATTCAGCCCTCTGCTCCAGTTTTCTCTTGTGAATAATGAAAAACAGAGACAGCCACATACCCCATTGCCAAGGGCTTTGCAAATGAATGAACAGCCTCTCCCAGGATCTGAGGCCTTATGGGTAACTCACTCCCTAGCCTGGCTGACCTATGTTCTTTGTGTTCCTACAGCATAGCAGGTCTCAGTCTCATTAGAATCACGCTTCAAACGTGCTCTAAAAATTAAAGTTAGATGCTTAAATTTACATTTAAGACCCTGCTTTGTCTACTCCAAAGTACCCTACAAGCTTTATCTTCCATAGTCCAACATGCATTGTCCTTGGAATGGGTCAGAACAAATTCTGAATTCCACCTTCACTGCTTTCTAGCTGTTTGAGCTTTTGCAAGTATCTTCATCTCCCTGATTAAGTAAAACAAATAACATAGGAGACGGGGGGCTTAGCACAGGTTTTAGGTCATTGTAGGTGTTTCACAAATGTTAGTGTTCTTTGCCTTGCTTATTTTTCAATATGCCTCAGCCAAAAGTACTGTTTACTTTCCCTACAAAGTATCTCATGTATTCAGTGCTTCATGCCTTTGTTCATGCTATTCTGTTCAATGGGTGTGTCCATTTCTGTCCTTCTTCATGTGCCATTCAGCTGTGGCTTTCTCCATGAAGACTTAGGTGGTTAATCAAAATAGAAGAGAGATTTAAAAATTCAATAGCACTTTTTTTTTAACCTGACAAAGGCACCAAATCCTTTCCACTTTGAGCTATATATTTTAAATTTTGTTTTTCTAGCCTCCATTCTCAATGTCCTAGCTATCTCTCTAACCCTAGATTCAAACCAAATGCTAACAAAGAAAGAGAATAGATGTAGCAATTAAAAAGACATACCTGGGTTTGGATCCCAGCGCACAGTACATGTTTGAGACATTTTTGCTACATGCTATTGAAGAGAATGTTTCCTTTTCAGAAATTTCAAATTATTGCCTGGATTGAAAGAAATGCCCTAGGCAAAGAAAGAACTATCCCAATACCAGCCCCCAGCTGGAATGTTTTCTAGTCTATTCCCTTTTTCTTGCTTAGCAAGCACTGAGCTTCCTGCTTCTGGTTTGGACCTGAAGTGGAAGTTCGCAAATACCAACAGGAAGGTAATATTTGTGGTCTTCCTCCCTCACTGAAACCTGAAGCACTGGAATTTTATGTGGGTGTCATTTTCTCAAGAGATTTCCAGCTGCAATTCCCAGAGCAGAGGTAAGCCACTGGTTGCTATTGGATCCACAACCATTCTCCCTCTTTTTTATTTTTCTAAGATTCCAATATTATTTTGCCAAGTATGGGTTCAATAATGAAAAAGAAGTCCTATAGGGAGTACTGAGATTTTTAAACATAGGATACAATCTCATTGATTGGAGTTGCATTAGATTTGTACATACAGGCAAGAGAAGAAACAAGATTCATCCATATATCCATTTACTGATTTACAAATATTGAGTACTCACAATATGACTAGCACTGTTTTCAAAGCAAGGTCTCTTCTAAACAGAAACGCTGACTGAGTGCTAACCATACACTACTTGGTGCTTTTGCATATGTGATTTTCATCACTTTTCATAGCAATCTCAAGAGGGTAGGATTGCATTGTTATACAGATTATGAGACTTACAGTTAATAAAACAAGTTTTGAGTGATTTTGCAATTACATAAGAAACATGGTTAATATATATCAGAACAAAGATTCAACTCATAATTTGAATATTTTACTACTGATGGACATATGGATGGCTTACAATTTGTAGCGATTTAAAAAAGTGCTGTTATGATAATTCTTGCTTTTGTCTTTTTTTTTTTTTTTTGTATAAAATCGACATTTCTATTTGATACCTAGGAGTAGAATTGCTGGGTCATAGAATATGCACAAGTGAAGCTGTAGTACTAATAACCAGTTGATATAATTTTACCCTACATCTTTTTTTGTAACTTGAATTACTGTGGCAAGCTCTGTTTCCCAAAGATGACCATAACAATATCCCCAATATCTTTTTAACATATTGCAACCTTAACAGTTCCTCCAGCATGTATTGTAGTCTAGGTCCCTTGTCCTTGAACCTGAGTGGGCCTTCATGACTTCCTAGATGAGGGCTGCTCAACAGAACATTCTGATATGATAGAAATGTTCTGTCTGTATTGTCTAATATAGTAGCTACTAGCCCCATTGGGCATTGAAATGTGGCTAGGATGACTATATAACTGAACTTTAATTTTACTTAATTTCAATTAATTTAAATTTAAATAGCCATTTCATAGTGGCTATTGTATTGGATAATGCTAGCCCAGACTAATAGAATTAGTAGAATTAGTAGAATGCCGTACACTCTGCCTTGTTCTTTTGGAACACAGCTACCATCTTGTAGCTGACTGACTCCAAGCAGACTGCAGAGTGTCTCACATAGAGAAGAACCTAGGATCATGGCTCATAGGCATAACTCATGGGCACATGCTGCTCCCAGGTGGCAACCACACTCAGCTCGCCAAGCCCTGTGAGGAAGCCATCTTGAAAGCAGAATCTGTAGCTACAGGTCAAGTGGCTCTAGCTGATGCTAAAGGAGTACAAACAGCCCACCCCTCCTAAGCCTTGCCCAAATTGCAGATTCATAACCAAAAAGATGCTTTTGATTCTTTTACACCACAAACATATGATCTTAAGCTTTATATCTAGTTGAGTTGTGCCTTCCCAGAAGTACCTTTCCTATGCATCTCACTCAAAAAGGGTGCTATTTATGAATTACACACACACAAAACCAAAAAAGCAAAACCAAACCAAACCAAAACAAACAAACAAACAAACAACCAGATAGGCTTGGAAGAGCCCCAGAAGCTAGTAAATCCATCTTAAATCAGTGGTAGTGAGCATCATAGCATAATGCCTTGTTCTCCTGTTTGACCTATGGTACTGTGAGGTTTCCCAAACTTGAACCTTCCTGCACTACAGGATAATTGGCACATCAGAGGTCTGGCAGATGCAACATTTACATAATGTATCTTTTGCATATACCTCCTACTCCCCATACAATCCATTCTGTAAACTGCAGCAGCAGTAATTTTGGTAAAATATTGATCATATCATGTCACTCTAGTGAGTAAAATATTTCAATAGCTCCGCATCGTTCTTGGAATACTATATAAACTTGTTGTCAAGACCTGCAAATCCTTGAATGATGTGCCACCATTCTCACTTCAGGCAGCTCTACTCCTTGGCTTTTCTATTACAACCAGAATAGTCTCCCATTGATTTGATGAAGAAAGAAATGCACTCCCCTAATCCTGCTTTTGTACGTGCCGTTCTCTCTGCTTGAAATGTTCTTCCTCTGATCACTGCACAGCTGGTTCTCTCTTATTCTTCAAGTCTGAGTCTGCTCTCATCTCCTTAGTGCAGCTAAAGTCCTGATACTCTCTTTAAATTAGGCTTTCCATCATCTATTTCATCACCTGCTTCCTTTCAAATTATTAGCACTTATCAGTCATTGCATTATGCATTCATTTACATTTTGTTTATTGTCATGTCTTCCGCCAAAGCGTAAGCACTGCAAAGACATGGAACTTACTCATAGTGTATCTGCAATAGGTGACACAGTGCATAGTATGCTAGGTATTCAGTAAATATCTATTAAATGAAGAAGGAATGAATTAAAGAATCATGTATGAATTTTATTTAATTCTTGGCTAAAGAAAATGTAATACTGGATACATAAAATGCAGAGGAGGTCAAATTGCCTAAAATTTCAGTCACAGGTAAAATAAAGTGCATACACTTATTGTAAAAATGAAGTGGAAACTTCCATGTAAAGTGCCTAGTTTATAATAAGATCTTCATAAATGTCAGTTGCCATTTCCTTGTTGCTTTTGCTTTTGTTGTTCAAACATTCCAGTCTTACTGCCCTGTCAACTTAGCATCTATTATTTTTCCTTTAACTTTCTTTGTTATTTGATTCCTAGAAATCTCCTACTAGAAAAATTGCTGCTAAATGAGTCTCACAAGTATTAGGGAGAGCAAAAAGAGAAACTTGGCCAATTACACAGCCATTAATGCGATGATCCAACAAGCCAATTACTCAGGAAAAGTACCATTGTTTTTTGAACTGTGTATGCACTAGCATTTTTATGTGGTGATGGAATAGTTATTGTTCTTACTGTTTTCGTTTGGAAAACAGATAAGGAAAGTTTTAGTGTATTTTGGTTATTAAAGATGTCTGATTCACCTTCATCGGGTTTCCCAATGAACTGTGGAAATTTATAAAATTATACAAGATTGTAGTAACTGTGAAAATACAGATGTTGACCAATGCTTTATTAATTTGGGAGAATATTACAAGCTTATGGAATGCTTTCTGTCTCCATCTGTGCATGAGGTGGCTACATTGTTGGAAAGTGCTGTTTCAGCCTGATTATAATTTTTTTGTGAGAAAATTTAATCCAGATGTTTTTGGTGAAGTTTTGGTCTAATTTGTTAAAGTTGGCAAACAATTTACTTATCTAGCACAAAACAAGGAAAGCTGTGCCCTTTCAAAGCTGAGAAAATCAAAACAGAAAAGGACTCACTTCAGAAAACAGAAAATGAATATTTAATAAAATGAAAAGAGACTTGACTCTGAAATAAAAGATGAAAAATGAGAAGGAAAGATACTAGTTAAAAACATTATTGGTTTAGTTTGTGTGGATTACTATCAGATTAATTGAAAATCTTTGGATAATTTGTCTTTTGCATCAGGTTGTTTTTAGAATATTTTCCCTGACTTTTCATAGCTTGAAGTTTCACTAGAATGGTTATGAGTATATATGAGTTTTCAATTCTGCTTGATATATTTTGTGCTTTCTGTCTATGTGTATTTAATCTTTATTCTGGAAAAAATTTTAGCCATCATCGCTTTAATATTTTCTCTCCTCCATTGTCTCAACGTTCCTTTTCTGTGATGCTGATTACAAGTATACTCTATCTTGCATCACATTGTTTATGTCTCTGACCCTTTAACTTTCTATTTTCTCTTTCTCTGTTTCTTTTAGTAATGTTCTGCATTCTGGAGTGCTGATATCAAAATTTCCCCCAAGGTAAACAAAATATTTCCTTAGAGTGCACAGCTCCTGCTGGTATTCCAACTTCCTTGCTCATTATGCTTACCTTCAGGAAGTTCAGCAATAAACTAGAAATTATGGGTTATCCAGATTCCACTGTTTAAAAGTGAGAGGGTGCTTTTAATCACCTAGTCTTTTATACTTTTACAGACAAAAATCAAAGAAAATTACTGTGAAAGTCATAAATACAATTTTCTGTACAAAAAAATCAGAATATACATATTGAAAGGGTTCACCATAGTCTAGGTAAAAATTTTAAAAATCAAGACTATGGCAGGGACATATTTTGTAAAATTTTAGAATTTCAAAAAGTAATGAAAATAAAAATAACTCTAAATGCAAAATATGATACCTGGGGTAAGATGAAACAGATTATTTTCAGAGGAACAACTAAGACTGACCTGGGACTTTTCCAAAAGTTTATGGAATTATGAAAGATAAGCATTGCAATCCGAGAACTCTGTATCAAACCAATATGGTATTGTGTGTGAGTGTGTGTGTTTTATTAAAATAACAGAAAGAAATTCTCAGATATATAAAGCTTCAGAAAGTACATCTCTCAAAAAATATATCTCACAAATATATTTGAAGACACAGTCCTACGTGGGATTTATCTTGGTGCCCCAGAGAACCAGGTTTAAGTACTTGCTCTGCTACTGCCTAGTTTGGAGACTTTAAATCTCTCATTGTTCTCATCAATTCCCAGGTTGACACTACTCTTATGCTTTAATTACTCATGAGCATGTCCACTGGATTAAACTCTTTAAAAGGAAGCAAGTCGAATACCTCTTTGTTGTCTACATCACATAGTGTAATATTGAATACATCAAAAGTAGTCAATAAATGTAAGATGAATGAGAGACTGTAGGAATTATTGCCAACATGCCTACATACATGGAATATCTTTGTTACAACTAAAAACAAAATCAAACTAAGAAAAATGATCCAGTCTTGTTTCTTTAAAAGTTATATTGAAATAGATATAATACAATATAAGTCAAAGAAGACAGAAATAACTACATTAGAAACAACTATGTATAAGAATGAAATTTAAAAATATACACAATTTTGCTTAACCTCATGCAAATAAATTGGAAAACCTGACTATAAAGCATAATATTCTAGAATATATAAGAAATGTAATAAAATATATTAATGTCAAATATTATCTCAAAAATCATTTAATTGGCAACATGTCTAACACTGAAACACAAAAGCTTCCCGTTAAATTAAGAAAAAAGATAAAGATGTTGACTATCATCCCTATTATCCAATATATTGTGTGAAATTCTTTCCAATAAATCGAGGCAAGATAAATAAATATGAGTTTTAAAAATTCTAAAACGCAAGAAAAATTGTGAATAATTTACAAATACCTAGAAAATTTTATAAGCCTGGAAAACTCAAAATTACCAACTGGGTAAATTCTTAAAAATAATGGAAGCATGTTAGGATAATTTAGAAATTAATTTCTAAAACCCTGGTGACTTTACTATTTTCACATAGGACATACTTAATGTTACTCAAAGAAATCTCCATTAAATTAAAGACACAAAGTAAGAAATAAATCCTTAGAAATACAGATAAGTAGAAATGTGCTAGGTTTGTATGAATAAACTTTCTAAATGCTCTCATAGGGCATAGAAAGGACTTTAAAAAACTTTTACTGTGAACCAAGAAACATAAAATGCTATTTGGATGAATGGGAATTCATGCCCGGTTCTTGTAAAATTAATGCAAGATTGTAAAGACGCTAATTTATCCTATGTTAATTCATAAATTGAATGTGATTCCAATAAACATACTAATAGAATTGTTTCTATTAAACTAGACATGCTGAACTTATAGTTCAAATAAAGATTAGCCAGGAAAAATTTGAAAAATAAAGGTAAGGGAACATTATTACATAGTATTATAAAGCTTCCGTAAGTAATGCAATGTGATACTAGTGAATGAATAGAAATTTCAAAGGAAAAGAGTGGAGTCTTGAGTGAGACTCAAATAATGTAAAAATTTAGATTATGATAATATCAGCACTCCACATCAGTTTGTTAAAGACTGCATAATCAATCAATAGTGGTGGGACAAGCTACTGAGAAAAGAATAAATTAAAGTGAGTTCTTAATTTATCACTTACACAAAAATTTGGATCTAGATGAATCAAAATTAAGATGAAAATGAATTTTTTCTTGTAATCTTGCAGTAGTAAGTTCTTTCTAAGCAAGATATATAATTCAGAATCTCTCAAAGACTAATAAATATAACATGCTAATATTTGTAAATATCTGCCTATCTAGAAATACCATAAACAGAATCAGTATATATAGACAACTTGGGAAATATTTGTAGCATATGTAATAGACAAAGAACTGAGGACCATAACAAATAAATTTTTTTTAAAGAATAAAAGACGTTGGCTCAATAGAAATATGAACAAATATGTTCTTTAGAAAAATAAATAAATGCAATTGGATTTTCAACATAAAGATGTTTAACTTCCCTTAAAATTACAGAAATATAATAAAATAAAAAGTATTTTTACCTTATACAGTCAAAATGATGATACGTTGTTAGTGTTGGTGAGACTATAAAACAGTTCTCCATCCTACATCATTAGTGAGAGCATTGATTGGTATGTTATTAGAGGGCAATTAGGCAATATCTACCAGTACTCTAAATAGACAGTTTTTTGCAAAGTGCATAACCTAACTATCTCAATTTATCCTATAGGCAACCAGCCCAAGGACAAAAGAATTATGGTCATGAGTTTTATGTTCACCTTGGTTGTAAGAGCAAAAGATTAGAAAACACATGAATATGTACCCATAGGGAATGTTTATCTATATATTCCACATTATAGCACGTAATGTGGAAAACTTTGTAGATGAGCTTATTTGGAATAATCCCCACCACTGAAAAATAGCAAAATGTAGTGTAGTTTATTTCCATTGATACACTTAAAAATATGTGTATAAATATGTTACGATTGAACAGAATATGTTTTTCATGGACATGAGAAAACTGGCAACTGTGATTGTTCTGGAAGGGAACCCAGAGTAGTATGGAAAGTTTATCATCATTCTACAGCCATTTTTACTGCTTGAAATGTTTACCAAGTACATGCCTTATATTTTTTTTCTTAAAAACAAAAACTCATTAGTAAAGAAAAATTCCACCTCTTCAAACACATCTCCTTCCTTGGACTGGCACACTATCAGAAATTCTCTCCATGAATCAGCCTTTGGGATGATGCCTGTCTCTGCTTCAAAGGCAATGTCAGAAAAATCCACGAAATCCCGGGCTCAGCAGCCTCTTCTGTCCTTCACATACTAGCTACCTGTTTCTTCTTGCTTCGTGTCCAAAACCTACCAGGTCCTTTAAGGAACACCGCCCATCCAGAGCCTTCTCTGTTTCCTTTATGGGGCTTGTCCCTCCTGCTTGCCTTAAAGATGCTTTGACAGTCTCTGATCAGCTTCATTTTTGATTTTTCTCTCTGGCCCCCCACAAAATAGCTCCTAATCTTCTTTTACACTATCAACACTCAACAAATAAATATTTTTTTAAGAAAACCAATTTTTTAATGTGCAAAGATCTGAACAGACATCTACCAATGAGACATACAAATGGCAAATATGAATATGAAAAAATGCTCAGCATTATATACCATTAGGGATTTGCAAATCGAAACAATGGTGAGATACCTCTATATGCTTATTAGAATGGCTGAAAACCAAAATGCTAACAACACAAAATTCTGGTAAAAATGTAGAGCAACAGGAACTCTCATTCATTGGTAGCAATGCAAAAGATATGGTTACTTTGGAAGATAGATTAGTACTTTCTTTTTAAAAAAATTTTATTTTAAGTTCTGGGGTACATGTGCAGGATGTGCAGGTTTGTTACATAGGTAAACAATAAATATTTTGCAATTGAACAAATAAGTGAAAGTGTTTTTTAAAATAAAAATCAATGTAGGAAAGAAAAAGTATCTTTGTAGCACTTACAATGTGCCAATCTGTCTGTGTATGTGTATGTGTACGTGTGTGTGTGTGTCTGTGTGTGTGTGCATGTGTGTATTGCATCTTCACAATCTTCACAGCACCCCTATCAGGTGAGGGATCCTGCAGTTCATCTCAGATGAGGAAACAAAGGCTCAGAGAGGTCAAGTAACATGGCTAACCTTACCCAGCTAGTGTGAGTAGAGCTGAGATTCAAATTTCTGCAGCCTGGTTGCAGTGCATAAAAAAAAGTGAGTGTGCTTAATCAGGAGGTCCCCCTTTTCCACTGTCCATCACCCCTACTTCAAGTCCTCAATTCTTCCTTGATCCACTCAAATTCCATGACCTAGCATTATGTTCCCTTTCTCACAAAAAGCCTCATCTCTCTGACTCTATTACTTTTTTGGCTCTCTCAGGGCAAACCCCCAGCCTGATCAAATCCAACTTGCTGTCTCTCCCACACCTGCCCCTATGAGGTTGAAGGGACTGGATAAATGCACACAGCCCTGCTCATGAGTTGTATGTTCCATTTATGGCCCAAAACTCCAAGAAGACCTTCAGGCCCACCTTGCAATCCTGCTGTGCCCCTCCCTGCCACTCTCCCGCTGGTCTTCACTTTCCCACTCTCCTAAGTGACTCTTAAATACACCATTGCTCTCTTAAAACCACCAACCTCCAGCCTCCCACTTTGCTGATGAATTTGCCTCTAATTTTTCTAAGAAAATGTCCCCAGGGGCCAGGTAGCTCACATAAAACCCGGAACTGGGAAGACTGCATACTCAGGACTGGTGGGGACAAAGCTACTTGTCAAGTGAAATGTCAGCATAGGTAGTGTGACTGCTGCTCAGCTCCCATTTATAATGCTCATAAAGTGCACTGGAATGATGTGGCCAGAAAGTGTGATCTGTCTAAGAGATTTGAAAATTCAGATTTTGATGTAAATTTTCTGGGTTTTAAACACTTTATAAAAAAAATATGTGTGTGTATACATATATATATGTATTTATACATATTTCAGCCAGCTGGGACAATGTAGCTTGTGGGCACTCCAGTTTGTAACTCTGCAGAGAAATGTAAAATTATATTATCAAGGGGAATCATGTATTGTTTGAATGCAATTTCAAAGAAGGCAACCAGATTTTCAGTTAGTAGTAGTTTAATTAGAGCTACCATTTAATTGCAAGCAATTTCTCTTTAAATTGCTGAGATCAGTTCAGGGGCTCAGAAGAAAGTTTGAATTGTTTGAGATTTTAATAAAGAGACTATTTTTAATACCATGGGCAAGGTATAGGAAAAGATAGTATCCTGGAACTAAGAAGATAGTTGGCACATCTAGGACCAAAGTTACCAGAACCACTAATGGGGGAACTATCAAGTCCAGTGCATCATAGCGCATCAATAGATTTGTAATTCTGTGAGCTGACACCTTTCTTCTAGGAAAACTTTGAGACCTTATCCTTTGAGACCTAAGATTAAACTAAGGGAATAAATATTCTTACCTCATTCTTTCTTACAAAACACCAGGGATCCAGTGTAGGTTCTGCTGCTCGCCACACAGAAAGCCAATCATTGAGATGATGAGTATTGCCAGGAAAGAAGGCTTTCATCAGGTGTTGCAGCTGAGACAATGGGAGATCAGTCTGAAACCATCTCCCTGATTTACTAAAATTAGGGCTTTATATAGTAGGGAAAAAATGTAACTATGTGTGGGAAAATAGGAAACAGGGAGAGGTAAAGAAGAGAAGTTGGTCAACAGGAAACAGGTGAATGATTAGGAAATGGTGACTGATTAGGCATATGGCATCTCATTGTCCAAAAGCCATGATCTGCTAAGTTTCAGTTCCTTGATACAATCTGGGAGGCCTGATGGTTGGTTTCCTGAGAAAGGAACTCAGGTAAGACAACTGTAACTTTCTCAAGTTTTAAGACTGGGAGGATCAATTTCTATGTTTATTTAAAGAAACCGTGAACAATTGGGCTGGTTTCCTTTTCTCCCTCTCTCCGTTGGTAAAACCCAACTAGATCCAGAATACAAGACAGACGACTGGTGTGGTCCTTATGTGTGGACCTGTCGGGGTCCAGAACAGGATCTGAAAGATGGGGAGTGGACTTAGGGAGAAAAAATTAAAGGCCAAACAGAAACCCCACCATGAATTTTGTGAAAAGAAACAATAAGTATTCCCTTTTTAGAGCTGATAAAACTGAGACAGATTAAGTAACTTACTTAACAAACAGCAACTGATGAGGCAGGGATTAAAAGCCTGGTCTTCTTAACTCCAAAGTTTAAAAAATACTTTCTTATACTGTTTCTTCACCTTTGCATTTTATAGTAAATGTAAAATGTATTTGAAAAAAAATCACTAGAATTCAATATTCTATCCATGTTAAGCTATTAACTTCATGTAGGGGAACTGAATTGCCTGAAAGCTACAGATTTATACATTCTACACATATTTACTGAGTGACTGCAGTGCTATGCATAGGACTAAGATAATGTCCCTGCTTTCACAGGGGAAGAGCTGATATGATTTGGCTCCGAGTTCCCACCTAAATCTCATGTTGAATTGTAATCCCCCACATTGGAGGTGAGACCTGGTGGGAGGTGATTGGATCATGGGAGTAGTTTCTAATGGTTTAGCGTCATCCCCCAGTGATGTCTTGTGATAGAGTTCTCATGAGATCTGGTTGTTTAAAAGTATGTAGCACCTCTCCCTTCATGTTCTTCCTCCTGCCCCAGCCATGTAAGACATTTCTGCTTCCCCTTTGCCTTCCACCATGATTGTAAGTTTCCTAAGACCTCCCAGAAGCAGAAGCCATGAGACAATTACACCTTTTTTCTTTATAAATTACCAAGTCTCAGGTATGTCTTTATAGCAGTGTGAGAACGGACTAATACAAGAGCTTAGATTTTAGCACATGACACTATAGAAGTAATATATATACGTAAATATATATTTTTTGGATGCTAAGAAGTGACATTAAAAAAACCCCCACTAAAAGTAATGTGGAACTGAGGGTCTCAAATGACAGCTCACTGGTCAAATTCTGTCTACTGCCTGGTTGTGGTTGGTCTGTGAGTTAAGAATGGTTTTTTTACATTTTTTAAGTGTTGGAAAAATATCAAAAGTAGGATAATATTTTGTGATGTGAAAATTATAGCAAATTTAAATTTCAGTGTCCATAGATAGAGCTGTAATGGATCACAATCATGCTCATTTGTTTACATATTGTCTATGGCTGCCTTTGTGCTACAATGGAAGATTTCAGTAGTTGCAACAGGAGGAGACCACATAACACACAAAGTCCAAAATGTTTACTGTCTGGCAGGATACAGAAAAGTGTGTTGACCTCTGTTAGAGAAAGTGACTTCCGGGGATGTCAACTACTTTAAATTGGGTGGTCAGGAAAAATGCTTTGAAATGAATATGTGTTATGACATGAAAACTAAAGAACAGGACTTTATTCCACATTAAATTGGGTTGTCCTACAAACTTTACTTTCAGAAGTAGTCTAACAACGATTCTGCTTTTTCTAGTCCTCCCCAAAAGGAAAATAAATGGCATACTTCAGCCATCATCCATCCATATGCCAAGTTTCCAAAATATAGAAATTTTGGCTTCAACAGGAATGTTTCCAAAAGGTTATATATGAAAACAAGGAGAGGAATTATTGTTATAACACCACGGGTGAGCTTTTTCAGCCAACGATTGCATATGTTATTTTGATTTTAGACCATCGGATAGATTAATCAGAACCCTCTATAAAAGTGTTTGTACCAAAGGAAACTAGCTCTTTCTGCCAAAAGTCCACTGAGTCATTAACAGAATATAATAAAGATTTGAGGCTTTAGTTTAGGAAAAGTTGTTATAAATTCTCCCAAAGAGGAACATTCTACACAATATATTTCTCCATCCAGGAACTTTTGCAAATTCCACCCATATTTTAGGTGGAGACTGGATACAGCAGCTGTTCACAAACTGTGAGTTGAGGAGACCTAAAGGAATCTTCTCTGTCATCTATCTCCCAACTAATGTGTAATTAAAGAATCATTCCTCAAGTTAAGGCAAAGAGAACAGAGAAAAGGGTGAATTACCTATTAGCTACTGCTGCTTTACATAAACGATTCATTTAGTTTTTGTATAAAGTGAGAACACATACAGTCTTTATAACATTTAATTTGTATGAGAATCATATAGATTAGAAAAATTAAGTAGTGAGACGTAAGTAATTATTATCATCCTCTTTTTACAGATGAAGAAAGTGAGGTTTATGAAGGTCTTTGCCCAAAGACTCATAGATGAAACAGCTAGAATATGAATCATGTTTGTGTAAACAATTCCACAATATCCAGTAAAGTGGAAGATGTGCATCTTGTGTACCTTAGGAATTTCTCTCCTATGTATATACTTGAAAGAAGCTCACTCAGGTTCACAAGGAAACATGCTCCAGAATGCATGTCATAGCAGTGTGTATAGTAAAACAAATTGAAAACACACTAAACAGCCTTATGTGAGACTAACAATACCATTATAAATTCTCATATTTTCACAAAATGGAATACAATGCAAAGGTTAGGTTAACCTGAATAAATAAGAACTACATGAATTTGCAGGCTAGAATTAAAAGCAATGTTCAGCTTAAGAAAAAGAAAAAATAACTTAAAGAATAATATATACCATATGATACAATGTAAATACAATTTAAGATATGCAAAATAATTTCATGTACATAAGATCAGCATTTAAAAAGTCCTAGGAATAAAAAACACAAAACTGTGGATACTGGTTAATTCTGACTCCGGAAGAAAAGCTGTGATAGAGGGAGTATTCCAGTGACCCAAGTACATTGGGCTGTGTTTCATGTCTTTAAAAATATCAAACACATATTGCAAAATATTAAAACAAAATATTACAAGGGTAACAAACTATTTGTTATAAGGAACTCCTGTAACCAATATTGCTGGTCCAAAAGAATTCTGTTTCCAGATCAGGTGCAGTAGCTCACACCTGTCATCCTAGTGTTTTGGTAGGCCAACCTGATAGGATCACTTGAGGCCAGGAGTTTGAGACCAGCCTGGGTAACTCAGCGAGACTCCAGCCATCTGTGCCAACAAAAACAAAAACAAAATGTAGCCAGGTATGGTGGCGTGTACCTGTAGTGCCAGCTACTGGAGAGCCTGAGAGAGGAGGATTGCTTGAGCCCAGGAGTTTGAGGTTACAGTTACCCATGATGGTGCCACTGTGCTCCAGCCTGGACAACAGGGTGAAACCCTGTCTCTTAAAAAAAAAAAAAAAAATTGCTGTTGAATTCTCATTTTAGGAATTATTGTATTTAGAGTCACTCAAAGAAGAAGAGAGTGATCAATTGATTCATTTTTAATTTTTAGTTTTTCTTTTTAGCTATTTCCTATAGAAAGGAGGATAAGCATGGATTTAAAAAATTATATAGAAGGCTATTTTTCCAGCCATTTTTATAGCAGAATTTTTTCTTATTTTCAAATAAATTCTTACCCAAACTTCTCTATGGAAAGCATATGTCAGCAGATCTGCTCAACCCCTTGGCATCCCTTCCTGACTAAACGGAGCCAGGGCTTCTCGGAGAAATGGCCAATTCCAGTCTGAGGCAGGGACTACACTAGATGAGCCTGGCGCTTCTTATTTCAGAGGGTAAAGGGGCACTCGAAGACTAATGGAGTCACATCAAAAGGACACAAGAGACGGTTTGAAGGAGCTCTCACTGGCCTAAGATAGGACATTGTGGAACCAGAAAGAAGAATGACTTCAATGCATTGAAATACATCAAGCACATCACAATCTACAAGTCACAAATGATACTAAGAAGCAAAATAAACACAAAACAAAAGTTTTAAAAAATCCTTACTGGTGACCATAAGAAGTTGCTTGAGCACAAACTCTTTACTGTGAAAACTGACAAGCAATGGAACACATTCAAATAAACAAATAAACAGAAACAGGAGACCCAAATGCCTGGCTGCTTACGTGTTTTTCTTAACCTGCCAGGCTACGGTTTAAAAATCACTGATCTAAGCCATCCTTGTGTATGACACTTACATCTCCTATAAGAAAGTTTTGACAAATTTCACTAGTGCTGGGGGCTTCTATCCATGTCCTCTTGAGCCATCCATTGAATCTTTAAGTGTTGCCTTTAGGAATACTTTGGGTCAAATAAAATTAATTTGTGTTTCCATAGCTTTTATCCACTGAGTCTCTCCCAAGTCAGGCATTAAAAATAAAGACCCTAAACCCTCTTCTCTTCACTATTTTTCAGGTGTGTGCAGGCAGCTTTCAGGTATCTTCCTGTCAGTTCCAGGATACTCACCTCCAGTTCCTTTAACTCTTGACCATGTGTCAACTTTTGTTTCCTTTTCATCTGGGTCCACTGGATGGACTATATTCCATATTATCTTTCCCTCTTCTCTATTATGCACTTAGAATTAAAGATTGCTTTCTCTCCATGTGGAATATGACCAGTATAGCATAGTGAGGAATTATTGTTAATACTTGTGAACATATCCCATATGAATAGTTGGCTATAGAATAAGTTCACAAAAAAGAAGCGTTGTGCATAACTTTTTAAGGTTGGAAGTCTAGTGCAATTCAGTAATCATGGTATAGTTTAAAAAGTTACCAGTGAGAAGGAAGAAGGATTTCACCCTCAGGAACTCCTTATGGGTACATTTTACACATATTGCAAGAGAATAGAAACCTGATGTTTGGAATAGGATTTTGTTTTCCTTCACACCATGCAATTTGTACCAGAGACTTAATGCTGTGTGAGAGATGCTAAGAATGCGGACATTTTCTCTAATTCCTGTAACTAATTTGGCAAGTTCTTCCTGAAATAATTACCGTACTCTATTGCTTTCTTGAAAAATTAATTTGTTGTATTTTATCACTAGTTTTTACATGCATGAATATGAAATAAGAAAAGTATCTAATTGGGTTAATCGTAGGGTTGCTAAATATTCTCATATTGAAAATCTTTGAGCTTTAGGTCAGTTTTGGAAGATGGCTCATGCTCTACCAAAACTTCAAAACAACAGAAGGGATTAGGTTATCTGATTCCTCAATTTGTGCTATACCCAAGAAAGATGAGATCCTTTAGGTCTGGGAAGGAAGTGAGAGTTGAGAATAAATGCCTCCCATAAAGAACACATTTTAAACATAACTAGCTATTAAGTTCATTACTCTCATTATAGCTTAAATAAAGGCCATCAAGAAAGGAATTCTTAAGGTACATTCTGCATTGTAATAGATTGTGATCATACCATTTTTGACACAACAGTTTTGAAGCTTTTAAGTATGTAAAATTCGTATTTGATGCTGTTTAAGCATTAGGTGATTTTCTAAAATAACCACCCTGCCTCAAGCAGCCAGAAATGAGAAAGAAAGAACTTAGGGAATATATTGCAGTAGTAGATGAAGAAGGGAATGGAGTATTTTGAAGTTTCAAAGAATTAAAGGCTATGATATTATTGAGACAAGCATAAAAATGAGTGTTTCCTTCATTCATCAATTTTTAAAATTAAGTACATCCTATGAGCTAGGTACTTTGTAAGATATAGGATATTACAAGACAGACTTGGTTTGGGGTCTCATGTGGTTTACAGTCTAGTGGGAAAGACATATATTGAACCAATAAATTATATGCAGCATTAATTAATTGCTATCGTTATACCTGATATTAATGATCTTTAGATTTCCAATAAGACAGAAAAGTATGGCTTCAATGTAATCTGGGTGGAAGGGGCGGTCCATCTTCTCTTGGGCAATGAGAATTAGTTAAACAGACAGCAGGGGCTGGAAAGGGAAATGATAGAAATGTGGAAAGGGAGATTTCTTCAACCAGAAGGAAAAGCATATGTAAAAGCCCTGAGACCAGGTTGGCAGATTCAAGGAAGTAAAAGCAGCCTGTGCCCGGAGCAGAGTGAAAATCTGCAAGAGAGACCGAAAGTGAGGCTGGAGAGACAGGCAGGGCTGTCCAGGCCATGGTAGATTTCCCTTAAAAACATGTCAGTCAATGAAGATTTTTATGTGAGTAACATGGTTACATATTCAGATTTAAAGTATCATTTTGGTACTATAGATTGAAAGGAGAGGAGGTGTGTGTGTGTGTGTTTGTGTGTGGTTAATTCTGTCTGTGTTGAGTGACCTTGTGCAGGTATCTTCAAGTAGCTGAGCCTTGGCATATGCATTGGCAAAAATAAGGGATGAAACTAATAATTTCGAAGATGTTGCAGCTCTTTAAGTCTGTGCCCTGAATTGCCCTGACGTTCTTACTTTGTTCCTTTGCCTTGACAAATTTGATTTCCTTTAACTGACAGCAATAACTCCTACACCTGCTCTTAAGATAATTTGCTTTTTGAGAACCATGTCTTAAAAGTATGAATGTCAAATGCAGCTAGGTATTGGAAAGGGGGGAACAAAATTATCATTTATGCAGATGATGGGATTGTCTCTAGACATTCTAAGCATCGCTTAAAAATAAGAAATAAAAAGAGAGCTCAGGAAGAAGGCTAGGTACAAACAAATCTTCAAATCATTAAGAAGTTTTCTGCATCCCAGCAATGACTAAAAGGCAAACAGACCAAAGCAATTTATGAGATCAAAATGCCTCTGTAGTTGATTGAATGATGATTCCCAAAAGTTGTGTCCACCCAGAACCTGTGAATGTGGCCTTATTTAGAATAAAACGTGGCTTGGCAAATAGATCTTAAGATGAATTTACCCCAAAGTACTTGGATAGTCTCTAAATGCAATGACAAGTGTGCTTATAAAAGACTAAAGAAGGCTGGATGCAGTGGCTCATGCCTGTAATCCCAGCACTTTGGGAGGCCGAGGCAGGCAGATCATTTGAGGTCAGGAGTTTGAGAACAGCTTGGCCAACATGGAGAAACCCTATCTCTACTAAAAGTGCAAAAATAAAAAATCAGCCAGGGATGATGGTGCATTCCTGTAATCCCAGCTACGTGGGAGGCTGAGACAGGAGAATCACTTGAACCCTGGAGGCGGAGGCTACAGCAGTGAGCCAAGATTGTGCCACTACACTACATCCTGGGCAGCAGAAGGAGACTCCATCTCAAACAAAAACAAAAACAAAACAAAACAAAACAACACACAAAAAAACTAAAGACGAGAAGACACAAATAGAAAAGGGAAGTCAATAGGGATAGAGGACAGAGACAGAAACTGGAGTGATGCAGCCATAAGCCAGGGAACACCTGGAGCCACCAGAAGCTGGCAGAGGCTAAGAAGGAATGGTAAGAGAATAGAATGGTGAGAGAATAGATTTCTGTTGCATCAAGCCCCCAGGGTTTTGGAACTTTGTTACATCTGCCACAGGAAACAGAGACAGCGTCTCAGGCCCCTCATTGCTCTCCCACTGTGTCTTGGTGAAGAGGAAAATCATCCCTTTGAGCATGGCATTAGTCAGTTTCTACTTCCTTGCTTTGGAAACTGGATGAAACAACGTACAGTCAAAATTATTCTTTCCTCAAAATCTAATGCAAAGGGTTTTGCATTACGGGATAGTTAACAGTGACCTAAAATGAAGAAAATTGCTTTTCAAATATGAGACCACTCTTTAAGAGCCATTGTACAGCCCTTGAATTTGGAACTTCGAGCCTCTACTTGCTACAGTTCACACCATTTCTTTTGGATGAGGACTCGTGAGAGGGAAGAGGCTATATATGACCCTAACTAAACAGCATTTTTAAACATTTTCTTTGTGCATAACAGAACAACAAAGAATTTGGAATTAGGAGACTTGCTGTAAAGTCCTGTCTCTCCTATCTGTTTGCTTCATTCCTTGCAATGTTTATTGTGCTTTCTTCAGCTTCAAGTTGCTCATTTATGAGGTGGAGTTAATTAATATTCACTTCAATGTATCTTATAAAGTTATTTTTGAAGATCAAGGGAATTAGTGAAATTGAACGTGCTTTAGTAAACTATGCAATGCTAATAAACCTTAGGGAATATTAGTCAGCATTTATTTCTAATATAACTTCAATTATTGTTGATCAAATAAATTGAACTAAAAAATAATGAAATCTGACTGTGGCTGTATTAGTCTGTTTTCATGCTGCTGAAAAGACATACCCAAGACTGGGTAATTTACAAAAGAAAAAGATTTACTGGACTTACAGTTCCACATGGCTGGGGAGGCCTCACAATCATGGAAGAAAGCAAGGAGGAGCAAGTCCCGTCTTTTGTGGATGTCAGGAGGCAAAAAGAGAGCTTGAGCAGGAAGTTCACGTTTTTAAAACCATCGGATTTCATGAGACCCATTCATTATGACAAGCACAGCGCAGGAAAGACCTGTCCCCATAATTCAATCTCCTCCCACTGGGTTCCTCTCATGACACATGGGAATTGTGGGAGTTACAATTCAAGATGAGATTTGGGTGGGGACACAGAGCCAAGCCATATCAGTGGCGTTGGGAGAAGAGTTTGAAATAGCTAGCCTCCGTGTCTCTATGTTGCTTGCTGTATGAGAGAGTTGTACTAGATCTGTGCTTCTCCAGCTGGCTGACCATTGAAATCATCCAGGGAGCCCTGAAAAACCAGCCCAGGAAAACCCAGTGATAACTCTTGGAACAAAGTCTACACATAGGTATTTTTAACAGCTCTCCAGGTGGTACTTGTGTGAGCAGGAAGAATTGAGAAGCATTATGCTACAATCATGAAGGCCTCTGCAACTCTAAACTTCAAGTTTGTCTTGACTTTTCACTACAAATATTATTCCTGTCCTTTCTCATTTGGCATTATGAAAATGGGATTGCCTTCGCTTAATTCCAAAATCACCTAAACAAAGAGTGGAAAGAAGCAGTTACTCTGAATGCTCTGTTTTATATGATTGTAAACATGCAGATATTCTCAAATATCTAGATGTTTGTCCTGTGGTTGACAAGACCTCTAATTATCTGCATGAATTTTTGCTCATTTTTTAAATCTGAAATAAGGAAAAGGATGGAACAGATGGCACCTCTTATGCTTCAGGGATTGTCCAAGATATTTTATGGGTGCTATGAGGCACATTCTCAGAACTATCCTATCGGCAGTATTAGACCCATTTTATAGAGAAAGAACTGAGGCTGAGGGAGCTTAAAAAATTTAGCCAGATAATTCAGTCAATAAATCATTAAATCAAGAGTCAAACTAGCACCATCACCTCCAAATAATGTACATAGTTCTTTTTTACCATACTGTTTTGGCAGTGGTACTGTAAGATCTTTTATCTATAAAGGCAGTCTGAGAATTCTGGGAAACAGATAAATTAACTGAATGAACAAGCCCCAGTTTACTTGGAGTATTTCAACAGACTTAGCATTCAGTTATCTATTTCTTTATAATGTATATTATGCTTACCTCCAAAAATGATTAGTAGCACGGTCTCCTTCTATATTTGCACTCCTGATGTTTTTGAAAAGAAATAAAATGATATGATTGTATTGGCATTGTGGACAATCACAGGCAGTATCTTTAAATTAACCACCTATGTAGATCAATGTTTAAATTAACCACATCTCCAAGATGGCTTCAAGTGGTCTCTGTCACCTGCCTATGCGTACATCTGTCCATCAAGAAATAAGGTTGACTTGAATAACCAACAGGATATGACAGAAAGGACGGGGCGAGACTTCCAGCCTAGGCCATAAAAGATATTGTGACTTTCTCCTTGTTCTCTTTTGTCTGATCATTTGCTTTGTGGAGAAGTCAACAGGTATATAATGAGGACTCTCAAGTGGCCCTGTTGAGAGGTCCTTACGATGAAGAACTGAAGTCTCCTGCTGGTAGCCGACACCTACTTGCTGGCCATTGTGAGTCAGGCATCCTGCAGATGGGTCCTCCTGCCACAGCCAAGCCTTCAAATGACTACACCTCCACCTGCTATTTAGACTGCAAGACCTTGAGAAAGCCTGAGCCAGGACTACGAGTCAGCTTCTGAATTGCTGACATGTAGATTGTGAGAAAATAAATGTTTATTACTTTAGACACTAAATTTTGGGGTAAGCTGTAATGCTTTAATAGATAAGTAACATTAACTTCTTTCCTTCTAGCCTCTCTTTCTGTATTAGTTTGTTTTCACACTGCTATAAAGAACTTCCCTGAGACTGAGTAATTTCTAAAGGAAAGGGGTTTAACTGACTCACAGTTCCACGTGGCTGGGGAGATCTCAGGAAACTTACACTCATGGCAGAAGGCAAAGGGGAAGCAAGCACATTCTTCACAAGGCAGCAGGAGAGAGAAGAGCAAGCAAAAGGGGAAGAACCCCTTATAAAACCATCAGATCTCGTGAGAACTCACTCATTATTATGAGAACAGCATGGGGGAACCTGCCCCCATGATCCACTCACTTCCCTCCCTCTACATGTCGGGATTACGGGTCCCTCCCTCAACATGTGGGAATTACAAATTGAGATGAGTTTTGAGTGAGGACACAGAGCCAAACCATATCACCTTCCCTCTGCTCCTTCCTTTCTATTTTGCTTCCTTTTTTTCTTTTGTCCTTTCTTTTTTCTTTTTTCTTCTCCTGACCTTCCCTCATTACCCCTCTTTTTGCCCTCCCAACCTTCCTCCCTCTCCTTGTCCCAATATCTCTTATTGCCTTCCACAAAGTTATAATGGGTGCTTACTTAATGCTTGGTGCCACAGAGCTAGAAAATTTAAAAATACTATCCTGCTGTCAAAGGACAATTTAGTTGTGATTGGGCTATGAGCCAAAATAAACCCCATATGTTACAATGCTGTTTTGGAAATTATCTAATGAATTCAGGAAGTGAAGCATAGTGGGAAAGGGTCTAACCCTCTCTGGGGAAGTCAGGGAAGATTCAGCAGATGGATTAAAAGGGACAGTGGAGGAATCCAGGGAAGGCTTTTCCAACAAAGGTAAAAACATTTACAAAGATGATAAGGGCATGAGAGAAAAGGACCAATTCAAGCAACAGCTAGCAGTTCCAGTTTTTCCCAAGCATGAGCTATTAAGAATAGAGGTGAGAAACTGTCATTTAATCCAGGACTTAATAGTAAGGATGGTGATACCCTAAAGAGAAGTATAGATTTGGACTACTCACATCAAGCTCTCTGAGCCTTTGTTTATTTATGTATAAAACACAACACAGTACCTACCTAATAAAGTTGTGTAATGATTTAAGAAAACATCCTACAGGATGCCTTATGCATTGTAGGTGCTCAATCAGTGTGGCTCTTCCTCTAGGCCATGGTCATACCTTTAAAACTTCAGGTCTCAAATTGTCCTTTAACTTCTGTCTTCAACTAAAATATGTCAAAAGACCCACACTCTATGAGAGATAGGATAATTAAGTATCAAGAGTTATTTCACCCTCAGAATATATTAAAATACATATTATCTCCCTCTTAATGGTCACTACTTGGGTAATTAGGCAGAAGAACTCTTCGTATCATTTGACTTTGGGGAGAAAATGGCTAGAAAATGGGAGAGAAACAAATGATATTTCTGAGAAGTCTTGGAACCACAAGCCATGCTCTGAGGTCTTCCCTTTCTGAGAATAGTGATGCTGGATCTTACTGCATTTTAGTGCATCCAGAATGTTCATGCTGAAAGCATTCCCTCTGGATAGTAATGCCCTTGAGAGGAGCGAGTTCCGGGTCAGTACATCCTTATTTATTAGAATTTACTGAAGTTGCATTTGAAGTTCGTTGTGACAGTCTAGCCTTTTCAACTTCTCAGAAAAGGATGTGTTGAAAAAATACCAGCATTTTTAAAAGTTTTCTATATGAGATGTCTATCTGTGCAGAAGAGTTTATACGTGTGTCTCATCTTTTCCTCAGATGCTGTTCCCAATTCTTATTTTAAACATTTTTTTTTACCCCAGAGTTTTCCAGATCTGTCTTCTCCATCTTATGTCTGCTTAACATTTTATTTTTCTGGCTGTTAGCCACTGAGTCTCATTTGAAAGGAATCTAAAAACTCTGTATGGTTCCCAATCAGGTGCAGAGTTAATGCACTGAAGTTTTCCTTAGATTGTGTTTGTTTTCCTCATATCCCTTATGGGTAAGGACATATGGAAAATCTTAGCTGAGTTTACATATTGGTTTTGGGGAGACCCCAATGTGACATTTGTCACCTTCCTGGTTGCCAGGCTTGAATCAGCTGTTTGGGCTGGCTGGGGAGATGGGTAACAAGGATAAGAAGTGGGGTTGTATTCCTTCAGCATTGATGTACATAATTTGAACCAAGGGTTCATAGACTGTTGGAGGGAGAAGCAATGTGAAAGGTAAGTATGTCCAATTGTCTTATTGTACACATAAGAAAATTGAGACCAAGGAAACTGGATGGTGTTATCCAAAGCTCTACCTAGAAAATAGCAGAGAGGGAATACAAATTCTTGGTTACATCAATTCCTATTTTGGTTTGATAGAAAGAAAATAGATTTTGCAGTTAGACAGACATGGCTTCGAATCCCCCTGTGGAATTCAAAGTCATGTCTGTCTAACTGCGAAATCCACATCATTTCTGGTGATGTGAACTTATTATTTTTTATTTTATTTTATTTTATTTATTTATTTTTTGAGATGGAGTCTCGCTCTGTCGCCCAGACTGGAGTGCAGTGGCGTGATCTTGGCTCACTGCAAGCTCCACCTCTCAGGTTCACGCCATTCTCCTGCCTCAGCCTCCTGAGTGGCTGGGACTACAGGCCCCCGCCACCATGCCCGGCAGATTTTTTGTATTTTTCTTTTTTTTTTTTTTTTTAGTAGAGACAGGGTTTCACCGTGTTGGCCAGGATGGTCTTGATCTCCTGACCTTGTGATCCACCCGCCTCAGCCACCCAAAGTGCTGGGATTATAGGCATGAGCCACCGTGCCTGGCTAATTTTTTGTATTTTTAGTGGAGACGGGGTTTCACCATGTTAGCCAGGAGATGTGACCTTGTTAAATTGGCCTTGTTGACAGGGCTGTTGCATAGATTGTAGATAATTTAAAATTTATGTAAATCATCTCACACATTATAGGCCCTCAGTATAAGTTAGTTTGACCATTGACTGGAGAATGATGTCTGGAGAAGAATTCCACAAGCTGTACAATGCAAAACCAATATGAATGATGAATGACAATAATCCACTTTGTTAACTGATTAACAGAGTTATGTCTGGAAGTTTTATAAATGCTGGCCGGAAGACCCTCCGTGTGTTTTTCATTTTAATGTACAAAGGTGAAAGGAGTTTATTGCTTGCCTAGCCTGCATTTCCATTTAAAAGAAAAAAATCAGGTTGAACTATGTATGCTCTTTGCATTATTTTCAGAGAGAAAGATCCTGAAACCTTGAATAGAGCCAACAGTGTTTTTTTTTGTATTGTTTTGTTTTGTTTTCTCTTCAAAGAGCAAGTCTGGCTACAGCCAAAATTTTGGGGTTAAGAGTAACTTCTTGGGTTATTGAGACCTTGTAGTTCTCTCTGCAAACAACTTGCTATTGTATCACTTGCGAAAATGGGAGAAAGATAAATTCCTCTTTCTTCATCCTCCTCTACAAATCATAAGAATTAACCTTTGTATAACACCCTGCAGTTTATGAAGCACTTTAATGTTGGTAGGTTTGTTTTTGATTCTCAAAACAATCTTGTGAAGTAGACAGGAGAAAGATGATTATCTTCCCCATTTCAAAATAAGAAAATTCATCAGTAAACATCAGCATTCTTAGACGTTCCCTTCACCCTCAATGAATACTATTCAGTATTATTTGTTATAACATCATGAGTGCGAGCCCCAAATTCGATTACGTTTCCATGATCTAAATCTTATCTCCCTCTTTGCGCCATGTTCTGCATCTCTCCACCCTCATTTCACAAAGTAACATGATGCAGCTGGGCTGTTGTGTGGATTAAATGGATCTATATATGTTAAAATGCTAACGAGAATGGCTAGCATGCAGTTAGGTTTATACGAAGTGTTACCTTTTATTACTTTGTTCACGTTCATGTAGATGTTTCCTCTATCTAGAAAGTATGTCCTTTTCCTAACTCTTAGACATCCATTAAGACCTCTTCTGTGTCACTTCTTTTTGCAAAACATTTAGTTACGCTATACAAACCAGGTTGTCTGGCCTTGTCTTTTCTCATACCATTACTTCTTTATTGGAATCCAAGTACTTGTAACACTGCTTTGTCAATCTATGATTATCTCCACCTCCCTTTCTAGATTCTATAAAGACCTGTCTTTATCTGTGTCCAGTTGACGCTCATATACTTGTGTTTCATTCAAGTTTACACCCCTGTAACTAGCCCAGTGCCCCTTAAGAAATGCTGAACAGAAACTCTTTGGCTTTAATCAACTATCTTTTTTTTTTTCTTTCCACTAAATGAATTGGCAAGTCAATGAGAAAGAAACCATGTTTTGTTCTCTTTAAACCCACCACAGCTCTTCTAGCACAGGGCCTCCTGGTGTTAGGCCTTCTATCATAGCAACCCTCAAGATTCACACAGCCCATGTTACACCCAGGCCTCTGTGCTCCTTTTCTCAGGGAAGTAGAGGTCATGAGCCACATATCTTGGTATCTTCTGGCGAAAGGAACTAAATGCCTCCACTTTCCTTCCCACTGAGAGGCAGAAAGTTCACAGGATCTATGTTCTCTCTTCATTGCTATCTTCATTGGGAGAAAGGGGTATGCCCAAGGCTCCTGCTGCCATAGCACCACTTCTCACTCTTGTCGCTGTTTAAGTTACTTTACTGCCTCTGAAAAAGATTAATTAGCCATGAAGTCAGCCTCTACCTAGGCTCCCTGATTTGGGTTCAGTCATGGTATTTTGGGACTAGCTGGAGACAATGCAATTGATTTAGAACATATGTGGATTTCTGAGGAAATCCTCTGTAGAAGTCATCAATAATAGTAATTAAAAAACTCTCTGCTTGCATTTGACATAAATGTAATTGTGTGAGTGAGTTCAGCTTTAAACACAAATGTGCTTCCTGTTGGGGATCCCAAAACAATCTGTGAGCTATCCATCTAATTATTTATTGTAAAAGATGTCAAGACTTGACTTCAAGAAATATGAAGAGTAAATGCACGTTTATGTATTTTCTTTCCCCAAAAGCTATCAAAAGGAACCAAAAGTGAGAAAAAGATAAAAAAGAAAAAGAAAACATTAACTTTGAGCTTAAGAAACGGACACCTCCAGATGACTACCCCTGAAGAATACTTTCCAGATGTAGCATCATTTGAACCAAACAGAATAGGGATATCACCTACTAAAGTTAGCAAAAAAGCAAAGTTAACTACTAGTTCATTATTATGTAGCTTTGTTCCAAAGAGTCATAGTAAATGACACTTGTCAAGAAGAAGAAATAGTTTTAAAGATTTGAAAAAAAATGGAATTGTCATTATTTCTATGTGAAATGATGGTAGACTTAGAAAAAAATAGAAATCTCCATTTAAAAATAGAAACAGAGAATTTAGTAAAAGCGCCGATGTATTGAAAACAATTTACATGAACTTCTTCTTTAAACAGACTCAAATGATATAAAGCTTTCAGTTCTCTATTAATATACAAATATAATAATCATCTATAAGTTTCATGTGTGCCCAATAAAATATAAGTTGATTTTTTTTTTTACTTAGAACTGGGTGGAAAAATGAGAATGGATAACAAAATGTAGCACAATGGGAAAAGAGAGAATCTAATCCTAACAAATATTTAGGTGAGTTATGATGTTGTAACAAATTTAAATGTTTTGCTCTGGTCCATGAATAGAATGACAGTTGTTAGTCACATGAAATAGGGAGTCTATAAATAGATTACTTTTGTTAACAAAAGTATGAAAGTCATGAGTCTTAAAAGATACTCAGCTTCACCTAATAACTGTTAGTTATCACTTTTTACAATCAGATTGGCAAGGATCAAATAATTTACCAGTGTACTACATTGGTTAGTAACGTGATTAGCCTCTGTCTCCACCCATATCTCATCTTGAATTGTAACCCTCATAATGCCCAAATGTAACTAAATTACTTTTGATTTTACAGGTTTATAGGTGCAAGGAACCTGCCTTATTTCAAAAAAGACTTTGGACTGTGGACTTTTGGGTTAATGTAAGAATGAGTCAAGACTTTGGGGGATTGTTGGGAAGGCATGATTGTGTTTTGAAATGTGAGGGCATGAGATTTGGGAGGGGCCAGAGGAGGAATAATACGGTTTTGCTGTGTCCCCACCAAAATCTCATCTTGAATTGTAATCTCCATTATCCCCACATGTTGTGGGAGGGACCCAGTGGAAGGTTATTGAGTCATGGGGGCAGTTTCCCCATGCTGTTCTCGTGATAGTGAGTTCTCATGAGGTCTGATGCTTTTATAAGCATCTGGCATTTCGTCTGCTGGTACTCATTCTCTTTCCTGCTGCCCTGTGAAGAGGTGCCTTTCACCATTGTTGTAAGTTGTTTGAGGCCTCCCCAGCGATGGGGAACTGTAAGTCAATTAAACCTCTTTTCTTTATAAATTACCCAGTCTCTGGTATTTCTTCATAGCAGTGTGAGAACAGGCTAATACAGTAAGAATTGTTAAATATTCTGTTCATAAAAGTGTAAATTGATTCAGCCTCTTTGGAAGGCAGATTTGTGTTACCTTAAAAACTAAATACAGTTTGATCAAGCAAGGTAACCTACAGGAATTGATTCTACAAGTTAAATGTATTTGAATTTAGTCATGTATAAAATAATGTACCTTTCATTCTGTTTGTATATTAGTTATGAGGATCCTGTCTTAATTAGATAAACTACTAAATCCACCCATAAATCACAATCAAAGTTATTACAAACTTATTAATCAAATTTATTACAATCAAAGTTCATTTCTCGCTCATGTCTAGATGTTCTGACTTGTTGGGGACACCCTTCCAAACAATTATTTAAGGATGTGGCCTTATTCCACTGTGTACCAGCAGCCATTATTACTATTGGACTTCTAAGATTTCTAAACGAGGGAAAAAGAATGTAGTTTCACCTTAGTCACCAAGTGCAGGAAGAGACTCATGTAAATTTCACCTACATTCCATTGGTCAGATATCAGTCACATGGGTGTACTTACAAGGAAACTGAGAAAACAGATTTGATAAAGGACTTTGCATTTTGCTCCATAGCTAATCATAGGAAATTAGTTAAATAGTTTATATCACACCTCTAAAATAAACGATGATATATCTATAAAAAAGAATGAGCTGGATTTGCAATGTCCCAATATAGAATAAGATATGTTTCAACAAAAATAAGGTAAAAGGAATATGAAAAATTTAAAAAGCGACTTCTTCAAAAATAATTACCAAAATAGATACATTGTTCTGTTTAACTTCTTAATCTGATAGATGACAAAGAGATAGATGAAAATTATGCAATATTAAGAATAACAGGATTAAAATTATTATAAAAGTATACTTCATGAGACTCCATAACACTTTTATAAACCTAGGGGAAATTATTATAAAAATTAAACAGACCCATGATCAAGAAAGCAAGATGATTAAAGGTATACAGAGGAAAAAAGATGTACCAGAGCAAGGCAGTTTCATAGTTGAGCTCTAACTAACCTTTAAAAAACAAGTACTGCTGAAGTTATTTAAACAAAAACAAAAAGCTCAGAACAGTGTTTGTAGTATAATTCCATTGGTCAAAACGTTTCTGAATTAATACACACATTTTTTTTTTAAAGAGGATGCTTATGAAGTCAGAGGTGATGAATCTGAATAGAAAAGAAAACAAATTATTTTCTTTGCATGCCATTTTAGACTCCCAGAATTCTTATCCTCATTTTTGAAACAATTTGCATGTGAAGTTTTTTAATGCAAAAGAAAAGGAAGAGGAGAATGTGAATAGGTGAACCCATTCTTCCTATTTTAAGCACAGGGTTATGTGCTGGAACAGCTGGGTAAGTCTGGAAGACCCGGATGTCCACATGTACAGAAGGCTCTATCAGCTACCTTCTGACAGCCATTCCACATTCTTCCTTAGTTATGTAAGCTTTACTTACAGCTGGTCATATTAACACCTAGCAAAAAAGACTACATTTTCCAGTCTCCTTTGAAGCAAATCATCTCTCCACTGAAATGCAAGTGAAATGTTTTATGCCACTTTGAGGGATTCTTCTAAAAAGGAGGAGTGAGTTCCTATTCCCCTTTCTCCATTTTGCTGCTCGCAAGGTGGACGTGATGGCGGAAGCTCAACAGCCATCTTGAATTATGAGATTGTAGCACATCCTAAGGATGAAAGATGGAAGAAGTCTAGACCCTGATATCATGGAGTTGAGAGATAAAACCTTCTAGAATGCTGACTGGACCTCTCTATGAAGGGAAAAATGCATTTGATTTAAGCCATTCTTGTTTTTTCTGTTTTTTGTAGCTGAACTTTATCCTTATTGACATGCCTTACAAAGCGTTCATTTTCTTCCTGCATCATCAATGCGTGGTCATGCTAAGCCAGAAATCATTTGGCCATACTATTTTTTTTTTCTCCAAGCCAGATTTCAAAACCAAAATCAAGGCATGGAAAGTGAGACTACATCAGGCTAGAACTGAAAAGCAGTGACTTAGGAGTCACTTTTGTAACTTCAATCTATTTTACGAAACAGTGAATGTGTGTTCTGTGAAAGCCTCTCACCAGGTAACTGGCTTACTAAGAAGTGAAGGATTCAGAAAACCTGAAAGAAGCTACCTTCTCCTCAAAATGTAGATGGTCCCATTGATTAAAAAAAAAAAAAAAAGATTTAAATATTCTTTTTTAAAAAGGAATGTGCGTCTTAGTTTTTTTCCACATTGGATATCTGACTGAAGCAGGTATGAAAATCATCAGTGGCCAGCCTTCTATCCTAAATTCTAAAGGAAATTTCAAGAAGAGATTAGGGAAAGAGGGTGTGTGCAATAAGTTGCTGAAATTAATTTAACAGTTGAGGCCATTGTCCCCAGCAAACTAACACAAGGAACAGAAAACCGAATACTGCATGTTCTCATTTGCAAGTGGGAGCTAAATGATGAGAACATACGGACACACAGAGAGGGGAAGAACACACACTGGGGCCTTTCAGAGGCTGGAGGGTGGGAAGAGGGAGAGGATCACGAGAAATAACTGATGGGTGTTAGGCTTAATAACTGGCGATGAAATAATCTGTACAACAAACCCCCATGACACAAGTTTATGTATGTAACAAACCTGTGCCTGTACCCCTGAACTTAAAATAAAAGTTCAAAAAATCAGTTTTCATTTCTTCCTCATACTGATAACATTACTATTCACAATAGTAGAATTTGAACTTTTATAAGTTCCAGAAAGTATGCTGAATGCTTGAACTACCTTATTTAATCCACATAATTCTAAAAGTCTAAATATTATTATCTTTATTTAGATGCAAGATCCTGTGATACAGAGATGGGCTACAGACCTAGGCCAAAATCCTACAACAAATATGTAACAAGAACAGAATTTAAGATAAGCACAACCCCAGTTATTCACCTTTACACTGTATTGACACTCACAAAGTCTGCAAATAATCTGGAGAAGTTTAAGTAAAGGTACCAAAGTAGGCAAAGTTCATGGACATAGATCTATAATTCCCAAAGAAAATATTATCAAATTGAGCCTTTAATTAAAAGACTGATTACAATAATTCAAATTCAATGCAAGTTTAGGTTAACATTTCAGAATCAAAGTAATCTGTCATATTAATAGGATAAAGGAATAAAATCTACCCAACATCTTAAAAGACACAGAAAATGTAAATATAAAATTTATACCAATTTATAATTTTAAAATGAACAAGTACTCTGTAAACTGCTGTGTTAGCTTCGTACTGCTGTTGCAACAAATTACCGTAAACGTTATGGTTAAAATAATACAAATTTATTACCTTACATCTCTAGAGGTCAGAAGTTGAAAATGGGTCTCACCAAGATAAAATAAATGTGTCAGCAGGGCTGCTTTTCTTCAGGCAGCTCTACAGAAAAGTTAATTTCCTTGCCTTCTCTGGCTTCTAGATTCTGCCCACATTCCTTGACTTGTGGCTTCCTTCCGTCTTCAAAGCTAGGAATAATCTGGTCTTTCTCATATTGCATTTGCTCTGACCCTGCTACTTCCTTCTTTCACTTGTAAGGACCCCTGTGATTATACTGGGGACACCAAGATAATCCAGGATAATCTCACATCTCAAAGTCAGATGATTGGCAACCAGAATTCCATCTGTAACTGCAATCCCCAACTCCCATCGCCTGCCACATAACATCACATACTCACAGATTCCTGGAATTAAGAGATGGATATCTTTTTTTTTGTTGTTTTTTAATTTATTTATTATTATTATACTTTAAGTTTTAGGGTACATGTGCATAACGTGCAGGTTTGTTACATATGTATACTTGTGCCATGTTGGTGTGCTGCACCCATCAACTCGTCATTTACATCAGGTATAACTCCCAATGCAATCCCTCCCCCCTCCCCCCTCCCCATGATAGGCCCCGGTGTGTGATGTTCCCCTTCCTGAGTCCAAGTGTTCTCATTGTTCCGTTCCCACCTATGAGTGAGAACATGCGGTGTTTGGTTTTCTGTTCTTGGCGATAGTTTGCTAAGAATGATGGTTTCCAGCTGCATCCATGTCCCTACAAAGGACACAAACTCATCCTTTTTGATGGCTGCATAGTATTCCATGGTGTATATGTGCCACATTTTCTTAATCCAATCTGTCACTGATGGACATTTGGGTTGATTCCAAGTCTTTGCTATTGTGAATAGTGCCGCAATAAACATACGTGTGCATGTGTCTTTATAGCAGCATAATTTATAATCCTTTGGGTATATACCCAGTAATGGCATGTTTGGGTCATATGGTACATCTAGTTCTAGATCCTTGAGGAATCGCCATACTGTTTTCCATAATGGTTGAACTAGTTTACAATCCCACCAACAGTGTAAAAGTGTTCCTATTTCTCCACATCCTCTCCAGCACCTGTTGTTTCCTGACTTTTTGATGATCGCCATTCTAACTGGTGTGAGATGGTATCTCATTGTGGTTTTGATTTGCATTTCTCTGATGGCCAGTGATGATGAGCATTTTTTCATGTGTCTGTTGGCTGTATGAATGTCTTCTTTTGAGAAATGTCTGTTCATATCCTTTGCCAACTTTTTGATGGGGTTGTTTGTTTTTTTCTTGTAAATTTGTTTGAGTTCTTTGTAGGTTCTGGATATTAGCCCTTTGTCAGATGAGTAGATTGCAAAAATTTTCTCCCATTCTGTAGGTTGCCTGTTCACTCTGATGGTAGTTTCTTTTGCTGTGCAGAAGCTCTTTAGTTTAATGAGATCCCATTTGTCAATTTTGGCTTTTGCTGCCGTTGCTTTTGGTGTTTTAGACATGAAGTCTTTGCCCATGCCTATGTCCTGAATGGTACTACCTAGGTTTTCCTCTAGGATTTTTATGGTATTAGGTCTAACATTTAAGTGTCTAATCCATCTTGAATTAATTTTCGTATAAGGAGTAAGGAAAGGATCCAGTTTCAGCTTTCTACTTATGGCTAGCCAATTTTCCCAGCACCATTTATTAAATAGGGAATCCTTTCCCCATTTCTTGTTTCTCTCATGTTTGTCAAAGATCAGATGGCTGTAGATGTGTGGTATTATTTCTGAGGACTCTGTTCTGTTCCATTGGTCTATATCTCTGTTTTGGTACCAGTACCATGCTGTTTTGGTTACTGTAGCCTTGTAGTATAGTTTGAAGTCAGGTAGCGTGATGCCTCCAGTTTTGTTCTTTTGGCTTAGGATTGTCTTGGAGATGCGGGCTCTTTTTTGGTTCCATATGAACTTTAAAGCAGTTTTTTCCAATTCTGTGAAGAAACTCATTGGTAGCTTGATGGGGATGGCATTGAATCTATAAATAACCTTGGGCAGTATGGCCATTTTCACGATATTGATTCTTCCTATCCATGAGCATGGTATGTTCTTCCATTTGTTTGTGTCCTCTTTTATTTCACTGAGCAGTGCTTTGTAGTTCTCCTTGAAGAGGTCCTTTACATCCCTTGTAAGTTGGATTCCTAGGTATTTTATTCTCTTTGAAGCAATTGTGAATGGAAGTTCATTCGTGATTTGGCTCTCTGTTTGTCTGTTACTGGTGTATAAGAATGCTTGTGATTTTTGCACATTAATTTTGTATCCTGAGACTTTGCTGAAGTTGCTTATCAGCTTAAGGAGATTTTGGGCTGAGACAATGGGGTTTTCTAAATATACAATCATGTCATCTGCAAACAGGGACAGTTAGACTTCTTCTTTTCCTAACTGAATACCCTTGATTTCTTTCACTTGCCTAATTGCCCTAGCCAGAACTTCCAACACTATGTTGAATAGGAGTGGTGAGAGAGGGCATCCCTGTCTTGTGCCAGTTTTCAAAGGGAATTTTTCCAGTTTTTGCCCATTCAGTATGATATTGGCTGTGGGTTTGTCATAAATAGCTCTTATGATTTTGAGGTACGTTCCATCAATACCGAATTTATTGAGTGTTTTTAGCATGAAGGGCTGTTGAATTTTGTCAAAAGCCTTTTCTGCATCTATTGAGATAATCATGTGGTTCTTGTCTTTGGTTCTGTTTATATGCTGGATTATGTTTATTGATTTGCGAATGTTGAACCAGCCTTGCATCCCAGGGATGAAGCCCACTTGATCATGGTGGATAAGCTTTTTGATGTGTTGCTGAATCCGGTTTGCCAGTATTTTATTGAGGATTTTTGCATCGATGTTCATCAGGGATATTGGTCTAAAATTCTCTTTTTTTGTTGTGTCTCTGCCAGGCTTTGGTATCAGGATGATGTTGGCCTCATAAAACGAGTTAGGGAGGATTCCCTCTTTTTCTATTGATTGGAATAGTTTCAGAAGGAATGGTACCAACTCCTCCTTGTACCTCTGGTAGAATTCAGCTGTGAATCCATCTGGTCCTGGACTTTTTTTGGTTGGTAGGCTATTAATTATTGCCTCAATTTCAGAGCCTGCTATTGGTCTATTCAGGGATTCAACTTCTTCCTGGTTTAGTCTTGGAAGAGTGTAAGTGTCCAGGAAATTATCCATTTCTTCTAGATTTTCCAGTTTATTTGCGTAGAGGTGTTTATAGTATTCTCTGATGGTAGTTTGTATTTCTGTGGGGTCGGTGGTGATATCCCCTTTATCATTTTTAATTGCGTCGATTTGATTCTTCTCTCTTTTCTTCTTTATTAGTCTTGCTAGTGGTCTGTCAATTTTGTTGATCTTTTCAAAAAACCAACTCCTGGATTCATTGATTTTTTGGAGAGTTTTTTGTGTCTCTATCTCCTTCAGTTCTGCTCTGATCTTAGTTATTTCTAGCCTTCTGCTAGCTTTTGAATGTGTTTGCTTTTGCTTCTCTAGTTCTTTTAATTGCGATGTTAGAGTGTCAATTTTAGATCTTTCCTGCTTTCTCTTGTGGGCATTTAGTGCTATAAATTTCCCTCTACACACTGCTTTAAATGTGTCCCAGAGATTCTGGTATGTTGTATCTTTGTTCTCATTGGTTTCAAAGAACATCTTTATTTCTGCCTTCATTTCGTTATGTACCCAGTAGTCATTCAGGAGCAGGTTGTTCAGTTTCCATGTAGTTGAGCGGTTTTGATTGAGTTTCTTAGTCCTGAGATCTAGTTTGATTGCACTGTGGTCTGAGAGACAGTTTGTTATAATTTCTGTTCTTGTACATTTGCTGAGGAGTGCTTTACTTCCAATTACGTGGTCGATTTTGGAATAAGTACGATGTGGTGCTGAGAAGAATGTATATTCTGTTGATTTGGGGTGGAGAGTTCTATAGATGTCTATTAGGTCCGCTTGCTGCAGAGATGAGTTCAATTCCTGGATATCCTTGTTAACTTTCTGTCTTGTTGATCTGTCTAATGTTGACAGTGGAGTGTTGAAGTCTCCCATTATTATTGTATGGGAGTCTAAGTCTCTTTGTAAGTCTCTAAGGACTTGCTTTATGAATCTGGGTGCTCCTGTATTGGGTGCATATATATTTAGGATAGTTAGCTCTTCCTGTTGAATTGATCCCTTAACCATTATGTAATGGCCTTCTTTGTCTCTTTTGATCTTTGATGGTTTAAAGTCTGTTTTATCAGAGACTAGTATTGCAACCTCCGCTTTTTTTTGTTCTCCATTTGCTTGGTAAATCTTCCTCCATCCCTTTATTTTGAGCCTATGTATGTCTTTGCATGTGAGATGGGTCTCCTGAATACAGCAGACTGATGGGTCTTGACTCTTTATCCAGTTTGCCAGTCTGTGTCTTTCAATTGGAGCATTTAGTCCATTTACATTTAAGATTAAGATTGTTATGTGTGAACTTGATCCTGCCATTATGATATTAACTGGTTATTTTGCTCGTTAGTTGATGCAGTTTCTTCCTAGCCTCGATGGTCTTTACATTTTGGCATGTTTTTGCAATGGCTGGTACCGGTTGTTCCTTTCCATGTTTAGTGCTTCCTTCAGGGTCTCTTGTAAGGCAGGTCTAGTGGTGACAAAATCTCTAAGCATTTGCTTATCTGTAAAGGATTTTATTTCTCCTTCACTTATGAAACTTAGTTTGGCTGGATATGAAATTCTGGGTTTAAAATTCTTTTCTTTAAGAATGTTGAATTTTGGCCCCCACTCTCTTCTGGCTTGGAGAGTTTCTGCCGAGAGATCTGCTGTTAGTCTGATGGGCTTCCCTTTGTGGGTAACCCGACCTTTCTCTCTGGCTGCCCTTAAGATTTTTTCCTTCATTTCAACTTTGGTGAATCTGGCAATTATGTGTCTTGGAGTTGCTCTTCTCGAGGAGTATCTTTGTGGCGTTCTCTGTATTTCCTGGATTTGAATGTTGGCCTGCCCTACTAGGTTGGGGAAGTTCTCCTGGATGATATCCTGAAGAGTGTTTTCCAACTTGGTTCCATTTTCCCCCTCACTTTCAGGCACCCCAATCAGACGTAGATTTGGTCTTTTTACATAATCCCATACTTCTTGCAGGCTTTGTTCATTTCTTTTTCTTCTTTTTTCTTTTGGTTTCTCTTCTCGCTTCATTTCATTCATTTGATCCTCAATCGCAGATACTCTTTCTTCCAGTTGATCGAGTCGGTTACTGAAGCTTGTGCATTTGTCACGTATTTCTCGTGTCATGGTTTTCATCTCTTTCATTTCGTTTATGACCTTCTCTGCATTAATTACTCTAGCCATCAATTCTTCCACTTTTTTTTCAAGATTTTTAGTTTCTTTGCACTGGGTACTTAATTCCTCCTTTAGCTCTGAGAAATTTGATGGACTGAAGCCTTCTTCTCTCATCTCGTCAAAGTCATTCTCCGTCCAGCTTTGATCCGTTGCTGGCGATGAGCTGCGCTCCTTTGCCGGGGGAGATGCGCTTTTATTTTTTGAATTTCCAGCTTTTCTGCCCTGCTTTTTCCCCATCTTTGTGGTTTTATCTGCCTCTGGTCTTTGATGATGGTGATGTACTGATGGGGTTTTGGTGTAGGTGTCCTTCCTGTTTGATAGTTTTCCTTCTAACAGTCAGGACCCTCAGCTGTAGGTCTGTTGGAGATTGCTTGAGGTCCACTCCAGATCCTGTTTGCCTGGGTATCAGCAGCAGAGGCTCAGTTGAAAATGCAGAAATCACTGGTCTTCTGTGTCGCTCGCGCTGGGAGTTGGAGACTGGAGCTGTTCCTATTCGGCCATCTTGCTCCGCCCCCCAAGAGATGGATATCTTTATAGAGCCCATTATTCTGCCTGCCGTAGCGAGGAAATAAAAACTATTTTAATGTATTGTATATTTCTTAGCATTGGTGTTAACTCCAGCCTATGAAACACTGTGATATTCTTCTTTCAATCAAAAGTTTAAAAATTCTTTAATCCAAAATAGTTATTTAATAATTAGCCTTGCTAGCAAAGAAAAATATAAGGAATTATTCCCTTTTTACCCTGGTTGGCGTAACAACTTTGTGACAGATTAGTGTTAGGGGAAATAGAAAAAATGTACACCGAGAGATTACAGTGTGGATAAAAAAGTGTTCATTCTAAAATGCTTTAAGTGTTCAATGGCAGAGGCATGGATCTTTCCCTAGCCAAGTCTATAGTCCAAGCAATGTAAAAACACATTATATGCAGTCTCAAGCTTAGGCCCAGCAAAGCCAGAACAATCAAAAGTCATTCCAGAACCTGAACTGTGGAAAGTACTTCATAAATATTTGTTGAATAAATGAGTGAATAAATGAATGAATGAATGAATGAATAAAGGTGACAGTAGATGGAACTCTATGATTGAACCAATGAATTTTCCTTGTTTTCTACATGTATGAATATTATAAGCGATAACGAGGCCTCTTAGGAATTAGCTGCCCATGAACCAATATTGTGTACACTAACCACTTGTTCCTGCCTTGTAAGGCCGAAAGGCAGTTACTGGAAGATGGCTGATATTTTTGTGGCCCCAGGATTTATTGTGGCTGGAAACATTTGTCATAGGTAGACACTGCTTCATAGAAATTTTCCTGAAATATTGGCGAAACTCCTCTAACTCTGAAGATACATTCCAGAAAAGTTGGTCTCCTGTCAAATTAAATCATATGTTAAATCCTGAACCAAACATAGACACATATGTACACAAACACACATGTAATTTTGTAGGCAAAGTACAGTGGCTTCTGCAATGACATAAGAATAATACAGTGTGAAAGGAATTACCATATTCTCTAAAATGAAAAAGGCAGAGTAGAAAACAATCATTTGTATGTGAGAGATATTTAAATATGTATAAAATGTTTATAGTTTTTAGTATGATTTGGGTAGATTTTATCTTCTTTTTGTTGTTTCTTTATTTTTATTTATTTATTTATTTATTTATTTTTGAGACAGAGTCTTGCTCTGTCACCCAGGCTGGAGTGCAGGTGTGCGATCTCAACTCACTGCAAGCTCCGCCTCCCGGGTTCACATCATTCTCCTGCCTCAGCCTCCCAAGTAGCTGGGACTACAGGCGTGTGCCACCACGCCTGGCTATTTTTTTGTATTTTTAGTAGAGACGGGGTTTCACCATATTAGCCAGGATGGTCTTGATCTCCTGACCTCATGAGCCACCGTGCCCAGCCTTTTTGTTTACTTTTACTTCATAATTTAAAAAATTTAACATGTTTGATGTAAGAAAAATTGTATTACATTAAAAGAAAATAATTACCTTTTTCTAAGGATCACTTTCTATTCGGAAGTTTTCATCCAAAAAGCTTAGGGAATCACTAAATCTGTTTACAGAATAGTTTCTATAGAGTCATGTGCCTTCTATGATTTCTTTGGGCGCTATGTTCTTTTCCATTATTCCAAAGGTCATCACATACTTCTCCCCAATGAGCTTCTCATATTGAAATGAAATGTTCATACAATTAGTAGATGAGGTCTTTAACAGCAGGATTTTACTAATTTTTCTCTGCTTAGCACTTAAAGCCACACCTTCATCATAGTAGGAATTAATACTTGCCTGCTTGCTTCATCTTGCCGGTAGGTAACAGGTGAACACCTGCCTGATGGTTGATTTCACCTCCTAAGAGGTAGCATAGCTTCGAGGGTCAAACTTTGAGCTGTATAATCCTGCTCTACTAACAGAATCACTTGGAAGACCGACCCTATCTATAGGGGTCTTAGCATGAGGCCTCTTGATTCCACTATGCCTTGTTGGATTTCTAATTTAGAGCTAAGGTGTATCTTAGAGATTATATATATATATAAAATATATATATATATAAAATATATACATATATATATTTTGTCATGGAGTTTCACTCTGTTGCTCAGGCTGTAGTGTAGTGGCATGATCTCGGCTCACTGCAACCTCTGCCTCCCAGGTTCAAGCGATTATCTTCCCTCAGCCTCCTGAGTGCTGAGATTACAGGCGTGTACCACCATGACCGGCTAATTTTTGTATTTTTAGTAGAGATGGAGTTTCTCCATTTTGGTCAGGCTGGTCTCGAACTTAGGCTGGTCTCGAACTCCTGACCTCAGGTGATCTGCCCGTCTGGGCCTCCCAAAGTGGTGGGATTACAGGCATGAGCCACTGTGCCCAGCCAAGATAATATTTTAATAATTATTGCACTGTGTATGTTTTCTCTGGTATTGAGCTAAATTGTGTACATGCTTTTTTTCTCAATATTATGTCAGAAATAACCAGGGTACATGACTTGTAAAATGTTCTGAAGTTAGTTTGTAGCAGAACCAGTGCTCTAGTCCACATTTTCTAATGCCGAGCTAAGGATCTTTCTAATTTTGCCCATATTATATAATAGGTTCCCCATTACTCTTAGAGACATGGCAGATTTCAGGTTCCACAAGCCCCTATTTGGTTTATTTCCTCTGCCACACAGTGAAATCAGGGCTATATATATTCGCAAAACTTCTTATGTTTAAGTAGAAATTTATTCATTTCAAAATATTGAGTGTCCCAGAACAGGGTCACACATACATGGTCGAATTAGGTTTTTACAAAGGTGTGAAGGCAATTGAATAGAAAAAGAAAAGTCTTTTTAACTGAAACATTTGTATATCCATGCTCAAAAACACAACTTGCATCCTATACAAAAATTAATTTAAAGTAAGTCATACCTCTAAGTGTAAAACTATAAAATATCTAGGAGAAAACTTATAAGAAAATTATTGTGAGCTAAGATTAGGCAAATATTTCTTTAATAGGACTCAAAGAGTCACAATCCATAAAACACACACACACAAATAAATTTGACTTGATCAAAATTAAGAACTTTTGCTTTTCTAAAGATACTGTAAGAGAATGGAAAGAAAGCCTCTGAGTAGGAGAAAATGTTTGCCAATTCCATATCTGATAAACGACTCGAACACATAAAGAACTCTCAAACCCCAATAAGAAGATAACAAACCGATAAAAGATAGACAGAAGATTTGAATGGACATAAATACATAAAAGTGTCTTATCTCATTAGTTATTAGAGAAATGTGCATTAGAGCCACAATGAGATACTATTACATACATATTAAAATGGCATGACAAACAAGGAAAAGAAACACAACTCGACAATACCAAGGATACAAGGATGCAGAGCCACAGAAACTCTCGTACATTGCTGATATGAATGCAACAGAGTACATCCACTTTGAAAAACACTTCAGCAGTTTTCTGTAAAGTTAAACACATACTACACAACATACAGCAATCCCACTGCCAGGTAAATATTCAAGCGAAATGGAAACTATGTTCACACAAAACCCTGTAAGTGGGTGCTTGTAACAGTTCTAGTCTTCCTGATTATCAGAAGCTGGAAAAAACCCAAATAGCTACCAGCTAGTGAATGAATGAAAAAACTGGTATATCTATATATTGGAACACTACTTATCAGTAAAAAATAAATAACTACTGATACACATAATACCATAGATGAATCTCAGAATGCAGTATACCAAGTGAAAGAAGCCATATTTAAAAATCATCATACTGTATTCCATTTACATGTCATTCTTGCAAAGGTAAAACTATAGGGATAGAAAACACATAGGTGGTTGCCAGGGACTGGGGACTGATGGCAAGTACTCATGGGGAAATGTTTTTGGATATTGGAACTGTTCTATATCTTGATGGTAGTGGTGTTCACATGACAGCAGGCGTTTTTTAGATTTGCATTACTGGCTGGGTGCAGTGGCTCATGCCTGTAATCCCAGCATTTTGGGGAGGCCAAGGCAAGCAGATGACTTGAGGTCAGGAGTTAAAAACCAGCCTGGACAACATGGTGAAACCCCGTCTCTACTGAAAATACAAAAATTGGCCGGGCATGGTGGTGTGTGCCTGTAATCCCAGCTACTCGGGAAGCTGAGGCAGGAGAATTGCTTGAACCTGGGAGACGGAGGTTGCAGTCTGGAGCGCCACTGCACGCCAGCCTGGGTGACAGAGTGAGAATCTGTCTCAAAAAAAAAAAAAAATTGTATGATTGTAAAATAAATGATGAGTTTCTCTGCATGTACATTAGAGCTTGATTTTTAAAACATAAAATATATTATTGGGTGCTGTACATACCAAATCAAAACCTTTAATAAAAAACACAACAAAAATAGAAGTGAAAGAAAAAGGAATATAGTAAGAGTTGAGCACTAAGGGCCATGAAAGATTCCTATGCAGATTCTCCGTAAGAAATTCCCTGCCTAAGGAGAATGGCGTGAACCCAGGAGGCGGAGCTTGCAGTGAGCCGAGATCGCGCCACTGCACTCCAGCCTGGGCAACAGCGTGAGACTCCGTCTCAAAAAAAAAAAAAAAAAAAAAAAAAAAAAACAAATTCCCTGCCTACCCTTGTACCCCAGCTTTGAGGCAGCCTTATGAAACAGTCTAGATTTGAAATCTGTGATGATTAGAACTTGGGTATCCCACTGAGTTCCTTCAGGGGGTATTTCCAGGAGTGGGTGGGGCGAGGGCGGTGCTGATCCTCTAGGTCCCTCTACTCATTGTAAATATCCTTCCTCCTGGGCTACACTTATGTATTGAGTTTCAAGGGAAAGTTTTATTAACAGAAAGCCATCCATGACTCAAAAATAGTTTGAAAACCACTGACTTCATCAAATTATTTTCTATTTTTAGAAACAGTTAGAAATTTGCCTATATTTCTTTGCTAGTTAATAGCAGAGCTAGCTCAGGAACTGAGATGCCAAACTGGACTATCAACAGGACAAGATAACCTCTAAGAGGAAGGTAGGCAGGGAGAACATTGTGGCAAACAGAGTGTCCCTTCTCCAGGGCCCTGACCACCGCCATGCAACTTTGTATGTCCAGAGATACCAAATCTTTCCTTTTTCTCTTTCAAAAGAAGCTTGGATCTGGATTGCCATATAAAATCTCTTGATTTTTTTTATGTTATTATTATTATTTTTCTTGAGACAGAGTCTTGCACTGTCACCCCAGGCTGGAGGGCAACGGGGCGATCTCGGCTCGCTGCAACTTCTGCCTCCCAGGTTCAAGCAATTCTCGTGCCTCAGCCTCCCGACTAGCTGGGACTATAGGTGCCCATCACCATGCCCAGCTAATTTTTTGTATTTTTAGTAGAGACAGGGTTTCACTATGTTGGCCAGGCTGGTCTCTAACTCCTGACCTCGTGATCCGCCCACCTCTGCCTCCCAAAGTGCTGTGCTTACAGGGGTGAGCCACTGTGCCCGGCTAAAATCTCCTGATTTTTAAAAGCTTTAAATCATTTCCTTTTTTGTCCACATGCTGTCCTGATAGAATAAAAGCCATCTGTCTGTGGGCTGGAACTGGCCACAGGCCACTGGTTTGTGACCCCTGGCCTGAGCGGGACTATCAAGCACATGCTTTGTTCTTTACATGGTCATCTGCCTCACTCGAGCTGTGAGCTCAGAAACCACAGGAGTAAGACGTAGAGGAGCTGTCTTGCATCCTCAGAACTATCTGGGCAAATGGCAGAGCTTCTCGACACAAGAAATCCCTTCTTGCATATCCTTTACCCAGACATGCTTAAATAGTGTGTTTCTTCCACCCACCCTCAGACAAATCCTCCACGCTTCACCAGGCAGCCTGCTCTGGGTTGAAATGGCAGCATTCTTGCATACAGAGACTGTAAACTATGTTTTAATGGCAGTGCAGAATAGTGTAAAAGACACATGCTTGAGAATGAGACAACCACACATTACCTACATAACCTTGGGCAAAGTACTTACAAATCTCAAGGCCCCATTTTCAACTATAAAATGAGAATGGCAGTACCTAAAGGATAGAATTGTTATAAAAATTAAATCATATAATCTGTTAAGCAAAGTTGCCACTTAGATATTTTTCTTTTCATATCTATCATTGTTATTATTACTATAAATATTATTAATACTTAGGACAGAATTAGAGTTCTGTAACTAGCTAGCCCAGCAACTGTGGGCAAGTCATAGAATCTCTCTGAGTTTGTTCCCTTTTCCAAAAAAAAAAAAAAAAAAAAGAAAGAAAATACCTAGATCACAAAGCTCTTGTTCATTCTTGTCAGTAATGACATATTAAGGGGGACTAGCAAAGTTTGCGGCCTACTGTAGCTCTCAATAAATAATTTTTATGAACAGATCATTGCTATAGATATGTCTTTATCAGTACCACTCAACAGTGTCAGCGATGTGCTCATGGTTACTTTTCTGCAAGGTATCAAGCTGTGCAAGCTTTTCTGGGGAAGTTAGGATGATGTCCAAGTACTCATTTTCCAAATAAGAGATGTGCTGGCACCGTGCCTGGACATCCAACCTGCAGTGGATGTCAGTAGACGATCACTTTGGAGCACCTGTCTCTTTAATTTTGAAATGGAGCCAGTATGTTTTTCTCCACCAAGATTCTGGGACTAGTAGGGAGGCCCTTAGGGAGGCCCTTAGAGACTCCTTAATCTCTTAAAGATACTAAACTGAATCCTTGCATAGATATTCAACTGAAATCTGAGGTTGGGATAAAGTCCATTTAAACTTTTAAAGTTCTCTCTGTGGAACTGGACAAAGCTCTTAAACATTTTATGGATCCCTAGGCAGCTACTTAAAGCAACCATGGCTCCTTGAGAGCCAGGCACAGCAGTGAGTTGTGAAAACACAGCTTGGTAGAGTTCATCCATTCACTTATCATTTAATCTGCCACAGGCTCATGTCATCTCCTGTATTGTTTCTTTACATGTCTATTTGACTTTTCGTGAGACTACATCTGGCCTCCCCAGTCAAAGTGAGGGGCCCCAGAGGTAAGACCATGGCTTCAGTGGCACAACAATCATTGACTCATATGAGAAGGTAGAATTTTTCAAATAAATGCGCTATCCATCTTCCACCTTGATTTTTGCTACCATTCATTAATTGAATACATTTATTATTATTATTGTTGTTGTTGTTTTGTCTTCCACTTATAGATGAGGAAACTCAAGCTCAGCAAAATTAAATGACTTTCCAGAAAACACTATTTGAGAAAGTGGCAGGGCTAAGTTTTGACACAAACCAGTATATATCAAAGCCAGTGCTTAAGCTATTGGGTAAGACAACACCACTAACACCACTTAAGATGTGTCTTGGCCAATTTGGTATTGCTATAAATGAATACCACATACTGGGAAACTTACAATGAACAGAAATTTGTTTGGCTTACAGTTCTGGAGTTAGGAAGTTCAAGAGTATGGTGCCAACATCTTGCAAGGGCCTTCATGCTGTATCATCCCATGGCAGAAGGTGGAAGGGCAAGTGAGTGCACAAGACAGAGAGAGGATGGGGGCTGAACTTGTCCTTTTGTCAGGTGCCTACTCCTGTGATAACTAACCCACTCCTGTAATATTGGCATTAATCTCTTCATAAAGGCTGAGCCCTCATGACCTAACCATCTTTTAAATGTCCCATCTCTCCACACTGTTGCATTGGGCATTAAGTTTCCATCACATGCACTTTGAAGGACATATTTAAATCATAACAATGTTTCAGGAAGATTTTTTGTGTAATATTGAGGTAGCTTGGATGTAGTTTGTTATAGCTATCTGACAACTGGGATGAAGCCTTTTTTGGGACTCAAATCTGCATCATCATGCGTTAAAGTGGTTTCATCTCTAGTACTAGCCTAAGGGGAACTGGTCCTGTGCCTTTCGTAGCCTCTCCTTTGCTAGATTTCTTTTTATAATTACAAAAATCACTAACATTTTTATATTCACAGACTCATCTACAGAGGATATGAGTCTCAGGTAAATGCAACTGTAGATCTGTCTCCAATCTTATATTCTTATATAAAATTACAGAAAATAATTATTAATAAGGATAGATGATTATAAAGGTAGAAAAAAGCCCTATATGTGTTTAAAAGGAAATGGATGGTACAGGCAGAGGCTAGCTTTCTTTTGTTGATGGAGTCACTCAGCTGAGAGTTATATCAGCTACTAATGTGTGTGTGTGTGTGTGTGTGTGTGTGTGTTTTGCCACAGTTGAAGAAATTTCTTCCATCTGACCCTTACTGCCTCTCTCTCATGATCCCTCAGCAGCCTTAGTTGTAACAGATTAGGAGGCCTCAGATTTATCCATTAAATCATCAATTCTGTGAATACCTACTGTGGGTAAGGCATTTGCCAGAAGCTAGCAATCTAGGTACATAAAGATAAATTAGTTAAATGAGTTGGGAAATCTCTGTCCACACAAAGTTTCAGACTTTTTAAAGTCATAATCAGCTTAATTATAGTAATCATCTTACAATGTATATGTATATCAAATCATGTTGTATACCTTAAATAAATATTTCCTTTGTCAATTACACTTCAATACAGCTGGAGAAAAGTTTCTGGTCAATTAGAATTGTTATCAGTTGGTACAGTATTGACCAATTACAAGCAGGGTAATAAAATATTACAGATGGGGAGACTGAAGCACAGAAAAGAAGAACTATCCCATGGTCACACAGTTAACAAATCTGGACCCTGAATGTGAACTCAAGTCACCCCTGGGACATCCAGTGGCATTTCCATCACACCATGCTGTCTCTTAGCTATTCAATGAAGATTTTTTGGAAGAATGCATGGGCTTAGCAGCTGAGAAGTGTGGAGGCAGTGGCAAGAGAAGACATGAGGGAAGTGAAGTCATCTAAGCTTTAGAAGCTGAGCTTTGCTGGCACTGAAACTACAGGAAGCTACAGGACATATGTAAAGACAGAGGGTGGAGCCCCTCTTCTGCACACAACTGTACCTTTGAACAGTATATTTTCCATATATTTCCCCAATTAACTTTTCAGAAGTGAGAATGTGCATTAATGAAACTGCAAGTTTATACTTCCCACTAGTAAAAGGAGATTTGAAGAACTGGATAATAAACCCTTTGAGAGCTATTAAAATGCAAACAAGAAGAGAATGGGAGAGATTGATGGAGGTTAGAAGAGATAATCTTTCTAATTTCCTCTGTACTGGGCACTCAAACATTTCCTGAATGAATCATTTGGCTCTTCAAAAAGAGATTTGGAAGGATGTCTACATCCCAGAGCTGTGCCAGTTCCATGACCACCTCTTTTCATCTTGCAAGGAAAAAATGCCGTAGCACCTCATTGAGGGTGCGATGTTGCTATTAAAGGAGGAACTGACAAGCCATTGAGTGAGGAACACTGAAGAGTTGGCTCAGCTCCCACAGAGTCCAAGCAAGCATTCAAAAGGAGGTGGCTGAATAGATTACTCAGCATCTATATCCTTAGACTAGAAGCAGCCCAGTGATTGTGGGGGATAATGTTGTACCACTGTGTTTTATTCTTGAATTAATTAATGTCTTAATCTTTCCCTGACACTAGACAATAGCATCCAGAACTCTAAGGGACCTTACAGATCAACTGTTAATGTCCTTTTTTTTTTACATGGAAAAACAGAGGCAGTATGTAGCAAAGGCACTATCTTACCTTTGGATATTCACCAAGTTCTTGGCAGAGTTAGAACTGGAATAAAGGTTTTTTCACTGGTGTCACAGTAAACTGTATTTTTACTCCAAATGCAAATATTAAAATTTTCAATATTCTTTTATATTTTCTCTGCTTTCCGTAGGACTTACCACAGTGTACAATACATAGCAAATGCTACCAAATAGCTCAAATGATGGGAACACCAATGCTCAAATGTTTTTTGTTTGAAAGAAAATTACAGAGATCATCTAGGACAACTACCTTCATTTTCACATGATTGTCTAAAGGTCTGGAAAGTAGAAATAGCTTAAACCCCACCTCTACCAAAAAATACAAAAAACTAGCCGGGTGAGGTGGCGGGCACCTGTAGTCCCAGCTACTTGGGAGGCTGAGCCAGGAGAATGGCGTAAACCCGGGAGACGGAGCTTGCAGTGAGCTGAGATCCGGCCACTGCACTCCAGCCTGGGTGACAGAGTGAGACTCCGTCTCAAAACAAACAAACAAACAAACAAACAAACAACAACAAAAAAAGAAATGACGTGTAGAGAGCCATACAGTCAATTAATAGAGAGCTCTGTCTTATAGCTAGAATGTAGTATCCTGATCTTAAAGCAAGTGTTAGCTGATGGATAATGTTTTCCTTCATCACAACACAAATGCTCTCATATGATGTGTTTATTTTACCATAGTTGTTTAACAGAGAAAATGAGACATTTCAAATCAAAAGACTTTCATTTGCCTCTTCAATGATAATATCTTTTCATAAAAGTCTCTGAATATGTCAGACAAAAGTTGCTGCTAGTAAATCAGGTTCTTCATGCAGAATCTAGAGGCATCCTGAAGTCAGTCACATAGTCTAGTAGAAATATTATAGAAGAAGAAATAAAGTAATGAGGTGACAGTGTATTAAATATTGAATGCCCAGTTTGGGGATATACAAATAGAGATACATAGAAAGAAAAAAACTGTGGGCTGCGAAACATAGTCTGCAGTAATCAACATATAAACAATATTAAGAATCTTCATCTTAGAATATAAAGAATGAGATGAATCAGATAACTTGAACCAAATTCTAGTCTTAAAGAAGAAAGCAAAAATCTTTTACTGAAAAAAAAAAAAAGAGAGAGAGATTGTAATAGTGGTCATGCAAAGGGTGGAGAAAATTTGAGAAAATTGGTTGGGGGAAAATGGGAGGAGAAGCTGAACAGAAATCCACAAAAGAATCCCCATAACAAAATGCTTAGTCGATTTCAGTAGAGACTCTAAGATTGTGATAGTGCTGATCCTCATGGCTGGGGCACCTTCTGCAGCCTGCATGGTACCTGGGTGGGCAAGTGGAAATGTAGCCTAAGGACATTAAAGATTCTCTGGAGATGTGGCAAGGAACCTAGGTTTCGTATGGGTTCATAGGAAATAAAGAGAGAGATTAGAGTTTTTCTTGAGAAAAGGGAAAGTTTCGGAAACTCAAAATGCAAAGTAGGTTTGGTGGAAACACTGAAGAGAGAAATATTCAAGTAGAGGGAGTTATAGTCCGAGACTGAAAGGCTGACATTTCCTGTCTTAGAAATGGGAAAATGTATTTCAGAAGAGGAGTGGTTTCAGCTGTCTCTGATAGAAAATGTTCCTGAAATGGAGTGGATGTGATGCCTGCTGGAATCAGGAAGGTGAAGGAAAGTTAAAATAAGACAGTGTGATGAATTACCAACATGGATGCCGAAGTTGCTAATGACAACATTAGACCTGTGATGTGATGCCTGGCAAAAGTCCTGCTGAATTATAGACATTGTCAGAAAGTAGTTAATGCCGGCAAGGAAGAAGGTAGCAGAGTGACCGACAAGAATGGAAGAAAGCTGGTACAAATTCCTGCTCTATTACCCCTTGATGGAAGGGAGACCTGGCTGGAGACATCGCAAGTCAATATAAATCAGCCCTCGTTAGGGCTCTTATAGTTCAGAAGGAGGCCTGGGGCATAATTACACTGAATGGCAATACGAATCTACTCCCATGGGAAACCTTATTATTATTATTTTACAGAAGTTACCAGCTCCTCAATACTCTTTTAAAAAGATGATCTATGTTGATAAGTAGGATAAATGATTGTAGTACACTAGGGCAGAGGGTGAAACTTGTGAATTCAAGAGTTTTTGCCTATTGTTTTAGTCAAGGTCCTCCAGAGAAACAGAACCAATACGATTTGTAGAATGAGGAACTGGCTCATAGGATTATGGAGGCTCAGAAGCCCAGCCATCTTCCATTTAGAGACCCAGGAAAGCGAGTATTATAGTTCAGCCCAAGTCTGAAGGCCAGGGAACAGGAGAATTTGATGATGCAAATCCAAATCTGAGATATAAAAACCTGAAAATTCCAGCTCATGCAGTAGGGTAGGAAAAAATAGGGATGAATTCCTCTTTCCCCAACCTTTTGTTCCATTTAGGCCCTCCATAGATTGGATGATGCCCGACCATATTGAGGAAGGCAATCTGCTTTATTGTGTCCACTGATTCAAATGCTAATCTCATCCACAGACATCCTCACAGACATATCAGAAACAATGTTTAATCTGGGCACCCCATGGCCCACTCAAATTGACATGTAAAATTAACCATCGCACCTACATGTCCACTACTGCTCACTTTCAACTAGTTTAGGCCTTTTCCAAATACAAAGATGATCCCCACCACACCACCAAACACACATACACGAAAACCTTTTGCAGACACATTATTTAGACTATAGCAACAGCTTTCGATTGTTTTTGAAATCCTATGTCTTATCCTTAGACATAGATTTAGTCTAAGGACCAAATCCATGTGGGGCAAATGAAAATTCTTCGCTATTTGATAATTCATTGAGCAAATTTCAAAGAAAAGGAAGTGCTATATGAAAATAGACAGTGATTTGAGATTGTCCACGAAGAAACATAGAACTTCTATCTGCCCAGTGTTCAGTGAACTAAGAATGGGGGATGGGGTGATGGAGGTATGGAAGGAGAATGAGTGCTCCTCCAGAGACCCATGGAGGAGCAAATCTTTTGGCAGATTTCTTTTGGGGACAGGAGGTGGGGAATTTATTTGTTTAGACTCAGTGTTTTTTCACACTAAAGAATTTGAGAGAATGTCTAGAGAGGAAAGGCTTTAAGCAGGGAGAAAATGAGAGGGGCTTACCTGTGAGGGGAGATCTTTGAACATCAGGACCAAGAGCTATGAAGAACTGGCTCTCCTGAACTTTCTAAGTAAATGAAGCCTGGGTGGACTAGTGGCCAGTTGTCTTCCATCTTTGTTCAGAGTTCCAAATGAAATGTTTGCTGAGGAGTTACATGATTCTGCAGAAAGTGTAGCCTGAGAGCCCACTGGAAGTGACCAGAAAAGACAATGAACCCGGCAGGAGAGTTAAGAGAGGACTCAGTGGCTGTTGATGTGGTTCCCTTCCATGGTGTTTGTTTTTTTTTTTTGTTTGTTTTTTTGAGATGGAGACCCAGGCTGGAGTGCAGTGGCATGATTTTGGCTCACCGCAACCTCCACCTCCTGGGCTCAAGCAATTCTCTTGCCTCAGCCTCCCGAGTAGCTGGGATTACAGGCATGTGCCACCATGCCCAGCTAATTTTTTTTGTATTTTTAGTAGAGATAGGGTTTCATCATGTTCGCCAGGTAGTCTTGAACCCCTGACCTCAAGTGATCCACCCGCTTGGACTCCCAAAGTGCGGGGATTACAGGTGTGAGCCACCGTGTCCGGCCCTTTCCATGTTTTTTCCAGGGGCCTTGTGGTGGCCTGGAGACCCAAGTGCTCATCTGGTGGGACTACACATCTTCTGGATTATATTGATTAGAGAGAATGATAATGTTTAGTGTTGGTCTTTCCCCTAAATTCTAAGCTTCATGTGAACAGAGGCAGCTCCTTTCTTATTCCTTGTGTTTTAAATATAGTAGATGCTCAAAAAATTGCCTGTAGTTAGTTGAATAAATAAGAATACAAACAAGTACAATAATAAATTATCTTTATTGAACTTTTTCTATGCATCCGGAAGTCTTCTAAGTATTTACACTCATTAACACAATTAATATTCACTATGATCCTGAATGAATACATGTTAATTGTAAGCATACTATGAGTTTACTTTATTAGAGGAAATTTTGCTTTGAAATAAAGTTGCCAGTTTGTTGTGAGAAAAGCTTTACACACACACTTGTGTGTGATACACATATGTGTTCATTACCATGTTTTGGCTTTTTTGTATATTGATAAGTCTAGAAAGAGAGAAATATACTTACTAAATATATGAGAGGTAGTTGATAGAGTTTTCTATTTTTCTCTAAATATTAGAATTTGAACTTGATTTGTTTTTACAATGTGGCAAATCATTTGTGTAATACGTTGTGAGTCTTGTGCCTGTAACCCTGTTTTATTCTTCATAGTAAATAGGTGTGCCAAAGGAACCTTGAGGAGTTTTGAGGAGTCTTTCCTGCCAGGATGACACTAGTACTGGGTGGAAGAGCCAAGATCCATGGCTAGGCTGAGGGAGCAGCTGTTCTTTGTCATGTATACACAAGGGCACAGCTTGGCCGTTACCAGTGCACAACTTCTGTGTGAGAGCACAGATATCCTTGATTTATTTTGAATATATTTTTGCCCTATTTGATGAAACAATTGACTTATTAACCCTCACCTCTCTGTACCAACCACAAATGGGATACTATAAAAACAAACATGCAAACCCTATATTTTATTAATTAAAAACTGTTTGTTGTTCAACTCTGCTATCTAGGTACTGACTTAGGGATGTTAGACTGGGGCAGAATGTTATAAAGGAGGCACATGAAACTGATTTTAAGGTGCATTTGTTATCTGGAGTTTTGGTCTTTCCTTTTTTGCAAATGTGTTTCCCCTCTAAACGTCTCCATCCTTGAGACGTGCTTGAAATGAAAGCCAGTTCTTGCTAGATTTGCAAAACTGCAGCACAGGCGGGCAAAGCCCCTGGGAGAGGCCATCTCATCCATCAGGCCCACTGGCTTTTGAAAGGAGAAGCCTGTGAGTAGTCAGGATGATGAATCCCAATGGCTGGCAGCAGCCAGATTATGTACACTGGAGGATGCCAATACATACTGTGGTAATGCTTGGCATACACAGCGGTGCCAGGATCCTTTGAGAGATCAGCTCTGCCTGATATTGAAGTAATGCACACACAGATAGTGTACGGACTGTGCTGTGCCTCCCTAGGCAGATCACAACACCCAAATGCAGCGGAATTAAAGTGGGGAAGACATGTGAGAGGCCAGGTATTTTAATCAGCAAATTGGTGAGTTTCTCTGCTATTGACTTGTTGCTATAGCAAAGAAACTCAGCATTAGAAAGGTCTTTGTGCTAACCTCTTGCATCCCCTCTGCTTGTGATCCAAGTCAACCCACTGATTCAATTGGACAAATTTATGGAACACCTGGTATGTGGCAGGCACTGGGCTTACTGCTGGGGCTAACCTATGAGACAAACAAACACGGTCTCTCTTATCGGGCTTGAAATATACAAAGAAAAATTTACAGTGCAGTGTAATGATTATTATGAAATTCCTGAACTGGACAGCCAAAGAAACATAGCTGAGTAAACGTAACCTGCCTGCTTCTGGCTGCATAGTTGTGTGGTCACTAAATTTCACTCCTGGCTGGTATTCTGTTCCTAGAGCTGTCATAATAACGACCCTAAACTGGATGACTAAACACAACAAAAATATTCTCTCACATTTTTGGAGTCCAAAGGTCTGAAATCAAGATGTTGGCAGGGCTACGTTTTCTCTGAAGGTTTTAAGGAAAACCTTTCTCTGCCTATTCCAGCTTCTGGTGGCTCCGGGCATTCACTGGCTTGTGGCAGCATAACTCTAATTCCTGCCAGCATCTTCACATGGCCTTCCTCTCTGTTTAATTCTCTGTGTGTACTGTCTCCTTTTCTGATAAGGACAACAGTCTTTGGATTTAGGGCCCACCCTAATCCAGTATGACCTCATCTTAACTTAATTACATCTACAAAGAACCTATTTCCAAATACGGTCCCATTTTGAGGTTCCAAGGATTTAAATTTGAACATTTCTTTTTAGGGGACAGAATTCAACCCATCACACAGCCTAAGATTTTTGACATTTTACCATTGTCTTTCTCCAGCCCTGGCTATCTTTTTGGGCAATTGACCTGCTTGATGCTCAACCCTTTTGCAATGTTTGGAACTTGGCTTTTACTTACCTGTGTCTCTTGGTGCTTTGAGTTGCTCTCTGTGAAAGACTTTTTCCTTCTCAAAGGTGATTAGTGCCTCATCTGATGCGAATATGGGAGGCAGGTCCACCTCAGACCCTGAGGGGAGACCAGACCGTAGCAGAGTATTGTTGAAGGAAGCGCATAAGGAAAATTGACAGGTTCATGTGGCCTTAACAAGCAACATGTAGTGAGAAGCTGTCCTCTGAGGAGGGGGGGCCTTTTGGAAGTACTCTATCTCTACCCCTTTGAGGGTACCCCCATTTTGCCTAAAAACCCATAATACACAACACGTTATTAACTCCTGATTATTTCAAAACTTCCAAAATTTTTTAGGAGTTGACTCTTTCCATTTGGTGGAGATGGCAAGCAGCTAACTATAGCAACAAAATCTCCAAATGTTACTATAGTAATGCAAGGAAGAAAACAACATATTTGCCTGATAAACCAGGCTGAAGCCAGTCAGAATGTTGTTTTTTTAGGATTCGTTTCCACAAACCCTCAAATTTGCAAAGCTTAGGGATGTCTAAAATCTTCTCCAAGATTGTAGCAAATGCCCAAGAACTAATAATCATATTTTCATATCCTACCTCTGAATTAGTCCTATGTAAACCTAAAATCAGAACTAAGCGTCTGGACCACTTTCTAAAAGAAACCTAGCATCAGATTACAATTCATTGTAAGGGGTTATGGCACTGAGCACATAGAATTTCTCTTCCTTTCTCTCTGTCTTCCCCTCACTCTTTTTCTCTCTCCTTCTCACCCTCGGTCTCTTTGCTCTTGAGCTCCTTGCCTCCTATAAAGCAGATGGCTTCTCTGTCTCTGAAGCCACAGCATGAATCCTTTTTACATGCCTTAGGAATCACCTACTCCAGGGGACATTTTTCTATATGTTTTCACGATACCAACTTGTCTTTCCCTAACAGGAGCATCCTACCAGATACTAAAAGAACAAACGTTTTCTCCATCTCATTATCCTAAGATAAGAAGACAGTACAATTTTAAGGGCTTAATGTGTAGGCTCTGGTAATGATATTTTACCACCTATTACTATCTTTCCTCTAACAAGTTGTTGCTCCCTTTTTACAAGGAATAGGAGTTTTAAAGACCTCCTTGGCATTTACTCGTATTTTGGCAATTTGGGAGTTAAATACTTAGAAAACATGATTTTATCAGTCCCCCTTTAAACGTTAAACTGTCTGAAATATGAATACAAAGCAAAGATGCATTAGACTTCAGTTATTTATTATTTATTTGTTTGTTTGTTTATTTATTTATTTATTGGCTTGGAAAACTGGCATCTCTCAGAGTTACATTAACAGCAATTCATAGTCCTCATGGTATCTGTTGCCTCCTGAGCTTTATTTCAACACCAGAACATATGTCAGTAACCTCCATTGAGGAATGCCAAGTCCCTTATAATAAGGGGGTTCTCTTACCAGAAAAAGGGTTAATATATTTGCCCACAATGAGGCAGGACAGTGCAGAGCACTCGTTCTTAATTCTGACTGCACATTCAACTCATTTGAGGGCAAGGGAGCTTTTAAGACACATTGATCTCCTTCGCCCACTCATAGAGATTCTAACTTAATTGTTCCAGGGTGGGGCTCAGAATTTGGGTTTATTTTAAAACTCTCCAAGAGATTATCATGTGCAGTGGAAAAAACGCTGGTATGGCACAGTGCATCTCAAACTTGACGCTGTGCATGATTCTGACTTGGAAGGTAGGCCTAGGGACAACCCCGACATTCTGTGTTCCTATTCAGCTCCTACATCATGCTCATGTTTGGGGTTTTCAGGACCGCACTCGGAGTAACAAGAGCAGACTAAAATTGGCTTTATCTTGAATATTGCACAAACCTAAGTCTGAGAATTGATTTGTCATTTGGTTTTGTTCATATTTTACTATAAAGCACTGAACTTTAATCCTGTCTTCTGTAAAGCAGAAATAAAACGTGTTACATTTAAGGGTCAATGTATAGAAGCAAAAGTATTCTAAAAGGCAACTGGCAAAGGGCCTGGCACTCAGTGGCTACAGAAAAACTACTTCCATTTCACTTTGTTCCTCTCCACCTTCCCAAACACCTCCAACCTTCACAAAGGCAAAGTTGTTCCCTAAAAAGCAGTTGTTATGGGAATGCTGTCCTTTGGAGAAAAGGCATGGAGGGTATCAGTAACCAACATAGCTTCATGTGGACTGGTGTGTTGGCTCATGCCTGTAATCTCAGTACTTTGGGAGGCTGAGACAGGAGGTTTTCTTGAACCCAGGAATTCAAGACCAGCCTGGACAACACGGCAAGACTGCATCTCTACTTAAAAAAGTAAATAAATAAAAAATAAAAAGGTAGCTTAGTGACTACTAACCCAGGAGTCTGGGAAACAAAACCAAACTTGAGGTTACAGTTGTAAGTGGAAATCTTTCCATTTTTGAAATATAACGTCTACTCAAAGCCAAGCTCCTTGCCTTTGATTATATTGGTCCTCTCATCTAGAATGCTCTCTTTCCTCTCCATTACAAATTAGAGCCCCTAAATCCCTAGTTCCAAATTAAAATCATCATTTAAAGGTAGGGAGAGTCTACTAGGCAGGTATTTTAAGGGGATAGAGTATATGGATTATAACAGTGGATCCAGCTACTGGAACATGCCACATCAATCTGGAAAAGATGTTTGAGGCCAGAGTTTTAACACCAGATGGAGTTGGAACCATATGCTGTAGGCAATGGGAAGGCCTGAAGGGTTTGGTAACACAGAATAAGTGTAGCGTTTTTGAAATGTTAATATGCTTGAGTTGGGGGTGGATCAGAAGAATGAAAATGGGAGAGTAGCAGAGAAGTAAATGTCACTCCTTTGTTCACATTTACTGATACTAATTGTGTGGGGGGCGCCATGCTTGTTGGAGGAAATGTATGGTCAGTAGACAAGTATTTTTCTTGCTCTAGTGACATTTTCATCTACTATGAACTTCTATCCTATGACTGAGACAGAGTAACCAATGATTAACTATAATTAGGACAAGTGTCTAAAGGAAAAACATAAAGTGCAATGAGAATAAAATAACAAGGAAATCTGACCTCTTGAGGTCAGGGAAGTCTACCCTTGAAAATGACTATCAAATGCTCTGAAGCTGAGCCCTTACCTATTACAAGTGCTCTCTACAGGTGGGATGGAGGTGCGGGGTGAAGTATGAGATGTATTATCTACATCCTGACTGCCACTTACTAAGTGAGAGACTGGACAAGTTATATTTCCTCTCTTATAAAATATATATATATAGTTACACACAATTTCAAGGATTGCTGTGATGCTAAATGAGGCAATCCTTTGTTAACAGTACAGTGCTTGGTACATGATGAAACTTAAAAGTGGTAGATACCAGGCCTTGTTTTTCAGTCCCACTTACTGAGCGCCTATGTCTCTGTTGCAGAAACAGTAACTGCAGATTGATTATTCATCTGGTGCCCCACCTTCCAGTCCCTTTTGGAGGAGCATGTGGTTGGTTCTGGTTGTGAGATGACTGACATGTGTCATTTCTGGATGGATTCGCCCCTCTTTTTCCCCTCTGTGTTGACTACGTGGCCAGGTGTTGAGAGATTAGGGAATTCAGTTGGGTCCCTGTATTTACTATGTGGGGCACAGTTTCAACCCCCTCCATAAACCTCATTCTTGACCTCATAGCTTGAACAGGAGTAAATCTTGTTTAAACAAGTCATTTTAAAGGGATAGATTTTTTTTTTTAATTATACTTTAAGTTCTAGGGTACATGTGCACAACGTGCAGGTTTGTTACATATATATACATGTGCCATATTGGTGTGCTGCACCCATTAACTCATCATTTACATTAAGGTATATCTCCTAATGCTATCCCTCCCCCCAACCCCCTCCCCACAATAGGACCCGGTGTGTGATGCTCCCCTTCCTGTGTCCAAGTGATCTCATTGTTCAATTCCCACCTATGAGTGAGAACATGCAGTATTTGGTTTTCTGTTCTTGTGACAGTTTGCTGAGAATGATGGTTTCCAGCTGCATCCATGTACCTACAAAGGACACAAACTCATCCTTTTTTTTTTTTTTTTTTTTTTTTTTTGAGACGGAGTCTCACTCAGGCTGGAGTGCAGTGGCCGGATCTCAGCTCACTGCAAGCTCTGCCTCCCGGGTTCACGCCATTCTCCTGCCTCAGCCTCCCGAGTAGCTGGGACTACAGGCGCCCGCCGCCTCGCCTGGCTAGTTTTTTGTGTTTTTTAGTAGAGACGGGGTTTCACTGTGTTAGCCAGGATGGTCTCAATCTCCTGACCTCGTGATCCGCCTGTCTCGGCCTCCCAAAGTGCTGGGATTACAGGCTTGAGCCACCGCGCCCGGCATGAACTCATCCTTTTTTATGGCTGCATAGTATTCCATGGTGTATATGTGCCACATTTTCTTAATCCAGTCTGTCACTGATGGACATTTGGGTTGATTCCAAGTCTTTGTTATTGTGAACAGTGCTGCAATAAACATACGAAGTTAGCTGTCTCGAGCATCTATGTGAAGAGACCACCAAACAGGCTTTGTGTGAGCAACAAGGCTGTTTATTTCACCTGGATGCACGCGGGCTGAGTCTGAAAAAGGAGTCAGCAAAGGTGATGGGATTATCATGAGGTGGTGGAGTTAAGAGCAATGTTTTGGGGACAGGGGGTGGATCTCACAAAGTACATTCTCAAGGGTAGGGAGAATTACAAAGAAACTTAAGGATGGGGGAGATTACAAAGTACATCAATCAGTTAGGGTGGGGCAGAAACAAATCACAATGGTGGAATGTCATCAGTTAAGCTATTTTTACTTCTGTGGATCTTCAGTTGCTTCAGGCCAACTGGATGTATTGTGCAGGTCACTGGGGATATGATGGCTTAGCTTGGGTTCAGAGGCCTGCCTATCTTTGCTAAAAGAGTGCCCAACACCAAGAACTTTTCATATGTTTTTACATCATAAATATTACAAAGTAAAAATTATAGAATATACTTTAATATATTAAAGTAGTATAAGTTCAGAATCTATTGCATTTATACAAAGTAAGATAAATGACTGAAGGAAACGAAATTTTAAGCCCGTGTTAAAGGAGGTAACAGTAAGCCTTGAGAAAACAACCCTTTACTTATTGTTGCTGTTTGTGCAATAACTTTACACCAAACACAGGAAACACTGGAAGAAAGGGAGACAACATTTTGTGCTTTTAGAAGAAATAGCTTTGCATCTCATGATGCTTTTGGTCTTTGCTAAGTGTCTGGACTTTAATGTAATTTGTAGCTTCACTCGACAGCTTCCCAACCCCTCCCCGCTGACATGTAATCACAGACTCAGGTTTGCTCAATTTCTCCTTTAGAAGTGGATCTACTGCTCTTCTGACTACTGAGTTACCTCTTGAAGTGCTCTTGCCCTTGTCTTCAGCCATATCTCTAGGTAATGCTTTCTGCTGCTCTTCTCTTTGGCTTCTTGATTTGCCATGGATACAGCTCAGGATTGCAGGGGTGGTACAGGCTGCAGGTTTTTTGCCATGGTGCTCAACAGGTGAAAGACAGAGCGACTGCTTCTTTGGGAAACATCACGATCTTTTCCCCTCTCCCTCCTTCCACCCCTCCCATTGGTTGCTTGTGGTGGATACGGACATCTTGTCAGGTAGGAGAATTCTTCTTTCTTTACTTGATGCAAAAATCTTCAAACTGGATTTCTGTCCAGCTCCTCCATTCCACATCTCCTGAGCATTATGAAACCAGCTTCAACATCAACTTGTGCTCAGATGATAGTGTTTTGATAAGCTTCTGATAGTGTGTTATTCATATATTTCCCTTCCTATGTAAATACTAAGCATTTTCTAAGTATCTTCTTCAGTGAAAAGATCTTCTCCAGCATAAAAAAGAAAAAAGAAAGAAACAAAAAAAAAAAGGAAAAAGAAAAAAGTATTCACTACCTCTTAACTTGAATATAAGTAACTTAAGGTTTGATATGTGGACACTGGGGTTTTTTTCTTTGCAATTATCTTTTATGGCTAGGTTGCAAAAGAAAAGGAGCTGAGTGATAGAGGACTGGCTGGATGCTAATTTTGGCTTGGCCACCAAGTAAGATAGAATCATCTGTTTGTTTAATCATTCTTTTATCCTGAACACCGATGATGTCTCAGAGACAGATCTAAGTATCAGGGATACTGCAGCAAACAAAACACGTACCTGCTTCAGGAATCTTTCATTCCCTGGTGGGGACAAACTGTAAACCACGGTCTCTCAACTTCAGTAAGAATCCAGATCACCTGCAGGTGACTATTAAGACACATTTACTAGCTCTGGGGTGGGGTCCAAGAATTTTCATTCAAAAAGGTTTTCAGGTGATGGCCATGGCCCAGAAAACACCCTCTGAGAACAACTGATATAAACAAATAAATGGGAAAATACATAAAATAATGCCAGTTAGTGATGAATGTTACTGTTCGGTTCAGGGTCAGGTTCTAGCCCATGCTGTGGATGAACAGCAGATAGCTGAAAGAACACTCAGAGGGCTGTAGGTAGGTGAAATATGGCTTTATTCAGCAGCTCTCTCATCAGCAGCTCTCTTACACTGTCTGCTCTGTCTCAGATGCTTGCCCCGGCCGCTCCCACACATAGCTGCATGGCTGGCTCTCCCGACAGGGTCAGCAGCTTAACTCTTTCTCTCTCTGGGCACAAGTGCACCTGTACAGTGGTCAGCAGGGCAATTACACCTTTTGTTTGTTTGTTTGTTTGTTTAGATGGAGTCTCACTCTGTCACCAGGCTGAAGTGCAGTGGCGTGATCTCAGCTTACTGCAACCTCCACCTCCTGGGTTCAAGCAATTCTCCTGCCTCGGCCTCCCGAGTAGCTGGGACTACAGGCATGCGCCACCATGCCCAGCTAATTTTTGTATTTTTAGTAGAGACGGGGTTTCACCGTGTTAGCCAGGATGGTCTTGATCTCTTGACCTCGTGATCTGCCTGTCTTGGCCTCCCAAAGTGCTGGGATTACAGGGGTGAGCCACCATGCCTGGCCGGCAATTGTACCTTTTACGGAAAATAGTGGCTTATGGCCAAAGGATGGCCTTCCCATGTTATGGCTACATGGGTGTGATAACAGGTAGAGTTATATGCCTGCACTCTAAACTGGCTGAGTCATGTAGGATGCTTACCTCAGCCTATGCTCTCTTGGCCACAGCACAACTGTGTTCCTTACACTCCACCCCCTAGGCCGAGGGAGACATAGGTGTTGGATACGCAGGTTATACCCATAAGCTTTGGGTGCATAAGCTTGATAGACACACACAGGCTCTATACACAAGTGTTGGGCACATAGGTTTGATATACATACAGTCTTGGCACACAGGCCTTACAGTTATGAAGCCAAATCGCTCGGGGAAAGAGAACCAAGAACGATGCAGTGCAGCGTGTGCTGCGATTTTAGGTTGAAGCTTCAGAAAAGGCCTATCTCCTGACTGAAGTGAGGGAACAGGGTTTTTGGGTATCTGAGAAGACATTTTCAAGAAGAGCAGAAGCACATGAGGAAGCCTGGGCTTGGAGCTGCTGGGTCTGGCTGCTGTCATCCTAGTGGCTCTGTGCCCTGAGGATGCCACATGTGTGTACCACTGCATTTAACCTGATGTATGGTTGGATTTGTTTTGTGTTTTAGTGCTCTGTAGCAGGGATAGTGCCATTTTCATACTTGAATGCCCAAAACCTTAGTACCAAGAAGTAGCTCATTAAGTGAGCCAGGCACTATTTAAATCACTTCAAACCAAATAAACCCATTTAATCCTCATAAAAGCCACAAAACGTACGTCCTGCTGTCATCCCCATTTTACAGACCAGGGAACGGAGGCAAAAGAGTTTAAGTCATTTGGTTAGGATCATAGAGATAGGAAGTGGCAGAACCAGGACTGGAACCCACCTTTCCTAAAGATTGGGTGGATGAATAGATAGATGGATGAGTGAAAAGTTGAAATTGAGCCAAGAAGAGTCATCGACTGGTTTCTATGTTTTAAGAGAGGATTTGTAACACAATTGGAACAATTGGAACCAAGAGGTGGATGTTTGTCCTGCAGAGGAAGAAAAATGCCCTGGGTGGTGGTGTCCAGGTGAGAGGATGCATGTGGGGGCAGGTCTAGAAGGAATGAGACCAGGTGTGTGGCAAAGTTGCTTGCCTAGGCAGGTAACAGGCTCCCACTGCATGAAAGCAGGACATGCCTTTGGAAGCTGGAGGGCAAGATAAAACGAATTCAGCAAACCCCTTCCTCTTGAAGGACCCTGACAAGTTGTGTTTTAATCTAATTAATACATTCAGGAAGCTGGACCAAGAGGAATGTGATTATTTAATTGTTTTGTTCAAAGGGTACAAAGCAAGCTATTAGTCTGGGGTCAGGACTCCAAGGTTCATATCAGGTTATTACCAAGGAGGGTTTTGGAACAAGAGTGGCTGATTGATTCTTTCCCGCTGTTACCCTCATTAATTTACAAAGATTCATTGTGTCAGTGCTAATTTGCAGAGTCTGGAACAAAATGTAAAACAGACTCAGACTGATAAGAATTGTTTTGTATCTGCAATTCCATCTTGTTCCTTCCCCTACGTTTTCCCTTCTAAAGATTTTCAGGTACATGAATTTCCAGTCTGATTATAATGAACTCTTTTTCCACATGACAAAAGTTGTCTCTACTGATTAAGCAACAAGCAGGAAGTCTATACTTGGCATTTTATTTCCAGCCCAGCAAAAATGTGGCTCTTCTATTACTCTCCCTATGACCCAGAAAAAGTCATTTAACTTTTATTGCTCAGATTCCCCTTCTGGAAAATCAGGAAAATAAAATGCAAATCTGAACACCTTATACCGACCTCCCCATGACCATTTTTAAATCACTCCCGTGGTCTGCAAGAGAAGTTTCAGACTTGATGTTTCCAAACCCTTGATGACTGGCCTCAAACTTCTAGTCTCAAATTCTGCCACCGTTCAACAAGTATGTTCTGTTCTATTGTATCAAACAATGGCTGGTATTTATTCTTTCTCTGGAAAGCCTTCCCTCACCTCTGGATATTTGCCAAATTTCTTTTCTACCTTTAACTTCATCACTTTCATGAACCTTTTCCAGCCCCGGGAGGCAAATTATTCAATATTCAATGACTTATATATCCTTTCTTGGTTCCTCCATTAAAGCTCACCACATTTTATCATAATTATTTGTCTGAATGAATATTTTATTGTAGGGGTGTGTGTGTGTGTGTGTGTGTGTGTGTGTGTGTGTGTGTGTATCCCTCACTTGACTCTGAGCTTCTGAGGGCAGGGAAATAGATTACATCTTAATCAGGTCTGTATGCCAAATTGCTAGCAACCTGACTGGCAACAACAGGAACTTCCGTATTGATTGAATGAATAAAGGAAAGAATGTCTGGCTTGCCTGACACCTAAGATTATAATGAGCAAATCATATGTTAAATGCCAAAGCTCTTTGTAAACCAAAACAACACAATGGTGTGCTGATGTTAGGAAACACTTCTTTATTGAAGCGCTCTAAAAACATTTTCCAACTCCATCTTGATCATGAAGCTTTAATATTTTCTTTCTCTTTATAAAATGCAGTCATTCATTCATTCTTTCTTGATCACAGAGTATTAAATTTTTTTTTTTTTTTTTGTCAGAAGCAGTAGAGGCAGTGATTTATTCATTCAGCCATTTTTCATGTAATCAACAAATATGCCTGCCAAGCAATGTGCGAGGCACTGAAGACAGAATGAAAAGTTGCAGAAAAGTGGCCACAGGCCTCATGGATCTCACAGAGGCACCCTAGATGAGGCATGAGTAATTCCTTCAGGGTTTGGGCTGGTCAAACTCTTCCCAGTTTGGGCTGCCACCTCACTTAAGTGCCTGTCCTGTGCACTGACCGCAGGTGGTATCCTATCACCTGGGCCCTTTATTCATCATAATGCTTTGATCCTTGGTTGGTCTAACCTTACATCTGAACATGTTCCTGTTTGGCTCAGCAGGGCTGGATCCAGGTTATTGGAGATGCCCCAGGGCACTCAGCAGTCAGTTTTCTGGGCTGGTCCACCAGATTCTGGCTGCCATGAGCTGCAAGGAAAAATGCAAATGAATCAGTTCTTGGGAGGTTTTGGCCTAAGGCCTAGACTTCAGTGTCTAGGACCATGGGTAGTCTTTCAGCCTTTTTTAACCTTTCACTCCCCAAACAGCATCAAAATAGAATCAAAGTATTGACATACAATATCTGAACTTCCTTTGATAAATAGGCACAGTGAGAAAAGCAGCCTGAACCTAATTTTTCTTCCCAGTCTGTTGTTTCTTATCAGAAACAAAGACTTTGCTTCTGTAATCATTAGTAACAGCTATGAGTTTCTTCACTCGAAATTGTCCAATTCAGCTCCTCACTAGATTTAACTATTCTTGGCGGCCTCTGACTGAGACCAACTGGTTTCTAATGATCATTTTCTTGAAAAGTGACCTGTCTTTCCTTGCCTGAGCCTGTCTCCCTGGCTCTCCCATGGCCTCCATCAGGTTAGCTAAGAAGGTGGTAGGGAGGGACAAGGGGTCAAATCTGTTACTTTTTATAAAGGCAGAGTGAAATTAATTTCCTGTGAAAGCTGAGGACATTCCTCCGTTAGTTTGGCTTCCTGCTCTGTGTCTTAAATGCTGGGTAATTTTTTTTTTTCTTTTGGAACTTCTATGGGCCAACTTCCCATGCCTGAGGCTGCTGAAAGAGAGATTTACAGACTCAGCTTACTACACAGCAATGAGCCAAGGATAGTGATGAATGAACAGAAGAGAGAGGCCTAAGCCATTCCAGAATGTTCTGAACATGAGTTCAAAGAAGCCTCCAAGAGGTGTCCTGGAAAGCAGTCACCCATAGAATTTTAGAGTTAAGAAAGACCCAGTGGGGGAAATATATTCTACCTCCCTATCCCTTGGATCTCAATGATAATTCTCTCCAAATTGATCTTTCAAACTTTAATCAGTATATACTTGCTGAGAACCAACTGTGTGTTGCACATTGCTCTAAAGGCTGGATGAATCACACAATGGCCAAAAATACAACTCAAAGAGGCTGAAGCAGAAATGTATTATGGTTCAATCAATCAATCAAGTTAGACTATTACTATTACTTTCAAAAGCATGACATAACTTATCCATCCAATATACAGGAGTGATTCACTTTGATATCACAGGTTGGCCTGATTTTGTGGCACCTTATCAAGACCTCAGAGAAGATACCAGTATGAGGTCGAAACGGTATGGAGGTGATAAAGTGATGAGAATAAAAGATGCCAGATGCCATTACACATATCCATATTCGTGCTTACTCTGCATCCTTAAACTATTCTAAGTGAAGAAATCACCTATAGCCTTTCTTAACCTTCTGACATAAAATTATAAATTTTGTAAAATATATTACCCTGAATAATTTTATTAGATGTAAAGTATTGCTTTGGACACTATACTTGTTTATCTTTTTAGTGATGAAAGAGAAAGATCAATTCATATTTTCATCTGTACCATGTCGTAATCTCCTCCAACAGAGAAACATCATCAGTGGTGTAGAAGAGCTCAGGGAAGTAAGGAGGGCTGCTGTGAATGACCCCATGAATTTCTGAATGTGATGTCCCTTCAATTCATGAGGTCAGTTCTTTCTACTTAATATACTTCTAGAAGTATCAAACTAGGTAAAAAAAAAAAAAAAAAAAAATCCCATTTTTCCTGTCACAAATATTTGGCCAGAAAAAAAAAAAAAAAAAGATTTAATCACAGACCAGCCAAAGTCAAATTCATAAATAATGTTATTTAAAAGGTGAGCTACCCCTATTCCACTCAAATGGCAAATCTTTGCATTATTCCTATTTGACTTGATTTTGTCTGAATTTTTAATTTTCCTCTGTGTAGGAGAGAAAATATTTTATTAAAAACCTGTCTTGCTTAAAAGGCAACATTCTGATTCCTTTGAGAATCCATACGGTGTGGCATTATGTTTTGAAAGACAGACTCAAATAATATGTCAACTGACTTTCCTTACTTATCCTGCTAATGGTTATTAGGCATGCTGTGTAAATAAATTTGTAGTTCTCATGTGAAAATACTAGAAGAAGAAGATAGGGAATTCAGGTTTCCACTTCAAGATGGTAATTCTAGGGAAAAAAAAAAATTGAAAATTCTTCAACTCCAAAGCTATAATTACTAGCCTAAATTCTACTTTTAAATTCATAAACTCAGCAGCTTTTATTGATTTTGGAGGGGGAGGGAGCAGAAATGTTGAAACTACAAAAAACAACTTACATTCTCTTCATTCCAGGCTACCTCATGTTAGTGAGAAAGATAGAGCAAGGAAACCAAAAATGTGTGGAAACCTGGGGAAAGGCAGGGAGGTGGGAGACTATTGAGAAGAATGGACTGCTTAGTGATGGTCAGAGTTACATAAAGAATAGCTGAGAATCTGAAACCTGGTGTTTTGGAGGAAAGAGTCTGCAACTAAGTGACAAAAGAGGGGAATTTCTAGCTCAATTTTAGTATTCATCAGCTCTGTGATATAGACTTCAGTTTCTGTACATATTTAACACACATGCATAAAGGGAAGACCTTCCATATCTGCTATGCCCACTTCTCCAAATGAGTGACAAATAAAATCCCGAATGTGTCTTGTAAACTCTAACTTGTGGGATGGCATTAATTTTGAGCATTTAAAAACAGTCCTGGCAGGTACAATGCCTCAGGCAAAATGACCTGCATAAGGCTTGGGAATAGTGAAAAGGAGATAGAAAGGAGGGGCTTTGGAAGATAACAGAGCAAAGATAGAAAACTCTAAATCCTACAAATTGAAGTCAGCATTGTGAAGCAATGGAGACTGCACATCACCTTCTTAAAGGAGGAAACCACTCCTTAGTCCCAGGCTATCACTACCATTTAAGAATCTTAGTCAGAATTTCCAGCTTTTTCAATTACCATGAGCATCTCCAAATACAGACACTCAGGTGATATAAACGAATTTTAAAATTTAACATTCAATAGAGATGGGAATAGGAAATTACTAGAGGATAAAAAAGATAGAGAGAATGGGCATAAATTACCTGTTCTATAAAAAGGGGAAGACTGATCCTTGAGGGAAAAATGAGATATTCAGCTTAAACGTATTGTACTTGCATCTATTTACCCAGCAAGTATTATCAAGTACTTGTGCATCCCATATATAGTATCAAAAAATCAATAATAATAACAAAATACACAATCTTGAATTCCTTTGAAGTTCTATTCCATACATGACTCCTACTCAATACACATCCTCCTCTTGTCCATGCTTCCTGTGTTTCTGCCATGTTAAACTTCTAAATAGTCCTTGGACATAACAGACTTTTTATAGTTTCTTACTTTCTCAACTTCTGTTTCTTCTGAATAAAGTTCTTTTCTGAATATTTCATAACAGAGCTAAGAATTCTTATCTAAAATCCAACTCAAATGTCTGTATCATCCATTTCATGCCTTCTGTATGCAGTTGTTCACTGTGTTCCATATTTCCATAGCTGTTTGCTCCATATTTCCTTAAAGCATTTACCAAGTTGAATTAAAATATGAAATATGTTTGTCCTCCAAATCTATGAGCTTCTTGAAGTGAGAACCTGGATTTTTAAACTTGTTACACTAGTACATAGACTGGTTATTGAAACAACATGTGTTCTCCAGAAATATTTATTAAAAGCATAAATGAGAGAGTTTACATTTTCACTTAAAATATGAAAACTGGGAAGAGTATTGTTCAGCCTACTTTAATAAAAATGAATCCATCTTTTTCTCTGTTCTCTCAGTACTAAATTCTTGTGTTAACCTTATTATCACACAAGGTTTTCCTACTCAGTCACAAGATGGTCACAGACAACTTCAGGCTTACATATACTTTGTACAAGACAAAGTACAAAATAATAATTTTCCCCCAAATCAGTAAAACATAAAGCTAGAGATCATCCACATAGATTAAAATACAAGGAAAGACAATTTTTTCTACTGACAGGTGAGACACAAACACTTATTCATTAGTGGCAAAGTATGAGATAAAAGGCTTGTAGTATGATACAAGTGGCTTACGTAGAATTCAGCTAAAATTTTTAAACAAATAAAAGTCAAAGTGTGGTTAGTCCAAGTATATAAACCCCCCCCAGAAACCAAAAGTCAAGAGAATGCTATTTACTTATGTTTACAGTGTTCTAAACACAAAGTATATTTACTCAAAACTTGAAAGGTATATAATAAAGCCAAAAAAATAAAATATCAAGAGACAAAACAATTAATAGAATCAGATTCAGTGATCCAGATGTTGAACTCTTCCAACTATTTATTTAAAATAATAGTGATTAAAATGTCAAAATTTCTGGAGGAAAAGATAAACAGCATGCATAAACAGATTGGAAATTTCAAGAGTCATGGAAACTATAATCCTTTGGCTAATGAAAATCCTAAGAAACAAACAAACAAATAAACAAAGCACCAGAGATGAAAACAAAAACATCTGATGGGCTCATCTGTAGATTCAGTATGGCCAGGGGAGAAAAAAATCAGTGAACCCAAAGATAAATCAATAGAAATAACCCACGCTGAAGCACAAAGAAAAGAGAGAGAGAGAGGGAAAAACAAAAAAGAACAGAACATACAAGACCCATGGGAAAATTTCAAAAGGTCTAAGATGTAAGTTGGAATTCCAGAAGGAGAAGTAAGAGAAAATGAGGGTGATATACATTTTCTAAAACTAACAAAATACATCAAATCACAGATCTAAGAGAGTAGGATTATATCAAGCAAAATAATACCAAAAAATAAAAAAGAACACTTATAGATACCATATTAAAACTTTTGGAAATGGAAGACAAAGGCAAAAATTTGATGGAAGCTAGTGAGAAAAAACAAAAGACACAATGAATACAAAGAAGCAAATAGATGAATTACAGGAGACTTGTAATTAAAGCTATGAAAGCCAGAAGACAATGGAGTGGCAACTTAAAAGTACTTCAGGGAAGAAAAAAGATACATAATATGCCTATGTCATGTCTATATTATATACATAATTTAATATGTATTATTTTATACACATTTATATGAATTTTTCTATAAATATGCTTTAAAAGTCTTCACATAAAATAAAGAATTTGAAAACACTAAAGCTAAGAGAAATCATTACAAGTAACTTCCACTGAAAGAGATATTTCTAAAAATTTCTTTAGGCAAATGACATATGATCCCAGACAAAAAGTTAAATGTACATAAAGTTGTAAATATTTTAAGAAATTTTAAAGTGATGATAAGTATGAAAGACATTTTATCTAATTTTTAATTACTTTAAAATAAAATTAATTAACTAAAGTGAAAATAGCAATCCATTGTGTGTAGCGATCCCTGCCCCTCTTCATCGCTGGTAAGAGAAGAGCTCCATCCTTCAAAATCTACATGGAGGCAGCCACAGCCCCGTGACTTGTGCAGCAGCAGAAATGGTGCCATATGAATACAGTCAAATGCCTCTGTCTTCTTAAGGGGCAACCACTGTGGCCCACATGGTACCTGAGCCTGCCAAAGCCACAGCTTGCGGGGATGAGGAGCATGGAACCAGAATGCAAAGAGCAGAGCCTGTGATGTGAGGTACTCATGCATGGTGGTACCTCAGGCACAGGTGGCTCCTCTGATAATCTCTCAATTGCCTTGGGACAGGGGTGAGGGGGAAAGGTTTCTTCCATTGTCTTAGACAAAAGCTCCTAGCTTCCATTTAGATGATTAAACAATCTCATTTGATAGTCCTTTGGCCATACCCTTTGTGTTTTCTCCTGAACAGGCTTTCTTTTTCCTTTCAATATTGGCAGGCCAAGGATTTCCCAAATATTAAAGTTTTACTTCTCTTTTGATGAATAATTGCATATGTAAGTTCCTTCTGTTTTCTCACACTTCACTGTAAACAGTCCAGAGAAACCAGGTCACCCTATCAGCATTTTGTATAAGTATTTTCTTAGGCAAATATTCAATTTTATAACTAGCAGGTTCTGCCTTACATAAAACACCATGGCACCAGGATAATTCAGCATACTTATTTGCCACTTTATAAGAAAGATGACCTCTCCTTTGTTGTCCAATAACATGCTTCTAACTTCTATCTGAGATCTATCAGAGTGGTCTTTACTATCCATATTTCCACCAAAAGCTCTACTCAGGATTACTTCGAATTTTTTTTTTTTTTTTTACACAGGGTCTCACTATGTCATCCAGGCTGGAGTACAAAGGTGTGATCTCAGCTTACCGCATCCTCCACCTCCCAGGTTCAAGCAATTCTCCTGCCTCAGCCTCCCTAGTAGCTGGGACTCCAGGCACGTGCCAACATGCATAGCAAATTTTTGTGATTTTTTTTTGGTAGAGATGAGGTTTTACCATGTTGGCCAGGCTGTTCTTGAACTCCTGACCTCAAGTAATCCCCCCTCCTCATTTTCCCAAAGTGCTGGGATTACAGGTGTGAGCCACCGCATCTGGCCTACTTACATATTCTAAAGGAAGATGGAGATTTTCTCTGCAGCTCTACTATTTTTTTTTTTCTGAAGGCTCACCGAGATTGCCTTTAAAGTCCCTTTGTGCTGATGTAAGCTTTTTCTAGCATGCACCTCAAACCTCTTCTAGTCTACTCATCACCCTGTTCCCAAACCACTTCCACATTTTTAGATATTTGTTGCAGCATCACACCACTTCCTGTACCAATTTTCTGTCTTATATTGTTCAGGTTGCTGTAATAGAATATCATAGACTAAGTGGTTTATAAACAACAGAAATATTATTTCTCATAGTTCTGGAGGATGGGAAGTCCAAAATCTGGGTGTGAGCAAATTTGAGATCTGATAAGGGCCCAATTCGTCATAGATGCTGTCTGGTCACTGTAACTTCATCTGTTGGAAGGGATGAGGAGTCTCTCTGAGATCTCTTTTACAAGAGTACTAATTCTATTCATGAAGGTCATCCTCCTGACCTTATCACCTCTCAAAGCCCTTCTAATACCATCACTCAGGATTTGGTTTCAACCTATGAATTTGAAGGAGACATAAAAAGGTAATTCAGACTCAGCTTGGATTGAAAAATTATTGTATAGAATACTGTGCCTGGACAGTCCTGACACACATGTCAACTCCTCAAATGAAGAGAGTAACTGCCTTATTGTAAGTATATGACACTGGGAAACAGAGTTTACTGCTATTCACAGAAAGACAGACAGAAAGAATTAAGGATGGTAGGAAGGAGAGAGTGAGAGTGAGAGCGAGAGTGATAGTGACAGTGAGAGCAAGAGAGAGAGAGAGAAAGGAAAGAAGGAAGAAAGAAAGAAAAAAGAAATAAAAAGAAAAAGAAAGGAAAAAAGAAAAAAGAGAAGGGTAGATATGTACTAAGGTAGGGGTGCTTATATTGAACTTCAGTAAGGTTTTTCTATAGCCCTATAACTGTAATGAATTTACATATTCTTAATGTTTTGCACATTTTCTTCTTTTTCTTTTACACCTTGTTTTTTGTTTTTTCTTGTTTTGTGCCTTTGCATCATTTGCTTGCTCTGAAATTTCCTTGTATATCTTTTAATATTATTGACTTGTGCTTGTCCTTTTAGGGCTAAGATAAGGATTCTCCTCCTCCCAGAAACCTTATTTAGTCCTTCCAGGCTGGATTGAGTGCTCCCTCTCTTTGTTCCCTTAATACCTTGGGTACATCTTTATCAGAGTATTTATCACAGTGCTTAATAGTTGTCTATTTACTCATCTGTCACACAACTAGGCTGTAAGGTCTTTGAGACATGATAGATATCATTTGCTATGTATTGCCGTTTGCCTTCTTTACCCCGCTTTTTTCCCTCATTATTATGTGTCTGTTTTCAGACTGCTGTAAAGATATCACCAAAGACTGGGTAATCTAGAAATAAAAGAGGTTTAATTGGTTCATAGTTCCAAATGGCTGAAGAGGCCTCAGGAAACTTACAATCATGGTGGAAGGAGAAAGGGAAGCAAGGCACATCTTACATGGCAACAGGAGAGAGAGAGAGCAAAGGGGGAACTGCCAAACACTTTTAAAATCATCAGCTCCTGTGATAACTCCCTCACTATCCTGAGAACAGCATGGGGAAACTGTCCCCATGATCCAGTCACCTCCCACCAGATCTCTCCCCTGACATGTGGGGATTACAATTCAAGATTAGATTTGGGTGGGGACACAGAAACAAATCATATCATTACGTATCATCCTCTATATGCTTATGTATGTCTCCTTCTCTACCCATTAGAGTTCTCTGAGTTCAGAGGCTGCTCTTTTTTTTTTTTTTTTTCATTGGTATAATCATGAGAGCTTAAAACGGTGCTTGGCACAAAACTCAATGTTTTTGGGTGTTGGACAAGTTGAATAAATATACTGGACTAAACTGGTCAGAGTACAAGTTATATCTTAGAGCAGAAACCATATATGGAGAACTAGACAAGTTTACTTGGTAAATATCATCAGTGCAAGGTCAAGCAAATTCAGCAGATAAATTTAACATTAACTCTGCAGAATAGCACAAGGAGAAGAAAGAGGAGAGAGAGAATAAAGCAGAGGAGAAGAAGGAAAAAGACAAGAAAGAGAAAGAGGAGGAGAAGAAGAAAGAGAAAGTAGAGTAGGAGAGGGAGGAGGAGAGGGAGAAGGAAGAGGAGAAAGCTGACAAAGTAGAACAATGACAAATGATAATTAAAGTAGATGCTCACACTTATTAAGCATTATGTATCTGTTATTTATTTTAGCCTCACACCTAAATACAAAGGGAGGTATTATTATGTCTGTTTTACTGTGAAGAAACTGAAACTTAGAGAGCTATACTGCTAATTAGTAATGATAACCTCATTCTAATCTAATATGTAATATTGTTCACCAGTAGGAAGAAAAAAGAGAGACAAGTATACAAGTTAGGAGATAGGTACCAGAAAATCTAAATTTCCAAAGGCCATTATCTGTGTTCATTGCTCCAAAGCAAGTGAAGGTCTAGATAATACCTTAAGGAGTATGCATGTAAGAAAATCACAAGGAAGAGATAACTAAAACAATGTTTTAAAGAAAAATGAAAAGGGATATGTATATCTTTATTCATTTTAAAGGAATGATATCCTATTCTTGCTCCTGAGAGTGGCTTCTTTTTTTTGTTTTTGTTTTTTTAGCTTGTGACTATTATAATGAGAATCATTTCAAAGAGATACAGGGTGTTTTAGACTGTTTGGGCTGCTGTAATAAATGACCATAACTGGGTGGCTCACAGATAAAAGAAGTTTTCTTCCCACAGATCTGGAGGCTGGAAAGTCCAAAATCAAGGCATCAGAATATGTGATGTCTCATGAGGACCCACTTCCTGATTCGGAGATGACACCTTCCGTGTATCCTCATGTGGTGGAAGAGAAAATTCACTCACTGAGGCCTCTATTTGAAGGACATGAAACCCAGTCATGAGGGCTTCACCCTAATGACCTAATTACCTCCCAAAGACCCCACCTCCAAATACCATCATCTTGGGGATTAGGATTTCAACATATGAATTTTGGTGAAATACAAATATTCAGACAGTATCAGAGAGTAAGAAAGAGCTAAAGGAATGGCAGTGAGATTAAATGCCCCTATTTTCAAAGGGAGAATGTGTAGGAGAAAGCAGCTTCCAAAGAAAGAAGCATCAAAGGTTAAGAAAAAGAAATGATATGAGATTAAAGAAATATTCAATTTAGCCCTCAGTATAATAGTGGGATTTATGCAGTGGGAGTTCATGTGCTTTCTGTGACACACAGACAACAGAAAGAAACAAACGGATTGGTAGGGGAAGAGAAAGATGTAGCAACTAAGACCCTAGAACTGAGTCTAACCTGGTCATCTGTAGCCAAAAAAGGTTTAATGCTAGAAGAGGACATGAAGGACAAAGCTAAATTCACATTCTCATAGCATCTTTAAAGGGAGTGTATGGGGTATAATTGGAACATTTGTAATAAACATCAAGAACAGTGTGTCTGGAACATAGATAGTAGGTCCTTAGTTGATGACAAAGGTTTTGATCTTAAAATTGAATTTGAGGAAATTAGAGGGAATGCACCTAAGATATCACCTGAACTAAGGGAGTGTGCCTGCACACACAGGCACGTGCACTCATAGACATGACTGATATTCATTAAGGGCACACGATACAGCTGTACCACATATTTACACATTGCAGTCATTCCAGTTGTCAGGAATCCATTCTGTTTGGTTATACCTATGACATTCTGTTTGATAAATATTTTGAATGACAATCATTGTGCACATGTATGCACTCACACTCTTACCTGCCTGTACGAATGGGTTCTGTTTTCCCAGAGAGAAAGAATAGAATGAGGTACATTCATAGGCTTTGTAGTCAGGTAAACTGACTCTAGGATCTGACATTTACTAATCATATGACCTTGGTGAAGCTTCTGAGAACACTCTTTATTCTCATACATAAAATGAGGATAACAATTTCACAAACTGCCTTATATTTTATTGAAGCCAAAATTATCATTTACGCCAGAATAGAATAAAAAGCAGTGCCCTGTTTTTTCAAGGAGACAGTTCAAAGAATGTTTTGGGGCAATCAAATACATGAATTTTAGTGATATATTTTTAAAATCTAATGTCTATTTAGAAAATTTAATAATTTATTACACATAAATACTAATGACATATTATATAAAATAAAATACTAATTTGGAATTTTATTTACTCTTTTGTTCATTAAAAAATTTACACAAACTGTTTACAAGAGACTTTGACATCAGTACCTTCACAGTACTTAGAGACATTAAAGTCATTTAATACTATCTCCTCCTCTAAGTTGTTTGAGATATAGCATAATGTTTTTGAATCTGCAAAGCATGCTTTTATTGTGTATTTTATACCATGTTGAAGATAATGTAGTCATACAAAATTGAGAGAATTTTTCATTTATACTGTTGATACATATTTAAAATCTTTAAAAAGTAGCTTTTTTGTACTTCTTTGTGAGTAATCTTCAAAAGGCTTATTTATGATATTATTCAAAACTTACTGTTGCAAAATGGAATACTACCTTCTCTTTTTACTGATTTTGTTAGGTGGATTCTGCATAATAATCTTTCCTAATTGGTAGTATTGACTGCAACATAAAGTCATTGAGAGAGAATCATATAATATGAGTTGACTTCTATCTTTACTAGGGATATAGACATGTACTTGGAAGGGGGTGTTTCTCCTTACATTAAGACATATATACCTACGTTTTAAGAGACTGACACACAGTAAAATGTTTTTACTGTCTTCTTGTCTGTTTTTGTTAACTATGTAGTAAACATTTTTAAAGTCTTTCCATAAACGGAATCATTCAGTTTTTCTCAACCAGTCCCTTTAGTTGAGTTTAAAATATACTACGTCATTGGGGGGTGTAGAAGGGGTTGATATATTCCAAGTATTGTTAAGTAGAAGAGTCTTGCTTTGGAAGATCAATTTGCCTTGAAATTTCTGATACTGTTAATGTGAAGATTGGGGAGTTTCAGTGTGCAGGGTCTGCATTAAGCTTTTTTCCTACCTCGTGTATCACACATTAATAGAGGAAAAGTGAGCAATACCTAGATCTAGTGATTAGAGTGAAATCATATGCATATGCCTAGTAAGCAGATATGTATAGTACATGACTGGAGTGAAGTCAATTTGGTCAAGGAGAGTGAATTTCTATTATTTTCATTGATCTTTTCAACATAGTAGGTTGGCAATGCACACCCAAAACTTTCTCCCTCTAAACGTCTTTCCAAATATATTTGTCTTTCCTCTCCTGCACACACCTTTTACTCTAACTTAACTGAGTTTCTAACTATTTTCCATAAAGCTTTATTCTTGTCTACCTTCAGGTTTTTCTTAATGCAATTCCTTCACTTGTAATAAAAACACATATATCCTTGGAATGACTCTCCATACAACACTGATTAGTTAAAAGCTATTTGTTTCTGCAATATTTTTGTTTATACATAGTATCTCAACATGCTACAGTATGCTTTAATATTTATTTTATTTACTTGTGCTTTCAGCCAGTTAGTTGGGGCGATGGGTTTTGGCGAGCCACGTTATAAATAGCCTCAGGCAGTGATGTTCTACCATGTTAATGTGAATTGAGGATGTTCTGCAATGTGCAACACATCTTATTCACTTTACTATGAGCTTTGCTTTCTCCACTCATACTCTGGATATTCTTTAAGTTACGAGGCTGACAAAAGATGTGCAAGAGATAATGTGGATGTGTTACAGAGTAGCTAGAGGGGTATCAGTTTGCATGTTAACTTATTTTTCAAGTATATGGTTGAAGAAATAGATGGTAAAGATCAGAGGGCAATTAGAAATTGGTACAAGTCCTTTGACCATGTGAAGTGTTAGAGTAGGTGGGTAGGTAGACATAAGCAGGGCAGGATAGGGGCTTCCACCACCCCTGGGAATGTCAGGTAATCATCAGGTGATGGTCAGGTGGTTGTTGAACCGTCTCTCTAAAATAATAATTGGATGCAGCTGGCACCAGGGAACAGGCAGTCTCCCAGTGGATAGAAAACACCTGAAGGTTGTGATCAGCAGCTTCCCAATAAGGTCTTAGGAGTTGGGCGAGTGGACTCAAGCATGCACACTAAGAGGCAAAAATGGTAGATTTTAACTGGTATGTGACCTTCTTCTAGGAACACTTGACTGGTAAGGAAAGAATGCCTCAAGTGAGCATCCGTACAATGTCAGTAAACACACTGCACACGGCCCCTCACAAATGCTGGAGGTCACCACGCATGCAGATAGGAAGAATCAGGGAGGAGAGACACGATCCCCGGAAGTATGCCAACATATAAGTCCCCAAGTCAAAAATCAAACCATGCACTTGATCTCAGGTTGCCCACTTGGCCCTCTTCCAAGTAGACTTACTTCTTTTTGTTCCTGCTCTAAAACCTTTTAGTAAACATTCACTTCTGCTCTAAAACTTGCCTTGGACTCTCCCTTTGCCTTATGCCCCTCAGTTGAATTCTTTCTTTTGAGGAGGCAAGAATTGAGGTTTCTGTAGACTCATATGGATTCAACACTGCTAACAGAAAGACATCATGACATCACTACAGTGTGGAAGATTGCACAATTGTTTGAACAGTAGTTGACAGAAACATTGGCTAGAGATATGCTTCAGGGGACTTCAGAAAACTGAAGAGAATGATTTCTAATATACTGGTACCAGAACCATGAGCTCTCCCATTCTCTGGAATGTGTCCCATCTCTCCTACATTCTTCAAATTGGCTGTGAGCTTATTCACTGAATGAATACCCTAATAATAAGTTAATGACTGGATTATGAATGAGTAAAAAATTATTGAAAATAGTAAGTGGCCATTAAAGACTAAGATTACGTATTTAGTCTTTGTAGCTTGTTATTTGTGTGGCATGACTTTTATGTCCTGGTGTGAGGCCGTATGTTTAACAGAATAGAGCAACATTAGATTCTGCCTCATTAACCAGTCAGTTATTCATGATGAGTTCAATTCTGGTTTTCTGGCTTCTTTACTCAGTTGCTTTTAAGGCCACACCTGCAGGAATTTATGTTCACATATTACCTGAACCTCTGATTCCCAAATAATGGTTTCCCAAAATGATGATTCCTCAACTTTTGCCACTCATCATATACTGGGAAAGAGTCTTCTAATTGAACGTGTAGAAACAACATACAAATCAACAGGAGAGGAAGAGAGAGAGAGAGAGAGAGAGAGAGAGAGGAAGGAGAGAAGAAGGGGGAAGAGAGAGAGAGAGTTATGTGATTCTCTACTGTAACTGCTGGAGAAGTTTTGAGGACAGAATATCATAAATTTCATAGAACCTTCCCATTCCTGATTTACCAGCCTCATTATCAGACAGACTCTCCCCATTTGTTGTGAGAATGTTATGGTACATTATCCAAAATGAAAAGGATCATCTCATAACCAGCATACATTATAATATACATGCTATATATTATAATAATGTTATATTATCTTAGGGGTGATTCTGATTGGTTCATTTGGTCACCTGCCCTTCCCCAGAATAATTAGTGATGCCAGTTAGATGTCATGCCCTGATTGCTCAATATTGGATCTTGTGCCCATTCCTGTAGAATGTGAATAGGACACTTGGTTGAGAGCTCCTCATGGACTTCTTTAAGGTGAAAGGAAAGATAATTGGCCAAAGAAGAGATGAATAACAGAACCAGAACCAGTGTTCAGAACATCTCTCTAATTGTCTCCTAGAGCCCTAGAAATAACTTGAGTGATATTAAAAGTGCATTTTTCTCATGCTGTTTGCTTCCATTTGACTCCTTTCTACCCAAAATTAACTTTTAAAAAAACCCTCTTGATTCCATACCAATCCATTTTAAATCTCCATGAGACTCCCAGAATGCAATGAACCACTCCTTCCTGTGAAATACTTTAGCACTTTTTATCTAAATCACATTTTTATTTCAAAGCAATTCACCAAATATTTCTTGTACTTGCGCTATAATGTAAGATAATCTGCTAAGGTTGTACAGAAATGAAATGGTCCCCATTGTTATGGTATTTAAATAACATGAGTTAGATTGTCGTGCACGTGATCAACTAAAGATGAGGCTGTTTTTGCAAATACGCTTTCAAAGACATGAACCTTCCTATCTTTGTCAGTGCTATTTCTTCTATTTGCAACGCCCAATCACCAATTTTTCTTTCATATATAAGCCAAATATAATTTCCTCAGCCAATTCAAGAACAAAATACCCCTCACATTGATATGTTTTTCCTATAAGCACTAGATTTATAATAGTTATTTTGTGTGTGTGTGTGTGTGTGTGTGTGTGTGTTTTCTTACCCCACTGCAAGGGTCTGAAAAGTAAGGGGTGCACTTATTTAATTTTTGTTTCCCTACACCTAGCATATTACTTATAGAATAAGCCCTCATTAAATAGGGAATAAACATATTTCTTGCTTCTTGTGAATTTTAGGTCACTTAGGAGCCATAAGCATGGAAGGTAGTGTACTATGGGAGAAATCATGAACGCTTCATAAATCTCAGAGGTCTTTGTGCTCTTAACAATTACCTTATATGGTACTGTTAGTATTCCCATTTTACAGATGCAAAAACTGAGGCACAAAAGTGAAATACTTTGGCCAAAGTCCTGGGAATTGTTAGTGGCAGGGATATGACTTGAACTGGACAGTGCAGTTTCAGGGGTAGGGTTCTTCACCATTTTAAACTGCCTTTCAAAGATAATATTATGTATTTTTAAGTGCATACTAGATTCCTGAGGTTTGGCAACTATTTTTCCATTTCCTGTCCCTTTTTCAATACTGACTTTACTCCCTGCTTTAACCGGAAAGAGAATAAGAACGCAGTGCTCATGGAAGTGCAGATTTTTGCTAAGATAATACTCTTCCAAAGTAAATAAATAAATAAAGTGTTCATTGTTGAGAAGCTTGCCTACATCTCTCTAAAAAAATGCTAAACTCTAATTCTGTTGATCTACTTTACAGCATTCTGGAGATAGCATTTTCACTTAACCACATGTGAATTTCATTGAAATATCAAACATCCAAATGAAAGTGTAGCTCAGAGACATTCACTTATACAGAAAGTAGAAAGAAACCAGCAAATGCCAAATGACATAGTCAGAGGTCTCTGGCCCAGACCCCCATGGAGCTTTCATCTGCTGGAAGCATGTCACTCATCATGGCATTTTGCGGAGAGCCACAACTAAAGGGCCAAGGCACATTCCCATAAAATGGTTATCAGGTGCAAGTCTGCAGTTTCTCAAAGAGCACCCTGTGGTTTCAACTTAGCAGTTCACCGCAGAGCTAAAGACAATTCCAGCAGCCTCCTTCCCCAGTTCTCTCCAGAAAAAGGAAATTAGTCAAACATAACAGTGGAGATAAGTAGTTCATTCCCTGTGATCATCAGCTACATAGATTTACCAGAAGTATTGGGTTGGAAATAAAGATAACAGAACCTCATACATGAGTGAACTAGACAGTTACAGGACAGCCTTTAGCTCCCAGTGACATTTGAGATCTAAACACAAAATTCACGGAGAACTGGAAGAGACTAAAGAGACAAACAGCTATGCCTTGTCTTCACCTACAAATAAGAAAATGTAGGCACAGCAAGGTGACTTGCTTTGCTAAGATCACATGGGACTTATAAATAAGCATATCACAAACATGGTGCTCCAACTCGAAACCCAGTGTTTCTTCTACAACAAATCAAAGTTTGATATACTTATCATCATCATTGATGCTAAGCGTATCATCTATGACAATAATGGGAGGGTCCTTTAACTTCTTAGAGCTTTATCTTTGTCATCTGCAACGAAGGAAATTGTTTTTAAGGCTGTTTTATGCTTTACAGATAATGCATGTGCAAGAACAAAATTGTCAATGGTAATCGTTTTTATTTTACCTCCATATACTCTTTGGGAAACTGAACACAAAATAAAATCAAGTATGTTCATCAAGTTATGTTCACTCTGCCTTATGTTAAACAGTAACCAAAATCTAACAAATTTTTCTGCACATATCTAGCTGCTGTATTCTTTTGTTTCTTGGTTGGTTGGTTGGCTGGTTTTATCTTGTTTTCTCTACCAAGCCACTAAAGAGAACTATAAAAGTTAGAGATGACACAAGAAAAGAACTACTGGAAGTCATGGCTATGATTGGCCTAGCCATATGAGTCATGCCATAATCTGTATTGACAGGAGATAGCTGTTTTGCCCAGGTTCTCAATGTATTAGTTCTTTGCTTTTCTGTTCTTCTGACATAGCCAGTATTTTAGTGCATTAATATGAAAAGAATGTAAAGCAATAGAATTCTTGTAAATTAGAAAAGGGTAATGTTTCCAGTGAGAATGACAACACCATTAGTGGTGAATAACTTGGCCCTAATCATTAAGCATTTGCATAGTGGAAAGAGAACAAGATTTGAAGGTATGTGATACCTGGATCCATCACACAGTGTATGACGTTGGTTATTGGTCTCTCTGTGGTTTCATGGCCTCAAGTGTAAAATAGAGATAATAATTGTATCCAACTCATCGAGTAGTTGTGAGGTTGAATCACAAATGCAATGACCTTGAGGGTAACAATAACAACCATCATTTGTGTGTCATGGACCATGTGCCAGGCACTGTACTTATTGCTTTTGATGTTTCATGTTGTTTTCATGATGTCCCTCTAAGAAAGATATTACCGTTTGTTCTGGAAAGCTAGAGGAAAGGTAAGCCCTGGAAGTTGAAGTGATTTGCTCATGGCCACATAGTAAATGGTAAAGCTGGCTTCTGTACCTGGGTACTTTGATTCCAAGACCACACTTTGTGTCACTATTCTATTTTGCCTCCTTTCTGGTATGTGACAAATGCTCAATAAGCCTTTGTTTCCACCTTTCTTTTTCTTCTGTTGGTCCTCCATTACTTTCATTTGCTTTTTACTAATTTAACAGACTTGGCAAAACCGTGAGAATCAAATGATTATGTATGAACTCCTTAAGAACCACAAGCAGAATTTCTTCCAAGCCAGTTGTTTGAGGGAGATAATAGGAATACAGCACCTAACAGAATGAATGAGGCTCACAAAAGCTCTTCATGAATATTTGTTGAATAAATATTAACTTAGAGGCAATGCTTGTGACATTTTGTAAGCTGTGACTTTTTTTTTTTTTTTTTTTTTGAGGCGGAGTCTCGCTCTGTCGCCCAGGCTGGAGTGCAGTGGCGCGATCTCGGCTCACTGCAAGCTCCGCCTCCCGGGTTCCCGCCATTCTCCTGCCTCAGCCTCCCGAGTAGCTGGGACTACAGGCACCGCCACCACGCCCGGCTAATTTTTTTGTATTTTTAGTGGAGACGGGGTTTCATTGTGTTAGCCAGGATGGTCTCGATCTCCTGACCTCGTGATCCGCCCGTCTCGGCCTCCCAAAGTGCTGGGATTACAGGCTTGAGCCACCACGCCCGGCCAAGCTGTGACATTTAGTTATTGTTGCACTCATTGTTCATTTCATAACTCCCTTCCAAGTCTCTCAATAGGAAAAGAAGGTGGCCGGGCACGGTGGCTCAACACCTGTCATCCCAGCACTTTGGGAGACTGAGGCAGGTGGATCACCTGAGGTCAGGAGTTCCTGGCCAACATGGCAAAACCCCGTCTCTACTAAAAATACAAAAATTAGCCAGGCATAGTTGTGGGCGCTTGTAATGTCAGCTACTCAGGAGGCTGAGGCAGGAGAATCGCTCGAACCCAGGAGGCGGAAGTTGCAGTGAGCCTAGACTGCGCCACTGCACTCTAGCCTGGGCAACAAGAGTGAAACTCCCGTCTCAAAAAAAAACTAAATAAATAAATATGAAAAGAAGGTACAGAAGATACAATTTCCTGAGCTCACACACAGTCACCTAGTATCAGTACAGATGCTCAAGTTGCAAACAAGAACTTGGAGGAGTTCATAAATGAGATGATGTCATAATGGGCACATTCTCCATGTGCTGGAAAGGAAGTGCGAGGAATTGCTGTTGGCCTGTGACAGAACTAGGCATTTTTCCACTTAGGGAATTAAGTTCATCCTAGATCTCTTGGATTAATGTTAGTGCATTCTCCTAACCAAAGGAATTTGCATTAGAGTAGGCAGCTGCTTTCACCTCTCCAGCTGCACCTCCTCAGCAAACTCCATTGATATTTATGTAAAACATAAGCTCCGATTTGGGGTAATTGCTAGATTAGCTAATAACAGAGGCCTCTCCTTCCTGCCTCTATTACCCCTTGAATAGCTATTCTGATTGTTAAATCCATTTTTTATTACAAACAGAGAACAAATTTCAGCAATTAGTGAACATTTTGTAGTTCTTGACCTGTTTGTAAGAGCATGTTTCTGTTGTACACATTATATGAAAGTCAATAAGTAAGGCATGCTTCATTAATTGCAGCTGCTTTTATGTGTGCCAATTTTTTTTTTCCACATGCACTAACTTAAAATGCAGTAGCTCAAAGGACAAAATTTAAAAATATGTTTATTATTTACAACCAAAGCTGAATAACCAAAGAAAATTATTCTAAAATTCCATGTGATATTTTTGAAGAAAAAAAATAATTAACCTCAGAAATTGCTTAAGGAAAGATGGTAGTCAGCTAGAGCCTTCCTAGCATTTCCAAATTGTATCAAGTCAATCATTGAACAGTGCCTTTGAATATGTTTCATTGTTGTAAGCATATCCTAGTTCATTCACTCCATTAGTTACACATTTTAATACCTGTATTGAGATATAATTTACATGCCACAAAATTTGATTATTGTAAGTGAACAGTTCAGTACGTTTTAGTAAATTGATTCAGTTGTACAATCATCATCCAAGTCCAGTTTTAGAACATTTCCACTAATGTAGTTTCCTTGTGCCTATTTGCAGTAAATCCCTGTTGCCTCCCCTAGGCAACTATTGATAGACTTTGTGTCTCTCTAGATTTGTCTTTTCTAGAAATTTCATACAAACGGAATCACACATCTGTAGTCCTCTGTATCTGGCTTTTTTCATTAGCATGATGTTTTTGAAGTTCATGTTGTAGGGTGTATCAGTGCTTTGTTTCTATTGCCAAAGAGTATTCTATGGTACGAGTATACATTTTTAAAATTCATTCTAATGGGATTGTTTCCACATTTTGGCTGCTATGAATAATGCTGCGATGAACAGTGTGACTCACTTTTGTGAGATGTATTTCTTTATAAACTTTGATGAGCAGAAAGTACTCCCTTCGTTTTGACTTTGAACTCATTCATGTGACATACCTTGGTCAAAGGGATAGTAGCAGATGAGATGAAAATATAGATGTAGTTGCTGGGTTGGGGTTAGGGTTAGGTCTCTCTCGTACCTCTGTTATCACCATAAGAAGAGTTTTCCAGGTAGCTATTGCCCTTTCAGACCAGCCCTAAGCATGAAAACATGTAGACAAGACCTGAGTCCAGACCACAGTGAGGAGCCAAGCCCAGACTCACTCCCATTCTGAAACAAAGCTGTGTAACTGAGCTTAGTTTAGGTAGTTAATCCCAAACTTGATGGCAGAAGTATGACGGGTAATAGTTGCAGCAAGCCAATGTACTTTAGGGTGGTTTATTATAGCAGATGAACAAAGAAGACATGAGTAATCTGGCTACTTCTGCCTCACCAAACCTATTTCATACTATTTTCACTCTTCTAGTTCTAGCCACTTTGACGTTCTTCTAGACATTCAAACTTAGCATCTGCATGCCTTCCTCAGGTTCTTCTTTATGCCTGCTAGTCCCTCTATTTGGAATATTGATCCTCTTCCCCCTTGTGTAATTCATCTCCACTGAAACTTCATACCTTGATTTAAATATCTTTACCTTAGGAAAGCCATATTTGCATTTTCTGAGGAACCAAATGCTGTAAAGCCCAGTAGTTTATAACACCAACTTATTCTCATGAAACTGTAGGTCAACAACATGGACTGAGCAGTTATGTTGCTTGGCCCCTTGGATCACTGATGCAGTTTCAGTCACATAGAAGATTAACTAGGAATAGACAGTTTATGTTTCACTTCTATGGCATGTGCTGGCTTTTAGCTGGGTCATGTGTTTCCAGCAGGCTAGTCTATGATTCTTCACAAGGGTGCAGAGTCCCCAGCAGCAAAACAAAGCAAATCCCAATGCACAATCACTTTTCAAGTGACTGCTTGCATCACATCTCCTAAAGTTTCATTGGTGAAAATAAGTCACATGGCCAAGCCCAGAGCCACTATGGGAGGAGACTACCCAAGGCATGCATACAGGGAGGCAAGATGCATAAGAGGCCTACAGTCTTCTCTTTGACTCCAGTGGTTCATTTTCCTCTAGCATGCCAAATAAATTAACTTCCTATGGAGAGCCCTAAAATGTCATTCAATTGTGATATCAGACCCAAAGCTGTGAATCTCATAATCCACATTAGGTCTAGATACAGATGAAGCTTCTTGAGTGTAGCTCTTAGGCTATGGTTCCCATTGATTCAGACATGACAAATTAAAAGACAAGTTATCTGTCCTCATATACATAATATACAATGATGAAACAGGAACAAAAAATTCATAGTAGATACTTTTTCATTCAAAAGAGGAAGGAATGGGAAACAAATCATAAAATAAAACATAAAATAAAGACAAGTACACGTTGTCAGGCCCCCTACTGTGGTTTTGCTCAAGGGATTGGATCTATAAACTACTATTTGCCTATGTTCTTTTTAAAAATTATTATTTCAATTTATTATTTTAAGTTTCGGGGCACATGTGCAGGATGTGCAGGTTTGTTACATAGATAAACATGTGCCATGGTGGTTTTCTGCATCTATCAACCCATCACCTAGGTATTAAGCCCAGCAGGCATTAGCTATTTATTCTGATGCTCTTGCCGCCCCACTGCCCTCTCCAGACAGGTCCCAGTGTGTTTTGTTCCCCTCCCTGTGTCCATGTGTTCTTATTGTTCAGCTCCCACTTATCAGTGAGAACATGCAGTGTTTGGTTTTCTGTTCCTGCATTAGTTTGCACCTCATGCTATAACAATTTTGTAAAGTAGTGATTTTTTTTCAGGCTGCCTCTTATCAAAAAAAAAAAAAAAAGAAAAAAAGAAAAATTGTGGTAGCGGGAAGGGTCCAGAGGGCAGTCTCAATTTCCTTTAATCTCCGATTGCATAACTTCCTTAAAACCTTTTTGGGTTTGCTATGTATCACCTTACATCCCTTTGTCTAGTACTCAAAATTGACAGTCAAAATTCTTTTTTGAGAAGACATTCTCCCACTACATTTTAGGACTGTTTTGAGATTAAGATTCTATAGGAATATGCAATTAATATTTTTAAAAGCAATTTTGTTTAGCTTAGAGAGTCTACTAAGTACAAGTTTAAATCTTTTAGGGATCTTAACAAGGAGTTATATCAAGTCACACTCTTGATTTGATCTTTAATCTGAGGCCATTTCTTACATAAGAAATCTTATTGCTATCTGGAGAGACTAAAGCTATGAGACAGTTTTATTTATCAATGTAGAAAATTCTGATTACATTACAATTCCTTTGAATATTGCTTACAATGTCAAGAGTTCTCACTTCAGCTCATCTCACCCTTCCCCAACCCTTTCAGATGCAGCTAATAAAAGCCAATTGTCACTTTCAAAGTTCTTCCTGGTAATATCCTTAGCCAGATCTGCAAATTCATTACGAATATTTTCTTTCAGCTAACTCAGATGACAATTTGATACTGCAGCATAACACAAATCAACTGTTTTCCAATTTCCAAAGGCAGTTTCCTTAGCACTTCTCAAGACCCTAAAAAAATTGTGTTCACTATTTTACAAGATGTAAATAACAGCTTTCTCACAACTTTTTCTTTCTCCACCTACTGTCCATTCCCAAAGCTCATCACTCCTGTTTTAGATTTTATGACAGCAGCACACATCTAGGTATTTTTTTCTATGTCAATTAGCCTTTGCTGCATAGCAAACCATCCCAAAGCTTACTAACTTAAATGGACGACCATTCTATTTGTTCATGACACTTCTGGTCATAATTTGGGCTGAGATTAGCTGGATAGGTCTTCTGGTCTTACCTGGGATCATTTATGTAGCTGTAGTCATTGTTATCTCAGCTTCGACCGAATGATTTGATACTATGAAGCCATGAAAAATCAATGAAATCACACCCTTTGTGTTGCTATAACAAAATACAACAGATTGAGTGATTTATAAAGAATAGTAATGTATTTCTCACAGTTCTGGAGGTTGGGAAGTTCAAGATCAAGTTGCTGGCAACTTCATTGTCTGGTGAGGATTCTGTCTCTGCTTTTGAAATAATGCCTTGAATGCTGCTGCCATTGGCATTAGGACATAAAGGGATGAACTCCCTCTGGCAAGTCTTTTTACAAGGGCACCCACTCCCATTCATGAGGGTAGAGCCCTTATGACCTAATAGCCTTCCAGAGGGCCCACCTTTTAATACCACCACTTTGGTGATGAGGTTTCAACATTCATTTTGGAGGAGATATCACATTCAAACCATGGCAGATGTTTCACTCATACACCTGGCCATGGGTGCTAGCTGCTGGTTGGGCAACATATATCCTGCAGGTCATCCTGAGTTTCTGCAGGTGGTAGCAGAAGAGTTCCCAGCAGCAAGAGAAGGCAAGCTCCAGTGCACAGTGCTTTTCGCACCTCTGTGTACTTCAGGCTAGCTTCTATCTCATTGACCAAAGAAAACCACATGGCCGACCCCATAGTCATTGCAGAAGGGGACCTCACGAGGGTATAGACAGAATAAATATAATTCATTGATGGCCATTGCTCTCACAGTCTACCAAGAAGCATTTTGTGACAGCCTTGGACTACAGTCTGATGCCTTGTTTTATACTCACAGTACCTTGTATTTCTCCTTTAAATAATCAATATTATTTTAATATTTAACTTTTGACCCTCAGCTAAATGTATGCTCTTGAGGACAATAATTATATCTTGTTCCCTGTTGTATTTTTTTTATTTTAATGCAGCCATGCTTGGATCACTGTTGTATCTATAACATAAAAAATTATGTGCATGATAAGCACTGATGAATAAATAACAGGATAAACAAATGGATAAAAACAGTCCTAAGGGAAACTTTACATCTATTCACATTTTCTTTTCTTTAGCATCTAACATATCCGAAATAAGTTGCACATTTATTTGTTTGTTACCTGTATCCTCTTCTAGAATGTAAGTTCTGTAATATCAGGAACCTTGCCCTTAATGTTTACTTTAAAAATGCCTGAACAAAAACCAACAGATGTTGGCAAGGTTGAGGAGAGAAAGGAATGCTTATTCACTGCTGGTAGGATTGTAAATTAGTTCAGCCATGGTGGAAAGCAGTTTGGAGGTTTCTCAAAAAACTTAGAACTACCGTTCAAACTAGCAATCCCATTATTTGGTATATATCCAACAAAAAATAAATTGTTCTACCAAAAAGACACATGCACTCATATATGCCCATCGCAGCACTATTTACAATAGCAAAAATATGGAATCAACTTAGGTGCTCAGCAATGGTGAGTTGGATAAAGAAAATGTGGTACATGTACACCACAGAATACTATGCAGCCATTACAAAGAATAAAATAAAGTCCTTTGCAGCAACATATATTCAGTTGGAGGTCAGTATCCTAAGTGAATTAACGTAGGAATAAAAAATTAAAAATTCCAAGTTCTCACTTATAATTGGGAGCTAAACAATTGGTACTGATGGACATAAAGATGGCAGCAATAGACACTGGAGACTACTAGGGAGGAGGAATAGAAGGAAGGAAAGGGTTGAAAAACTAACTGTTCGGTTCTTTATTCGGTACCTGGGTGTTGGGATTCATCAGGCCCCAAACCTCAGCATCATGCAATATACCCAAGTAACAAACCTGCACATGTATCTCTGAATCAAAAATAAAAGTTGAAATTATTAAAAAAAAAAAAAAGTAGAAAAAAAGTGATATTCTAGATCTTCACAGTCACTCACCACTCACTCACTGACTCACCCATAACTACTTTATGGTAGGTGCCCTTGTACGGATGTATCAATTTTATCTTTTATATTGTATTTTTACTGAACATTTTCTATGTTCAGATATTTTTAGATGCAAAAATACTTACTATTGTGTTACAATTGACTACAGTATTCAATACACTAGCATGCTTACTATTGTGTTACAATTGACTGTAGTATTCAGTACACTACAATATTCATTACACTAACAGTACTCAGTACATTAACATGCTTTACAGGTTTGTAGTCCAGGAGCAATAAGCTACACCATATAGCCTAAGTGTACAATAGGCTAGAGCATCTAACACTTTATGATGTTTGCACAATGATGATCTTGTCTAACGTCACATTTCTCAGGACAATCCCTGTAGTTAAGAGATGAATGTACTAGAGGTGCCTAAACCGTGTTGATGAATTAGTACAACAATCTCCATTGTGGTAATCGAAACAAAATGTATCTTCCTTGTTAGACTAGGAACAGAGAAGTGCTTCCCCATCTATCTCTACTGCTGCATTGACAATTTCCTGATCATGTCTAGAGGAGATGAAATAGCACTGGAGTCATGGGCAGCCTCTGCCCAGCTTGATAAAGCTAGCCAGCCTTTATAACAGTCATGCTGGAAGGCCAGTGACTCGGTGCATCAAAAACTCTCAATGGAGGATGTTTATTTATACCGACTGCACACTTGCAAACCTGAGTAACTGACGATTTTCAAATAGTCTGGTTTCTATACATTTGCCAATTTCCAAAGCCTTTTTTAACAAAATTATGGGAGCCCATTGTTTTGGACTGAGTTCCTACACTAGGCCCCAACAGACCAGACCAAACCAAAATGGAGTCACTCATGCTAAATACCACGTAATCAAACTGAAACTGTAAGGAAACAGATAAATCCTGAAATAGACAGGTCTTTTTCTCAGAAAACCAGAAGTTCCAGTCTACCTGAATCAGAGTAATAAGGAATCCATCTCGGCTTTAAAGCCTACAAAAATGTAAACTGAAGTAATCTGATGTTAAATAATGTGTGTGTGTATGTGTGTGTTTGTATCGTTCTGTTTCCTTGTTCCCATCTTACAAATCCCATGTTCTGCTATTGCCCAATGGGAACTCTCATTCTATTTTGCAGAATGAAGGCCACCCTGATTGATGAATTATAAATAAATGTCAATTAAATTTGTCGTAATTTTGTCTTTTGACATTTTTTAATGTTAAAATTTAGTGGTCCAGTCTCTGTGCTAGGTACATACACTACCTGCTTATTCACCTTTACACAGCTCTGGTGGCAAGCATTGTTAACCCCTAAGGCAGATAAAGAAATTGAAGCCAGATGGGGTTTAAAAAAATCTGCATGGTAGAAAGAAAGATAGAACTTTTTCATTCACTTCACATTATCTGAATATCTATTATACTCCGGGCCTAAGTTGGGCCTGTGCTTGAAGACAATTACTTTGCTTCCTGAATCTGAGCTCTTTCTGCCAGGTCAGTCTGGCTTCCAGAAAGGGGGCTGGGGAGAGAGATAGGAGGGAAAGCAGGGCTGGAGAGTGTGAAAGACAAACACTCCAGATTTGCCTGTGAACAGCACCATCCCATCTCCTTTTATTCTTGCACCCTACCCCCCTCTTCCCACCCTCCCCTACTCCCTCCACCATGCCCAAATCCTCACCTCCATGACCCAGGCAGAAGTTCTTTCTCGAACATCTCCCTTGAAAGGATAACAAAGTGTTTTCACTGGCGCTGTTGTCATGTGATCAAAGCATAGCTCAGGAAATGGGGTCCCTCAAAAGCTGTTTATCTAAAATCTCTGATTTCACCAGTTGGAGCATTTTAAGAGAACATTCTGCGCTTTCTCTCCCAAGGGCAAATATTTCAGTTACCTGTGTATGAGGAGCCAGGCTGAGGCCACACATACTTTTCGCAGTAAAAGAAAACACAGCTCCCCTGTGAGAGCATTCCTTTTGTGCTCATGTACAGCCCTGGCCCCCAGCCCCACTTGGAGGCCATGAGGAAATCCTGATATGTCTCTCACAGGAAGTCTGAGTGATTCTAGGCAGGCAAGATTGAAAGACAAAAAGCTCTAAATCCCACTTTAGGTGGGAATGTTTTTTATTACTGATAAAAAACAGAGTCCCTTTTCTGGGTTATTCAGATGAGCCCAGAGTAAATATTTATGCTTTCAACTGATGGGTCTGTTTTGAGGAGTTCTGGGACTCCCAGACAACCAAGCTAATGGATCCGTTTTTGCTTCCCCTGTGTGAGAGGAGGACTGGGCAAAATTACTTGGCAAGGGGAGCCCTTTTCCTGTGGCCTGCTGGTTGGTATGTGTGAGACATAACACCCCTCTTTGTGCCAGAATAGGGTAGTTGTGGGGGAGGGCCTGGCCAGGACCTCCCAGCTCCACCACTTGAAATGATTTACTAGCTACATCCTCAGTGTTCCCAGAGTACACAGCCACCCGCCTCTGGGAGAAGGAGAAAGATGGATACCTGGGGCTGCAGCCACACCTCCCCTCACGTTTCAATGTAGTACTTCATTCTTTGGCACTTTCAGAGAATCAGAATTCACACCACCGGCACCCCCAACACATACGTGTCCACACTCGGGAAAATTTACATACGTGAATCAGTGTGAAGGATACATATGGACACTGTGCTGTGCTGAGAGATGTTTGAAGGTGGAGATTACTCCTCTTTTGGATTTGTATTCTCACATTGCCTAGCAATGCCTGGCGCAGAGCAGATGATTAATACATTCTTTTTGAATGAATACATGAATAATTATAATTATAACCATTTAGTTAACACTTAATAGGTGCCAGGTATTGAAGGAAACGCTTCATAAACATTCTCTTGTTTAACCCTCAAAACAGACCATTAAATTAGGTGCTATTTCTCTCCCCATTCTACTGATATGAAGAGTGAGGGTTAGGCAAGGACACCCCCAGCCAGAGGTAGCAAAAGACATCTCACTCCAGAGTTGACACTCTTAACTCTTTTCTCTACAAACTCATCTACTCAAAGTGTAAGGTAAAAATATTTCTACCTATGTGATGTACAAATAGCAGCAGTGTTATTGCCCAGGTACAAACCCCCAGCCGCAGGCCCCAATTATACAGTGTCTCAGACATTTCTTTCTTGACCTTTCTCCCCATCCCCAGTTGTTAGAAACTCAATGGAGGCATCAGCTTCAGAGTAAAGATTGCATGTTTCCAAGTGATAGGAAAAGCACCCTGGGTTTAGCTCCCTTCAGTGAGTACAGATATTTTCCTGAAGGGTGAACGGGCAGGTTCCTGGCTGTATTAGTTTGCCGTGACTGCCAGAATAAATGATCACTACTTTCCCCAAGTGTTTTTATGTGTCCCTTGGAACTGGGTAAAGCCCAGTCCAAGGGCTTTACCATGTCCATCATATATATCCTACCTATTTCTGGCAGAGTTTATTATAGGCATTTTATCTTTTTAACTTTTAAGTTCAGGGGTACATGTGTAAGTTTGTTATGCAGGTAAACCCACGTCATGGGAGTTTGTTGTACAGATTATTTCATCATCCAGGTATTAAGCCTAGTATCCATTAGTTATTGTTTCGGATTCTCCCTCCTCCCACCCTCCACCCTCCAGCAGGCCCCCGTGTGTGTTGTTTCCTCTATTTGTCTATGTGTTCTCCAACTTCCATAGTTCGCCTTGATAATTTTTCAACTTTACAATGGTGCAGAAGTGATACACATTCAGTAGAAACCAAGCTACCCATATGACTGTCCTGACTTTCACTTTCAGTACAGTATTCAATAAATTACAGGGGATATTTAAAAAATGATCATCGACTTAGCATTTTAAAGTAACACTCATTTATTATCTCACGGGTTGGCAGGCCAAAAGTTTCAGGCAGGCTTAGCTGGGAGTACTCATAGTTTCACGAGGCTGAAATCAAAGTGTGGACCAGCTGGACTCTTGTTCAGAGGCCTCAGGAAAGAATCTGTTCTCAAGCTCATTTGGGTGGTTGGAAGAATTTAGCTCTTTGCAGTTGCAGGATGGAGGGCCCTGTTTCCTTACTGGCTGCTATTGTTTGAATGTTTGTGTCCTCTCCAAAATTCATGTTGAAACTTCATCGTTAATGCAACAGTATTAAGAGGTGTGGCCTTTGGGGAGTAATTAGGTTATGAGCACGTTGCCCTTATAAATGCATGAATGCTCTTGCAAAAGGGATGGAGGGAACTAGTAAGGACCATTTTGTTTTCTCGTTCCTCCCACCAGGTGAGGACACAGTGCTTGTCCCCTCTGGAGAAGGACATAGTATAAGGCACCATCTTAGAAGTAGACACTGGGCCCTCACCAGACAGCAAACCTGCCAGTGCCCTGATCTTGAACTTCCCAGTCTCCAGAACCATGAGACATAAATGTATGTTGTTTATAAATTACCCAGTGTCAGGCATTTTGTTATGGCAGTACAAACAGACTGAGACACTGGCTGTCAGCCAGAGACATTTTTTCCTCTTAGAAGCTGCCCACATTCCTTCCCCTGTGGTCCCTTATATCTTCAAACAGGAAAAGCACACCAATCCTTCTCATGCTCTGAATCCTTCTGTCTTCATCTCTGTAAACACCTGGAGAAATTATCTTCTTTTAAAGACTCCTGTAATCATATTAGAGCCATTCAGATACTTTCATCTTAAGGTCAACAGTGCCGTATAGCATAACACAACTACAGGAGTAATTCAAAAGTTCCAAAGATTAGGGCATGGGATCTTGGGCTATTCCTGGAAATTCTCCCTGTTACACTTCCCTTGATTATAATTGAAGGCAAGAAAAGGAGAAAGCTTTATAGGAAGAAAAAGGGGATCAACCCAGGCACACCTTGGTAGTGACCCACCATGTTAAAAAATCTGCCAAAGTGGAATGGAAGAATTGCATTAATTACTTCAAAAATAAGCAAAGTACATCAGGAGAGAGCAATAGCCTACCTATTTTTCAAGGTGAACTTGCAATGTTATATAGAAGAAAGAAAAGAAGAGGGAAACCTCATTACACAGTCCTTGGTTCCATAGGAGTAGTTTGCCTGTATTGACTCCTTATTGTATACCAGGCACAGTTCTAAGTGCTTTACATGTATTAAATCATTTGCTATTCAGATAAACGTATTATATTCATATATTACCACTTTCATTTTACATAAGAGGATTGAGGAACTTGCCAAACATTGCACAGCTAGTGAGTGTTATAGACAGGTTTTGAAAGCAGATAGTCTGGTACCTGAGACTGTGTACTTACACTAGATACATTTGGAATCTTAGCCTTTTGGGGATCCAGTCATGAAAGAACTAGGTCAAAAATTGGGATATAAAATAGGGGCCTGTGACTCCGTGACACTGACTAGGGCCAGTGGGGGTCAGTGTGGTCTGGTGGAGAGACTCTGAGGTTTAGAGGTAAGAAAGTCTGGTGTCCAGATGCAACAATTAAAGTTAAGAAGGTTGTGACCTTGGGCAATTCATTGCAGTCCTCTGAGCCTCATATTCTCATTTATAAGATGTGGATAATAACACCTAGCTCTGTCTTTAAGGGATTGTCATGTGATTCAGTGATGTGCAAGTATTTTAATGGATTATATAAACCTAAGACATTGTTGCCATCTAATATTCATGTTTTGTTTCTTCTCGATCTCAGTGGTCATGTGATTCCAAGAAGGGTAGCTTTGTTAGTTAAGAGTGATTTTTGTAATCTTAGGCCAAGATTCTTGCTACCTGCAAGTTTTGTGTTAATACGTAAAGTACTACCATTCATTCTTTCCTTTTCATAGTCTGTCTTTGTTTTCCTTCATGTAAAGCCAGTAAGTGTTAATATCTTTGAGGAATTCTATCAGAGATTATCAGAGGGTATTATCCTATAGAGTGAGTGGAAGATGAGAAACTGAAAGTAGGAGATGGGAGAGAGTTGGGACAAGGACTAAAGGAGACAGGAGGAGAAAAAAGGCTGAGTGACCTCTTAGACTTTTACTTTTCTCTGTAGATGGTTAGAAGGGCAAGTGAACTGGAGAACTGAAGAAGTCAAGGGAAAAGGTGATGTTAGAAGTAGCTTCTTTGTATAAATGAAAGGGAATTGGGTAGACACATGTTAAAGGATTGTCAAGAAACACTTAGAGTCTGGCTGAGATGGGAAATCATAAATTTGTTATGAAGTCAATTAGCATGATTATGCAATTTTCATCCAATAAGTCACAGCTGGAGAACAGAAGAAAAAATTCTGTGTCTGCATGAAACTCAGAGAGAAACTATATACTTATTGTGCATCAACAATTCATCCACTCATTAATTTTAAAAAATTTATTATCTGCTATGTTCCAGACATTGTTCTAGGCACTGACAATAGAACAATAACAAGCCAGGTCAATTTTCTGTCCTTGTGGAACTTGCAATTTTATGGCAAGAAATAGAATGTTAAATAGGCAAATAAGTACATCATTTGTGTAAATGCAGAATGTGATTTATCTGTTATCAACTGTATAGGTAGATATTGATATATATATATGTATAAATATCTATATACATGCATAAGCCTATATATCTATATTGATATGTATGTATATGTATATCTGTATCTATAATCTAACTATCCATATGAAATCACATAGGCTTATAACTCTAGCTGGTGAAACACTGACTCTGAAATTGTTAAGGTATTAAGTATGCATTCCTGTATTAGTCCATTCTCATACTGCTATGAAGAAATATCAGAGACTGGGTAATTTATCAAGAAAAAGGCTTTAATTGACTTACAGTTCCCTATGGCTGGGGAGGCCTCAGGAAACTTAGTCATGGTCAAAGGCACCGCTACACAGGATGGCAGGAGAGAGAACAGTGTCAGCAGGGGAAATGCAGATGCTTATAAAACCACCAGATCTTGTGAGAACTTGCTGACTCTCATGAGAACAGCATGGGGGAACCACCCTCATGATTCAATTATCTCCCACCAGATCCCTCCCATGACACATAGGGATTGTGGGGATTACAATTCAAGATGAGATTTGAATGGGGACACAGAGCCAAACTGTAACATTCTGGTCCTAGCTCCTCCCAATTCTCATGTCCTCACATTTCAAAACACAATCATGTCTTCCCAATAGTCTCCCAAAGTCTTAACTGCTTTCAACATTGACCCAAAAGTCCAAGTCCGAAGTCTCATCTGAAACAAGACAAGTCCCTTCAGTCTATGAGCCTGTAAAATCAAAAGCAAATGAGTTCCTTCCTAGATGCAATGGGGGTACAGGTATTGGGTAAATACACCCATTTCAAATGGGAAAAGTTAGCCTAAACAAAGGGGCTACAGGCCCCATGTAAGTCGGAAATCCAGTAGGTTAGTCATTAAACTTTACAGTTACAAAATGATCACCTTTGACTCCATGTCTCACATCCAGGTCATGCTGATGCAAGAGATGGGTTCCCATGGCCTTGGCAGCTCTGTCCCTGTGGCTTTGCAGGGTACAGCCCTCTCCTGGCTGCTTTCATAGGTTGGTGTTGAGTGCCTGCAGCTTTTCCAAGTGCATTGATCAAGTGATCGGTGCATCTACCATTGTGGGGTATGGATGATGGTGGCTCTCTTCTCACAGCTCCACTAGGCAGTGACCCTGTGTGGGGACTCTGTGGGGTCTCTGACTCCACATTTCCCTTCAGCACTGCCCTAGCAGAGGTTCTTCATGAGGGCTCTGCCCTTGCAGCAAACTTCTCCCTGGACATGCAGACATTTCCATACATCCTCTGAAATCTAAGCGGGGGTTCCCAAATCTCAATTCTTGACTTCTGTGTACCCACAGGCTCAACCCCAGGTGAAAGCCTTCACATCTTGCACCCTCTGAAGCAATGGCCTGAGCTGTACATTTGCCTCTTTTAGCCAAGAGTGGAGCTGAAGCAGCTGAGATGCAGGGGGCCATGCCCTGAGGCTGCACAGAGCTAGACTCTACCTCATGAGCCCTGGGCCAAGCCCAAGAAACCATTTTTTTCCTCCTAGACTTCTGGGTTTGTGATGGGAGGGGCTGCTGTGAAGGTCTCTGGCACACCCTGGGGGCATTTTCCCCATTGTCTTGATGATTAACATTTGGCTGCTCAATTACTTATGCAAATTTCTGCAGCCAGCTTGAATTTTTCCTCAGAAAATAGATTTTTCTTTTTTTTCCGCATGGAGGCTGCAAACTTTCCAAAACATTACATTCTGCTTTGTCTTGAATGCTTTGCTGCTTAGAAATTTCTTCCACCAGCTACCCTAAATCATCTCTCTCAAGTTCAAAGTTTCACAAATTTCTAGGGCCAGGGCAAAATGCCACCAGTCTCTTTGCTAAAGCATAGCCAAGAGTCACCTTTGCTCCAGTTCCAAAAGAGTTCCTCATCTCCATCTGAGATCACCTCACCCTGGACTTTATTGTCCGTATCACTATCAGCATATTGGTCAAAACCATTCAACAAGTCTCTAGGAATTTCCAAACTTTCCCACATCTTCCCATTTTCTTCTGAGCCCTCCAAACTGTTCCAACCTCTGCTCGTTACCCAGTTCCAAAGTCACATCCACATTTTCAGGTATCTTTATAGTAGCATCCCACTACCTGGTACCAATTTACTGTATTAGTTTGTTCTTACACAGCTAGAAAAATACCAGAGACTGGGTAATTTATGAAGAAAAGAGATTTAATTGACTCACAGTTGCTCATGGTTGGGGAGGCCTCAGGAAACTCAGAATCATGGTGAAAGGCACCTCTTCACAGGGCAGCAGGAGAGAGAATGAATGCCAGCAGGGGAAATACCAGATGCCTATAAAACCATCAGATCTTCTGAGAACTCATTCACTATCATGAGAACAGCATGAGGGAAACCGCCCCCATGATTCAATTACCTCCCACTGGGTCTCACCCATGGAATGTGGGGATTAGGGGAATGCAATTCAAGATGAGATTTGAGTGGGGACATGGAGCCAAACCCTATCAATTACCTAGGCTGTTTTCCTCCTTTATTTTTCACAGTAGGTTGTTATTGAGACTCATACATTCTCAGTTCCTCCATGCACTAGTCTAGTCTGTTATGGGTAGGCCAGTCATTCCACAGAGGAATTGTATTGAAAATCTTGATTCTGGCAATAGCTCAAGCTGTAGTCTCCTGTCAAGCTTTATTGAGAGTAAACAGGTAAATTTGATTCTCATCTATCTGACTCTTGATACATCTCTCAAGATAAAATCACTTTGCATTATCACATTAGCCTGGGAAACACTGTTCCCTTCCATTTTATAGAAGAGATGTTAAATATCTTTTTCAAGGTCTTATGGATATAAAGTTCAGAACCAAGATTTGAACCCAGATGCTATGCCCAAGGCCGGTGCTCATTCTACTGTTTCACCAAGTTGTACTACGGAATTCCTTGGAGGAGTGGGGAGTAGGAGGTACAAGGGAAAGGGATCAGTTGGTATTGATAAGAGTGACTCCAGGGCCGGGCACGGTGGCTCAAGCCTGTAATCCCAGCATTTTGGGAGGCCGAGATGGGCAGATCACGAGGTCAGGAGATCGAGACCATCCTGGCTAACATGGTGAAACCCCGTCTCTACTAAAAATACAAAAAAAAAAACTAGCCGGGCAAGGTGGCAGGCGCCTGTAGTCCCAGCTACTCGGGAGGCTGAGGCAGGAGAATGCCGTAAACCTGGGTGGCGGAGCTTGCAGTGAGCTGAGATCCGGCCACTGCACTCCAGCCTGGGGGACAGAGCTAGACTCCGTCTCAAAAAAAAAAAAAAAAAAGAGTGACTCCAAAAGAACTAGCTAAAAGGAGCAAAAAACAAAAAAAAGTGAAGCCAGAAAGGAGAGGTGGGCTCTACCTTAGAAAATAGAGGTCAACGGTTTGAACGTTTTCCTGAAGATTTCTAGGATATTAAGAGAGGGAGGGTGATGTAGATGGAAAGAACAATCTGGTAAGGCTCTGAACTGGATTCTACTGGGAAAGCATGGTTTAGCATTTCATTGTGAGCTTCTACTTTAAGATGGTGTTGGTCTTTCCTTGATGACAGGTATTCTTTTATTCCTGGTTAAGTTTCTGGATCCCATCACAGTGGGGCACATATAGTAAGTCCTCTGTAGTTTTTAATTTAATTCATTAATTCAGATGTGTGAAGTACATTTGTCACATGGTAAGTGCTCCAGCAAATGGCAAGAGCTCCCCAAATATTGTTTGCTATTACTATTGTTGTTGCTTAATTTCTCCAAGTACGCTTAAGACTGAACAAATAAAAAAGTCCTACTGTTGCAGAAAGGGAGGAGATTATTTACCTTTAAAACAAACAATTCGCTAGACTCTAAGGTATATGCAATTGAGAAAAGAGAATCCTTTTGTTGATAATAAAACTCTTGACAAGGCATTTGATGAATACACTGAGGATCATTTAATGAGCTGAAACTACAGCCTCCTCAAGTTTACTTCCTCTGATTTAAGGGAAGAGCAGTGTTGTTTTTTTTTCCCCTCAAAGACCTTCATGTTAACATTCCAACTTACTCAGCATCAACTGAGTCAGCATTTCATTGTGAGTGACAGTCTAGTTCAGTGAAGAGGCAAAATGGTTTATTTATAAGTCTCTTTCTCAACTGAGATCCTGGGAAAACTACTGTTCTCAAAAGTAAATAAAGGTCAAGATGGCTTAATGCATACTCAATGGTAAGTCTAGTGATGTTTCTTTCATGATGGGCAGGTCTGCAAACTCTGAACTATTCCTGGATCTATCGGCATAAAATTCTAGGGGCAAATGTGCCATATTGAACCCTGCTTCTCAGCACTTTTATCCACTGCCTGCACAGTCATGATACTCATTAGGAGGACTGTGATGATAGCTTCTCAGCTAGTCTCTCTGCCTTCCAGCTTTCTGCCTGTCCCTACTCCATCCTATTCCCTCAGGACAGATCTACGATTCTTAATCACAATTCTGAAAACCTCAGCCTCTCTCTCATAAGGCTTAATGCATCAAGCTAAGAGCTATCATTTATTGATTGGTGACCATGTACCAGACAATTTTTACCATGATTTTTGTCTGTTTTGTGTAAACACATACCTCAGTGCCTAGAATTTTAAAAATTCTATATGTCTGCCTCAAGGATATTGGTTAGATGAAGATATGATATCATTTTATCTTTAATATTGCCTCATGTCATATTATTTACCTGTTTTGGTAACCTGAGGTTGATGATAGTTAATTAAATTATCCAAAAATGTAGGAGAGAACCCAGGTTTAAATTTCAGGCCTGTGTGATTTCAGAGCTCATTCGTTAAACTAATATTCAATTCTGGCTCAAAATGGCATTTAAGCAACTGACCTAAAGACCCTGAAAAGGTAAGTCCAGCCCCTACTCTCCTCAAGTCCTCCAGTAGGACCCACAACCTGCTATTTTCAACACGTCTCACATCATGGTCTCCACTTAGTTCAAATGCTGGCTGGGCGCAGTGGGGCACGCCTGTAATTCCAGCAATTTGGGAGGCCAAGATGGGAGGATCATCTGAGGTCAGGAGTTCGAGATTGCCTGGACAACATGGTGAAAACCCATCTCTGCTAAAAATAGAAAAATTAGCCGGGTGCAGTGGTGTGTGCCTGTAGTCCCAGCTACTTAGGAGACTGAGGCAGGAGAATCGTTTGAACTCCGGAAGCTGAGATCACACCACTGCACTCCAGTCTGCGTGACAGAGAGGAAACTCTGTCTCAAAAAAAGAAAAAAAAAAAGAAAAAGATAATGTCCTTTAAGTCCCATCACACTCACCATCTCCAAAAAGCCAGTCCAGATGGTCTCTACCATAGATTCTCCTTTGAATTCCTGCCACAAACTCACTCACACTCATACTTTGATGCAAACAATTTGCATGTTAAATTGTTTGTAAAGGAGTAAGAGTCTTGCTGAATTTTTATGTTCCCCACAGGATTTGAAAAAGCACCGGACACCAGGAAGGGTGTTAGTAAATGCTTTTTTAAACTAAATCATGTTAAATTTGAAATTAACCCCTGTCGACTTCCAGTTTCTCCTGTCAGCGGTAGAGAAGGGGATATTTACTAGAAAATAAGTTCCCCCAGTTTGAGAAAATGTTGCAAGCCAGAAAAGAGTTTGGACCAATCCCCAAAAGCAAATTTTCTCATCGCCTGGATAGGGACTGAGAAAAAGAGTCACTTCTTTTTTTTTTTTTCTTGTGCTCTGGGCATCACTCCCAGCCTCCCCTAATTTTTGAAATCAAGCTTCTGGGAACACTGAGTACACATGTGCCACTTCAGTCCCTGACACACAGAGGCATACACCCATTCCATAGAACTTTATCACATCCAGACTTACAAGCAAATATCCGAAAGTGGGAGGCAATGGGGAGAAACAAAAAGTAGAACTACCTCATAGTAGTAGAGGTTTTGCGCTGCTGAAAAACAAGGCAGGAGAGTCATCCTTACAGAGAGATGTTGGGGATATTTCTGGTGCATTGCTTTGGAAATCATCAAATAGAATCCTAAATGCCAAGGCCTGAAAACCTATCTATCTCCACTGTTCTTTTCTTTCTTTCTAAAGCTGGCAGAACTGCAAGCTGAGATAACAGCAAGGTATTTTTAGCTGTGTATATTGATTTTTTTTGTCCTTGGAAGCTACTATATTCTATTATAACCCAAAAACAACACGTGAAAAAAGCCAGCTGCGGCAAAAATCTCATTTAAAGCAGCAGCATAATAATAATGATATTAAAATAATATGTTTGGAAGTATCTAAAGTTACAAATAATGCCTTTTGACTGACTGTTCTGCAGCCAAACCATTAGGTGAATAAAAATTTTAGGATGCGGTACGCTTGCTGGCAAACATTAAACAATACAAGACAGGGATAGTCAATATCAATAACTGTCCCTGAAAAAAACAAGCAATCAGAAAAAGCTGGACGTGGGTATCTTCATGAAAAAATTTCTCACCATCCAGACTTTCTATCTCTCTCCATAACATCATTATCCAAAATCGAAGTGATTTTTCTTAAATCTTTGCTGCTCTCTGCCTGTGCAATACCAGGGACTAGATGGATTTTATGACGTTACTTGTTCTACTGAAGGTATTACCTGTAAAAAATCTTCCTCTTCTTCCTGTACATTACAACCACCAGCTAAGCTCCTTTTGTGTCCCTCTTGGAATACCATTACATCCTATACCTGGCTTTCCTTTTACTGCCGTTTTGTGTGAGAGGAAATATTTTCTTCTCCTTCTTGAGTTTCTGTCTGGGGCCTCTAGAAAATAGATTCTTTGATTTGTTTTTTTTGGAAGTGGCCCTTCTCTCCACTCCTGCTTTCATTTCTTCCCATAGGAGGAGTAACTATTTAGAGCATTCCTGAAATTGGTAAGGTATTAAGTCTGCAATACCTAGGCTTCTTTCCTCCTTTATTTTTCACAGTAGGTTGTTATTGAGACTCATACATTCTCAGTTCCTCCATGCACTAGTCTAGCCTGTTACGGGGAGGCCAGTCATTCCACAGAGGAATTGTATTGAAAATCTTGATTCCGGCAATAGCTCAAGCTAAGTCTCCTACCCAGCTTCATTGATAGTAAACAGGTAAATTTGATCCCCATCTATCTGACTCTTGGATAAATCTCTTAAGATAAAATCACTTTGCATTATCACATTAGCCTGGGAAACACTGCTCCCTTTCATTTTATAGATGAGGCTTAGAGATGTTTAAGATCTTTCTCAAGGTCTTATGGATATAAAGTTTAGAACCAAGATTTGAACCCAGAAGCTATGCCCAAGGCCAGTGCTCATTCTGCTGTTTCACCAAGTTGTACTACTGAGCTCCCCGGAAGAGTGGGGAAGAAAGAGGTACAAGGGAAAGGAATCAGTTGATATTGATGAGATGATTCCAAAAAGACTAGCTAAAAGGAACAACCACCAAAAAAATAAAGTCGGAAGGGAAAGGGAGGTTCTGCCTTGGAAAATAGAGGAAGGGGTGAAGGGTTTGAACGTTTTCCTGAAGATTTCTAGGATATTAAGAGAGGGAGGGTGATGTAGATTGAGAGTACACTCTGGTAAGTCTCTGAACTGGATTTTACTGGGAAAGCATGGTTTAGCATTTCATTGTGAGCTTCTACTTTAAAATGGTATTGGTCTTTCCTTGATGACAGGTATTCTTTTATTCCTGGTTAAGTTTCTGGATCCCATCACAGTGGGCCACATCTAATAAGTTCTCCATACTTTGTTATTTGAATTCATTAATTCAGATTTGTAATGTGCACCCGATAAGTGCTCCAGCAAATGGTAAGAGCTCTCTAAACATTGTTTGCTATTGCTATTATTTAAAACCTGGTAGATACAGCCAGAATGCTAATCCCAAAACCTTCATTTTCATGGTTTAATTTTGATCAGAAAACCTGCATCCATCTGCCAATTACACTGGATACTAGAATTTTATGTTTGGATGCAATGTTGAGAGTTATATTGGACACTAACTAATCTAATAAAATAGTCTAAAATCAATGAAGATAATAATGTAATTCCCAAGTCAGTACATCCAATGATTAGGATGTCATAGTTTTTGTTTTTTAAATATTTTGACACAAATTGTACATAGTTATGATGTACAACATGCAGTTTTGAGATATGTATATATTGTGGAATGGCTAAATCAAGCTAATTAATATATGTATTACCCCACATACTTATTATTTTTTGGTGTGTGCTGAGAACAGTTATACTCTCTTAAAAATGTTCAATTATGCAATGCATTATTAGCTATAATCATCTTATCGGACAACAGAGCTCTTGAACTTATTTCTGCTATCTAATTGAAATTTTGTGTCCTTTAATCAACATCTCCCCAATCTTCCTACCACAACCCCCAACACCTGGTAACACCATTCTACTCTCTATTCCTTTAAATTCAACTGTTTTAGATTCTACAGATAAGTGAGATTATGTGGTATTTATCTTTCTGTACCTGTTTGATTTTGTTCAACAAAATTTCCTCTAGGTTTATTCATGTTGTTGCAAATAAGAGGATTTTCTTCTCTGTTAAGGCTAAATAGTATTCATTGTGTATGTGTGTGTGTATATAGACAGAGAATATATACACATATATTTGTATATGGTATATATATGTGTGTGTGTATTTTCTTTGTCCATTCATTCATTGATGAAAGTAACCCCTTATCTCACACCATATACAAAAATAAACTCAAAATGAATTTAAGACTTAAAAGTGCAACCTGAAACTATAAATCTACAAAAAGAAAATGTAGGTCGGGCGCAGTGGCTCACATCTGTAATCCCAGCACTTTGGGAGGCCAAGGTGGGCGGATCATGAGGTCAGGAGATCGATCATCCTGGCTAACACTGTGAAACCCTGTCTCTACTAAAAATACAAAAAATTAGCCAGGGATGGTGGTGGGTGCCTGTAGTCCAAGCTACGCCGGAGGCTGAGGCAGGAGAATGGCGTGAACCCGGGAGGTGGAGCTTGCAATGAGCCGAGATCACACCACTGCACTCCAGCCTGGGCGACAGAGCTAGACTCTGTCTCAATAAAAAAAAAAAAAGAAAACCGAAGAAAATGTAGGGGAAATCTCCATGAGCTCCATGATATTGGTCTGGGAAATGGGTTTTTACATATGACCCCCAAAGCCCAGGCAACAAAAACAAAAATAGATAAATGGGATTACATTAAACTAAAAAGCTTCTGCAATGGAAAAGAAACAACAGAGTGAAGAGACATCTGATAAAGGGTTAATATCCAAAATATATCAGAAACTGAATAGCAAGAAAACATACAGCCTGATTTAAAAATGGGCAAAAGGCCTAAGTAGGTATTTATAGCATACAAATGGCTAACAAGTTTATGAAAACATGCTCAATGCCACTAATTATTAGGGAAATGCAAATTAAAACTACAAATAGATGTCCCCTCTCACTTGTTAGAATGACTATAATAAAAAATACAAGAAACTAAGAAATGTTACTGAAGATTTGGAGAAAAAACAACCCTTGTACATTGTTGGTGGGAATGCAAATAAATAAGACCATTATGGAAAACACTATGGAAGTTCCTCAAGAAATTAAAAAAGGAACTACCATATAATCTAGCAATACCACTACTGGTATATATTCAAAGTAAATGAAATCAGTATGTCAGAGATGTCTGCACTCCCGTATTCCTTGCAGCATGATTCACAATAGTCAAAATATTGTTAGAGAAGGTTTCTCCATGCTGAATTGAAACCTATCTCTGCATATCAATTTTTGGTATTGATTAAGGTATTTGGTGAAACACATGTGAGGCTCTTGCTTCCAAAGTTAAGTAAAATGGGTGAGTTCATATGGTTGGTAGTTGGTGTGAGGCTTCAATCCATTTCTGGCTGGCTGCAATGTTTATATTCATAACCCTTGTGTTGCCTTAATCTTTGTGTTGCCTTAATCCCTGAGCATGAGTTTTACTATATAGAAACTTCATGAAGGAAGGAATCACTTACTAATGAGCTTTGTCTCCCCATGGTATCTAGTAAAAAACCAACACATATAATTTAGAAAATATTGGTTAAGTGAAAGGGGTTAACTCTGTTCCCTTTTTCACAAAGGGTTGAACCAACCACATTCCAAACCTGTCCACATATGTTTGAGTATTGATTCTGTCATTTGCCCTTTTTTCCAGTATTATCTGGGGTTAAAATCCAAAACATATATGAAACTGAATAGTAAGAAATCATATAACCTGATTTTAAAATGCGGAAAAGACCTACATAGAAATTTCTTAAAAAAAAAAAAAAAAGACATACAAATGGGCAACAAGTTCCATGTTTATCTGGAAGAAAGGGCAAATCTGAAAATTGGATCAAGAGCTGTTTACATCTTGTAAAGTGAATAAGCACTATCACATAGTGGCTTGGTGCATGGATCCTGAAGTCTGATTACCTGGGTTTAAAATCTGGCTCCTCCAATTCTTGCTGTGTTAGCTTGGGCAGTAACTAAATGTATCTGTTAATAGGAAGAAAATAGGACTTTCACAGGGTTAGTGTAACAGCTACGACCTGCTTTCTACATACACTTTCTAACAGGTTCATAAGGCTGTAGAAGGAGAGACTTTGTCACATATATTGATAATATCAAGGCAATATGAGTTACACCCTTATTCTGTTTAAATATTTTAATGTATTTATCAATCTGGGAAATAAAGGCTGAGGTTTTATGCAGTTAACTTATGCAGAATTTTGGGGAGCCCCTTCTTGTTCAGTGTATTCCGTGCCAGAATCCTTCCTGAGTTTGATAAAAGATCTCTTACGTTGTTTGGTTCCATAATCTAGTTTCTTTTCCTTATTAGAAATTGGAGTAACACTTCTCCACTTTCACTTTCCTAATACCCTTCATTCTACATGAGTTTACAAGATGATTTGCAGTTCCTCTGTACTTATATCAGCAAGATCTTCTGGTACATTTAGAAGTCATTTGTCTGCACCTGGAAGCTTGAACGAACATAAAGAAGATAAGGCTTACTCTGTATCACCTCACATTGTAGCCTTCAATTCGCCATTAATTGCATCTGTTTCATGGCTTTCAGTTTGCAAATCATTCACTTTGATTTAAACAACAGGTGCATAAAAACAAAGCAGCCATGGTTTTCTCTGCCATCTGTTAACACACCACCATCTGCAAGCATTGGTCTACTCTTCCTTCCTTTTGTGCATTCTTCCCTGTTACTTCAAACTACTGATCAGGAAGTTACCTTAAGGACTCGCCTATTCCACTTGTCTCTTATTCCATTCCTACCTATCCCTGTACCATTCTAAGAAAGCAATGTTTTAATGCTATTAATGATATACAGGTTAATTCCTTTTCTGAAGATCTCTGGAGAAGAAGCTGTCCCATACTTGCTGCTAATACATTTCAAAGTTTAGCAGTTCAAATTCTTAGGAAATAATTATTTTTTATTTTTATAGATTTACGGGTGTGCAAGTGCGGTTTTGTTACATGGGTATACTGCATAGTGGCTAGTGTAACCATCACCCAAAAGGGTACACTGTTAGAGAAGGTTTCTCCATTCTGAACTGAAAACTACCTCTATATATCACTCTTTGGTATTGGTTAAGGCATCTGGTGAAACACAGATGATGCTCCTGCTTCCAAAGTTAAGTAAAGTGGATGAGATTTAGGGAGTGCAAGCTAAGGAATTTGGAAATGACTAATGGGAGATTGATTTCTGATCTATGAGGATCATCTGATCCACGTGCCTATCCCATGGAACACGGGTCATACTGGGAATTGAGGCCCTTTGTTTAGGTTCAATCAAGGTTTTCAGATGGAGGATGTTAGAGGGGGTGTGCTAAGTGAAAATGCTATATAAGCTGCATGCTTTTGATAAGCGGTTGTGGTTCTCCTCTCCACCCTGCCTGCACTGGACCATCCCTGTATGTAAGTCTTCAATAAACCCTATGTCTCCTTTGCTGGCTTCAGGACTCCTCCAGCCTCTTGAACCTGGTACCATTCCTGCTGCAGTCAATATGAGTCCAGCACAACAACCAAAGACAACCAATTAAGATCAGTAACTTAGAATCATAAATGACTAATTCATAGATCTGGAACATCATTAATCCTTTATTCAGATGTTATTGACTGCCTTTTGTGTGCCAAGCTCTCCTCTAGGTACTAAGATCACAGAAACTCTATCCTCGAAAAAACTTATTGTCCTTTAGAGGACATTGAATATGCTCTTTGTCTTCAAGTGATGAGACCTGATGGAGGATTATAGCTCTGAGCCTGAACTTGGTTTCCCTAATTACCAGGCTCTGCTCTCATAGATGCGTCTACCAAGGTACATCCTGATTGCACAAAAAAATGATGCAAGAGGCTGAGCACAGTGGCTCACACCTGTAATCTCAGCACTTTGGGAGGTTGAGGCCGGTAGACCACTTGAGGTCAGGAGTTCAAGACCAGCCTGGCCAACATAGTGAAACCCCGACTCTACTAAAAATACAAAAAGTAGCTGGGTGTGGTGGCGTGTGCCTATAGTCCCAGCTACTCTTGGGAGGCTGAGGCAGGAGAATCACTTGAACCCGAGTGCATCACTGCACTCCAGCCTGGGCGATGGAGCAAGACTCCAACTCAAAAAAAAAAAAAAAAAAAAAGATGCAAGAAATGCCTCTGCCAGTCTTATTTTCTCTGCAATAGGATACTTTTTTCCCTTCAGTATGTTGAGTCTGGTGATTAACACAATACAGTATATTGCATGTATGTGTTTAAGGGGTTTCTGGGAATCAGTTATAATTTTGTCTCCCATTCCCAGATTAGAATGTAATCCTGTCTGCATTAGAGTCAAGCAGACCTGAGTTTAAAGGCTACCTCTGCTACATATCAACTTGGTGGTCTTGAACAATGAGTGCATCTCTCTAATCTTCAGCTTGTTCATCTGCAAAATGGGGATAATAACCACTCCCTCAAAATATTACCATGAAGATAGAGCTCATGTGCCTACCCTCAAAATCTTATTGTGTCAGAAAATAGCCATTATTGTTATTGTTAGAGCTTTCCTGGTTATTTTTTCTATTCTTGCCACCCTGACGTAGATCTTCAGAACTCAAATCTACAGACTCTAAGATTTTCAGAAGCCATACAATTCAACCTTCTTTCTTTATAGATGAGGAAATTGAGGAGTAGATAGGTTAGGCCCCTTGTTCTAAGTCATAGAGCTAGTTCAATTATTGAGCTGGAGTTAGAAAACAGGTGTCCTGCTTCTTAATCTGGTGATCATTTCCACCTCACAAAAGCTCCTAAAGGGAGGTTTTATGGCCTAAAATTTTAAGCCCCATGTGAAGCAGTGTCTCATCGACCAACATTGAACAAGGACTACAGTGACTTTCATTAGTTCAATGGCCATTACCAGCTAAATACCTTGAATACCTAGTTTCATTAATCCAGACAGAACCGTGTCGAATACTAAAATACCAGGCGTAAAACATCTTTCACCTACTTCTCATAACCATCCATGAGTAAAAGTAAGAATGCACATATTCCCACAGCAGAGACAGGAAATTACACTCCACTGTGGTTATGAGATTACATCTTTTGTATTAATAAAATTGCTCATGACACTGTGATTCCCTGCTACAGTCTTACCGACTTCTGCTTCCACTCTTTCCTCTACCTGCCACACTCTAGAGAATGCATGCAATAAAAACTCTTAATTATTTTCCATATATTTTTATCCTTTTAGCAACTCCTATAATAAAAAGATAGTGCTGTGGGGAAGTAGTTGCCATGGAAACTGACCAATGATAAACAGTCTCTTACTGTTGCATGATGTGAAGCAGGAAGACAGGAGCAGTCCACAGCTCTCAGGAATGTGAAGGTAGTTGTGGATCACGTTGCTCTCCCAGCCCTATCTGCCTGGATGTTTGGACCTTACAGGAGCATTGTATATTTGTCCATTTTAAGTGACCCTAGAGGTATGACGGGAGAGTGTCATGACATATCTTCAGGTGCATCTGACACAAAGGAAAGCAGCCTACTGGACCCACAGACCCTAGAGAGTTACAAAGAAATACATTTTTTCAATGACCTTACAAAGGTTTGCCCTGGGCTGGAAGCAAAGCAACCTGGGTTGTTAGCTCAAGCGTACTGCTGTTTGCCTGGCAGAGCACATTCATGTTGGCAGATTAAATTCACAAGCTCTGTTTCTTGATGATTCTTAAATAGATACGCTTTGGGTCAGCCTTTCTTAGTTCAAATCCTAGTTCTTGCCTCCCACTTGATATATAATCTTAGGCAGGTTATTTAACATCTCTAATCTTCAGTTTTCTCATCTACAAAATGCAAAATGATGATGATGATAATCCTCTTTTTTTATACTTAAAAGATATGTACCATTCAGTACAGTTTGTGGCACATTTGTGCCACATGCACTGGTAAAATGTTAGTCACTATTATTGCTTATAGATGGAGTGATTTTGACAAGTGATATGGAATATTCTTTTGTGTCCTATAAAAACTATTATATTTAGATAAGTCTTACTTTGTAGTAGCATAACTTTTATGTATGCTTAAAATTCCCAGCCACCCTGTGAGATAGGTATCAATACCATGTATGTGTGTGTGTGTGTGTGTGTGTGTGTGTGTGTGTGTGTATAAATATATGGTGTTGTGTCAGATACCTTATATACATATATATGTAAACCAAATCTCAGAAGAATTATAAATGTGCCTTCAAATAAGCTTGTTCTGTAAAGTGCATAGTAAAATTGTAATGTGTTTCATCATTATTATTTGCTTATGAATATCCACTGTCCAGGTGCTCAGGAACTAAGCAAAAAAAGAAGTATCTAGTCAACTTGCAAAAAGTCTAACAGGGTACATGCCATCCTATGTGTGGTCTGTGTTACAATGTAGAAAACAATGTAGAAGACAGTTTGTTTCATTTTCCAAGAAATTCCCTCTCTGCTTCAAATTTCCTCCATCAGCATTAAATAGAGAAATGGCCAGGTATGTGTCTCTTGGCACAGGTCTATGGTGCCCAATGCCCTTTCTAAATGACCCCCTTACCTTTTTCATCTTTTTTTTTTTTTACCTTTTTTTACCTTCATGCTTTTTTCATCTACTTTCCAATACATATTTATGCTCTAATATTTTTTCATCTCCTGTCAAATATGCTTCCATCTTCACATAATTGCCATGGCATATCTTGTGGTATAAACTGTTCTTTCTTCCTGCCATTCCTATTCCCATTACCTTGTTGGATAAACGTTCACAATTCTTTACACCTCAATATAAACATTCCCCCTATATGTGATCTCCTTATAATAGATTATAATCTACTCATGATAGATTAAAGATCTTTGTCTTTAGCAGTGTATTACACACACACACAGACACAGACACACATACATAATATCATCTTTGGATACCATGTTTTTTAAATAAAATCTGTGTGGGTTTACATGACCTTCAACACTACTAGCTCCCCAGAGGGCTGGAGCAATATCTGTATGAGTGTATTCCTAGAGTGAAGCATGGGGTTTGGAACAAGTATATGTGTTCAACGTTTGTCTGTTGAATTGAGTAGATTCCAGCCAGAAGAAGATTCTTTTAGGGGCTAAACTTTCCTACAAAAATTCCCTAAACCTTGAGAAAAGTTATATGTCAGAATTCAGGCTCCACTCTAAGGAGCTGAGAACCAAATGATCTCAGTTTGTTTTGGCCTCTTCACTTACTAACTCTGTGATTTTGAGCCAATTACTTTGCAACTCAAGCATTGATTAACTCTTTTCTAGCTCTTTCCTTCCTTCCTTCATTCTTTTTCCTCAAGAACATCTTATGTGTGAGGCTTTATACTAGGTGGCTGGGATGCACAAATAAATAGACGTGATTCCCACTCTTAAGGTTTAGATGGACTTAGGATTGGAGTAGTGCAGGGTTAATAGGGGCAACAGGGAAGAAGAAACCAGTTTTATCCAGAATGAGCATGGTGAAGCGAGCTAACTCTTACAGAAAACGTTAACAGTGATGGTCTCTGTAAGAGCCATGTGGATTCAATTCCTAGTACTGTTAAATACTTTTAATGCTGCTGTTGGAGGAGGGTACAGTGCGTTTGTGTGAGTAAGGGAGAACTCTGGTGGATAAATCGCTAATTCTAGGTACAATAAAATAGATTGGCCAGGCGTAGTGGCTCATGCCTATAATCCCAGTATTTTGGGAGTCCGAGACGGGTAGATCACGAGGTCAGGAGTTTGAGACCAGCCTGGCCAATATGGTGAAACCTCGTCTCTACTAAAAATACAAAAATTAACCGGGTGAGGTGGTGGGTGCCTGTAATCCCAGCTACTTGCGAGGCTGAGGCAGGAGAATCCCTTGAACCTGGACGGTGGAGGTTGCAGTGAGCCGAGACCTCGCCACTGCACTCTAGTCTGGGTGACAGAGCAAGACTCCATCTCGAAAAATAAATAAATAAATAAATAATTTTAAAAAGGTTATAATTTATTACAACTACGAGAATTCCTTTAGCAATCATTAATTTGCCAATCTGTTTTAAAAGTTTTCTTTTTTAAATTAATATGAATTTAAATATCCACATTTGGCTTTTGACTACTACAGTTTGAGTCCAAAATTACTTACACGAGTAAATGATTGCTTAAGCAAAGCCTGAAGCACAAGTGAAAGGTAACCAAGTGAGAAGGTAGTAAGAAAAAAGACTCCAGCATTAGTAACAGAACTTGGTCTATTAAGAAATCCCATTATCTTAGTGAAAGCAATCAGCGTCATTTTTGGCTGAGTCAGAACTCAGAATATGAAATTTTTTACCCAGCTCTGAGGGCCAGGCCATACTCATACTCTTAGTAGTGTCTCTGGATAACCAGTAGCTTCTACGGAGAGGTTAGCGTAAGAACTAGGATGGGGCTTTGGGTATGAGAATAGCTGAAGGCAGCAGAGGTAAGGGAGTAGAAGCAGCCTAGGGGGTGTTGAGTCCCTGGAGTTGGGAGAGGAAAGGCAGGTTCACCATTCAAAGACATGCCAGTCTTCACTTCTGTCTCTCTTAGTCAGGATTCCACTGCATAGCAATACTTCAGGAGGAAGGTCTTATGTTTTAACTACACCGACATTTCCATCCTTCTAGGTTACAACGTATACTTGAAACAGAAAGTATTCACACTTGCACATCCATCTGACAAGTCAGTCCATGCTGAGTCCAGCTGCTAGCATTGGAAGTACCAGGGTCCAGTCTTAGGCTGGTCTTGTGTCAATTGGCCATAATTAGGAAGTTTGGGTTTGCATGGGACTCTTGGATGGTGGAGGTCAACCAGCATTTGAAGATGGTATAATAGAAAGCAACATAAATTTTAACACTTATTAGCCATGTTGCCTCCAGAAGTTGCTCCCATTATCTGGGTCTTATTTTTCTTATCTCCTAAAATGATTGTGAGGATGAAGTGATGTAAAACATGTAAATACTGAAGACCCTGCAAGAATGTACAGAGGCAAGATAAGTTACAGAGTTGAGATGTGAACGAGCCAGACGTGAAAGCTCCAACCCATTTCTAGAACAATGGATCCCAATCAGGACCCGGTCAGGGATAAGTTTGGACACATTTACCCAACCAGTAGAATTTTCTGACTCCATTACTATGAAGCCATCTAGACTGGGAGATGCTCAATAAGATCGCAAAATAAACTCTTTAACACATTACAGTATTCTTAGGGAGAAAAATAATAAAATGAGATATTCTAGGTCAAACGTGTTCCTATTATCAAAATACTAGCTCCATGAACTTGGAGATTTGTTCTGTCCACTGTTATATCTCCAGTGATGGAAACAATGCCTGGCACACAGGAGACACTAAAAAAATTTTAAATGAATGAATGAATTAAAGAACAAATTAATTGACTATAGAGTTGATGTTGAAGACATTGCTCAGTAAACTATGTAGCATCTTCTCTCTGGGATTTTAAGAAGGAAATTTCCCCTAGGGCTAAGGACCAGGAATGACTTTGCTTTTCCAGAGCAGCAACTATTTTTCTTTATCTTACTGATAAAGAGAATCACACTCTTGTTTGCACTGGCTACATGACTCAGAATAAAACTTTTAGCCCTTCTCTAACAAAATATCATTTTACTTTAGTTTGACTGTTTTTTTTTAATTTCCCTTTGAACTTTATTATTTTTTAACTATAAAGTTAATTCTTTAGGGTAGCAGTCCCCAACCTTTTGGGCACCAGGGACGAGCTTTGTAGAAGGCAATTTTTGTATGGACCTGGTGTGGGTATGGTTTCAGGATGATTCAAGCATATTACACTTATTGTCCACTTTATTTCTATTATTATTACATTTTAATATATAACAAAATAATTATACAACTCATCATAATGTAGAATCAGTGCAAGCCCTGGGCTTGTTTTCCTGCAACCAGATGGTCCTATCTGGGGGTGATGGGAGACAGTGACAGATCATCAGACACTAGATTCTCAAAGGAGCACACAACCTAGATCCCTCACATGCACAGTTCACAATAGGGTTCATGATCCTATGAGGATCTAATGCTGTTGCTGATCTGCCAGGGGACAGAGCTCAGGTGATAATGTGAGCAATGGGGAGCAGCTGTAAATAAAGATGAAGCTTCTCTTGTTTACCTGCTGCTTACCTCCTGCTGTGCGGCTTGGTTCCTAACAGGCCACCCACAGTACTGGTCTATGGCCTGGGAATTGGGGACTCGCCGGCCTTAGTGTCTTCATATTGTTTCCTCCAGAACTAGAATTCTCAAAGCTAAGTTCTTGAATTAAGAACAATTAAGACACCCATTGATGTACACATTTTATTCCTAGGCATGCACTCAAGATCTACACAGAACAAGTCAATTATATGTTCAAGCTAGAAGGTCCTGTTGATTAAAATTGCTAGATAAAACAAAGAACACAGTTACATTTGAATTGCAGATAAACAAAAAATAACTTCTTTAGTATAAGTATATTCCCAAATATACTAAGTGCCTCATACTTTCATCTGATAAATCTGGAAACTGTACTCTTGATAGGTACCCAAACCTAGCTCAGGGAAGAAGTTTGAGACTAAGAGCCCCAATTAACAGGTAGCTAAGGACTTTGGAAGTGCCTGAGACTGATAATTCCACGAGATAGAATGTTTCCCTAGGCACTGTATAGAACTGTCAACCCCTAAAGAAAACAAAAGTGTGGGTCCTGGTCCTTGAAGACCAGCAGTGTGTTATTTCAGAAGCATAAATCTATTGCCTTGAGTTAAGGGGACTCATTTTCCTCGGTTTGGTTTGAAGCAAATATTTTCTGAGAATTATTTGAGATGCTTTCCTCAAAATGCAATCAATGTTCACTACAATATAAAAGGCCTCCTCTTCGTGTCCAATTCCACTTCTGACGGATCTTCCACCTCGTTCACATCTCTGTTAGACTTGACTGTATCTCAGGTCTGTCCCAGTTACTAAGAACTGGCATGAGTTCATGCATCAATAATGCAATTTATGCAGGATGTTTTGCTAGGTTCTTTGCAGATAAAAGAAGGTACAAATCATGGATTCCACCCTCTAGGGGTAGTAAGTCCATATGAGTTATATAGAGCATCATAAAAAATAGCACAAAATGTTAAATATGGTACATAAGTAAAGAATCCATTGAACTGTGTTGTAGATCTAGTGTGTGCTATGCAGATTTCTATGGATATATTGATGAATTATATTATTCAGAAACTGAATCCATCCACAAATTGACTGTTACAATAGGATCCGAAAGAGCCACAGTGTAATTTCATAAAGATATTTGTTGAAGACCTACTGAAATCTAGGCACTGCGTTAAATGCTGGGGACACTGTTTTTTAAAAATATTATTTTAAATGGTTTCTACCATCTTGGAGCTATCAGGCTAGTTAACAAGACTCATATTCAATAAATAAAGATACAAACACATACAAATGCTCCCCCAGTTATGATAAGTTTATATCTTTATAAACCCATTATACATTGAAAATATTGTAAGTTGAAAATGCATGTAAAACACTTAACATACTGAACATTACAGTTTAGCCTAGCCTACCCTAAATGTACTCAGAATACTTACGTTAGCCTACAATTGGGCAAAATCATCGAATACAAAGTCTATTTTATAATAAAGTGTCGAATATCTCATGTCATTTATCGACTATTGTGCTAAAAGTGAAAAACAGATCAGTTCTGTGGGTATCATTGTAAAGCCGATAAATGGTAAGTTGAACCACTGTAAGTGGGGGACCATCTACAATTGCAAATTATGCTAAATCCTATAGAGGAAAGAGATTGAGATGTATGAAAAAGAGTAGCAGAGAAGCCCTGCTTCACAATGAATAGTTAGGAAAAAGTTCTGCAAGAAAGTGACACTTCAGCTCTTTCTGTTAGGAATACTTTCCCTTCTTTTTTATCTCACTAATTCTTGAAAGGCCCAAGGTAAAAGTAACCTTTCCTTAAAACTTTTCATATCTGATGGCCTAAAGCATCATTTACTGGTTTCCCTTTATAGCCTATTTTTTTCACACCCTGACTATATTTAGCAAGAATTTCTATTATATAGTATTGAACATATTGTACTTAATTTATTGAAAAAAGTCAATTGTCCTCCAAACTTCCAAGTACTAAGATTGAAACAGTCTTTCCAGTTGCATCTAAAAACACCAGCCACCACATCCCCAACTCCCAGGATAGCATGCTGCTACTTGAACTTCAGGCTTGATGCCTTTGTCTTGTCTTCTAATTGATAAATTATCTCCCGTTTTCTAAAAGCCAACATTCTTCAAATTAATTTATGTTCCAAAAGGAGTGAGAAATCAACCAGAGAGCAGAATTGATGAGATAATAAAATACTTTCCTTTTCTCTCTTCTTTGTTCCCTCATGAAGTGATCTTCTGGATGACAAGACTTAATTGGAAGATATAATTTAGGATCTAGGAACTTCCTGTTTATAAGGAACTCTAGCAGTGAAGTGTTGATCAGATTCAGATTGGAGCCCCAAGGGCAAAAGGAGGAAAACTGAGAGGGAAATAAATGACCATTGTGTTTTTAATATGGACAGGCAGGGTGACTAGGGGAGAAAGGTAGGCAAATATATGGACAGAACCCGATGAAGTATGGCTCAAATTGGCTGTGTACACCCCGTCTTATTTCTCAGGAACCTAAGAAAATAAGACACACCTGAAAGTGGTGCAGAACCAGTGGAAGACAGGGAATCTTTCAAAAGTCTCATAATATGTTCTAGGGAGTTGTAGGATGCAAATTGTAGTCAGAAAAACGCAGCTTGTAGAGAACAGTAGAAAAATCAAATGAGTGAAGTGATCCAGGTAGGACTGAAGTGACTGGGATCAGGCATGACTCGTCTCATGGAGGCAGCTGCAGTTCAGATCCAGATGTGGCCAAATAGGACCTCTGGCCCACTCTTTCCAGACCATTTATTTGTTTGATATTGTTTTTTCACTATTATTTCTTTTATTCTATCTGGAACACTTTTATTTTTTTTCAATATGAATTACTTTTCATTTAATTAATATCAGTTAACTCAAATTATTAAAAATTGTGTTAATTTTTAATTCTTGAGAGAAACTCTTTGGCAGTATCTACTAAAGATAAACATACCCACCCCTCCAAATCAGAATTTTCAATATTTCCAATGTGCTCACAAAAAATTTGCACAAGTATTCAGCAAAATATGCACACCAAAATATTAACAAAAGCAATCTTTGTATTACTCAGAAATTGTAAGCATCGAAGTTTAAGTATCCCTAAACAGTATAATAAATAAATACGTTTTTGAATAAATAAATGATAAATAAGTTATAAAATAGATACATTTAATCCTTGAACAACACAGGGCTTAGGAACGCCAAACTTCCATGCATTTGAAAATCCACACGTAACTTTTGACTCCCGCAAAACTTAACTACTAATAGCCTATGTTGACCAGAAGCCTTACCAATAACATAAACAGTTGATTAACACAGATTTTGTATGTTGTATGTATTATATACTGTATTTTTATAATAAGCTAGAGAAACAAAAATGTCATTAAGAAAGTCATAAGGAACAGAAAATATAATTATTATTCACGAAGTGAAAGTGGATCTTTATAAAGGTCTTCATCCTTGTCATCTTCATGTTGAGCAAGCTGACAAGGAGGAGAAGAAGGAGGGGTCGTTCTTGCTGTCTCAGGAGTGGCAGAGGATGAAGAGATTGAGAAGATGCAAGGACAGGCCAGAGAGGCAGGCACACTTGGTGTAACTTTATGAAAATATATTGTACTTTTTGTCTGAATTTTTGGTACCAATCCTTTTTCTATTATTTGCTTTTGTTTCAATGCCTGTATCATAGAAGGATCTGTGTCATGAAAGGAGTCAAAAGCAGTCTTGAATCATCAGAACCCTTCCGCCCCATTGTCTAACGTCCATTTGTTTTCTGGAGCTGCTTCTTCTATGCCTTCTTCCTCACTATCTAGCACTAGTTCAGAAGCGCTTATCTCCGTTAAGTCATTTTCTGTTAATTCCCCTTGTGTGATGTCTATAATTGAATCTCTCCAAGATTTATATCTTTAAACCCTTTACCACCTATCTTTTTTGTCATATTCACAACCTCTTTGATAATTGTCTTGTTTGGCTTTGTTATGAATCCTGTGACATCATGCACATCTGGACACAGTTTTTCTCCAACAGGAATTTATTGTTTCTGGCTTGACAGCTTTTTCTATAACAATAATGGTATCTTCAGTGGTGCAGTCCTTCCAGATTTTTGTGATGTCTTCCTCTGTCAGAGTTCTCCTCCGTAGTGTTGACAATCCTTTCCATAGAGTACCATGTTTAATGAGCTTTAAATGTCCTTATGACCTCCTGGTCTAGAGACTAAATGAGAGATATTATGTTTTTGGTCAAGTAGGCCACTTTAACACCTTCAGTGTTGAACTCATGGGGTTTTTGGTGGCCAGGGGCATTCTCCAGTATCAAAAGTACTTTAAAATGCATTCCCTTACTGGCAAGATACTTCCTGACTTTAGGAACAAACATAGATGGAACCAATTCAGAAGTGGATTTTTATGGTACAGGCCTTCTTGTACAATGAAAATACTGGCAGCTGGTGTTTATCTTCTCCCTTCAAGGCTTAGGGATTAGCAACTTTATAGGTAAGAGCAATCCTGATGGTTAACCTGAATGTGTTTTCATAAAACATTAAAGTTAACCTGTCTTTTTCTGCCTTAAGTTCTGGCACTCATTTTTCTTCCCTACTAATAAATGTTCTTTGTGGCTTTTTTGTTTTCTTCCAGAATAGGGAACTTTCATCTGTATTAAAAACCTGTTCAGGCGAATATCCTTTAACCTTAATGATTTTCTTAATGGCATCTGAAAGCTCATCTGATGCCTCCTGATGGGCAGAAACAGCTTCCTCTATTATTTTGACTTTTTAAAGTCAAATCTCTTTCTAAAAGTATCAAACCATCCTTTGCTGGCATTAAATTCTTCAGCTTTAGCTCCTCACCTTCCTTTTGCTTTAAATTGCCATATAATGATGTCACTTTTCCTGCATTCATATTAGAGTCTATAAGTATGCCTTTCTTATAGCAATCCTGCACCCACATAAAAGCAGCATTTTCAACACAAGATAAAAAAGTGTTTCACCAAAAAGTACAAGTTTTTTATGCTTGCTGGTGTGGTTGCAGCAATGGCTTCATTAATTTATTTTTACTTTTTTTTTTTTTTTTTTTTAACAGTGGCTCTTATGCTGAATTCTTTTATCTTCAAATGGTGAGTAGCCACAGCTGCAGACCTTAATCTACAGTACATATTAAGCAATGCAACTTTTTCTTGCAATATCAGAACTTTTCTTTGCTTCTTGGAAGTAAAACTAGTAGCACTTTATATGTGTTCCATAGTGTTATTCAAGATTTATAGTATTGCATTAAACATAGTGAACAATACAGAAGAACTTTGAGAGATCACATTTTACTGTGATACACAATTTATTTGAGAGATTAACTGCTCATTCAGAGATGACAAGTGTCACAAAGCATTTATACTTGGAACCCTTGAACTCACAACTATAGCAAGAGAAGGTGGCTACAAAATTATTACAGAAGTACAGTACCTACTACAATAAATTTTATGCAGTTATGATTTAATACTGCACACTTAAACTTATTTACATTTCTCTCTATTGCAAACGGTACCATGTATGGTCTGTAAGTGTTTGTGTAAGCTTTGATAAATTTTAACTTTTATAATAGATTCATGTATATTTTATGGTAGCAAAAATGATAAGATAGATCTGTATTTAAATATATTTCATGGGCCAGGTGCAGTGGCTCATGCGTGTAATTCCAGAACTCTGGGAGGGCAAGGCGGGAGGATCACTTGAGGCCAGGAGTTCAAGATCAGTCTGGTCAACATGGTGAAAACCCGTCTCTACTAAAAATATGAAAAAACCAATTAGCTGGGTGTGGTGGCATGCACCTGTAATCCCAGGTACTTGGGAGGCTGAGATGCACCTGTAATCCCAGGTACTTGGGAGGCTGAGACAGGAGAATCACTTGAACCAAGGAGTGGAGGTTGCAGTGAGCTGAGATCATGCTATTGCACTCCAGCCTAGGCAACAGAGTAAGACTGTCAAGATAGATAGATAAATAAATAAATAAATAAATAAATAAATAAATAAAATCATTTCTGTTTTCATAGCATTACTTTAATTTTTTAAAAAAATATTTCTAGGCTATGCGGTTTGTCTGAAAATTTCTTAAAATTCTTGCAAATCCCCCAATTTTTTCCAATGTGTTTATTGAAAGAATCTGTGAATAAGCGACCCACATGCTTCAAATTGATGTTGTTTAAGGGCCAACTGTACATAAGCAGTGAAGTAAATAAATTATGGAATGAAATATTTTACAATATACAACTTACTGCTATGTGCAACAAAATGAATGAATTTTATTATATTTGATTAAACATCAAAAGGCATAAAATGTGCATACGAAAATGATTTAATTCAGAGGAAAAACTTACAATATAAAAACAGTCAAAACTAACGAAGACATAAAGATAGTGAGAAGATGATAATGATAGGTCAGTACATAAATGGGCATTTTTGGGTACTGGTAAAAATTTTAGTAATATACAGATGTCTTCATTTTGTAAGTATTTGTTGAGCTGTACACTTACAACATAGAGTTTTTGTGTGTGTGGATATTACACTTCAAATAAAAATTATTTAAAAAATAGACATGTAGAAGGACATGAAGTGCTTTTGATCCTGTGATATACATGAAGAAATGGATACAATAAAAATAATACCTTTTGACTAATCTGTCAAATAGTGCTAGATGAGATCAGGAGATCTATTGTACAAATGGCGATTGTAGTTAATAACAATATATTATATATTTTAAAACTGCCAAGTAGATATTAAGTGTTCTTGCCACAAAAAATATAAGTATGTGAAGTAATAGATATGCTGATTAACTTGATTAAGCCATTTTGCAAGGTACACATACATCAAAACATCTTGTTGTACCCCATAAATATATGCATTTTAATTTGTAAATTTAAATCCTTTTAAGTGCTAGATTTAAAGAAGCTTTGTTGAATTGAAGACATAAATTATAAGACAGAAGTAGAAAACTGTCTTTTTTTTTTGCATACATCATGATTATGTACATTAAAAGTCATTACAGTGTATTAAAAATAAATAAATAAGCATGAGAGCAGTGACTTCAACAATGCTTCAAGACAAAAGGTCAATATATAAAAATCACCTGTATTTCTATACTCTAGCAATTAACAATTGAAAATTAAACATTTTAAAATTAATATTTACTTTAGCATCAAAAGCATAAAATCCTTTTGAAAACTTTTAACACAAGTTGTACAAGACTGCAACACTAAAATTTTAAAATCATTGTTGAGACAAGTTAAAGTAGTAAATAAAATGAAAGTTATACCAGTTTCATGAGATGGAAGGTCAATATTATTAAGATGTTAATGCTTCTCAAATAGATTTACATATTCAGCCATCCCAATTAAATATTCAGCAGGACATTGTGGTAAAAACTGATAAGCATTTTATTACATTGATATGGATATTCAAAGGCCCTGGAATAGCTAAAACAATCTTGAAAAGAAAAAAAAATTGGCAGATTTGTATTATTTAATTTAAAGACATTTTAAAGCTACAGTAGTTAAGACTATAGTTAAGATTAAGACAGTGTGATCCTGGTGTCAGGCTAAACAAATAGATCAATGGAAAATAACAGAAAGTCATAAAGTAGACAGACATTGATGCAATTAATTAATTTATGGCAAAACTGTAAGTACAATTTAATGGGAAAATGAATGTCCTCTTAAAATAGTGGTCTAGAATAATTCTATTCACGACCCAAAATAATTATTTCAAGACTGATTATTTTCCTAAGAGGAAAGCCAAAACAATATTTTATTTATTTCATGTAATTTTTCTTGCTCTGTCACCCAGGCTGGAGAGCAGTGGCATGATCATGGCTCACTACAGCCTTGACATTTGGCACTCAAGTGATCTTCCTGTCTCAGCTTCCCAAGTAGCTGGGACTAAAAGCATGCAACACCATGCCCTGGTAACTTTTAATTATTTATTTATTTATTAATTTATTTTTTGAGATGGAGTCTTGCTCATTGCCCAGGCTGGAGTGCAGTGGCTCGATGTCAGCTCACTGCAAGCTCCGCCTCCCGGGTTCACGCCATTCTCCTGTCTCAGCCTCCCGAGTAGCTGGGACTACAGGCACCCGCCACCACGCCCGGCTAATTTTTTTTTTTGTATTTTTAGCAGAGACGGCGTTTCACTGTGTTAGGCAGGATGGTCTCGATCTTCTGACCTCGTGATCCGCCCGCCTCAGCCTCCCAAAGTGCTGGGATTACAAGCGTGAGCCACCGCGCCTGGCCAACTTTTAATTTTTTAAAAAAATTTACCCAACATAGGTTTCTCCGTATGTTTCCCAGGCTGGTCTCGAACCCCCAGGCTCAAGCAATTCTCCCACTTCAGCCTCCCAAAATGCTGAGATTATATACATGAGCCACCATACCCAGCCTACAGTCTTTATTTTGTATACATAATGCTGCAAAGAAACAGAATGTCATAGCAAACTTGGCATAGGCAATGATCCCTGAGACAAACACAAAATGAACTAACCATAAATGTGGAAAAAATGGATTTCATCAAAATTAAAGACTTCTGTTGATCTAAGGACTCCTTTAAGAGAAGTGGCAAGTTACAGAATTGGAGGAAATATGCATAGTACATATTTATCACAAAGAACTTATATCCAAAATATTTAAAGAACTCCTTTACATCAAGAATAAAAATACAAATAATCCAAGAAAAAAATGGGCAAAATACTTGAAGAGGCACTTCACAGAAGAAGATATGCAAGAAACCAAGAGCCACAAGAGAAGGTGCTCAACATCATTAGTCTCTAGGAAATGGAAATTAAGACCACATTGAGATACCACTTCACACCTGCTAAAATGACTAAAATTAAAAATTTTGGCAAGTTTGTGGAGCAAATAAAATTCTTACATTGCTGATGGAAATGTAAAGTGATTTTTAAAAAATGCTTCAGAAACTTGCTTCTTATAAAATTAAACATATTCCTGCCACCTGACTAATAAATTCCACTTCTAGATATGTTTCCAGAAAAATATGAAATTATATGTCTAAACAATTCTTACAAGAATATGCATAGCAGATTTACTTTTCAGCCAAAAATTTCTAGCAATAGGAGAATGTATAAACATATTGTAGTATATTCATACAATGGCATAGTAATCATCTTTCACAGACATGATGTTAAACACATTTTGTTAAATAGACATAAGAGTATATATATTATATAATAACATTTATATAAAATTCTAGAACAGGCACAATTCTGCTGAAATCTATCATGTTAGTAGTTTTGTTAGGCTAAGATTGGGGATTGACTGCAAATGGGAATGAGGAAACTTTCTGGGATAACAGAAGTGCTCTATATCTTCACTGGTAGGGTATTACATGGATGTATACATTTCTGAATAAGTTATCTAACTATACACTTAAGTTTTGTGTGTTGTCTTTTTTTTTTTTTTTCTGAAATGGAGTCTTGCTCCGTTGCCCAGGCTGACGTGCAGTGGCACAATTTTGGCTCACTGCAACCTCCACCTCCTAGGTTCAAGAGATTCTCCTGCCTCAGCCTCCCGAGTAGCTGGGATTATAGATGCGCGCCACCACACCTGGCTAATTTTTGTATTTTTAGTAGAGACAGGGTTTCACCATGTTGGCCAGGCTGGTCTTGAACTCCTGACTTCGTGATCCACCTACCTCGGCCTCCCAAATTGCTGAGATTACAGGCATGAGCCTCCGTGTCTGGCCTGTATTTTCTTAAAGTTAATTATACCACATATATGTATATCAACAAAAAAGTCCTTAAATTTGGCAGACTGCTGGATTTAAGTTCTGACACTAAAAACTATGTGTCTTTTGACAAGTGACTTCACTTCTCTAAGCCTCAGTTTTTCTACCTACATAAAAGAATATTTATGCTATCAAACAAAAATCTTCCTTTGAGAAATACACTAATCTATATCATCTAACATTATTCTGGGCACATAATAGTCACTCCATAAATATTAACCATTATTATTAGGGATTGATCACTAATTTTTTTCTCATCTTTGGACTTCGGCAAAATTCACTCTAAACTTAGGAAAGGAGAGTCAAACGAGGCGCAACATGACATGTAGAAAAAGCCCTTGTCTGGGAATCATGAAACTCACGTCCTAGCCTAGTGTAGCAATAACCATAGTGTTGTTTAGCAGGAGAAAACATGACCAATTAGAAAAAGAAGTACTTTGGAGGCACAGAGATTTGGGGTTGAATCCTGCCTGCATAGTTTATAAGCAAATTACTCACAACAGCTTATAAACTCTACTATGTGACCTTGAGTAAGTGAATTTAACATCTTGAAACCTTAATTTCAATTCATCTCTAAAGTACCAATAAATATGGCTATCTCCAGTTGTCTGGATTAAAAGTGATAGTGCATATAAAGGGCCTGGCACATAGCAAGTCCTCAATAACTACTACAGCAAGCCATCCTTTTCCATAGATTCCACATCTACAGATTCAACCAATAGTGGACCAAAAATAGCAATAAACATAATACAAAGAAAGATAATACAGCATAGCAAACATTTAAATAGCACTTACAATATATTAGGCATTATCAGTAATCTAGCAATTATTTGAAGTATAAAGAAGGATGTGTGTAGTTTATTTGCAAATACTATGCCATTTCATATCAGGGACTTGAACATCCTTGGATTTTGGTATCCATGAGGGTCCTGGAGCCAACCCCTCACACATACTAGGAGATGACTGTGCTTTACTTTCCATTCTTTTCCATTGGTGTACTCATTTGGATATTGTGGACTTCAATTACTTTAGTAAATTAGGCAAATTGATCTCTGAGGCAACTTTAAAATTTTAAATTCTTCTGATTTAAAATGTTTAAACTTGTCAGTACAATCTGTAGGTCTATCAATCTATATTTTTTTAATCTAAGATGAACCAAAAGCTCCTACAGAAATTAATCATACTCTTAAATCTCATAGAAAAAAATATTTCATGGTGGATAACAGGGGCTAGGGAGGTGTGGGACAATGGTTGTTATTGATGAGATGTTGGACAAAGGATTGCACAACTTGAGTGACTATAGTTAAAAAAATTAAAGCACATCAAAAAAGCAAAAGTATAGATTCACTCAGATTAAGAAGATCTCTGGCCTAAGCTCATCACTGCCTGGGTCACTGTGTTTCCTGTTACTAAGGCTACAAGAGTGTGTTTATACAGGGAGCACATCTTTAACTATCTAAAAAAATAAGATGTAGGGACAGACTGTACACTACTAAGAAAAAATATAAAACCACAAATTCATCTGGGGAGGCTGGATATGACATAACCTTTAATTTGAAGAGTAACATAGTCAAAGAACTCATGTAGAGATGACTTAATTTTCTATTTGGTTGAAAATGAAAATCTCCCCTTTCCTTCATCTGTGTTCCTTAGCACAATGCAGCAATGTGGATTTGTTAGAGATGTCAGCAAAATACATGCAGTGATTTTCCACTATGAATTCCTTTGTAGATTTAAAGAGTCCTAGAAATATATAGAGAAAAGAGTGCTTACTAGTTATCTATTAGAAGTTCCCAGATTTACATGTAGAAACTGGCAGCCAAAAGGGGGAGGATGGCTTGCTCATTTTAATGGATATCAGATCTGGAATAGAATCTAAGGTCTAAGCCTTCTTCAATGATACTCCTCTTTTATGTGTTTCATATTAAGGGTAACTTCGCTTAGAAAAGACAAACCACAAACACATTGGTAATCACAGTTCTTACCATGTGTTTTGCCCAGTAGATTGGGAGGTAGATGTTCCCAATGCAGTCAGTTGAGCTAGATCACTGTGAACGCCAGCTTCATAGATGTACCCTAGTAGCTTACATCTGGTTTTAGTTTATGATTTAAATCAGCTTTGTTGTTGTTTTTGGTTTTTTAAATTTTTTTAAAGTCAAAATGTTGAAAACCACATATAAAGAGAAAATCTTACAAACAGCCAGAGAAAAACAAAACATTTTATTTTTAATACAGAGGTCTCATCAGAAACCATAAACACCAAGAGATAGCAGAATAAAGGTATTTTCAGATAAAGGAGAATAAAAGGAGTTTGTAAGCAGCAAAGATGCACTACCAAGAACACAAAAGGAAGCTTTTTAGGCTGAAAAGAAATAATATGACATAAAAACATAGTTGTTCAAAAATGAATGAAGGGCATTGGAAGCAGTAAATATCTGCGTTAAAATTAAAGATGATTTCATTTTCCCATTAAATGATTTAATTTACTTATGACTATGTAAAGCAAACTTATAACATTTTGTTGTTGGTATTATAATATATGTATATATGTTAATGACAACTATAGCACATAGAACAAAAAGGAAGTTGCAGGATTTCTACATTTTATATCAAGTAGAACTATACTAACACTAGGTAGAATGTGAAATGTTAAGAATACATATGCTAATCTTTAGAGCAATCACTAAAAGTTATGTAACAAGGTAAAGTTAAAAATCCAATAAATACATTACAATTAAATCCTAAAAAAGTATTCAAGGCTGGGTGTGGTGGCTCACGCCTGTAATCTCAGCACTTTGGGAGGCCAAGGTGGGCAGATCACCAGGTCAGGAGGTCGAGATGGCTGCATTATTGACCAACAGCTTTGTTGCAACCTCATGAGAGATCCTGAAGCAGAATCACTCAACTAATCTGCTTCCTGCTCCCTGACCCACAGAACTGCAAGATGATAAATGTTGCTTTAAGTCACTAAATCTTAGAGTAATTTGATTCAGGACAATTTATAATTATTACAAAGTAAGCATGAGGAGGCTGGGGTAACTATATTAACAATACATAAACTAGGAAAAGAGTTATAATGTAGGAATTATAACAGAGATAAAGAAAATCATTTCAAAATGACAAAAGGGGCAACCTATGAGTCAGCATAATCACAACTATACCCGAAATAACAGTCTCAAAATACCTGAAGCAAATATTGATAGAATTCCTGGGATAAATAAACAATTCCATAAACAAAAAAGAAAATGTTAATACTTTACTCTCAGCAATGGATAACACAACTAGAAAAGAAAAATTAGTAAATGCATAAATGATCTGAATAGCACTATCAAGTACAACCTAATTAGGACCTGTAGAACACAATGCCTCACCTAGATGCACAATGTGTGTTCATCAAGAAAGAACACATACTTGATCACAAGTCTCAGTAAATGTAAAAAAAATGCAGTCATATTATTTGAGTACAATGTAATGCAATTTGAAGTCACTAACAATAAGATACTTAGGATACCCCAAATATCTGAAAATTAAACAAAACAATTCCAAATAATCTACCAAAGAAAAAAGCACAATGAAAATAATACAAATTATAAAGAAAATATACTAAAGTATGAAGGATGACAATAAAGAATAGTAAGAAGTTGACAAATATAAGTCCATATATTAGAAGGGTAAAGTCTAAAATATAGATGCTAAGTGTGGTGACTCACACCTTAACCCCAGCACTTTGGGAGACCTAGATGGTAGGATTGCTTGAGCCCAGGAGTTTAAGACAAGCCTGTGCAACTTAGTGAGGCCCCATCTGTAAAAATAAAAAACGAACTAAAATTTAAAAATAAAACAATGAGCAAAGGTCCCACCCTTAGAAATTAAGGGAAAATAGGCCAGGCGCGGTGGCTCACGCCTGTAATTCCAGGACTTTGGGATGCTGAGGTGGGCGGATCATGGGGTCAGGAAATAGAGACCATCCTGGCTGACACGGTGAAACTCCTTCTCTACTAAAAATACAAAAAATTAGCCGGGCGTGGTGGCGGGCGCCTATAGTCCCAGCTACTGGAGAGGCTGAGGCAGGAGAATGGCGTGAACCTGGGAGGCGGAGCTTGTAGGGGAAAATAAAAGCAAAATAAACTCCAAGTAAGTAAAAATAAATAAGTAAATATGAGCATAAATCAAATAAAAAACAAAATAATAGAGGAAAAAGTAAGATTTGAATCTTTAAAGAAATCACTAAAAATGATAAAAAGTTAGCTAACTGATAAAGATAAAAAATATTGGAATGAAAGAGGGGCTATAACTATAGATCCTCTAGATATTAACAGAATAAGATTATTATTTAATAACTGTACCAACAAATTTGACAATTAAGAGGAAATGGACTAATACCTTGGCAAATACAACTAATCAAAACTGACAAATAATGAAACAGAAAACCCGAGTAACCTTACGTCCGTAAAAGAATTACACACACATAGAGACGTACACACTCACACACACAACTGTGGACCCAGATGGTTTTAATGGTCAATTATACATTAAATATAATACATTAGAAAAAGCAGTATGAATCTTACACAAATTCTTTCAGAAAATAGAAAACAGGTAGGAATACTTTCTCATTTGTTTTCTGCATAAACTTATTACTAAAACCAATGAAAGCATTATTTTAAAGATATACATAATGTTCCTCATGCTCTTGAATGTAAAACTACTTAACAAATATTAACATTAAGGCTTAGGTGAATGATTAGCAAATCATGATATTATATTGCTTTACTTATGTAAGCAAAATATTAAGAATGGATGAGCATGAGTAAGTCAGCCTGCAATGGAAAAATCACATTCCTTTCCTGTTTTCTTTTTCAGAATGTTGTGCACTCGGAATCACATAGTATGTAGGTTTTCCAGACTAACTTCTTTGATTTGACAATATGTATAAGAGTTACTTCATTCCTTTTGAATCACTGAATAATATTCCATTGTATGGATGTACCACAGTTTGTTTACCTGCTCACCTTTTGAAGGACATTTTAGTTGCTTTCAATTTTTGATAACTATTAATAAAGCTGCTATAAGCATTCATGTACAGGTTTTTGTGTGCACTAGGTTTTTAAGTCATTTAGGTAAATATCTAGGAAAGCAATGACAGCATATGATAAGCTTATGTTTAGCTTTGTAAGAAACAGCTAATCTGTTTCCCAAAATTTGTTTCCCCACCAGCAATGAATGAGAGTTCCTGTTGCTCCATATTCTCACAGGTATTTGGTATTGTCAATATCTTTGATTTTCGCTGTTCTGATAGTGATGCAATGGCATCTCACTGCTGTTTTAATTTGCAATTCTCTAATTACATGTTATATTGAAGATCTTTACATATGTTTACTCACCTTCTGTATATCTTTGGTGTGGTATCTCTTGAAGTCTATTGTCAAATTTTTAATTGGGTTGTTTGTTTCACTATTGTTGAATTTTAGGAGTTCTTTGTATATTTCTGATACAATTCCTTTATTAGATATGTGATTTGCAAATATTTCATCTCAGTCTGTGGCTTTTTGTTCTCTTAAAAGTGTATGTCACAGAGAAGACGCTTTTAATTTTAATGAAGTCCAACTTAATAATTTTTTTTCATTCATGGGTCATGATTTTGGGTGTTGTATCTAAACAGTCATCACCAAACCCAAGATTGTCTTAAATTCCTTTCTATATTATCTTCTAGAAATTTTATAATTTATATTTTACATTTAGAAAGATCTATGATCCACTTGAATTAATTTTTATGAAATATAAAATGTCTGCATCTAAATTTATTTTTTTGGCATATGGATGCCCAGTTGTTTTAGTACCATCTGTTGAAAAGGATATTCTTTCACCATTGAACTGCCTTTCCTCTTTTGTCAAAGATCAGTTGACTGTTCCCATGTGGGTCTATTTCAGGGTTTCCATTCTGTTCCATAGATCAATTTGTCTTTTATTTTACCAATATCACAGTGGCTTAATCACTGTATTTTTATGGGAAATCTTGAAGTTAGGTCGTGTCAGTCCTCTGGCTTTGTTCTTCTTCACGATTGTGTGGGCTTCTGGATCATTTACCTCTCCATATAAACTCTGCAATCAGTTTACCGATCTCCACAAAATAACCTGCTGGGATTTTGCTTGGGATTGCATTGAATCTACACATCAATTTGGGAAAAACTGACATCTTAACAACATTGAATCTTTCCACAAACATAAATTTTTGTTTAGTTAGTTCTTTGTTATCTTTCGTCAGAATTTTGTAGTTTCCCTCATATATATCTTGTACATATTTTGTTAAATTTATACCTAAGTATTTCATTTTATTGGGTGCTAATGTAAATGGTAATGTATTTTTTTATTTCAAATTCCTTTTTTTCTTAGTTGGTTTATAGGAAAGCAACTGACTTTTGTATATTAACCCTGTATCCTATAATCTTGCTATAATAGCTTACTAGTTTCTAGAATTTCTTTTTTGTGTTGTTATAGTTGATTCTTTGGGATTTTTCTACATAAACAATTATGTCATCTGCAAATAAAGATAGTTTTATTTCTTTCTCAGTCAGTTATTTTTGTTATTTTAATGTTATTATTATTACATTGTTATTGCTATATTGTATGTATTGTTGTTTTATTGTTTATTTGTTTATTTTCTTCTTATTGCATTAGCTGGGACTTGCAGTACAGTATTGAATGGGAGTGCTAAGAGGGGACATCCTAGTCTTGTTCTTGATTTTAAGGGAATGTTTCTAGTTTATCACCATTAAATATGATATTAGCTGTAGGCTTTTTTGTAGATGTTCTTTGTCAAGTTGAAGTCCTCTTTTATTTCTAGTTTTCTGAGCATTTTTATCCTAAGTGGCTGTTTGAATGTCACTGAATAAATTTTTTTCTCCATCTATTATGATGACATAATTTTTCACAGTCTCTTGATGCCATTATTTTCACTATTTTATTTTCAAATGTTGAACTAACTTGCATAGTTGGAATAGATCCTATTTGGTCATACTGGGTAATTTTTAATGCATTGTTAGATTCCATTTACTAATATTTTGTCAATGAGTTTTTGCGTCTATATTCATGTTTTCATACACTTTTTACAAATATTTTCTAATGAGATTTTGTAATCTGAATTTCCACAAGAAGCTATGAAGCAGCTAAGACATATAATGGAATACTTATTGGAGGTCAGATGCTCAGAGCAGATAAGGGGCTTTGCCCCAAGTCAAATAGCTAGCTACTTAGTGGCAGAGGTCAGAAGAAAAGTGCCCCCCCCGACTGCAAGTCCGTATAATAATATGCCTGTGACATGGCCCTGCACATTCTCTGTTTGCCTTACAATAAAAGCGATGGTACAGAAAATGGGGCAGCAAGGAGTTTTTCATCCGTTAGTCCTCCTATTTCTCCCCAACCAATATATGCCATGTAAATGGTGAAGACTGTGAATTCCCTGGGTCTCAATTTCTGTATCTGTGTGATGAGAGGGATTACATTCTCCTTCTAAGCCACCTTCCATACCTAAAAGCCTATAATCCTCATTCACTTCACTTGATGAGAACCTCATATATTCTAGACACTGGCAAAAGCTGGTGGTACAAAAATAAATGGTATTTGCATTAAACTGTGTGATCAATTTGCAATTTTTCAAAATAAAAAGTTGGAAAAAATAAGTGGGACGAAATGTTGGCCCTCATGAAATTATAATCTGATAGGTAAGGCACACATCTAAACAGATAATTCCGATATTAAATGATATGTAATCACAGAGGAAGCAGTGAGTGCCCGTGAGCACAGAGTAGCACCACCTAGCACAATCTTCAGGTTCAGGGACTCTGGAGTGATGAGTAGTACTAGTCAGACTTAAAGATACGCAGGGTTTTCCAGGAGGAGACAACATGAGAAAAGGCAGATAAATGAAAAAAAAAGAAGGTGGGAGGGTGAGAAAGAAAGCTGATTTGGGTAACAAGATGTATAATTTGTGAATCTAAAAGAGATTGTTTTCTTCCAGGGCTGAGAAAATTTGGAGTTATCAGGGGTAGCAGAGTCACAGCCTTCCTCTCTCAGGCTGCCCTGTCCTCCAATATTTCTGACACTGAGTACCACCAGGAGGGTTGCTGAGAAAGAACCTAGTAGAAGTCTCACCTTTGTTGGTAGTCCCCACCCCTGCTGCCTCGCCCCACCCTGGGGCACTAGGTGGAGCTCTATGGAAGCAGTTCTGGGGTGTGGCAAGTACTGGAAAAGAAGAGCTAATGAGTTTGCAGAATTGGAATTTCTCAACTGGAACTGAGCATTGCTCACTGAGACACAGCCTTACAGATGGCACCAGCTGATAGATGGCCTATTTCTAGAGCATTGACGCCTGCAGTTTATACATAGAAGCACCTAGAGAGCCAGAACCATAAGAGTCATCCTAGGGCATCATATGCCAGAGGGAGCAAAGGCTCTGAAGTTCACACAAGAGACCTGGGGTGAAATTTCAATTCTGCTGTATATAGCTGGTTAAATTTGGGCAGGATCTTTCACCTCTCTGACACAGGGTCATTATCTCTTAAGTGGTGAAGACAATGCCTCCTTTACTGGATTGCTGTAAAGACTAAATAAGGTAGCTAATACAAATAAAAATACTTGGCATAGAGGAAATTATCAATATACATATTGGGTTCTGTGCAAGTATGTGTTGGGGTGAAGGAAGTGAATGTCCATGGCGATTAGCAATGTTGGAAAATGCCAATGCATTCATCTGACTCCTCCTTTGTTTTTTAAATCCAGCAGTAAAGTGTGAGCCATGAATAAAGGATAGAGTGAGGAGAAGAAAAAAGAATGGGATCATATCAACTAAAGTTTAAAATCCTCTATCCTCCTTTTTTTCATAAAATATGTTCTCTTTGTCTTACAACAATTCTGGAAAATGTTAATAACACTAATATTACATCTGACACATAGTATTGCATGGCAAGCAATTTTGTACATATGTTTGCATGCACAAATGCATTTAAGCTTTCCAATAACCCCACAAGATTGGCTCTATTATTATTCTTATTTTATGTATAAGGTTAAAAAGTCATGCAGATGATAAGTAATTACTAATTTCATACAAATATGAATTGGTATAACAGTTCGGAAGACAGTCTGCAGTGCAAGCTCTTGTTCTTAGTTTTCTCTCAATGGCCTGAATTTACCAAATACCTGATGAACAATTGAAGGTTGTCCATAAACTCTCTTAGCATCTTAGTTCCTCCTTTAATTCTCAGAATTACTCATTCTGTAATAATTTATCCTTCTCAGTCTCTGATTTCCCTGGTCCTCCTTCTTCTTTGGCATTTCCTCAGAAAGTACATGAAATGTACATGAATAATTCCTACCTCACGCTCAAAGTCTGAAGCAGTTTTACTTTCAATTTGTGCGGATGATTATGAGATACCTCTTTGGTGCCGTGGCTCTTTGTCGTGACAAGGCAGTGAGTGGGCTAAGAATATTGCTTAAATTCTATTTGGAGATAAAAAAGGGCTCAAAATTCTACTTTGCCCCTTGAGGTGTTTCTCAGGAAGGTGTTTTACACAAAAATACATAATTTGTTAATAGATGATCACACACTCACAGGAAGGTTGCAGCAGTGAATCAATGAGTAGAATGGAGAAATTTGGAAGTATTAGTTATAAAAGGAAAGTACTTTAAATCCTTTAGTGGGGGAAATAAAAGTGGGAGGGTATGTGTCTCAAGTAATAAGGCAACCCCTTTGACCTGATCTGCAGGGTCACCTTAACCGTTGTCCTCTACTGCCCTGCAGTCATGGGAAGCATTGGAAAACTGAGCTACTCTTTACAAGCAGAGGAAAATATGATGCTAGATATGAAAAAATTAAATGGGAAGAATCTGTCAATTTCCATACCTTGGTATTTTTGTCAGGGGCCTCTTTCTAACTTATTTTATACCTACCCTGAATAAACCCTCAATAGTGCCTTTGCAACTGGTCTCCTGATTTCTCTCCGTCCCTGCCACTAAAAGGCTTATATACCTTTCACGGGGTCTTTGGCCAATGTTTTTCAGAGGGATAAAGAAAAAAAAGAGGAAGGGCAAAAAGTGTGAGAAGAGACGGCAGGAAAAAGGGAGTACAGAAAGAAAGAAAAGAATAAAGACACTAGCACTGATAAAAGCTTATTTATGAACCACATACTATATATGCATTTCCACCTAAAGTTGCTCATTTAATTCTAACGTATATGACTGATGATAGTTTGATGATAGTTGTGCCTATGATAAGGATCCAAAGCCAAAGTTAATTTCTGCTGAATCTTGATGGTTACTTTACTGTCTCAAGAATGTTTGCATTTGGTCATGGTCTTTCTTTAAGTGCATATTTATTGATAGTCCCTAAAGCAGAATATACTGTGCTATTAAGTCTCTTCAAGGGGTTAAAATGTAAATGAGGCAGGCTTACTGTCCTTATAGAATTCACAAAATGCAAGCAGATTATGGTAGTGCAAAAATAAGACTAACAGTAAGCAATGAAATAAGTCCTGTGTGAGAAATACTCTTATCTCTATGCACTTTCAGAGAGCAACCCTTAAGCCTTCAACACGAGTTAGTTCTTGTTTTCTTAGCATGATCTATGCTATTCTAGAAAAGTTCACAGTTTAGCGCAGAAGACTTTATGCTCGCTTCTTCTCAGGTGCACTTTATGGTCCATCGTTTGTGTTCCTGAAGTCAAAAGGAATAGGTTGAGTGTATGTGGCACAATGTTCTCTGCTAACAAGGAATTTAAAGCCCAATCAAGGAGGGAAATAATAGCAATATCTTATGTTTACACAGCGCTGTGTACGGAGCACTTTTGTCTTAACTCAGCAAGACTTAATCATACTCTAGAGGCTGCATGGGACTGAAGGGGAAGGGAAGGGGTAGTTTTGGGATCTTACTGGATCTTACAGATGCCTGAAGATGGATCTAGCAGCACTGCCTGAGTATTGGAGTTCCAGCAACACATCAGTATTCAGAAATCAGATGACTGACCACAAAGAAGACTTAGGGAACCCCTCAGGAAGAAAATGCTAGTCACATGGCTAATAATTGCCAACATTTACTCACTGTTTATTATGTGCAAAGAAATATGCCATTTACCATTTAATACTGACAAAAACTTGGCACATATTTCTACTGTGATTCCAATTTTGCCAAAGAGGAAACTGAGGCACGGTAGCTTAACTAATTAGCTCAAGATAACACTAAATGGGTTTTGGAATTATTCAGGTCCTGCCCTTGAGAAACTTTTGCTTCATAAGTTTCTCTCAGAGAGTCATCCAAGGAATCATATACGTGCAGTAAACTGGTAGTATGTGCCGTGACAGAAGTGAACATAGGGCTTAGGGCAACACCCAGAAGGAGAATGGGACACTGCTTTTCTAAGGCACTTACATATGCCTTAAGGGTAGGGGCTGCTTCACCCTTAAACATCCTGAGCTTTCTCCGTAATGTCTAGATCAGAGCTGGTCATGTGGTAACTCTTCAGCAGAACTCATTTGACTTTCTGCCCACTGTTCTTGAACACATATTGACCTAGAGGGCATTTTAGAGTGAAGTCTTACAGAACAAAAAAAAAGTAGGGGGAGGCAAGAATAGAACAGCAATATGCTGTTCTATTATCTAATTACATATTAGGTATCATATTATCCAGTAGGATAATAAAGGTGTAATGATAGAGTGTTCTGAGAAAAGAGTAAGAAGGTGATTTGGTATTTGCTGTACTAGAAAAGTCTTTCCAAAAGAGGTAAAATGTATTTATTATTTTAAGCTTCGTTGAGGTATAATGACATAGAAAACATATACTTAATTAATATATTTTGATGAATTTGGACATAGGCATACATCTGTGATATCATTACAACAGTCACAGCACTAACTATATCTATCACCTCCAAAAATTTCCTGTGTTCTCTTGTGTGTTTCTTTTAAAAGAACATTTACCATGAGCTCTATCCTATTTTTAAAATGTGCAACAGAAGGTAAAGTTTAAATGAGATCTTAAATAATGACATAAAATTTGTCAGAAGTGAGAAAGTGGCATTCCAAAACACAAGTCAGCATATCTGGTGGTTTCCAAATTAAATGAATAAGTGAATTGTCTGGAGGACTTGTTACAGAATAAAATCTTAATCTCTAAGCCTAAAGGTTTTGATTCAAGTTATCTGGAGTTTGGTTGGGAGCTTCAGTTTTTAACAAGTCACCCAAGTCTCTCTAAGTAGTTCATTAGCAAGCTATTTTGGAACATGCATTGTATACACATGTTTCTTTAGAACAGGTAAGTATTTCTGTGAAGTTGTTGAAGGGGTTGATTAGAGAGAAGTGTGGGAGATGTGGCAGAGGATATAGGTGGGTTCTAGATCGTAAGAGCCTGCTTGTAATATATATATTTATTTATGTATTTATTTGTTTATTTATTTATTAGAGATAAGGTCTCACTATGTCACCCAGGCTAGTCTTGAGCTTCTGGGCTCAAACCATCCTCCCACTTCAACCTCCCAAAGTCCTAGGATTACAGGCATGAGCCACCGTGCCTAGCCTGCCTATGTTGTAGACCCTGAAGGGCCAGTGTATTTCTCATGCAGAAGAGTACCGTAATCAGATAGGATTTTTAGGAAGACAGGTGGTTGGACTTTGTAGCATTATTAGATCTTGAACAACTGAGGACAAAGAGAACATAGAAGAGAACATTACTATAATAGTCTCATGAGAGGAGAGCCTTATTTAGGTAGTGAAAGTGAAGAGAAAGGCACACATTTGGGAGATCATGCCAAGATAGAAGGGACAGGCTCATTATCAATTATTTTAACATATTTTTCTTTGATAGTTCCAATGTTATTTTTGTCATTACTTCAGACTTGACATAAAATATTTCTTTATTGGGGAAAAAAAAAAAAAACCTTTTCACCCTAGTAAGTCAAGAAAATCAAAGAAACACTGAAATGCTTCCTTTGGGTTTAAATTTGTTTATCCAAAAATAGGCTATAAGAAGATCATTCAGAAAATTGGATGTGGACATGAATTTCCTTCAACACTTTGAAGGAGAATCAGATAAATCCCGGGGAATGAAATGAGCCAAGGGGGAGAGGGCAAGTAGAGAAGTTCCTAGTATTCATGGCAAATTTCAAATTTTTGTTTCTACCATTTTCCACTCTTTCATCTAGTGATATTTTGCTTGTTAAGGTTAATACCTCACTGGTTCTACATTTGAAAACATTGGCAGAAGAATTTTTTTGAGACTAAATAATAATAAATTACAATATGTAGGGTGTTGGGATCATGGAAGGATGAAGGAGTAGGGAGACCCACTGAATGCTTCAAATGAAAATTTAATTCTACAGATACTTATTTTTACCAGTAATCCCACTACTGAAAGTTTATTGCAAGGATATAATTCAAAAGGAGAAAAAATGAGTGAAATCAAAGGCTTCGGAGCAGCATTATCTATTTAGGGTAAGTCTATACAAAAGAAATGAAGGAGAAGAAGGAAAAAGAGGAGGTAGAAATAAAATAAATATTCCAAGCACAACTGATACTGTCATTGCAAAATTATAACTGAGACTGAAAGAGATCTGATCTAACTAACTCCATCTTGCTTCTAACCTCCAAGCTGTCCTTGTTCGTTCCTGGGCATAGGCTGAACTAACTTTGGGAGGAACTTCATTTTAGTTTATAGTTTGAAACAAAGATGGTAACAGCCCTTTCCCAAAATAAACCCCTTCTTGCCTGGGGACTAGACTGCCTTTGCAGGGCTAACAAATCAATCAACAGATTAGAAATTATGGTTTAGGAGTCATGCAGTTGGAGGCTATAAGATTCTAACCCTCCCCAAATTGCTCCTGAGGATGACATCACTATTTGTAAATCCTAAGATCAGTGCTTGAGATATTTTTAGACCCTGCACTTGATGGATCAGCTGGCACCACCCAGATTGATAAACTGGCTCATCTCATCTTGTGGCCCCCATCCAGGAACTAACTTAGTGCAAGAGGACAGCTCCGACTCCCTATGATTTCATCTTCGACCTGACCAATCAGCACTCCTGACTCACTGGCCCCCCAAGCCCCAACCCATCAAATTATCTTTAAAAACTCTGATCCTCTAATGCTCAGGGAGACTGTTTTGACTGATCCCCAAATGCTCAGGGAGACTGTTTTCAGTAATAATAAAACTCCAGTTTACTACACAGCCAGATCTACATTAATTACTCTTTCTCTATTGCAGTTCTCTTGCCTTGATAAATTGACTCTGTCTAGACAGTGGGCAAGGTGAATCCATTGGGCACTTACAAATTAGGATGATTAACTAAGTTGTGGTAAATAATTAATAACATAATACATTTAATTTTTGCACCAAAATCGTGACTGATGAGAGAAAGATAATTTTGTTTTTCAGATATTTTATATCAGCAATTGGTCAAGTATGGCACATGGGTCAAATCTAACCCAATGCCTGTTTTTATAAACAAATTTTTATTGAAACATAGCCATGCTTAACCCTGTACATGTTTCAACTTACTACTATAGAGTTAAGTAGCTACACAAAGACAATATAGCCTGAGAAGCTTAACATATTAATTATCTGGCCCTGTTCTGTGGTAGGCAGGCCTGTGCAAACCTACCCACAAAGGCCAAGGAAGCTGAGAGGCTGAGGAGAGAGGCTGGCAAATCCAGTTTCTCAGAAAGAAATATTTCACAGGGACTTATGAACAGAAGCCATATCTTGCTTAGGCAGCCAAAGAAGAGACAGTGGATCCCCATGCCACTACCTCCCATGCCATAGGGAAGGAATGTGTAGTATGATTCAAGTTGACTGGTCAGGGAAAGGCAAGAATGCTTCATGAATCTGCCTAAGGAAGGGATTTAGGATTTATGGTCAAGGTTGTTTTGACCTGAGGGCAGGATTTACAGTAAGTACATGTTCTTACACAAAGAACAGTAGATAAAAAATAAATCTCAGAGGCATTCCAGGAACTGAAGTTAACGAGAAGTCAGCATGGCGGAGTGGCATCCAAGATGCAGCTGCTTAAGCTCAATAGGCCCTTCATAGAAGAAGTTTTCTAGGCCAGGTGTGGTGGCTCATGCCTGTAATCCCAGCACTTTGGGAGGCCGAGGCGGGAGGATCACGAGGTCAGGAGATGGAGACCATCCTGGCTAACATGGAGAAACCCCATCTCTACTAAAAAAATACAAAAAAATTATTAGCTGGGCTTGGTGATAGGCGCCTGTAGTCCCAGCTACTTGGGAGGTTGAGGCAGGAGAATGGCATGAACCCAGGAGGCAGAGTTTGCAGTGAGCTCCACCACTGCATTCCATTCACTGCGCCATTCCATTCACTGTGCCACTGCAGTGAGATTGCACCACTGCATTCCAGCCTGGACAACAGAGTGAGACTCTGTGTCAAAAAAAAAAAAAAAGAAGAAGAAGAAGAAGAAGAAGAAGAAGAAGTTTCCTGACCTCTGCTCTAGACAAGAGTGGGAACAATACTTCTTAAATTTGTTTGCTATGAGCTCTCACATCAGAGAGTGTCATCCCAGAGGAAAGACATGAAACACACGAGTTTGAACTTGGCCTCTGCCACTTTTTAGTGCATGACCCTGCGGATAGTATTTTACTATCAGGATCTCAGTTTTCTTGTCTGTAAAATGAAGATCATTCCTGTCAAGGAGATTGGAGGTCTTATTTATAGCACACATAGTTCAATGGCTTGGACATAGACAGGTCTCAGGCCTGAATACCACTGGGACTGAGAGGTCAGTCATACTGGGCTCACATTCCAGCTCAACAACTCAATTAACTCTGTGACCTTGAAGAAGTTATTTGTCTCTCCTAATTATTCAATCCTCTTATAATGTAAAATGAAGATGACGATGAGATGCTATCAGGGGTTGAGAGTTTAATGAGATGATGTTTGTAAAAGGTTGAGCACTGTGCCTGTGTTACCCTGTGCTGCAGAGTAGCAATACTCTCTACAAGATGCAGCTAATATCCTGTCCCCCTTCACATTCCATTTCTATCTCATCATGTAGGTGTGACCATGTCACTACTTGGCTTAAATTAATATGCCCTCATTACCTTCATGGTGAAGACTGAACTCCTTAATAAGGCCTCCCATGTCTGGTTCCTGCTACCCTCTGCAGGTTTATCTCACCACATTCCCCCCTACCTCCACTTTCCTACTCTCCACAATAAAACACTTAACATAGTACCTAACAATTAATAACTGTGCAGTACATATTTTAATATTTTAAGTGAACAAATATTGATTATGGTTTGAAATTTAACATGAATAATTTACTTGTTTTAAAAAAACACCTTTTGTAAAATTTTATTTTTATAGATTTAGGAGTACAAGTGCAGGTGTGTTACATAGATATATTGCATAGTGGCAAAGTCTGGACTTTCAGCATACCCCTCAGCCAAATAGCATAAGATCTATTATGGTGTTTGCAATGTGCTATTCTAAGAGCCACATAATTCTCATTTATTTAATCTTTACAATCACCTTTTGGGGTAAGTATACCTATTAGACTTATCTTGCTTGAGAAAACTGAGACACAAAGAAGTTGAGTAACTTAGACAAATTTACACAGGAGACAAGTAACAGACCTAGATTTAAAATTCAGGCAGCTCTACTCAAAGCCTTCGCTGTTAAATATATTGCTAACTTTTCTCTTATAACGTAAATGGAACTGAAATAAGAGTTAACAGAATAATTGAGAAGACTGATAATTCCAAGTGGGTTGAAGATGCAGACTAACTGAAACCCTCATACATTTCTGGTGGGAGTGTAAATTGGTACAATTATTTTGAAACATCTCTTTAATGGCATCTTCTGACCCTAAGTATGTGAGTACCTTATGACTTAGCAATTTCATTCTTAGGCATAGTTTCAAGAGAAAGAAATGTATACATCAACTAAAAGACATGATTATAAACATGTTTATAATGTCAGTTTTTATAATAGTCCTTAAATGGAAAGAACCTAAACAAATAGGTAAAAGGCTAAAAAAAAAATTGAAGCATGTACATATAATGACATACTACATCAATATAAAGAAATAAACTACTGCTATTGTTACAGGTAATTAGACAGGCATAAATGGGGCAGGAGAGGACTCTTTTCTCTCCATGCATTAGGAAAGTCAGGTGACAGTTCAACAATTACCACACTGCCTCTCTACAAATGATAATTTGACAGCCCACCCAGGGCTCCAGGGAGAGGCCTTTCATGATGATCCACAGCTATTAACATTAAAGTGTTCATTGAATACGGGTGTCAGGGAGAAGAAACTTCCTGAACTTGTGCATTAAAAGATAAAATGGTGAAGTATGACCTTCCTGGTGCGATCCACCAGAAAAGGGAAGAAAGCCTCAGATGGGCATGCGTACAACTTCCTAAACATACTGCACATGCTTGATTCCCAAGGGTAAAAAGGGCATTGTGAATGTGGGAAGCCCACCCTAAGGGAAGAATCAGGAGAAAAAGTGAGCCTATAAAGTCCTAGGGTCAAGGTTACACCCTCTTTGACCTTCAGGCTCCCTTTTGGAATTTTTTCCAAGAGAATTTTTATTTCTTTCCTGTTCTAAACCCTTTCAAATAAACTTTCACTCCTGCTCTGAAACTTGCCTTGATCTCTTTTTCTGCTTTATGCCCCTCAGTTGAATTATTTCTTCTGAGGAGGCAAGAGCTAAAGTTGCTGCAGATCCATACCTATTTGCCACTGGTAACTTGGGGTAACTCAGATCTCTTCCACTAGTAACACTATACACGATAACAACATAGATTATTGCCCCAGATATATACTGAGCAAAATAAGCCAACCACAAGGAATGCATTCTATATGACTCCTCTTATATAAATTTCAGACATAGGCAATATTATGTTGGTAGAAGTTGAAAGGTGGTTATCTGGGTGTATGTTTATGTGTGTGGTGGGAATGGTATGACTGACAGATTGCACAAGGGAGATGACTTCCTTGAGTCCAGGAAATCTTCTTTTTCTTGAACTGAGAAATGATTGCACAGGTGTAGACATACATAAAATTTCATCAAGGTGTGTTCTTAAAATTTGGGCACATTAGGGTATATATTCTATTATCTCAACAAACAAGAAAACATACAAACAAAAACAGAGTAAGTAAATTACTATGCTTTAGTGTATTAGTCTGTTTTTACGCTGCCAATAAAGACCTACCTGAGAAAGGGCAATTTACAGAAAAAGAGGTTTAATGGACTTAAGAGTTCCACATGACTGGGGAGGCCTCAAATTCATGGTGAAAGGCAAGGAGAAGCAAGTAACATCTTATGTGAATGGCTACAGGCAACAAGAGAGCGCTTGTATAGGGAAACTGGTTTTTAAAACCATCAGATCTCCTGAGACTTATTCACTATCATGAGAACAGCACGGGAAAGAACCACCCCTATGATTTAGTTATCTCCCACTGGGTCTCTCCCACAACATGTGGGAATTATGGAAGTTACAAGATGAGATTTGGGTGGGGACATAGAGCCAAACCATATCATTCTGTCCTGGTCCCACCCAAATCTCATGTCTTCACATTTCAAAATAAATCATGCCTTTCCAACCGTCCCCCAAAGTCTTAACTCAGTTCAGCATTAACTCAAAGGTGCACAGGCCACAGCCTCATCTGAGACAAGGCAAGTCCCCTCTGCCTATAAGCCTCTAAAATCAATAGCAAGTTAGTTACTTCCTAGATACAATGGGGATACAGGCATTGGGTAAATACAACCATTCCAAATGGAAGAAATTGGCCAAAACAAAGGGGCTACAGTCCCCATGCAAGTCCGAACTCCAGCAGGGCAGTCAAATCTTAAAGCTCCAAAATGATCTCCTTTGACTCCATGTCTCACATCCAGGTCACACTGATTCAAGAGGTATGTTCCCATCGTTTTGGACAGCGCCACCTTGTGGTTCTACAGGGTACAGCCTCCCTCCTGGCCGGTTTCCCAGGCTGCAGTTGAGTGTCGGTGGCTTTTCCAGGCACATGGTGCAAGCTGTCAGTGGATCTACCGTTCTGGGATTTGAAGGACAGTGGCTCTCTTCTCACAGCTCCACTAGGTGATGCTGCAGTAGGGAATCTGTGTTGGGGCTCTTACCCCGCATTTCTCTTCCACACTGCCCAATCAGAGTTTCTCCATAAGAGCCACACCCCTGGAGCAAACTTATGCCTGGATATCCAGGCACATCCATACACCCTCTGAAATCTAGGTGGAGGTTCCCAAACCCTAATTCTTGACTTATTTGCAGCCACAGGCTCAACACCATGTGGAAGCTGCCAAGGCTTGAGGCTTGCACCATCTGAAGTCACAGCTTGAGTTCTAGGTTGGCCCTTTTCAGCCATGACTGGAGCAGCTGGGATGCAAGGCATCAAGTCCCTAGGCTGCACACAACACAGGGACCCTGGACCTGGCACACAAAACTATTTTTTCCTCCTAGGCCACCAGGCCTGTGATGGAAGGGGCTGTCATAAAGACCTCTGACATGCCTTGGAGATATTTTTTAATTGTCTTAAGAATTAACATTCTTGACAATTAACATTTATTACTTATGCAAATTTTTGCAGCCAGCCTGAACATCACCTCAGAAAATGAGATTTTCTTATCTATCACATTGTTAGGCTGCAAATTTTCCAAACTTTTATGCTCTGTTTCCCTTATAAAACTGAATGCTTTTAACAGCACCCAAGTCACATCTTGAATGTTTTGCTGCTTAGAAATTTTTTCTGTGATACCCTAAATCATCTCTCTCAGGTTTAAAGTTCCACAGATTTCTAGGGCAGGGGCAAAACGCCACCAGTCTCTTTACTAAAGCATAACAAGAGTCACCTTTGCCTCAGTTCCCAACAAGGTCCGCATTTCCATCTGAGATCACCTCAGCCTGGACTTTATTGTCCATATCGCTGTCAGCAGTTTGGGCAAAGCCATTCAACAAGTCTCTATGGAGTTCCAAACTTCCCCACATTTCCTATCTTGTTGTGAGCCCTCCAAACTGTTCCAACCTCTGCCTGTTACCCAGTTCCAAAGTTGCTTCCACATTTTGGGTATCTTTTCAGCAGCACTCCATTCTAGTGGGTACCAATTTACTGTATTAGTCTGCTTTCACAGTGCTGATAAAGACATACCTGAGACTGCAATTTACAAAAAAAAAAAAGAAAGATTTAATGGACTTACAGTTCCACATGGCAGGGGAGGCCTCATAATCATGGCAGAAGGCACAGAGGAATAAGTCACATCTTACATGGGTGGTGGCAGCCAAATAGAGAGTTTGTGTGGGGAAACTCATTTTTAAAACCATCAGATCTCAGGGAGACTTATTCACTGTCACGAGAACAGCATAAGAAATACCCACCTCCATGACTCCCTATCTCCCACCAGGCCCCTCCCACAACATGTGGGAATTATGGGAGCTACAAGATGAGATTTGGGTGAGGACACAGCAGAGAACCATATCTCTTAGTAAACTGGAGACTTGTGAAATTTAATTCAACAAGAAGAAATTATCTTCTCTCTCTGTCAGTCTCTCTCTCTCTCTCACACACACACACATTTTCCCCCAAACAATCCATATTTTTTACTGTTCCAGAAGCTTCTAGATTGTGCTATATTTAGAGTCTCACAATATTAAATAGTGAACTTCTCTGGTAGAGGAACATAGTTGCTCTTGAATTCTCAAATAGAATATCAAAATCCATCTTTTTCCTGAAATAGTTAAGTGAGTAGATTTCGCCATTGCGACAGTTTGAGCCAATAAGGCAATTTTGATTGGCCCAAGGGCAATGGGATTGTAAAAAGCATCCAAGGATAGTGTTTCATGATATGCCCCAAGCCACAAGCTCCTACACTAAATCAATAAAAATCATCCACAGATTTTTGGACTTACTTGAAGAAAGTAGCATTTCTATGAATCTCCTAGACAGATACAAGAAACAGCTTGACTCTGGGTTTAGGAACATCTTGCAGACAACAATTCCCATTGTTCAGAGTTATTCTGGCTGAAGAGCAAATAACTTCACAGTTTGACAGAATGCATGTAGCTATGTATTCACTTTGCACTTGAGAGAACCTCAAGATTTGTTTCCTCATGAGGAAAACTCAGATCATAAAGCAACTAAGAGCCAATAATTTTTGAGTTTTGCTGGTTTGCATCAGTTGACTGGGGAGAGAGCTAGAATTTTATCTGGTGACTAAAACATTCCACATCTCTCTTACTGCCTTTGAATACAGAATGTCTCAAAATTTGATTTTAGAAAAACCACACATATGATGCCCAGTTTCAGATCCAGCAAATCTTTATGGAGAATTTACTATGCACCTTGACGTGGGTATGTATTAGTCCGTTCTCATGCTGCTATGAAGAAATACTCAAGACTGGGTAATTTATAAAGAAAAGACGTTTAATTGACTCACAGTTCTGCATAGCTGGGGAGGCCTCAGGAAACTTACAATTATTGGTGAAGGCACCTCTTCACAGGGTGGCAGGAGAGAGAATGAGAGCCAAGCAAAGCAGGGAAAGCCTCTTATAAAGCCATCACCCACGTGATTAAATTACCTTCCACTGGGTTCCTCCCACAACACGTGGGTGTTATGGGAACTACAATTCAAGATGAGAACTGGGTGGGGATGCAGCCAAACCATATGACAGTCCCATTTTGTAGATAAGAAACTGAGTTAGCTAAGTTCCTATAATACTCTATCCTGATGGAGACAGAATTTGAATTACGATTTTCTGACCTTAGGAAAAATGAAGTTTCTACTTAACAAATACTTGTTTAAAGCAAAATAATAACATGTGAGGACTAGTCATATTTCTGTTATTAACTAGGTATATGACCTTGGGATAATAATTTTACTGCTTTAACTTTAGTCCCTTGATCTGAAGAATAAATCAATTGCCTAGTGTCTCCAAAATGTTGTGGTTTTGTACTTACCATGTTTAGCTCTAAAAATATGTCCCATCTTATTTCATGACACAGCACAAGGACTGCATTAAAAACAAAGACAGTTTTATTTGAATTAGAAATCTGTTGGGAAATTGTAAATTAAACCACTCAATCTATTCTTTTCCCTGATAAGATTATTTAGCAGTGCCCAATCTCACAGAGGGACTTGTGATGAAAGGCTAGGCTGTACAAACAAGACTAGACTTTTCAAATTCAGCATAATTAAAATGAATAATATATTAAATGACAGGAGAATGTTTAGATAGGGAAAAAAATGTAAATGTTTTAAAGAAGTGAGTAAATGAACATTCTAATGGAAAAAGTAGAGATTTTCGTTATATAATGTGGAAGTGAAAAGAGGGACTTTTGAGCTTATATTGGCTCATAGTTTCATACAGTGATTTTCAGAAGGATCTCAGGTGTCTGTGCTTTGCTATGGAATTGTGAAGGTGATAGCCACTCAACTGAGCAGATCAATGTCCTTGCATATTTCTCAATGGGAGAATTCTTTATTATCTCTACAGCCATACAGATATGGGTTTCATCTACCTGAAATATACTATTAGAATAGCAACACAGGATTCCAGAAAGAAATAAAACAAAACAAACAAATAAACAAACAAAAATCTCAACTCCTTGCTATTTGGTAAAGCTGGAAATGATATGTTCTCATCTCATCTAGTTTAAGATTAGACATGATAATACAAAAATTGGCCTTTTTATATTTTAGTTCAATTGCAAACATACTGATTGAGAATATATTGTTTGTATACGTTCATACATACAGTATGATTTGGAGGATACGAGTTTCTAACTGTAAAAATGCACTTCTACTAGGACTGAAATTGTAATAAAATAAATCTCAAAAGAGATATGATTATATCTTATAAATATCATGAAAGAAGAGAAATTATTATAGCCTTTGAGAATCATGGAAGACTCCCTGGAAGCATTGACTCATGAGAAGAATATTTAAAGAGTTATCCAGGTAAAGGAGTTTGAAAGGACACTCCTCAAAGATGGCATGCAAGGGAATTATCCATGACATGGAGAATTTAAGTACCTCAATTAAGTAATTGAAATGAAGCACTTGCCATAGTGACCTGGGTACCTTCTCTGGTGTCATCAGTCCTCCTATTAGGGCAGCTCATAACCCTAGAATCTTCCAGTCCAGTTCTCGGAAACTTCAGTCTATTTCTCTGCTCAACTGACAATTTTTTCAAAGACTTTATGGACCACCAATGTATTGTTATGCATAAAGCACATGGGAATCATTCCAAGAAAGTAAACAAAACAAAGTGATATAAACACCAGTGTTAATGAATTCACCTTATGCAATTATGTTTCCCTGTTGAAGAAATAGGGTAAGGCCTTGTAGCCACCCCTCAAACAGTTATTGGATGTGGGCTTAATTTTTTGGGTAAAACATTTTGTTTCAGTAGAGGGCAATTTCCAGAAAGGGACTCATTTATGAGCCCTACTCAGTCAACACATGTGGTCTTTGGAGGAATAAGCACCTCTGTCTGGAAAGGGAATCTGGGCAGTGAAACACAGGACTTCCTACAACTGTCATATTCCTTAGCCCTATTGATCCATTTAAAGATGCAAGTATACACAATCCTAATAGCATTTCAACCCTTGTTGAAATTAATTATTACATTTATTATAGGAATGAAGTAACAATATTTCCTAAAACACCAAGGTAAGTGATGGAGAGACTACAAATTATATTATATATCTATTAGGTAATATTTCACACCCTCAAGGACAGAGACTAGTGAAGGGAGAAGAGAACTATTCCACCCCCAGAACACATAGGAACATCAGCCAAATGTAAACCGGTGGATCACATCATTTTACAGTGAAAATAGCCCCTTATGTAGGGGGTCCATCAATGTAGGAGATACAAAATTACATCAGGAGATCTTGATTTCCAATATCCCTTGACCACCATTCCCTCTCAATCCTCCAATCTTATACATTTCTCTTCTAGTGATATTGAAAAGTGTCCCACATACCTTATCTAATTTAATCCTCACAACAGCTTTATGGGTTTGGTATTCTCCTTCTCATTTTACAAATTAGAAAATTACTGCTTAAATAGTTTAAGTGTATGTTATCCAAATATACCAAGTGACAGAACTGAACTTCCACACAGGTCTGTCTTGCCAACAAGCCATACAAAACCTTTACCCTAAAATAAAGTGTCTCTGGAAGCTTCAAATTAGAATGCACCTCTAAGGGGTAAAAGTTAATTCACTAATGGGGAAGAGAATTTTTTAGAAACCTCTCAGAGATGGAAAGAATTATTTATGAGCCCAGTTCCCTTAATACCTAAGCATTTTAGAAATGAGATACTTTAAAGCTGTTTTTGTTCTCTAAGGTGCTATTTAGTGCCTCAAGAAATAATCCACTAAAGGTGTCTTACCTAACTAAACTACTAGTTAGCATTCCAACAAATAATCAAAATATTCCATGTACCCAAAGATGAATTCAATCATCAGGGAAGCTACAGAGAATAAATAGAAATATAATTCTAAAACTTCATTATTGGAATTTAAAATAGCACTACTTCTCTTTAATTTCAGCAAAGCCTTTAAACTGATCAGGAAGCAGCAGAAATAAGAATGGATGGAAGTGATTGATTCTTAATTGTAAAATTTTACTGCTAAAGAAAACCCTGAAGTTAAAGGTGAGATTATATAAATGCCAACTATTAACAAATATTGGTCTATGGTGCACAAGACTCAGAATGGACGTTGAAGGGCAACAGTAAGAAGCTGTCTTAGCTTTCCATCACAGTATCCTTTTACCTCTCTATGAACTTCAGCTGATAAGTAGGGCCACTGCATTCTGGTTATAAACTGGTGAGAGGATGCTTAGATTATTCAATGACATTTGGCATCTCTTAATATATGAGCATCAAGTCAACACAAACTAGAACTCTTGATGAATTCAGCTGGTAGAATATTTTACTATTAGAGAAATTGATGAGTTGGTGTAATAAAAATTATATAGTCCTTAGAGTCCAGCTTTTGGGACATACTTAATTTCTCTTAGACTGAGCTTTCCTGACAGTAAGGGAAGGATGGGGAGCAGAGGCCATCCACGTTGCTGAAATACAGGGATAACTAAATGAAGTGACGCATGACCACAGTATTTACTGTTCTATTGTTTTTCTTTTTCTTTTTCATGATGAACTTGCCTTCAAGATTTGCTAAAGATAATGATACATTAATTGTGAACAGGCTGATATATTAAGTAGGTAGGACAAAGCAGTAAGTGTATGTAAAAACATCCTGTTTAATCATTCAGAACTGTTTTCAAATAACTTCCCCCAGAAAATTGAAAAATACCAATAGTTACATTTATATCACTTTTGTAAGGTTGAGATTGAGAGAAAAGTCTAATTTCATTGGAGAAGATAATATATATGTGTATAAACTGCCTAATGCAGAGCCAGTGAAATTGTAGGTGCTCAGTAAATAGAAAGTCTTATTATTTTAATGTATGTGCTTGATTTTCTCCAGCTCAGTGGCTTCTGGATATTTGAAGTACCCAGGACATTTGTTCTTGACTACTTCTTATGGGCACAATCTAACTCCCAGCTCTCGTATTTCTGAACATTTTGGTTCTCCATCTTAATTAATGCCTGTCTATACCCCATTGAACCATGATTCCTTCACTTAACATTCAATTCAATCGTCCCTTCTGAGTATTATTCCTGGCTTCTGCTATCACTTCATAACTGACATACTTCATACAAGGCGACCCACACTATACCTTTCTATAATTTCACAGGATCATCTCTGACATTGTCAGCTCCCAGCTAGCCACTAACTTAATTTGGAAAGTGTATTTAACCTTTGATGTTTCTTAGAAGAAAGCAGGACATTATCCTATACACAGAAGAAGAAAAGAGAAGCAATTATTTACCAAGTACTCTACATTCAGTGTGATGGCCACGTGGTAGATTGTATTATATTGGTGAATTGCTTCCAATTCTTTACGTCACACTTATACTAAAACAGTACATCCAAGCTTCCTGTTATGTGACTTTCTAGAACTTTCTACCAGAGTTGGTAGAATATATTCTTCACGTCATTGATGCAGGACTTGGTCAACAGGCTACTTTGGCCAGTGAGATGTAAGCAGTTGTGACATAGCAGTTTTAAGTGCATTTTTGTGGCTAAACTCAGCCTCTTTCACTTATTCCTCTATAACGGAACAAGCATCCCTAGGAACTGCTGGTGCTATAAGAATGATGAGGTGACATGAACTACAGCTTGCTTTATAGTTGGGTTGAAGAAGGTTAGAAAATGTTCTAAGTCCACAAGACTGGTCATTTGTACCATCATGAGAAGAGTGTTATCATCTAAATTCTATTTTCAGATAGGAAACAAATACTTCAATTAGAAACAGTTATTTTTAAAAGGAATATATTATATTCGTATTAGCCCATTCTCACACTGCAATAAGGACATACCCGAGACTGGGTAATTTATAAAGGAAAGAGGTTTAATTGACTCACAGTTCCACAGGGCTGGGGAGGCCTCAGAAAACTTACAATGATGGTGGAAAGGGAAGCCAACACGTCCTTCTTCACAAGGTGGCAGGAGAGAGAAGAATGAGAGCCAAGCAAAGGGAGAAGCCCCTTATAAAGCCATCAGATTTCGTGAGAACTTACTATCATGAGAATAGTTTGGGGAAAACACCCCCACAATTCAATTAACTCCCACCAGGTGCCTCCCTGGGGGTGGACCTGGTGGGGACCTGACAAGTGGGAATTATGGGAACTACAATTCAAGATGAGATTTTGGTGAGGACATAGCCAAACCATATCAATATTCAATTAGAAACTGATTTAAAAAGAACATATAATAACATACAACTTCTGAATGCTGATGATATGCTTCACAGGCATTATCCTACTCTTTATAACTATGTTACAGTAGGTACAATAATTATTCCCATTTTTAAAAAACATTGCATGTATCTCTATTTTGTTCCTTTTTTTTTTTTTTTGGTAGTAAGTTTCTCTTTATAGATAGTGAAACTGTTAGTGTTTAGGGCTTCCGTAACCAATTATCACAAGTGAGTGGCTGAAAACAACAGAAATTTATGCTCTCACAGTTTAGGAGGTCAGAAGTCCAAAACCAAGGTGTCAGCAGGGTTGGTTCCTTCTGGAAGCTCTCATGTTCCATGTCTCTCTCCCAGCTTCTGGTGGTTCCTGCAATTCTTGGTGTTCCTTGGCTTGTAGACTCATCATTCCAATCTGTACTTCCATCTTCACATGGCATTCTATTCTGTATGTCCTCTCCTTTATTTTTTTAAATGCCTTAATTCTGAAAAAATTTTATTCCTTTTTTACCTTTTTATATAATTATGTATTAAGTGATAAAAACCAAATAACTTTATTCCTTTTATAATGTTATAAAATGAATAAAGTAGATTAACCATATCTATATTATTTGCATATTGGCTGCTTTTAGAAATATACCTACATTATGCATTCTGTTCATTAATAATGATTGCTTTTTATCATATTCCTCAAAGTTTATATTAACATATTATTTGAATTTTTTAACTTTTAAGTTCAGGGGTACATGTGCAGGTTTGTTATATAGGTAAACTTGTATCATGGGGGTTTGTTGTACAGATTATTTCATCACCCAGATATTAAGTTTAGTATCCATTACTTACTTTTCCTGATCCTTTCTCTCCTCCCACTCTTTACCCCAGTGTGTGTTGTTCCCCTCTATACGTCCATATATCCTGTTAAACTACCAAAGACATTCTTCACAGAACTAGAAAAATTATTTTAAAATTAACATGGAACCAAAAAAGACCCCAAATAGCAAAGGCAATCCTAAGCAAAAAGGAACAAAGCTGGAGGCATCACTCTACCTGACTTCAAACTAAACTGTAGAGATACAGCAACCAAAACAGCGTGGTACTTGTACCAAAACTGACACATAGACCAGTGGAACTGAATAGAGAATCCAGAAATAAGGCTGAATATCTACAACTATATGATCTTTGACAAGGCTGACAAAATCAAGCAATGGAGAAAGGACTTTCTATTCAATAGACAGTACTGGGAGAACTGTCTAGCCATATGCAGAAGACTGAAACCGGACTACTTTCTTACACCATATACAAAAATCAACTCAAGATGGATTAAAGACTTAAATGTAAAACCCAAAACTATAAAAATCCTGGAAGACAACCTAGGCAATACGATTCTGGACACAGGAATGGGCAAAGATTTGTTGACGAAGATGCCAAAAGCAATTGCAATGAAAGTAAATATATATATGTGTGTGTGTGTGTGTGTGTGTGTGTGTGTGTGTGTGTGTGTGTTTGAGATAGAGTCTCACTTGCTCTGTTACCCAGGCTGGAGGGCAGTGACATGATGTTGGCTTACAGCAACCTCTGCCTCCTGGGCTCAAGTGGTTTTCCTGCCTCAGCCTCCTGACTAGCTGGGATTACAGGTATGTGCCACCATGCCAGGCTAATTTTTGTATTTTTTATTTTTGTATTTTTAGTAGAGATGGGGTTTCACCACTTTTGCCAGGCTGGTCTCAAACTCCTGACCTCAAGTGATCCACTTGCCTTGGCCTCCCAAAGTGCTGGGAGCACTTACAAGTGTGAGCTACTGCACCCAGACAAAAGTAAAAATTGACAAATAGTATGTAATTAAACTTAAGAGCTTCTGCACAGCAAAAGAAACTATCAACTGATTGAACAAACAATCTACAGAATGGGAGAAAAATTTTGCAAACTATTTTTGCAGACAAAGATCTAATATTGAGCATCTATAAGGAATTTTTAAAAAACCATTAAAAAGTGGGCAAGGGACATGAACAGACACTTCTCAAAAGAAGACATACATGTGACCAACAATCATATGAAAAAAAGTTCACCATCACTACAAATCAAAACTACAATGAGATACCATCTCATGCCAGACGGAGTGGCTACTATTAAAAAGTCAAAAAATAATAGATGCTGGTGAGGTTGCAGAGAAAAGGGAATGCTTATATACTGTTGGTGGGAGTGTAAATTAGTTCAACCATCATGGAAGACAGTTTAGTGATTCCTCAAAGACCTAAAAATAGAACTACCATTCGACCCAGTAATCCCATTACTAGGTATATACCCTAAGGAATATGAATTGGTTTATCATAAAGACACATGTATTTGTATGTTAATTGCAACTCTATTTACAATAGCAAAGACATGGAATCAACAAAAATGGCCATCAAGAATAGACTCGATAAAGAAAATGTGGTACATATAACCCCACGGAATACTATGCACCCATTTTTAATAGATGAATAACTTTAGTCCTAGAAAGATTTAATAACTTGTGCAAGGTCACAAAAGCGATGAGTTTATATTAGAATCCAAGTTAGACTTCAGTGCTAGAACTATTAAGCACTATGACTGTGTCCTACTCCATTTTAATTGTGAAAGAGAGGCCGGGCGCGATGGCTCAAGCCTGTAATCCCAGCACTTTGGGAGGCCGAGACGGGCGGATCACGAGGTCAGGAGATCGAGACCATCCTGGCTAACATGGTGAAACCCCGTCTCTACTAAAAAATACAAAAAACTAGCCGGGCGAGGTGGCGGGCACCTGTAGTCCCAGCTACTCGGGAGGCTGAGGCAGGAGAATGGCGTGAACCCAGGAGGTGGAGCTTGCAGTGAGCTGAGATCTGGCCACTGCACTCCAGCCCGGGTGACAGAGCGAGACTCCGTCTCAAAAAACAAACAAACAAATAATTGTGAAAGAGAGAAAACTGGAGGTAGTCTACCAAAAACTGAGTACAATGGGAAAATATGTGGCCAGTCAAATTGAGTGCATCATTTTCATCAAGGAAGATACAGGTAGGGGACAGTAGTAATAGAGGAGATGTTTACAATAATGCATTAACACCCCAGAATAAGAGTCAGCTGTAAACACCAGCAAGATTCAGAGAGTATCATAACAGTTCATGCCAATATTAGTCATGTGAGACTTCTGTTGCTCCATCTATCTCTCCTACCCTCTTAGCCTCTCTTCAAACCCAGAGGGTCAGAAACCTGGGTTTTCAGAAAGTAACATGCAAAAATAAAGAACAAATCAATTATGTTGGCCTCTTTCTGCAGGAAGCTAGACTGCAGCAGGCCAGGAATGCAAGAGGGCATCACTAGAACCTTGATGGATGTTTACAGTTTTTGGTATTTAGTGGATAGAACATATTAATTGCTGAATGGAAGACCTTTGATTACATGAATTAATTTACCCAGGTTCAGAATAAGCACTATTGTTTTTTGATTATCTATCATGTATTCTGCATGCTAAAATTAATGACTACACTAGATTACATGTTGCTTTCTGAAGGAAAGAACTGTATGCTCTATTGACTTTCACATTCCCTATCCTGTCCAGATCCCTCACCTCCAGGCCCTCATCTACATAAAGTTATTCACATGCCATATCAGCCACATTCAATTCTTAGTGCAGCCCTGACCTGACCAGAGAAAATAGTATTCAAGTAGATTCAATATTGAAATCAAAATTATTTTTGATTATTGATTACATTAATTATTGATTGTATATATCAAACCCAGGTGATAGAGATGAACAAAATAAGACATAGTCTATGTTTTCAAGAAATTCACACTCTTCTAGGGGAGAAAAATTGTAGATGGAAACTACAAACCAGAATGTTCTATATTGTAAGAGATTATAGTCAAGCTATCAAAGGATCAGATGGAAAACAGAGCCAACTCTGCCACAAGGCTCAATAAATTGTTTACAAAAGAGAATTTGTGAGTCACATATTCAAGGTATTTGAATATTTGTAGCAATTGGACAAGGAGAATCTTCTAAAACAGAGAGGACAATATTTTTAAAGGGCAGAGCCATGTGTAATGTGATATATTGAAGGACCCACATGTATGGCTGGGTCAGAGCATTCATAAAGGAGCAGTGCAGGGTAAACCTGGAAAGGCAGTCTGGCTCTCCAGTTCAGTGGCCTTGAATTGCTTGAGGGAAAGATTAATTATATGTTGATTCTTCCTCTTCAAGAAGGGGTGATCTCCACTCTTTATGAAAGCTGGAGAAAGCATACTCAGGCATTATTTCTATGTTCTCATCCTTTGTACCTTATTAATGAGATGATGAGGCTATTGTATCAACATTTGGCAGGAAGGATTCCATTCTATCTTGTGCATTTGTCCCAGTATGTGCCTAGCATTATGAGTATCTTAACTCACTCATTCTGATCTCTTTTTCTTTATTTCAGCTTTGGGTTAAAATAATAAGACTGGGAAGTAGAACAAACCATGTCATTTTCATGAGTCCAGATTTAGCAGTGATGAAATTAATACAGTCTTTGATTTCCATGTGGTTTTTCAGGTCTATTTCTTAAATTGGTTGGAACTAGTAAGACAGGAGAAATGATTGACAAGGTTTCTCCAGGAGTCCTCATAATGGTAGCTTTGAATTGTCATTGTATGCAGTGCAGAAACTTGGAAGAATTTTTAAAAGGCACTCAATCTGGTGAAATTTGTGAGCCTAAACAGATAATGAAAGAGGTTAGGTAGAGGTGTTGAGTTTGGATTTTGAATGACCAGCATTTGTAGGTGGAAATGGATGACCATTCTAGACAGAGAGGACCAATAAGAGAATAAAAGTAGAAACAAGAAAGGTGGAAAGGATAGGTGTTTGTAAACAGTGCAATGGGAATTAATATAGTGTTGCTGGAGTATGAATGTAGATAGGGAAACAGAATAAAACTAAGCAGTAGATTTGTTTCAAGAAAGTCATAGAAAAAGCATAGAAAGCTAGAAGCTTTGATGGGATGGGAGGGTGATGGGAAATCATTGAAAGGTTTTATAAAAACAGTAACTTAATAACATTTGTCAGCATTGAATATTCCCTTTCATGTAAAAAATTGTGCTGTGTGTGGTATGTGCTTGAGTAGTTGTGCATTTTTTTTAGCTTGTATTGCTAATGTCAAAAGGAGCCAGCTAAGGTTGATATTCATTGAAACCTGAACTTAGCCCAAGCCAAAATATTTGCATGTGTAACTGTGTGTGTCTATGTATTTGTGTGTGTAGGTTTTCATGTAAAAATAGCAAGTTATTTGTAAATATTCCAAATTTTATAAAGAATTTCCATGCCAAAACATCAAAACGTCATTTTCAATCTCATTTGTTCTTTAAAGGAGGGCTAAACCTTAACACACTTTGAGATTCTCCAAATGTCTCGAACTATTTTTTCAAATGCTTTGGGTTTGGCAGGTCTTAAAACCAATGTTTGCTGTTATTTTTCCCTTAATTTCTAAACCCACATGTATTTCAAGGGGATTTTATACATATGCTTTATATTCATTTACACTTAACTCATCAAAAAAGTTTTAAGGATATTTGAAGTCCAGCAAACCTTCAGAGTTTCTATTATTAAAATCTTGGAAATTGTAATTAAATCCTGGACACTAGATTGACATTCATTCAGAAATCAGGACTCCTGATTTTGCACATGTACCTAACCAAACACCTGTTTCATTAATGACGAATTGGAATCATGTTTTCATGTTTGGTTCTTCATGTGGGAAGCTGATGCTACCAATATCACCAACACCGCATCTGTTTCCAAGAGGTAGTGGTAGGTTTTTATTGGACCATCCAAACGTTTCTTGCTTCTGTTTGTGACCAGCGAGATACCTTTGTGAGACAGACAGAGTTTTAACTATTAAATTAAAACATAGGTGCTTGAACCTATGATCTTTACCTTATTAACATGTGTAGCTATATTCCTCAGTGCTAGAATTGTGAAGTGAGAATTACGCTCAAGAGCCACCACATTAATTTCCTGACACTGACAGCTGAATTTAAAGGAGAACATCAGCCAATGCTGTGTAATTGAATTTCTGATATCTGGCTGGTTCTCCACAAGTGAAGATTCCTCCTCTATTGTCAACATTCAAGAAAGTAAATTTCAAATTTTTCTCTTTCATTTTTTTTTATTAAAGGAGAGGAGAATTTGGGGGGGGGGTCTGGATTTTATTTTTGGACTAAGAAAAAAGTGAAATTTTCACAACTTTCACAAGGATATAATGAAAGGACTGCACTAGGCTAATAATACTCTCAACCTAGTATTATTTGACTTAAAGTGATCTATGTAGTTAGTAAGGTGAATGATCCATGAGTTATGTAACATTTCATAGAATATATAAAAAATAATGCTATTGATGTTACTGTTCCAGAAAATATTGACATCATTGTGCACATTTTGAATAAAGTAAAAATAAAAGTCATATGTCAGCTTTTAATAAATGAAGGTTGGTCGTCAGAGGCTTAAAAAAATAATAAGGTAACTAAAACTATTCACTGGCATCCAAAAGTTGGAAACCATTAAAATCAATGATTTTTCAGAGACAAATCTGAGACCCCTTCCAGTTTTAAGACTCTTAAGTATCTTTAATATTTAGAATACTCTTTGACATACAAGGTTTCCATGTACTAAACATTTCTTGAAGATTTTCCTAATTTATATCTCCCTCTTCTCTAGAAGCTGCCCGCACTACACCATTAGAGGTGGTTCACCTAATAGTCAGGCTTTTTCTACAGAAATGTTTCCCCTCTGCTCCTAGCCATAGCTGATTGGTCCATATATTATCACCTGACCCCAGCTATATCAATTAGAATCTTCCTCAAAATTTTGAGCTAGAGAAACAGATTAGGTGCTGTTAGAACTAGTCATTACTGATATGGTACCCAGAGGGAAGATTCTGAAACGACCACGATTGAAGGCATTCAAGGTTCACTGAGTTATTCCCTTACCAAGAGTGTTTTGTATTGTTGCATTACATAGCACCACAAACTTAGTGGCTTAAAACAATGCAAATTTATTATCTCAAATTTCTGTGTATCAGGAGTCTGGGCACAGGTTATCTGGGTTCCTGCTGTAGATCTAACACAGCTAAAATCACCATGTCAGCCGGAGATGCAATCTTATCTGAGGCATGGAGTTCTCCAAGATCATGCAGGTTATTGGCAGAATTCAGTTCCTTATAGTTCTAGAACAGTGGTCCCATTTTTCTTGCTGACTATTGGCCAGGTGTTACTTTCGGCCCCCAACAGCCTCACTTGGATTACAATGGCCCTTTCACAACATGACAGGTTACTTCTTTTGAAGACTATTGGACAACGTCTTCTAGTCTGTGATGACAGAGTCTTATAAAATGTAACATAATAATGGAGTGGCTATCCATCATATTCAAAAGGCAGACCCACACTTGATGAGAGGAAATTAAACACAGCATGTGTACAAGGGGGCAGGAATTGTGAGAGCATCTTAGAATTTGACTTTCACATTGGGGTCTGGTAGTTCAAGTCTTATTTGGATTTCTTGAAACAGACTTGTATCCTTTACAAAAATTGTGTGTGTGTGTATGTCCTTATCTACCTTCAGGTTTGGTTTGGTTTTTCCACTTACAATCAAAAAAATATTAACTGATATGTTCACCATATTATCCCCAAAACTCCCAGAAAGTATCTGGAGTAAAGGGCAGATGTTTTTACTATGGAGTCATACAAATTCATATAATTAAAAAAATAATAATTTGGTAATTGATTTATAAAGATGGTAAATTGACTTTCTTTTCCATGCCACCAAATTCTTGACCTTGTAAAATATTTAATAGCTCACTTAAGGAAAAGTCATGTGTGGGATTATTTCTACTTGGCACTCCTCAGCTTGGCAGCATCATGCCACCTTCCTCCTCCTCCTCCTCCTCCTCCTCCTCCTCCTCCTCCTCCTCCTCCTCCTCCTCCTCCTCTTCTTCTTCTTCTTCTTCTTCTTCTTCTTCTTCTTCTTCTTCTTCTTCTTCCTCCTCCTCTTCCTCTTCCTCTTCCTCTTCTTTTTTTTTTGGGAGGGGCGGGCAGTGAGGGAGAGAGTCTTGGTCTGTCCCCCAGGCTAGAGTGCAGTGATGTGAGAATGGCTCACTACAGCCTTGAACACTTGGCCTCGGCCTCCCAAGTACCTAGAACTATAGGCACATGCCAGTACATCTGGCTTATTTTTAACATTTTTATACAGAGGAGATCTTGCTGTGTTGCCTAGGCTGATCTCAAACTCTCGGCCTCAAGTGATCCTTCTGCCTCTGCTCCCAAAGTGCTAAGATTATAGGTGTGTGCCACCATGCCTGGCCACATATATCTTCTTGATCTCATTCTGTGAAAAACACAAAGTTTAACAATTTTAGATACTTTACATTAGAAATACAGAATTTAAATATTTTAGAACTTCCATATGTTGAAAGTTTTTTTTTTTTTAATCAAACTTCTACAGAAGGGGTTTGACAAATTAATTGATGCTCTCCATTCCCTATAAATTACTGACAGGTGCCACTGGCATCTCACCAATCACAGCAGCAGGCTACTCTGTTGTACATTTGCACATTGCTTTCTTCAATACTTATGAAGAGCCACTTGTGCCTTTTTCCAAACTTGTTTATGCCAGCTATACTTATAATTATGTATTTCAATGGAATATATAAAAGTATAAAATATTAATATGAAAAGATATTTATGCTATGATGCTAAAAAACTAAGTGGAATGCTTTGAAAAATCTCAATAAGTACAATTTGTTTTTTAAAGGCAACCAAATTTTGTAATTAAATTAGGATCAGGTGAACTTATTTCATAAGACTGAGAAGTCATGATAAAAGATCCATATCTCACTTATTTTCTGAGACTCCTCAAGTTTGACTTTCACTTTAAATAAAAAAAATAGATTATATATAATATTTCTATAAGAAAGACCTTATAACACTTCAATTAATAGATCCAACTTGGATGAGAAAGCCTCGGGCCTAAATCAAGTTATTAACCAATATATACTTTATTAACATTATATTTAAATGAATTATTTAAGGAATATAGGCATCATATTTTATATTTTAAAAAAATTTTATTAACTTCTAATTATGAAAAAAACTGATAGCAGATCTGATAGTGGAGGTTAGAAGGCTTTTTCTACTGTAGTAGCTTTTGTCTCCTCTTCCATGAGCCTGACTTATTAATAACCCTCAGATTTGTAAGAATGGTCCTTTCCTACATTTCTTTGAATGTGTTTCTGAGCGTCTCTCCTTCCTTATATGAACAGGCAGTTAGGTGACCTCTTGGATCTAGGTAATATCTTGTTTTTTTTCCTAAGACACTTTCCAATCCACCATTATTTTGTTCTGTACTTTTTAGTTCCTCTTTATTAGCATTTCTGTGTCATGTCAGCTTAAGATGAGAAATGACTGTTATTAGTCTTTACTAAGTCAACAATCAGAATCATAAGGCTATAAATATTTCAATAAATGACCATTGCAAAATTGTGGAGATAGTAAAGCACGATGAGAAAAGCAAAGCAAGGAAGACACAGACCTAGATTTAAATCTAGGTAATGCAACTGCCTCGCTTTGTGGGCTTTGATGCATTATTTGAATTCATCAGCCTATGTTTCTTTATTTCTAAATGGGCTTTGACAGGCTATGATAAACTCTCCATAACCTCTCCAGAAAACAAATAAACAAACAAAGAATCTGTAGGAGTTTCCTCAACTATAGGTTGCCATGATTTGCTTTATAGGCAATACATTATTTGTTCTACAGGAAATGAATAACCATGGCCACTGCAGACCGGACTTGAAAATAGGGTTTAAGTTAAGAGCCAAGACTAGCAAATGTCCTATGTGTCCTATGTGGAAACCTGGAAGGAAGAACTCTACCCAATAGGGACATGTTTTTTTCATATGGTGACAAAGAGCTCAGTTAGTTGCTCTTTCTTAGAAATGATTGAACATGAGGCTGGGGCAGAAATGAGGAGCAACTGAGTCATCAGAACAGCAGACCAAAAGATTTGATTTGGGGCTATTAGACCAATGACGATTTCACTAATGTTTTCCTATTCTCCGCATGATACCTGGTCCATCAACAAACAGGACAGTTTCAGTGCCTTTATGTGTCCTTGTGTATTTTCACAATAAACCTCCATCACCTAGGGTAATCCAAAGGTACCTTTGTTCCTTGCTCTGAAATCACCCTCTGCAAAGCGCTGATGTGAGATCAAGATCATGTGCATGGAGGATCTGGAAGCAACTTAGAGAGTTCTGGGAGAATTGAAGATAATCTCCGTCCACCAAATATCAACCACAGGCTAGGACACAGGTGGTCAAGAAGTGGTGCTGCTGTTAATAAAATTTTGTATATAATATTTGTAACTAAAATATTGAAAAATGTTGAATTTTAGTTTCTTTAGAGGAAAAAAATCAGTTTCCAAATTGACAATTAAAACACTTCTCTTATGGAAAAAGCTTAAATCACCCCCTGAGAGTCATTAGAAGCCCATGTCAGAGGAGAGCTGCACCCATTCAGATGTCTCTACCCCATTCTCCCATTTTCACAGTCATTACTAGTGCAGTCATAATCAAGTTGTCCTACTACATACTAAAAAAGGGATGGCTCATTTTCAACCCAAGATATTTCCCCCACTAAACCTAAAAATTACTCTGGCAGAAAAGCTAACTTTGCTGGAAGTATCTTTGGGACAAATCACCTTCTCCTTGGCCCCGGCAGAAGGAGAGAGGGGGAAGAGAAGGAGCTGGTAGGACCAGGCAGGCAGCTCAGTGGGTGAGCAGAATGGAAGGTGGGAGCTAAGTGAACAAGTCACTTTAGAAGAACATCTTTTGCTCAATTGAAGACAGCCTCAGTGGGGACTGGTGCTGACTCCTTTGGCTGCTTGACATGATTTGTCCCTAGTGACATGAATGCCTAACTTGAAACTTGTTGTTTTTATAGGAAATTGAGGGTCAACTTTTATTGCATTTTTAGTTTCCAAGAAATAAATCCTTTTTTTGTATCCTGGAGAATGGTGCTTCAACCAGAATCTGACTGTGACTGAAGAATATTTGGAAGGCACTCTGCCTTGTTGGTTTATAACTTCATGTATATATTCTCTCTTACTGTCTATTCCTTCTGTTCTGCACTATCCACTACACAGATACACAAACTTCATTATACCCAAGATAAATTCACAATTTCTATTCTCTCTCTCTCTCTCTCGACACACACACACACACACACACACACACACACACACACACAATCATAGAAGTGGTTTTCTAATCAATGCATAAATACCCAGGGACAGATATACCGAATTTGTCACCTCCACTTAGCCCTAACAATTATGATATAAAGCATGTTGCCCTTTCTTTGTAATCCAGAGGATTCTTCTACCGGCCAAACAAAGTCATCATCTGCCCAGCATGTTTTTCCTAGAATGGCATGCCCATACAAGCAGCACGGAGCCCTGAATACGCAAGCTTGACTCACCCTTGGCTCCAGGCCAACTCTCATCCTTATGCAGACTTGACAAAATGCAACATGGGACAAAAATCACCCAATTGACGGGCTACAGATATTCTCCATTTTCTTCACTTTTCTTAGAATCTGTTATTTTCCTTTGAATGTCCAAGTAGAAAGAAACCTTTTCCTCCTGATTCAAATTGGGCATAACAGCAGAGCAGATGGTGCTGGTGAGTTAAGTAACAGCAGAACACAGAGTACAACTTGTTTTCAAAAACAAGTGGCTCTTCTTGGAAGGTACAGTCTAATAGGACTGACAAGTTAAAGTCGAATTCAGAGAATTTTTTTTTAAAACAATCAACAAGCTAACCATTTCCCTAAACTATACTACAAAGAATTTAGAGGCCCTCTCCTTCAATTTCTCCCAGTATTGAAGATGCCATGCCTCCCAGGAGGAAGGACATAGTGAATAACAATAATCAGTCTAGCTTGTCCATATCACATCTCATTATTTTTGTATTTCCCAGACCTGATCTCACAGAATCCTCTCGATTAAACAACAAAGAAGTGAGAGAACTAGTTTTCATTTTTCTGTTGAAGATAGTGTTTCCAGGATTTTCAGTGATTTGTCTAAAGTCAAAGACATAGTAAGCACTATGTACAAGATTTAGTCCTGTTTATTATTCATTTGTTCATGTAAGTATGCATATATACTTCATTTATGCATTGCACTTTGTCCTGGAGACCCCCGTGATGAACAAAACTATCAGAATATCTGCGTTCACAGGGCTTACAATTTAGTAGATTGCAACAGGCAAATAAACAGACAATAAAAATAAAATGTAAAAAGACAGGTGAACTACAGTAGTAATAGGAGAACATATAGTAATCTAGTCTAGAAGTGAATAGGAGTATGGGTTGGGGGAAAATAATAAGTGTCTAGAAATCATGAAGTTTAAAATGAGATTAGAAAAATCAGTGGGAATTATTGTGGTAGAAAGTTGGGGGTTGGAGAGGAGAAACAGAGAGGAAGAAAAAGTATTATAGGCAGGGAATAGCAGCTATGTGAAGACCAGAAATTAAGTCAGATTGTGGCAGATGTGAAGATTGGAAAGACATTTTGGATGGCTGGAGCTAAGAAGGGAAGGAGTGAGTGGTTGGAGATGCAGTGCAATGGTAAAGAGAGGCCTGGGTCCCCATAAGGTGGTTCACGCCTGTAATCCCAGCACTTTGGAAGGCCAAGGCAAGTGGGTCATTGAGGTCAAGAGTTTGAGACCAGCCTGACCAACATAGTGAAACACAGTCTCTACTAAAAATACAAAAAAGATAGCTGGGCTTGGTGGCACACGCCCATAATTTCAGCTACTCAGGAGGCTGAGGCATGAGAATTGCTTGAATCTGAGAGGCAGAGATTGCAGTAAGCCAAGATTATGTCATTGCACTCCAGCCTGGGTGACAGAGTGAGACTCTGTCTCAAAAAAAAAAAAAAAAAAGAGGGCTGGAAGGACAGCACTGCATAGACAACTTCAGTTAAAGGAGTTTGGATTATATTCTATGGATAAGTAGGAACCACAGAAGGCTGTGAAGTACAACTGGCTGAAATGTGACTTGAAAAGAATACAAAACAGAGGCTACAGGTCCAGTTAGAACCTGATGAAGTCCTCTAAGTGAGAGATGAATTAGATTTAGATTTATATAGTAAGTATCGGAGAGAACTGGATGGATTCTAATGACATTTAGAAGTTAGATTCATGTGTCTGTTGGCTGTATGAATGTCTTCTTTTGAGAAATGTCTGTTCATATCCTTTGCACACTTTTTGATGGGGTCGTTTGTTTTTTTCTTGTAAATTTGTTTGAGTTCTTTGTAGGTTCTGGATATTAGCCCTTTGTCAGATGAGTAGATTGCAAAAATTTTCTCCCATTCTGTAGGTTGCCTGTTCACTCTGATGGTAGTTTCTTTTGCTGTGCAGAAGCTCTTTAGTTTAATGAGATCCCATTTGTCAATTTTGGCTTTTGCTGCCGTTGCTTTTGGTGTTTTAGACATGAAGTCTTTGCCCGTGCCTATGTCCTGAATGGTACTACCTAGGTTTTCCTCTAGGGTTTTTATGGTATTAGGTCTAACATTTAAGTGTCTAATCCATCTTGAATTAATTTTCATATAAGGAGTAAGGAAAGGATCCAGTTTCAGCTTTCTACTTATGGCTAGCCAATTTTCCCAGCACCATTTATTAAATAGGGAATCCTTTCCCCATTTCTTGTTTCTCTCAGGTTTGTCAAAGATCAGATGGCTGTAGATGTGTGGTATTATTTCTGAGAGAAATGCAAATCAAAACCACAATGAGATACCATCTCACACTAGTTAGAATGGCGATCATTAAAAAGTCAGGAAACAACAGGTGCTGGAGAGGATGTGGAGAAATAGGAACACTTTTACACTGTTGGTGGGATTGTAAACTAGTTCAACCATTATGGAAAACAGTATGGCAATTCCTCAAGGATCTAGAACTAGATGTACCATATGACCCAGCCATCCCATTACTGGGTATATACCCAAAGGATTATAAATCGTGCTGCTATAAAGACACATGCACACGTATGTTTATTGTGGCACTATTCACAATAGCAAAGACTTGGAATCAACCCAAATGTCCATCAGTGACAGACTGGATTAAGAAAATGTGGCACATATACACCATGGAATACTATGCAGCCATAAAAAGGATGAGTTTGTGTCCTTTGTAGGGACATGGATGCAGCTGGAAACCATCATTCTTAGCAAACTATCACAAGAACAGAAAACCAAACACCGCATGTTCTCACTCATAGGTGGGAACTGAACAATGAGATTACTTGGACTCTGGGAGGGGAACATCACACACCAGGGCCTATCATGGGGAGGGGGTAGGGGGGACGGATTGCACTGGGAGTTATACCTGATGTAAATGATGTGTTGATGGGTGCTGATGAGTTGATGGGTGCAGCACAGCAACATGGCACAAGTATACATATGTAACAAACCTGCACGTTATGCACATGTACCCTAGAACTTAAAGTATAATAATAATAATAATAATAAAAGAAGTTAGATTCAGTGGGATTGGTGGAGTGATGAATTAAGTGGATTAGAGTAAACGAGATGGAATCAAGATGACTTTCAGATATTTGTGGGGCTGTGTAGGTGACAGGGCAATTGCCTCACTATTTTCTTCACCTGTTCACATTCTGCGGATTCTTACGACTTGTCTCCTATTATGGTCTCCATTCTGGAGGCCCTGATGGCAAGAGACACCATTCTAATCGAAGGGTTCTACAGGTGGCATCCAGGATATTATTCTATTCGATCTCAAATTGCTTAAGGATTGAATTTAGAGACAGACTAACAGAAGAAATTAATTCTCCTTGGAACTGGCTTTTGGCATATATTGAGGAGGCATATATTGGAACTGGCTTTTGGCATATATTGAGGCATATATTTGATCTCTATGTAAAAGTATTAAGAATCTCTGTTCTTATTGGTGCAATAACACCTTGGTCAACTACCAAAACCAGGAAACTGAAAGGCCACCTTAATCTTTGTCTAAAGTTAGATTTTGTTTGTTTGTTTAATGCCAGAGCTAAGCAGAATTCTAAAATTCATCTGGCCCCTTCCATTCATATAAACAAAAAGCCGACACCTAAACAGATGAAGTGAATTTCTGAATGTCATTGGAGAGTCAGTGAAAGAATCATCATTAAAACTGTTTTCTAACTTCTAGACCACTGTTATTTCAATTAGCCTCATAGAATATTCATCGTGTCTACCACACACTAAATATTATATTTAGCGTTTATTGTATTTTTTCTCTAAAAGACAGGGATTGCTTTATCCAATCACATTACAAAAGAAAAACAGGTTTGGAGAATCTAAGTGACTTGACAGGTGAAAGTACAAAATGGCCCTAGTCTTCAGTTGAACTCAGAACAGCTCCAAATTCCACATTCTTTCCACTGTATCATGCTGTCTGTCACAGGCTTCATAACTAAGAGGAAATATCTAAGGAGGATGGTTGCAGATTAGAGTCCCACTCAGGGCACAAGGTTCATCTGATGTCAAGGAGAAACGTTAACTCTTTCCTCTCAACTTTCATGGAATTCTGACCACCCCTCAGCTCTTGCTGGTGACTTGAGTATTCATAACAAATAAAAAATACCAGACCATCTTACCAACAGCTTATTACCTCTGCCTAATCATGCAAGGCTGAAGTGGGAAAGCAGCATGGATCTAGACTTACTTATCATTTTAAACTGTAGTTTATTTTAATCTTTTTAGCTTATGGCATTATCTTTTGGTGTCTTAATTGGAGAAAGAGTTTTTGTTAAGACAAAAGATTACTGAAGCATATTTCTCATGAGTTCACATAGTTCAGTCCACCACAGGGTCCAGTTTGGGCGGATTTGGCATTTCTCTGAACACTTAAGTGGCATTGTCGGGCAGGCCAGCCGCATGAGGCCCTTAGAGGGATACGGCCGTTTTGGCACTGCTAAATTCTGTGATGTATTAGGGCTTCCTCTCAATGGCCATTACATTAGGAAAAAATTTACAGCTCATGATCAACAGCTGTTCTTCTAAATAAAACAATATAGTTCATTCTTTCCCTTTTAGCATGCCAGAACCCAGTGCTGTGTGAGACCAAGGCTTGTACTTGCATTCTATGGAAATTATTTAATTCTTGAAAACACACGGGAAATCCAGTCATTTGTTCATTCGTGTGTGTGTTCATCTGCCTCTTTATCCTACTTATTCTTGCATTCATTCATTCACTCACTTTTGCAATAAAATAGATTTATATATAACAAACAATTTGCTATTTTAACCATTTTAAGTGTACAATTCAGTGACATTCACATTGGTGTGCAACCATCACCAGTATCTGTTTCCACAACTTTTCCATCACTCCAAATAGAAACTCTGTAATCATTATTTTCCCTTACTTGTTATCCTTTTATTCAACAAATATTTATTAGATACCTACTCTGGCCAAAGTTCCATGACAGGAGCTGTGGGAAGATAGAAACCTTAACGCTATATGGTCTGATGTGAAGGAACCGAAACTCTGATGGGGCTACATCACCTTCATTACCTTTTCAGACCTGCTGTCCTCAGACAGTGCCTTGGGCTTCAGGTGACATACCAGAGCACAGATGTGAAAGTACAAACTCACTAGTGTGGTTTTGGTCTCATGCTTTGGCCTTAACTACCTTCCTAATCCCAGCTGTCGCCACTGCATTTTTCACTCTATACTCCAGTTGATTAAAGGAGCAATTATTATTATTATTATTATTATTGTTTTTCAAGACAGTGTCTTGCTCTGTCACCCAGACTGGAATGCAGTGGCGTAATCTCAGCTCACTGCAACCTCTGCTTCCCAGGTTCAAACGATTCTCCTGCCTTAGCTTCCCTGGTAGCTGGGATTACAGGCACGAGCCACCATGCCCCGCTAATTTTTGTATTTTTAGTAGAGATGGGGTTTCACCATGTTGGCCAGGCTGGTCTTGAACTCTTGACCTCGTGATCCACCCGCCTTGGCCTCCCAAAGTGCTGGGATTATAGGCACGAGCCACTGCATGCAGCAGAAAGCAGCAATTATTAACAATTACTTGATAACAGAATCATCATCATCATCAACAACAAAACAGCAATAAAATCTGTAATTCTGCCAGACTACTGCCCTTAATATGATAAATCCCCAGCACCTAGGCTACTTCTAACACCTCTATGTGAAACTCCTTTGTAATCCCCTACTCTCAGGTAAACTGAAAATCTCACTCAGAAGCGTACCTTTCAAGGACCCCATTCTAGATCATCAATAGTCATGTAAAAAAAAATGGGAAAAATATGGACTGCCAGTGAGTGGCTTTGTGAAGCATACAATTCTTTAAGTGAAGAGCAGCTAATTCTTTGAGAGTCAAAGGGAAATTAGTACTCTAGGCAGATGGAAGATAATACATCAAAGGCTAAAATACTGGCTTTCAAAGCAAACAAATTATTTTGATTGCATCCTAACTCTGCTACCAGGTGCCACATACACATGTGGCTAATCATATGACTGCTCGAACCTCAATTTACCATCTGTAAAAATCAGAGTGGTGGTGACTAATGATACTTACCCATTGTAAAGACTGGATATATTAGGAAATGCAAAGTAAAATAATGACAACTCATCTTTGTTGAATACGTTACATGTGTCAGGCATTATTCTAAGTCTTTCACTTACATTTATTTAATTATCACAGTAACACCCTAAGATGAATAGCAAGATCATCCCCATTTTGCAGATGAAGAAACTGAAGTGGAGAGAGTTAAAGTAATTAACAAAGAGCACTCAGCTAGTTAAGTGACAGTGCTTCATACGAACCTAGGCTGATTCTAGCATCTGTAATCTTAGTCATGCACATAACTGCATCCTAAGAGTATTAAGGAAGTACAAAATAGGTTATTGATATTAGAAAAGATAGCTAGATTTCATAAAATGGCCATGGTCTTTAATATATCTATTTAGAGGTTCCTTCTACTTTTACTACTATGAGTTTACTGTAATCTCACATTGCCTCTTCCTTGTGTTGATGTGAAGATGTCCTAATTCTTCTCCCTTCACACTCCTGGCTCCCAATTCATCCTCCCCAAAGTGGACTTTATGAAGGATATAGGTGCTCAGGACACTCCACTGCTCAAGAGTCTTCAGTGGCTCCTCCTTATACTCAGGACAATGTCCAGGTGCCTGACCATGCTACTCAAGGCATTTAAGATCTAGCACCAACTATTTCTTCAACTTCATTCACATCCCCTCCTCAAAGCCAGTTCACCATCCAGACTTACTGAAGGATTCATGGCCCCTTCACATCTCTGTGCCTTTGTGCATATGAGACCCCCTGTCTGAAATTATCTCTATTCTCTTATCTGACTCAATAATCTTGCCCAGTTTTTAAAAGACAGATCAAGCATCTTCGATCCTTTGTCTATCTTGTATGCCACTCCCAAAATGAGTGTGTGTGTGTATGTATATATGTGTGTATGTGTGTTTTGCCTTACAAAAATGAACTGTATAGATTTCTCTAACACAGCATCCCAATGAGTGGCAGTTATCTGTTTACAAATTGGATTTCCCTTCTAATCTGTAAGCTCTTTGAGATAAAGACTACATTATAGTCTTATTTATATTATTTTGGTTATAAGAGATTAAGAAGGGACTCAAATTACCTTAAAAATATGATAGTCCCTCTTATTAATGGTTTTAATTTCCAGTTTCAGTTATCCACAGTCAACTGTGGTCCCAGAAAAAGTCTAGAAAAAAAAATTATAAATTTTAAACTGTGTGCTGTTCTGAGAACCATGATGAAATCTTGCCCTGCCCTGCTCTTTCCCGTTAGTAACATGAATCATCTATTTTCTTAGCCTATCCACGCTGTATATGCTACCTGACCATCAGTCGCTTAGTAGCTCTCTGGGTTATCTGATCAGATTGGCCGATCACAAGAAGAAGGGAGAGTATAGTACAATAAGATATTTTGAGAGAGAGAGAGAGAGAGAGAGAAAGACCACATTCATGTAGCTTTTATTACAGCATATTTTTATAATTGTTCTATTTTATTGTTAGTTATTTTCGTTAATCTCTTACTGTGCCTAATATATAAATTAAACTTTATCATATGCTTATAGGAAAAACATAGTGTGTGTGTATATATACACACACAATGTATAAGATGGATATATTTCTTATAAAGATATATGTCATATATATGTAAAGATATATATATATCTTTCCGAACTATATGTACTTTCAGGCATTCACTGGGGATCTTGGAACGTATCCCCCATAAATAAGGTGAGACTACTGTAATGTATTTAACTGGAAAGTCCAGACATATAAATGACTTCACGTATAGCTGGTTTATTCTTTCAATCTTTAATTTATAATTTTATGGGTACATATTAAGTATATATATATTTTGGATACACAAGATATTTTGATACAGGCATATAATATATAATAATCACATCAGGTTAAATTATGTGTCCATTACCTCAAGCATTTATTATTTCATTGTGTTATGAAAAATCCAATGATACTCTTGTTATCTTAAAATGTACAAAAAGTTATTGTTGCCTGTGGTGACACTTTAGTGCTATCAGCTACTAGATATTCATTCTATCTAACCATATTTTTATACCCATTAACTATCTCCACTATCCCCCCCAACTACCCTTCTCAGCCTCTGATAGCCATCATTCTTCTCTCCATCTCCATGAGTTCAAAGGGTTTAATTTTTTGCTCCCAGAAATAAATGAGAACATGAAGTTAGTCTTACTGCCTGGCTTATTTCACTTAGCGTAATTTCCTCCAGTTCCATGCATGTTGCTACAAATAATAGGATCTCATTCTTTTTTAATGGTTGAGTAGTACTCCAAGTGTAGCTGGTTTAAACCTTCTTACAGTATAATCAAAATCAAATTCCAAGTTTTTTCTCTCCAATTCTCACCTCCATTTTCCTTTTATTGAACATCATACATGTTTTGCAGATGGCTCCTCATTGGTATTAAATGAGTTCCTGTAACTTCCAGGTTCACATCTAGGATTCTCAGAAACAATTCACTTCTTATCACTGATCTTAATTGGGTTATGCTTTCAATCTTTTAGGCCAGAAGAAAACAATATACTCATTTGTCTAAACTTAACTCATACAGTCCAAAACGTGGAGCCCTTTCAGAAGCCAATGAGATGACAAGGGGATTGCAGTGATCCCCAGAACAGTCTTGGAATATGGTTACTGAATGGATAGATGTATGTTGAGTAGTGCGCATGTGCATAAACATACACACGTTCTTTCCTTAATTCTAATGTCAATCACACTCAGCTAATAACAATGAATAAGTAATTGTGTGTGTGTCTGAGTTTACTCATTACTCATGCATACATAGAGAGAACAGAAGACAAAGTAGAGACCAATATACCTTTTTTTTTCTTTCCCAGAAAGAAGATATTACATCCTTCAGACTGTGCTCTGTTATGTTTGGCAATAAGTGAATGGTGCTAGACCAGCTAATGAAATACAGCATTTATCTTCATGCTGAAAAGCACTTTATCACCTTATGAATGGGAGGAAAGGGATAACCCCCTTTTTGCCCCTCAGTATCTACTAGAAAAAATGGACTAAAACATCTAACCAATGATTGGGCATATATTCTCTCTACAGCGCAAAGTAGCCAGTGCTAAGAAAGTCAGATCATAGAGGCCGGAGAGTTGGTTATTTTGTGGCACAGGAGTCTGGCGAAATGGTGATTATGATGCCTAAACGTGTGAAGTGTGGAAAGTTCTGATCCAGTCTCACCTGCCTAAATCCTAGTTATGTGTTTTGCCTTATGACCCAGTGATGAGCAAAGCTAGAACTGAAGACAGAGAGGGCTTCCAGCTCCCAAGATGATGTCTTGAAACATCCTGTATGCTTTAAACACTTATTTAGTAGCTGAGAAAAATGAGGGTCAGAAAAAGGAAATGAAATTTACCCAATAATGTTAACACAGAGAGGGCAGATCTGCACTACCTTTCATTCTGAGAAGACTTCCTTAAGACAGATGAACAGTATGTCTCCATTGTAATAGACTCAGAAGGGTTAATTGTAACAGATTCGTTAAACTCCTATCTAAATGCTTAAGTCTTGATATTTACTGGGACTGAGAAGTGCAAGTATTCCTGAGTGTTTAATTACTTTACTCTTTTTTATCCCACTATGATTTATTCTAATCAATTTTTATAGCTCATTTTATATTTTTATATTTTTCCTAGTAGAGTTTTCAAAATGAAAGTACCTTCAAGAAAGGAACCTATCCTTAATCTCATCTTTATCTATTCTATGGCTTGAGATGAACCTTGAACAATGGGCATTCATTCTTTATGTTGAATCTTACCTAAAGGCTTGTAAATCCTGCATTGTTCACAGATTATGTCATTTATGCATTCATTCATTCAACAAATATTTATTCAATTTCTCTTATATGTCAGATGTATTCTAGCTTGTTTCTAGTTTATCAGCAATTTTGAGTCAGTGCAATCCAAATAAATGAGAATTTGTCATGAAAAGATAAATGTGAAGGACTAGAAAGATATACTTACTCTAAGAGTCAAAAATAAATAACAAAATATTAGGAATCTCTTATGTGGGTTTTTTCCTCCTATGTTTTACATAATAAACATCTATTACTTTTGTAATGAGGAAAACTATACTGTACTGAAAATATATTTTCTGGTTTAATTGTAAAAAGATTTGGCATTAATTTTTTAAATTTAATGTCTTTCCCACTCTGCCTTCTCCTGATATCTTCCCTCTTGGAAAAAAATACTTCAAGTTCATAGACATAGTCTTTTACTTTTTATTTCTGATTCTCACTTTATTCAGAGATTGGAAACTTTGTATTTGTTTAAACCAAACTCTTTTTTTTTTTTTTTAAGTCGGGTTTCACCATGTTGCCCACACTGGTCTCAAACTCCTGGGCCAAACGATCCACCTACCATGGCCTCTCAAAGTTCTGGGATTACAGGCATAAGGCACCACACCCAGCCTATGATAATTTCTTTTTTAAATTTTTATTGTTTTATTTTATTTTATTTTTTAAATTATACTTTTAGTTCTGGGATACATATGCAGAACGAGCGGGTTTGTTACATAGGTAAACACGTGCCATGCTGGTTTGCTGCACCCATCAATCCATCATCTACATTAGGTATTTCTCCTAATGCTATCCCCGCCCTAGCCCCCCAGCCCCCAAGAGGCCCCGTTTTGTGATGTTCCCCACCCCATGTCCGTGTGTTCTCATATTTCAATTCCCACTTATGAGTGAGAACATGCAGTGTTTGGTTTTCTGTTTCTGTCTTAGTTTGCTGAGAATTATGGCTTCCAGCTTCATCTATGACCCTGAAAAGGACATGAACTCATCCTTTTTTACAGCTGCATAGTATTCCAGGGTGTATATGTGCCATATTTTCTTTATCCAGCCTATCATTGATGGGCAATTGAGTTGATTCCAAGTCTTTGCTATTGTGAATAGTTCCCCAGTAAACATATGTGTGCATGTATCTTTATAGTAGCATGATTTATAATCCTTTGGGTATATCATGGGATTGCTGGGTCAAATGGTATTTCTGGTTCTAGATCCTTGAGGAATAGCCACCCTGTCTTCCACAATGGTTGAACTAATTTACACTCCCACCAACAGCGTAACAGTGTTCCTATTTCTCTACATCCTCTTCAGCATCTGTTGTTTCCTGACTTTAATGATAGCCATTCTAACTGATGTGAGATGGTATCTCATCGTGGTTTTGATTTACATTTTTCTAATGAGCAGTGATAATGAGCATTTTTTCATATGTTTGTTGGCTGCATAAATGTGTTCTTTTGAGTAGTGTCTGTTCATATCCTTTGACCACTTTTTGATGGGATTGTTTTTTTCTTGTAACTTTGTTTACGTTCCTTGTAGATTCTGTATATTAACCCTTTGTCAGATGGATAGATTGTAATAACTTTCTCCCACTCTGTTGGTTGCCTGTTCACTCTGATGATAGTTTCTTTTGCTGTGCAGAAGCTCTTTAGCTTAATTAGATCCCATTTGTCTATTTTGGCTTTTGTTGCCATTGCTTTTGGTGTTTTAGTCATGAAGTCTTTGCCCATGCCTATGTCCTGAATGGTATTGCCTAGGTTTTCTTCTAGGGTTTTCATGGTTTTAGGTCTTACGTTTAAGTCTTTAATCCATCTTGAGTTAATTTTTGTATAAGGTTTAAGGAAGGGGTCCAGTTTCAGTTTTCTGCATATGGCTAGCCAGTTTTCTCAACACTATTTATTAAATAGGGAATCCTTTTCCTGTTGTTTATTTTTGTCAGGTTTGTCAAAGATCAGATGGTTGTAGATGTGTGCCATTATTTCTGAGGCCTCTGTTCTGCTCCATTGATCTATATATCTGCTTTGGTACTAGTACCATGATGTTTTGGTTACTGTAACCTTGTAGTATAGTTTGAAGCCAGAAAGTGTGATGCCTCAAGCTTTTTTCTTTTGCTTAGGATTGTCTTGGCTATACGGGCTCTTTTTTGGTTCCATATGAATTTTAAAGTAGTTTTTTCGAATTCTGTGATGAAAGTCAATGGTAGTTTAATGGGGATACCCTTGAATCTATAAATTACTTTGGGTAGTATAGTCATTTTCACAATATTGATTCTTCTTATCCACGAGTATGGAATGTTTTTCCATTTGTTTGTGTCTTATTTCCTTGAGCAGTGATTTGTAGTTCTCCTTGAAGAGGTCCTTCACATCCCTTGGAAGTTGGATTCCTTGATGTTTTATTCTTTTTGTAGCAATTGTGAATGGGAGTCCACTCATGATTTGGCTCTCTGTTTGTCTATTATTGGTGTATAGGAATGCTTCTGATTTTTGCACATTGATTTTGTATCCTGAGACTTTGCTGAAGTTGCTTATCAGCTTAAGGAGATTTTGGGCTGAGATGATGGGGTTTTCTAAATAATACAATCATGTCATCTGCAAACAGGGACAATTTGACTTCCTCTTTTCCTAATTGAATACTCTTTATTTCTTTCTTCTGCCTGATTGCCCTGGCCAGAACTTCCAACACTATGTTGAAAAGGCATCCTTGTCTTGCGTCGGTGTTCAGAGGAAATGCTTCCAGCTTTTACACACTCAGTATGATATTGGCTGTGGGTTTGTCATAAATAACTCTTATTATTTTGAGATATGTTCCATCAATACTTAGCTTATTGACAATTTTTAGCATGAAGGGGTGTTGAATTTTATCAAAGGCCTTTCCTACATCTATTGAGATAATCATGTGGTTTTTGTCATTGGTTCTGTTTATGTGATGTATTACATTTATTTATCTGTGTATGAGGAACCAGCCTTGCATCCCAGGAATGAAGTTGACTTAATCGTGCTGGATAAGCTTTTCGATGTGCTACTGGATTCGGTTTTAATTTAACAGATTGCATACTGCTATAGAAAGAGTGATGAGTTAGAAAGACCAGAGTCTGAAGCTCATCTTTATCTTCAGTGGTAATAATTTAAAGAAGTTATGGCATCACCTCCAGTCTTAATTTCCTTATGAGTAAATATGAGAACATTAATACTTTCATGATGGCTTGCACAGGGGATTAAATGAGGTAAAGTGTGAAAAAATGCCTGCCACATATTACAAATACTTCAGAAAATGGTTCCATTCCTGCTGTACCTCTAGTCTGACATTCAAAACTGAGGCTCAGACAAGTTAAAATGTTTTTTCAAGGTCAGAGATTGAGACAGGCTTGAACCTGCACCTTCTAGTACCAGTCAGTCCTCTGTAATCTGTAGTATTTTTTAATGAAGGTCAGGAATTAGAAGCATCACAAATGACATTTCCACTTGCTCTTTGTCTCATAGCTCATGTTTCTAGGCAGTTTAAATAGCATCAAACAATTAAAATATGTATTCCTTGACATTCAATGACTTCTTTTTTTGGCAATAGCCTACAACCAAATGGCCTTTGAGTTGGCAAAGTTATTGTTTTAGCTGCCTTTCTGCCTTCCAAAGATCAGGTGACTGTTTCCAAATGTAGAAAAGAGCCAGCCCATAAATCACAGGGAAAAGAACTCACTTTGAACAAGCTAAGCTGCTTTGTAGAACAAGTGCTGGAGATCACATCGCTCATGGCCTATTAATTCTTGGGCTGCTCTCACTTCTTCCAGGACAAGTCATTTCCAGCATTCCTCTCTTTAAGTAAGACTTAGAAATTCAATAGTGATACTATCTTAGGATATGAAGAAAGATGTGATGCCAAGGCATGTTTAAAGCAGGAAGCCAACACCAGTATCCTTCCTTAGGATAAGTAGAAGTTGTGTTTGTTTATAGATATGATTATAAGGAAGCACTATGGGTCCAAACATTTAAAAAATGTTTATTTGGGATAATCAGTAATTCTTCGAAAGTGCAAACACTTGGGAATTGTTATCAAAGGAGGTCAGATTGTCAGGGTTCTATTACAAGCCTTGAAATAGGTTAATAAATGTTTGAAACTAAAGGGATGTCATAAATTTGTTATCCAACCTTTCTGTACTATTAGGGGAAATGTCATAAAGGAAAACTGAGGTACAGACAAATTAAGATGCTTTTTCAAAGTTGGTGGTTGAGCCAGGCTTGAACTTGAGCCTTCTGCACTAGTTCAGCCCTCTGTAGTCTATATAACACTGATTTTCCTAATGCAAGTCAGATATTAGAAGCATTCCACATGGCATTTCCATGTACTCTTTGTTTCGTATCTCATAGTTCTAGGCAATTTAAATAGAAACAAAGTATTTATTCCTTGATATTCATTTTTTTCAACAAATATTTAATGGATCCCTTTTTATGTCATATATATTCAGCATAAAGACGTGGGTTTATGTGATGAATCAGACACCTTCATATTGAGGAACTGATAGGATTTCTTAGCCTGTCTTACAGATTATGGACTTGCTCTTTGATGGGTTGAACAGGTGAACATTTATATCATGATAAACAATAACATGAAATGTTTCTGACTCTGTCTACATGAGAACTTGTAAGTATTTTTAGGAAGTTATTAGTCATAGCACTTGTCTCTGGGTAAGAGCATCTTAAAAGGAGACCTCTTCTAATTATGTATTTTCCTGTTTACTTCAACATTCTGGGATCTGCCCAAGCAAGCGGTTTGCTTCCCTATGGTTCAGTTTCCTGATTGGATAAAAGGAGATTCCCAGTGACCTGTCACAGAAGACTTATCTTGAATTGTGTAAGCAATGAATGTAGAGAATGGAAAAGCATCTGAGAAAAAGAAGTGACTAGATAGAATTCTAAATAAACATTTATGTGGATCAAGGAAAAGGTAGATATCTTCCTCACCATTTGGAAAACTTGTCTTGTGTTGCTTAATATTCCTCTCATACTGTGGGCAGATGAATAGAGACAAATCACAAAATGTTATAGATTTTATAATCTAGAACATCAGGATCTACTTATAACCACAACCAAATTACCACTACTTATGACCAGGCACAATCCAACTCTTTGTTTCCTATTCTGGAATAGCATTTCACTCGGGATGACAGCAGAGTGATTTGAAATGAGCAGGAGACCTACAACACTTCTAGATACTTTCAATTTGGCCAAGATACTTTGTCTCTCTAGGTCTCAGTTTTTTTTAGCTTTCAAACGGAAAAATACTGAACTGTACCATCATACAAAGCATAGAGATGCTGTGAGGATCAACTAAGATAATGCCTGTAAGAAAGACTGGTAAATAAAAACCGAGTCATATAAACACTAGCTATTGTTATTTTCATGGTCTTCAGTCACTCTGCTAAATCACTTTGCCATAGAATGCTTTGCAGTAGAATTCATTAGGTAAGTCTCGAACTTCCCACTGGAGTTTAAGCTCCTTGAGGTTATTCATCTTTAAATCCCTATCATCTAGCAGATCTAGATGTACTTCTAGATGAACATGTTCATCTCTTTTCTTTCTCTTTCAGGTGCACATTCTATTCAAGGAAATTTCTATCTCTTTCCCTTCTTGGTAAGGGATGCTCATCTAGGATGGCTCAGTGGATTTTAGAAAGGGCTTGAGCTCATTCTTCACCAGGACTCTGCCATTTAATTTTAGCCTCAAGTGTTAATGGAAAAGGTCGTAGAGTTCAGGACACTCTTCAGTGAAAATAAAACCGGAGAAGGGCATGAGGCCAAAAATAAGGATCTTTCTAAGTAGTGTTTGGGGACGTGGGCTTCAGCACTTCACGTGCCCATAAGTTCTCTCCTTGCTGCAGGCCCTTCACAGCCCCTTGCTCAAGCCCTCCCAGGGTACAAGAGTTTGTATAGGAAGGTGGAATTGCCATTTCCTGACACCAAGCTCAGGAGAAAGTAATGTACCTCAAATAGCCTTGTTTTCTCAGTAACTGCTTATGGGCCTCTTAGTCCTTAGGGCCCTCCTCTGCTTGGAGTTGACACGCTGCAGAAAGCCAGCTGTTGACAGCAAAGGGACAATAAGTTTTGTTTAGGGGAAAGACTTATATAAAATGCTATTAATTGCACCCTTTCTGGAATGTCTCCTTGTCCCGATGAAGGAGAACTGGGGTGGAAGAAGAAATTGTGCTGTGTGATAAAGATTGTATATCTTCTATATGGGGTAGATATCATAGTTCCTGAAACACTTTTGGAATCCATTGGTTAAAATCATTGAGGGCAGAGGCAGTCATATCTGTCCAATTTGTAATAGTATATTTATTGGTAATAAAAATTGGTAACTTGAATAACTTGTAATTTAAATGTCCACACCTATGATTGGCAGATGATTCATGTCACTACAAATTTTTTTCCCCCCCGCTCCGCTTCTATGTCAGTGAGTATACAAGAATCCTACCCTCCACTTTGAATTTTCCAAACAACCTTGAAATGCTTGCATTTATTGGTAGGGGTTTCAGAATCCATGACTCCAAAAACATTACAGTTTGTTCATATATAATTCTTTACTTCTATTTTGTGTACATAGTACTATGAATTTATGCATTTTCCCATTGTAATGTTTGTGGTATAAACAACGACTTACTCTCTTATCGTTCCAGAGGCTGGAAGTCTGAAGTTAAGATGTTATAAGGGCCATGTTCTCTCAGAAGGCTCTGGGAGACAACCCCTCCATGCCTCTTTGGAGTTTCTGGTGGTTTCTGACAGTCCTTGGCTTTCCTGGATTTGCAACTGCATCACTTCAATCTCTGCCTGTATTGTACATGGCCTTCTTCTCTGGGTGTCTGTCTCTGTGTCTCTCCTCTTATTAGAAAGATGTCAGTCGTATTGGATTAAGGGCCCATCCTATCCCAGCATGACCTCATCTTAATTTACATCTTAATTACATCTGCAGAAACCCTATTTCCAAATAAGCCCAGACTCACAGGTACCAGGTACAGTATTCTAGTAGGTGCTCAGTAAAGATGTGGTGGAAGAGTGAGCTAAGCTTCCCAACTTGATAAGACAGAGCCCTCTGTGTTCTGACTCCATCAGATCCTCAGCTTTATCTTCTCCCTTTCCTCTGACTCCCACTACTCCATTGATGTTAACATTTTGCTTACAATTTTCTTCATACACAAAGTATTCTAACATATGTGTAATTCCTTTTACTTGTGATAACCTTTCTTCATTTCTTCACCTGACTAATTCTATCTCATGTTCAGTATTCTACTGACATATCAGCATGGAAAGGCCGCCTAACAATGCCCCCAATGCTAAGTAAATAGTTCTTATGTCTTATACTTCTATATATCTATATTCTTCTTATATCTATATACATCTTATACGTCTAAGTAAATGTCTCCTAATACTTCTTATATCATCTTACACCACCCTGAACAGACATCTAGCACAGTACATTTCACATAATATTGCAATTATCTTTTCTTTCTCCATCACCGTGTCTCCAACTATTAACTCCTAAGGAAGAGGAAGATTACTGTGGTTGAGTTCTATTCCCCCCAAGTGAAGTAAGTGGAAATTCTAGCCCTGGTACCTGTGAGTCTGGGCTTATTTGGAAATAGGGATTTGCAGATGTAATTAAGATGTAAATTAAGATGAAGTTATGCTGGGATAGGATGGGCCCTTAATCCAACATGACTGACATCTTTCTAATAAGAGGAGAGACACAGAGACAGACACCCAGAGAAGAAGGCCATGTACCATAGAGGCAGAGATTGAAGTGATGCAGTTGCAAATCCAGGAATACCACGGACTGTCAGAAACTAACAGAAACCTGGAGGAAGCATGGAGGGGTTCTCCCCCAGAGCCTTCAGAGAGAACGTGGCCCTGCTGACATCTTAACTTCAGACTTTTAGCCTCTGGAATGATAAGAGAATGAACATTTTTGTACCTACCCAGTTTGTGGCAGTTTGTTACAGCAGTTCTGGAAACTAACACAGAGTGTGTCTTATTTAATATCATATTTAAAGTATAAGAAAGAAGGGAACAACAGACACTGGGGACTCCTTGAAGGAGAGGGTGGAAGGAAGGAGAGGTTCAGAAAAACCACAACCACCACCACCACCACAACAACAAGAACTGTTGGGTACTATGCTTAGTACCTGGGTGACAAAATAACTGTAACCCAAACTCCTAAGTCATGAATTTACCTATATAAGAAATCAGTATCTATCTGTACTCCTGAACCTAAAATGAAAGATAAAAGATTTTAAAAATCCTTTTATACTTGTTTCCCCATACTTCCTAAAAATAAAGTGTCAACATAATTTTTGGCACTTAGTAGACAGTCAAATGATTGCTTAATTGTCATTTAAATTAATATGAAACCATTCAGAATGTTCCACTGCCTTCCTCCCTTCTTATTCACCATCCAGCCAAATCCTACACGGCAACATGAGCCCACATAATTGCCTGTCATCCTAGTCAATCAGCTTTTTCTCCTGTGGATTCTTAAACCATTTTATTGTTTATTATAATTTTAATCCTATGTTTCAGTGCACCACAATGCACACCTTGCCTTTCCCAAATATTTCACACATTGGAGATCTGGAGGAAACTCTATCTAGGCTGTCTAGCATTAGGTGTGTGTGAATCATACCACATTCAATATATAATGTAATCAAAACTACTTCCGGCATTGTCCACATTTTCAAATGATAATGATAAAAATAAGTCTCAGATTAATAAAATCACTCCCGTATGACATCAGAACTAGGAAGTCACAGAGTCGGGATTGGAACCCAGGCTTCTCTGGTTCCATATTGTGCTCTTTCCCTTTCTGCCTTTTAGTAAGACTTCAGAATGGTCACCATTGACCAAAGTCCTCAATTGCCCTTGCTGTCACTGAAGAAGAAATCTGAGAACTTTGACCGGTAACAAGAGCTGAGCATTAGATATGTGGGACATATAGACCCTGCCAACCTAGAGAGCTGGAAGCCAGAGCCTGCAGCAAACACACACAGAACCCTCTTGTCATCTCCGTAATGAGGTCCAACATATCCCAGCTTTCCATGGGATGGCTCATGCTGATCCGCTTGCCCCAAATAGCAATGCAACTTTTAGTGAACACAGGTTGAATTACGATCAGTAAATGGTAGCAGAAAAGAATGACATTGAGGAAGTTACCAATATGCTGTCTTCATTCATTTTCCAGTCATTATCCTCTGATTCTTCCTTCCCAAAATATATGTCACTGGCTGGAGGAGGGGACTTTTAAAAATAAAAACCTAGCATTCTTAAGCTGTAAGAAAAATGTGCAAATGCTATCAATTCTACCCTTCTAAAGCAAAACCATGTGCCAGAAAACATTTTGTAAACTTCAAAGAGCTACATCAAGAGCTACTGCCATTGATTTAAAAATATGTGCATGGCATTTCTTGATGATTTTTATAGAACCAATAGTGGTTTGTTTCCATTATCTTAATCTAGTTGTTTTAAATCTGTTTTTATCATGTCAGTATTAATTTTGTTAAAATAGTGTCTTAGTCAGCTGGGGCTACTGCAACAAAATGCCACAGACAGGGTGGCTTAAGCAACAGACATTTATTTCTCACAGTTTTGCAGGCTGGAAGACCAAGATCAAGGTGCCAGCAAATTCTCCTCCTGGGGAGGGCCTCTCTTTCTGGCTTGCAGATGACTGCCTCTCACTGTGTCCTCACACGGTGCAAAGGGAAAGCTCTGACCTCCTCCTCTGATTCTAAGGACAATGATCTCATCATGAGGGTTCCATCCCCATGACTTCATCTAAACCTAATTACTTCCCAAAGGCCTCACCTTCAAATACACTGGGGATTACGACTTCAGCGTATACATTTGGAGGGGGCCATGAACACTCAATTCAAAACAAATAGAATGTGATTTGAAGCAACAGTTTTTACTCACATAGCAAAATCCATTTTATTATATAAATTAAAGAGGAGATAGTGTGGAATACTTAATTCTGAATATTCATAGAGGCTTAAAATGTTTATTTTGTTATTCTAAAAAGCCTAAGTATATATTCTAGAAATCAGAGGAATGAGGACTCTAGGTTTTATTCCTGGCCCCAGCACTTACAAATTGTGTCATTTTGGATAGGTTTCCAAACCTCTTAGAAGAGGCTCATACTGGCCAAATCTGGGACAATTTGCACATCAATACAAATAATGATAGTAGAGGATTATAGCCCACTGAATAAAATAGGAATCTGTGTGTCTTCAATGAATAAATAGAGAGAGGAAAAGGCTTTAGATACCAATAATATAGATGTAGATGAAATGATAGAGTTGCCCAATCATTTGACAACCAGCATAGAAAGAATTCATATGGGTAAGAAACACCAATGGATGCTAAAACTAGAAAATGAAAATACAGGATTTTGCATCTTGTCAAAGAAACTTCTCACAACATATCTGTTAATTACAAAGGTTAAAAGAGTAATTTTAATATAGAAAAACTGGCTGACACCAAGTGATCAAAATTAATACTATTAATGAGGCAAATTGGCAACGTGTGCCACTAGAAAAGAGGCAATGGGAACACAGCATTACGGATGTGAAGTTCTGGCCAAAAACACATAACCTGGATCTAATCATGATCAAACACTGGACAAACCCAGATGGAGAGACACTGCAAAATAACTTGTCTATGATCTTCAAAACTATCAACATCAGTAAAGTCTAGGAATGGCTGAGTAGCTGGTTCAAGTTAAAGGAAATCAGAGAGAGAGGAAAACTTGGAGCAATGTGTGATACTGGATTGGAACTTTTTACCATAAAGAACGTTCTTAGGTAAATGATAAAAACTTGAATGGCATCTCTGGGTAAATGGGGATCCAGCAATTCTTTGCACTAATCTTATAATGTTTTTCAACTTTGAAATTGATTAAAATAATATGTAAAAACATTGTAAAAAGATAAAAACAACTCGAATTCTATAAAACACTACATATTGTAATGAGAGGAAACTGATTGTGTAAAGAATTTTGAATTAAAAATTAGATTAAATATGAATTTGGGAAGACATTAGTTACCACTGTTATTTTTCAGAATAATAAAAGATATTTCCATTCTTGATAGATTAATGTTAGTGCTTGCGAAACAAAATCTCAAAACTTAAAATGGCCTGTTGCTTTGATCTTCTAAATCCTAGTATTAGTTGAGAGAAGCTGAAAAATAAATGAAATTTTATTCAATCATGTAAATGGTGCATTTAATTATAGGCATTATGTAAGGGACACATGAAAGCATTCTGGTGGTATCTTTTGTGTTTCTTCTATGATAAGAACAATGGAATTGTTTTGTGCATGGAGGAGCAGATACATCTTTCCAGGGGATAATGCAATTTAGAGGCTCTTTGTGTTTTAAGTGTTTCTCAGGACTGATTAAAGCCTTGCACTTGCACTGGAAAGCGAATGCTCATCTGTCTAATGAATGTCCTTTCATTGCATGAACTTAAGTAGGAGTTAGAGTCATGACAGGATTACATGAAGGCAGGTGGCCCATGAGAAGGGCTGGGGCAAAGTTAATAGGAAAAGTTTTGGCATTCAGAGTTTGAGAGATGTTTCCAGAGTTATTGGAAATTAGATTTTCTTATGCTTTAATCTATAAAATTAAATAGTTCTTCATTGAAATGTGTATATTTTACTCATTATTTTATTCCAGTGCCCAGAGCAGCATCAATAAATAACAGGTAGATGAATGAGTGAATTGGAAACTGAATAAATAAATAATAACAATGAACGATTGAAATGAATTATTGTCTTCTCTTATCGACTATTAATTTCAACCTCTCTTCTTACGTTTTCAACTTTCTAGAGTAGAGAAACTACAACTACAACTAATGGGCCTAATCTAGCTTACTGCTTGTTTTTATAAATAAAGTTTTATTGGAAAACAGCCATGCCCACTTGTTTATGTATTTTCTATGGCTACATTCATGATACAGTAGCATAGTTGAGTACTTGCAACACAGACTACATGATTCATGAAGTCTACAATGCTTACTATCTGGCTTATTTTACAGAATTGTTTGCTGACTCCTGTTCTAGAGCATGATCAAGTACTTAGGGTTTAAATAATGGTAATGCCCAATAGAGAGAAACTGATGGGATTTGCTATCAGGATATGGTTCATAACAACAATTTCAACTTCTTAGGACCCCTTGCAGAAAACTCATAAAAGAAAATCTTCCTGTTTGCTCTTTATGCTCTGCATTAGGAAAATAGGAGCTTCTCTGAGTATTTAAAAATAAGTAATTTGAAACAGATAACTGTTTGCAAAGGTGTGAGAAGGAATGGTGGGACAAAAATGGGAAGGTCACAGGTTAGTAACTGCAGAAAGCAATAAGACTACCCCAAAAGCTGCAAAAAAAAAAAAAAAAAAAAAGGAAAGAAAATAATGAATGATGTTACTTGGAGCCCACAATTTTTGCACCACAACATTGGTGCTGTTGGACTAGCTGCTTGAGTAGGAGCCCACGACTACACAAGTGCCACCAGCACGGCTGCTGCCACTACCAAAGGTGCCACCAAAAGAGGTAATTAACATGCTTTTTCTTCCCTTTCACTTTCCAGGCTCCCATCAGTGGCCCCTGCCCTGGCATAAGCTAACACAAAGCCACTGGCATTTGGTGTCTGACAGATGTAGTTTACAGGCTGCTAGCTTCAGAAGTAGAGAGAAGTAGGAATAATGACTGTAAAGCTGAGTGACAACAGGAACTATCTGCCAAATGCTCATATTTAACTGGCTTGATCTTGAAGTTTATAGTCTCATATGAAGATCCTCTCAAGTAGTGGTGATGGTGGTGGTGGTGGTGGTAGGGAAAGGTGCCATAAAAAAAGACACAGTGAGAGGAAGCAGTATATACGAAGTCAAAGAGTTGTGAAAGAGTATATCAAGTAAGAGAATTTGTTATCCCTTGCTTGAAAATACATGATGTGTAGAGAGAAGCACTATTTGTCAAACTAGAGAGATAAAGTTGGATATGGGAGAAATAGCAAATCTCATGCCTAAATTATAAATAAGAAATATACTTCATTATGAAGTTTTACCATACTTTGTTCATTTGGGGTTTGATATTCTTCACCAATGGCCAGATTTCAGCCCCCTAGGCCAAGTATCTGTAAAAGAGACCAAAGGAAGTTTCAGTTTTTATGGTGACTCAGATCGATTCGCAATGGCTGCCTGTAGGTCTGAATGGTGCAGGATTCTGAGCAACTTCTAGGTTCTTGGGAAAGAGTACCAGGTTTGATTTATGATGCCTACCACCAACATAGGAATGGGACAACGTGTGCTATGTTTGCCCCCATGATTTATAATAGTGTACATACATGAGGATGTTCAATAGTTCAGTCATTTTTGATGAGAGCAAAAGGATTTGTTAAGAGTATACGCCACGATAAGTCTTCAATATATAGTTTTATAGAAAAAACAAGCAGTTGTATAGAAAAAAGTATACAGTAGGTTCTTGAATTAGTCTCCAATTGTTCTTTGTTAAAAAAAATGGTGACAGCATTGATAAGTGTGGTAAGGGAACAGTTTCTGGTTGTTCTGACTCAGGCATCCTTCCTAGATTACATGCTGCATTCGTTGCATGGGATCTTGCCTGAGCAACATATGTTGCTTTAGGACACCTCCTCAGAAACTCTTTGTACAGCAGTATAAATTTTAGTCCACAAAATCTTATAAGAATCAAATATATATCTTTTTAGATATGTTAAATTGATTTTTACATCGTTCCAACTATCCTGGTGGTGAGTAGGAGAGCAAAACCAAGTGAATTAAGAGCATCACAGCACATATTTCTCAGGGTGGATTTTAGGATAACAGAGACCTTGCAGGGTCCTGGGCGGCCTGATCTTATGAGGCATTTACTGAACCCTCTGCTGTTGTTGTCTTGTCTACAAGTCCTCTTTGGGTCTTAGGTACACACGGTGAATTAACTGATCCATGTCATGCTGAGGCATGGAAAATTTCCGAGACGCTATCAAGAGTGCTATGCGTGCGCGCGCGCACACTCACACACAGCTATTTCCCTGCAGCTGCTTTATTCTTATCATCCTGGAGCCTCAACTGACAAGCAAAGCACACATCCTCACAGCTCTGCTTTCATAAACCAATCTTGGTCTTGTATCTGTTTCACAGAGGTGGCCAGAAAGGAGATAGGACTTTAGGGACCTTGAATGCTGCATTCTGGCTCATTCCCTCCAACTCTACTTCTCTAGTTTTGGAAGTTGGGGAGCATTGACTACTCGAATTATGATGCGGGAGAGAGTAAGGGTGAGAGGTGAGGGAAGCCTTTAGCATAATAATATTCTCAACATATTTCCTTCTATAGTTACCAAAACAATAGCCTTTAATTACTTAAGCTTTAGATGGCAATGCAGAAGTGTATGCAAATGCTTCAGGTCAGACAGGTGTTTTTTTTCAGATCTCCCTGTTCACTTCCCTATGTCCCTCTTTGGTTTCCCTTTCACAGAAAAGAAAATAAGTGAATGAATGATCTGGGTTAATATCTTCATTCTGTAGATTAGAAAGCAAATAGATGAACTTAACCCAGAATTCACCCACTGATTTGTGGCAGAGCCAGTAAGAACCAAGTCTGTGGATTCTGAGGTCAGAATGTTACCTCCACAGCTTTGCTTCTCCAAATGTGGGGAGCATGAAGAAAACAGAGGGAAATAATTTGAATCAACATTTTACAAAAGAAGATACACAAACATCCAGCAGTGCATTGTTAACAGGTTAATTAAGTTCATTACTCTTTAGAGAAATGCAAGTTAAAACAACCAAGTTAAGCCACTCCATACTCACTAGTATGACAGAAATAAAAGAGACTAAATGCCAACTGCTCAAAAGGATATGGAGCAGTTACACCTCTTACATGCTGTGGTGGGAACACAAAGATGTTTGGTGATGTCATATGAATTTAAATCTATACTTACCATATGACTCATCAATCCTATACTTCTAGATATTTATATGAGAAATAAAAACAGATATCCACAAAAAAATTAATATAAGAATATTCATAACATCCGTATGCATAATGGCCTAAAACTTAAAACAACCTGTACCTCTATGAACAAAGGAATCAAATAAAATTCTGGTATATTCATACCTTGGAATAATGTTTGCAAGAACAAACTTCTTAAACCTATAATGGTGTGACTGAATTTCAAAAACATGATGAGCTAAGCAAACCACACACAAACATATACACACACATAAACACTCACACACACACATTTTGTATAATTACATTTATATAAAGCCCAAGGACAGGAAAATATAACCAATAATGACAGACGTTATCTCTGAGCAATAGTGAGAGTTTAGCAAAGGGCACTACGGAACATTCTCAGATGATAGAATTGTTCCATATTTTATTTCTGGTGTTAATGACCAGGTGGGTTCAGTTGGCTCAAATGAGTTAAAATCATGACAAACTCAATACCCAGGATTTGTACATTTTATTTTGTACAAATTATGCGTGGTAGAAAAAGATCAGAAATAAAGTAATGTAACAGTGGTATTAAAAAAAATGTAAGATTCTAGGTCAACTCTGGGCACACAGCCTATGAGTTTGCCCTGCTTCTCAAGGAGCAGTAAAAAACAAACAACCACAACAACAAAAGTAAGATCCTGAAATGAATCTGGGGAGAGATACAGATGTGGCTTCTTTAACCATGCCAATCAGAGATTCTAATAAGGGAAGTCTTGGTAAAGCCGAGAAATCTGCCTGGTAATAAACCTCCTTAGGTGTTTCTGACCCAGATGTCCAGAGGACCACACTTTGAGAAACACCACTCCTCGCTTTACTGCTGAGAAATATTTGTAACACTCTTTTTAATGTTTCCCTTTGACTGCCCGCTTTCTACTTCTGTGATATTAGGTAACTTTTCTCCACTTTTCATCACTTATACCAGTCTAAAACAATCCTGTCCCATAGTCCGAATATCTGGATTGGTTTCCCTGGCCCACTAACTGGGTTTGATTATGTGAACTCTCATAAAATATTAAAAACCTTTAATTAAAACACTGGTAGGAATCCACGTTCTCTTTGGTGGCGCATATTTGCTTTGGGCCAGAAACCTATATACCTGTCCTGTAATCCATATGTTGTTCTTCTGCTGCTGTTGCTTTTCAACTGGAAAGCATGAATGAGAAAATAATGCTTTGTAGGTGCAATGCCTGCCAAAGAATGTTGCCCATAATATATGCTTGATAAATGGTGTTGGCTTGAATTGGAATGGGTAGTTAAGAAAAAAGAAATAAAGAAAGCAGCACTTTGACAGTATGAGCTTGAGAAGAGCTTCTTCATTTCAGATAAGTGAAGACACTTGAAACTTACTTTTTATAGCACACGTTATGTATCTGGCACCGTGTAGCTACTTTGCTTTCTCATTAAATACACACATTTTCCTTATAAAGTAGATACATATTATCCTCGTTTTACAGATGAGGAAATTTAGGTTTGAAGTGGCTGAGTGGCTGAGATCAAATAAATGTTGCATCACTGAGGTTTTTAAAAAATAATTTTGTGAGGCAGAAATAAACAACCAAAATTATTTTAGAATCTTAGAACAACAAATGTTTACTTTTTTGTGAGTCAGACTTGGCCCTGTTTTATACATCTTCATATTGAAGAAAATAGACTGAAAGAGAATGCACTATCCAGGACATATTATCTTCACAGGAGAGGTCACTATTTAGCCATGCGATGGCTCTGAAGTTGCGTTAGAACATCACATCAGCTTTTCTCACATTGGCAATGAACAAAAATGTCTCATCCCCTTAAAGGAAATGGTGAAGCAGACACTTAGGAGAAAATAAAATACAGTCTAATAAAAATGGTAACTGGCAAAGCCAGGATTTAAAGTCAGATATATCTTATTAAGGTCCTTTCACTCACCACTTAGATTATCCATTCATTCATTCACTGATTCATTAATTCAATAATTATATTTTAGTCTCTAAGTAGCATGTAGTGACTAAGAAGATATGATTTGGACCCAGAAAGATCTGTCTCGGAATCCTATCTCTTTCATTTATTGACTATGCAATAGTAAGAATTATATGCTACTGCAAAATGAAGTTGAAAACTTTTAAACATTTATCCTGGAAATAATGACAGGAGTACAGACTCCACCTGTGCAAGTGTGAGATCTTACATTCACAGCTTGGATCACATGACTCCCTGGAAGTTTTCTTTATCTTTCTGGCATTTCCTCTGGTTTCTATGGGTCCAAGATTTTAGGATTCTGGAGATTAAGAATATACTAACTAAACAATTTTGAAAATGGATTTTATTTTGACGCTTAAATGCATTAAACTAACTACCATCTACTAGAAAGATTGTTTCACATTTTAAAAAATAGGGTAAAGGGCACACTTAAAATTATTTGGAATACAGAGAAAAATTAAAAATCAGCACAAAATATATTTTATGTTAGTTATTAATATGTAAAATTGATTTCTTGTTCTGTTGCAAGTTATTCAGCTAGAAATACTTTCATTTTTATCATATTATTATTAAAAGCGTTCACATAGGTATGAAGATGAAGATCAATTTTACATTCTTAATATAATTTCACTTGATATAAAATATTTTGAGAACACTGAGAGAAGCCAAAATGTGACATCTTATTACCTAAACTTCTCCTATCTGCCAGTCTAGAAAGAAAGCAGTTCAAATGTCTGGCTAAATTTTTTCTTGTTAAGTTTTGAGAAAAGTGTTAGCCTGTGGACTGATTTCCCAAAAGTGAGCAGCCAGGAATGTCTGAGAAGGAACTTGCCAGAACTCTTTGTCATGGAATAAGATGATCTGAAGACCTGTGCTTTAGAAGCGTGTCCTACTGAATTCGGGAGCTGAAGAGGCAACCCACTGGTGATGATTACGCAAATTGATTTTAGGTCTGATTAATTTAATTCAAAAACATTGAGTGGTGACAATGTGCCACATATTACTTTTAGGCTCTGAGAGTGTGACACTATACAAAACAAGAGTCTTGCCTTGTAGATTCTAGTGATGTGGCTACAGCCACATATGTGACTGTTAGATAGTTTTCTAACAAGTCCTAAAGCAGCATACCGCAACCATGATCGGTCAGTTTTCCTCTCCTTCTTCATTAACTTAGCAAAGAATTAGCAGTAGTAGCACTACAAGACTGCCACAGATGTTGCTTGTTTAAATCCTGGGCTGTGACTTAAGAGGATGTAGTCCTGTATAAATCTGATCCTGCCACTCTTCTGCTAAAGGTCCTTCCTTTAGCTACTCTGTAATCTGGTGCACAAGGCTCTGTGGCATTTGTCCCTTGACCAAACTCTCATAGCACCACTTAGCGTGCAGTAGTTTTTTTCATTTACTGCAATTGGCCAGCTTTTTTCATGTTTTGGAATCTTTGTCCATGTTTTTCCCTCTACCTGTAGTGCTTCTTCCTCTTCTCTATACCAGGACACTGTCTATTCATCCTTTAGAGCTAATCTTAAAAGTCACTTCTTCAGAGGTACCATCATAAGATTTTCCTTCCCAATTGATCATTTTCTTACAGCATTCTCCACTTTTTCTTCATTATGCTTATTACTGTTTGCACATTTATTTACTTGTGCATTTTTATGTTTAGTGTGTCTCATTTTTCTAGAATAAAAACTTGAAAAGAATAAGGGTATTTTATAATTTCCTCATCACCCTATACCCAGGATACAGTGCTTGGAGCCTTCAGTTCTAGTTTACATTGTATTGTGTCTCTAGTTTTTTCCTGAGGGTATTTGAAGAACTTTCAGTTCTAAATCTTGAAAAAGTACATGGATTTAAAATCATATGATGTGGATTTGTTAATAATGCTCAAGCTAGGAATATTTGAAAATGGAAGGGCCCTTGTTGAATTAGAGTCTTTGTAGAATTAGAGCCCTAATTCTACTCAAAAGAATGAGGACCTCTTCTAGTGAGATGAATGTAGAGGATCAGGATCCATTCTTCTGGTGAATAAGGATTAGCAAGATCTTGGGACTCAGTAAAGCAGAACTATGGAGAGGTAGCGTAACCAGAGACAGTCTTGCACAAAAGAGCCAGCACTGAGTTGAAGTGTACTGACCATAGGATCAGGCATGAATTGAGTTCTTCTGGAACTCAATTGGTTTCTGGGTTTACTATGAATCAAGAAAAATTCTGTTTTAGAGCATCATCATTTACTTCATCATCAGCACTGTCATCCTTATAACAACCAAAGCTGACCTTACTGAAAGCTTTCTCCATGATAGAGACTGGGTCATGTACATTAAATGAATTACTTCATTCAATTCCACAGTGATCTTTTAAGGTAGGCCTTATCTTTAGTCCCATATTAAAGATAGGAACACTGAGACTTGGAAAACTGAATTAAGTTGCTCAATGCCATAACACTAGTAAGAGATACAACAAGAACTGGAAATCATTACTGATGCGACACCTATGTTCTTAACTACTGTATCTCTTTATTATTATTATTGTTATACTTTAAGTTCTGGGATACATGTCCAGAATGTGCAGGTTTTTACATAGGTATACATGTGCCATGGTGGTTTGCTACACCCATCAACCCATCATCTACATTAGGTATTTCTCCTAATGCTATCCCTCCCCTAGTCCCCCATCTCCCAACAGGCCCTGGTGTGTGATGTTCCCATCCCTGTGTCCATGTATTTTCATTGTTCAACTTCCACTTATGGGTGAGAACGTGCAGTGTTTGGTTTTCTGTTCCTGTGTTAGTTTGCTGAGCGTGATGGTTTCCAGCTTCATCCATGACCCTGCAAAGGACATGAACTCATCTTTTTTTATGGCTGCATAGTATTCCATGCTGTATATGTGCCACATTTTCTTTATCAAGTCTATCACCGATGGGCATTTGAGTTGGTTCCAAGTCTTTGCTATTATGAACAGTGCTGCAATAAACATCCATGTGCATGGATCTTTATTTTCTTTAAGACAAATCATGCTTAGCAGTGATGATGGCAGCTTCAGGATCCAGGTCTAGCCTTGTGCTTTCATTCAAAGCCCTCCTGGGCAGGGACATTGGTAGCTACTGACTTACGTCCCGAACTTCTCCAGGTTGGCTCAGTAACTGAAGAAGTCTTTTTTTTTCACAGGAGAGTCCCTCTGTGAGAAAGTAGGATTGATTTCTTGCAGCAGCAGAAGGAAGCCAGAGACTGATATTCTCAGGGGGCAGCAGGCAATTGCCCAAAGGATCGGGGAAGCACTATCTCCAAGGCACCCCTCTTCATTCTCTTACAGTTCTGAACCTTAGGAAAGTATTTATTAGCTAGAGCTCAAATTTATCTTACTGTATTTTGTAGCCATTGGCCATGATAAGTAGATTTTGGCAGATTTCAGGGCAATCACTATTCCTAGGTCTTAGTTCACTTTGAAGTTCCTATCAGTGAAGAAGGAGTCCCTTTATCATTTAAATATAATGATATTTGATTAATGTTCAATTGTTCAAAAGACTTTCTTCAGTGCTCATTTATTTGATTCTTACAGCAACACTTTTAGAGGGAAGGTATTATTATTACTCTTTTCTAGATAAAAATACTGCAGATCCAAGATGCACCGCAGCCTGTACAAAGCAGTGTACCTAGCAAGTGGCAGAGCTAAGACTAGCTCTGACTCCAGAATCATCCAGGCCTTCTAAAGTGATCATTTCAAGGTTGTTTTATCTTCATCTCATCTCTCTGGTTGCTCATTGATACCTAGTGGGATCTACCCTGACTGTGATGTGATAGTCATTTTGGCTGTGGAGGCAGAGTTTCTTCTCATGCATATACATTTTCTATGTATAAAACTGGTGTGGCTAGGCTGACAGAGCCAGGGTCATAATTTCTCAGGAAAATGGCAGACTAATAGAGAAAAGGTCATAAATATCATCAAATACAAGGCCTGACATTTACCAAGGACAATTGTTTTATCATAAAAGGCTCAGGTGTTTTGGAGCTTTTCCACTAAGCTTCTACAAAGCATCCTGCCTCTTTACCAAGGAGGAGGGAAGGAAAACAAAGTGTGTACATGTGTGTGCGGACGGGTGAAATGTGGGTGGGGAGTAGAGGTAACAGATGAGAAGAGGAAGGCCAAAGGGGACATTCCTGGGGTTTCAGGAGTAAATTGAGCTCCTAATTCTTTGTGACCAGTGGTAGGATTAAGAGTTCAAAAGGGCAGGTCTTACAAGGGCAGGGGGCCAGGCTGGGTCTTGCAGGGATGTGACCCAGGAAATGCTGGCAGGCTAGGCTCCCATCCTTCCCCAGCAGGCCTCCAATTAGGATTTAATGGCCAAATGTGGAATGCATTAGGACATCTGAGCAGAAAGTCTGTGTTCAAAGGAGCTGAATCTTTTGGGCTAAGTAGGAAAACATTCCTCCCTGGTCAGTTTCCCCCTGAACCTTGCTAATTCTGAGGACCTCACTGGCAGTGGTGCCTTACAAAGCATCATTTGCAAGTGGTCTAGGTATAAACATCCTCTTTTCCTTGAAGATGACATAAAGAGAAAGCAACAGGCCCACCAACTCTCTTTGGTATTTGGGGCAATGTGAGGAATATAAACAAATGGCTGACCCAGAATTCTTCATGTCTGTGCCTCTTGTGAATATATATCCAATTGAGAGAACCTAAGTAGACAGTGCATATATGTCAATATACATAGATATATCCAAGAGAGAGTTTAAATACATGTGTACCTCAGTGTCTGCATGTATTTATTTATTTGTTACTGCTGTATTTATTAATTACTTTATATCCCGCCTTGTCAATAATCCAAGAGCTTGCCCAGGGTACATTCTTTGTGTTTGTGTGTGTATGTGTGCATGTGCACATTGATACAAGGGTGTATAGATGTAAGTCAGTAAAAAGAGAAGGGGTAACATACAAATGTACAGAGGTAAATATGTGAATCTGAATCTGTGTAAACCTTTATACCTCTGAGTGTGACTAAATATATGGATTTGGGAGGATATGTTAGCGTTCATATAAATGCTTCTGGAAGTGGGATAACACAGTGGGTGAAAGGTCTGCTCCACACAGATGAGCATGTGCAGTTGAGTACTCTGAAAGTGTGTATGCACATATGTATCAATGGATGTCTCTGTGGTGACATATTTTGCTTTTCATGTGTTGTTTTGTGTGACCATGAATGATAAATCACATCATGCATGTAGTATCTGTTAAAAGGGTATGTAGATGGGTATGTATGGCCCTTTTGACGTCTTTGTATTTGTGTGCCACTGTGAAAGGGTGCAAATAATGTATGAATCCAATGAAGCTTAGATATGCATATGTATGATTATGTGTAATGATTGAATATGTATAAGTCATAAATGTGTGACTACATGAATATTTATGCCTCTGGCAGGGCCTGAACTGGGGGGTAGATTGTGGAGGACATACCTAGTTTGGGGAGCATGAGACTGTGGATGTATCTGTGCAGTGAGTTAAAAAACATGTCTAGGCCGGGCGCGGTGGCTCAAGCCTGTAATCCCAGCACTTTGGGAGGCCGAGACGGGCGGATCACAAGGTCAGGAGATCGAGACCATCCTGGCTAACATGGTGAAACCCCGTCTCTACTAAAAATATAAAAAACTAGCCGGGCGAGGTGGCGGGCGCCTGTAGTCCCAGCTACTCCGGAGGCTGAGGCAAGAGAATGGCGTGAACCCGGGAGGCGGAGCTTGCAGTGAGCTGAGACCCAGCCACTGCACTCCAGCCTGGGCGACAGAGCGAGACTCCGTCTCAAAAAAAAAAAAAAAAAAAAAAAAACATGTCTATATCTCTGCTTGTGATTTTCCCATCCTACAACACACAAGGATGAATATCTAAACTTCGGCTTAGAAATGAAACTGCTTCTACTCGCTGGTCTAGGCCAACTGCTCTTTTGGAGTTTAAATAAATGACACAAGAAAATATGTCCCATTTACGCCTAACAATATGATAAAGTGCTTGTACACACACACACACACACACACACACACTATACACTACACATTCTTTGATATAAAGCAAGTGACCAAATGAATTTTATCTTGAGCATTTTAATGCTATCATATTAGCCCTAAATTTGTGGTGACCAACTTATCCACGTATGCCTTGGACTTTCCTGGTTTTAGCACTGAAAGCCCCCCAGTCTTGTACAAACCAGGTCAGTTTGACCCCTACCTGAATTAGTTGGTGGTAGACTCCAGAACAGGGAAACTGGGTCTGGGCCATTTTTCATGCATGGAGCTCCCCGCCTCTTAACACAACATAGAGCATAAAAGCATGGAAATTTGCAGCATCATAGATCCATTTTGGAATTGAACTGTATCTCTTTCCAGATATGTGAACATGGCAAATTTACTCAAGCTTTCTGAGCCTTAGGTTTCTCATCTGTAACGTGAATATAATAACTACTTCACAGGGTTATTTTACAGATCAAATGAGAACATACAGATGCAAAGCGTTTGACTTACTCCTCTGCATGTAACATATGCTCAATAAATTGTACATTATTATTATTCATGCATTATTACAATATTTTTATTGAGCAACAACTACAGACAAAGTGCCTGCCAGAGGCTAAAAATATAAATATGCAGCAAACATAACTCCTGTTCTAAGAGGTCTTCATTGTACTGTGGAAGATATTAGTTAAAATTTATAAAAAACAATGACATTTTACTAATTGACGTGAGCTTTAACAATTAAGGAATGCATCTGTATTACGAAGGGTAGTAGTTGTATACTCCCAGCAGTTTTTAACAAGAAATCCTCGTCATCTTCCAAAAGCAACAGCTGTTCCTGAATAATAACTGTGGGCCTGGTGGTAGGCTGGGTGCCAGCGATACTCCACAGAGCAAAGTCACCCTTCCATGGAAAGACTGCCTCCAAAGAATGAGGAAGGACAGATGGCCACAGATTGTTCTGGAACATAACCCCAAGAGTCAGACTGCAAGAGAAGACTGAAGAGAAAACGTGGAGGTTGGGAGGGGCAGATCTGCAGCCAGTGCAGCCAGAACAATGCCTGATTCATGATGCAAAAAGTGAAGCTGTGTTCTTAAGGAGCTAAGTATTTTGCAGCTGGTGCCTTGCTCTGTACGAGGCACTGGGGATAGATGAAAGTGGCATGTCGACCATTGAGTTGGTCACAGTGGCTTTGGAGACACGACATTTACACAAATAATTGTTATCAAGGTGAGGCATGCTCTAATTAAGGTAAAGTAAGTGGAACAAACTAACCTCTTGAGAGTTGTGAAAGGGTTGTCAGAGTCAAGAAAATAACAACTTACGTTTACCTTATAGGACAGATTCGCAAGGCAGAAAATTGGGATGGCTGGTGTTTGGCAGTTTTAGGGGGACATGGGGGTTCTGCGGAAAAGAAAAGATATTCTAGGAGACAACAGAGACTGCATGGTGACAGGAATAGAAAATCCAGGATATTGAAAACCTTTTTCCAGACTGGGAAGGCTTTGAGGACAGGACAGCATCATGTCCATTTCCCCAATGCTATACACCAGATCCACAGGCTGTCAGTAAGTGCCAGTGCAGTAAATGAAGGAAAAATGCGGGGAATTGGCCAGTTATGAACACCGTAATTGCCCTGCTGAGGAGTTTGCACTTTATTCTGGAGGTAATGAGAAACCAACAAATAATTTTAAGATGAGAAATGATGCCATCCAAATTTGCATTTCATAAATGTCACTCTGGCCTCAACAGGGCATAGCTGGGTTGGCAGAGATCAGGGAGGCAAAACCAGAGGCTGGAAGACTAATTAGGAGATGTTTTCAGACTTCTGGTGCCACATTCAGGAGGTTGAAATGAAGAGAGTGGCAGGAAGGATGAAGGAGGGGAATGTGATCAACACTGTTCTCAGAAGTGAACCTTGACACCCACTCAGTCCTCAGATCTCAACCTATGTAGGAACATTAGTCTCATTCCTTCCAAGTTAAGAACATAATTAGAGGTCTTGGAAAGAACCATTGGGTTTCCTGAGCACATCTGATTCAGTCACATGATCACATCATGGACAAGCGGTGTAGGTGGAGTCACAGGGGAAAAATAAAGAAAATAAAATACTGGAGTTTACAGCAGCATATCTGGGTTCTATTCCCATCTCTTCCACTTAGTAGCAACCCAAGTTTGGCCAAGTCCCTTATCCTATTTCTTACAATAGTTGGATTAAGTGAGAGTAGTAATGTCAGCATCATGGTATTGTGGGAATTTGCTGTAGAAAATATATGTGAGTCTTTTTAAAATCTTTGAAAAGCCATGCAAACAGCACGTTTTAATTATGCAGAGACACTGGGCAGGGTTGACATAGTTTCCAAGTGAAAACAATTTTTTCAAGGCTGCCCTGTGTTTTAGATCATCAGCTGGATGAGGGAGTATTCTCTTTAAACCTGTGTCCTCAGGACTTCTGAATTCTCTCTCTGTCTTCTTCCACAGGACAGTTTTATTTCTAGAGAAAGCTCTCCCCCAGCATGGTGCATTAAAAGGGAATTAAATCAGAAGACTACCAGCTGACTTCTCCGTGGCAGTACTGACTAGGTTCTTTCTGGAAAGAAGATGACACCCTGAAGACTGCAGCCTATGAGCACACCACCTATAAAATATCCCAGGACAAACATCTCTCTAGGGACTGCTCCTTCCACGTGTGACCCTACCTCCCTTTGCACATGCTTTATTTCAATTAACATTTCACAATCCCTCTGTCCTCATTTTTTCCAGACTATCCAAGCACTGACTCTCTCTTATCTTAGGAGCTCAGAGAGCACCAGAGGCCCCATTGAAGTCAGTAGAAATATGTCCTTGATTAGCAAGAAAGACAAATGGTGGGGAGGGTGGTGGACACACTTTAGACGCAGCAAAGGTTTTCAACACAACTGAAAGTGGAAAGGCTTTGTCCAGAGTTCTGAGTTTTGGTTTAATCATGAATAGATGCTATAGAGTCATGACATGACATGGACAATTCCCTGTTATCAGGAGAAGTGGGAGCCAGAGACTCGGTGTCACAGAAATGTATTGCTTGGGTGAAACTTGAAGGTCACTTAGTACAGCTGCTTAGGAAGTGCCTTCTTTTAACACACATTTGTAGAAACATCTCATTAAGTTTCAGATGCTTCACTAAGTGCTAAGCATATAATAATGAAGGCCTGGTCCCCAGTCTCCAAGTGGGAGGGAAGAGATTAGTTCATTCACTTTTTCATTCATTTATTCATTCAATGCATATTCATTTGGCATTTACTATCTGACAGGCATGGTGCCAGATGATAGAGATACCATAATAAAATATGGACCCCTTTTGCTCACGGCTCCACAGACAAATGATGAAGACATTTTAAAATATTCATGCAAATACATACACCTCTGAAATGACAAGCTATGGTAAATCTATGGAGGTAACCAAGCCCTCACCTAGTCTTAAGGATCAAGAAAGCCATTGGCCTAAGATATGAAGAATGAGTGAAAATCAGTTGGCCAAGAGATTAGGGGTCAGGAACGATATTCCAGGCAGAGGGAACAACTGGATAAAGATTCTGGAGTCAGAAAGGGATGAAAGGAGGCCAAACTGAGATTCAGGGAGGAATAAGAACAGTACGGAAAGAGAAGCCTGAAGCAGGCTTCGAAGCCCTGCCAAGAATGTTGCTCTTTATGTCAAGATCAGTGGGAAACCGTAACGGTGGTAAGGGCTTGGGAAATTATATTTAGAGTTTGAGAGGATTACTTTGTTAGCAGTACAAACAAAAGATCAGAAGGGGCAAGAGTGGAAGTAGAGAGACAGATGTGGGTGGGTTAATGTGGTTCAAATCAGAGATGACAATGCCTTGCACTAGAGTAGAGACCAAGGGTACTGACAGAAGTGACCAAACTACAGAGAATAAATACAGTATGACACGATAGGTGCTATGTAAAGGTGAGCAACAATGCTCAAAGTGCACCCAGTAGAGAAGGGGAGGTTTAGAGATAAGGAAGACAAAGCTCAGGGAGCAGAAATGTGCATGGATCACCCAGCCAGTGGGTAGAAAAGGTTGGCTGCAGCCCTGTTCATCACCCCCTCACCCTCTGAGAGATCAGACAGGACACAAGCCCTGGCTTTCAACTCTCAGTATCTTTTACATTTTGCTTACTTAGGGGTTTTTCTTTCCTTATTTTTTCCCCCCTATAATGATGATTTATGCTCTTTTCTGAAGATAGCAGTCTGTTCAACAGTGTCCAAGGTCTTGTTCCTGTGACTGGAGATGGATTCATGGACAGAAAACCCCTGAGTGCCTTTTGACAGTCACCTAAACATAATAATTTTAATAACTACTGTTTTTGGAATGCCCTGTGGACATGGGGCTGTTTGCTTAGTGTGATGGTTAATTTTATATGTCAACTTGACCGGGCCACAACATGCATATATATTTGATCAAACAGTATTCTGGGCATTTCTGTGCAGGTGTTTTGGATAAAATTAACATTTAAATCAAACTGCTAAGTGAAACAGATATTCCTCTCCAATGTGGGTGGGTCTTGTCCAACCGGCTGAAGTCCCTGCAAGAAACTACAATTACTTTTGCACCAACCAAAGAGAATGACCCATCCCCAAGTAATAGCAGAATCTCCCTGCCTGTCTTTGAACTGGGACATTGGCTTTTTTTTTTTTTTTTTCCTTCAGACTTGAACTTAACATTGGCTCTTCCTGGGACTTGATTCTGATAAACTCCCCTGGGTCTCTAGCTTGCTGACCTACCTTACACATCTTGGGACTTGCCAGACTTCATATTTGCATGAGCCTATTCCTTATAATAAATCTTTCTTCTCTCTCTCTTTATATATATTCCATTAGTTTAGTTTCTCTGGAGTATTTCAGCGTTTTTCATCCTTATAACAACTCTGTATGGTAGGTATTAGGTGGGTGAAAGAATAATTGTGGCTTTTGGCATTAAAAATAATGGCAAGAAACTACAATTACTTTTGCACCAACCTAATATTATTGTTCCCATTTCACAGCTGAGGAAGAGAAGGCCAAGATGAGTTAAGTCATTTTTTCTTTTTGATCACGTGAGTCATAGTTGACAGAATCGTAACGAATGTCTTAGTCTAACTCCAAGCTCTCCACTTGTGATATGATGTACTGACTCTTCAAAAGAAGGAAAACTAACAAGGTCATGAAAACCAAGGGGAGACTGAGACACTTCTACAGACTAGAGGAGAATGGAGAAACATGACAACTAAATGTAATATGGCAACCTGGATTGGATCCTTGGACAGAAAGATGACGTTAAAGAAAAAATTCAAATAAAGCATGGAGTTTAGTTAAGAGCAATGTACCAATGTCAATTTCTTAGTTGGGACAAGTGTGTCATGGTGTTTATAGTGGGAGAAACTAGGTGAGAGCTATCAGGGAACACTCAGCAATGTCTGCCAATTGTTTTGTAATTCTAAAACTTTTCTAAAATAAAAATTTTATGAAAAGAAAGGACTCTATGTTGGAATACGAGAATAGTTCATGAGATACTGTTCATCTAGGAAGTTTATTTGTATCTATAAAAAATATACATTTTATGTTTACATGCATTATTTTAAATATTTTAAATATGAAATACGCTGTATATGCATATAAAATATGCTGTATATGCAGCATTTCTTTTGAAAGACTGAATTATTTAATTTTACAGATTAGGAAAGAGAGACACATTTCTGACATGCATAACAGAATTGTCATATCTGAGCCAACATTTAAAAGCATGACTGTACCACCACAGAGCTGTGTCCTGTTTTTTCTGTTGAGGGGCTATGCTTTGCTGTGTTGTAGAATGCAGAGACCATGTGTTTCTCTATATCACCTCATTTATCAAAGTTCAATTTGGAGTTCTCAATTTCCATGAAGTTTTTTCCAATTACTTTACTTAATCTTGAACTTATATTTTTGTGGCTTCCGTGACTTTTATGGTCTCTGTTGGAATCAAGGGAACCCAGTAACTAGTGCCTCTAATGTCAAATTAAGGACATTAAGACAAGAAAGTTAAGCAGATATAAGTCTGAAATATCACCTTTGGAGAAGGGGGCTGTTATTTGTGAGCAAGTGAACATACAAACTCGGAGCTTTAGGATTAAACTTAACCCAAATCAGCCTACTCATAGGCAATGGTGGGTAAAAACCATAGGATGGCGGTGCAGGATATAAGGCAGGCTCTCTATGGGCAGGTAACATCCTGAAGAGAAAAAGACTGCTGGCCTGGGCTGCACTTGCCCAGTTTTTCCTTCCAAGCTCACCAATCAGGTGTAAGAAGGTGGAGAGAGCCAGAAGCATTATTTCATCTGGCTTCCCTGAAAATGGAAATAAATAAGGAGAAACGTCTCTCTCCAAAAGTCTCAAATACCCATTTTGAACATTCTTTAAGTGACCCTGTCTTCCCTCCGATATTATTCACATGTATACAAATTGTTTCCCAACATAGATCATAAGCTACTAGAGGGTAGAGATTATTAATTGCCCGCTGTACCTGGCTTGGTACCTGACAGGCAGTCAGATTTATATAATAGAAAGCACTGGGCTCTGGAGTCAGACTCAAGGGTTTGAATCTGATCATTGCCATTTATTACATTTGTGATCTTGGTTGACTTAATCTCTCTAAACTCAGGTTACTTGCCTGTTCAAATAAGTACATCTTTTTTTCTGAGCTGCTTTGAACATCAATTGAAACAATCTCTATTAAATGTCTGGAACATAGTAAGTGCAAATTAAGTGTTATTCCCTTTTGCTCTTACTAATCCATGTCAATAAACACTTACTAACTTTTAGGGATTTCCTTTTTAAAACAGCTAAGCCTCAAAGTTTCCTCATTTATGTAGAAACTAATAATATGTATAAGAGTTATCAAACCAATTAAAAAGAGGAATGCGTAAAGTGCCTAGCTACGTGCCTGGCATGTCAACAGAGAGCAAAATAGTCCATGTAGAAATAGTGGTTAGATACGTAGCTTTCCTTTTTGCCCTTATTATTCTAGTTATTGCTATAGAGAAATAGAAGAGAAAGCTGTCTGCCCAGAAGAGCTTAATGTCTATAGGCCTTAACATTTGGTTAATCCAAAGAAGTATGAATGAGTTTGCCTGTAAGGTACAGAGTACATGTCTTTTTAATCAGATCTGTTTCTTAATGTCCTAATGGGTAGACTATCTGGAATCATTAATGTCTGCAATGTACTTTATGTTCATGTTAGCAGAGGTCAAATTTGAGTGCATTTTTAACAAACCCAATCAGCAAATATAATCATATCCACTCTAGAAATGGCCAAGCCATTATCCTGTTAGGAAACCATAAAATAGAATGTCATGCATCACAGAGTTAGACTGTAGAAATTTGGGTTGCTGTCTCTTTAGTGAAAGGATTGTTTATTTAAGTTCATGACTAGCACTGAAACATTCTGTCATCAAAACATGTAGCAAAAAGGTTACCTCAACTTTTGGAGCAAATGAAATATAAATTCAGACCCATACTTTTATACAACTTTTGGAGGATATGGGGAACCCATAATGGTAAAGACCTGTTCCTTGAAGAGAAAATATCTGAATGGGAAGAGGAATTTCTCATGAGAGAGTTTAGGCTGCTGATAGCTTTTCCAAATACCCTATGGCAAAGGCTGGTGATGTGTTTTACAGCAGCAGCTCTTTAAGAGATAAAGATGATTTCTACTGAGTGACTGTTTCTGTTTCCTGAATCCCACAAAGAATATTTATATCACTTCAAGATGTGAAAGCCAGTATGGGAGATAAAGCTAAAGTATCTAAAACATGTTGATGATTTAAGGGAAAGTATGTTGGGCTCTGAAGTTAGAATTTACCAGAAAATATTGGTTATAAAATAATCCCACTCTACATATCCAATTAACAATATTGATAATACAGACAGAAATCCCCAATCACAATTCAAATTATAAGTGGCTCTAAAATCTGTTAAGTCTTTTTGCAATTCCATGCAGATTCGTTTGATGACTAAGTCTGACCTGAATTCACTTAAGGCTATTTTGACTCTTAGTCTTGTTCGAGGTGTATCTTCATGCATTTCACTGCAGAGGAGTTGATATGTTTGGTTACAGAGAGCTACTCAAGACCCTTCTTAGATAGTTAAAACACACACACCTTCTACATATGATAAGTAAATTATATTACCTGATACAGTTTGGCTGTATCCCCATCCAAATCTCATCTTGATTTTTAGTTCCCATAATCCCCAGGTGTCATGAGAGTGACCTAGTGGGAGGTAATTGAATCATGGGGGTCGTTGCCCCCATGCCGCTGTCCTCATGATAGTAAATGAGGTCTCATGATATCTGGTGGTTTTATAAGGTGCAGTTTCCCATTTTGCTCTGCACGTCTTGTGGCTGCCAACATGTGAAGAAGGACGTGTTTGCTTCCCCTTCCACCATGATTGTAAGTTTCCTGAGGCCTCCCCAGTCCTGTGGAACTGTGAATCAATTAAACCTCTTTCCTTTATAAATTACTCAGTCTTAGGTATGTCCTTATAGCAGCATGAGAACAGACTAATACATTATCTTTCTGAAAATCTAAGACCTCTGAATTCAAAACAAAGCTATCTCTATGAACTTCAGTTAAGGAGTTGAGGATCTGAAACATCTGTTCATAAGTGTTTATGTGGTATGTGTCAAGAAATTGTTGTTATTAATCTTTTGTACATTATCTTGTTTACCACTTGTGGTAATTAGTTATTCAGCCTCAATTGCAGATGTGGAAATCGGAGCTCAGATTACTAAAAAACTTATCCTAAGAATCAATTCTTAGTTCAAAGTATACGTTCTAGACCTGTAACTTTTAATTTGAAAAATGTCATTAAGAGGCACTATATTAAACCTAATTTTAAACATAAATTTATATCATTTCTCTTTAACTGTACTTTTAATCATTACCTGTATAAGTAAGGATTGTTTTTAGCTGAAGCTACTAAGAGTCTGAAACCAGTAGAGGTTTATTTAAAAACAAAAGCTAGATCCCAAGACTTAGAACTAGAAAGTGGTGTTGATGGGAATATGACTCTCTGAGAAGGGGAGGGGAAGACTGATTTGTAGTGTTTCCCAATTTCTGTGGTGTAAATGCCCTCTCCTTGCCAATTTCAAACTGCCAGGTTTTTGGAAGCGGCTCACAAAATTCCTTGAAATTAATGTAACAAGTGGGTCTTAATAAGTCAATATGAGTTCGTTCCAGCCCACTATTGGAACTAGGTCATTTTTCCAAAGTCTAAGATGACTGCAGGTAAGGCCTTTTTCTCTTGAAAGCATTGAGAGTGCCCAAGGAAGATTTTGCTTCAGTTACTGTGTGTCTATGAAAAATTACTGTGGGGAAGTGGAGGCTGCCCTGCAACTCAACAACCATGAAATAGGGTCCTACTCTATATCAGGCACTAGGAAAAACACTGAGGTCATAAAAAGGAATCAATTGCATGGTCCTGACTCTTGAGATTCTTTCATTCTTGTAAGTAAAATCAACAAGGAAGGTGATGAGCACAGCAGTGTGAAGGTAAGGCTTTTTGATCAGCATTTGCTTACCTGGTTTCTGCTTGCTCTTTTTCTATTAAACACACAAGATTACTTGGCTTCTCAGGAATTATTCAAATAGACTCCTTTGGAAACCCAGAACAGTTTAGAACTTGTTTGATGACCAGCAGGGACTGTTCTCGGCTTTCATGCTCACCTTTAATTTTCCGATTTATGTCTTTGGATAAAACTGCATTCCTCTGTATTCTCCCTGGGGCATTAGGATTTAGTAACTCTCCAGGAGAAAAGCAGGGAAGCTGCTACCATCAGGAGAGTTCTCTTATTAATAGTATGGGCCTTACCACTTCTGGATGAATTACACTCTCTTACCTGACCCCTGGGGAAACTTCGGACATTGTAAGAGCAAGACCAAGGATACTAACACATTGCCCTTCTTTTCCTCCCCTCATCCATTCAGTGAGAATTTATTTAATACCTGTCATGTGCTAAACACCAAGTCTCTTAAGACACAAAGATAAAGCTTACTGTGTCTACTTCTCAAGGAAGACAAGTAAGTAAATAATTGCAAAAGGGATGAAAAGTGCCTTAATGGAGATATTGCCCAAGCTAGAGCACAGAAATGTAGTGCTTATGGGACACTGAAGTCTTCACCAAAATGACAATACTTACCCTATATTTTGAATAAAGAGACGTTGTCCTTCAGATAGACAATAGTAGGTATAGCATGGACAGATCGGACATTCCTTGCAGAAGAGTAATGGAGGCACAGAAGCTCATAGAACTGAGGTCCTGGGTAAACAGACTGGTATAAGAACTGGAAAACTTGAAGTTTTATGTTTCAAAAGTCTATATATTATATATATACTGCTAAGAGCTGATGAATGTTGAACATATTTGTACCTTCAGTGTCTGGCACACTGCCTGTCATGCAATATTCAATCATTATTGAATAGAATAAATGATTATGAAAAATAGAAATGTAGTTCTGTGTGCCAACAAACTGAGGAAACTGTAAAAGGTAAATAGACTACGTAAAATTAGCCAATCTCAGACAGAAACACTGGATACTTCTGATAGGAAGCAGTATTCGATTGTAAATTAACTGTGTGCCTGGAGTCTGAAAATTATAGTTTAGATTCTCACAGTCCTTATTTGAGCAGAAATTCTTCTGTTTCTTGGTAAGATCTGATGAATTTATGGAAAATTTTGTGATCTTCTTGGAAAAAGAAAACAAATCTAAATAACAAAAAAAATATTTTGCTAAAGTGTGCTAATTTTGGAAAAGTGACTGAAACTTGGATCAAAATACATAAGCGTTTCCTGGGATAATCCGTTTATGGCTGTCATCTGTTCTGGCATAAGGATTAGTATTACCACAATTCCCTCTCAGAAATGTCACCTTTGGATTAAATTTCTTCCTGAAATTCCAATTAATAGAACATTTTAAAAAATTCAGTATGCACAGATAAAGGTAGAAGGATGCTCTTTGGAGTATTGTTTGTAACACTGAAAACAAGAAATAACAAATGTTCAACAATGAAGAATTAGCTAAATTAATAATGGCCATCCTCATATGTGAATATTGGATCATCATTTAAAATAATGATTTGAGGCTGGGGGCAGTGGCTCATGCCTATAACCCTAGTACTTTGGGAAGCCACGGCAGGTGGATCACTGAAGGTCAGGAGTTTGAGACCAGTCTGGCCAACATGGTGAAACTCCCACTCTACTAAAAATACAAAAATGAGCCATGCATGATGGCGCGAGCTTGTAACCCAGCAACCTGGGGAGCTGAGGCAGGAGAATCACTTGAGCCCAGGAGGCACAGTTTGCAGTGAGATGAGATGGTGCCACTGCACTCCAGCCTGGGCAACAAAGCAAGACCCTGTCTCAAAAAAACAAAATAAAATAATATAAAATAATGATTTAGATGTATATATACCTACAGGGAAAGACACACAGTATATATTGTTAACAGCGAGAAACACAGGTTTCGTGATAGTATGTTTTATTATTTCATTCTTCTAAAAGAGAGCGAGGGTCGAGGAGGGGGAGGTGAAGAGAGAAACGGGGATGGGGAGAGAGAGAATGAGACTTGTGGGCAGTCACAGCTGTGTTTAAATCTTCGCTCTTCCCTTTAATTGCTGAAGAGATCAGCCCAGGTTATTTAGTGTTTCTGATCACCAGTTTCCTTGGCTGTTAAATAAGGTAACAATAGTAGTTATCTCCTGATGCTGTTATAATGAAATGCTGCATTTGTTACATTTTGGCCCAGTGTAGCTCTCAGCGAGGGGGATTTTAGTCCCCAGGGGACAATTGGCAATGTCTAGAGATATTTTTTGGTTGTTACAGCTGGAGGTGAGGGGTGGTGATGCTATTGGCATTTAGTGGGTAGAAATCAGGAATGTTCTTACATGTCCTACCTAGTACACAGAACAGCTACCCCACCAAAGAATTGTCTGGCCAAAAATATCACTGGTGCTGAGGTTGGAAAACTGAATTAGACATTAATAAGCACTTGATAAATATATGTGGATGCTCTTATTTATCGATAAGCTAATAATGATGATCTTTAGATGATGGGATTTTGTATGTGTGTTTTCATTGGACTTATCTTTATTTTGTATTATTGTCTGTGATTAATACGGATTACTTGACTAAGAAAAAAATAAATAAAAGTAACATTTTCAACATCAATATTATAAACACCAACAACAATGGGTAATATTACTACTGCAAGCCCCATGAAGTAAGAGATCAAATCCCATCTACATAAGGCAGGACCTAGCACATAATACGTGTTTGACAGAACCTACCGAATTGAATTGAAATTCACAAATGCATGCCAATAAAGACAGAGGAAGCTAGCTTGTATTACTAGGCGGATTTTCGTTAGTGCTTTAACAAAGTGAATAGACTAATTTGCAATCAGTGCATTCTAAATACATAAATTGTGTTGCAAACATCCTGTCTGGAAATATTTGTCAGAGAAACATTTGTCTTCTATGACATGCTCTAGCCCATTGCCACACCCGTGTACCAAACCATTACATATGTAATTTTTAAAGATTATGAAAGTTACAATGACTCCAAAAAATAAATGTCTTGAAGATATAGTGTTTCTTTTGTATTTATATCCCCTTATTTTGCAGTTTGTATTACTGTCTCTGGTTCAGTGCTACTCAATTTCCATGTTGAATTGTCAGTCCCAGAATATTGAAAAAGAGACTCTGTTTGTCCTTATCCTGGAGAGACCTCGAGAAAAAGTGTTAATTTGTGAAAAGTTTTGTGAGATTAGGCAATGCCTCTGAAGCCTCAGGTGCTTATCTGAAAAAATGGGGGATTATAACACTTATGCTATATGGTTGTTAAGAGAATCAAATGAGACAATATTATATCAAATGCAATACACAACACTGGTACTCAGTGAGGTGTAGTAATTTTTATTCACTATCTTTCAAAAAGATGATCACTTTGTAAAATGCTCCAGTTTCACTCAGAATCAAGTTTTCTTGTAGCCATTTTGTGGGAAGGAATAGTGAACATATGCATGATTTGGTATCATGGCAAGAACTTTGAGTCTACAGCCACCAAATAGCAAAGCCAAATTTTATCAGCATTATCAACCAGTGTTTCTCATATTTTTATATCCATGACCTCCTTTAAAAGCAGAAAATACTGTCACCGCCAACTAGTGTTAGTTGAAATTTGAAAACAATTTAAATGCTACAGCCAAGTTGGTGTGTTGTAACTCTTCTATAAGCTCTTATCTTCCCAAATTGCTCATAATCCTCCCTAATCCTACCTCAGACATATTTTATGTGTTTCTCCTCATGCATCATTGAGAAACACACTTTAAATACTGCCAGAATGCTTAGGTGGTCCCAAGGATTTTTTTTTTTAACCCGGTTTCACAAGGTCAATCAGGCTCCATAATTGAATAATCAATCAAATCAAAAACAATTGATCTACTCCAGGCATGTCAGCAACATATTGATTTACCCATTGAGCTCTGTTCAAATATAATGAAGGTGATGAAAACCATCACTGCATTGAGAAATAGTCAAATAAAGGACCCTGTGCAGGCATTTTATCTCTCTCCTCCTTAATTATTGCTGTTCTTTTGTAAATTGATTTTAAGGTTGCTAATACACGAATGTATATATGCTTGGCATAGTGGGAAAAAATTGGTGCAAAATTTCCTTTGTGCCACTTGTCTGTGTGAAGACAAACATGTTTCTTCATCACTAGCGTTTTTATCCATAAAACACAAATGATATGATTTAGCCTCTCTTCAATGAGAGGCTAAAATGTGATCATGTGGGAACAACTGCAAGGCAATAGTTAAAAGAAGTTTGGGGATCAAATGACATTGACATGAGTTCTAACCGTAATTTTCTAGCTGTAAAACCTTGGGCAATTGACTTAACTTACTTGTATCTTAGTTTCCTTACCTGTAAAATTGCTATGGAAACAGTAGCTATCTCACAGGGCCTTTATGCATGAGACTTAGTGATATGGTTTGGCTTTGTATCCCCATCCAAATCTCATCTTGAATTGTAATCCCTATAATCCTCACATGTCAAGGGAGAGACCAGGTGACGGTAATTCATTGATGGCGCAGTTTCCCCCATGCTGTTCTCATAATAGTGAATGAGTTCTCAGGAGTTCTGATAGTTTTATAACGGGTGCTTCCTGCTTCACTCAGCACGTCTCCTTCCTGTCACCTTGTGAAGAAGTGCCTTGCTTCCCCTTCCCCTTCCACCATGATTGTAAGTTTCCTGAGGCCTCCCCAGCCATGCTGAACTGTGATTCAATTAAGCCTCTTTCCTTTATAAATTACCCAGTCTTCTTAATCCAATCTGTCACTGATGGACATTTGGGTTGATTCCAAGTCTTTGCTATTGTGAAAAAGGATGAGTTTGCGTCCTTTGTAGGGACATGGATGCAGCTGGAAACCATCATTCTTAGCAAACTATCACAAGAACAGAAAACCAAACACCGCATGTTCTCACTCATAGGTGGGAACTGAACAATAAGATCACTTGGACTCAGGAAGGGGAACATCACACACAGGGGCCTATCATGGGGAGGGGGGAGGAGGGAGGGATTGCATTGGGAGTTATACCTGATGTAAATGATGAGTTGATGGGTGCAGCACACCAACATGGCACAAGTATACATATGTAACAAACCTGCACGTTATGCACATGTACCCTACAACTTAAAGTATAATAATAATAGATAAATTAAAAAATAATAATAATAAAAAAAATAAATTACCCAGTCTTAGGTAGTTCTTTATAGCAGTATGAAAATGAATGAATACAGTCAGGTTGAAAACCAATAGAGCATTTACGTTGAAAGCACTGAGTAAAAATTAGCTTTACTATTCCTGTTTTTTGAAATGCCTTTCATTAGCTATTTCTGCCTATGTTTCCCATTGTTATCATTTCCATTTTATTTCACAAATGCTGAGCTTTCATGCTGTATGAGACAGTCACTGCTGGTTGTCCAACAAAATCCAACGTCCAAGGCTCCCTCAGTTATAAAACTCCACAGCATTAGCTGGGCATACGGTTTCCAAATTATAGACCTCATTTCTAAGTTTTCCCTGAAAAGATAGATCTGGTCATTTGGGTAAGTGCTACCCACTAGACTGTAAGATTTGCTACAAGTAAGTCCCAAGAAGTATCTGTAAGGAAAAGAATTATTTTTTTTCTGTCTCCTTTCTCCTGTAGGTAAGATATAATGTAAATATTTTCAATAGAATTTAATCATAAACATGAAGATAAAATTGAATAGCTTAAACCATAAGTTGGAAGATGGGAGTAGAGGATGGCAGAGCAGAAAGTTATAAGGATTCTGGGACTGTGAAGTCACCAAAGCAGTTGTGGATCATTTATCAGGGTTTATATTCAAGAACAAGGAAGATACTCATGCCTTGTTGAAGTCACCATTAATTGAAGATGGGGAAAATTCATGTAATCATACAAATAGTTATCACCTTGGCACCATGGAATCAAGTGGGTTCCACAGTACTGGCTAAGAAATGCCCTTGGATAATAAATAGCCCAATATGATAATCTATTTGCATGGATACAAGACTATCCTCATCCCTTTTTATTTAATTACAACCAATAACTGAACAAATAGATGAATATTAGAAAAAATATATGAATGAACTCATCGTCCTCCAATTCTGTCTATTTCAGAACAATACAATTTAACTTTCTCTCAAGAGTTTCTCGGAATTAAGTGTAAATCATGTATATTTTAGCAATAAGGAATGTTAGAAAAAACACAGGGCTGAGAATTAAGGGAGCTGGATTCTGCCCTGTTCCTTCTTGGGTAAACCATGTGCCTTTGAAAATTCACTTTTTATGCACTTTAGTTTATTTCTCTATATGATATATATCATAACATCAAAACTTCTGTGGCATAAGAAGTTGCTTATACAGTAATAGGTATGTAAGTATCTTGAAAAGTTAAAATTTAGAAAATGTGTAAGGTATTTCTATAGTTTGAGAGACGATGTTGACTCGGAGGTTCCCTGGAAGAGAACTACCTAGGGATGTTTCAGAAACCAAAAGGCTGTTGATGTTTCAGTTGGCAGGACATCCTACTGGGATTGAGAATATGCATTTATGCACTTGGGTTTGCCATTCACACATGCCCCCAACCCAATCCCTGCCCTCTGTGAAAAGACACAGCATCCTATTCATCACAGTCTTTGCATGCCGCCAAGAATGTGCTGCTGCTCCCGTCCATTGGAACAGGCGGTTGGTTGGCAAAGACATCAGACACCTGTTGAGGCTGAGTCATCCCTATTGACAGGATGTGCCTCACAGCTTGGGTGGAGAGTGTTCAGTAAAGGATGAGAGGCCTGGCGAGTCCAATCTGGTGCAGCTGATGCTCTCATTCATTTTCAGCTTTGAGGGGAAACCAGAGAGCCACGGTCTAATTTCACTTACTCCTCATCTTCTCTTGGACAGATGGATGTTTGCAGTGGAGTGGTCATGCACATGCGTTCAAGCTCAGGAACCTTAGAAAGAACTGTGTTCGACTTGAAGGACATCAACCATTTCATGGATATTAAAAGCAGTGGTGGTGGCATTGACACAGTGCCTCTTTAGATCCCTGACACTTTCTTCCAGCATGTGCAACTTTGTTACCATGGTTTCTTAATTTGAGGTCCAGGTGATTATGTCAGTTTCAGAACTGACCAGTGGCTTTGTAGATCAAAATTAGTTCCACAAGTCAAGAAACTCTTGATCCTAGCTGACACTTTTGGAGTTTTTACAGGAACTAAATGATCATCTATATTGAAGTTTCTAGGGCAGTCTAAATAATTAACCCCTTCTTTCAGTTGCAGCTCCAGAATTTCTATGTAGAAAGGGTTTAGAAGCTGCAACACACATAAAAGGGAAGAGGCAGAGTCTTGAAAATGAGTTTCCTATGGGTTTTACAAAATATTGAGAGATGTGCATTTCTAAGGATGCTGAGCAGGCGATGGTCACCCACATCTCTACTTTACAACTGGAACTGCTTTTCTCTCTTTGGATACTGAATTATCTAAAACACAGAACCAGAAATAATATAGGAAAAATAGCCTTATTACTAAGTAAGACTAAAGTAGGCATTTTGGAACTGGGTTCAAAATAAACCTTTCTTCTGCTTTCCTGCTGAATTAAACTCACCAACCCAGTCACAGGCACAGTAGTAACACTACAGGGTTTTTCTGATAAAACTGATGTCTACATTGGTCTACACTGTAGTCTACACTGGTCAGCTTAGCTTATGGAGGAGAGTGTCTTGTCTGCAGGCAAGCAGATCCCAAAAAAGAGAGCCAAGAGAAGTCACAAAGTGACTGTTTTTAAAATCTCTAATTTCTCTTTTTGTAGGAAAATACGTCAGAGGTAAAGAGAAGAGCAGAAATATCAACTCAGTATTTACAAAAGAGTAAAAGTTCCTATTTTGTAGGCCAGCAGTACTGTTGGGAAAGAAAATACAAAACTCCTTATAGTGAGCAGACTTAAACAAAATGGCTGGGGTGAGATAGGAGAGTAGGAAAAGTCCTGGATTTGGAGCCAGATGCAACTAAGTTTGAATCCTGGATCAACTGTTTACCAGATATAGACAAATCTCTTCATCTGTGAATGCCTCAGTTTTCTTTTCAACAGAATGAGGGTGCTGAGACTCCAAGGTTTCCTGCAGAACAATAGACTGGGAGGCTATGTGGTTGAGAGCCTTGGCTCTGGAACCAGAAAGACCTACTTTTTTTTTTTGACAGGGTCTCCCTCTGTTGCCCAGGTTGGAGTGCAGTAATGCTATCTTGGCTCACTGAAACCTCCACCTCCAGGGCTCAAGCAATCCTCCTGCCTTGGCCTCCCGAGTAGCTGGGACTACAGGCACCTGCCACCATGCCTGGCTAATTTTTGTATTTTTGTAGAAATGGGGTTTCTCCTGAACTCTTGGGTTCAAGCAATCCATCTGCCTGCCTAGGCCTCCCAAAGTGCTGGGATTACAGGTGTGAGCCACCACACCTGGCCCGTACCTACGTTTGTTTAGTAATGGCTCTAATGTTCTCCAAAAGTCAGGTTTTGCATTTGCAAAATAGGGTTGATAATCTATTTTACAGGTTAATTTGGGAGACTATGCATGAAGACTTTTGCATGATAAGTGCTAAGTAAATTTCATTTTAAAAGACTCAAAGAATTGCTGTTAAATTTTATTAAATAATTGTCAAATTATGAAACTTAGTGTATCTATTAGGGCAAATGCTAAAACAAGACAAATTAGGGTTTGCTTATCTAATAATTTCTAGGGCTTTAAGTATAACAGGGCCTATTTTCACTTATCATTTCCAACACTTATCCTTCAAAGTAGTGTTGGGTCTTCCAAATCTGAAGATAAACTTAATTATGTTATAAAATATCTGTGCATGGCATACAACCAAAAGCTGCATCCAGGTCAGAAAGAATAACGATAGTAGATCAGATAGGAGTAATCAAGCTTACTGAGGAATTTTATCTATGTTATTGAATGTATTCCTTTCAAATAGGACTTGAGTTCACAACTATGAATTGAAAGGGGACATTTGAATAAAGTCCATGATTTTTATGTTTTAAAATAGAACACTCACGAGAAATATAAATGCATAAAACAGTTACAAGTGGAGATGCTCTTTGGAAGTTTCTGGTTCCCCAACTTCCTCATGTTCTTCCTCCTCTAGCAATGACAAGGATGCCCTAAGCTCTATGAAACTGCGAGATAAACACCTACCAGGTTGATATCATATCACTCGAAAGCAAAATTTATTCCTCAGTAGATCCATCCAGAAAATATTAATCCTGAATTTAGTGGAGAAACTTATGATTTGTATAAGATATATAGACCACTCTGTGTAAAAATAAAATGAAGACCTCTCTGTATAAAAGTAGTTTGTTCAGATATATAGACTAATGGAGCAGAACGGAGGCCTCAGAAATAACACCACACCTCTACAACTATCTGATCTTTGACAAACCTGACAAAAACAAGAAATGGGAAAAGGATGCCCTATTTAATAAGTGGTGCTGGGAAAACTGGCTAGCCATATGTAGGAAGCTGAAACTGGATCCCTTCCTTACACCTTATACAAAAATTAATTCAAGATGGATTAAATACTTAGATGTTAGATCTAAAACCATAAAATCCCTAGAAGAAAACCTAGGCAATACCATTCAGGACATAGGCATGGACAAGGACTTCATAACTAAAACACAAAAAGCAATGGCAACAAAAGCCAAAATAGACAAATGGGATCGAATTAAACTAAAGGACTTCTGCACAGCAAAAGAAACTACTATCAGAGTGAACAGGCAACCTACAGAATGGGAGAAAAATTTTGCAGTCTACCCATCTGACAAAGGGCTAATATCCAGAATCTGCAAATGACTCAAACAAATTTACAAGAAAAACAAACAAACAACCCCATGAAAAAGTGGGCAAAGGATATGAACAGACACTTCTAAAAAGAAGACATCTATGCCATCAACAGACACATGAAAAAATGCTCATTATCACTGGTCATCAGAGGAAAGGAAATCAAAACCACCGAGAATGGCAATCATTAAAAAGTCAGGAAACAACAGATGCTGGAGAGGACATGGAGAAATAGGAACGCTTTTACACTGTTGGTGGGAGTGTAAATTATTTCAACCATTGTGGAAGACAGTGTGGTGATTCCTCAAGGATCTGGAACTAGAATTACCATTTGACCTAGAAATCCCATTACTGGGTATATACCCAAAGGATTATAAATCATGCTACTATAAAGACACATGCACATGTATGTTTATTGCAGCACTATTCATGATAGCAAAGACTCGGAACCAACCCAAATGTCCATCAATGATAGACTGTATTAAGAAAATGTGGCACATATACACCATAGAATACTATGCAGCTATAAAAAAAGAATGAGTTCATGTCCTTTGCAGGGACGTGGATGAAGCTGGAAACCATCACTCTCAACTATAACAAGGACAGAAAACCAAACACCACATGTTCTGACTCTTAGGTGGGAATTGAACAAGGAGATCACTTGGACACAGGTTGGGGAACATCACACATGGGGGCCTGTCAGGGGGTGGGGTCTGGGGGAGGGATAGCATTAGGAGAAATACTTAAAGTAAATGATGAGTTGATGGGTGCAGCAAGCCAACATGGCACATGTATATCTATGTATCAAACATGCATGTTGTGCACATGTACCCTAGAACTTAAAGTATAATAATAATTTTTTAAAAAGCAGTTTGTTGTGCCTAACTTGTTAGTCATAATACAATTAAAGAAAAAAATGGTATGGAAACTAGATGATTACTCAAGAAAGTCTATAGGTACCAAATGTATCATATAAAAATTAATTTTAAATAAAACCAAAGTCTAAAGTAACCCTGACAAACGTAAACTCTATATAGGTAGATACATGCCTCAGATATTTTACAGCTAATAATACACTTAGGATGTCCTAGAATATTTGTTGAATAAATGGAGAAATCAATGACCCAATGAAGCAATAATTACATGTTAGAATCATTGACATTATTTTCTTCCTTGAAAACAAGATCTCTTTTTAATAAACTTATCCAGCCCAGTATATTTAAATATTATCTGTATATCAATGATTCCAAAATTTTCATTTGTAGTTCTGATCCCTCCATTGAATGTCTGACATTTGTGTCTAATTGTTCGTTCAAAATATTTTAAAAAGTGTCTAATATGAATCTCAACACAACCAAAAGAGAGCTATCTTTCAATGCCTACCCTCTTTCTGCAAGATATTCTTCCATGTATTTGTTTTAGTTATCTATTGATGCATTAAAAAAAACAAGAGTTGGTGACTTAAGAAAACAGTAACTATCCCCAAATCTTTTCACCTCTTTTTAAAAAACCAAATCCGCAATTTGTGAAGCAGTTAGCAGGAAAGGCTTGTCCTTCCCTCATGTAGCCTTAGGTGGGTAGCTGAAATAGAGGCTGAATGGTCTATTTTCAAGGTGGCTCAATCACTTGGTTGATAAGTTGGTGCTGGCTCTGAAGCTCACCTGGGGCTGAGGGCCAGGGATCTCCATTCTTCTCCAAATGAGTATCTCCATGTTGTCTACGTCTCTTGGCAGCATGGCGCCTGGGTTCCAAGGGGAATCATCCCAAGAGAGAACCAGGGAGAAACTGTATCCGCCTGCATGATCTAACATCAGAAATCATATAGAACACCATTTCCTACTCTTAGCTAAGGAAGTCACGGAGATCTGACCAGGTTCAAGGGAGGGAACCATAGACTCTACTTGTGGTACTGGCTGGGTTCTGATAGAACATGGAAATATTACTTCAGCAATTTTTAGAAATTATACTGTGCCTCACCTTAGCATGTCAGAAGACGAGGACACTGTCATAACTTTCAGTCGGTTGCTCAAACCAAATATCAAAAGTGCATGCTTTATGGACTTATTCAATTAAGCACTCTGCTCTTAATTTACTGCTAAATCCTCCTCGGGCCTATAAGTTTCATCAGGGTTGGCGTGAGATTACTATCCTGAATATGTCTCCTTTTATTTCACACTCACATCTGCTTAATCAGAAAATCCCATCAACTCAAAACATATCACAAACATGTGGTTGTCTTCCTCATGTTTAGGACAACCATCCTCATCCTGAATGCCATCCTCTCTCACCTGGTTTCTGAAGCCCCTAATTGATCACTATCTTCTGTTCTTTTGTCCCTACACTCAATTCTCCATATGATAATCAGGATAATCATTTAAAAGCATAACTCAGATCATAGCCTTCCCTGCTTAACAAAACCTCCAATGACAAAGTGGATCACAGCCTAGGGATAAAGTGGAGTAATTACCAGAAAGATATAAAAATTCTAAATGTCAATGAATCTAATATCATAAGGACAAAATATGAAAAGCAAAAACTGACAAAATTGATTCAATAATTCCACACTCATAAATGGAGAATTTTTCATAACCTTCTCAGAAATTGATAGATCAGGCAGAGGAAGAATGTTAATGCCATGTATCTTAATGGATTACTGGTGGGCTGAGGCACTCCTCCCCTCAGCCCATGGTCTGTCTCTTGCCTTAACCAGTCTCATCTGAATTATTATGTTTATGCATATTTTATGCATATTGAAAAAGATTGGGAATCACTGCCTTAGACTACCTCTCAAACAATAAAGCATAACAGAATGTTCATTGTGGCAGTGCTTTGTGATAGTAAATGTTTTGAAAAAAAATCAAAATACTAATTTGCAATAAAATGGAAAACAAAATGGTTGCATTACATACAACAATATCAATATGGATACATCTCACAAATATAATATTGAAGAAAAAAGCAGTTGCAGAAAACATTCAATATGATGTTATATATGTAAATGTTACAAATTTGCCAAACAATATTGTAATTATTCAAGGATGCTTACATGTGTTCTAAAAATATGAAGACAGGAATAATAATGAAAGCCATCAAATTTGTTTTAGAGGTTATGTCTTGGAAAGATGATGGGAGCAAAAAAGTGATGAAGAGACTATAGTAATGGAATCATGAGGAAAATAAAATAGGTTATTTTTAATATTTCTCTTCTTAAAGGGCAATGGCACATGGATTGTTATTATTTCTTATACATTTTGTACATATCAAAAAATAGAAAAAATCAAAACTGTAGCTCCGAGGTTATAAAACACACACACCTCTCTAGTAACTTCCCACCAGATTCCTTCTTCTGATTAACAAAGCATACATTCTATGACCTCTGCCTGCCTGTCAGATCCAATATCACACCACTCTTCCCAAGACAGCCCATCAAGATCCTCTCTTAGGCCAAGCTTAGTTCTGCCTTTGAGTGTGCTTTCCCCTGTTCTCCCAATGCCTTACCAATTAGAACTCAGTTTAAATGTCACTCACTCAAACACCCTTCCCTGAATGCCCAAAATAAAGTAGTTGCTGCGATTCTTATTATTTTGCCCTCATATACCTCCTCTCATAGTCTATTCATTTATTCATAATTGAATAGGCTCATTGATTGCTTCTTGTTTGAGACACTCCCACCCTGCCATGTCTAGTGCTGGAGCTCCAGGGGAGTGGAGACCTCATCTGCTTGCTCCCTACTGTCCCCCAATACCTAGAAGAGGTCTCATCCATTGAAGACAGACAAGAAGTGTGTGTTGAGCTGCTATAGAAATGAACATATGTTAGAAAACTACTGGGAAAAAAAAAACCGCTAGTATTATTAAGTTGTTAGTGTTACTTTCATGTTAAGACAATTGAAACACCATATTATTTTACATTTTAAAAAGTTTACGTCCTAGTTTTGCTATGTATTAGCACAGAGGTCTTACATAAGTCACTTTACTTCTGCTAATTTTTGTATGTAAATTATAGAAGACATTCAAACCTGGCCATCCTCTGTTCCCACTTAAGATGTGCACATTTTCCTTTCACCTTTGAAAGGTGAGAAACACTCATTAGAAAATTACCTGATGCTCAGACCATTCACCCACTTTATCTCTGGAGGATATACCTCCTGTTACTTGTATTTCTCAGTGTTTAATCACACATGATTCATCTTGTCTGCAGTTTTACTGTATTGGTGTGGACTGGTCCTACTCATGTACTTGGGTACTCAGCTCATATCAGCTCTACTGAGAAGCTTTCTGTATTCTATGGCACCCTAATCTTACTTTAACTCAAAGTTGGTTTAGTTATCCCTCCTCTGAACCTCTGAACTCATATCAACTCCCTACATTTTTCTCTGTCAGAGCACTTATTTTATTGTTTGTTGTTTAATAAACATTGAGAAGTTAATAAACTTTTATATGAAATGCAAAGTTTTCCCTCAAAGAATTCTAAGCTGTAAAACTTCTGGTCCTTGATCTCTATAAAAGCACAGACACAAAAGTGAAAAAAGAGTGTGTTTTCCAACTGAATCTTTCCATCTCTAAGCCGTACTTGCATCCAAGTCATCTAAGAAAGACAGTTAATTACATCTTCAAAACTCTGTAAAAGAGTAGTAAGAGGTCCTACATTTGGAAAAATTAGACCATTATATTGTAACTCTTAAGTTCAGTAAGTTCTTTCTAAAAGCTAATTTCAGTATTTCAAAGTTAGTGTTGCACAGTCTCTTTGACCTAACTTTCTGGGTTTAGTCATGGTCCTCCTAATCAGTAACTGCTGTGACCTTAGGCAAGTTCCTTAATCTCTCTATGCAAAATGGCTGATTCTCAACAAGAATGTTGGGAAAATGAAAGATCTCCTGCATGTACAACACTTAGAGTTCTGCCCAGAACAGAGAAAACAGCATGTATGTGTCAGCAATAAACACTCTTCACTTATTAGCTTCAAGACATTGGCTTTGACCTTTGTGGTCACAAAGAGTTGGTCAACTTCACTCATAGTTCACATAAGATTCTAAGCAACTTGACTAAATCTCTTGTATCTGTTTTTCCCAGGCTCAGGATATTTCTTCATAATGCCAACAATAATACTTGAGGACTAATTGTGGTTGCATACTTTGTGGTAAATAATTCCTTTTACAATTTTCCAGTAAATTTTAAATTACTTTGACTAGGGTGGCCAAGGATAACACAAATCTGACCCTAACTACCTTTCTACTCTCACCTCTCCTCACTTCTCCCATTATGGCCTGTGCAATTCAATTTTCTTGAGAAGGTAGTGTTTCCAGATCATGGGAATTTCCCCAATACAGTTATATTGAACTGAATTGAAATGCTGAAATAATTACCATAGGCAATTGTATGTTATTATATAAGCTGAATCACTTCTAGGCTTTCAAATTAGTTGTTATCTCTTCTAGTGTTAATATTTCTGTCCCATCTCTGAACCTTTACTAAGCTTTCCTTTTAATTCAAAGGCATTAATATCTCTAAAATCAAGACCTGATCAGCAGTGAGAATAAATTAAAAAAGTTGTATGGGTCTGTCTTGTTACCATGTATCTGCAACTTTTTGCAACTTTATGTTATTTACTCATCTGATGGACAGTGAAAATCTACTATATGCCAGACTTAAGGTGCCTCGATTTGGGGAAAAATCACTTATCACTCTTTAAGAATTTCAAAACCTAGCTGGAGAGACAGATACATGAAGAGAGAGAGAGAGAACTAGAGAGAAAATTTTAATATATGAAAATAAGTGCTATGATAGAGAAAAATGTAGGGAGTTGGTATGAATTCAGAGATTCAGAAGAGGGCCAATGAATCCAACTTTGAGTTAAAGTAAGATTAGGGTGCCATAGAATACAGAGAGCTTCCCAGTAGAGCTAATAGGAGCTGAGTACTCAAGCACATGGGTAGGACCAGTCCACACCAATACAGTAAAACTGCACACAAGATGAATCACGTGTGAGAAGCAGTTCATTGGGATCTGCAACTAATGGAGGAGTGCTCATTCTACTTCCCATTTCCAAAGAAAGAAAAAGTAACTCATCACCCATCATAGAGAAGTAACAATCTTATGAGAGTTCATCTGGTTCATATGCTTAGCTTAATAGATGAACCATCATAAGTCCTTGAGAAGGAAACTGATTTGTCCATGGAAATGCCTCGCTTAACTTCCAAGTCCAGTCTCCTAAGCAGAAATCATTTTCCTTTCTTCAGCAGAATCAAACGAGGAAATGATCTGGACTCACTTCCCGTACAGGGGTAATTTTAGGACTTAGCACAGGGACCAGGAAGCTCTGAAATAAGTCAACTTGACTGATGGTCCTGCGTAGTAGAGTCACTGAGCTGTCATAACTAGATTCTTACCTTAAGCCCCAAATATGCTTCAGGCTTAATTTATAGTGCAACCTTTATTCATTCAATTGCTAATTGCATAAATAGTGTCACCACCTATGTCGGGCACTCTACTAAGCACAATTGCTACGGTGATAACTAAGTTTTGTTCCTGTCATTTACAGAAGCACAGTATCTATCTTATTTATCCAAGCCTAATACCCTATCTTAGTTTCTTAGGAAGCTTCTCTGTCGTTGGGTGATTTCCAGGTCCTGCTGAGGCCATGATGAGGTTTCAAACGCCATTCTAGAACTGTGGCTCTTGTGGTCATATCTTTATTACCTTCTCCTAAAATTCTAAGTTCATTTCCTGTTCCTGACCCCACAGATACTACATTTCACTCACTTATTGATATTTCTCTCTGTAAACCAATCTGGATTTCCTCTTTTTACATTTAACCCTGGGGACCTATCTAGCTTCCAAATCATGACCTTCCTCAGATTTTCTTATTCTATGATGAACCAATACCCAGTCTCAGGAATCAAGATCATTGGGTGTGTTAACTGTGATTCGGGATTATTATTTCATTTAACATAGATTTACTGAACACCTGATGTGTGGCAGACAAGTGTTTGCTACATAGCTTTGTGCAGTTATTTACTCTCCTTAAACTTTAGTTTATTTAGCTGGAATAATAATACCTGTTTCTTGGGTTATAAAAATTACATGAGATTATAAAGTTTTCTTAGGTTTGGTTTTCTTGAAGCAGAGCCTGATATGGGGATTCATGCACATGTATCTAACTGAAGGAGTACCCTCAGGAGAAGCTGGTAAAAGAATGAGGAAACATAATAAAGAGGAAGGAGATACCTAAGAATGTAGTCTCAGATAAAGTCTAAATAAATCTGATTTCTGCGGCTTTCTGGAACATGAGTTGCACCAAAGAATCTGCCCTGACTTGAGGCAAGGTCAGTGGTAGTGGAGGGGGTCATGGTGTATTACAACCCCAGAAATTCCAAGAACAAGCATTTTCAATAGGTCAAGAGGAATCCTCTGGAGAAAGTTGCAAGTGGAAGGTCTGAGCTGAAACACCCCAAGCAATTGAGGAATAGGTACACCAGTTCTTCAGGTAAAAGGGATTCCAGGGGACTTGAGAGGCCAGCAATATCATTTGTGATAATAATCTTACAATGGAGACAGAGAAGGAAACGGGTAATTACAGATATGAAGAATTGACAGAGGTAAGCATGGGTGTTTACAGCCCCGTGTGCTAACCAAGGGCAAAGAGAGGCTTCCTGGAGGATGATGGAAGTGAATGGAGTTTTGGAGGCTAAGTAGGAGGTGGCAAAGCAAAATCACATGTCAAACGTGGTTCTTGGCAGGAAGGCTCTGACCAAGGCCATCATCCAAAATAGATTGCCTGTTTCATAGTCCTACCTGACAGGGAGACAGCTGGTGGTTTCTATCAGGAGAAAGCAAGAACTTGCTTTCTGAGCATCATTATTAAGGTGTAGCATGATAAACCAAGGTTTGATGTGGTGGATCTTGGGTGAAGTTTATTTCTTCCTAGGCAGTCATCCAGACACTGTTCATGTTAATACTCCTCCAGCAGGGCCCAAGAAGAGCACACCACAAATGCATAGATTAATATCAGCATGTGCAGGGAACAGCTCCAAACCAAGCTTTCCGCAGTTTGTAAAGATATGTATGAGGCACAAAGCAAAAGATACAGATTGGACTGTCACGGAAGAGGAAACAAACATATTGTTCTTGCAGGGTGTTGCCACTGGATTTTGTTTGGGGGACTCTCAGACAAATAGGTGAGCTAAGAGCATCTGATGATTCAAAAAGCAGACTCAAACTGAGGACATTTTGCTAAAATCCCAGCAATTCTATGGATAAAGCTATGACACTTTAAAAAATGAGAGCAAGAAGGAGAGAGATTAACTTCAATCTGCGATGTTTCTGACTGGGCAAAAGGCACTGATTCATCCACGAGATTGCTAATAGCAGGTGTCTTTGGTGATTTATGCCAACAAACAAAGTTGTTGTGGGCTCTAATCCTTTTCCATCTGTTCTATGATAGGGAGTGGAAACAGGAGAGGTTATGAATAATTCTAGAGCTCTGGGATCCTTTTCCCTCTGAAATGTGGAAGCCAGCCTTCCCCAGTACTTACCTCGTGATCTTTAAGAGGCGGTGGGGCTTTCTGGGGAGGCAAGTTACCGCCCAGATACAGATTCTGTATCCTCTTTTATAATCTATGCTGGTGATGCTTTCTGGACTTGAAATGAGATAGGGACACAAAAGAAAATCTTTCTGTTCCAGTTAAAATCAATATAGTGAAAAAGTATTTTGACTGCTTACCCTGAGTCCACTATCAACTGAGAAGGATCTCCAGGAATTTAGGTTTTTTTTGATAAGAAAGACTGACAAAGATTGTAAGAACACCAAACATGCATTCATAGAACCTAGGTACCCTCCTCCTGTTTGTAATTTCTCTGTGGGCATAAACTGGCTGTGGGTCCTTAAGTGAGTTACTTACCTCCTCTGAGCATCACTTTCTTTACTTTTAAAATGAAGAGAATGCCTTCATTTCCAACCCTTTGAGGTTGCTGGAAAGACAACATTAGGTAATTATGAAAGTACTACATAAATGTTAGTTTCTCTTCTATTATTTTTAGGCATAAACACATAAAAATACATGGAAACCAATAAGTTCTACTTGCTGCTTTAATGGGTAGGTAACTCTGAAGTGAGCTGCTAGGGTGGTATTTGAGCTGGGCCTCAAAGAATATGTGGGCTTCCATCAGGTAGAGATAAGATCAGTGCAGTTCAAATGAGAAGAATCATCTGCTTTAGTTTCCTAAGGCTGTTGTAAGAAATGCACTGCAAACTATTTACATGTTGAATTTGATTAGGAAAGAATTTCATTAGAGGTGTCTGTGGAACTTCTGGGAATAGGTGTCCAAGGTACAATAGGTTGAAGATATATAGTTTCCAGAAAAATCATGATAGTGAAACATTATATATGGATGAGGTCTCAGGACCACTTAGCAACTAGGAAAATATAGGTCAGTTGCTTAAACAGTAGTAACTTACTCTTTCTCAGTGAGGAAGCTAGATGTCTAAAACCAAGGGATTGGCAGAACTGTGCACTCTGGATCTAAGAACAGATATATCCTAGCTTCTGGTGGTTTGTGGCAATCCTGGGTGATCCTTGAGTTACAGAGGCATCACCTTCATCTTTTCCTCTGTTGTCACATGGCATTCCCCTGTGTGTCTGAGTCCAAATTTCACTCTCTTATAGGAACATCAGTCACTGAATTGGGGCCCACCCTATTCCAGCCTGACCTTATTATAATTTGATTATATCTACAAAGACTCTATTCCTATATAATATCACATTCACAGGTACTGGGAGTTAGGATTTGAACATATTTCGAGGGGAACGTGATTCAACCCACACCATTATGTCAGTAAAATTCCCAGAAGGGAGGAACAGCATATAATAAGAGGAGAAGTGAGTAACTTATCATGAACATAGTAGAAATGTAACAGGTGAGTGGATCACGACAATGCCAGAAATGCATAGCAATCAACAAACAAGTTCCAGGCAAAGAGCTGAGAGTATCAAGATGAGAAACACTATATTCAGAGGCTGAGGCAGGTGGATCACTTGAGGTCAGGAGTTCAAGACCAGCCTGGCCAATATGGTGAAACCATGTCTCTACTAACTATATAAAAATTAGCTGAAAATTGCTTGAACCCAGGAGGCAGAGGTTCTGGTGAGCCGAGATCACACCACTGCACTACAGCCTGGGTGACAGAGTGAGATTCCATCTGAAAACAAAACAAAAACATTCCTGCATTAGAAGAATTTTATGTTGTATGTAAAACCACTCTGTACACAATAGGCAGTCAATGCTCTTGAGGACTGTGATATGTATGATATCTATGTTATGGGGATATAAATTATGCCTCTGATCTCTGTTTTATTCATCATTGAATGTTCAGAACATAGTATCATTTCTGACAAACGGTAGATACTCGGTAAATATTGTTGAACAAATGGACACCTGCTTTTATAAATGTAGCATCTGATTCAGAGAGTAACCTGTTGAAGGACACACAGATAGTGAATAGAAAGGCTGGCAGGAACCCGTGGCCTGTTTGACTACAGAGTCTATGTTCTCTTAACTAATTCATTGCCTCTTTGAGTAGTTTCTTAACTCTGAATTGTTTATTGTTCTGATCATTGTTATCTATTTTCCACTGTACATGAAGGTCAGATAATACTTGGAAGCTCCTGTATTGCCTCCTGAGACCATGAGACAAGGCTGTCCATTGGGCATGCCATTTGACAGAGCAGCAGCCTTGATCTGGCTCTATTCCCTCAAATGACATGCTCACTTTCTCCCACAGATGTTAGAAAGAGCCTAAAGGACACAGTGACATTTGGCATCTGCAAAAGGCCATGATAATTCCCTCTGTCACAGGCATTGCCATTCATCCTTTCAATATCCATTAAAAATAGTGCCATATCCTGACCCTCTGCCCATGGAAAATAACAGTGTTCAGTTGGATAGGTTTGCCTCTAGGCATTTATTACTGAGTTGGGAGATACAATGAAATTTCGATTCATGAGAAATAAATTATCAGGAGCAAAAGGAAAGCTAAAGTTCACCCGATTTTAGTCCTTATAAACAATGCTTAAAGTGCCACTCCCAATTACCTCATTTGTGTGTGCACACACAGACACATGGTTATCTGTAAGACTTTTCTACATCTTTAGTCCACAGATATAACTAGACACAAAATCTTGGTCTTTGTCCTTTGAAGGCAAGGATGAAACTTTGGCTTAATCAGTCATTCTTATAAAAAGGGAAATTGAACATTCAAAATATTGGAGGGAAAGTCACACCACTGGATAGAAGAAAGATGTTTTATTGTATGTTCGCCAACATTATATGATATTTAGTTAATAGCTATAATTTTAATTTGCCATTTATTTTTCACACTTGACTATAACTGTGATCTATGTTTTAAATGGTATAAGCCAATATTGAACTTTCTCTGCTGCCAGTAGCTAAGTTCACCATCTCTTTCTTGATAACAATGGGTGGAATTATACATTAAGTGTAGACTGACTAATGGCTTTATTGAATGGTAGTCTCCTAGTTCTACAAATGCTATGAAAATGGTTGAGAAAAAAATTAACTGGAATTATTTAGATCAGGGGTTAGAAAGTCACATTTCACCTTGTTTACAAGAGCACCAGAATTTGCTATCCCTTTCTTAGCTCCATTTTAGAGGCAGCACCATCAAGGGCAAAGGAGAGACACTGCTCAGGGCCACTATGATAGGCAACAGAGCCTAGACTTCATCTTCAGGTGCCACATGTAGCATTTGTGTTGTGACATTATGTTAATTCAATTAGAAATATAAATCCTTTATATTCAAGTTAGAGGTAGGAAACCATCACTTTGTTTTCAGCAGACTCACAAAAAGCAAAATTCTATAGGGGGAAGAAAGAGTTAAAATACAAAGCCCAGATACTTACCTTTAACACCAGGTAAGAATTGTGTTGAGATGCTTGTGCTCAGAAATAACACATCGTGAAGAACCTTGAGTTTGAACTTGGTTTCAAAAGCTGTGCAAGAATCATTCAACAGTTTTGGGTAAAAAAAATGTCATGCTCAGATCTGTGTCTTTAAAGTATTATTCTGACAACAGTGTGGAGATATGGAAGTAGGCAATACTGTAGACAAGATTATTGATAAGTTTAGCAAGACAGAAATGGCAGAAAGAAAACAAAAGACAGATTTTACGTGTATTAAGAAAGTGGAATCTGTAGGATTTCTAACTATTTGAATGTGGGGGCATAGTAATTGAGAAGGGGGATCATAGGATGGTCCCAGGCTTTTAGCGAGTCAACATGATGGGCAATCACGTCTTTTGTGAAGAGCAACAAAATAAGAGAAGCTATTTACATGGTGAGTTTGGTTAGGAAAACTTGTTTGAGGTATCTGTGGGACTTCTGGGAATAGGTGTCCAAGGTACAATGGGTGGGAGATAGAAACATATACTTTTCAGGAAAATCATGATAGTGAAACATTATATATGGATGAGGCCTCAGGACCACTTAGCTACTAGGAAATTATAGGACAGAACACTTCTAAGTGGTAAAAAGAGGAAGAAGATTCGTGCAGGCAGATTTAGCAGAAGCAGCCAGATAAGTCATATATTAAATAAGAAAAACAGTAGAGTATGACAGACATAGACAACAAAAGAGAAAATTTAAGAAGGAAATGGCCACTAGTTTCAAATACTGAAGAGATTTCAACTGAAATAGAAAAAGAAGTTACAGTTGATAAACCCTAATCCAAACCTGCTCCTTCTGTGGTTGTATTTGTCCATTCTTGCACTGCTATACAGAAATACCTGAGAAGGTATTTCTAAAGAAAAGGTTTTAATTGGCTCATGGTTTTTCACACTATATGGCATCTGCTAAGCTCCAGGGGAGCCTCAGGAAACTTACAATCATGGTGGAAGGGGAAGGGGAAGCACACACATCACATGGCTGGAGTGGAGCAAGAGAGAGAAGGGTGAGGTGTCACACACTTTTAAACAACTGGATATCGTGGTAACTCACTCCCTATTGTCACAACACCAAGGGAGATGGTGTTAAATCATGAGAAACCACCCCCATAATCTATTCACTTCCCACCAAGTCCCATCTCCAACACTGGGAATGACAATTCAACATGAGATTTGGGCAGGAACACAGATCCAAACAATACCAGGGGCATATACCATCTGAGTAAACAGCAACACCACTTAACTCTGAACTCCTGGCCCAAACTAGAAACTCATCCTTAATTCCTCTATTTCACTTACTTCTGCCATGCAATCAATTCGAAAATCTTGTTTCCTCTAACTTCAATATCAACCCATAATCCAATCACCTCTCACCACCCTCATTGCCACAATGCTGCCCAGACCCCAACATCTCCCACATAGACCATAGAAACCATCTGCCAGTTGGTCATCAGGCTTTCATTCTGACTTTGCTGCAGCCTGCTCTTTATACTGCGGCCAAAGCAATCCTTGAAAATGTAAATTTTAATATATTGCATCTTTTCTAGAAGCCCCAATAGTTTTCCAACACAACTAGAAGTAATTCTACTATTTTCCCTATGGCTGACAAGGATTTATAATATATTGAGGCCCTGGTGGTCCCTCCAACCTCTTTTCTGTTACTCTACTACAGCTTCCCTCTATTCCACCCACAGTGGCCACTTTCCTTGAACACTTCACTCACTTTCCTGCATCAGAAGCTTCGAGTTTGCATTTTCCTCTGCTAAATTGCACTTCTCTCATGTGTCAAAAGGGTTCACTCTTATACTTTATTTCTTATTCATTTGTCAAGTTCATTACAGAGATCTTCTCTAAGCACCCAAAGAAGAAAGACAGAGTCTTCTTCAAATCATTCTTTATCCTCTTATTTGATTTTATTTTCCTCCATAGCATTAATTTCATATACACACACACACACACACACACACACACACACACACACATACACGTTGAATATCTCTTATTCATTCCAAATGCTTCGAACCAGAAATGTTTTGGATTTCATATTTTTCAGATTTTGAAATATTTGCATTAATTTTCATCCCTAATCTGAAAATGCAAAATTTGAAATGCTCCAATGAGCATTTCCTTTGAGCATCATGTTGCCACTCAAAAAGTGTCAGATTTTAAAGCATTTTGGATTTTAGATTTTTAAATTAGGGATACTCAGCCTGTGTGTGTGTGTGTGTGTGTGTGCGTGTGTGTGTGTAAAATCTCATATCACTGAGATACCAGCTTATGAGAATATAAGGATGAGGATGTTATCTATTTTGTTGACTGTTGAAGCTCCCTTGCATGGGATAGTATTTTGAAATTATTAGCACTAAGCCATTGCTTGGTAAATGAATACTGCATTTAAAGATTTATCTCTCTTTAGTTTTTGGCTGTTTATCCTCATTCACAGACAGGTGAGCTTTTCTGTCTTGATGATGAGTAAGTCCCCAGTATCTACAGGTTTATAGCCATCCTTTTCAGGAACTTTAGTGAAAAGAGGGTATCTTTTTCCTATTTATTTATTCCTACTTATTTATTCCAACTAAAGTTCCACACTGGAGTATCAATGGATTGAGTCGTGTCATTTGCCTAATTTCTCATCACAAGTAATCCTTGTGATGAGAAAGATGGAATAAACTGGTTGGCTATGCCAGATTGTGTTTCTACCACTGGAATTGGGATTGGTTAATCCCCAAGCCACGTGGAATAAGAATGGAGTGCTGTACCTCCCCAAGAGAAAATTGAGGTGTAGCTACCATGAGGAGATCTTGAATTTGTGAGATCTAAAACTTAAACAACTTAGGAAGAGCATCGTTAAGAAAATGAGTATAAAACTACAAATATGATATTGATTATAAGGCATTGGAAGTGGCTTGCATGTGTAACAGGCTCTGAAACTTCAGCACTATAGTGTCATGGTACATCTATCTCTGGAAAGGGAATAAGAAGAAACGGATGTCCCTTCAAGAGGACTGAGAGGGAAAAGAATATACAGACTAGCCCAGGGGAGTACAGGTGAGGAGGACTTAATTAGAAACATGGAGAAGGATAACCATCATTTAGACCTGACTAAGCTACCCTCTCTTCAGCTGAACACACTTCCTGCTCAATGCAGGAATTTGCAGAGTGATTTTCAGCTAGGAAGAGAGAAATGAGGAATTTGATCTTAAGCTTTCTGTTCTTACCATTGTCTGCAACTTGCTCTGAAGAGACTTGTGGAAAGAACAGCTGTGTGTCCCCAGTACAGCTAATCCTTTTGAAAAAAAAAAGTTACATAACATAAATGTGTTTAGCTTTATCCTCTTCTTCTTCATAATTTAAAACATCCCACAGAATGCCAAGTTTGGGTGGGGTGTGAATATTAATGACTAAATCCCGCACTATACATCCGGCAAATCAACATAATTAGAATCAATTCCATTATTTTCCCTATGGCTGACAAAGCTCTATAATATACTCTGGTCCTTGTAATCCAGACTTTGTGTGCTGGGGAGGCCAATCCAACTGCCCCAGGAACTGTGGGGCTAAACATGTTGACAGTGGCACAAATGAACTCAGCCCTCAGAGTCAGAGCGGTTCTGTTCTTGTCAGTTCATCAAGCGTTGCCTCAGTGCACATGTGTAAAAGTCAGTGAATATCATCCCATGGAGGTCAGGTGAGGCTGCCAGGGTATCTTTTCTAGGGATCTAGGGAGGAGGACAAAGAAAGGAACATGTTTAGGCCAAGTAGGACAGCTGTCCTGTTTACTTTGGCCCCTTGCAATATTGCCTAGTAGAAAGTGTCTTTTGCATTGGAAGCGTTTTTCTGAGCTTTCTGGGATTATGGACTCTAGGGTCACAGACCCATGAAAGACAGAGCTCAGAGATAATCTGGGCCAATGTTCTTTTGCGTAACCAAAGGACAAACTGAGATATCATAACAGTGATCTTACGTATAAAGTGTTTACTCTGTGCCAGGCAATGTGCTTGGTGCTTTTCATAAACAATTTCAAATCATCAAAGCAATCCTCAATCCAAGTGGATATCATAACCCAACTGTACAGCAGAAAGACAAACAAAACACAGGCTTTGAAGGGATAAGGAGACTAAATAGCAGACACAACATTCAACCCCTTATCTATCTCACCTGAAAGCTCATGATTTTCATAGATAGAAGATCCTTCCTAATAAAATATTTTTATTACTGTCTTTAATGTTTATAATTAGTGAGTACTTGCTATGTGCCAGATACTGTGCTAAATACTGTGTGTGTGTGTGTGTGTGCGTGTGTACAGATAAAAAAAAAATGTTTTTCTGAAAGAATTGGTAATTTCCCCAAGGTCATTCATTGATACTCGATATTTGAACCCAGGTCTTTCTGACTCCCGTGATGAGCTATTAAAGGCCTTGCAAATGCTCACTCATAGGTGTTGAGGTTCACAGTGCTCCCTGTGACTTCTTGACTTGGACAGAAGTCCAAGTTGGCCCCTCCATGGTCAGCAGCCTGGCAGCCAGGGCTACAGGATTTATGACAAGGTAGCTAAATAGGGAAAGCCTTTCCAGAGGACAATTTTACACTTGCCCGATGATTCCAAAGTAGTTTGCTCTGAACTGGACCAGTGGGTGTGTAAAAGTCAGTGAATATCAGTGATATTCACTGATACCACAGCTACACATCATGATGGTGCTTGCTCCACCATGTGCAGTAACCACAGCCCTTGGGTGGATGTGCGGCCGATCCCACGAGCTGGCTTCCCTTTCACTGTCCTGATTGTTAGCTCTTCTGTGGTGACCAAAGAACCGACTGCCTCAGCATTTAGATGTGAAGGTGCACATTAGAGTCCCACATGTCCTGGCCGAGGAACGCACAGCTCCGTCAGTTTTGTACTTCATGTTCCTCCAGTGCAAGCCCACAATGAGGGCAGCATGGGGCTTCCTGGATGTCGTGGGTAGGAGGAGCTGGTACATAAAACCCCAGAGAGAAACGTGACATGGTTTGAAGTAGAGAATCTTGGCCAAGGCATTTTCAGTAACTTCCCTACAAAGAGGTGGTTTGAGATAAAAATGGTATCCCACTTGAGAAACCCTTGTGTTGGTCTGGTGAGGGCAAAAGTCCAGACATTCCAGAAGTTTGTGGAAGAAAAACTAGATTTTCAGTTCCTTGAGGCTTGGGTTTAAATTCTCATTTCAAAAGAATCTAAGATGAAAGGACCCCACCAACTAATTTTAGAGCAAGCTATTTTATCCCCTTGATTGACTGAAACAGGGAAGGGAGAGAGAAGACTGAGAAAAGAATTGAGATCTTTACTTTAAATCCAGCTGGGCCCATGAAGCCAGCTCATGCTATGATTCCATCCTCCACATTCCGGGTAAAACACCTTGTGTAGGGTACTGTGGAGTCATTTTGCCAACACGTGTAAGAACAGAGATCCTCCTGGATGTGCCTGGGTAATTAATTAATTAACTGGGAGATGGTGTGAAAACCATCTAGACCTCAGTTTCTTCATCTCTAGAATTCGAAGATGGAATCAGAGCATGTAAAATGGAAAAGGGTTGGAAAAATTCATGTAGCTCCCAAACCCTGAAAAGCAGCGGTATGTGAAGGTATCTACATAAGGTCAGATAACTAGTTAGTGACAGAAGCAGGACTAGCACTTTGGTATTCTGAACCCAAGTGCACTTCTTTTGCTTTTCTCTTTAGGTGAAACCACTTCAACAAATATTTATTTAATGTATACTCTATTATTAGAAGAATATATTTAATAACGTCACAATCACAAAAAGCTTGAAAATCTGAACTCTGAAGCACTTTGCAGATGAAAGCTGAATTTGCTACAAGCCAGGACAGTATGAGAGTGAGGATACCTTCCCATCCTTTGGGAGGGCTTACTCTGGCAAACTCAGCCACTGCCTCAGGAGAAACCAGGACAGAAAGACTCAGGCAACTGATGCAGGAAAGAACTGCTGAGAGATGGTCCTCTAACACCTGACACTGCTGTATTGAGGATGGAAAGAAACACAATCCCACCTTGGCCTCCCTGTCTTGACTTCTTTGGTCATCTTTATCTCTCTAGAGCATAGAGTCTGGGTCCTCCAGAGATGACCGAGGAAAAGATGTTTCCAAAAGATTAGAAAACGTGGGAACAGAGAATCAATGAAAGGAAAGTGTCTCCTCATTTGTTTGCCCCCACCTCTCACCTTCCATTATAAGCTGGAAACCTGATCAGCAAACCCCCCTTAACAACCTCCCGCTGTGCTCCCAAATGCACATACATTGTCCTGATTCCTCCAGGCTTCTGCCTTTTCCCCACGTGATGTACACCACTTTCTCCACTATTGAATTTTATTCTGTTCATAACAATAGCTCTCGTGTATCTTACTTAAGCTGCTCTTACTACCTGGAGAGTCTTGTTCCCTCTGCCTGGAATATTCAACTTCCACTGAGCCCTCACCCCCAGCTACCACCACCATGCAACCATCTACACATCACTTTATCCAGAAAGTCTTCACAGCCCCTGAATGGTCTCAGGACTCCTCTGATCTGCAGGGCACTGCTGTGGTCACCTCTAATAGAACTCATACCCTGTATTGCTATTTATCTTACTTACTTTCTCCTCAATGTACTATAAGTTCAATGACTTCAAGGAGCAATGTATGTTTGGTTCAACATTTTGTTTCCAGACCTTAGTGTGCTTCTTGACACAGCCTTGCCCCTTGTTAAATATTCAGTGCACAAATAACAATACCTAACATTTATTGAACACTTATTATATGACCACCACTGTTTAAGGGCTTTAAAGATATTATTAGTAATTCTTTAAACAATTTTTAAAGAAAATGCCATTGTTATCTCCATTTAATAGAGGAGAAACTTTGGGTTAGAGGTGTTAAGAGAATTTACTTGAAGCTACATGATAACTTTGTAGTGGAGAAGGGAATGGAAAGCACGAATACCTTGGGAACCCAAGCTCTGACTCACTTTGTCGAATGTTACCAACCCACAGCTCTTACTCACTGTGTTTATTTTCCCCATGAACTCTGTGACTTCCCTGGGATTTGGTACAAAGGGAATATTGCACTAGAAGCAGATTCCTTTCAGCACCAACATGCTGTCTTTGTGAGACTTGATGTCTGGGTATGGGATGGAATGGGAGTAGAAACAGATGTCTCTTGAGCATCTTCTCATTGACAGCTATGTGCATGATGTCTCAGCTCCCAGGCCTCCACTTTAGCAGAGAAGTTTCCCCATTCCAGTTCTGATAAATTCTGTGAAGAACAACATGTTACCAAGGCTGGCCCAGTGAATCGTTTGCCCAGCAATTTTTGGCAGTTAACAACACACGCCATCATATTCATGAGCATCCACCCCAAAGAATAACCCAGTTGCTTTTATGGTATTTGTGAGGCTAGAAGTTTGGGTCAAATGGGGTAATCATATTTCATAAGAAGAGATTCAATCAGTTTTAGGCTTTTAAACACTAGCCTCATTTCCTTAAGGAATTGTTGAAGGTTTTCCCCCATTTAATTCCTATTTGACCACTCCTTCCCCATTCACCGGGATGAGATTTTGATGGCAAAGAGGATATTTCATACAAGCCCAGAAACAATAGCTTTAAAGGGGATTGAAGCCATCAGCCCTGAAAATCAACACGCATGCCCAAAAGAAATAGACTTCATGGAAATCAGACAAATCTGGTTGGGTGGATGTGGTAATGTTGGTTTTTACTATCTCTATTTCTCCAGGGCACTTTCCCATTCTCATGCTTCCTGCTTAGCACACTTCAGGGAGATGTACTAACTCCTTTTGCATTTCATGGACTGGTATCCATCAATTGCTGGGTGCCACCAAAATCATATGTACACAAGAGCTCATTCACTCAACACATATTTATGAGCACCAATTTCCCATGAAGGGTGTCAGCCAAGTGGGATGATTCCTCATTTAAACACTGGGGTGGAGGAGTGGACCTATGTTCAATATGAATATAATTACTAGTATGTGTCCAAGGATGAATTCCTACAATTAAGTCATAGATTCCACTTTTGAGATTTACATTGTTTCTTTTAATTATGTCAGATTCTGTAGTATGCAGGTGAGCCAGCTTGGATTGGGTCAGACACAAGGATACACACTTTTTTTATTGTTGTTAATGATGGAGTCTTGCTCTGTTGCCCAAGCTGGAGTGCAGCATCTTAATTACAGCTCACTGCAGCCTCAACCTCCTGGGCTCAAGTGATCCTCCCACTTCAACCTCCTTGTAGCTGGGACTACAGGCACTCTCAACCACATCTGGTTATCTTTTTTTTTGTTAAATTTTTTGAAGAGATAGGCTCTCACTTTGTTGCCCAGGTTGGTCTCCAACTCCTGGGCACAAGTGATCCTCCTACCACAGCCTCCCAAAATGCTGGGATTATAGGCATGAGCCACTGCACCTGGCCTAAACATATTTCTTTTTACCGGTAATATTATTCCTCAGTGTTAAGATAATTTATATTTAAAAACATATTTTAACTGAAGAACAAACTATTAGCAATTATTTATATCTCAACATAAGTAAGCATATTTGATAAGCTAAAAATGGAAACAAGGGTAAGTCTCTTTTAAGAGGAGGGACAAATAATATCTTAAGACTAGGATCCTGGTACTTGAAGCAGAATTTAGAATAAATGGCCTTAAGCACCTCTGTACTGTTGCACAGAAATGATGGGATGGGGGTAGGAAAGATGTTGAGAGAGATGCATAGAGACAAGAGCAATATCAGAATTTTGTCTCACATATGTATCCCACAATTATACCTTCAAACCAATTACATGAGTTTAACAAGAATAAACAGACTCCCTTAGAAGTCTGTTACAGACAAGAGAATCAACAAGTTAAATATGGCTCTCAGAGATAAAAATATTTTTTAAAATCCAGAAAAACAGATATACCTCAATGTAAGAAATATCTTTTTAGGTGTCAGATCTGCCCCAAAATAGAATAGGTTACCTGGGAATGTAGTGAGTTTCCAGTCACTGGAAGTGTACAAATAGGGGTTGAATGACCATTTGGTGGAGATGTTGTCACATGAGCTCCAGCATTAGTCACACTTTTAGACTAAAATAAATAGAAATGAACAAATCCTGTGTTGTATACTTAGGACTGTATTTTACTTTACTACAAGTAACACAATACAACCTAGAAAAATGAGGGTTATTTGTTGAATATTTCATGAAGTCCAGAGTTAGGTAGTACAGGGTGGTAAATTGGCTCATCAATGCAACCATGGACTAGAGAAATGTGTATTTGTTTTACTCTGCTATCATTATTATTTAGACCTTGTTCCCATGCTCATAACAATGATAAAGTTAACAATGATAATGATGGTAATAGTAATATCCCAGTAATATTAACACTTTGTAGACCTAACCAAGCACCAAGAATTTCTGTAATCACTTTTATGTAATTAATGCGTTTACTCATTACAAGATGGCTGTAGTAAGACAGACCTCATGTCTATGTTCTAGTAAACAAAAAAAGGTAAGTGTGTGTGAGAAAGAGAGACTAAAAAGGCTAAGGGCAGGTCCTTTTTATCAGGATTATACACAAGTTTTTAGAAGCTCACCAAAGAGAAGTCTGCTTTTGTTTCTTTGGACAACCGTATATCACATGACCATCCTTAGTTAGAGAGTGGACAAGGGAAAAGGAATCATGGATGGGGACTGGGTCAACCCAAAAACAGGTTTTGGCATATGAGTTAATCCTTTTCACAACCATAATGTCTTGATCCTTTCAACAATCCTACATATTAGATGCCCAAAACAAAACAAGACAAAACCAAGAGTGAGGAACACAGAGTTTTGAGTAGCCAGTCATTTAGGTACTAACTTTTAAAGCTGACATGTGAACATGCCTACAGTGACTTCAGAAATCATATTTCTAAGCTTGTCACTCCTACACAAGGCTATCTCCCTAGATTGGTTTTAACGTTCCCCCTTCCCTGAAATACAATCACTGAGATGTGCTAGTCACCTTAAAATAGAAGACCAAGTAAAATTAGACAGTGGCAAGCCCAGAGCCAGTTTTCTTCCTGTAATGGCTTTCCATGAATTTGCTGGATACAGAAAAGGTCTAACGAGTGAATGCTCAATGCCACTTAAAAAGGCATAAATTCAGGCTGGCACCAAAATGAAGACTACTGTTCCTGCCACTGCTGAGCAAGGCACAGATTCTCTGGAAGGAAAGTCATTCTCTGGAAATAGGTTAGATTCTTTCAATAGCACGTTGCTCATATCAGGTCACAAGAGTATCAGTGATGCAGCTTCAGATTAATGTCATCTGCAGCAGTTCAGTGACCTGAGGAGGATGCTCTTTCCTAGGTTGTTTCATCTGACCTTCCAAGAGTGATGTAAGCACTAGGAAAATCAGGATCACTGTATGATGGAGCCATTTCCTTTTTGGCAGAGGCAGAGATAGCAGCCAGGCTATTCCTGTGGGATTTGTAGGTTAAAAGACTAAGAGACTTTGATGACTGCCCAAAATATCTGCTGTGATCCTAGAACTACCTCTGCCCATGTGGAGGCAGCATAGCACAGGCACAAGTACAGGCCGAGTTGGATTTGGATACCAGTCCTCCACTCCCACACCTTAGCAGTGCTACCTTAACCTTCAAAACTTACATGATTGTTTTGAGAATTAAATAAGTTGACATCTTGCAAGCATTCAGCAAAGTGGTTGGCTGGCACAAAAGGAATAGTCCATAGCTGTTGGTTGCTATTCATTATTATTACTGCTGTTGTTCTTGCTGTTGGTTATATTATTGCTGTTATTATTATTATTATTATTATTATTATTATTATTATTTTAAAGAGTAAGTTTGAGTTTCTCAACAATTGGAGAACAAAACACTGGAAAAATCCCAGCTATCTCCAAAGCAAACCTGAGGTCCATGAATACAGATTAGAGTTCAGACATCTAAATCAGTACTCAGTCATTACAATTTGAAGCTGGAAGTCTGTCTTCAGACAATTTCAGAGCAGGCTACCAGACCTATGAATACTGATTGAGAAAGTAAAAGATCTTTACAAATCAATCATGTGGCTAAGCTGAACCAGTGGTGAGAGAAAAACCTAGGGTGAGGTACCAGTGTCTCAAAAAAATCAACCCCTAGGTGTGTCCTGTGTCTTTTTTAGATAAAGCTACTGCTTCTACTCAGGTGAATAACAATATAAACCACTAACATGTTTTGAACACTCAGACACTTACTCTGTGCCCAGACATTCTAAATCTACATTCTAAACCTACATGTATTGGCACACTTAAGCCACACAGTTCCTGGAGGTAGGTTCTATTATCTTCTTCATCATAAAGTTAAGGAGACTGAGGTAAACAGAAGTTGAACAACTGGTCCAAGGGTACTGAGCCTGCAAGCAGCAATTCTGGGCACTGGACTTATGTAAGGACACTAGAAATGGATCCCTTCCCACTGCCTTACTGCCTTCTGAAGAGAGGAGGAGAAACAGGCTTACAGGAGCTGCCCCTGACCATCACTTGCTCTCTTTCTTCTCTCCAGTGATGTTGAGTTCTCATTCTTTCCTGGACCCATTGAGCTTACTCCCATTTGTATTTTCTGTTTTATCTTGCTTAAAATGCATTCAGAGGTCCCTCGGGGAACAGAATGACTCCTGAGAATGTATCATTTATCACGGAATCTGAAATTTAAAAATATAACAAAAACACAACAAAACAAAATCCTATATAGTTTAGTAGTATAATATACTTGTCATTAAATTGGAATAAATTTTCAGTTCTCAACCCTCTCTTTCATCTCCCAAAGAAAGATTAAAAATCAGTCATGAGAATCACTTGGGTTATCCATTCATCTTGGTTTGCCCAGGACAATCCCAGTTTATGCCAGTTTTCCTGGTGTAATTATTGAGAATACTGTTTCACTTTAAAAGTGTCTCAGTTCAGAAAAGAAATTATATGGCACCCCGTTTGTAATGGGAATTTCTATTGCCAGTTACCTGTTTACTAAATAGGGTATCTTAGGTGCCGTTCTTTCCAGAAGCAGACAGGGAAAAGGAGGCTGTACCTACTGAGATCCAAGTCTTGATGACTAGATCATAAGTCTAGTTGTCCCTGTCCTTAGGTGACTAGAAAATCTTCCCAACTCTGACTCTTCTCCCCACCATTTAATCTCAGTTAATCTCATCTCCTGTATCAGTTACTACCTCTATCATAGAGTTGGTAATGTTTGTTTGATGATATTTTCTTTTTTGCATATACTTATTATTTATTAATTCCATAAAGAGAAACATGATTTATAGCTAAGTTTTTAATTTTATTTCTCATGGTATCTAGCACAGGGCTATTCATTAACTAGGGACACTAAATGTTGATAGAAAAGATAAAGTACAAGAATAAGAAAGAGATGTATGAAATATAAAAGCAAAGAAAGAAGAAAAGGAGGGAAGCAGGAAAGAAAGGAGAGAAAGAGGGAGGAAAGAAGGCCAAAAAAAAAAAAAAAGAAAAAAAAGGATAGAGTAGGGAAATTTTAGTATATATTTCCTGCAACACCAAGACTAAATGGAAACCAGCTGGTCCCTTACAACAATGGCTTGTCTTCAACCAAGGCAAGCACATGAATCTTCCCTTGGCTATTCTCTGTGCTACTGTGAGCAACGTGCCTTTCTAAACTGAAGAGTTGCAGTCAGGCTGGACTGTAATTGGGTTCATCTCATATTAGCTACTTAAGAGAAGCAACATGCCTTTCTACTTGGACAATCTTAGAAGCCTTCTAGATAAATAAAGGATGAAAGGCAATTTGTTTAAAAATAAGGAGTGCTTTCACCAGAGGCTGCTTTCTTCAAGAGTACTAAGTTTCTTCACAAACAACTACAATACAGAGGTTCTTTTCTAAACGAATAGCCTTATTACTTCCAGAGCCCAATCATTTTTCTTTCTCTTTTTTTACTGGTTTAACAGTAATCTAATGATTTACCATCTCTTTATTAGTTTGATTTGCAAATAGAATAAGTGCTTATCAGATAAAAATTGTTGCTTCCATGATGGTCTCAAGTTAAGCATCTCCTACTAAAAAATACTTTTTCAAATATTGATGCTTTGTGTTTAATACAACATTCTGCAACAACTTGGCAAAACACACAATTTTATAATTTTAATCAATTTCTCTATACTATGTATAATAAGTGAACCAAGATTTAAGAAAATATAATTACTTAATTATTTCTCTTTACCTTTAATTCACTAATGAAATCACTTTTTCACTTAACTCTGATTGTATTTATTATCCATTCATGCATACATGAATTTGCAGTTATTACTTAATGAATAACTACTATATGCAAATGACAGTATATGAGATTTGCAAAACTAAATAAGAAAACAAAATTCAACAATGCTTTATGATTAAAACGCCCAAAGTAGGAATAGAAGGGTGCCTCTTCAACCTGATAAAGGTTTACAAAAAGATCACAACTAATCACATATATAATGGTGAAAGAATGGGTTCTTTCCCTCTAAAGTCAGGAAGAAGAAAAAGTCATTTTTCCTTGCCACTTTTAGTCAATATTGGGCTGGAGGTTCTAATGAGAGCAATTAAGCAAGCAAATTAAATAAGGAACATCCAGACTATAAAGGAAGAAATAGTACTATTTCTATTTGCAGATGGCATGATCCTGTATTTGGAGAATCCTAACAAATCCACTAAAAAAGCTCTTAGAACTAATAAATGAGTTCTTCAAGGTTGCAAGCTACAAAATCAGTGGACAAAAACCTGCTGTATTTTATATACTTATAATAAATGATACAAAAAATTAGCAAAAGTTTCAATTTATAATAGCATCAAAAAGAATCAAGTAGGTAAAAATTAATGTAGCAAGATAGGTGCAAAAGATATACTCTGAATACTAAAAACCACTGTTGAAAGAAATTATAGAAAACTTTAATAACCGAAAAGGCCTCCCACATTCATGAATTTTAAAACTTAATATTGTTGAGATGACAATACCCCCAAAGTGGTCTACAGATTCAGTGCAGTCCTTATTAGAATCTCAGCTGATTCCTTTGGAAAAATTGATGAGTTGATTCTAAAATTCATATGGAATTGCAAAAGACCCAGAATAGACAAAAACAACCCTGAAAAAAATACAAAGTATCACACTTGTTGATTTCAAAACTTACTACAAAACAATGGCAGTGAATATAGTGTGTTACTGTACAAGTAAAGATCAATGGGGTTGAACTGAGAGTCCAGAATAAAGCCATGTGTCCATGGTTAATTGATTTTCAACAATTGATCCAAGACCATTCAATGGGGAAAGAACACACTTTTGAACAGTTGCTGGTGGGACAACTGGATAGTCCCATGCAAAAGAATGAAGTTAGACCCTACTTCACACTGATCATACTTTTTAAATGTGACTTGGAAATAGTTTATCTATATTTGAATGCAGAAGACATTAATACACATACACCTGCATTCACACAGACATAAACACACTATTTCTGTTCAATGGTGAATAATTTTTCTATAAGAAATCTTAGGTGTAGACAGCATATGAAAGCCCTTAAAATAAAAACTTTAGAGCCAGTTACTTACCCCTCAAGGAACCTATAGTCTAGTCAAGCAGAGAAACAAGAAATCCATCAATTCGACATTCTATAATCAATAACATATGGCTATTATGTGGATCAAAATGAGAGCACTAATCTAGACTAGGGTGGGTCAGGGAATGATCCTCTAAGGATCTATGCTTGAGATGACCATTGACAAATGGATGAGTTCGTGTTGGTCAGGCAGGTGAAGGATGAACTCTGTGATTATACATTTATGGAACAGCTTTAAGTTGGTTTGGCTTTCAAGGGCAATGTATCTTGAGGTATGAAAGACTTTGAAGAAAGAGAGGTAGACCAAGGACAAAACATGAAGCCCAAAGTAATGTTGAAACACTTCTTATTTTTATTTTATTTATTTAATTAATTTATTTATTTATTTATGAATGATGGAGTCTTGCTATTTATTTATTTATTTATTTATTTATTTATTTATTTATTTTTGATGGAGTCTTGCTCTGTTGCCCAGGCTGGAGTGCAGTGGCGCTATCTCGGCTCACTGCAAGCTCCGCCTCCCGGGTTCATGCCATTCTCCTGCCTCAGCCTCCCCAGTAGCTGGGACTACAGGTGCCTGCCACCATGCACCGCTAATTTTTTTGTATTTTTTTTTTCTAATAGAGATGGGGTTTCACCGTGTTAGCCAGGATGGTCTCGATCTCCTGACCTCGTGATCCGCCCACCTCGGCTTCCCAGAGTGCTGGGATTATAGGCGTGAGCCACCGCGCCCGGCCCCTGAAACACTTTTTAAATAATCACAGCAAGATGCAAAGGAAAGAATCCATTTACATGGGTTGTAATATCAGATGGTTTTCTAATCAAACATGAATCTTTAGGAACCCTTAACTTCAATGTTCTTATCTCTAAAGTAAGTACTTAAACTTGTTCTAAAATTTCTTTAGCTTTAAATTTTAGAATCCCACATATTTGCAGACAGATCTCTAGAGCAGACTTTTAAAATAGAAAAGTGTATCTGTGGAAAGCATACCATTAAAAACAAAAACAATCACTGCAACAAAAATACTCCTTTACTTATAAAACAAACTAAACAAGAACACAGAATGATTTAAAAACAAATCTAAGTCGTAATTCCAAGAAATATGGTTTGTTCTTTTTCCTCCTCTTCTCACTCTGTGGGACACTTTTCCAAGCCTTTTAGCCTTTGATGCAGAACAAGCATGAGGACTCCACTCTCATAATAACTATAGTCCTCTGCTTCAGGCACCAGACACTAACACTCCGCCAGACTTTCACCACCCCATGAAGCCAAGAACCAAACCACAAGCAGAATGGCTTGCATGGTAGACAGCATATTGCCCTGATGTTAGACATGGAACTGCTAGGTCAGCTCCTATATTTAGACAGCTGTTTCACGGTTGGAACTCTCTTTTTTTCAATCTAAAAACACACAACTATATATATACACATGCAAATGTATACATGCACACACACACACACACACCCACACACACACACCCCATCCTCAGGGCTAGCTAATTCCTAAAGAGAGTGAACAACTAGTCTGTGAGTGCACCCTTCATATCAGACCAACCAATCCAACAAACCATGTACTTAACCACCTCTTTTATCAAGTTTTTACACCCCAGACCACTATTCCCCTGTCGTAATCACCCTCAGGTCAGGTCATAGTCAATTAGGGCCAATCTCTATGCCCTAGAGCCTGTCAAAAATCTTCAAATTAGCCAGTCCACAGCCTGTTTACCCTGTCTTGTCCCTTTCTTCTTGGAGAAATCACAGTAAAGACTGGTTGCAACTTCCCCTCCCCCCACTCTGCTTTCTGACCAACTGGTGTTTCTCTGTATGGCCCTCCCATTACCTAGAGTGTCCCTCCTTTTGGGACCTGTAAGTCTAATGGTATTTTCAGAAATAGTTATTTCCTGGCCTGTTGGCTTTTCCATACTTAAATAGTAATAAAATCCATACTTTAAAACATGTACACACATGCACATGTACATTAATGGCTAACAAAATAGTTACCTTTCCATTTATAGTATCTAGGAAAAGATGAACTTGATTTCAAATCCCACATTCTAATTTTGGTTTAATTTTGGTTTAATTCTTTTGGGAAAATGTAGGACTATTTCATTCATCGTTATAAAAACAGGACAATTGAAACTTGTAGGTAATTCTAAGAAAAAATGCATTTATGTATGCATGTGTGTATGTATGTGTTCAGAAGGAGGAAGAAAAAGAAACTTCTTATAAAGTATAGCTACGTTAAAGTCAGTGCGTAAAGAAGAAAACCTTGCATTATCAATACTGTCTTTGAAAATTACTTAGGAAGCAGCCTAATGATTTTCTATGTGCCGTTTTTCAGTGAGTCCAGTTAAGCAATCTTTTTAACCAACATTGGAAATTTGTTCTTGTGTTGAGGTGCCAGATGAAATTTTGGCTTGGTCAGGTGTGGTGGCTCACACCTGTAATGCCAGCACTTTGGGAGGCTGTGATGGGCTGATCATGTGAGGTCAGGAGTTCGAGACCAGCCTGGCCAATATGGTGAAACCCCATCTCGACTAAAAATACAAAAGTTAGCAGGGTATGGTGGCGGGTGCCTGTAGTCCCAGCTACTCGGGGAGGTTGAGGCAGGAGAATTCCTTGAACCTGGGAGGTGGAGGTTGCCAAGCCGGGTGAATCATGAGGTCAGGAGATCGAGACCATCCTGGCTAACATGGTGAAACCCCGTCTCTACTAAAAAAAAAAAAAAAAAAAAAATACAAAAAGTTAGCTGGGCGTGGTGGTGGGCATCTGTAGTTCCAGCTACTCAGGAGGCTGAGGCAGTAGAATGGCGTGAACCCGGGAACCCGGGAGGCGGAGCTTGCAGTGAGCCAAGATAGCACCACTGCACTCCAGACTGGGTGACAGAGCGAGACTCCATCTTAAAAAAAAAAAAAAAAAGTAATAAATGGTTTTTGGTGATTGTTGTTTAAGGCAGATTAATTTGTTTCTGTTTCTTGCAACTGCCATTCTCTTGTATAATATAATCATTTTAGTCATCACAGATTGAAACATGGACTATGAATCTATTCTATGAACCAGCTACCCAGAAGCAAGGTCTCAAATGTATATGTGCAGAATTCAATCCAAGTAAATGTATACCTGTTCCTCCATTCACTGCTAGTCATCCGAGGCAATTGGCATCAAATTCCCTAGTGGCTTCATTCTCTGACATTCAGGCTGTATCACACATGAGTGGTGTGCTTCCTTAACTAGTCCACCTCAAAGATCTTACTAAAATTAGGACTCACAGCCTCTTCAGCTGCTTTCTCTGGTGCTCACGCCCTCATCTTGGTATGCCGGATCCCACATCTGTGATGATGACATGAGGTGTCAGATAGAAAATGACTCCAAGGGAAAAAAAAAAAAGAATATCCCTCTCTAAAGATTGAGAAAGGGGGAAGCCAGATCCAGACATCCTTACCAATAAACCCTTTCTAAGACTTTCAAGGTAGGCTATAAAGTGTTCTTCTAAGCATGGAACATCCATAGTCCATCTTTCTACAGGAGAAAGAAAGAGACAAGGAAATTACTCAAATTTTAACCAACAGATAAAAATAGTTTGTAATTATTCAGTATACAGATATGTATGTTTGAGTTAATTATATGTCTCAGTTTATGGCACATATTATTATTGGTTCATATAAGATTCCTTTAGGTTTTTATTAATTGTTTTTATTTTCTTTTATCTTTTTCTTTCCTGCCTCTATTTCCTGATCCCTCTTACAATTAATCTTTCTATTTATAGTTTTCTTTTGATGTAGTTTTACAAGTCTTTTTTTTTGTGTGTGTGTGTGTGTGAACTGCATTATCTATCTCATTTTGTATTTGGCTTTCTCTGACAAATCCTCTGTTTTTAAGAGCCATCCATTTGTCATGTGAACATATACTGTGCAGCTTTTCTAATGTTTTTATTGGAATACATATAATATAAAATATACTATCTTAATAATTTGTAAGTGTACAGTTCAGTGATAGTAAGTACATTTATATTCATGCAACACCATCATCGATCTTCAGAACTCTTTTAATTATACAAAACTGAAATTACATGCATGGAACAGTAATTGCCCATTCTCCTCTGAACCTAGTTCCTGGCAACCATCATTCTACTTTTTGTCTCCATGATTTTGAATACTGTAAATACCTCAAGTAAGTGAATTTATACAGTAATTGTCTTTCTTGTGGGTAGTTTATTTTATTTAACAAAACATCTTAAAGATTCTCTGATGTTGTAGAATATATCAGAATTCCATTTCTTGATAAGGCTGAATATTATTCCATTGTATGCATATACTATATTTTGTTTGTCCATTCATCCATTGATGGACATGTGGGTTACTTCCACATTTCAGCAACTGTGAATAGTACTTCTATGAAGATGGGTGTACAAATATCTCTATGAGATACTGCTGTCAATCTTTTGATTATATTCCCAGAAGTAGAATTGTTGGATCATATATTAATTTTATTTTTAATTTTGAGGAACCACAATAGTGTGTTCCACAGTGGCCAGTGACTATACCCTTTTACATTCCTACCAACAGTGCACAACGTTAAATTTCTCCACCAACATGTTATTTTCAAGAAAAACATTCTACTTTCTGTATATTTTTTTTTTCTAGATTACAGCCATCCTAATGGGTATCATGGTTTTCCCATAGTTGTGATTTGCATTTCCCTAATAGTGATGTTGAGCATCTTTCCATGCTTATTGACCATTTGTGAATCTTCCTTGGAGAAATGTCTATCAGAGTGTTTTGCCCATTTTAAAATCAGGTCGTTTATCTTCTCATTGTTTAATTTTAAAAGTTCTTTCTATATTTTGGATACTAATCACTTGTCTGATATATGATTTGCAAATATTTTATCCCATTCTGTGGGCTGCCTTTTTACTCTGCTGATATTGTCTTCTAATACACTTTAAAATTTTTTTCATGAAGTTTAATTTGTCTAATTTTAGCTTTAGTGCTTTGGCCACTGGTGTCATATCCAATAAAGCATTGCCAAATATAATATTACAAAACTTTTGTCTTATTTTATTTTAGGAGATTTATACATTTAGGTCTTATATTTAGGTCATAGGTGCACTTTAAGTTAATTTTTATATATGTTGTTAGGAAAGGGTTTAATCTCAAATTTTGCATATAGATATCCAGTTTTCCCAGACCAGAGTCTTCCAGCTTTATTCCATTTTTTTTCAGGATTATCTTTCCTATCCAGGGTCTCTTTAAAATTCCATATTAATTTTAGAATGGGTATTTCCATTTCTGTAAATAATGTTTTTGGGATTTTGGTAGAGATTACATTAAGTCTATAGATTACTTTAAGTAATACTGTGGTTTAAATGTGTTACCCCAAATTCATATTTTGAAAACTTAATCTAAAATGTAACAGTGTTGGGAGATGGGGCATTTTAGGATATGAGGGCTTTGCCCTCATAAACGAAGTAACATTATAAAAGAGCTTGATGAAGTTTGTCCTTTTTACTCCTCAGTCTTCCCCATCTGAGGATGTAGCCAAAAGCCCTTCACCAGACACCAGAAATTGACTCTTTGATTTTGGACTTCCTAGCCTCCAGAACTCTGAGAAAACAGTTTTATATCTTTATAAATTACCCAATCTGTGGTATGCTAATATGACAGCTCAAAATGGATTAAAGCAAACAGTATTGACATAATAATACTGTCTTCCCAGTCTATGAAGACAGAATGTCTTTCAATTTATTTATGTTTTCTTTCATTTATTTCAGATACATTTGGTACTTTTCATTATGCAAGTATTTTTACCTTCTTAGTTGATTACTATTTTACTCTTTTGGATGTTATTACAAATATAATTTTAAAATATTTTCTTGTGAGAGTGTTGATTGTTAGTTTATAGAAATGCGACTGATTTTTTTCATGTTGATTTTATATTTTACTACTTTGCTGAATTTTTTATTAATTCTAACTGGGGTTTTGTTTGTTTTATCTTTAGATTTTCTACATGTAAGATCATGTCATCTGTTAATAGAGATAATTTTATTTTTTCCTTTCCAATTTAAATGCCTTTTTTTATTATTATTATTTGTCAAATTGCTCTGAGTAGAACTTCTATTATTATGCTGAACAGAAGTGGTAAAAGCCATGTTCCTTATCTTAGAGTAAAGGTTTCAGTTTTCAGCATTGAGTATGATATTTGCTGTGGGTTTTACATATATAGGTTTTTTTTTATATTTAGGTTATTTCCTTTTTTTCTCAGTTTGTTTAGTGTTTCTCTCAAAAGATGGCTTGAATTTTGTCAAATGCTTTTTTCTGTATCAATGAAGATAGTCACATGTGGTTTTAAAAATTATATTAATGTGATATATTACATTTACCCATTTTTATATGTTAAACCATCTTTGCATTCCAGAAATAAATTCCAGTTGGTAATGGTATAAATCCTTTTAACATGGTTTGCTAGAACTTTGTTGAGATTTTTTGTATCAATGTTTATAAAGGTGATGAAGTTTTTTTTTCTTGTAGTATCTTTGTCTAGCTTTGGTATCAGGTTAACGGTCCTTCATGGAAAGAGTTGGTAACTGGTTTCCTTTTGGTTAGTTTTGTGTTTCCAAGAATTTGCCTATTATATCTATGTTATGCAATTTCTGTAGTCTTCTAGTATGCTCTTATAGCCCTTTTTATTTCTGTACAATTGGCAATCATGTTCCCACTTTCATTTCTTATTTTAGTAGATTGAGTCTTTTTATTTTTAGTCCATCTAACTTAATAAAATTAAAAATGTTAATTTGGTTCAGTTTTTCAAGGAAGAATCTTTTGGTTTTATTGATTATTTTTAACTATTTTTCTATTCTCAATTTTATTTTATTTCTGCTGTAAACTTTATTTCTTGACTTCTGTTACCTTTGGGTTTGTTTGTTTCCTTTCTCTAGTTCATTAAATTATAAAGTTGTTTTTGATTTGAGTGCTTCTTATTTTATAATGTAAGCATATATAGCTATAAATTGCTTCATTTGCACAGCTTCCTCTGTGTCTGATAAGTTTTGGCATATTGTGTTTTTATTTTCATTTTTCTCCAATTTCTAGTTTCCCTTGTGATTTCTCATTTGATCCATTGGTTGTGTAAGACTTTATTGTTTAATTTCTGCAAATACATAATTTTTTAGTTTCTCTCCAGTTACTGATTTCTCACTTCATTCTGTTGTGGTCAGAGAATATACGTTGTATGACATCTACGTTTTTAGATATGGAGAGATTTAACTTGTGGCCTAACATATAGTCTATCATGAAAATGTCCCAGGTACACTTGAGAAGAATGTATTTTCTGTTGCTGTTGGAAAACATGTTCTGTATGTGAGTTAGATCTGTTTGGCTTATTGCATTGTTCAAATTCTCCATTTCCTTACTTATCTTCTGTCTGGTGGCTCTATCAAATATTGAGTGTAGGGTACTAAAGTCTATAACTATCACTATAGTGTTGTTTATTTCTCCCTTCAATTCTGTAAATTTTTACTTCATATATTTTGATGGTCTGCTATTAGCTTTGTAAATGTATATAATTGTATGTTCTTGCTGTATTGAATCTTTTATTATTTATATAATGTTTTTTTTCTCTCTTGTAACTTTTTTAAAACTTAAAATCTATTTTGCTTGATGTTAGTATAGCCACCTCTACTCTCTTTTTGATTACTATTTGCATGGAATATTATTTTCCATCCTTTCACTTTCAATCTATTTGTATCTTTGGATCTAATGTGAATTTCTTGTAGACAGTAAATAATTGGATAATTTTAGAAATCTATTTTGGCAATTTCTGTCTTTTGAATGGAGAATTTAGTCTATTTACAATTAAAGTAATTACTGATAAGGAGGGAATTACTTCTGTTATTTTGCTAATTGTTTTCTATATACCTTATAGCTTTTTGTCCCTCACTTCCTGCATTACTGTCTTCTTTTGTGCTTAGTTTTTTTTTTTTTAATTGAACTTTTAAATTCCTTTCTTGTTTCTTTTTGTGTAAAATCTTTACATATTTCTTTGTAGTTAATATGAGGATTATACTCAAATCCTAAAATTGTAATACCCTTAAGTTAAATTTATGCCAGCTAAACTTATATAATGCTGCCCTTTTTATAGTTTTTAGTACAAAACTCTACTCTTTTAAGAGTTTTGTCCTCATTTCTTTCTATTATTCATGCCACAAAACTTCATTGTTATACATCATGTGTCCAAAAACATAAACTATTAATTTTTAAAGGCAAACTAATCCTAAATAGTGTAGAAAGAGAAATATGCAATATTTAGCTTTTAGACTAGTTTCTTAATGTGTTAGTCTCTTTAATTATGCAGACAACAAACAAAAAAATGGTGCCACACATCATCATTATGATAATACTAGTTTTAATAATTGCCCATGTATTTACATTGATTAAGATCATTATTTCTTCATATGACTTGGAGTTACTGTCTAGTTTTCTTTCATTTCAACATGCAAGACTCTCTTGAGCACTTCTTGGACAGCAAGTCCAGCAGTGATAAACTCCCTCAGCTTTTGTTTATTTGGGAATGTCCTTATTTCTCTCTCACTTTTGAAGGATCGTTTTGCTGGATATGTGATTCTTGGACAACAGGGGTCTCTTTTGTTCATTTTTTGTTTTTTGCTGGACTTCTAGTTTCTGACAAAAAAATCAACTGATGATCGTATTGAAGATCCTTTGTATGTGATGTGTTACTTCTCTCTTGCTGCTTTCAAAATTCTCTCTTTGGCCTTAGACAGCTTGATTATAATGTTTCTCAGTATGATTCTCTTATAGTTCATCCTTTTTGGAGTGGGAGTTTATTGAGCTTCTTAGATGTTTATATTCATGTCTTTCATCAAATTAGAAAAGTTTTCAGACATTATTTCTTTAAATATTATCTCTGCCCCTTTTACCCTATCTTACCCTTCTGGCAATGCCATAACATCTATGTTGGTCTCCTTGAAGGTGTCCTACAGGTCACGTATGCTCTGATGCTCTGATCAGTTTTCTTCATCCATTTTTCTTTCTGTTTCTCAGACTTGACAATTTTTTTGTCCTATCTTTGAAATAGTTTTTTTTTCTTGCTCAAATCTGTCTCTAAAATATTCCAGTGGATTTTCATTTTCATTTTTATTTTAATTTTTCAGTTCCAGAATTTTTGTGTGTGTGGCTTATGTTAGGTTTTTATATCTCTTTAGACATATTTTATTTGTTCATATATTTTATTATTGACTTTCTCTGTGTCATCCTTTGGCTCTTTGAGAATCTTTAAGGCTGTTGTCTTAAAGTCTTTTTCTAGTAGTTCTGTCATTAAGTCTTTTTTGGAGACAGTTTTTATTGATTTACTTTTTCTTTTGAATGGATCATACTTTCCTGTTTCAGTTTTTTTTATTAACCTTGAGATTTTTTTGGGTGCTGTTTTTTGTTTTGTTTCTTCATAGTTATAGACTGTCTCTGTGTGAAAGATCAGCCTAAGTTGTAAGCTTAATGTATTCTCAGGTTTTTTCTGAGCTTGTGCCTACCCCTGAGCATGCATGGTTACTTTCTAAATTTTCTTATATATGTAGTTGCTTTTGTATATTCTACTCTTCAATGTCTGACTCTCAAAAAAAAAAAAAAAAAGATGAAGAAAAAAATGAAATGAGGGGGATGGCATCAGTCCTTTAACTTCTCTGGAAATCACCTCAGTCAGAGCAGAAGAAGCTTGCAACAATGGGAAGGGGTATGAAAACAATGGTCTCAGCCTCATTGTCTGGACTTCTGTGGTCAGAAGCAGCAATCAATATCAAATCACAGTCACCCAGTACTTAAAGACTAGGGTTATTTTGGCCCACTCCTTCCCCTTTAAGCTATCAGCAAGCTGCTCCAGGGGATTGGAGGGATCTGCCTACCATGGGATTGAGGGATGGGGAGTGGGTAGCTGCTAATGTGCTAATAGCTGAAATCGGCTGAAATGAACAGCAATTTACGAAGCAAGGCTTCCTCTGGAAGTTTTAAGCCTTCAATAGACTTCAAAGTCCCAAAGTAGTTACTTTAGACATATTCTGCCATTGTAATTGTTGTCTAGGTAAGGAGACAGATTCCTGCTGCTTTCTACTCTGCTACATTTCCAAAATATTCCTTTATGATTTGATTTTTATTGCTGAAAAATTCTCCATATTGTATGTCCAACGTATATTACCTATTCACTCTCCAAGTGATGGATACCCAGGAGGCTTCTAACTCTGTCAACACAAATGAACTGCAGTGAGTAGCTTCAAGCAAAATTACTTATAGAACTATGTGGAATGTATATCTCAAAGAGAAATTTTAGGGTTATTAGAATGTATAAATCCATTAGTCAGCAGTATATTAAGTCTCTTTTATCTGAACATCTGTCCATGTCTGGTGTTAGCTATCTTTCTAATTTCTGCCCTTTTCACTTATAACCATAATTGTATAAATTGAAAGAAATCATTTGCTAAATAAAACTGATCATGCATTCAAAATAATACATGTTGATCAAGTACAATGATCAGAGACTCCATTAGTAAAATTCACCACAAGTTAGCTAAATTTATAAAGATTAAAGAAGAAAAATCAATTGATACATTTAATTTTGAAAAAGAACATAATAAGCTTCAGCGCCATTAGTGGTTAAACAAATAATAACAACAAAAACAAATAGGAAATCAATGGAAATGTCCTCAACTTGATGAGCATTACATAATGAAACAAACTAATAAGCAAATAAAACAACTGATTGGCAAACTTTGGCCACAAATCTTCTAGTATCATTAGCAAGACATGAATGCATCTCTCATCAGCAATAATATTTGAAGCAAGGAAATGAAAAAAATAGGTATTAATATGTAAGTAAAGATATAATCCTTAAAGACGATTTTTTTCTACCTTTTAAAAAGTAATGAAATCAATAGATAAACTGTTAGAGTTTATAAGAGTTCAACAATGATTCCTGATACAGTATCACTCTTGAGAAATCAACGTTCTTTCTTTACATGAGAAATGAGCAACTAAAAATGTTTGAAAATAAAATATTACGTAATGTAGCATCATAGTAAGGTCCCTAGGAATTAAACTAACCAGAATCACTAGATTCCTATGGGCAAAACATTAAAACTCCAAACAGGACATAAAAGGTAATCTGAATAAGTGGAAAAGTTTCCATGCTTTTAGACTGGATAACATTTTAAAGATATTGATTCTCTCCAGATTAAGATACAAATTTGATGCAAGCTCAATAAAAATTATAATTATATGGTTTTAACACACTTAGTAAACCTATTCTAGAACTTTAAGTTGACTAAAAATAGCTAAATTAACTTTAAAAATAGTAAAAAGGGGAAGCTTGCCTCTACCAGCTATCAAGACATATAGTAAGACTGTAGTAATATAAATAGTGTTTTATTGGTGTAAAAACAGGCAAATTGACTAATTTGATAATAAGTAGTTCTGGAACAGGCTCATTAGCATATGACATCTAAATATATGATAAAGTTGGCACAAGAAATTAATGGGAAAAGGACAAATTATTTAGTAGATGGCATGAGCACTATTGGTTCATTTTCATGTGAAAAATGAATCCAGATCTTTATCTAACACCACGTATAAAAAATTGAAATCTGGAAGGATTAACATCATAAATGTAAAAAACAAAGCTATAAATTTAACTGGAGCTTTGCCCTGTGTTTAAAATAAAAAAAGGAATTAATATCTAGAACAGAAATCAATCTTCTGCTGATTCAAAAGAACATTTTCTCCCCCAAATACACCAGGCTTAAGATACAAACAGGAGGTATAGAAAAGAAAACTAAAGCAAATACGTGCATAACAAGATGATCAAAATTATTCATAAACAGAGATGTACAAATTAAAACACAAACAGATAGTACTGTGCACTTACAGAGTAGCTAACTGTATCTTTCTAGACCATATAATTCCTCCCCCTTTTAGAGGTACAGAGGTCTCTGTATTAAAGTCCACCATTTATAAATCTCATTTTAAGAAGAGCTCAAAGAGAGCTTTATAAGATATTTATTATAAAATCATTCCCCTTTAAAAATAAGCTCTCTCCCAGAAAATAGTTATTAAAGGCCTCAGTAGAAGGACCTGGGTATAATCATTAGAGTCAGTAACAAGTGTTATTACTCTGGTCATCACAGTGATACAAAAGAAACTGTGCTATTTAGCTGTGTGCTATGCAAGAATAAGTTATCGTTTGGTTTGTTAAACGACATCATGTCTTCTTTATTTATAGCACTGCACTTACCTCCATGAGCTGTGACCATTGAAGATTTGTGTTATAAGAAATAGTAAAACCAGTTTGATAATTGAAACCATTCCATTCAATTATTTAATTAGTATTCATCGACTCATTATCATATCTTTGTTCTTCATATTGTCTATAGTCAAAATGGACAAGAAGAATAGTCTTCTTCTTTGTCTTACTGGAGTTTTTAAATGCTCCCATTCTTTTCATAGATTTCATGAGTTCAGGGCTGCTTTGAGATTTACTTTCATACTCTCCAAAGCATTACTTGCAATGTGTATTCTATAAGATTCTTCTTTACAGGTTGACCACAAATAGTACATAATTGTGGTGGATAATTTTATGTGCCATCTTGACCACGCTAAAAGATGCTCAGATAGCTGGTAAAACATTATTTCTGGGTGTGTCCAGGAGGGTGTTTCCAGAAGAAATTAGCATTTGAATGAGTATCTGAGAGAGAAGATCCACCCTCACCAATGTGGAAAGGCATCAACCCAATCCATTAAGGAGCTAAGCAGAACAAAAAGGTGAAGGAAGGGTAAATTTTCTTTCTCTTTTCTTGAACTGGAATATCTATCTTCTCCCGCCCTCAGACATTGGAGCTCCCAGTTCTCAGGCCTTCAGAGCATTCCAGTTTTTAAAATAAATTCATTGATACACACACTCACTCACACACACACACACACACACACACATCCTATTGATTCTGTTTTTCTGGAGAGCCCTGACTAATATGAAAATCAATATTCTTCTTTACAAGTTATTCACCGACAATACAGGACTGTTCAATAAAAGAATTTGACCTCATTTCAACAATCTCATTATCACTTATAGGATATTTTGTCACTCACACATACAACGAAAACGAAATCTAACCTTGGCATTGCAAAACACATAAATTTAAAAATACTCTTTAGCAATTTGTGTAGGAGGTTTGTAGCCTTTATTGGGAAGAATAACATCAAGCCTTTGTTTAGCTGTCAATCAAGGGAACAATGAATGTGAATGCTGGCCAGTCTATTGTTCTCCTTCACAGGTCGACAGTCTTTCAGTGAATATCACAAAAGGAATGCACAGGTGATTAAACACCAAGTTTCGCACACATATGATTCTGAATTCTTCTGGTGTGATTATTTCCCCAGAAGCCTCATAAAACAGTTTTGAATCACCTCTTCCACTAGCCAGGTGAAAGTTCCTCCAGTTGAAAATACTAACTCCTGTCCCTTCAGCTAACTGATTGAGTACCCAGATGACTCTACTTGGATAAGGAAGCCAAGATATTATTGTACACATCACTTTCAATGGGGCAGACACCTTGGAAAGTGTCACTGCGGCTTACTTTTAGAGAAATGGGTAGAACTTGGCCAATTAGCAAAGGGAAAGGCAAATGCAAGCTGCAGAGGTCGAGGGAGATAAGTCTAAAGGGTCTGGCAAGAGGAGGTGTTCTAATAGAAATTGGGTCACAGATGATGTGACAGTTGTGCAAGAATGTAACAAACCATATAGTGGTTGGTTGTACAAATTGAAACAATCAGTGGACTCTTGTATGCATTTAGTCTGCTTAGTTCAATAATGTATACAGTTGACCCTTGAATAACATGGATTTGAACTGTGCTGGTACATTTAGATGTGGATTTTCTTCTGCCTCTGCCACCCCTGAAACAACAAGACCAACACCTCCTCTTCTCCCTCCTTTGCAGCCTACTCACTGTGAAGACAATGAGGACAAAAACCTTCATGATGATCCACTCCCACTTCATGAACAGGAAATATGTTTTTTCTCTTCCTTATGATTTTTTAAAAAACATTTTCTTTTCTCTTGCATATTTGATTATAAGAGTGCAGTACATATTATATATATAACATACAAAACATGTGTTAATCTGCTATGTGTTAGCCAACTATGTTATTATTGTAAGACTTTTTATGATTTCCTATGTAACATTTTCTTTTTTCTAGCTTACTTTATTATAGGAATACAGTATACAGTAGATACAGCATGCAAAATCAGTGTTAATCAACAGTTTATGTTATTGGAAAGGCTTCAGGTCAACAGTAGGCTGTTTGTAATTAAGTTTTCTAGTTAAAGTTGTATGTGGATTTTCACTTGCTTGGAAGGTCAGCACCCCTAAACTCTGTTTTGTTCAAGGTCAACTGTACAATTTTTCAGTCTTGGCCCACTGGCAAATGGACAGAAACATTTGCAAATTTTGCAACTACAAGGAAAAGTACAATTTGGGGGCAATAAAAAGTTAAAATTTCTTTTGGACATTGATAGAAACTTCAAAGAAAGATGATGCAAGACTATCAATAAAAATAAGTTTTAAAAATCATGTCAAAGATGATTCCTTTTATTGCTCTTAGAACACTATAATGTATAGAATAAACTCAGTTTTAAATATATTTGGAAATGTTTTTGGGTTTTATGTCATGTCAATGTCTACATAGAAAAATGTCCTTTTTGTTGTTTAAGTTAAACTTTAAGTGTAAAGAGCTGAGCTAGTCATCTTAGGAACACTGACATAATCTATCCCTGCAGGTAACAGTGGAGTTTAATTCACGTTTTCCCCCAGTTCTTTGGTGTCCAGTCCCATTTGCTAGTTCACAGATAACCAATGTAAAGCACTCAATATATGCCCTTAAATATTATTAATAGTATGTTCTTATAAGATAACAACTTTTATTTATTGTATGTGTGTTTTAATTCACACAAATTATGTTATGTTGTAACCCACCTCTTTTTCTAACGTAGTACTTTTGGTGTGATCTACCCGTGTAGCTATGAACATCTAGTTTGTGTTCCTTACTGATGCCCACAGTGCCTGAGTGAACATCCATCACTTATTTATTTCCTCAAATATTAGCTTTGGTTGGCTTCAGTTCCTTGACACCAAAAATAACACTGAAAAACAGGCTTGTATGTGATCCCTTACAAACATTTGCAAGAATTTTTCTGGTCTATACACACAGGAAAATTGCTTACATGCCTCCCAGAATGGTTGCCACACTTTACTTTCCATCAACAGTGCATAAAATTTCATGTCCCTTAAAGTCCTGACAACAAATGATAGTCTCAATATTTCTATTTTTTACCATTCCAATCGGTGTAAAGTAGTATCTCGTTGTTTTAATGTTCATTCCTGTGATTTCTGATGAGCTCAAGCATATCTTTGTATACTCTTCAGACACCTGTGCTGCCATTTCTCTAAATTGCCTGGTCACTTTGCCCATTTTTCTACTATAGTTTTCTGCTTTATTCTGCTAATTTGGAATTGAGGCATATCTCAGAAATTAATTTCTCTTTAATTTTAAATATTAAAAATATATTTTCCCAAGACGTCACTCATTGATTAACACTGCCTAAGGTATCGTCTCAAATAAAGATCGAGAAATGTATAGAATTATTTCATTTGATGATTTGTGCATTGGAATCATGTTTAACTAGCTTTTCACCACTTTTAAGTCATTAGGATATTCTTGTACAAGGCATTCTATTATACAGGTACTGTTTGAAGTATTTCACATGTCCTAGCATGTTTAGGTCTAGGAACTACCTCCAAGCAAATAAGATCGCTGTTATTGTTGTCCCCATTTTACAGATGAGAAAACTGAAGCATCAACAAATTAAATAACTTGCCCCAAATTACATAGTTTGGATGTGAAAGATTCTAAGTTCGAACTCAAGTTACCTGGGCTCAAGAATTCATGCTCTTATAGTTAGGTTTTTAATACCTCTAGTGTCCACTTTTTCAAGTTAACAATATTAACTTCTTTCTTTCTTTCCTTCCTTCAATTTTTCTTTCTTTATCCTGCCCTCCCCTCCCCTCCCGTCCCCTCCCCTCTCCTCCCGTCCCCTCCCCTCTCCTCCCCTCTCTTCTCATCTTCTCTCCTCTCCTCTCCTCTCCTTTCCTTTCCTTCCTTCTACAAGTGTTTAAGCCCCTGCTGTATACTGAATATAAATTAGTAGTTAGAGTCTAGTTGTTGTTTAAGCCATAAGCCTAGATGAGGTCACCGAGAGAGTGAGTCTAGATAGGGCAGGGAACACCAAGGCCTGAGCCCTGGGATATTCAACATTAAGGTAGGGCCAAAAAGGAAATACCAGAAGAGGAGGCTGAGAAGGAGCAATCAATAATGTAGCAAGAAAATCAAGAGTCAAACTTGCTGGAAGCTCAGTGAAGAAAGTGTTTCCAGAGGGAGTAGTGATCAACTGTGTTAAATGTTGCAGAGGATTCTGAGTGAGTTCTCAGAATTAACTGCTGGGTGCAGCGTTAATAATCTGTGCAAGAGCAGCCTTGCTGGATGATAGGAGCTTAAAAGAATAGGGAAAAGAAGAGGAGTTGAAATCAGAGAGCAGAAACCACGTTTTTTTTTTTTTTTTTTTTTAGACTGAGTCTTCTTCTCTGGTCCAAGCAAAGACTTGGAACCAACCCAAATGTCCAACAATGATAGACTGGATTAAGAAAATGTGGCACATATACACCATGGAATACTATGCAGCCATAAAAAATGATGAGTTCATGTCCTTTGTAGGGACATGAATGAAGCTGGAAACCATCATTCTCAGCAAACTATCACAAGGACAAAAAACCAAACACTGCATGTTCTCATTCATAGGTGGGAATTGAACAATAAGAACACTTGGACACAGGAAGGGGAACATTATACACCGGGGCCTGTTGTGGGGTGAGGGGAGGGGGTAGGGATAGCATTAGGAGATATACCTAATGTAAATGACGAGTTAATGAGTGCAGCCCACCAACATGGCATATGTATGCATATGTAACAAACCTGCATGTTGTGCACATGTACCCTAGAACTTAAAGTGTAATAATATTTAAAAAAAAAGGGTTTCAAATAAAAATCTTAAAATGAAAATAAAAAAAATAATGGGGAAAAAGAGGAGTTGAAATCAGAGAGCAGAAACCATGTTTCTTTCCTAGACAGAGTCTCCTTCTGTCACCAGGCTGGAGTGCAGTGGCGCGATCTCGGCTCACTGCAACCTCCACCTCCTGGATTCAAGCGATTCTCCTACCTCAGCCTGCTGAGCAGCTGGGACTACAGGCACGTGCCACCAAACCCAGCTAATTTTTTTGTATTTTTAGTAGAGACAGGGTTTCACCATGTTAGCCAGGATGGTCTCAATCTCCTGACCTCATGATTTACCCTCCTCGGCCTTCCAAAGTGCTGGGATTACAGGCGTGAGCCACTCTGCCCAGCCGAGACCATGTTTTTTTTAAAGGATTTCTTCAAAAGAGAATGAAGAAAGAGAGTAGTGGCTGGAAAGGGAAGTCGCCTCAAAACAGAGTTAGAAAACTAGTTCACTGCTATCTATCTAATTACACCACAATTTATTCAACCATTCTCTGTTGATGGCTATTTTGTTGATGGTAATAATGCCATAATGAAGATACTTTTATATGTAAACTTATAATATAAATCATGTTTTTTCTACCAGCCAATCATCTCAATACTCACCCATATACACTTATAGATTACAGTGTTTTGTTATTTCTATGGCCCAGATTTGCAGGTGATATGGTTTGGCTGTGTCCCCACCCAAATCTCATCTTAAATTGCAGCTCCTATAATTCCCATATGTCTTGGGAGTAACCTGGGAGGAGGAGGTCATTGATTCATGGGGGCGGGTCTTTCCCATGCCATTCTCCTGATAGTGAATAAATCTTACAAGTTCTGATGGTTTTATAAAGGGGAGTTCTCCTGCACACACTTTCTAGCCTGCTGACATTGAAGTCATCCCTTTGCTCTTCCTTTGCCTTCTGCGGTGATTGTGAGGCCTCCCCAGCCATGTGGAACTGTGAGTCCATTAAACCTCCTTTCCTTTAGAAATTACCCAATCTCAGGTATATCTTTATTAGCAGCATGAGAACATACTAATAACAGCAGGCATTGAATTTCTGAATAGAATTGTATAAGTAACTTACATTTCTTTTTATTATTATTATTATTATACTTTAAGTTCTAGGGTACATGTGCACAACGTGCAAGTTTGTTACATATGTATACATGTGCCATGTTGGTGGGCTGTACCCATTAACTCATCATTTACATTAGGTATATCTCCTAATACTATCCCTCCCCTCTCCCTGCTTCCCACAATAGGACCCAGTGTGTGATGTTCCTCTTTCTGGGTCCAAGTGATCTCATTGTTCAGTTCCCACCTATGAGTGAGAACATGCGGTATTTGGTTTTCGGTTCTTGTGATAGTTTGCTGAGAATGATGGTTTCCAGCTGCATCCATGTCCCTACAAAGGACACAAACTCATCCTTTTTTATGGCTGCATAGTATTCCATGGAGTATATGTGCCACATTTTCTTAACCCAGTCTGTCATTGATAAACATTTGGGTTGATTCCAAGTCTTTGCTATTGTGAATAGTGCTGTAATAAACATATGTGTGCATGTGTCTTTATAGCAGCATGACTTATAATCCTTTGGGTATATCCCCAGTAATGGGATGGCTGAGTCAAATGGTATTTCTACTTCTAGATCCTTGAGGAATCGCCACACTGTTTTCCACAATGGTTGAACTAGTTTACAGTCCCACCAGCAGTGTAAAAGTGTTCCTATTTCTCCACATCCTCTCCAGCACCTGTTGTTTCCTGATTTTTTAATGATTGCCATTCTAACTGGTGTGAGATGGTATCTCATTGTAGTTTTGATTCATGTTTCTCTGATGGCAAGTGATGATGAGCATTTTTTCATGTGTCTGTTGGCTGTATGAATGTCTTCTTTTGAGAAATGTCTGTTCATATCCTTTGCCCACTTTTTGATAGGGTTGTTTGTTTTTTTCTTGTAAATTTGTTTGAGTTCTTTGTAGGTTCTGGATATTAGCCCTTTGTCAGATGAGTAGATTGCCAAAATTTTCTCCCATTCTGTAGATTGCCTGTTCACTCTGATGGTAGTTTCTTTTGCTGTGCAGAATCTCTTTAGTTTAATTAGATCCCATTTGTCAATTTTGGCTATGGTTGCCATTGCTTTTGGTGTTTTAGACATGAAGTCCTTGCCCATGCCTATGTCCTGAATGGTATTACCTAGGTTTTCTTCTAGGGTTTTTATGGTTTTAGGTCTAACATTTAAGTCTCTAATCCATCTTGAATTAATTTTCATATAAGGAGTAAGGAAAGGATCCAGTTTCAGCTTTCTACTTATGGCTAGCCAATTTTCCCAGCACCATTTATTAAATAGGGAATCCTTTCCCCATTTCTTGTTTTTGTCAGGTTTGTCAAACATCAGATGGCTGTAGATGTGAGGTATTATTTCTGAGGGCTCTGTTCTGTTCCATTGGTCTATATCGCTGTTTTGGTACCAGTACCATGCTGTTTTGGTTAGTGTAGCCTTGTAGTATAGTTTGAAGTCAGGTAGCGTGATGCCTCCAGCTTTGTTGTTTTGGCTTAGGATTGTCTTGGCAATGAGGGGTCTTTTTTGGTTCCATATGAACTTTAAAGCAGTTTTTTCCAATTCTGTGAAGAAAGTCATTGGTAGCTTAATAGGGATGGCATTGAATGTATAAATTACCTTGGGCAGTATGGCCATTTTCACAATATTGATTCTTCCTATCCACGAGCATGGTATGTTCTTCCATTTGTTTATGTCCTCTTTTATTTCACTGAACAGTGGTTTGTAGTTTTCCTTGAAGAGGTCCTTTACATCCCTTGTAAGGTGGAGATCCTTATGACAAACCCACAGCCAATATCATACTGAATGGGCAAAAACTGGAAGCATTCCCTTTGAAAACTGGCACAAGACAGGGATGCCCTCTCTCACCACTCCTATTCAACGTAGTGTTGGAAGTTCTGGCTAGGGAAATCAGGAGAAAGAAATAAAGGGTATTCAGTCAGGAAAAGAAGAAATCAAATTGTCCCTGTTTGCAGATGACATGATTGTATATTTAGAAAACCCCATTGTCTCAGCCCAAAATCTCCTTAAGCTGATAAGCAACTTCGGCAAAGTCTCAGGATACAAAATCAATGTGCAAAAATCACAAGCATTCTTATACACCAGTAACAGACAAACAGAGAGTCAAATCATGAATGAACTCCCATTCACAATAGCTTCAAAGAGAATAAAGTAACTTACATTTCTTACGTATCAATGTATTGAGATATATATATGTGTGTGTGTATATATATATGATATACAACATAATTCACATATACGTTACATTTCCATCAGCAATATTCATGAATATCTTTCTCTGGAATACTCACTGGCAAGAAAAACACATCCGTGGATTGTGCCCTTTGGTGCACAAGTATCAGTCATGATCAAGTAAACTTACAGCAAATGCTTGATTTGATCTTCAAAATGAATGTGTTTTCTATGATCCCCAGTTTACAGATCTAGAGAGAGAAAGATGCTTGTACAGAAGCACACAGCTAGGAAGTGGCAGAACCATCTTCAAACCCAGGTCATCTAAGTTTAGATTCATTTCTCATCCTTTAATTTTCTACTGTCTTATTTGTTACTGGCTCTATTCACAGACCCTTCTCAGTCCCTCACACTGGGAATAAAGCAAACCCTTTGAGGGTGGGCTGGTATCTCTGACGCCCTCCATGTAAAGACCTGGCTTCACAGCCTGCTGCATACCCTTCTTCCCTAGGCTCCAGGTCCCCTTGGCCCTGAGTGACTGTCCTCCCACTCTGAGGCCCCAGGAATCTCAGCACATATTACACATTCCTCCAGCAAAATGAGTCCACTGGCAGGTACCCAGGAACACACAGTTACACACAAGCCTCCCCCAGCTGGCTGGACTTTCTCCAATTGTGGTCATAAATAGCCACAAAGACAGACATCAACGCAGGTTCTGGAGACTGGACGAAAAGCATGTTGGGTTGGGTGGGTGGAACCACAGGCATTCTGTACAGACGGCGACCAGTGACCTCTGCTCCAGCATGCCAAGAAAAACAGATCATAGTAAAAAGCAAAAGGATTCTCTCACCTCCCTGCCCTACGTTCTTCTCCCTCAGAAATGCATTGCTGATAATCTTGAGTCTAAGATTGTTAATCACTAGAAAACACGAATAGTTACGGCTATCGCTTCTTTTGGAAATCAACAAATAATAAGTTATGGGCATCTCACATTCATTATCTTCCAGTTTCAGGAAACCTTTGAAATGTAGGTTTGATTATTTCTGATTCAGAAATGTTGAGTAACATACTCAGGATTACACACTTAGCAGGGGCAGAATCAGCATTGAGACTCAGACCTACTTTCCGGGTATCAACTCTTAATAGGTCTTTCTCCTTTAACACATTGCATTCATCACAAAGTTAAAAATGACAAAGAAATTCGTGAGTATTTAATATGAGTTGGGCACAGTGTTGAGTAATTCACATACTATTTTCAGTTATTCTCATGATAATTCTAATTTTATCAACTCTTGCCTCCACTATGATTTGTTTAAAATACTACTTTCTTGAACCAATGGAGGAAACAAATCTTAGATATCTAAACAATTTTCCCAAAGTCCTAGGACTAGTGAGGTCTATAGATACATTTGAGATTAGGTCTATATGACTCTGGAGTCCCATGTCTTGATTTTCTTGTTTCCCAAATACATATATAGTCTCTACCACCTCTGTGCTTTTCTGGAGTTCCCAACAGCAATTGAAAATAATGTCTTTCTCGGCCGGGCGCGGTGGCTCAAGCCTGTAATCCCAGCACTTTGGGAGGCCGAGACGGGCAGATCACGAGGTCAGGAGATCGAGACCATCCTGGCTAACACGGTGAAACCCCGTCTCTACTAAAAAATACTAAAAACTAGCCGGGCGAGGTGGCGGGCGCCTGTGGTCCCAGCTACTCGGGAGGCTGAGGCAGGAGAATGGTCTAAACCCGGGAGGCGGAGCTTGCAGTGAGCTGAGATCTGGCCACTGCGCCCCAGCCTGGGCGACAGAGCAAGACTCTGTCTCAAAAAAAAAAAAAAAAAAAAAAAAAAGAAAATAATGTCTTTCTCAAGGTTCAGGAAATATTTAAGATTCAATAAGAGATCGAATTATCAAATGAATTTTCAAATGAATAAATGGTTTTTGCCTTTAGGAAGCTGTTACTAAGACTTATTTTAGACCTATAAGTTTCCTGTTTAGTTTCTCTTTGGATAATCTCAAGGTGCCTAGGTTAATGTTAGAAAGTATAAGTTAATATATAAATATTCTTATGGAAGTATTGGTTAATTAAAATCTCAACTCTTAAGAACAACTTTCAGTCATACTCTAGAGGAGGATGAGCTGCCTGCTGTTATTTAATGATGGCCTTTCCCTCTGTTTCTATTGCCCACCTTCAATAATGACCACAGCTGTCAGTTTAGCTGAGCCAGTCAGAATAAGAGGTTAAAATAATTACCTCCATGATAGAACCTCTAACTCCAACCAGAATCAATGACTTCCTAGAAATGGAGGAAAAGTTCATTAAAAAACACTTCTTGTGTTCCTTAACTAGATTTTTTGGACCCAGGCCAAGCCAATAAAAGATGGATAGGGACACATATGCTATTTATAACATAGTGCATGTGGAATCCTCATTTCCTAGAAATGCATATTGAATCAATAACAACACTAAGACTTCAGGTGATGCTGTAAAACAAATTAACACAGCATCGGCATACAGACACCCCCAAATGTGTACGTGTGTGTGTAACACGCACACCCACACACACCATATTTCCCATTAGAAAAATGAACTCTTCAAAGTTTCTTTTTGTGTTAACTTTGTCTTTTGTTTTCTGTATTCTAATACTTTAGCATCTGGGGCCTTGGTAACCCTGGAGGGGCTGCCCCTGCCAGAACTAGCCAATTTCTAGAGCCCAGGAGCATGCCTTTCAAATGCAGGCAAACCAATTCAGAGCCCACACCCCATCACACTCCCTGTCATTATCCACCTGCCTTGATTATCTAAGGTCCAGGTACCTGTGAACTAAGGATAGTGCCTACAACCCTGAGCCCACTGAAATTATTCAAACAAGCCAATCCTATACCTGCTTACCCTGCCTTGTCTGTTTCTTCTTACAGAAATCACACTGGAGGCTTTTGTCCATAGTTCCTTCTCTCCCTCTGCCTCTTGACTGGCCCTCGTATGTCCCCTGTATGGTTTCACCTGGTACAGCATGCCTGCTCCTCTTGGGATCTGTAACAAATCGTCTTCCTAATGGCAATCCTCTCCTGATCTGTTGACCTCGACATTCCTAAATATTCATAAAATCTATATTAAGACACCTCTGGACACATTCTTCTGAACCTTATTTGCCCAACAAGAATGCAAGGGCTGGCATCATTAAAGAAGCATACATTTTCCAAGGTATTCAAGAGTTTCAACAAAGGCAAGGGAGAGCACTCACCCTTACCTTTGGATGATATGATAATACAAGGAGACACATGTCAGCGGTCACTCCTACTGATAAAAGGGAAAGGTGCACTAATCGCAAAAGACCTCGGTCATCGCTCCTCTGGATGTGCAGGCCCTGTAAATTCAAGGTTCTTGGCACTCTCTGTGGCATTTATGACTACATTATTGATTTAGGTTTGCAAGACTGGAGGAAGTATCCACAAGTTTCTTGCTCCATGCTTCAAGAGCTAACTGGCTAAGCTTTCTTCAGCACGAGTAGCAATACAGTAAGCCTTCTGGGTAATTATGCCTTTTCTATTACAGATAATGTTTTGTCAATTTAGGAAACAATTTAATGTAACTAGCCAAGAATTGCTAAGTACTTATAGCAGAGTTTAAAGAAACACCAATACTTAGATATAAATTAAAAGGCCTCTTGATTGCCCTACATGTATTGTCAGTAACTGCTTCATCTAATCAGAATATTCTCAAGAGTCAATAAAAAACATCCCTGACCCCATATTTTGGAATTAAAGGGTCACCAGTACTTTGCTTCCTGAACAAAGGTAGTGTCAAAAGGCGGTAATAATCAAGTGTGGTGATTACATCATGAGCTCTAGCATCACCTGGACATGGGCTTGATGGCTACCTCCTGTGTGATATTGGGCAACATAATTAAGCTTTCTGAGCCTTAACATATTTATCTAAAACTGAGGATAAAAACAGTATCCACTTTAAAACATTGTTGTAATAATTAAGTAAGTTAACACACGTTCTTAGCATCTTGCCTGGCTCAGTTGTGGACACCATAGACGTTTGCTATCAGTAGATATCCCAAACAACTGGTTCGATACTTCAAATAAATGAAGACTGGATGCATCACAGGTTTCCTTAGTTACTTTCAAGGTACTTTCTCCTCATTTGGTGTGTGAATCTCAACAGCACAAACCTTATATTTCTATTCTTTATTCTAGAGAAATTTGACTCAGGCAGAATTAGGTACTACAGCCTCACGTATGTTAACAGGAGAATTCATAACTTTCCCACACGTGTTTAAAGTCCTATAAAGAGCTTTTAGAAAATAGGAGTAAATTTACCTACTGGCTCAATTTCTTCTTAATGCTTAAACCTCAACTTTTTACTGTAATTTTATTTCTGTTGATTATTAATTAAATCCCAGCGTTAGTCAGGTCATTGGAAGCCAGTTTATTAAATAGCTAGGTCTCACCCCCCACCTTTGGAACACTACAAACCATTAAACAGAACAGTTTTTAAGTAGACATGCACTGTGGTTTTCTTACATCTTTCTCCAAAGCCTTCGAAAATTGCTATTAGTGTCATTCAAGTTGGGAAACTTAGTCATATTTTCTAAACCTTATGGCTGTGTCCCAGATGAGAAAGGACAGAAAATAAGTCTTCAACAGCTGGGAGAGGTTTTGTGGATTTCATAGTGGTTGGGAGCTACTAACAAGGAAATATTACACATGGCCTTTGGCAGGAACATGTTATAAAATCCAGAGCCTTTTGTTAAGGGCTGAGTAGGGTATTATTCATAATTGTTATTTAATTTGGTCTTCTTCCCATCTTCCTTTTAACAGAAGGCTGTTCTGCCTTGAAAAATTACACCATCTAAAGGTGCCCTATGTCTGTGATTATATGCTACATAACCTGGCAAATATTCTTCAAATAAAAGCCCACAAGGCCAGTAAAATTTGCAGTAGCAGATGGCATTTTCACCAACGAACAGAGTCAGTTTTTCATGAGGGTAGAAGAAGGACCCACCCCCACTTGACTAATACCAGGAAATGTTCATCACTACCAGAATATCTCATTTATTTGACTGACTTCATTAATCCCTGGAGCATCTTGATAACTCCAGGAAAGCATCCAAACTCATCTGTGTCTCATTCCTTCTTGTGTCACCAGCCTCATCTCGTACCATTTCTCTGCTCCACAAACACTAAACTCCAGAAACTTTAATGTTTCAGTTTCTACAGCTGACAAGTGTCCCTGAGTAGCTGATGACATGTAGTAATAGGTAAATGTATTGGTGCACTAATTTTAATCATGCGTGCTTCAGGCTGGTGAGCTTAAGGGAGTCATTATGCTGCCGAATGAGACTAGCTGCCTGCCCAGCATCTGCTTTTCAATAGCATTTTGCCATTCTTCTGTTTATTTCTATATATGCTCTTTATAGGATGTATTCGTTATTTATGGCCACGAAATCCTGTGCTACAAACAACCACACCCCTCAGTGGCATACTACAATCAATGTTTATTTTGCTCCCGTGTCTGCAGGGTTCAGAGGACTGGAGAGGAGCATCGGTTGATGCCACCTGGGCTTTCCCATCGTGTGTATTCAGCCATGAGCTGTCTGGTAGTTCTGCTGCTCTTGTCTAGACTTGCTAGGTTAACAGTCTGTCTGCTGACCTAATATGGCCTCAACCAGGACAATCAAGGACAACTTGTCCTTCATCCTCCTTCAGGGTAGTCCAGATAAGTTCTCACAGCAGTGGCAGAACTACAACAGCAATCAAGAGCAACTGTACAAACACTTTCGAACCTGTGCTTGTGTCACGCATGCTAATACCCCATGGGCCAAAAGAAGTCAGAGGGTTACGCCCAGAGTTAGAGTGTGAGGCACTGCAAAGTTATATGACAAAGGACAAGGATATAGGAAGGGTAAAGAATTTTTTGCAATTAATCTACCCCACAGAGAAAATGAATTTCAGAGTGGGGTCTGAGAAGGCCTCCCTTCTATTCCACTTGAATTCTGGACCAGATTATACTGTCTTTCACCTCCATGTCATTGCACTGGTGGATCTTTCCTCTGTTCTTCCCATTACCACTCAACCCCATCCAGCGCTGTGCCAACCTCTGGAGGTAAGAAATAGGACAAAGAAAACACAGCTCTTAATTTTAGGGAGACTATAGTTTATTAGGACAACTGACACGTACATAAAAATTGAGCTGAGTAATTAAAATAAAGACAGCAACATGTTTCATTCACAGTAAGAAGGTATAGGTGATTGTGTTGAGACAGACCTTATCCAACATCTCCGTAGCCTCAGCCAACATCACTCTCATTACCCTTAGGAAGGTGCTGCTGAGACCACTACTGTAATAATCTGACTTACACTGTCCCATGGACTTGGCAGTAAGACTTTCATTGGCTAACTTAAGTCATAGCTTAGCCTCATAACCCATTTACCTCTACTGCTTGTGGAAAGGTGGACCATGGGAACTCCCCTTGAACTAGGTCATATATGCAATGACATAAGGGTCAATCTCCGCTGGGGATGCTCCTCAGAAAGGAACAGGAAAATAAGCAGCTAAAACACAAAAGTAACAACAGCTATCTCATACATTTTCATTTGATTGCTTCTTTTAAAACATGCCTTTGAACTAGGTAATTGGCTGAGTTTTCTCCCAGTGAGAATAGTGGAAACTTAAAAAAAAAAAAAAAAAAGAAAGAAAAGAAAAATAGGCAAAGACTTGGAAAGCATGGTGAAGTGCCCACATTTATTCTATAGACAGAAAAGTTTGCCTCTCACAAGTGCAAAATGTAAAGACAACTCTCTCAGAAGTGAAATTGCTATGGAGCTACACAGCTGGGATTAGAAGGGCAGTATGCAGGTATCAATCACGACTGTCCAGACAAGTATAACAAAAAGATACAGAATCTGCTGGTAAGAGTGGGTATGTGGGGGAAAGGCTTCAGTTGAGCTTATAAAATATGGGTTGAGGGGTTTTCTTTCACATGAACACAGGGAGGTGGCAGGTGGAGATAACAGACTTGAGAAACTAGTTCAAGAAACTGCAAGGAGTTCAGTCTAAAAGAACTATGTCTTGGCTTTTTGCAAGAGTTGCATGTCTTTGAACTTCACCCTGATGTAAGTACTGAACACGCACACACTCAACTTGGCAGGTTTGCTGGCTGCCCTCCTGTAATGTAACCACTTTGCAACTTCATACATTTCCCTAGAATCTCTGCAAAGATAGGTAGGAAAATAAACCCCACTAGATTATAGGTCCACTAAAGCTTCTCCATGCACAATGAAGAGAAACAGCATCCTTCTTTGACAGGAACACAGACTTGGGAACTAAATACATTTGGCTTCAAATACTACATCAGTGGGACACTGAGCTAGACTTCTGTTCTAATTTCTATTGTAGTTACAGAGATGATGCTACTTATCTTGCAAAGATTTTGGTAGGATTAGAGAAAAGTCATGTTAAGTGCCTAGTGCCCATTTCTACTTACCATGTACACATCGAGTTGTGTGACTATCTTTTTTTTTGTTTGTTTTATTTTGTTCTTGTTTTTCGGTGACTGCTGTAATGCTTAAAATAATTTATGAGTGCTCCCTAGCAATTTAGAAGGTCATTCTGAATCTTTTTCCTTAAAAAAATTTTCTTTTTCTTCTCTACCTTGGGCCAACTTACAGTAACTTGCAATGTTTTAAGGAAGCTGCTTAAAACATTTCTGCAACAAGAGTGTAAATCAATCAATCATCAATCAATCAATATATTATTATCACTATGAGAGATCTAGAAATTTCCCCAGAAATAATCATCAGAATGACTCAGAAAGAATAAGTTGGATGGAACACTATTGGTAGCAGATTTCTTTTCATTAAGCAATGAATTAAGCCATTGATGTTAAGATTTTGGAAATCATACTGATATATTGATATTAATTACCACATGTAAGTGTACTCAGATAATGGAACCAGGAATCCTGACTTGGGATATATACTCTTTACTTCCTGGAAATCCCAGAGAAGGAACTTTAGGATACCCAGGGAAGATGTTCTTTCCTCCACCAAAAAGCATTCACACCTCACTCCTCACTCCTCTGAGCCTGTTTTGTCCTGACATCTAGTCTCCCTTTCTCTAAAGGCTTTGGATCCTTGGCAACTGATCAGACCCTTTCCAGACTCCCTAGCAGGTGATTCAGGTTCAAACCACACAAACTAAATGTTTTTTATGTGGAAGGACCCTGAACTCAACTGGGGTCTCAGATTTCCACTCTGCTTCTTCCCAGAATTTCCCAGCCTTACGGGCTTACTTATTTCTCATAGGTAGATGGGATCAAAGTCACAGGGTTTACTAAGGTAATCTGCTGTAGTAATTGAGAACTGGGGTCTGGAACCAAATGATGTGGCTTCTACATGGGCTATGTCACCTATTAGATTATGATGTGATAGCTGACAACTCATTCAACTGGTCTGTGTCTCAGTTTTACATTCATAAAATGGCGTTTGTGATCATCCTTATATTAAAGGAGTGTTGTAAATTAAATAGGTTAAGCCATGTGTAGCATGACACTGAATCCCCTCTATGCTGCCTCCACAGACTGTGGGCACCAAATACACTAAAGATTCTATATTTCTCTTTTGTTATAATTTCAACTTTTATTTTAGATTCAGGGGGTACATGTACAGTTTTGTTACATGTATAGGTGTATAAAGCATATTTTGTAATGTGGAGTTTTGGGGTATTAATGATCTTATCACCCAGGCAGTGAGCATAGTACCTAATAGGTAATTTTTCAAATTTTGCTTTCTCTCTCTCACACACATCTAGTAGTCCCAAATGTCTATTGTTCCCATATTTATGCCCATATGTATCCAATGTTTAGCTCTCACTTATAAGTGAGAACATGTGGTATTTGATTTTTTATTCCTGTGCTGTGTTAATTCACTTAGGATACTGGACTCTAGCTGCAACCATATTGCTGCAGAGGGTATGATTTTGTTCTTTTTACAGCTGTGTAGTATTCCATGTTTTCTACCTACCACATTTCCTTTATCCAGTCCACCATTGATGGTCAGCTAGGTTGATTCCATGTCTGTTATTGTAAGTAGTGCTGCAATGAACATACTAGTGCATGTGTAGTTTCGGTAGAAACATTTATTTTCCTTTGGGTATATATCCAGTAATGGGATTGCTGGATTGAAGGTTCTAAGTTCTTTGAGAAATCTCCAAACTCCCTTCCACAGTGGTTGAACAAATTTACATTCCCACCATTTGCTTTTCTTTGCAGCCTCTGCATCATCTATTATTTTTTGACTTTTTAATGATAGCCATTTAACTGGCATGAGACAGTATCTCATTGTGATTTTGACTTGCATTTCTCTGATGATTAGTAATATTGAGCATTTTTTTCTATGTTTCTTGGCTGTCTTCTTTTGAGAAGTGTCTGTTCATGTCCTTTGCCCACTTTTTAATGGGGTTGTTTTTTGCTTGTTGAATTGTTTAAGTTCCTTGTAGATTCTGGATATTAAACCTTTGTCAGATGCAAATTTTGTGAATACTTTCTTCCATTCTGCATATTTTTTGTTTATGCCCATGACAGTTTATTATGCTGTAAAGAAGCTCTACAGTTTAATTAGTTCCCAGTTGTAAATTTTTGGTTATGTTGCAATTGCTTTTGATGACTTTGTCATACATTTTTTTTTCCCCAAGGCTAATGTCCAGAATGGTATTTCCTAGGTTTTCTTCTAGGATTTGTATAGTTTGAGGTCTTACATCTAAATCTTTAATATACATTGAGTTAATTTTTGTATATGGTGAAAAGTAGGGGCCCAATTTCACTCTTCTGAATATGGCTAGCCAGTTATTCCAGCACCATTTATTGAATAGGGAGTCCATTCCCTATTGATTTTTGAAATCAACTTTGTTGACCATAAGATGGTTGTAGGTGTCTGGGTTTATTTCTGGTTTCTCTATTGTGTTCCATTCATCTATGTGTCTATTTTTGTACAAGTACCATGCTGGTTTGGTTACTGTAGCTTTATAGTATAGTTTGAAATTGGGTAATGTGATGTTGTCAGCTTTGTTCTTTTTGCTTGGGATTTCTTTGGCTATTCAGGATCTTTGGGTGTTCTATATTGGTTTTAGGAATTCTAAATTTCTATATGATTATCAGAGTCACATCTCTGTAGACAGAGGCAGCAGGGAATGGGCAAGACACTCTCCTCATTCTGAGCACAATGCTATGGAAAGAGTATAGAGTTTCTAGTTAGATGGACTATGGTCTGACCTTGGTTGCTATGGAAGCTGGAAAAGCTACTTAACACTGGTGTACTTCATTTTTTAACCTTGTAAGTATTTTGTGGTTCTTAAATGGGATAATGTAAATGGGGTTCCTTGCATAAGAATTGAGACTTTTTATAATTCTTCATCCTTCCTTTTTTTGCTTCAGCTATTTGGAAGCTCAATACCTGAGAAAAGTTCAAGCACTGTCACCATATAATCCTTTTTTTTTTCTTTTTTTTTTTTTTACAATTTTATTCTCTTCCATCAGTGTTACTTCTGTTGTCTCAGTCTTCATGATTATTGATTCCACTGAATATGTGATTTTATTGTGAGTCATATGAAAAGCTTATAAATTATAAAAGCAAAATGTTAAAGGTTTCACCTCTATTATTCCTGGTGTCATAAATTGCCAGCCACCCAATCAGGTGTTATTTTGTATACTATATTTGCATATTATATTTATAACATGTTATAAACAAATATTAAATTGACTTAAGACTCAAGAATATTCAAATATATTTGGGTGGAAAACAATTGCCCTTGATTGACAAACTTACATCCACAAAAACACTACTTTTCTAGATAAATCTCTCATTCACTTTTAAAAAAATAAACAGCAGTAATAAGGAAAGGAATACTTTGTTTACTAGTTGGTAGGTACTTGTAGGCCCTTTGCATATGTTGACTCATTTGAACTACAAAATGACCCCCAAAAGTAGACATTTTTATAGCATGAAGAAATGGGCTGAGACAGGTTAAGTGGTAAGTCCACAATCACATCACTGATAAGTAGAAAGATGGGCTTTAAGCTCAGTCTAGTCTCACCCCAAAGTCCAACCTCCCCCCATGTGACAGGTTTGTAGTCTAATTAGTGTCACATAAAGTGTAGAGAATTGCTCTAGATTTTCCAAAATCCCATAGCAGAGCAGAAAATAAACAGAACAATGCCCAGACTCCACGGCCTCCACAGCAAGCAGGAAATCACATCTTCCCATTGTCTGGGCTAGCCAAAGAGCATTTTGTAGGGGCTTGCCTGCCAGGGTCCATTTCAGTGGTATGTCCTACAGGTCCTACCCATCCCCCATAAAAGCATGATTTAATAAGGATCCAGCATCCAGTTCCTTCACGCATTATGGTTGGAATTGATAATTAGGCAAGGGGTCTCTCAAGGAAGGAGCTGCCAGAAGTTTTTAGCTTCTGGATCTATAATTTTGTCTTTGCAATATATTTTGAGGTATTTCAATGGAAAGTAACCCCAGCACAACATATTGGCAGGTATATCCAAGAACCTCCAGTCCAGTGCCAGGAGCAGGAGCTAATGAGGATATATAACATTCACATTTCCAAAGAACCTCAAAGAGTTCCTCAATACTTCTCAGGATTCCCTGTGATTCCCTCCAGCCTATGGCACTTCACGTATGTTGCTTTGAAGCCTAGAAAACTAGAAAATGAACAATCTTTATGACTTGGGTCATTGATGCCAGAGCAGGAGGCTTCCGGAAAGAGGCCTGTCTCACTGAGAGGCTCCATGCATGCCCCCATCCAGATCTACATTCCCTGCCAGAGGAAGAAGTGAGGACATAGGTCCCACCTTCAGATTCCCACCTTCCCGGCAGTTCCTCATGATTAATTTCATCTTTAACAGCTTCTACCTGGTCAGTAGGCCACGAGATGGTGTTTTTGGCCAATGATTTTCAGTAACACAGTTGATTCTTGAAACCCTAGTGATCACACAACTCCATTCATGATTACTCTCACGGTGAGAAAGAACTCACTTTTCACCAAGCATCCACAAATACACAAGGCACTTGATTTAATTTTCACAACCTTTTGAGATCATAATATATAAGCTTCTTTAAGGATAAGAAATTAAAGTGGCCTAGAGGTCACTTTGCTAGTTAAAATTGAAGCTAAGACTGGTCCCGAGGCATTCTGTTTCACAGTTCAATATTCTTCCTAAGCATCACAAGAACTTGACTCATTCATTTTCATTCAGTCATTCTTTTATGAACTAATTTAAGAAACATTTCTTTGAGTGCCTGGTATGTGCTGCACATGGTGCAGATCACAGAGATACAGCAGTGAGCAAGACAGATCAAGTCCTCGCTGAAGTTACATAATACTCAGGGGAGGAATCTAGAGAACAAAGAATGACATAGAGTGCTGAGAAAGTGAAATATTAAATGCCCGGAAACCTATAGGACACGAACTCGTCTTGGGAAGACGGGTGTCTCAGGAAGATGGCTGGGGTCACAGAACAATTCTCTGAATAAATAAGGCCTGAAGCCGCATGGGGAAAGGGAAGCACTCCCAGGCAGGGAGGGGAAAGAGCATGTGCAAAGGCCCCGAAGCATAAAAGGGCTTGTGCTGTTCAGGGAACTGGAAGAAGTTTAATTTGATCAGAGTGTCCTCTGATTGCTCTAAATCACATCAATTTCCTAATAAATGCCAGCCAACAGACCCCATCATCTAATGAGAAAAGAAGAGGACAGGGATTCAGGCCAGAAATTTATTTCATGAATGAGAATGTGCTTTTCCCTGGAGAGACCTCTGTGTAAATAGCATGCAGGAGCAAAGAAAGAAAGGATTTCATACTCAAGAAGCACGTGACAATTCCCATCAAGTCCCTGTTAAGGGGATGAAAATAAAGTTAAATTCCTGATACCACAGCTTACTCCCATCTATCATCACTATTTTAGCCATCACATTGGCCCAACTATTGTTCTCTTTTAACTCCAGAATTAATGACATTTAAAAGTTATTTTTTTTATGTAATGTATATACCAGGGGTCCTAACAATATATTCCACTTAAGCCCAAAGAAAGCTAACTGTTCTCATTCTCTAGCCTTCCAGTATGGACTTATGTTTATCCGCCACTCCTGACTTCCAGGAACATGGCAATGAATTTGATTTCACTTCGAGTAATCCTAAGCTTTATTCTAGAAAGGAACTGGTAGAAAGAAAATGAACATTTATTGGACATTTACTATGTGACAGCCACATTCTATTGAATACTATGTATTGAATAGAGGCATATGAGGCAGATGTAATAATCCCATTTTCTGAAATGAAGTTCTGAAAATTACATTATTTGTTTATAATCGCACACAGTAAAAACAAGAGTGAGGACTTGAATCCAAGTTTTGATGGGAAGCTCATGTTTAGATTTAGGAACTTCTGAAGGCATTTCCTATGTGTTATCTTGCCCATCCTTGGAATCTGGTTGCATTTGAGACTCATGTCCCTTCCTTGGAAATTTGTCAGCACAAGGTCTGAAACCCAAGTATGTAAAATGGGTCCAGCAGTTTCTAAATAAATGATCTAGACAAACTAAAACTTAAATCTCAAAATGGGAGACATATATATATATAAAATGGAAGTTTTCTGATTGAGAAATTTGGCTTTCAGGACAAGAAACTTAAAAAACAGAGAAATATTTTATTTTCAATAGTACAGTACTCCATATGATAACTTTATTCATCCTTTAAAGAAGAGAAGCAAAATGAGCATCTCATGACCACATTCCATAGGGAGACAATCTCCTTTGTTCTCATAAATCATCATGGTGAAATAGAAAGAAAGTAGGTCTCAGACATGGTCACACTCGGCTTTTAATTCTGCCTGCATTGTTTTCCAGATGAGTCATATAGACATATTATGAAATCTTCTCTGAACTTTTGTTTGCTCTTTTATACATTGGCCATCGACAATCTCAAAATAAGGCAATAGGAGTTTTTAAAAACCCCACTGTCAGCTAGTAGGCATTCAACAAATGTTAATCCTGTCTTTTCACATGAACTCACTGGGTACTCAACAGTCAATATTGGTTTCTAGTTTTACTGAGCCCCATAGTTACAATGTCTAGTACTTACATGTTATTTTCTAGCACTTACAAAATATTTTCTTTGTTGTTGTTTTCCTGAGATGGAGTTTCACTCTTGTTGCCCAGGCTGGAGTACAATGGCGCGATCTTGGCTCACCACAACCTCTGCCTCCCAGGTTCAAGTGATTCTCCTGCCTTAGCCTTCCCAAGTAGCTGGGAATATAGGCATGTGCCACCACGCCTGGCTAATTTTGTATTTTTAGTAGAGACGGGGTTTCTTCATGTTGGTCAGGCTGGTCTCGAATTCTTGACCTCAGGTGATCCGCCCACCTCGGCCTCCCAAAGTGCTGGAATTACAGGCATGAACCATCATGCCCGACCAAAATATTTTCAAGTGAATATCATATTCAATTATTCCAACAACCATTTGATGTAGATACCATTGTGTTAGCCAGTTTTACAAATAAAAAGAATAAAGCTCAGGCAACATGACTTGAAAAGTAAGTACGAGACCTCTGGGACCCCAGTGCCTGGGTTTGAATTCTAGCTCTTGCTTTATGATCTTAAGTGAATTACATAATTACTCTGAGATTTAGTTTACTCATCTTAAAAACTGAGAAGCACAGTGAGCTCTATCTAACAATGTTGTGAGCATAAATTAATACAATTATATACCTAGAACAGTAAGCACTCCATTAATGTTATATATTATTTTACTCTGCAAAAATATAGTTAACTCTTAATCAATTGGCAAAATGAAAGAAGGCAATAAATGAGTTAATAGAAGTAGAGTATTTAGACTCATTCTTGGCATATAGTAAGGGTTTAGTAAGTGTTACCTACTCTTGTTGGCCAAGATCACACAGGTGGTAGGAAACGTGGTTCTTGAATAAGAGTCCTTGGGAATTAAAGCCATTACAGGTGAAGAGGGAGGTGCTTGAGGAAGTTAATAGTGGAGATCCTCGTCTCCTTGTCTACCTAAAATACGGGATTGAACACCACCTCTGACAATTGTGGGCATATAACATGAAGATAAAGTACTTTGCAAAATTTGAAGTTCTATAAGAGGATGTTATTATTTATATTATTATTCGTATATATGTTTGTGATAGATGAATTGAGAGATAGTGATCTAATCCTAATATGAGACTAACTTCCAGATATGTAAAAGTGGCCAAATCTCCTGGTACAGTAGAGAATGAAGAGTCTTTGGTTTCAAGTTGTATACCTGGCCTAGGATCTAGCCTCTTCCAACTAGTATGTGGTTTTGAACTTCAGGCTTTAGAAATACAAGCATAGGCCGGGCACAGTGGCTCACGTCTGTAATCCCAACACTTTGGGAAGCCGAGGCAGATGATCACCTGAGGCTAGGAGTTTGAGACAAGCTTGGCCAACATGGTGAAACTCTGTCTCTACTGAAAAAGGAAAAAAAATTAGCCAGGCATTGTGGCAGGTGCCTGTAATCCCAGCTACACGGGAGGCTGAGGCAGAAGAATTGCTTGAACCTGGAGGTGGAGGTTGCAGTGAGCCTAGATAGTGCCACTGTACTCCAGCCTGGGTGACAGAGCGAGATTCAGTCTGAAAAAAAAAAAAAAAAGAAAGAAAGAAAGAAAAGAAAGGAAATATAAGGATATTAATTTAGTAAACTTTGCTACGATCTAGCATTTTCTTTCTCTCTCTCTGTTTTTTTTTTTTTTCTGTCCACTCAGGCTGGAGTTCAGGGGCATGATCTTGGCTCACTACAGCCTCTGCCTCCTGGGTTCAAGCGATTCTCCTGCCTCAGCCTCCCGAGTAGCTGGGACTACAGGCTCTTGCCATCATGCCTGGCTAATTTCTTTTATATTTTAGTAAAAACGGAGTTTCACCATGTTGCCCAGGCTGGTCTTGAACTCCTGAGCTCCTACAATCTGCCCGCCCTGGCCTCCCAAAGTGCTAACATTACAGGTGTGAGCCAACGCACCCAGCCCATCTACCCATCTAGCATTTTCTTAGTTATCCACTAGTTGTACATTTTGGTTAGATGGTAAATCATCAATTAGCTGAAATTTTCTTGTTTCTGAAAGAAGAATGACTACTGTGCACAGAGTTCTATGTGCTAGTGTATTACTATACACTATTATACAACTAGTGTTGTATAATAAAGTACCACAAACTTAGCAACTTAAAACAATGCCCATTTATTATCTCACCTCTCTGGAGGTCAGAAGTCTAGATGGTGTAACTGGGTTCTCTGCTTAAGGTCTCACTAGGCTGAAATCAACATGGTAGCTAGCTGTACTATCATCTGGACCCTGGGCTCTTCTTTCAATTCCTGTTATTGGCAGAACTCAGTTCCTCGTGGTTGTAAGACTGAGGTCTTCCTTGTTGGTTGTCAGCTGGGGGCCTCTCCCAGCTCCAGTCCTTGCACATGGCCCTTCCATCTTCAACATTAGCAATGGCATGTAAAATTTTTCTTATGGTTGAATCTTTCTTACTTCTACTTCTACCACCAATCAGAGATCATCCTCTACTTTTCAAGAGCTTATGTAATTAGGTGACAGAATCCGAACTAAGAAAGTAATGATCAAGATAGAAAGAAGGAGAAGACTCACCCTGAGTTAGGAGGTAGTAACTCATTGCAGTGGGAGATGGGAAGAAGGGGTGTGCTCTGGCACACTTATATTCCCAAGGTTCTCTCAGGTTTAAATTAGACCAGTATATTTTTCTTATCAAAGAAAAGGTTTAATTTAGACCAGTATATTTTTCTTATCTAAGCAAATAGGTTAAGATAATTTAGGGTTTGAGACTTGAATAGAAATACTTTCCACATAATTTTATTATCTTATATTTTATTTGAGTGAATTATTTATTTATTTATTTATTTTTTTCAGAAGGAGCCTCACTCTGTTGCCCAGGCTAGAGTGCAGTGGTGAGACCTTGACTCGCTGCAACTTCTGCCTCCTGGATTCAAGCAATTCCCCTTCCTCAGCCTCCCAAGTAGCTGGGATTACAGGCCCCCACCACCACACCCACCTAATTTTTTGTGTTTTTAGTAGAGATGGGGTTTCACCATGTTGGCCAGGCTGGTCTCGAACTCCTGACCTCAAGTGGTCCGCCCACCTCGGCCTCCCAAAGTGCTGAGACTATAGGTGTGAGCCGCCATGCCTGGCCAAGTGAATTCCTTAAATGTGTAGGATCATATTATGCAGTGTCAATTTCTCCGTTTCTGATCATAGTTTACAAAAAGTCATGGGATCTACAACAGTGCCAACCTCCATGTACCCTGGATCCTGTTTCCATGTTAAGCTCTAGGTTCTGACAAGGCTGATAGGTCTAACCTTAGAGAGTAGGATAAGAGGTCCTTAAAAAGGTAACAGTACAGAATAAGACAATAGTGTAAGAACAATAATAATAATAATAATAGAAAAATATAAATAGAAGAACTCATAAAGTGACCTTCTCTGAGAATTGTGTACCACTAACTAATTCATGTCACTCCAGTGGATTGTATTAGCCACTAAGTGAGAATATACTGTGCTTTCCAATGCCCTAGTTGGTCAACACTGATTCCAAATAAAGAACTCCTTATTTATGTGAGAAGATGAACCCAGTCACTCAAGTATTTTCCTCCTACAACAGAACAAGGGAAAATATGACCCAAGGGGTTTCTGCCTCTATCAGGATTTGCTGTGGCTTCCTCTTCGTGAGAACAAACTCTCAGGACTATGTTTCCTCTTCCCTTCCGCAAAGGCATGTGAAAGTATAAAGCAGTAAAACCACATAAACAGCCAAAAAAGTACAATCAAACCCTCTCTAGCCTCAGGAGGCAATGCTTGGCCTGGTTTTGTGTGCTAGCAAAAGGATAGTTCAGGAAGAGGGGGTGGAAAGTTCTCATTTTTTTCTCCTCTGATGTTCTCTTCCTTGGTGAATAGCCCGAAGTATCCTTGCTCTGGATATAACCAAATTCCTCCAGCTCTTAATTATCAGCTCTTGGGACTTTGTGGGCCTATGGATAAATTCTTGTATTTTTAATATCAAAACTTATATTACATAAATAATACTAAGTTTCTCTTCTTTTTGAAGTCTGACCCAAACTAATAATTTTGCATATGCTATTCTTTTTTCCTTTCTTCTGTCATCTTCTTCTTTTCCTCCTCCAGCTCCTCCTCCTTCTCCCTCTCCTCCTATTCTTTATTCTCATCCTCCTTCTCCTCCTCCTTCTTATTCTTTGCTTCTTTAGCCTGTCATTGCTGTAGATGCTAAGGAAAAGTAAAATAGTCCCGGGTTAGGCTATAAAAGAGAGAAATCCAGTAGATACAAAAATTGGAGACATCAGCTCTTAAACGAGTTTTTAATTTCATCAAGTCCAAGGCAATAATCACTCACTGAGTGCTCATTTTCTCCCTGTTGCTGCACTAGAACAGGAGAAGCAGAGATGAAAGGCACAGGAGGAAGGAGTCCACATATACATAGACATTATTTGAGGAGGAAACCAAAGTGCAATTTGATTAGGGTTATAGGATAGGAATGTTCACTGTGCTTGGGGAACACACATGCGGAAGCAATTTATTCTGGCTGACAGGCTCCAGTAAAGTTCTAGTGGTGAAAGACTGGACTGACCTCAGCTGTATAGAGCAGAGTTGTAGTTTTCAACATTTTTCGGATTGAGTCCTATAATACAAAATCTATTTTATGTAGCTCTCCGGAACACACAAACGCGTGCATATTTAGACAACTTTTACGAAACTGCACTAACCAACACTTACTGTGTGTAATACACTCACATTTTTTTCTTCCATTCTGTTTCAATTACTTTAGATGCTAACTGAAACTTAGTTAATCGAGTTCCTTTAATATATTAATGAATTGAGACCCCCAGCTTAGGAAACCCTGGAATACAGCACGGACTTTGGGGTGACACAGAACTGGTTTTGAATCATGATATTGCCAACAAATAGCTCTGGGATGGGGGGCAGTTTGTTTAACTCCTATGAGTTAAAAAAAAAAAAAAAAAAAGGTAAGTGGCTACTCTCTACCTGACTAGGTGGTTATAATTTTGAAAAGAAACAATACCTGTAAACAGCTTAATATAGTGAAAACTCAATAGATGGGTCAGGCAAAGAGTAGGAAAAGGGAGCATCCACGGCACCCTGATTTGGTAGGATTGAACTACCATTCAAAACAAGGTAAGTCTTGATGACTCAGTGTGTAGCGTGCAAGGTGGAAGTGAAAAATAAAGTCTGCAAAGCTTCTGCACCCAGCAGACTCCGGGTGTGTATGTGTTTTCACGTGAATGTGTGAGTGAACAGGCACGTGTTTGTGTGTGTTGTGGGGGTGAGTTTGTTTTTTGGGGAGGTTGCGTGTGTGGGCATCCATGTGTGAGTTGGGGAGACAATAGAGGCAGTAGTGTCAGTAGAAGGATTAAATCAATTCCCTTTCATTCAACAACCTATTAACCAATTCCACCAAGCTTTTCTTAAACCAACCGTCCCAAATTTTTCCTGAGACCCTCCTTTTACCAAGAGACCACAGCCTCTCTGTGACCTTAACACAGTCACATCACTTCTGGATTTTATCTCCCTTCTGTTAGACTACATCGATATGTTTAAAGAGTCCTTTAGAAAAGCAATAGAGCCCCTTTTCAAGCATAATATTCAGAGGATACTAATATTTAATTATGTTTTTATGCATACAGAGAAATAGCGATACAGACATATAGTAATAGGTAACATTTATTTTGCACTTACTATATTCCCAGCTCTGTGCTACACGATTTACGCACATCAGCTCGTGACAACACTATAATGTGTAAGACTCATGAAGACCCTATAATCTAATGGCTATTTCTATCCTTATTACAAAGATACCTGGCTCAAGGTCACAAAGCTAGTGAGTAACATGTTTAGGATGCAAAGCTGGATGCTGTATTAGTCCGTTCTCACATTGCTATAAAGAAATACCTGAGACTGGAAATTTATAAAGAAAAGAGGTTTAACTGGCTCACTGTTTCTCAGACCCATTAGAAACTGCTCCCATGATCCAATCACTTCCTACCAGGCTCCACTTCTAGGATTACACTTCAGCATGGGATTTGGCAAGGACACAGATCCAAACCGTAGTAGATGCAAATATATCTCACTGCAATGAGATGTATATTTGCAATGTGATTTCATGAGGAAATAAATAAAACACTAAACCCTACAATCCTTTTCCACATCCAAGGAAATAGATACATCCGTGCTTTATTTATGCAAAGATGTTTTTATATATTTGTGTATATATTTATATATGTGTATGTTTAGATAGATGTATACATTTACATATTTAAGTATTTATGTTTGAGTTTATATAGTCATATTTTATATTTATACAGTTACGTATCTGAATGAACTATTATTACAAATATATACATAAAGTATATGTATAATGAAAAAATATATATAATTAACTAAATGCATGTTGTCATATTACAGAAATCAGATGTGCAGTAGGTAAATGATATAGCCAGGACACTCATCAATGTCATATCTGTGCCTTAGAACCCAGCACTCCCAACACTTCTCTCTATAACTATCTCCAAGACTGGAAAAGGGTCAGACTTGGGAAGTGATCATCACACCTTATTGAGCTTCTATTTTGCAACCAAAAATGAATTATAAATCCTCGATAACAAATCAACCCTCAAAGCCTATGTATTGATCCCAGTCCTTGTCATTAGGCAGTGCATTCTGCTGGGGCTGCAGTCACAAGACTGTTTGTTTGTGACTCCCGTGTAGCATTCTGAGACACATTAGAGAGTATTTACTTTCACTGAGACCCATGCTTAGCTCCAGGGGAGCACGATTGTTAAATATAATGCATATTTACTATTGTGCCTTGAAAGACGATTAGTGAAGGAGGACGTTACTTTAATTTCTTCCATGTGACTCAGAGCAGTGGTGGTTGATTTCCTCTCCATACTTTAAGATCACATTGTGGTTAAAGAGTTAAAGGCTAATTAAGCTCTCTGTCAAAAGCAACAAAACCCTGGCTTCAATAGATTCCCCCTGACAAAAACATCTTTGGCTAGGAGGCTTCCTCTGCCTGTTTCCAGCCTCTGATTGGAGTCCATGCTGAATGGAGGCTTCTTAAACAGGGCAGGAGGTTTGTCTCCTAAATATGCCGGAGTCAGGAAGTGAAAGCAGGCATTTATATAGGAAAGCAGCTTGTGATTTTCTGTCATGGTTGCCGGCAGTAGGAAAAGAAGGGGCAGTGCCAGGCTCCTTAGCTGTTACAGGAGAACTCAATGAGGGAGGCAGGTGGGCAATAATTCATCAGCCTCCCCTTGTGCGTCGTTATTACAGGAAGTTAATGAGACAACCTTTTTCCCATTTAAGAATCAGAAACTACAGGAAAAAATGTATTTAAACCTTTATACTCCTTGTCAATGCCTGTATCTTATTCAATCACTCCAACAACCATTTGATGTAGGTACCATTGTGTTAGCCAGTTTTACAGATGCCTCTAAACTCCTTGTTGATGCCTGTAGCTTTTTCTTATAAGGTTATTAGCAGAAAAATACAAGCAAGCTGGCAAAAACTGGCACTGTGCTTGGCAGATAACAGTAGTTTCCCAAGGTCAGACAGAAGAAACATAAAAAGTAAAGCAAGTGTTTCATTCCAAATTTTAATAATTACGTTTTCGTACTATGCAGCTTCCATACCATAATCAATTAAACTTGGAAATATTGTATTGAGAAATGTGTATTTTTACATGATGAAGGAGAAGGAAAAACAATAAAAAGCTATAAGACTAAAACCAATGTCAGTTATGAGTCGTACTGAATCTCAATAAAACCACTACTCACTACTGTGGCCCCGGTCTCTGTCTTAGTGCTAGTCACATGGGAACCTTTTATTAACTGCCTGTTGACCACATTGGTGAATCCACTGAAAGCATGCACCCTCATTTGATCAGAATTTTTAAATTACCCTACGAATGATGAACGGGTTTTTGCACTAAGCAGAGACCTTAGAACTTCGCCTGTCACAAAAGAAAGCCTTCAGAAAATGCTTACTTACTGAATATCTTTTGGCATTTTGGTCAATTATCTTGAAGCCTAAAGTAAATCAATGTAAATAATGGCATATGTTATTGCGTCTTAGTAACAATAATGACAATACTAAAATTAATATAGGAATAATGACAATAAAGATTCCTAGCTCTCTAGTATAAATGATGCACTCACAAATGTGAATTGCTGCAATGCTTCTGGAAAATATTTTATTACTAATTTTCAAGAGATAATACATTTTCCTATACTTTGCCTTAGAGAGGTAAAAACAGTTAGACACTTTTTAAGTTCCAGACTCACGTCACCTCTTTGACCTCAGAAAGTTTGTTTTAAGAAATCTGCCAAACAATTTGTTAATGGTAATAAAAGTATTTGCAAAGTTTTTATCATCAAATTAATTATGATAAAATATGAAAGTAGAAAAAAAATTGTTCAATACTAATTTAATAAATAAATAATTGATGACCTTCCCATCAAAGGGATATCAAACAACTCTGACAATAATGGTCTGCAGTCTAAGGAATCACACAGAAAATGCCTGAGATATAGTGTTAAAATAAAAGGGCACACAGTTGTTTATATACTAATTTCAACTAGACTACATGTAGAAAGGGGAACTGTAAATAATATGTAAACATGATGATAATAGTTATGCTAGAGTGGTAGAATCTGAATGTTATTTCTTTCCTTCATTTTTCTTTTTAAAAATATCGTTTTACTGTTTTCATACATAAATAGAAGATAGGTAGAAGCTATACAGATGAGAGAGGGATTTAAGTTATGCATTACTGTGCAATCACAGACATACTCCTAACACATCTAGGACTCAACTCATGCATTTGCAATAAGAGGTACTAGACTGATAGATCTTGTTATCATTTTCCTGGGAAGATTCCTGATTCTGTCAATGATTTCAGCACATAATAAGTGTTAGCTAGACTAATTCTGTATTAGGGGACTAAATGTCCCCTTATCTACCAGGGGAGAAAAAGAATTATGGGCAAGCTCACCAATCGCTAGTAAGAGTGTAGCCTGAGATCATTAAGGTGTCTCAGAGAAACACTCAAGTACTGGTTAGCATACTCAGCAGTAATCTTTTATGAAACTGATTGATTGTGTTGTACAGTGTTACCTTTGTCACTGACTAAGACAACAGCTCTAATTTAGACATGCAACATCAACATGTGGGTTAATGCTGTGAGTTGATGGTAGCCCAATTGCTCCTTTGGAGGAATCTGTGAAAAATGTGGGTCTCATTTTCTATGTCTCCTGCTTGAACCCTCCCGGTCGCCTAGACGAAACTTTTACCAAAAACCACTATGTTCTGTTTTCTCTTATAACCTCAGGCCCTACTCTTTAATGATGTGTAGAAGTTACAGTGAATTTTTCATAGTTCCTCAGACTTGCTGTAAGTTGTCAAGCCTCTGTGCATCTGTATAGATTGCTCACTCAGCCCAGGCTACTTTTCACTTTAAAAAAATAATAATTGGCAAACTTTGACTCTTCAAAAGCAGGCTGAATATGAGGCAGACAATCGAAATTTTACCTATCTTTGTATTCCTGATGAAATGTAACCTAGTCTTTTAAAACCTTCCCTGAACCATTCTTGCCCTTTAATTTCCAAGGTTCCTCCCCTTACAGACTTAACAATTAGCCTCCTTGCTTTGTGTCTGTATTCCAGCATTTTGTCACTGAACTATTATTATTGCCTATTTCCTCCACTCTACTGGGAGCTCCTTGAGGAAGGAGAGATTATTTTTCTCAGTTATCCCATATCTAGATACTACAGTGCTTAATACATAGTAGACATTGAGGAATATGCTTTCTAGAAGATGTCTATAAAATATATATGTATATATGTCACATATCTTATATATGTTAATGTGAGATACACATGTACAATTCAGAAAATATATATACATTTGAGATACATGTATATGTATATATGTGAGATACATACACACACATAAATATACATACACACACATAATCAGAAACAAAAGAAAATAACCAAGTCATCTGAAAAAAAGAGATCTCTGAAACACTCCGAATACACTAGAAATGTATTACATAATTCTATGCATAGTCCAAAGCCCATGCCATATGACTTTCTGCCCAAGAAGAACAGAGAATGAGCTGGAATAAGTGCAGGGTTTGGAACAAAGCTCTGCTTACTTGGCTTTTGTAAGAAGCCTCAAATTGGGATAATCATGCTGTCTTAGGCTGTGTAAGGATTTTTCCTGCCCTAACACCCATCGATTCACAGTATAAAATAATGCTCAGCCATCATGATCTCACATTTAATGGGGAAAAGCGTTTTATGTCATTGGTACATCATCTTTACCTTCTTTCTGCTAACGTTTTAACTATGAAAACAGACTCTGCTGGTGTGTTGGTGTTCATGACCTGAGTCTAGTAATGGGAGATGCCTGATGCATTTTTGTGTCCTTTCTCCTCCTATACACCAAATCTATCCCTCCTCAGGCAAAGAAGAAAGAGAAGCTCCCAGGAGCCAGATTAAGCTCCCAAATCATTAGCAAGATGAAAAACAACAACAACAACAACAAACCAAAAACCAAAAGCAAATAAACAAACAAAAAACACTAAAACTGCACGGAATTTCATCCTTTACTGCTAACTCCTTAAAGTAGTCCTCTTAGACATTGGCGATTCAGATTGGGAGGAGACTTATTTCACTCAAATGGAAGATAAAATAAATTCAGCCTCCTGAGAGTAGGCCTGAAATTAAACCCTGGAGAGGGAGAATCCTCTCTGCTCAACTGGAAGATCAGCAAAGAAGCCCAGATAAGATTGTCAAACTTTTGCATTCTTTGAAGGGGGGAAAAAAATTAGTATTTTATTGTGATTACTAATTTATTTAAATTCTTATGAATATATATACTTATTTAAATTTTATAAATATATATTTATTCATTTAAATTTTATTAATATATATTTGTTTAATTTTTGAGTATCTTTTTAAATTTTATAAATATGTATTTAATTGTTATGAATATATATTTATTTAAATCCCAATTTGTTTCAGAAAGGATTTGAGGAGGCTTATAAAATGTCTACAGTAACACGATATTAAAAATATGTGAATAAATTAGGCTGAGGAGAAATGAACAAGGGCAAAAAAGGAAATGCGAGTAGAAAAAATAAATTCTGGAACCATTGGTGTGATTCATAAACATATATGCCTTATGGTTTGAAATATTTCAAAAAAGCAGGTATCTCTGAGTTCTGAGTTTCCTAGCAGTCAATATAAAGATACAACTAGTTTAAGTGTGAAAATCATAGCTCTTATTAGGTAAAAGTAAGTCAATTGCTTAGAAGAACTACAGTTATTCTAGACAGGGAGATTTAAAGGCAGTGCCTCCCAGAGAGCCTCATGGAGATGACTGTACCTAAGTCAGATTTCTATAACAAAGCCTTCACGTTAAACAGAAGAAGGATTTTTGCACTGTTTCTTTTAGCATCCATTCAGGAAAAGAAAAAGGCAAAATTACAAAAGGGACATTTCCCCCTGAGTAGCTAAAGTGACAGTGTCTGGTGCCTTAAAAAAATCTACATATATGTCCAGCACCACAGTCCTGTCCTATTTAGCTTAAAACAAAACAAGGAAAGGAACAGGGAAAATAAGCATTCTTTCATTTATTCACTCAATACTTATGAACTTAATTTTCTGTGGTTCAAAATATTACACAAAGAAATTATTTCTACTAATATTAGTCTCAAATTCAATTATCATAAGGATATGTAACTATGAGCAAGTTTGTAAACCATCATTTTGCAATATCTAAAATGTAGTGGTTGGAATAGATGACCCTTAAAACCTCTTCTAATTTAACATTCTATGATGTTGAATGTTAAAAAAAAAATGGTTGGCAAAAAACAATGTAAGCAGAACAGAAAAATATATTTTGAGGGTGGAATTTAATGGGATTTCCTTGGACAGTTTCATAGTTTATGCCGTATAGACAGATAAAAATAGCATAGTTCATCCTATTGAGTAACCTATTCTACTGCTTTTAACCAGTCATCTTTGCAAATTTTCAGATTGTTTTGACTTAGAAGCTAAAACTGTGTCCAACATGGCACTCAATGAAAAAGTGTAAACCTCTGGTGTCAGAGAGAGTTTGTCTAGCCTTTTCATATAATAATGGTGTGACCCAGTCAATTCATTACTCTCTCTGTGTGACAATAATATATACCTCAAATGTTGTGAAGATTAAATAACAATGAAAGCGCCTATTGATTCCTGCAAGGGACATTCTAAATTCGTGTTTGTTTCCTTCCTCTTAGAGAAGTTTTATTCTTGTAAATAACGAAGTCGATATACACTTAAGAGCTTCCATGTCTAAATACATTTCTTAAGTTCCTCATAAGACGCTAAAGTAAAATGTAAAGTTAGGAACACCAATAAACAAAGGGAAACTGTGCTTTTCCAAAGCAAAGGCACTTCATTTTAGCTTCTGGAAGTGCAGTTCACATTAACTCCCCAAACAATTTCCTGAGTAAGAAATATGCCATAGAGACATTTTGACCCGAGCAATATCATTTTCAGCAGAACAAAGATGTTTATGTGCTGTATAGTATTCTGGCGTTTGATGCTGGAAGCAAAGTTTGAAAGTTCTGAATATACATGAATATCCTAACTTCATTTAGCAGCATCTCCTTTGAAAAGGTAAACTTGATATGCTTTTACATTTCATGCCGTTGGGTCTAGTTAAGATGGCAGTCCTGAATGAAACACATTTAAAATCTACTCCCTGAAATGGAAAAGTTGGGCTAGAAGTTTCTCTTATTCCTCCTCCTTCTTTTCTTTCTCCTTCCTCTTCACAGACAAAAATGTTGGCTAATGAAAAATACTTTAAGGACATTCTCATTTATAAGGACATAATTTCTTAAAAAAATTAGTAAGCAACAAAAAAAAAGTTGAAAGAAAAAAACTAATCAGAGGCCCCTAAATTAAAGCAATTTCTTTTACTAACAACAATGATATTCATAAAATTTTTAAAAATTGTAACAGCCAGTACTGTCCTATTGTGATGAAACTTGCACATTGCTAAAGTCATTGGAAACTGTACGACTGTTTAGGTAAGGAGTAGGGTAACAAATATTAAAAGCCGAAAAGCTAGTTATGTCTTTTGCTCCAATAATTATGAATCTTGGAATTATTTATTTTATTCAAGAAGTCCTAATTGTGTGCCCCAGTTGAGCACTTGATCTGCAAAAACAAACAAGGCAAAAACTAAAAACTGTTTGAAAAAGTTTAATGTCTAGTGAGAAATTTATTTTGATAAAACAATTTAGCAAAACTGAATGGCATACATAAGAGATTTTCACTACAGTGCTACTTCTAGGAGCAAATACTGTTATGCCTACCTAATAGCCAACAATAGGAGGATAATTAAATCCATAAGTTTATTAGGTAGTAAAATATATGTTTTAAATATGATAAATGTGAACACTGCACAATGTAGCTATCAGTATACAAATATTAAGCAAGCGTTTATAAATAGTATGATTTCATTCATGTAAAACATATTTGAATGGAATAAAATGGGAATATGAGAAAATGAAAGCCATGTATTTGCCATATAGTGGTAGATATTTTTAAATTCAGTATTATGAGTCACAATGTTACAAGGAAATCACAGTTTTTAATTTTAAAAAGTAGCAAAAAAACTCTTAATATTTTCTGATCAATTGTAATTATATGGTGATATACAGCATTGGCATGTTATATGGAAATCTGAAGCTTTCTTTTTGGCATGTAGTTTTGTTCTACCTGTGAAATACTGTAAGTTCTTTTAGAAATTTTGTTTTATTTTAATTTAGTTTTATTTTTGATTTCAAAATATTGCCCTTAAAATCCATTTGTAAAATATAGGGTAAAGGCAGTTCAGGAGAATGCAGATAGAATCGCGATCAGAAACCCTGGGCAAGTCACTTCATTTCTTTATGTTTCCTCAACTGGAAAATGAGGATAATTGTGTTCACTTGATTTTAAAAGAAAAGAAGGAAGGAAGAAAGGGAGGGAAAGTGGGAAGAAGAGAGGGTGGGAGGAAAATGAGTACAAAGAAAGAAGGAAAGAGGGGAAGGAACAGGAATGAGAAGAATGGAGAAAGCCAGCCTGAAAAGGGGGCAGAAGTGGTATGCTTCTGGATGTGATGTACACCAAAAAAGAAGAGCTGCATCGGTCGTAGTGCAAGAGAAGGAAACTGGACACAGACGGAGCAGATGCTGCAGGCTGGGTGGCCAATATTACACTGTAGGGAACACTTCAAAGATGCATGATCTAAATCTCTATGGTTCCTGAATTATACAGAGCAGGGAAGTTCATAACGTTGTTTTTCAAAGCGGATATACTAGTGAGAGAATTTATCATTGGAATAACATTTTACAGCATAGAATGAATTCCTTTTCTTACAACCAGGAAACCAGTCTGAACTCCCCTTTTTTTTTTTTTTTTTTTTTTGAGACGGAGTCTCGCTGTGTCTCCCAGGCTGGAGTGCAGTGGCGTGATCTCGGCTCACTGCAAGCTCCGCCTCCGGGGTTCAGGCCATTCTCCCGCCTCAGCCTCCCAAGTAGCTGAGACTACAGGCGCCCGCCACCACGCCCGGCTAGTTTTTTTGTATTTTTAGTAGAGACGGGGTTTCACCATGTTAGCCAGGATAGTCTCGATCTCCTGACCTCGTGATCCACCCACCTCGGCCTCCCAAAGTGCTGGGATTACAGGCTTGAGCCACCGCACCCGGCAAATATAAATGTTTTTTTTTTTTTTTTTTTTTTTTTGAGACGGAGTCTCGCTCTGTCGCCCAGGCTGGAGTGCAGTGGCCGGATCTCAGCTCACTGCAAGCTCCGCCTCCCGGGTTCACGCCATTCTCCTGCCTCAGCCTCCCGAGTAGCTGGGACTACAGGCGCCCGCCACCTCGCCCGGCTAGTTTTTTTTTTTTTTTTTTTTTTTGTATTTTTTTAGTAGAGACGGGGTTTCACCGTGTTAGCCAGGATAGTCTCGATCTCCTGACCTCGTGATCCACCCGTCTCGGCCTCCCAAAGTGCTGGGATTACAGGCTTGAGCCACCGCGCCCGGCCTGAACTCCCCTTATCTGAGCCCAGTGGAATGATTCCATCCTTCATTTGAAAATCCCTTTCAATTTATTTTCTAACATAAATTCTCCATTCAACTCAAACCCTTTAATTGTATGGTTCAAAACTTACTTTGTCTGTCATCGCACAGTGTCCTTCTCTCACTCCTACATAGCAAGAAATTATCATCCTATCCCCATAGCCTTCAACCACCTCCTGAACTTTTTTCACCATCTCAAAAAAGCCATCTTCTGTTATCTATAATCATCCCCGGCACACTGTCTGAAATGCCAACCCCTGACTCGCTTCCTTTTTGGATATTCAGTGAACTCCTTCTCCTTCATCAATACCAAATTCAACCTGCATTTCCTTTGAAAAACCTTCCTTAATTCCCCAGCAATACATCCCCCTTTCTCTTCTGAGTATCTCTAAAACTTTGCTTAATAGTTGTGCTTTTGAATAAATAAATGGAATGATGAATGGATCAAGAAATAAAGCAAGGGAGGAAACCTATATTTTGTGAGATCAGAATCTTGGCCATTTTTTTTTTGATAGGAAAGAACTTTATTAAAACTTTCAATAAGACTATAAACATAGCAAATCCAAGTTTTTACTTCATATACTTCTTAATTGAAATGTATGTGAACTAAGATGAGGAACAAACATTAAATGTAACTAACTGCTCAGCAGTGCATGAACCTGGAACACATTCATCTTGAAAATTCAATTCCCAAATCCATCTCTAATAGTTCTGGCTTACCATTACTTTTGGTTCTTCTTCCACTTGCATCACCAAAACACAATACCTTTATAATTTTTGACAACCTATACTATTGTTCAGGAAGAGTTGGGCATCTTCTTTGTTCTATGATTATGCAACTCTCTTATTTTCAGTTACATAAACACCAATTCAATTTGAACTTTGGATTTGAGGGCCCTAAATTTGAGTCATGGCTTCATGTCATGTTACTTGGGTGGCCTTGGGCAGAATATTTTACCTATCTACAACCTCAATTTCCTCTTTTATAAAATAGGGAAAATAATAGTACCTGCTTAATAGGGCCCCTTTCTCTCTTCTTTTTTTTTTCTTTTAAATTTTAGAGAACTATGTGTTCAGTGCTTTCCACATAGCAACTCATTTATCTTGGCCAACAGCCCAATCAGTTGAAAGTGGGAAAATGCTTGATCTGTGCTTCATGTAGTGAGGAGCACATCAAGAGCTCTCCTTTGTAGATGGTCCATGCTAATTTCCATTGATTCTTCTTTTTTTTTTTTTTTTTTTTTTTTTTTTGAGACGGAGTCTCGCTCTGCCGCCCAGGCTGGAGTGCAGTGGCCGGATCTCAGCTCACTGCAAGCTCTGCCTCCCGGGTTCACGCCATTCTCCTGCCTCAGCCTCCTGAGTAGCTGGGACTATAGGCGCCCGCCACCTCGCCCGGCTAGTTTTTAGTATTTTTTAGTAGAGACGGGGTTTCACCGTGTCAGCCAGGGTGGTCTCGATCTCCTGACCTTGTGATCCGCCCGTCTCGGCCTCCCAAAGTGCTGGGATTACAGGCTTGAGCCACCGCGCCTGGCCGATTCTTCTTAATCTTAGCTCGAAATCAGTGACAGAGGAACCTTAGAGGTTTTCTAGTCCACCTCTTCATTTCAAGCATGAAAACGTAGCAGAGGGATAAATGATGTTCTAGACCATAAATGATGTTCTCAGATCATAGTATCACTTTTCTGGTATTGGTCCTTCTCTATTTCCAATACACATTTACTTTGGTCTAAAGGCATAAAGACATAGGATGCCCTGGAAAAGTCTCCTTGGTTAAGCATGTATGTGACCCATTAGCAAAGACTTGGAACCAACCCAAATGCCCATCAGTGATAGACTGGATAAAGAAAATGTGGCACATATACACCATGGAATACTATGCAGCCATAAAAAAGGATGAGTTCATGTCCTTTGCAGGGACATGGATGAAGCTGGAAACCATCACTCTCAGCAAACTAACACAAGAACAGAAAACCAAACACTGCATGTTCTCACTCATAACTGGGAGTTGAATAATGAGAACACATGGACACAGGGAGAGCAACATCACAAACTGGAGCCTGTCGGGGGTGAGGGGTTAGGGGAGGGATAGCATTACGAGAAACACCAAATGCAGATAACTGGCTGATGAGTGCAGCAAACCACCGTGACACGTGTATACCTCTGTAACAAACCTCCACATTATACACATGTACCCCACAACTTAAAGTATGTGTAAAAAAAAAAAAAGAACAGGACGAGGAGATATTTGATTATGGCTATTAGGGAGTATGAACATGGTCAAATCATACTTTGTTAAATGCTGTCTCTTCTTTAGCCTGCCATACATGTACATATTAAAACATATATTCAGAATTACGCCAGACTATTAAGGCAGTGTATGTAAATGCCAAAACTAAACTGGACTCTTTGGGATAATGGGATTGACTATCTCATTATAAAAAGCCTATAATGCTTCTTTAGGAAATTCCTGCCTTGATATTTGCAACTTCAGATATTCTCATGTTATTTTATTTTTGCTTCTTATTTCAATTTCACAGAAACTGGGGGTGTAGGGAGTACAGAAATCAATAGCTTCCAATCTCGTGATTTTGCATTTACTGACTTCCTCTCTTGCCCACCCATATGCTATATTTTTTCATTAAGATGGATTTTATATCACAAATATATATGGTAACAATCTCTTGCTAAAACCAACAGCCTGCTTCAGCAGTGATAAATTTATCACAGATCATAATCGAACAATGTGAGTACCTCAAGCCAGTGGGTAAATCTTGCCCCTTGTTATGTTCTGGGACAATGACTTTTACCAAGTAGAAATGTCACACCTGCCTCTATAACTGTGCAGTCCCCATAATCTATGAATTATGTTACTGTTGAATTACTTTTAGGGAAAATAACACGGGAAACAGCGTACATTTTGAAAGTTGTTAAAAAGAAAACTGTTGACATAAATATGTACAGGAGAAGATGAACATACGGAAATTTTCATGGTGAGTTTTCCTCCAGAGTAAATGAAAAGGAATGTCAAACCACAAAGAATTTTTTCCCTGAGCTTCAGAGAATGATAGCAGAAGTCTTAAAAAGGCACTTAATGGAATCATATCTGGAAATGGTTGAATCATAAAAAGGTGTAGCATCCAATTCTCTTTTCAAAATGCCTTGGAAACTTTAGCTTTCTTTCCAAGAAAATGAATAACACTGTGGCCTCCTTTGAGGCGAGGTGAGGTTATTTTGTGAGTCGTTTCTCATTGAATGGTGGGTTAAAGATGAACATTGCCTTCTTTCACCTTCCCACCTACCCAGATCATGCTCACCCTTCAGGACTTAGGCACTAGCATCACCTCCTTGAAGGATTCTCTGCTGACCTCAGCTCCATTTGAATTCACTGTTTCCTGAAATCTAAAGTACTAGATGTTTGTAGCATACAATTCTATATTTACTTCAAAAAGTACCTTGCATTGTACTTGAACCGTATGCCACCAGACTACTAGCTTCCTAAAGGCAGAGATTAAATTCTGCTTCCTTCATGCCCAGTTCACTCTTGGGTTTTTTGTAGTGGCTTAATAAATATTGGCAATAATTGGCTTAACTATTGGAATAATGTATCTATAACCTCTTCAGTTAAGGGCAGAGGCTTGATGTGCCAAACAGAAAGAACTGTCATTTATTGAGCTCCTCCTCTCTATCAGCAATTATGTCTTTTTAAAAATATATATATATATGTTATGTATTTCTAATAAGGACATCATTGTGTCCTCATTTAGCAACTAAAGAAACTGGGGCTCAAACATGGTGAGCTGCTTGCTCAAGAGAAAATTGCTATTAAAAGCAAGGTTTATCCAGCACTAGGATTACCAACATATTTGTGCAATAAATGAAATTAACGACTAAAAAGATTTCCTTTGTATCAGAGATAGTCTCCCCATAAATCAATGGAAATGGCCAATAGGAAGTCTTTCCTGGTCCTTCTTTCAGATAAAGAACAAATAATGTCCCTTTCTGGGTGGTAAGAATCTCCCTGTTTGGCTCTTGGATTCCCCAGCAAGTTCAGGTTGCCTGGATGGAGAGCAGTAGGGCAGCAGCAGATTCCATCTTACTCAGCCCAATGACTTCTTTGTCTACACTGAGTCTCCCTTTCAGCTCCCAGGTTAAAAAAAAAAAAAAAAAAATTACGAAAACAAAAAATGGTTCCTTTTCAATGACAGATTAAAGATTGGTTCAAAAAGCAGATTTCAAAAATTTTTAAGTGTATGATGTTTTATTTCAGCCTGCAGGGTAGAAAACATCTGACTCTTTTTTTTTTTTTTGAGACGGAGTCTCGCTCTGTCACCCAGGCTGGAGTGCAGTGGCCAGATCTCAGCTCACTGCAAGCTCCGCCTCCCGGGTTCACGCCATTCTCCGGCCTCAGCCTCCCGAGTAGCTGGGACTACAGGCGCCTGCCACCTCGCCCGGCTAAGTTTTTTTGTATTTTTAGTAGAGACGGGGTTTCACTGTGTTAGCCAGGATGGTCTCGATCTCCTGACCTCGTGATCCGCCCGTCTCGGCCTCCCAAAGTGCTGGGATTACAGGCTTGAGCCACCGCGCCCGGCCGAAAACATCTAACTCTTTACAGAATTGTGCCGATGCCTTCCTAGACGAATTCTTACTCTCTTTCTCCTTCCTTCTAAGGGCCCAGGGCCTTTGTGCTGCCTGTGAGAGGTCATTCTTACACTGCTATAAAGAAATATCTGAGACTGGGTTATTTATAAAGATATTTAATTGGCTCACAGTTCTGCAGGCTTTTCAGGAAGCATAGTGCTGGCATCTGCTTGGCTTCTGGGGAGGCCTCGGGAAGCTTTCAGTCATGGCAGAAGGTGAATGAAGAAGAGGCACATCATATGGTAAAAATGGGAGTGAGCGAGAGAGAGAGAGAGAGAGAGAGAGATCTTGACCGGATCTTGTGGGAAGCTCAGACTGAGAGCTCACTTATCACCAAGGGGATGTCCTAAACCCTTCCATGATCCAAACACCTTCCACCAGGCACCACCTTCAATACTGGGGATTACATTTCAACATGCGATTTGGGTTGGAACAAATATCCAAACAATATCACAGTGCTTTAGTTAGCCATACCACTCCATTTTCCCCCCAACCTCCGTTATCACTACTCCAGACACTGGAGTTAATTTTCCCCAGCCCCAAATCATATGCCCAATCTTTCATTGTCCTCATCTGAGCTAGTTAAATGAAACAATCTATATTAACATGAATGGCTGTGTAGAGTCAGAAAGAGGATTATCCCTTTCCTTCCCATCATTAAAGTTGTGGCTGACACTCCTATAACAAAAGACAGTTTAACAAGAGAAATGGATAACAAATTTATTTGATTAGACTTTTATGCAAAAAGGCCTCCAGATTGAAGACCCAAAGATACAGGAGAAGCTGTATGATTTTATGTTTAGGTTCAATGAAGCCAGGACAGTCAGGTAGAAATGTGATCGGACAAAAAGATTATGAGCTAATGGTAGTTGAGTGAGGAAATCCAGCAAGGCCTGTCTGTCCAGATTCTTCTCAGCCTCTCTGTTGTAGCTTTTTTTTTTTTTTTTTCCTCCCAGGTATGAGGTAGGACTTCTCCGGAATAAAGGTCTTAATTTCTTAATGGCCTGCTGTTACACAGAAAGATGAGGGAAGGTTAGAGTAATATTTTCAGGCTTTCTAACTGGCTTTGGGGGAAAGGGGTTCTGGTTTCTATGACCCATCCTGGGGAAGAGGAATTCTAATTACTATTCCTCAGGAGAGAATAAGGGGTGAGAGACAGGAGGGCGGAAGTTTAGAGAGAAATGTTGCTTATGAGGCTTTCATTTTGGAGTATTGGCTTTTCTGAGCCTCAACAGCAGATTGTCTGAGTCTGTAGCTTTTGGTACTCTATTCGTTTGTAAAAGAAAACATACTCACTATGCAGTATAGGCTTTGGGTGGCCATACAATGCAAAAAGTAAAACTTTGCCAGTCCATGACGCCTTTCATTCTGTAAGAGCTTTACATCAATTAACCTATTGATTCCTTTCAGCAACTCTAAGAGTCAAATTATTATCCTTATTTTTTACCGAGAAGGAAACTGAGGCACAGAGAGGTTAAATAGCTTGCTTATAATGAAAAAGCTGGTATTGGAGGCAGACATCAGTTTCAAATCCAGGCAGCCTGGTGCTAGAAGCTGGGCCCATTCTTAACCACCATGCACACTGCCTCTCATCATGTGGTTGTTAAGGACATGGGTCATGGAATCAGATAACATTTTCCTTCTGTGGGCACGGCTTTGGACAACTTACTAAATCTCCATTAACTTCAGTTTCTTCATCTGTTACATCACAATAATATCAGTACCTGCTTTACTTGGTTCTTATGTGGAGTAAACGGAGTAAAACCTGAAAAGACTAAGCATGATGCCTAACGCATGGAAAGCACCCCTAATCAATGTTTGCTTTCATTCTTATAGTTTCATTTTTGCCAAGGGTGTCATTTTCGACAGCCTAGAGGGCTAATATGGGCTCAAACTTGAAAAACAGTCTTTCTTGGTGTCCTTAAATCACTCTGCATAGAAAACCTATCTTATTCATGAAACTCACTCTGAAAATATATACATGTACATAATGTGCACATATGTTGTTTCCTGATGAGGAAGGTAGGGAGGGCTCCTCCAGCTCGGCTTTGTGATGCATCTGAGCTCCTGAGTATAATATAATCACTTTCTTTTGTGGCTTTGGATTTATATACACAATATAGCCACAGGCATGCAGGCATATATTTTTAGATCACTCTCTGAAAATGGAGCGTCCACATTTTTAAAAATAAACTTGTGCTGGGCTAAAGCTGGAATCAATGAGTGGGGGAAAAAAAAAACCCACAATCCACTCTGCCTGCTCCTTGTCTTTGCAGCTAACAGCCAAGTCTTATTCTTCCACCCTGATTTCAACTGATTCTTTTCTTTTCTATGCTAGAACAAGTGGTGCAGATCTCAGCAAATGACCAGAGTGGAGTCAGCTGTTAAATATCAATTTCTGACTCCTAGAAATTTGGCTCCTGACAAATGTTCTTGAAAACTTTTAGGATGTGGCAGCATATTTCAAAGGCTCCCCTAGGAAACCTCAAGTGAAATCAGGCTTCTCACAGATCCTCTTCAGGCTGTGACCCCACCTAGTACCCATTGCAGGGGACTGGATCCAGTGAACACAATCACCTTCTCTCCATGGACTCCGTGAAAGACAAGGAAGGGCAAACCTCTGCCCCCAGTCCCCTCGATGCATCCAAACAGCCAGGAAGGATAAACCTCTGCTCCCAGCACCCTTGATGTATCCACACAGCCAGGAAAAATGTTCTCATGACTGATTACTGTTCCTTGCTATGGTAATATTGGCAGTTTCCCTTGGGGATCGGAGAGTGGGGTTGGGTGACAGTTCTCTGTGTAAGAAACCAAGGAATTATTAAAAAATTATCCCCATATCCCACTCTGTTCCCAGTACCCAAAAGTCAAATTGCAAAGCCTGATTTTAAACTCTGAAGAAATGCCCAATCTCATGATTGTGGACAAACAGAGCAGAGGAGGTCCCTGGGATTGATGGGAAAGACCTCACTGGAAGAAGCTCAACTTCCAAAGACAGGGATAAGGGGAGGAGTCAGGAAGAAAAGAGAGGAAACAATTGTCATTCAGCTTCTAAAGGGTCAGAGGCAGCACCAGGGGCAAATCCTTTAATTTGCCACTTAGGCAGATTTGGAAAGGTTTTGGGGGGATAGGGGAGGTCAGTGAGAAAATGGGAGATTATAACAATTATAAAGAAAAAGAATTCTGCTCACCCAGTACCTTGAGGAAAGTTTTAAGGCAGACAAGATTGAGAAAAGATATTAGTAAAACTCTCCAGGAATTAATGGTACTGCCAGTGACACAGATTTGTAATCTTCCGGTTTAAACTCAGACAAGATCAAACCCTTTTGGAAATGCAATTCTGCGCTTTCGGAATGACAGCAGTCGCTGTGACTTCTTCACTTTATGTGCTATTTTGCTTCTAAAGGGCTTCAACGTGTCTGCTTCTGTTACTCCAGCCTGCCTTCAAAATGAAATTAAAAAAAGAAAAAATTGAGGGAACAGATTGACTCTGAAGCATTCCAGAGAGAAGAGGTTTGGCACATAATCCCATTCGAAAACAATTTTATCAAAAACGACTCTTTGCCTTTCACCTTTTCATTGTTTTCTGAACACACCCAGGTGGAAGGAGCTCCAGATTTGCTTTCAGATTTGCCAGGGATGGAAACTCAGGCCCTAGGATCGACAGTGTAACTGCACAATTTACATAACCTCTCTGAGGCTGAGTTTCTGTCACCTCTAAAGTGGGAAGCATACCATTTGAAGAGGCTACCCCAGCATGCTACAGGCTCTTAGAAAACATAACCTATTATTTCTGTTATATCTAGTGCCTCCCAAACATAAAGCTAACCTATTATGTTAAGAAGACTTAACAAAAGGGTTTATAACTATTTGAGGAAATTGATTCCATGCAGGCTTGGGAATTGTTTTTAAATTCAGAAGAAAAAATGCTATTTTATCAGTATTGCTTAAACAGAGTTTAAATAGTGTCGCTGTTTCCTTTAAGAGGCGAATTGGACTGGGCTCACATTGCACGTATATTTCATCTACAGTTGCCACATATGTGTGTTTTTCTCAGCAAGCAGCACATATGGAACAACTCTTTATGGAAAATAAGAGTGATGTCATCTGCCTAGCAATACCAGGATATGAACTCAGACTCCCACAGTGCCGTTGGATCCACACAGCTACCAGCGCCCTCTGAGGAAGGGAGACTATTTTGAATGTTTCCGGAGTTGTATGCTTTGATTTTCTTCTGAGAAATCACTGGGAGGGTGTAATCTGATTTCCACAAAGAGAAATGGGTGTGTGGGGACAGAAATAGTTTATTCTTAGGGATTCCTAAGGAACTCTTTGAAAGTGTTTCTCATATTTCAGAACAGAAAAGTAAAAAATGGAGCAAATGTGTTCCATTCCCTTTCATGTTGAGGAAAACAGTTCCCCTGTCCTTTCAAGAGCTCCTGTCCCAGGGAATCTGCTCCAACTTGCTATTCAGTCTGCATTCTTCTGTGGCATTGCTGAACAGATTAGCTCTAAAGAGAAGTTTAGTGCTTCTCCGATGATTTAAGTTATTTTAAACAAGGATTTCAGGATGAAATGGATGAAAGGAAGCCAGTTATTGGGGCATGTTCTCCTTGAGGAAAACCTGTTTGTTTGTTTCCTTGTCTTAGAACAGATAATTTAAAAAATTAAAGTTTATTCATGCAATTGTATTGTGATGGCTTAAATTCCATTCTTTGTAGCTCTATACAATGCCCTTCATTAGCATTGATCTCCCTATAGAAAGATCCTTGGTAGTTACTTGGAATTCAGGCTCCAATTCAGGCTCTAGTCTGTTAAGAACTAATCCCTATAAGCTTGTAGGAATTGCCACACTGGGCTGCACTGAGAGAACTGCCTGGTGTAACTGGAGAGATCAACTGGTGGTCCCAGGACTGATTTCTTGCAGAAAGTAGGTTTGGTTTGGCTGAGTTTTTGAAAAGGATTTAAGTTGACATGCTTTTAGCCAGGGGTATGCACTCTTTTCACCTCAGATCCTGGCTGTCCCTAGTACAATTACCATTGGCCTTAGAATCATGTGAAATTACCTGTTCAGTTCCCAGAGGCATTTGAATTTGGGGCCCTGGAACTGGAAGGGGCACCCGCAAGATGTAATAAGGTGTAAATTCTTATAAAACGTTCACCAAATCCTGACAGTGATCAAAGTGAAGTCACTTACCTCAAATCTCAAAGTCTCTGTTTTTCCACTACGGGTTGGTGGAGGCTCTGCTTCATGTCTTCTTTTGAACGTCCAGGCTCTATCTGGATGTAGCCATGTTTACTGCAAAAGAAAAATGGACAGGAGGCTGAGGCAAGGGAATGGCGTAAACCCGGCAGACGGAGCTTGCAGTGAGCTGAGATCCGGCCACTGCACCCTAGCCTGGGCGACAGAGCGAGACTCTGTCTCAAAAAAAATAAAAATGAAAAAGAAAAATGGAAAAGAACCAGTGTCTTTGAAAACCTTTGGCCAGAAGTTGCACATGATGCTTCCAATTCCATTGGCTAAAGCAAGTCATGTGCACAAGCCTCACTTCCTATAAAGAGCAGTGGATATTTTAGACAAAATATTACTAACCTCATCAATTAAAAAATATTTATGAGCTTAGCAGAAGCTAAGTGAAGTGATAAGAGGGGAATCCAGCATTCCCTCAATTAGAAAGTGAAAGACATACAAGAAAACGTTCAAGAGTATAAAAATTCTGTTGTTGATGCATGCCCAACATTTATTCCATATTTTATCCTGTAACAGAATCTGATTTCTACTTTGAAACTCATTTCTCTTTCTCATTTATAGTTCTGCAGTAACTGACACCAGATGTCCTTCCTCTGCCATAAGTTATTAATTATATAGGGTGGGAAAATGCTAGTTTTGTTAACTGAATAAATAAATACTATGGTTGCTGTTGTGAGTTGAATTGTATCTCTTCCCAAATTCCTGCGTTGAAGTCCTAATACCCAGTACCTCAAAAACGTGACATTATATGGAAATAAGTTTGTTGTAGATGTAATTCGTTGTGATGAGGTCACACTATAGAAAGGGTGGGGCCCTAATCCCATATGACTAGTGTCCTTTTAAAGAGGGAAAGTTTGTGCACAGATGCACACAGGGGAGCACACTGTGTGAAGATGATGCAAAGACTGGGGTGATACAGGAGAAGCCAAGGAACACCAAAGGTTGTCAGCAAACCAACAGAAGCCAGAGGGCCATGGAGCAGATTCTCCCTCACAGTCCTCGGAAGAAACAAATCCTGCCAACATCTTGATTTTGGACTTCTTGCCTCCAGAACTGTGAGACAGTAAATTTCCGTGGTTTAAGCCATCCAGTTTGTAGTACTGAGTTACAGCAGCCCTTGGAAACTAATACTTTGGCCTTGGTTGAATATACAAGGGAGAGAAAGAGATGTTTGATGAAACACAATCTTGGCACAAGTGAAGGATCAACAATCAAATAATAAACAAATAAAATTTCCTTTGATCTTCTGATAAGGAAAGAACATAAACATTGTAAGGAGAGTGAAAATCACCTGGTGATCACCAAACAGACTATTTGGAGGCAAAACTACTTATCTGAGGAATTTAATAGAAGGGAACAAAGACCACCCGGTTGCATCTGGTTCCAGGCCTCTTTCAACTTTTATAAGTAACTAAAGTCTGGATGGATCTCCAGAATGCCGTGCTGAAATTCATTTTACAACCCTAAGTTCCCCTTAAGCTCCATAAATACCCCTGATGAGATATCCACCAGGGGGCGCTCAGTCCTCTCGCCGAGGCAGCCCGCTACACTCTATTGTAGCGTTCCTCCTTTCTAATATACTTTCCTTTTTCAAACCTATACTGTTGTTGGTAACTTCTCTTTACCAACACGTGAGTTGACCACTTCCTGATGCTGGGGCTATGACACCTCGTCCAGTAGATTGGTATGATTGAGGGAACTTTTAGGGAATACAACATAAATAAACCATTGTAGGTCAATGTTTTAAACTCTGACATACATCTTAAGAAGTTTTTAACTCTGATAACCATCATAAAAAGTTGGGGGCATCCTGTAAGCCTTCCTGTTTCTATAAATGTCATCATGATTTTATAAACTGATATAAATACTTTTAGAAATAATATGCTCTGTGATGATATTCCTTTTAAATTGGGGGCAGGGGTGGGGGGGTTGTAGTTTAGTGTTAATGATTTAAAGTAAGAGCTGTAGACCCAGAATATCTGAGTTGAATCTGGCAGTATAATTTCCTGAGTTATGTAAACCTTTTGTCTTAGTTTATTTTCTGTTGCTATAACAAAATACCACAGACTGGATAATTTATTTTTTAAAATAAATGTATTTAGCTCACAGTTCTGGAGGCTGGGAAGTCCAAAAGCATGGCACTGATATCTGATGAGGGCCTTTTTGTTGCATCATGACACAGTGAAGGGCATCTCATAGTGAGAGGGCAAGATCACGTGAGTCAGTTCATGTTTCTTTTCCTCTCCTATAAAGCCACTGGTTCCATCATGGGGACTCCACCCTCAAGACCTTATCTAATTCGAATTACCTCCTGAAAGTTCCATCTCCAAACATTATTGTTAGGGACAAACTACTCCAAGAAAGCTTCTTGGTGCTGCCCACCCCTTCCCCTAATGCTCTACAACTCTACTCCGTGCAGCAAAATAAAAAAATAAAAAATTAGCGTGGCGTGGTGGCGGGCGCCTGCAGTCCCAGTTACTCAGGAGGCTGAGACAGGAGAATGTCGAGAACCAGGGAGGCGGAGGTTGCAGTAAGCTGAGATCGCACTACTGCACTCCAGCCTGGGTGACACAGCAAGACTCCGTCTCAAAAAAAAAAAAAAAAAGAAAACAAGAAAAAAGATTGCTTGCCTGACTTTGGGTCTATCTTTCTTTTCTCTTGGCTGATCTTACAATTATCAACATATGAATTTAGGGATTATATTTCCAACACATGAAAGGCGGGGGACACATTCACCTCCTGAAATATTCTATCACTGAGAGTCTCATCTATAAAGATCATATGGTGGTAATACCTGATGCAGATGTTTTGCCTGACTACACTTTAGTTAGGCTCTCCTGCACCTTTTCTTAACAAGGCCCATCTATATCCTTCCTTGTAGAATCCATTTCTGTCAGTGTAGTGAGAATCCTCCACCCTTATCCCCCCATCCTTCAGGTGATACCTGATGGTTCTGGCTGCCTTCAGTCAGAACTTTGTTACTTGGTTCAGTCTGAATCTCCCCAACACTTAATGTCTCCTCTTAGCAATTTTCTGTTCACTAATGCCCACGCTCCTACCCCTCCTTCTCCCTCTCCCCACTCCAGCTTCGCTTGTGGTTATAAATCCCCACTTGTTCTGATTGGCTGATTGTACGTGGAATTGAGTCCACTTCTACACTGGAGTCTTTCTTCTTCTATTGCAATAATTTTTGAATAAAGTTTATCTTCAGTACTTTAACTTCTGTCTGGCTCTCACTTTCTTTAACATGTATAATATTAGGATTATTAGGAGGATGAAAGTAATATTGAAGAGGATTAAACAATGAATAACATTGCCTCTTCATTCTGATATGGGAATAGTAATAGTATCTAATGCATAAGATGGTTGTGAGTGTTAAATTACACAAGCTAAAACATATGAAGCAGGTATAAAAAGCATAGCTAGAAAGTAATAAGTGATCAATAAATGTAAGTTATTATTAGTATATTCTCTAATATAGCAATTTCCAAATAATATAAATTCTTCTGCATAAAGTTATGATGAGTATCTTTCTGTCAAAATAATGCAGGAAGAATGTCTTTCAAGGAAGAGAGATATATATATATGTACACACACACATATATATGTACACACATGCACACATATATATATATATATATTTTTTTTTAGATGGAGTCTCACTCTGTTGCCCAGGTTGGCGTGCAGTGGCACATTCTCGGCTCACTGCAAGCTCCACCTCCTGGGTTCATGCCATTCCCCTGCCTCAGCCTCCTGAGTAGCTGAGACTACAGGTGCCCGCCACCAGGCCTGGCTAATTTTTTTTTTTTTTGTATTTTTTAGTAGAGACAGAGTTTCACTGTGTTAGCCAGGATGTCTCAATCTCCTGACCTCATGATCCACCTGCCTCGGCCTCCCAAAGTGCTGGGATTACAGGCGTGAGCCACCATGCCCAGCCCAAGGAAGATATTTCTATATTTTCAAAATTCTGATTTTAGGATCATTCCTTTTAATTTTTTTCAGGCTTTATATTTTTATTGAAAATAATCCATTTACATAAATAAGCTCAGTACAAATAGATTATAATTTTAGTGTCCCTACCCTGAAAATGTTATCGCTTTTATTTTACTGTTTAATTTTTGTTTGCCTATCACATATTTACAGTATTCTGCTCTTACAAGTCAATTACAAAACTTGCTATTATTCTGCACAATTTTCTCAATAATTGGCCTTTACAACAATTTTCCATTTTTTAGTTTTATGTTATAGAAAAAAATGCATTATCTTCAATGGGCAGCAATTTTTTTAATATAAACTACAAAAAATCAATTTTTAAAAGATGGAATAAAATCTTTAAACTGCTAAACAAAAAACCAAATCAAACCCACTGCTTAGAATTCTATACCCAGCAAAAATATTCTTCAATAATGAAGGTGAAATAAAAATTCTGATTTTAGAATCACAAGTCTTAATTTTCTTCAGGCTTTCTCTGAAAAACTAATTGAGAATTATAGAAACTACACGCACACACAAAAACTCCAAAATACACAATGTTTTCAAGTCTACTTGGAATATTTGCGAAAACAGATATCATACTGACCACACAGAAGCACAGCTACCGAAATTTCAAATGGTTGAATTCATACAGAATTTGTTATCTGACCACAATTGGATTAAACAAAAAATAAATAACAATATAACTAGAAAAATTTCAACTTTCTGAAGAACACTGTCTCTTAAAATAATGAATCTATAATTAGAAAAAGAAAAAAGAAAAGTAAGCCAAAATACCAAAGTAGAAGAAGAAAGTTTTGGCTCAAATTATTTCATTGTTATAGTCTTATGAGCATGTAAAAGTTAAATAATTTTCTAATTGTTCATTATTAATATACAGAAATATGATCAACACTTGTACACAAATCTTTCATTCAGCAACCTTCCTAAATTCTCTTAACAATTTTTATCTTTTTTTTTTTTTTTTTTTTTTTTTTTTTTTTTTTTTTGAGACGGAGTCTGGCTCTGTAGCCCAGGCTGGAGTGCAGTGGCCGGATCTCAGCTCACTGCAAGCTCCGCCTCCCGGGTTCACGCCATTCTCCAGCCTCAGCCTCCCGAGTAGCTGGGACTACAGGCGCTGCCACCTCGCCCGGCTATTTTTTGTATTTCTTAGTAGAGACGGGGTTTCACCGTGTTAGCCAGGATGGTCTCGATCTCCTGACCTCGTGATCCGCCCATCTCGGCCTCCCAAAGTGCTGGGATTACAGGCTTGAGCCACCGCACCCGGCCCAATTTTTATCTTTTGTAGATTCTTTTGGGCATTTTAAATATACTGTAAAATACAGAATATATGTTCATTATGTGTGAGTGAAGGCATTTTTGCTTTTATTTTTTCCTAATCTGTACATTTTCCCCCTTTTTCTTGCCTTACTGAAATGGCTAGAATCTCCTCTATAGTATTAGAGATAGCAATCATAGAAATCTTCAGTATGTTCCCAATCTTAGGGTGAAAGCGTTCAGTTTTTCCCTACAAAGTGTCATGCTAGGTTTTTATTTTGTTTTGTTTGGTAGTTACCCTGCGTCAGATTCAGGAAGCTTTCTTCTGTCCCTAGATTCCTGATAATTTCATCTTGAAAACGTGCCAAATTTTATTAAATGCCTTTCTATGTATACTTATGTTGTTTTTCTCATCTATTTTGATGATTATCAAAATTACTTATGTTGTGGTTAGTTATCCTGATTAATTTTTTAAAAGATAAATCTGTATTATAATCACAGGATAAGTCCCATTTGGTCATGATGTAATATTTATTACTGTATCTCTAAATTTCATTTGATAATAGTTTATTTAGGATTTTGCTCATATGTTTATGAGAAATATGGGTCTACATTTTTTGGGGGGAAGGATGAGAGGTCCTATTCTTTTCTGCTTTTGGTATTAGAATTGTATCGTCTTCATAAAATGAATTGGAGCATGTTCGTGTTCTCCATTTTCTGAAAGCTTTGTGTAACCTCTGCTGTGGGTTGAGGTTACTAGACCCCTAAAAGATATGTTTACCCAGAACCTGTGAATGTGACCTCTGTTGGAAAAGGGTCTTTGTAGATGTAATTAAGTGAAGGGTCTTGAGAAGAAATCATTCTGGATGGCAACTGTCTTTATAAGAGATTTCAAAGGGAGAAAATGGAAGAGACAGCCATGTGGAGATAGAGGCTGAAATTGGAGTTGTACTGCCAGAAGCCACACAGTACCTGGAGCCAGCAGGAAACTAAAAAAAAAGATAACAAGGGATCCTGGCCTAGTGCCTTAGGGGTAGTGTGTCCTATCAACACCTTGTTTAGGGTCCTCTGGCCTCCAGAGCTGTGAAAAATAATTTTCCTTTGTTTTAAGCCATTCTATTTGTGATAATTTGCTATTGCAACCCTAGGAAATGAATATGATCTTCTACCTTACACCAGACACAAAAATTTAAGATGAGTTTTAGACTTAAATATGAAAAGTAAAACTCTAAAGTTCCTAGAATAAAACATAGATATTGGAGAATTATCTTCACGATCTCATTGTTGGCAAAGATTGCTTGAAAAGCTCAAAAGGATCAGGATAAACAGCTAATGCATGTGGGGCTTAATACCTAGGTGATGGGTTGATAGTGCAGCAAACCACCATGGCACACGATTACCTGTGTAACAAACCTACACGTCCTGTACGTGTATCCTGGAATTTAAAATAAAATAAAACAAAAAGAAAAGCACAAAAGGAACCCACTATAAATTTTTTAAATTGATAGACCGGACATTATAAAAATTATAAAGTAAAAAGTTACTTTCATTAACCTGAATATACTTTTAAAAACCCCTAAAAATTAACAAGAACAGCAAATAACTGAATTTTAACTAAACAGACAAAATCTTTACACATTTCTAAAAAAAGAATATCTAAATAGCCAGTAAGTATGAAATGGTGCTCAACACCATCATTCTGAATCTTAAAATTGGGATAATTTGTCTTTCTTCATCTACTATTACCTATGTCACAAGCTTGTTTTAGGACGTAAATGAAAGAATGTCTACAAGACACTGGGCCCAGTGTGGGACTCATAGTCAGTGACCAGTAGCTATGATTCCAAGGGCAGTGTTCAACTAACCTATTGCACAACAGTGTATAAAATACATTGCAAAAAATTTGAAACAGATTTTTTAAAACATAAGATCTAACAGGAAAGACCTTCTGTTGTAATTTCTTGAGTTGTTATAGCATTAGAATACTAAATGCACACAACTCTCACTTTGCGACTGGGACTAGACAACAACGTTTTGGTTTAATTAAGAGCTGCTGAATAAAATCAACTTGCGAAATAACCCAAGGTACCAGCAGACCCCTGTGACCCTTGAGAAGTCTTTATTTCTTCTCTTGCCTCATTCTTCTTGTTTGCTCCTGGAGGCGAAAATGCCAAACAGTAGAGGTTTTGAGAGTTTGTTAGTAACTTGATGCTGATGACAACTTCAGCTATTCCCTGCACAGAAGGTGTTTCGTGATGTGGCTGCTACTCTCCCTCCAAATTTGTCCTTACTGCTGTCTTTCTTCCACCTAATATTTTAGAAATATTGAACTAAAAGTTGAAAGTAGATCTCTGATCTTGTCATGCTATCTCATGTCTTACCTGTATTTATATCTGCTATTTCCCACCTGAAACACCCTTCCCACTCAACTACTTTCCCCCAGGTTAGTCTAGCTCCTAAAAATCTTTAAATTTCTGTCCACAAGTCATCTTCTTGTAGCAGCCCTGAGCATCCCTTCCAAGTTTCTACAGAACTCTGTCGGGGTGCTTAAGACAACACATGAATGCTGTCTCAATGCCATCCCTCCCTCTCTAACCCCCTGTTTCTGTAACATTTTGGATTTCACTCAATTACAAGGGGCAAAATACTTCACAGCATGCTTGTCTGGTTGCTTTTAGGTAATGGATTAAGAACTCTCTGCAGTAACAAAGAATTGTATCCATTCCTGCCTTATTCAAAAGATCCTGGAGACCCACCAGTGGGCCACAGATCATACCCTGGAAATCACCAGGCACACAAATATTCTCAAAGTCAGGAACTGGTATAATGGTTGAGCATGTGAGATCAGGCCAAGTTCTCGAGTTTGAATTGTGGCTCACCCACTTACCAATGATGTCTTGTGCAAATCACCTAACTTCTCTCTCAGTTCTCTTGTCTGTATAATGACAATCATAACAGTATGTTTCTCATCAGAATAAAACCAGTTAACTCATGCAAAATATTTATAAGAATGCTTAATTTGTAATAAAGACACTCTAGACAATAGTTGTTATAATTAGTGGAGTTATTTCTATACCATCAGCTCTTATCACATTACCTACAACATAGTAGATATTAAATAACTGTTGACTGAATGAATTAAAGGATCAACTCATATGGGCTGCTAACTGCCTAGCATACTGATAAGCGCAGAGAGGAATGTGACTCAGCTCCACCTCAACCCATTTTTGTCATTGCTTATAACTGCTTTCAGCAATAGAATTTGAGGACATCTGAAGAAAAGAACGAAGAACCATCCTTTCCTGGGGTGAACTTCAATCTGGAGAGTTGTGAGAAGTCAAAAAGGTGCTTGCCTTCTTCTGTGTGCACAGAAGCAAGATGATCCTAGGGAGGAAAGAGAGAACTGAAGAGAGAAAGAGAGAGAGAGAGTAGGGGAAAGAGAGAGAAATGGAAACTGAGTGAGCGAGCGAGAGAGAGAGAGAGAGAGAGAGTGTGTGTGTGTGTGTGTAGGGGAGAGATGGAGACAGATTGTGTGTGTGTGTGTGTGTGTGTGTGTGTGTGTGTGTGTAGGGGAGAGGGAGAGAGAGATTGGATTATAAGCCAGGAAATTGGGGTTAATTCTCTCTGTGTGGCATTGGGCTAAGTCATTTAATACTATCATTTTCTCCATCATGTTGGAATTATTTATGCTCTAGTTGTTCCCAGTAGATAAGATCCTTAGGGAAGAATCCATGTCTCATCCTTTAGTGTCCTGTATTTCACACAGTAATGGCGCATGACTGCCTTTGGGTAAGAGTCTTTCAAAGGGAACTAAATGCAGAGCCTCTATTCTTTCTTTATGAAGATGCCTGCCCAGCCCATATTTAGGATCTTGATTAATTAATTTGTGAGAGTGCTTACTTTGAAGACCTTTAAATATTCCAAAGGCTACAGAAATGTATGCTATTACTATTAGCGTTTTCTGAAAAACAGCAAGTAACCAATACACACAAAAGATACAATTTACAAAGCATCTTCATATCCAGTGACCAATTTAATTCTGGCTGACACCTTGATTTGTAGAAAGGCATTATTATGCCAGTTTCTCCAAAGTTCCTACTTAAATGAACATTTTGGGAATTAAAAAAATATATAGATGTTTTACATTCATTGAGAGATGCTTGTTTTTCAAAAGATTTTTAGAGTAATTCTTGCCTAATAAAAACAATCTGTTTTTCTTTTCTCATAAAAGTTTGGATGTTTCATACTGAAGTTGCATTTACCTGGGTCTGAATATGAACATTTTCTTTTTTCCTCAGTATCAGAGAACTCTTCAGATAGAACATTCCCTACACATATCATGGTTTAGAAATTTTGAGGCTGGGTGCAGTGGGTTGTGCCTGTAATCCCAGCCCTTTGGGAGGCCGAGGCAGGCGGATCATCTGAGGTCGGGAGTTCGAGACCAGCCTGACTAACATGGAGAAACCCCGTCTACTAAAAATATAAAATTAGCCAGGCATGGTGGTACATGCCTGTAATCCCAGCTACTTGGGAGGCTGAGGCAGGAAAATTGCTTGAACCTGGAAGGCAGAGGTTGTGGTGAGCCGAAATCATGCCACCGCACTCCAGTCTCGGTAACAAGAGTGAAACTCTGTTGCCAAAAAAAAGAAAAGGAAGACAGAAAGAAAGAAATTTTGAAAATTGATATATTTATTTGTTTTAAAAGGGTATAAAATAAAATGAATGTTGAGAGCGAGTGCAGATTAGGAGTTGGATATACTTGTGTCTCATTTCTCATTTCTCTCATGGTCATGTGCATGTAAGAATCCTTATGTGGGCCGGGCGTGGTAGCTCACACCTGTAATCCCAGCACTCTGGGAGACCCAGACGGGCGGATCACAAGGTCAGGAGATTGAGACCATCCTGGCTAACCCGGTGAAACCCCGTCTCTACTAAAAATATTTAAAAAATTAGCCGGGTGCGGTGGCGGGTGCCTGGAGTCCCAGCTACTGTGGAGGCTCAGGCAGGAGAATGGCTTGAACCTGGGAGGCGGAGCTTGCAGTGAGCCGAGATCGCGCCACTGCACTTCAACCTGGGTGACAGAGCCAGACTCTGTCTAAAAAGAAAAAGAAAAAGTAAAAGAAAAAAGAAGCCTTCTCTATAAAACAGAGAAAAAGCCTGTGCTAGCTCCTAAAGTGATTTTGAGGACTACATGAAATAATGCTGATGAAGAATTTAACATTGGGCTCAGCAAATAGCAAATGCCTAACAAATAACACGTTTCACCGTTCGTAATAACTATATTTTATAAATGAATCATAGTTATTAATGAAATACTTTTACATTAATAATAGTAAATGTAGGGGTGGTTTTGTTGTTAGGAAAACCATTGACCATGCTTTGGTATGACTTCCAGGCCAGTGAATAATTCACAAGTAAGATCAGTTTAGGGTCTGGTAAATCACAGCATTTTGCTCCATTCTGTGGTTGCAGTTGGTATCTGTTTTTCATGGCTGCTGTCACAAGCCACCACATATACAGTTCTGGAGATAGAAGCATAAAATGGGGGCCAGGCACAGTGGCTCACGCCTGTAATCCCAACACTTTGGGAGGCCAAGGTGGGTGGATCACCCGAGGTCAGGAGTTCGAGACCAGCCTGGCCAACATGGTGAAACCCTGTTTCTACTAAAAATACAAAAAATTAGCTGTGCATGGTGGTGGTTGCCTGCAATCCCAGTTATTCGGGAGGCTGAGGCAGGACCCAGGAGGCAGAGACTGCAGTGCTGCCCTCCAGCCCGGGCAGCAGAGTAAAACAACATCTCAAAAAAAAAAAAAAGTGGAAAATGGGTGTTGCTGGGCTAAAATCAAGGAATGAATGCAGCAGTACAGCGGTGCGTTCCTTTCTGGAGGGTCCTGGGCAGAATCCTTTTTCTTTTCTAGACACCACCTACATTGCTGGCTCATGGCCCTCTGACGTCTTCAGCCAGCAATGGCACATCTTTCTGTGCATTTCTTCCGTAGTCACCTTCCCCTCTGATTTTCTTTCCTACTTCCCTCTTCTACTTTTAAGCACCTTTGCAATGATGTTAGACATACTCATACAATCCAGGCTAATCCTACTTTGAGGTCAGCTGACTGGCAACCTGAATTCCATCTGCATTTGATTTCTCTTTTCCATGTATCCTGACATATTCATAAATTTCAGAGTTTAGGACATGGACATCCTTGGGGTGGAGGTGGGAGGCATTATTCAGCCTCCCACATAGCTCCAAATAATACCAGGTTAGAGACAATTATCTGCTCCGAATCTGAAATTAATAAAGATGTAGGTTTTGATTCTGATTTCAGATTTTGAACTGATACTTCTTATGGCCCCAGGCCCTGTTTTCATATGGCCCTGTGTTCCTACCAGCATGCATTCTCAGATATACCTATTCTACAAGACAATCCTGGTTTCTGGGAGGGTCATGAACTATCAGGAAATCCAGTCCAGTTTGATACAACAGCAGAAATTGGCAATGGCTTAAAGTTTATGTCTTTTTAATTTTGTTCTGACTTCCTGTATTTTCCTGCTTCTTTGAAAGCCACCTAAGAAGGCCCAGTGTTTACAGCATCCTTCAAAACCCACATCTAATTTCCTGCAAAGTCAGGAAAGCTTAGGGGTGAAATAAAAATGTCAGAGGATTTAGTGGCTGTGAAGCTCCCCCTGACAGTGGAAGGAGCTGCACCCCGTGCAAGTCATGACCAGCTTTGAATTGTCCCATCCGGAAGGGAAAATATGAACAACTGTGGATCAAATGGCTTTCCTGTGCCAGGTGCTTTATATGCAACATCTCTAAGTATCATCACCATCATTTGGAAGCAATAAAAATAAATTTTAAAGGGACTAAATAACTCGTAGGACGTTCAGCTTGTAAGTAGCATCAGAGGCAGGAGCCAAAACACTGTGATTCTGATTCTAACAGCAAATAGTTTTCCAGCTTCTCCAAGCCTCCCCTGCACACACTTATCCTGGTTGTACATCACAGTGCTTGGTTTACAATCTGTCCTAGAATGAGAGCTGCTGGAAATCTGAATCAAGATTCTTTCATTTTTCTCCTCCTTCTAGTCTTGTGCCTGGTGCGTAGTCAGGCTTCAGCAACATTTGCTTATTTTATGAAAGTGTGGCTCAGCTAGGACACTGGTATGAGTGTCTTAACTGCACCAACCTACAGAAAAACCCATTTTTGGAGAGACAACATCAACTTTGGTACTGGTGGAAAATTGGCCCAGGATAATTTTTTCTTCATAAGCCATTCCCATGATATTTGATTTGGCTGTCTGAGCCATATTCATCAATCCTCCAAATTCCACCGAGGGAGCAACTCTTCTCATTGGTAATCAGCTGGTATTTATCTACTGAGACACTTGGGAGGCGAAATGGAAAACGAAGCCCTTTTGCTGGAGTATCTTAATTTAACCCCTCTCTCCCAATTTCATCTGAAACTCATTTATCTTGCAGAGGTGCACCACTCTGCCTAAAAGTAATACTCTTAAGACAATTAACACACATTTTCTGAATGACTCACACTTACTAAGTAATAAACACTGTTTTTGTCCCTGAGTGGTGTATATTTGGATATTAAAGGACCAGCAAATGATCAATTCACAGAATACAACATTTCTTTAAACTTCAAATGTATCATGTATGTAGTACTCCACAAGTACAGGCTAAAGTCTTTTTTAAGATTTTTTTTAGTCTTCTCGGGATCTTTCCCTTTTTGGATTACTTTTTAATTCCATGGAATATTTTTAGTCATTTAGGACCAAAGTGTCCTTTGACAATTTGCCTGAAAATATCCTCCACATAAGTAAACCAGGAAAATATATGAATCCATTTAATGCTTGAAACAGTATCTATCATAACACATAAGAAATGTGACAGTTGTGCTAAATATTCAATATTCGAAACACTTTTTAAACCTTTTCCAGAATGGCTAGGGTTATACTGATAATGGTAAGGAGATGGAGCAACTGGAACGTTTATGCACTGAGAATGAGATTATAAATTTGTACATTCAGTTTGAAGATGTAATGGCAGGATCTGCTAAAGCTAAACAGGCATACATCTTAGGATTCAGCCATTCACCTCCTTGGTGGTACATGTTTATGTCTGTGTGTGAATACTCTTTGGTTTTACGCCCATAAATATGCTGGGTTTTTCACCAAAAGACGCATTCATTTCTTCCCAAATAACTTTTGTATATGGCTTTATTGATAATAGTCCCAAAGTAGAAATAACTCCTATTTCCATGAAAAGTAGAATGAATTAATGTGATCACATACACACACACACATGCACACACACACACACACACACACACACACATACGCACAGAGAGAAAACTGCATAAGAATGAAGAACAAGCTATTACAGTAGACACCAACATAGTCGAGTGCCCCAGACATAAAATTATTATGTAAAAGTCTGAAACAAAATGAAGTTAAAAACTTACCTGTGATAAATGATTGAGGTCTCTGACAATTGAGGTCATGTCCCTTGGGATGGTCTGTGGTGGAGGGTTTTCAGCATGCTGCAAATGTTCTATATCTATTCTGGCTGGTAGTTATGTGAGGATATACACATGTAAAAATCCATTGAGGTATACATTCATTGCACGTTATGATATGTAAGTTATACCTCAATAAAAAGTGAAATGAAGTACATGCATAAATCATATATTTTAGGTAAATTCATGGAAAATTGACTACTAGGTCTATGGCCTTCTAAAGAAAGGCATAGAGCCTTTAAATGCAATTTTCTCTATAGGTCCTTTATTAACACTGGTATTGGAAAGGCGCTGCTCTTTTTTTGAGATCCCATAGCACTATGTGAATGTCCTTCACATGGGACCTATTTATTCTTCTGTCTCACCTATAGGTGTGTTATGTTATGCCCCCGCTCTATTCCACAAGATTCCAAGATTCCTCTTGGAATGTAGAGATGCAGAGGTCACATTGGACTCATTTTTGTCCCCCTCCTCCCTCCATAGGACATTGTCACAGTGTCCAGGTCCCTCTGTAGGAACAGCCCACATGGGTGTATTAAATGTGATACCTAATCCATGCCACTTAACCTGGGGGAGCTACTGTGTTAATCTGCTTAGACTGCCATAAAAGAATACCACAGACTATGTGGTTTGCACAAGTAGAAATACTCTGTTCTCAGTGTTCTGGAGCCTGGAATTTTAATATCATGATGTCTCCAGGATGGGTTTCTGGTGAAGTCCCTCTTGCTGACTTGCAGATGACCACCTTTTGTTCTCACATGGCCTTTCTTCTGTGTGCTGCAGAGAGGAGGGGTCTCTAGTATCTCTTCATCTTTTTACAAGGCCAGTAGTCCCATGGGATCAGGGCCCTACTTTTACAATCTCACTTAGCACTAATTAGCTCCTTAAAGGCCCCATCTCCAAATATAGTCTCATTAAGGGCTACAGCTTCAAAAAATAAATTTGGGGTGTGGAGAGCAAAATTCTATTTATAACAGCAACATTGGTTGAGCCTCTTTTTCAAGTTCCCTTGGCTCCTGAAATTCTCTACTCATCTCATCTTCACCATTGGTTCTGCTTGGACTTCTAGTCCCATTATTCCTCCTGCCCTCATGGTCTGGTCTCACATTCTCTTACCCCTTGGTTTGTTCCTCAACTTGTCATTCCTACTCACTAATTGGAAAAGTCCTTGGATGGAATCCTAACCCCACAGAGGACACCAGCTCTGGGCTCCTCTGATGTCTCTCTTACAATATTCATAACATTTCTTCTATGACACTATGTATTTCCCCAAAAGACTCATGTTCAACGAAATTGCTTGGGAAAAATCACAAACCTTATGAGAAAAATCAGATTAGAGGAAGATGAGTCAAAATGTGTAAGAGACTCTAGCTAGAACCCTAATGAAAACAATAACTATTCTAACTGGAAACATAGTACACAGTTAGATTTCTACTGGCTTCTTCCTACATTACAGTCAATATTTATCCCCTTAAATACGGGGCTTAAGCCTCCTTCTTAGCAATGTAGGTCTTTGAAGGACATTTGCTTCTATTAGAGCACACAATGATCAATATTAGACGTCTGATCCAAGATGTAGCTTTCTCCATTCATTCATTGCCTCAATTCAGAAGGAAATGTCGTAGTTCTTGATCTGCACAAATGTACCTCCCTGTTAGGTTAACATAGTGGAAAGCCTGCAGCTCTGGAAACAAATAAATTAGCTACCACTTACACTAAAGAAAGTCCCCTCCATAAATTTTCAATTTTTACTTCTGATCTTTCTCTTTACTGTCGTCCCTGATTGCTTCAAAAATATCCACGTATTGAAAAAACCGTGCAGGGACCAACACAGCTTGTACACTTTATTGACATCATTTCCCCATTTACCAGCGGCCTGCCAGATAATCCCTGCCAAAGAAATACTCATTATAACTAAACAGAATGTGGCAAACCTTCAGGCCCTGCTCTTTGAAGCTACTCCTTGCCGCTTTCTCCTACGTTTCAATCACCAGAGCCGGCAGAGACACAAAATTAACCTTTTGTGTTACTGACAGGCAATTAAGAAATACATCAGTTCCTAAATCTACAATCTGGGAAAAGGAATTTTAAGGCAGAAGAGGAGACAGTGTCCAAGACCCTAGCAAAGATTAATTGGCTCTTTTATTCACATAGTCATGCATTCAATTAACACGTTCGGAGCATGAACACTTTATTAGATAGTAAGCAAAAGAAAGAGACTCAGGTTCTGCTCGATGCTGCCACTTATGTTACTTTACACAATGCCCACAGCCATCTGGTGAGGCAGATATTCTTTCTCATTCTCTTTTGCAGATGAGGAAGCTGAAGCTCCCCAGTAGATGACAACACAACTATAACGCACCCAGAGTAGAGGACTCATTTGTGCTGTCACTCAAAAAATATCACTGCTACAAAACTGTTAGATTCGGAGCATTATTTTAGGCTCTGTCCTGACTTTCCTCTTGATTGAGCCAAGATTCCCTTCCCTCTGACCTGTCTATGTTCTTCGAATGTAGATTAGCGTTTCTAATTTATCTGAGTTGTGATTTAGCTTTTCCCTAACATGCTGCTTCTCTGATGGCCCTCTCAGTTTGAAATCATATATCCCACATGCAAATGACACCCACACGTGGTCATGCTTGGGGTCAGAGAAATTGTACTCGGCCTAAACATAGTGGCTTGAGGCCCTGGATTTCTAGAAGGTGATATTGGGCATAGACACATAGTCATACATTAGGGTATCTACAAGTATTCTCTTTTTCACTTGCTCAAAATTATGCAACAATAGGGCAGAACATTATTTGAGAATTGCTCTGTGTGCATCTAGATTCCATGATCATTTAGCAATGCTATTATTTCCTTCTTGTATAATTAAAAAGACATGCAAGACACAGCTTCTATTCTTAAAGCATCACAGCTGATTGGTGGGGAAGGGAGAGTCACGTCCATGTCAAAAATCAACGCACGATCTAATGTCATCAGTGTGAAATGCTCAATTACAGACACAGGTTCTTAGAGTGACTGGAGTCAGAAGAACCAGGTGACATTGGATATTGAGTGGATTAAAAAAAAAACTCCATAGAGGGCCTCAGATGTTTAACTGGGTCCTGAACTGGCAACTCTGGGTTACCAACGGGAAATTGGATAATTTAGTCAATCGTTCTTCTCCTCTTAAGAAATGTTCACATATTGAAAAAACCATTCGGGGAGAAGCCTCCACCTCTACCATCACAGTTGCACATCATTTTTAAGTTGTCTCATTCATGTTTCAAGTTTGTGTTGTGTAGGACATAATCTCACTACCTCCATCTAGCTATATTGTCTCCAGCAACCATTTATTTATAAATTATATGGAAACAGTCATTCTTCCTGGACCGTAGAGTGGAATTACAACCAAGTGAAACTTGCTGTTCTTGGCCTTTCCCCCACCTCCTGAATACATCATACATGACCCTGCTCTTAAAGCTTTCAATGTATTCACTCATCCTTAGCCTTAAATTGCTGTAAAAACGTCTGTTTTCAAGTCAGCCCAGTGCTCTTGGAATCAGTGTTCCCACAACCTAATCCCTGTGGGCACTTTCTGACATCCCTTTTGGGTTGTACAAGTAATGAATCATCTTTGAAACTTCTGGGATCTGACTTCTCCTCCTCCAAGGCTCCTTGTAGACTTTCCTTTCCATTTGCCAAAGCCTCTGATAACTTAGAAAATTCAGTAATGCACCCATTGATTCCAAGGAAAAGTTTTTCCTATGTATTTCCCTTATGGAACTGCGCTTTTCTTCTTTCTCCCTTTTCATGGCATAGATTTTTGCAGTTCCAGGAAACGCCTACACATAGGCATTATTTGAAGCCACGAAATTTCTCTAGTGAGTCACAACATGTCTTCAGTTCTCCCTTTCCTCTATAAAGTTATAGAGAGTTGGACGAGAGAGGTGGTGGAGTGCAGTCGTTAAAAGCCCCCACTAGAGTCACTCAGTCTTGATCTCAATTTCTGTCTGACATTAGCTAACCTTCACTAAGTTATTTGACTTCTTTCAATTTCCACTTTTGATCTGTAAAATGGAAGAATAATCACAGAAAGAATTAAATAAGAAACCACATGTAAAATGCTTAGTGCAGTGCCTTACCCACTGAACATATACACTCCCTAAGTGTTGACTATTTTTATTTTGATTCATGAGTTCATCAGTTATTTATTAAGATCTCGCTCCACACCCCTTATGCCAGGTACTAGGCCAGACACTAAATATAAAGTGATGAACAAGACCGATGTAGCCCCTGCTCACTAGGTCATTAGAGTTCCTTTAGTTGGTTAGTGACATGGACAAAGCACAATCTTCCTCTGTGTCTTGCCACTTCTGTCTCCTCGTGTCTCATTCTCGTGGCTACTGCCCATTGGTAAGGGGAGGATAAAACAGAGGACATAGGTACATACATTAGATACTTATTACTGGCCAGTGCCCATGGTATATCTTTTTCAAAAGAATAAATGCAGCATAAAGTGATTGAGGGTGAGAAGGCAACGAAACTGAGGCGCACTCACCTGCTTGTCGTCAGCAAGGAACCTCTTCAGGGTGCAAACAGCAGGTCAGCATTTCCATGGTAAACTTATCTGGTAGTCGTGCCACATTGTGCAGCTACAGAAACGGTGATATACGTACGTGACAGTAGCATTCTAGTTCCCTGAGGAGAGGAAAAGTAGAGGGGGATATTGTGACGTTGCTACATAATTCCAGTCTTGGCTCAGCAAGAGAGCTGTAGGAATAAGAGTAAGAGGAATAATGCTACTAATACTAATACAATAAAGATGAAGTAGCTTTGTATTTGTGTAATATAATAGACATTACTGACAACAAGGAGTGACAGTCAAATAATGCATTATTTCCATTTTATTGATGAAAAAATGGTCCTGAGAAACTAGAAGAATTTTCCAGAGACACACTCCCTTTAGAATGTAATGGAGTTAAAACCTTTCCCCTACTAGATTGAACCACCCTTGAGGTCAGGGGCTATGATCATTCTGAGCAATACTTAGAAGAGGTTAGCCTGAGAGGATCTGGGGGTCAGCATATCCTTGTTTTAAGATTCAGATCCTGGCCCTGCACTCACTGGCTGGGTGTCTTTGGACAAATTACATAAACTCCCAAAGTCAAGTTTGTCATTCACTGAACAGAGCTTAATGTGAGTACCTCTCAGTGCTCTTTTGAGGATTCAGTGTGATCATATACATAAAGGGTTTAGCCCGGTGCATGTAGAAAGTGCTCATTAAATGATAGTTATAGTTTCTTCTCTTCATTTTTCTCCCCCTTATCTGCCTCTCCTCCTCATCTTCTCATTATTATTACTGCTTTCACTGTTGTTATTATATTACTACTATTACTGCTATATAGTGATATAGTGAAATACATAATGGTTTTGGAATTCTAGTTCCAGCTGTACCGCTTTCTAGCCTTCTTGATTTTGCTGAACTAAGAGTCAGAAGAGATATATTTCTAGGTTATTTCCAATCATTACACCATCTTGGAAGTGGCAGGAGTGCTCTACTAGACTGAGACAAATACCCCATTTTCTCATTCATTAATTACCTTGAATGCAACCAGCCTGCCTCTAATTCACATATCTCTAAATCTGTATTAGACAAACAAGGCTTCTGGTTAGGCATGATTAACATGAAGGGCTTGCTGTCCGGTTGGTTGATTTAGTAGGGAATCTGGCCTGTAAGTCACATCTTTTACAAATAAGCAATATCAGCCATTGGTTTATCCAGACCACTCTTTCATTTCCAGTGTTATAGGCCAAAGCAAACACACTTCCCAACATCAAATAGTCTCACGAGCTGAAACGGCATTCCTTACTTGTAGGCATGTGGCAGTAACACTCCTGCGCGATAGAATTGGATCAAGGGTGACAATGGAGGCCACGAAATGTCTGTGATGCATGGGGTGTTTCCTTCTTCTTGCTGCCATATCATAGTGGAATGGGTGAGAATTCAAGACACATTGGATCTGTATTTGAGTTCTAGCCATGTGATGGGTAAAAAGTTAGATCTTCCGAAGTTGTGGTTTCCTCATCTTTAAAATTGGATGGCAACACTTGAGTTATTTGTTGTGAGAATTAGAAATGCCTTATAAGCTCGGTGCGGTGGCTCACACCTGTAATCCCAGCACTCTGGGAGGCCAAGGCGGACGGATTACCTGAGGTCAGGAGTTCAAGACCAGTCTGCCCAACATGGTGAAACCCCATCTCTACCAAAAATACAAAAGTTAGCATGGTTGTGCGTGCCTGTAGTCCCAGCTACTCGGGAGGCTGAGTCAGGAGAACTGCTTGAACCTGGGAGGTGGAGGTTGCAGTGAGCCGAGATCAGGCCACTGCACTCCAGCCTAGGCAGCAGGGCGAGACTCTATCTCAAAAACAAACAAATGAACAAACAAACAAACAAACAAATCCAAATGCTTTATATGGAGTGTCTGACATGGTATTTGCCACGTAGCACATGCTCAATAAACCATAACCGTGATTACTATGGTTAGTAGTTAACTAAAGTTATTTGGTTTTGTTTTCCACAAAGCTGAAAATGTGGTATTTATCTTCCAACCAGATGTTGGTTATTCTCGCATCAGAATGTGAAGTATGTGCTCCTACTATTTGCTGGGCTCTAGGGCTCAGCATTGCCTTTACTTCTTAGATACTGATGTAGCGTCTCTGCCATCCTCTGTCCTGCGGAGCTCATTCAGCTGGTGACAGCATCAGCTCCAGAAATTTCCACCATCAAGCAGAGGTAGATTTCTATTTCTCACTTTGGCCTCTCTGCTTCTCATTTCCCAGTCAGCCTCCCTGCAGAGTGGGAAGGGACAAGTTCTCGCCCTCTGTTATCCTCATGGTGGGTGCATTACCCAAGTATGAGTGTATTAGTTGCATACCTTGTGTATCAAGCAGGGCTCTCCAGAGAAAGAGAACCAATAGGAGATTATATATATATACACACACACACACACACACACACACATTTTATTGAGAGGAATTAGCTTATATGATTATGGACAGTGAGAAATCCAATTATTTGCTGTCTACTAGCTAGAGACCTAGGAAATCCAGAGGTGTATTTCAGTCTGAGACTGAAGGTTGAGGGCCAGGAGAGCTGATGATATATAAATTCCAATCAGATGTCAGCAGAATGTGAGAAGAGATGAGTGAGCTCAAGCAGTTCTTTTGTTCTATTCACTTCCTCAAGGGATTGGACGATGCCCACCTGCACTGAAGAAGGCAATTTACGTTACCAAATCCACCGATTTAAATACTAATCTCATTCAAAACAAACTCACAGACACACCCAGAAATAATGTTTAATCTGGGCATCCCATGGCCCAGCCAAGTTGACAGATACAATTAACTATCACACCTTGTTCTTTAACTACTTACAAACCCCACTAGGAGAGCTGATCAACCCATATTCAAGTGCTAGCTGTTATACTATTCCCCATATCAGACTTCCCCTTTGCTCCCATCTGGGCTTCAGGCCCTGATTGTGAATTGATAAAGCTCTAGCAGGCTCACTTTCTTTTATGATAGATCTTCTGGCCTTATAGTTTCAATTGTGAGGTTGGTAGATTTTAAAAAGTTTGAACTCCCCAAATTGAATATAGTTCAAGTCATTATCCCACAGCCCTGGCCTCCTGAGAGTCTTCATCATAAGTGCCAATAAGTGGATGCATTGCCAAAGGATACATTGAGGGAGGCAGAATGTGGGCTCAGTCACTACCAGACTCCATTTTTGGTCATATCAAGTAATTGGAATGAATTAATTCCAAGGAGATGTGTGGTGTGAAGAGCGAAGAGAACAGAAAGGGAACTAGATCTGACAGAAATCTCTGTGCCAACATGATGATGATCTTCAATGTGTATGTTGCCATTGGTCTGGTGCTTGGTCAGTACCACTGGTTTCTTACAGCACGCAGTAACAGAATACAGCATAACTCTATGTAGACGCTAGTGTCTGGTGAGCAAAAGCATAAGGACTAGTTCTATTTAATGAGCACCTACAGTGTGGGCATTCAGTCGTAATCCTCACAACCACTGCAAGGTGGCTGGTATTTATCCTATTTTACCAAAATAGGAACTAAGGTTCAGGTAAGGTACACAAGATTCTTAAGGTCACACAGTGGGTTAGGGACAAGGGAAAAAATAAATCTCAGGTTCATAGTATCCAAAACTCATGCTCCCTTTTCTTCTTCTCAGTGGTGATGAGTCAGCATCACACTAGGGATGGTTCCGATTACTCCAGGCTAAATCTGAATACATATTTGCTTTATTTAATCACCCTACACAGAGGTTTCTTTTCAGCACAAAGAAGTGCCATTTGAAAACATCCAAAAATAGTTCCTTTTTTCTTTTGAGGATTAAGTTACTGGATCACCCTATTAAAAGCAAAACAACAAAACAGAAAGATGTTCAGATTTTTCTCTTTTGAAACTAGGATCAAACAACTTAAATAATCCATGGAAGATGCAGGATCCAACTAACCTAGTATCTTCCAAGCTGATTTTCTCTCTTTCTAAACTGGTTCGCTTTCTCACATTAATTCTATTTGGCATGTATAAGAAAGGCCAAGTACAAAACTTGTAGTATACAGGGCTAGGAAAAGACTTCATATCTCCTATGCAAGAAGGCTCCTCAACAGGGCAAAGAAACCCATGGAACATTGCTTAGATTGCCTTGTTCTCACTTTTGATTTTATTTTCGTTATGAACTTCTGTGCAAGTTCAGCAAACTGATGCAAAACATAATGTGAGAACATATTGATTTAATCTTTGTGAGTAAGACTTACATCACAGTTGGGGAAGTTTGCTAAATTAACTATCTCAGACTCCCTAAATATTCAACCAGTAATTTATTTTACTCTTTAAGTTTTCTTTTAGTTACTCCTTAATTGCACCTGAACTCTGAGTTCCATAGAACTTAGTGGGTATCAAATTTAGCAAACCTGAGCAATGTTTTTCTCTAGTTTCCAATTGATTAAATTAGTAAGAACAGCCAGACGAGGTGGCTCACGCCTGTAATCCCAGCACTCTGGGAAGCCGAGGCGGGCCTGAGGTCAGGATTTTGAGACCAGCTTGACCAACATGGAGAAACCCCACGTCAACTAAAAATATAAAATTAGCCTGGAGTGGTAGTTGCATGCCTATAATCTCAGCTACTCGGGAGGCTGAAGCAAGAGAATAGCTTGAACTAGGAGGGGGAAGTTGTGGTGAGCTGAGATCGCGCCATTGTACGCCAGCCTTGGAACAAGAGTGAAACTCCGTCTCAAAAAAAAAAAAAAATTAGTAAGAACTTATCATAGCTATTATCCACTCCAGAATTGACTGCTTAATACACAAAGGCAACATGAAATATGTACTTTTGACCATTTCAGAGGTGGATAGCATTAAAATCTCATCAACTGAGACAATAATAAGAAAAAAAAAGCAGAAAAAGAAAAGCCACTTTTCTTCAGGAATTTACAGGCACAATTATCTTTATATGAGATGGTAATTGTTTACTAAAAGAGCTTACTGTGTGTCAAACACTACGGGAAATTCTTTATATCCTGAGACAATAGAATACAGAGATTTCTTTGGATTTGGCAAGAGGGCAAACCAGAATTTTTCTTCATTTTGGATAAGTGATTTTAGGCAATTATTTTAACCTTTCTTGACATCTTAAAATCATTAAAAATAGGATTTTAATTACATATACCTCATAGAACTTACCTCATAAGATAAAGCTTCTGAGTACTGAACACAGCATCTGGCACACAGTAAGCGCTTTGTAACTCAGTATTTGTGGCTGTTGCACTTCAGCTTCTAATTAAGATTGTGATGCGTCATTGGTTAAGGGAACAGAAGACATCAGTCCTATAAGACCCCTTCAGCACTCAAACTCAATGACTTTAAGATTTCATATAACAGAGATCCTGGCTGGGTCAGAATCCAAAGTTTGATATCACCAAAAAGTGAATCTGGTGGTGACTGAGCCCACATTCTGCCTCCCTCAATGTTTCTGGATACCCCATGGGCCAGCCAAGTTGACACATAAAATTAACTATCACACCTTGTTCTTTAACTACTTACAAACCCCACTAGGAGAGCTGATCAACCCATATTCAAGTGCTAGCTGATATACTATTCCCTGTATCACACTTCCCCTTTGCTCCCATCCAGTCTTCAGGCCCTGTTGGTGAACTGATAAAAGTTCTAGCAGGCTCACTTTCTTTTATGATAAATCTTCTGGCCCTTTTAGTCCCAATTGTGAGGTTGGCAGATTTAAAAAAGTTTGAACTTCCAAAGTTGAATATAGTTCAAGTCATTATCCCACAACCCTGACCTCATGAGACTCTTCATCTTAAGTGCCAATCCGTGGATGCACTTCCAATGGATACATTGAGGGAGGCAGTGCCAAATACAACTAATGTGAGAAAGTAACCAGTTTAGAGAGAAGACCAACTTGGAAGATAATTAGATTAGTTGGATCCTGCATCTTCCATGGATTATTTATGTTGTTTGATCCAAGTTTTAAGGGAGAAAAATCTGAACATCCTTCTGTTTCGTTGCTTTGCTTTTAATAGGGTGATCCAATAACTTAATTCTCAAAAGAAAAAAGGAACTATTTTTGGATGTTTCAAATGGCACTTCTTTGTGCTGAAAAGAAACCTCTGTGTAGGGTGATTAAATAAAGCAAATATGTATTCAGATTTAGCCTGGAGTAATCGGAACCATCCCTAGTGTGATGCTGATTCATCACTACTGAGGAGAAGAAAAGGGAGCATGAGTTTGGGATTCATTATGAACGTGAGATTTCTTTCTTGCCCTGTCCCTAACCCACTGTGTGACCTTAAGAATCTTGTGTAACTTACCTGAACCTTAGTTCCTATTTTGGTAAAATAGGATAAATACCAGCCACCTTGCAGTGGTTGTGAGGATTATGACGAAATGCCCACATTGTAGGTGCTCATTAAATGGAACTAGTTCTTATGCTTTTGCTCACCAGACACTAGCGTCTACATAGAGTTATGCTGTATTCTGTTACTGCATGCTGGAAGAAACCAACGGAACTGACCAAGCACCAGACCAATGGCAACATACACATTGAAGATCATCATCATGTTGGCACAGAGATTTCTGTCAGATCTAGTTCCCTTTCTATTCTCTTCTCTCTTCACACCACACATCTCCTTGGAATTAATTCATACCAACAAGCTTATGGATCATAGGATTTTCCAAGTTTTCCTCATCCTTCGTGCCTTTCATCATGCCTAGAACACCCCTCCCTCCTCATTTTCCCAAACAACTCTCCTTTGTGTTTCAAGACCCTTCTTAAGCATCAGCTGTTCATGAAAATAGCTGACCTTCATTTCTACCTCTAGACAGAATGATGAGGGGACTCTCCTCCGTGTTCCATCTCTGCCCTCCCTTATCTATAGGACTAATGTTGGAACCGAACTGTCGATTCCCTCCTGGGCAGGGGTCGCCGCGAAGGATCACCGACACGAGATTCACAGCAGAGAGTTATTTATTACTAGCGCGCTAGGGTCCCAAGCTCTAAGTTGGCCCTGGGACCCCGACTGCTTGTTACAGGCTGTTTATATAGGCAAATACAAGTTCAAACACAGCTTAGGGCGCGAAATTCAAACAAAGCTTTAGGCGCGTGGTAATTGGGTCTGTCTATGGCCTGAGCAAGGTGTCTTATGCTAATTGGTTAGAGCAGGACCTCATGAGGTTTTTTTTTTTCCTGGAGTTGTTGATTCCGGGAACTTCGAGGCAGGGTGGGACCCCCGGAATTGGCAGGGTGGGACCCCATGAGGTTGTTTCCCGGAATTGGCAGGGTGGGACCCTATCAGGGTGGGACCCTATTGAGGCAGGGTGGGACCCTATCCAGAGCCACCTGGTGTTAATTTTTTTTATATGAGGCCTAGTTTCTAAGTTTTATGAGGCCTAGTTTCACTTACACCTAGAGTACCCTCATCAGCTGCTATTATTATGATTAATTTACTCTTCTATGACAAAAGCAAACTGTGAGCTCCCAAATATGGAAAGCAAGTCTTTTAATTTTGGTATTTCTAACAGCCCAATATTAAGCCTGACACTGTAAGTTACAAAATAAATGTTGAATGACAGAGTGGCTGAATAAATAAATCTTCTTGAAATAACTCTCATTAATATCCCTCCTACATAAATGTTATCTTTAAAAATAAATACATAGAATAAACATTACTTCAAAATATATAGCTTTATAAATATTTTATGACTGGGTCTATCATTGATCTTTCTACTTACTTACCTGCAATGATTTAATCTTTTTAATTTAAAAAATAAAAGCAATAAATTTGCTGTGAGACACGATTTTCTATTGCTTGAAAGAAAATGTGTCTAAGCATACATATTAATTGATTTAATTACTCTTTCACTCAGTCTGCTCTGTCCCCCAGGCTGGAGTGCAGTGGTATAATCTCGTCTCACTGCAACCTTAGCACCCTGGGTTCAAGTGATTCTCCTGCCTCAGCCTCCTGAGTAGCTGGTATTGTAGGCATGCACCACCATGCCTGGCTAATTTTCGTCTTTTTAGTAGAGATAGGGTTTCACCATGTTGGCCAGGCTGGTCTCAAACTCCTGACCTCAAGTGGTCCACCCGCCTCAACCTTACAAAGTGCTGGGATTACAGGCATGAACCACCGTGCCTGGCTGTATCTAAAACTACTTCTATTCCTGGAACTGTGCTAGGTGCTGGGAAAATAGTGGTGTACTAGAGAGTTGCAGTCTTTTTCCTTCCACAGAATGTAATCGTGGGGAAACAAAAAGGAACATTAATTACTAAATATAGCTACTACATAAAAATCGAAAACTGAAGCAAGTCCATTGAAGCAAAATGGGAGGGTCTGAAAGGAAGCTCTGCCCTACTCAAAGAGGACCAGCGAGGCTTTCTTGGAGTAGTAACCGTTAAGAGAAGTTTCGAATATTGAAAGAGATCTAGGCAGATAAATGGGTTGGGGAAAGAGCAAGTGGAATAAGAGATGGGGACACATGAACACTTTACAGCAGGAAGCAGCCTTAGGGAGGTCAAGGTGGCTTTCTGAATATTTCCTCTACTGAAATCCAAACCCGAAGGAAACAAAACCAATTCACTTATTTTAAAATGGCTTCCCGATTTCCATTAGTTTCCCTGCCTGCTTTTCATTAGATAAACTACCTATATTCCATTGGATATAATCAGGTTTATTTGGAGCCTTGCGCGTTTGTAGAAAATCTGCATGGAGTAGAGTCTGATGAAATAGAGAGTGCCTTTATATGCTAAACAGGAGAAGAAGAATTTTTGTAATATAATCAAGAAATCTGGTGTGTTGACTTCTGCTTGGTTAATCTGTGAAGCCAGACACACGGGTATGTTTGGTTGTATTCAGAAAAAGCAGTAACCAGGTAGTTGGCTGTACATTCAAGGCAGAGGATGTTGCTGAAAGAGCCAAGTAATAGAAAGAGCATTGAATTTCAAGTTAGTCAAAATTCTAGCCTCTGTTTTTACAGTGGTCAGGAAGCAACTTCTCCTTGATTTTCTATTATCTCAGAAAACATGGGGTTGGATGACATGCTTTCTCTGGGTCTCTTCTTCTAAATATGTGTGGATTTACCCTCAACGTTGGCAGGAGAGCAGCTGAGAATTCACAGAACCGATTCAATCATCCCAGGTGCTTGAAGACCAACTGTAGCCTCCAAGAAAATGCAGCAAATCAGATTTCCTCAGGGTTGAATTTATGCTAATGGTAGCTTCTTTTGTGTTGCTCTTCCTAACAAAGAAATCTCATTCAATTCTCGGTACTTGACCGGAAATCACACTTTAAGGAGATAAAGTGCTATGACACCAGAAGGTTGTTATTGTTCAAATCGTTTAAAGGACTTCACTGTAGCTACCACTCCTACAAGGGTGATAGACTCTTTCTTCCTTAATTGTAGACATTTGTTTTCTTTAGTTGAAAGCCCAGTTTAAATTAGTTTTGTGGTAGCGATATTACACTATGAGTTCACATGGAGCTTGGATTTCTCTAAGACCCCAAACTGGAAGATCTCATTGTAGGACATTACTGAGAGCCCTACTTCATGCTTCCTTTTAATAGTTAGCTCTTTTTATTTTTGGATGTAGAAGTCATTGGGTTTCTGATTATTTCATTCAATATATAAATGGCATCTTGTAGCATTTTGCCATATGCACATTGAGCATGCCCAGTTGTGTTCTTGATTCCAAACCACTGATTTATAGCGTTAACCTGTAGCATGTATGTGAGTTAACCTCTGATATGCAGTCCCCTAGGGCTATAAATTTCCTTAAGTTAGAAACAGCCTATTTCTGCTGGCTGCCACCTAGAGAACTCAGTCTTAAAATTCTACTGCATTGATTCCCTCTAGCTCGTCCCAATTTGACATGTGACTTCCTTGTCCTTGTAATTCAGTAGCACATGGCTTGTCCTGTTTTATACAGAATTGAACTGAGTTGGTTTTTTGACCAGTGTGTCTTGCCTTCCAGTTAGTACACAACAACTGTAAAAAATGGGTAATTCTATTTGATTATTAAAACATTTTTGGGCTTGGCGGAGATCTCTTTCACGGTCTCTGGATAAAAAGATGATTGCAAGGGGAAAATTCCACAGTGGAAAAACTCTTGGTTTTGACCAATTCTGCCAGCTCTACTCTTTGTGCTTATTAGCAAGTCACTCATATTCACCAAACCTCGATTTCTTCAGTTAAAGAAAGTAATAACATTGATGTCAGGCATTGACCAAGGATTAGAGTACATGGTTCTCTTTTCAATGGCTTTTTCCTCTTTATTCTTTTCTACTTTTCCAGCTATTTTCTTTTATTTATCTTTTTGTCATCTTGGTTTTCTCTTTATACATCATCTTGTCCTTTTGTTTTTGTTTTGCTTTTATTTTCTTGCCTCATTTGCTATACTAAGTACCATATCTTCTGCTCTTCTAATGACCATGATGTCTTCTCTGTTTCTACCCAGCATCCTTTACGCCTTTTCTTATCCAATGCATTGTGTGTTGCTTGAGGGATTCCCTGTATACCAGGGGTTTCCAATTTTGAATACCCTGGGCCACATTGGAAGAATAATTGTCTTGAGCCACAAATAAAATATACTAACACTAACAGTAGCAGATGAGCTGAAAAAAAAAAAAAGAAAAGTCTCATGATGTTTTAAGAAAGCTTACAAATTTGTGTTGGGCCACATTCAAAGACATCCTGGGCTGCATGCAGCCCACAGACCATGGGTTGGACAACTTGCCCTACACCATAGTACCATGGAAAGACAATCAATTTGCCCCGACCTCTTCCAGAAAACAGGTGGGTTGGGCATCCAAGCTACATCAATAAAGTGCTTTCTCCTTAAATGGAGTGGTACAAACCCTGAAATCCCATCGTAGATTTTTCTCATCCATGGTGTCCTGAAATAACTGTTCATTGGATCTTTCCAACTAGATCCCTAGACCCCTAGACCTATTCTGGAGCTCTTTCTTCTTGACAGCTAATTATTTAACATTTATTTTGTTTCAGCAAGTCAGAGAACTAATTGTATATATGTTAATATAAATATATATATAAATATATATAAATATATATATATATTTGCTTATGTAGCTTACCTCTGAAATTCCCTAAATAATTCATTCTTCTTTTCATTTCACCAGAAGTGTCTCCCCTATCCCAATGGCAGATACTAAACCCTAGTGTATACTAGAAATATACGCATAGGAGCATGCCATACAGAGCAAAAGCAGATGTCAAATGGCATTTGCAAGTCCCCAGCTAGTGTGGGACCCAACACAGCATTACCCTGGATGCCGCTCTTCTCATGTCATAAAAGGGGGCTCCAGTTGCCCAAGTAATGCAGAGAGCATGTATAGGGGGAATCCAGTCACTGCTAAGTGTTCTCAGAGACCAGGCACCAGAGATGGCGTTCTTCTGGCTCATGGAGCATTAAAATCTCTTAACCTGACTACTCCTTCATTCGGATTCACTTTTTCACAAAGGCAGATGGGATAGTTTTTAGTGTCCCTTGAGCTTCCTCTTCTACTGTTGGTGTCAGTTAACACCTCCACCTTCTACTGAAGCTTTATTCTGTGAATTCTGTTCTTCCACTTTACACACACACACACACACACACACACACACACACACACACACACCCCTTTAAAGTTTATTTTTCTCCTAACCCAGTAAAAATATCAAGAATTCTGGGATCGTGCAAGCTTTCACTGAAATTTAAACTCATGCAAATCTAGCTCTCAATATTCACATTTTCCTTTGGTGATAAGCATGGACACCATTTAACTCTAGCTTCTCTATGCAAGACTAGCTATCTCAGTATCAGTCAGCATGGGCTTTAGTCACTTAATTTCACTGAGCTGTATTATATACCTATATACTTGTAAGGATATATACTTGTAATGGACAATTTAAATGGATTGTAAACCTAAAGAACAGAACAGGGTGATTTGGGAAACTCTCTTTTACCAACTCAAGAGCTCTTCATCTCTATGGTTTACTTTTCCCCCAATTTAAAGAGAATAACATTTTCTGGTACAAAAGAATGAAACAGCATCTTTTTGTTGGTGACAAGCATGTAAAAAATGTATGCTAGCCTATTGCACATAAGCAATAATGTGACTGCTCTATAAACTCGTTGCCTGAAATGGTCTAGGAAAATTGAACAATAAATATATCATGGTGATGGTATTACCATCACATCAGGATCTTATTTATGTAGGGAAACTGTTAACAGCTCTGTGCTTAGGACACAAGTTCAGAAGAATTTGCCTAGAAAAGACCAAGGCTTTAAATATTCCCTCTGAAATGTGGGCTGCTGAAGCAGATTGTAACAGTCATTTGTCTGCTTATTAGTTTAGAGCATTTGTTGCACTGTAATTGCAGGGAGAAAAAGCGTGTGATCATGTGGCTTGTTCTACCAGTCACTGGTGGGCATATTTTTCTCCAGGGAACAAATCATTGCTGTTGTTTTTTTCTCTCTTGGAAAAGCTTACAGTGCGATGGGCTATAACCTCTAATAGATACAATACATCTTCTCTGAATAACTTACAAAAGAAATTAATGGTTTGTTTTATACTCATTGTCTCCCCAAATTCCCTTATACGTTTGCCTTGCCTTGGTTGGATAACTTAAGAACAACCACACTTCATAATAAAAAGTTGTCTCGTAAACATGGACTTGGGCTGAAAACATTGGTGGAGCTTGTTCATTTATAGCATTAATTTTAATCCTAGCTCAAAGTAGTCTGGAAGAACATCCAGAAAAGGAATGAAAAAAGTAAAACTGATAAAGCACACATCCACACACAGTGTTACTCTGTAAAAGGTACACTAGAATCATTGAATCTGTTCTCAAGGAGTGGAGTGTAGAAAAATGAGATTTAGGTACAGTAATAATAAAGAACTTTATAACAGTTCAAACTACCCAGTGATGGCTCAGGATGCTTTACAACACTCTAAGTAAGTTCTTCCTCCTCAAAAGAAAAAGATGGAAGACAAATATTTTTGAACTCGAAGGAAGAAGGGACAAATGAGACCATGGGGTCAACATTTAGTAGTAATGTGGACCTAAACGAATTAGTTAGCCTCTTTGAGCCTGTATTATTTTCTACAAAACGATGATGATAAACAATAGGATTTTGAAGATGAAATGAACTTGTGTGTACAAAGTGGCTAACACAATACTTCAGATATATCTGGTATTCAATAAAAGTTAATTGCATTTTTCTGGCAATACTGAAAGCTTAGGTATTTCTCAGGATACGAACAGTTGGCACTTTGGATTCATTCTCACCATTTTCTAAGGGTATCAGCCTATGCTGCTGAACGTAGAAGGCTGGATCTACCTTTCTGACATTCTCTTCAAACTCAGGTTCGCATGGAAGTTAATTCTCTCATATTCAATGCACTTATGCACATTTTGAAGGCAAAATTGTAGTAGAGGGCATATTCCTAGAGCTTTGGAATATTTCTTGCTGGCAAGCAAGGCTGTGGAGGAATCGGTGTCCATTCTCCAGCTTCATGATTGTGAAAATCAGCTGCGGTGGCAGAGGAGGAAGTACTCTGAGTTCCGGTGTCCATGCAGAGGTGCTGGCATTGGCATTGACTTCTTGATTGCAGCTTCCTGATCTCGATCAGAGCCACGGCAGTTTGTTCTTAAACTCAGTAGCAGTGGGCTATCCTTTCCCTTCCTGTGTCACTTTAGAATGCTTACCTTAACAGGGCACTTTACTGTTGAGACTATTCCTCAGGTCGTTCCAGGAAGTTTACAAGCAGCTATTTCTGTTTTAAATATCTTTCTTCTTAAAAACACCTGTGGTGGTTTCTGCTTGCTACCCTGAGCCCTGAGAAAAGTACAAAAAGGGTTCCCCAAGAATGTGCAATTTAAAAAAGAATAAAATTATCTACAATTAAAAAGAATAAGGGGAATTTGAGAATAGGATGCAGCCTCTTAAAGATTTAAAAATTTCATTGATTAGCATGAAGATTTTTTGAAGTAATTGCAAACTTGCAATTAGTTTGTTTCATAGACAAACATACAAAATATGTTATAAAGTACTTATTAATTCATAAAAACAATTTTAAACAAATTATTTATATAATAAATGATATTTGAGGAGTAAAGGAAACAGAGAAGTTTACTGTTGAATAGAAAACTAAGAAAAACACATAAAATATGGAGAAGAAGTTGTGTTCCTTCTGAATAGATAACTACACCCACCAGGTGAGGGCTACAAACAGACTGATTTGGTTCAATGTGAGCAATAACTTTCTAATGCCTTATAGTGAACAGGCTGCCTTTGATGGGGATGAACATATTATTTAAATAGTGAACAAACAGCCATTTTCCCAGGATACATTACAAAACATTCTCAAGTAAGCAGCTGAATTAGGGAAACCTCATGATCTCTTCCAATTTTAATATCCTGTGATTTTACTACCATGTTTATTGTAACCTCACCCTTTTCATTTAAAAATGATGTGTGAAGGCAATTTAAGCTAAACTTTTCAGAAACATAACAATCATATAAACGGAAGCATAAGGCAGCTCACTGATATTAGTACAATTAACACACATTTTTTGTATTCTACTTTTAAGTGTATGCTTATATATGATGCACAAATATATGCACATATAACATACACGTATAGGAATATGTGTATGTTCACAATGAGCACAAATGATATGCACAAGTTTATTAGTCATTGACCCAATCATTAAGCTATTCCTTTATTCCTCTTTTTATCGTTTGATGAATAAGTTAGGTCTGTGTTATCTGGAAGACCTGACAAGCATACATACGTACTTACAACTGGTCATTAGCTACTAAAATAAAGGAACAGAGCAAATTGGATGAATGAGTCAGAACAGAAATGTGTTCTATCTAGATGTATGTTAGAAAGTCTATCAGGGCCGGGCGCGGTGGCTCACGCCTATAATCCCAGCACTTTGGGAGGCCGAGGTGGGCGAATCACCTGAGGTCAGGAGTTCGAGACCAGCCTGGCCAACATGGAGAAACCTCATCTCCACTAGAAATACAAAATTAGCAGGGCATGGTGGTGCATGCTTGTAGTCCCAGCTACTCAGGAGGGTGAGGCAGGAGAATCACTTGAACCTGGAAGGCAGAGGTTGCCGTGAACCAAGGTGCACCATTGTGCTCCAGCCTGGGCAACAAGAGCAAAACTCTGTCTCAGAAAAAAAGAAAAAAGAAAGTCTATCAGAATATGACTCAAAACTGAGCTGCTATTTCTGAAACCCAAGGGTTTCTTCTTAATCCTCTGATGGCCTATAGTGAAGCTTATATATTTCTCTGGTGCATTGACAACAAAATTTAAAAATTATAATGTATTTTGACTATAAGATGGTATTTTATGGCCTGTAACCCTTTTTCAAATACTCTTCTTCTTAGCCAGGAAACTCCGAAATTAATACTGTCTTAGAAGTTCATTTCATACCAAAAGGAAGTTTTTTAAAATATAATTTTCAATTAGATAACCTCTAACTTTTTGACTTGAAAGTCAAGAAACTTTTATGGGGTGCCTTCTATGCGCATGGCACACTACTAGGCAGAAGACAATGAAATAATAGATACGGTTAATAAATATTTTGGTTTCTTCCTAATTCACTAGAAGGGTCAATGAGACTATGGATTGATAAGAGGTTTAAGAATTCTACCTTGCTATGCTGATATAAGTCACCACTTACATCATGTTTATGAACTTGGATTTCAGTGATGTGTATATAAATTCTGATTCTGACATTACTTAACTGTGATTTAGGGTAATCTTTCTGTGCTTCATTTTTTGGGGATTTTTTGTTTGTTTATTTGTTTGTTTGTTTTACCACAAACAGGTGTTATACAAGCAGCCTGACAAGACAGTTGTAAAGGTTAAGTAACATGTGAATGTGTTTGGAAATCAGAGTTTATTACATGTTTGTTGAATCTGTTTGAATTATAGGAATATAGTGGAGTATGAGAAAGAGGAGGGAATGAAAACCCAGTATGTTTATACTTGACTGGATTGAGTCTAGAACAAAGATTTTCCCCCTTTGTAAACAGAAGACTTAGCTTTAATTCTACTGTTCTTTAGTTCTTGCTGTCCATCTCCAGCTCCACCCAACTCTGAGTACTCCATAAACTGCCTATAGACCAACTCCTATCCAGAGCATGAGTTAATTCACACCAAGCCTTGCTGCATAAGAGGCTTATACCTAGAAGCCACGTAGGAATTGAGAATTGTTTCTTCAGTGTTGTGCCCTGTATTCAAGATACCACCACATCTAATAAATTGAAGCCTACTTTTCAAATCAGACAGATTTTCATGGAATTGTGAGTTCATCTATCTACCCGAATATGTCACTGCTGGAGATCCCTAACTATCAACAGCAGCCCAGACCTAGCCCTTCAAATGATATGGCCTTTGAATGCCATGAGTTGGATGAATGGACATTTCCTTTAAGTACCAGAATCACGTTAATTCTCTAGCATTTCCTTCACTATTTCAGGGGTCTCGACATCTTAGTCACGTGTGTGGCCAACATTTTATAGGTTATAGAAATAAAACCTTTCTAGAGCTACCAAGTATAATATAAAATCCTATGAGTAGGAAGCAGGAAGGAGCTTTAAAAGTCCTATATCATTGTGCAAATGGACAGTTATTTTATCTGAATGTGTGTGCTTTCTCTATCTAGTACAGGAAGCAGATTGTGGGGAAAATGGATGGTAAGTATGGGTTCACTTTGTGGTGGCATAAATCATGTTTAGAATATTCTTAGAGTTCTGGGAGGCTCTGGGAGACTTCGGATCATTTACTCCCTGTAATTACATTTCATCATATTTGCTTTTGGGTTTGTCTGTTAATAGAGTCTCTTGATCTGCTTAACTGCCTCCTCTGTAATTAAACAGTTGAGGAAAGCATATGGATAATACCATGCTAATGATATAGTTTTAAAATTTAGGATGATTTAAAAGGAAATTTTAATCTTCTACTAAGTTCAGCCTCAAACTGCTCTGGTTATGATGGTGATTTTTTCAAGCTTATCATTCCTAAGAAAGCTTCACATTTCACAATGCTTGCTTTGCAGCCAAGAAGCCCTAATTAACATTTGTTAAGAACTAGAAGATGCATCCAACTCTTTACTTTTTATTCCTAATTCTCATCCATAACTGAAAAGGTTAACATTTCAAATGGGAGTACAGAATAGTGATGCAGCTTTTCTATACTCATATACCAAGTCAATGTTTAAAAATAGCTTATGTTCACATTTATCATATAGTTTGAAGATCTGCTTGGGAAGTAGGCTGTGTAAGTCAGTTTTGCTGCTTAACAACAATCCTGAAATTTTAATGGCTTATAGCCACAAACTTACCATTTTGTTTCTTTCTTTTGTTTTGTTTTTTTTTTTTTTTGAGATAGAAGTCTTGCTATCTTGCCCAGGCTGGCCTTGAATGCTTAGTCTCAAGCCCTTCTCCCATCTCCACCACCCTAAGTAGGTGGGATTATAGGCATGAGCCAACATCCCTGGCAACAAACTTTTTCTCTGTTTTTTGGATCAGATTCCATGTATCAGTAACCGCTCCAATTCTGCTTGCTCATGCTCCACATGTCTTAGCACTTCAGAGTTCTACGTGAGGGAACAGCCCACATCTGGTACATGCCACACTCATGGCAAAAGGCATAAAGTCAAACAAAGCTGCATAGTCATATTTAAAACTAAAACCTGGCATGTAAAAAGTCGATCAACATTCTAATGGCTAGAACAAGTCAAACAGCCGGGCTCAACATCAGTGGAGTGGGAAATACCTTCCTTCTACAAGGAGAGGGCAGTGAATATTTGAAAATGATGAAATAATGTATCACATAGGGCCAAATGATAATTCTAGTTACATGCATGTCTAAATGGCCTATATAATCCCACAAATCTAATATCGACAATCTGGCTCCACTACTTGTATTTGACCAAAATCTTCTCAAAGCCAAGTATGTATCTTCTCAGTTATTGCTCTTCCATGAGACAGTCAGTATAGAACAACAGAGAAAAGATGGAACTTCAAACTTCTGACCAGAAGACGTGAGTTAGAGCTTCAGCTCTATGAGAAGCTAGTGTTTGATTGTGTTTAAGTCAATTCACTTCCTTGGGTCTTGGATTTCTGGTCTATAAAATTGTGCTAAAAATAATACCTGCTGCAAAAGTTGTTGTGTGGCTCCTCTGAGGTGCATCATAGGAGAATGAGTACATGTGTCACCTGCAAAGTACATGTATAGGTATTGATAAGTGCATTTTGATAAGAGGTAGGAAAAGTGAAATAAGAAAGTCATGATTAGATCTTGGTGATCTAAGTGGAGTGGGAGAGGAGTAGGGACAAGGAAGAGAACACTTTGAAGAAGAGAAGAAAGTTACAAATATGGCAAGGTGCTGATAATGAATCACATCACTTCTCTAACTCTATCCACACTGAAAATGAAAAATTGACACCCTCATATTTCTGTTATTAAAATATATCAAGAGCTTCCTTGGCTTTACCTTTTTCCTCTTGGACATATAAATAACATGGAAGACAGGACATAATTATCTGTATGCTCTTTGGTCAATCACATAATGCTTGCAGGCCTTAGTTTTCTTATCTGCTAAACAGGGTGATCAATCTACCTAGTGGGTTTTTCTGAAAATAATTGTCATGAAAGTGCCTTGAAAACCATGAAGCAGGCCGGGCACGGTGGCTCAAGCCTGTAATCCCAGCACTTTGGGAGGCCGAGACGGGTGGATCACAAGGTCAGGAGATCGAGACCACCCTGGCTAACACGGTGAAACCCCGTCTCTACTAAAAAAATACAAAAATTAGCCGAGCGCGGTGGCGGGCGCCTGTAGTCCCAGCTACTCAGGAGGCTGAGGCAGGAGAATGGCGTGAACCTGGGAGGCGGAGCTTGCAGTGAGCTGAGATCCGGCCACTGCACTCCAGCCTGGGGGACAGAGAGAGACTCCGTCTCAAAAAAAAAAAAAAAAGAAAACCATGAAGCATTCCGTACAAGAAGTTATGAAGTCATCTGTAAGACAAGAGACCTGGAAAATCATTAAAAGCCTTTCCATCTCATAAGTTTTGTGATTTTGATATTATTTGTTTAGACTTGAAAAGGGTTTTAGAAACCAAAGAGTTTAGGCCTTAACTTCACAGATGAAAATATTCTCAGTTCCATTATCTCAGTGCTTATAATGTAGGTAATACTTAGAATCTTGCATTTCAGAAATTTGAAATTTTAATTATCTTAGTGCAAATAAATCTTTTTGTTGTAATGCGTAGACAGCTTACTTTATTCTAAACTTCCACTATAATTTACTATAGTTCCCGTTAATCTTCAATCCAATTCAAATAAATGAATATGCATGAATTCAGTGCATATACATACAGACAAATGCTTCTTAATCCAGCTGCAATTGAAATCACTCTGGGTACTTGAAAAGTGTTGATTTCTGTGCCCTACCTCTACAAATTCTGGTTTACCTGGTCGCAGGTGGGTTTCAGGCATAGCTTTTTTTTTTGTTTTGCTTTTTAATTTTTATTTTTTGTTGTTATTTGTCTGTTGATTGGTTGTTTTCAGCTCTTTGGGTGATTCTACTGTGAAGCCAGTTTGGGAACAATTGCTCTAGAGATAGCAATTTGAAAAAGGCAAAGCTCCTGTCCTCAAGAAACTCAAAGTTTTTTGGTTAGATAGATGTGGAAGAAGTGACTTACAGATGCCCTATAATAGAAATATGTTCCAGGTGAGTCTAATCCAAGATCTCAGAGAAGGCTTCATAAAAGAAGTAAAGCTTGAGCTTTTCCCCCAAGCAACAGAAAGAATTTTCTAACAGCCTGACCAAAGGAAAGGTTCTTCCAGGACAGAGAGAATATGATCAGACAAAATAGTTTGAAATCTTTACATGCATTTGAAAAATATAAGTAACAGGATAGGTTCAAATATAGAATCTGAGGTAGAGAATGTGGCAGGAGATCAAGAAGCAGGTAAGAATCAGGTCTCACACTGTCGCCCTGGCTGGGGTGCAATGGCACGATCTCTGCTCACTGCAACCTCTGCCTCCCTGGTTCAAGCAATTCTGCCTCAGCCTCCGGAGTAGCTGGATTTACAGGCACCCACCCACGTCCAGCTAATTTTCGTATTTTTAGTAGACAGGGTTTCACTATGTTGGCCAGGCTGGTCTCGAACTGTTGACCTCATGATCCACCCACCTCGGCCTCCCAAAATGCTGGGATTACAGGCGTGAGCCACCACACCCAAAGAATCAGATTCTAAAGGTGCTTGCTCCAGTTTGAACTTTGGCCATTGGAAATACACCAAAAGGATTTCTAAAGCAACCAAATCACTCCTTCTAACAAGTCTGCTCCAATTAAACTTGCCCAGCTCTGGCCAGGCTCAGTGGCTGACACCTGTAATCTCAACACGTTGGGAGGCTGAGCCGGGTGGATCACGTGGTCAGGAGATCGAGACCATCCTGGCTAACATGGTGAAACCCCATCTCTACTAAAAATACAAAAAAAATATCTGGGCGCGGTGGTGGGTGCCTGTAGTCCCAGCTACTCAGGAGACTGAGGCAGGAAAATGGTGTGAACCTGGGAGGCGGAGCTTGCAGTGAGTGGAGATCATGCCACTGCACTCCAGCCTGGGTGACAGAGCAAGATTCTGTCTCCAAAAACAAAAAACAACTTACCCAAGCTTTCATTGATCTGCTTTAGATCACACTAAATTGAGCTTACATATATATATAATACTCATCACACACAAATCCTAGAGGATCCCTGAAAGAACAACTCACTTGTAAAATCTGCTACCTCAAAAATATTCTACTATGATTAGGCAAACATAATGGTCTTGAATTTTATTGATCTTATCCTTATTTCTGTGATTCTATGATTCTAAGATGCCAATGATCATAAGAAACTACTTTGATTTAATAAATGCTTTTTGTGGATAAAAATAAGGAAAACAATTACTGTTGCCACATTAAATACATTCCTTATTTACAAGAGGCAGCGTAATTGTCAGACAAATTAAAATTTGAAAAAAAATATGCATGTTAGAACCAGGTAATAAAGGTAAAGGGCAAGTTCCTCAAAAGTTCATATTTTGCTTTAATAATAAGGGCAAAGAAATTTCTGAGTTTCTACTGTAGCAACTCATAATTTTGACTCTTATTTTTCTTTTCAGTTTTCTGAATTTTTATTTATGTTCCTTCCAGAAAATAACAAAAGACCTGAAAGTCCCAAATAGTGTCAAAAGGAAAGGGATAAAAAGAATGCTTTCCTTTGGGTAACATTTTTATTTTTATTTTTTATTTTTTAATTATACTTTATGTTCTAGCATACATGTGCACAATGTGCAGGTTTGTTACATATGTATACATGTGCCATGTTGGTGTGCTGCACCCATTAACTCGTCATTTACATTAGGTATATTTCCTAATGCTATCCCTCCCCTCTCCCCACAACAGGCTCCGGTGTGTGATGTTCCCCTTCCTGTGTCCAAGTGATCTTCATTGTTCAGTTCCCATCTATGAATGAGAACATGCGGTGTTTGATTTTCTGTTCTTGCAATAGTTTGCTGAGAATGATGGTTTCCAGCTGTGGATAACATTTTTAAATCTAGATCAGGGATCAACTGAAAGTCTAATGTTTATTGACTGCCTTCTATATGCAAGTCAGAATGCAAAATATGAAAAGGTGATTCAAATAATTGATTCATTCATTCATACCACTTATTGTGAGCACTTATGCACCTGGCACCATAGGGTTTTAACATACAAAAACAAATGAAACATTGTCCCTGTCTTTGGAGTGTCAATAGCAGTACCATTCAATATAATTACCTGGAGAGCCATATATATATTTTTTGAAATTTCTAGTAGTCACATTTAAAAATATATATAAACAATTTAAAATAATTTTCATAATATATTTTATTTAGCTCAATATCTCCAAAATATTAGCATTTGAACATGTCATCAATATAACAAATTAAGATATTTTGCATTATTTTTCTTACTAAGCCTATGAAATCTCTGTGTATTTTATATTGACAGTACATTTCAATTCAAATGCTAAATTTGCAACATTCAAAATGAAACATTTTCTTAGAAAAATAATAAAGTTGTGGCTAATGAAAATACACTGCTTCAGTTTTTAAATTTAAATTTAACTTAATCAATATGGAATGTAGGGAGGTAAGCTGATGATAGTCTTTTATATCTGTTCAACCTAATATTCTCACCTCCTGTCTTTAAACTGGGGCTGAGAGAAGCTTTATACAATAAATAGAAATTTGTAGTTGGAAGAGCTTTACTACTTGTAGTTTTGCCAAAGTGGACAAAAAAAGTAACTAACTTTTCCTTATTCATACTACTAGTTACTGGCAAAGCTAAAACCTTGGTCTTCTGATTTTTCAATCACGTGATATTATAATCTATATCTAGTGGTGTGCTGGTAAATATTTATATCTAGCTCTCTGAAAAAGAAACACACACACACAAACTGTACTGATATGAAGAATGTGTAGATGGAATTTACAAACAGTAATAAAATATATAATACTTTTGATTGTAAATGTTATATAGTAAATTGATTCATACAGAATGTTTTGTTGATTTTATCTAAATTCTTATATCTATAGGCAAGTCACAGTTGCAATTTATATGTGACTTATGATTTAACAAAAAAATTTAATCAAGAAATTTTAATAATATTAAAATCCAATTCTGTAGTCATACCAACCATGTTACAATTACTTGAGAGTCATGGCTAGCTAGTGTCTATCCTTGAACAACATGGGCTAAAGACTAACTGGAAAAGAAAGAGAAATGATTAAATGATTACAGTGATGTAATAGGGTAGGTAGAAAGCATGTGGGGAACACAGAGAAAGCTGCAATTAATGTTTCTTGGTGAGTTGCAAGTATTTCAGAGAGCACATCACCTTACTAAATGCTGCAGGAGAGCCAAGCATACAAGAAAAAGGGAGAGAGGGATTCATCGAGAAGGCTCAGTGCTAAGAAAGAAAAGTGGTAGAGACAGCACAACGTCCACTCTCAAGACTGACTGCCAAACTGGGTAGACTGGCCAAAAAAAATAAGTTAGATGTTGAAATACAATATAAGATTTAAGTGTGAGCTAGAGAGAACATCAAAGGTATTTAGGTTGACGCAAAGGTAATTTTGTCATTACTTTTAATGACAAAAACAGCAATTACTTTTGCACCAACCTAATATTATACAACATCTGAATTTATAACCCATTTCTGCAGCTTACTATCTGTGTATTATTGAGCGATCATCTGGGCATTTACTCTTCTGTAAAACTGGAAATAATACCAACCTTAAAGGGCTATTGTGAGCAACAGATGAGATAGTATGCATTAAAGAGCCTAATGTGTGTTTGTGAAATCAGAACCCAAACGGGAAAGGTCACGAATGACTAACTGCCATACCCAGTGAAGGGAAGACAATCACTCAGGTGAGACTTAGAGGAGAGGTAAGACTTCAGGCTTAGTGGAAAAGAGGAATTCCCTCTCAGAGGCAGTGGCTTCTGTTACCGGTCAGATGCACAAACACTGGGGAAGAGGAGGAATGCCTTTCAGGTATTGTCCTCATTGTAACTGATTAATAACTTACAGTTATTCATTTTGTAGAATGGAGGGGAAAGAAATTAGTGCAAATCCCTGCCAAGAAAGAAGATATGAAGAACGGCAATGAGAGAGAGAAAGAAAATAAAGGGTAAATAAAAGCCAAATACAAAAGTTTCACTTTGAGCAAAACTAGATAATATAAAGAAAGAGAAAGAAATGAGACAGAATGTCTCAGTACAAGTTTTCCCAGAGTCGGCCAAGTCCTGTGTACGTTGCACTGCTCTACCCCCTCTGTTTCTTACTGGTGATAGCTCCTCATCCCTCACCACATTCCAATCCACTCACATTGCTGGCTCTTCTTGAGTGATACATGTATTTATTTCTGTCTCAAAGACCTGCACTTGCCCTTCTCTCCCTAGAGTGCTTTTACCTCTGCTTTGGTTTCTTCTCATCTTTGAGGTCTCAGCTTAAAATTCTCCACATCTGATCCACCCATCTAGAACACCCCCAACCTAAATCCAGTCACTCCCTGTCATCTTAACCTCTATTGCCTTCAGAGACCTGATCTCCATATAAATACTTTACTTCATTGTCCCCCATTGGTTGTCCTCCTCTTCCCAGAATATCAGTTCCATTAAGATGAGGATATAATGCCTCTGCTCACCATCACATCCTTAGGACCTAATAGGTGATCGCTGAATATGTGTTGAATGAATGAATAAATAGCACATCATCCATAACATTTGAATTTTCACCAGTGCTGACCCACTCAAAAATCAAGCATCTAGAGGTTAGTAAAACAAATATTAGAAACTCCGTGTCTGTTAGAGTAATTACTAGGGCCCTCTATTTACTCCTGTCCCTAATATTCCTCTCCTCTCATTGTCAGTTTTTTTTTTTTTTTAATTTTATTTTATTCTCTTCCTCTGAACCTTTGGGAGTAATGCCTAAAGTTAACTCTTGGTGTCTGTCATACTCACCCTCTGGCTCCAGACTATTTTAGATACAGTGCCTTGAAGTCTATTTCTGGATTCTGGAGGACTAACTTGTGACTTGTGACTCAGTGAGAAAGGAAGAAAGAGAAAGAAAGACTGAGAGAAAGAGAGGGAAGTGAGAATTTGAGGGAGGAAACAGCAATCTAGAATGTGAAAGAAAAGAAAATGTAATATAAAACTGTAATGTCTGCTAGGAAATAAAACTTTATGATAACATAGGTTCAGGTATTTATTAAATAAATCCTGAATAAAGCAAAAAAAAAAAAAAAAAAAAAGCAGGTATTGTTTCAAAGCCTTGGAAGATGGGCTACTTAGGGTAGGGAAACTTCTTTCAAGAAATGTGTAAACACCTCTTGAAGATGTGAACTAGATGTTTCAGAGACAAGCAACTTCTTTAGCTCTGCTCTCATTCTGACAATTTCTCCTTATTGACCAATTATGCTATTCCCTAGGTTTTCATTTCAATACAAATAAACAGGACACATATCTGAGTCAACAAAATGGGCCCCCATGGCCAAGTATTTCCTCAGTCCTTACACTTGGCAAAGTCCCTGTAATGGTGTCAGCTGTATCAGGAACAAGGCTGTACCTCGGCTGAAGGAGAGTCAGAGGGGAGCTAAGAAATGATGGAGTCCAGAGGGTCTATTTTATAGATGCGGTGTCTGAGGACCAGAGATAGGGACACATGTTCAGTCCTAAAATACCTAATTATCTTAATCTCTCAGATGCTTCTTTCAAATTCACAGTGGTTCCTCAAAGCCTACTATGACTCTACCTGAAATTTCAACCATCATTCCTTAGGGTCATTGACTTTGATGTTACATGCCTACCTATTAGAATGATGAAATGTTTCCAGGGCAGAGGGACACATCTGTGTTTATTATTCTAGTGCAGAGTAGGAGAACAGGACAAGGGACTGGCCAGTGTTGAGACAAGAAAACATCTAGCATAAATGGCACTTAACCAGTGATAATTATAGCTCACATTATTCTGCACTTATGTGTCATGAGTGGTTCAAAGTGCTCAATATAAAGCTAGTTTAATCTTCACAAAAACCTAATCTGATAGGTATTATTATCTGCATTTATAGATGAGGAATCTGAAGTACAGAAAAACAAAATAACTAGTTCAAGGCACACACCTAAAGAGAATGGAGCTGGGATTTGAACCAAAGCAGTCCTTGAGCCAAGAGAATCTATCCATTATTTCTCCTTTTTCTCCAGAAGAATGCGTTCACATTGAAAGTTACATCAGAAGAAAACCTAGAGGTTTGGAAATATGGAAGTATGGACTATGACTTGAAGATTCACAAAATCAAATGTTCTTAGAATCACAAGATCTCCTGATTGAAGGACACACTGGCTGACTTGAAAATCCTCATTTGCTGCCGACATTTGCTCCACAATATTTGTACTAAATGGCCATCCAACCTCACTATGCCTTCTGAAGGTACCCTCTTTACCTCTGTGTACTTTGCCAAATAGAACATATATATTTCACAAAATAAACTAAAGCCTGACTTCTTAAATGTTCTATCCACTGGTCCCAATTTTACTTCTTAGGAACACAGAGACTAAGGCTAAAGTGTCTTGCATTTGGTAACCATTCATTTGAAAATAATAACTCTTCTACTCTATTTCTATTGTGTCTTATCCAATATTAGTATTGCTATTTCTTCAAATGTTCCTTTTATAAAGTTTGTTGAAGTTACCTTCCAGGCACTGAAGGTTTTGATGGGAGAAAGTATCTCATTTCCCATTTCTGAGGGGAAAAACAAGACAAAACCAACAGAACAAAACCAAAAAATAGATGTTGGGTATCAAAATATACAAAAGATAAGAACATCTGATCATTAACTTTGACTCAAAGATAGAAGCTATGATTTATTTAAATTTACAATGGGCAGTGTATTCATTAGAGTAACATTTTTATCTTGTTCCTATAATAGTCCAAAGTGGGTATTCCTGGTTGGCATGTGTTTTTCCATCATGAAGTGATTCAAAGGCCTGGGTTCCTTTTATATTGTCATCTACTATCCCCTAGCACTGTTTTGCATTGGCATTCAACATATAGACTCTGAAAAAATTCCTGGAAGAGGCATACATCTTCTTTAAAGCCTTGAGGTTAGTGGAACAGCCCATTTCTACTTATAATCCACCCATAAGAAAGCACATATGACTATATGTAGTTGCAAAAAAAAAAAAAAATTTCTGGGCAATGTAGTTTCGTTACGTGCTCAGGAAGACATAAAAATGGATTTTGGTGAACAAGTAGTGATCTGTCACAAGGACTACATACAATGCTAAGAAATCAGACCTCGAATGGAATCCTGGTCCCTCTTTTTTATGAGACATAAAAGCATGTGTAGCACTTAGTGGCTCTAGTCTTCAGTCTCCCCAGATGTTAATAGGATGTTTCTTACCAGGGTTGTTGTAAGGATCAAATGAGAAAGCACATTCAATGTTCTTGGTCTTGTCCAGCAAGTTGAAAGTGCTAACTCATTATTATCTTTATCTATTCTTATGCTATTATTGCCAGATCCCGGCTCAGATCCCAGCAGATAATGGAGCTCAATACATGTTTGCTGAAATGAACTAAACTAAACCTCACAGTCATTCCCAAGGTCAGCCATACCCTTATAAGGAAGTACAAGGGGAGTAAGTCTGGTCCGTGTTCACTCTGATGCTAACACGGTCACAGTCTGCTTTCTTTGTGTTCCCATGCCTCTGTGTTGCATTCATCTGTGGGGCTGATTTATACCTTCTCCAGGGACACACTTTCACTAATTAAGTACTGAAATCAAAAATGAAGAGCTGAATTGAAGAAGTCAGACAGTCTAAAAAGTGCCACTGGTCTCATTTCTCCAGCTCCCAGTGACTGGTGGTAGCTGTAATATTGGGACACACATAATCCTGGCCGTTCACCCACTGAGCAGGGTGGCTCACACAAAGGGCTTTCCAGTGGCTCTTCTGTTTTATACACAGAAGGCCTATGCAAAATCCACCAGTCATCTGACTCAGAGGCCTCAGAAGCTATTTTGCTTCAAAAGGCAATGCTGAGCCCAGTCAGCCCCACTCAAAATGCTATGTGGAAAATTTGCTTTCTCTTAAGTAAGACCACTGAATAAAAAATCATTATTTCCAGGATTAGCAAGAGCCAGTGTGCACAGTTCTCCCTAGGGCCGCGATGACAAAGGCTGGATTATTCATTACAATCTGTTCCTTCAACTAATATCTTCTCCACGGGTTCCATCACAGTTGCTATTTCTGCTAATTGTTCAAACAGTGAATTAGTGGCCAAGTTGCCAGGTGAAATGAGGATGTGTTAGATAAAGTACGTCTTTCTCCACTTTCAGTGTCTCTGAGGCACTTTGACATGATGAAGCTGGGTGGCAGAGGGGTCCTATCAAAAGGCCAGCCTGTCTCGGAGTGGCAGACTGAATGTGAAGTTGAAGCTCCTCGAGTTTCAGTTCTTTCAATAACCCTCTGTTCAACTTCTGCTCAGATTTTCTCTGTGACCCCATCCCTCATTTTCTTAGTGCTGAAAACAAATATTCCCTTGGAAAACTCATTAGAACTAATTATTTAGTACTGGGGAAAATAGCTCAAGCATGAATAATTATCTCATCAGCTAAACTCTCTTTTCCCCCAAAGGTTACCAGGGCAAGGATATCAGAACTTCCCTTGGTATCTTTAATGGTCCTGAATGCTGAGCAGTTTCCCCTCAATTTGGTCTCTTTCCTATTTCTAGCAGTTTCCTTTCATCCTCTCCCTGGTGAGGATAGGATAGATCTGGAGAGCTGAAGCCTGTACTACTATCTCCTTGTGTGACTTACCATTCAGTCTATTTGCATGTGAGTTTTCTCGTCTTTTCTCTTGCAAGAAACAGAAAAATAAGACCCCAATAAAGCCCAGGACAATCAATTTGAAACTACTCTCAAAACCAAGAGGCCAGCTGGAGGCATAGTGGCTGTAATTGTTCATTCAGAATATCTTTCTTAGCTTCAACTTTTCTGTAGCTTGAAACTTATACTTTTGTCAGGGAGAGGAAGAGAGAGACACAAAGGGCTCAGTGTTGGAAACTCACCTGCTTTCTGGGGCCAGCCCAGTCATTTAAATGAGTTTGTGATGCCTGCTGTAGGTCGATTGTAAGGTAGCTATAATCAGAGGGCCATGGTGTGTTAAAAAGAGCAATACTTTCAAGTTCAGGTCCTGCCTGTCCATTTGGGAACCACTGATCTTGGACAAAATTATCAGCTTTCTGGGGCTCCATGTTTTCATCTACCCAATGCAGCTCATAATAACTACTTCACAGGCTGCTTGTGCATATGGAATGTACTAGGATGTGGAAAGGGCCTTGTGAACTATAAAAGATGGCTATAAATAACAGCTGTATGTTCAAGGTAAGTAGTAGGAAAACCAGCCTCAGATCAGTGAGACCAAGTGTGAAGGGAGGACAGAGGGCGGGGGAGTGAAGAGCGCCTGCGCAGAAAAGCCACGCCCTATCCACCCTCCCCGCAGGCTACGGCTACAGATCTTTCACCTGGGGTCTTCAGCGCAAACCATCTCTACTGGCTAGTATGGAGGTGAGTCGGGGTAGAGGAAGTTCATTAATAAGAGAAATGAAAAAGAGGATGAAAGATGGGGGTAAATTTTTTTCACCATCGTCACCATCTTTTAAAAATATTTATGTTACTTATAGAGCCCTGAGTCAAAAGCTGCCCTAGGCGGGGCCCTGCTGCAGTGTATCAAACGGAGGAAATCATTATGACATTTGTAAGCAGCATGGCGCTCCCCTGAACACAGGCACAGGAGGGCCGTGATAAATGTTTTTGTTAATAAAGAAGAGACATACAGGTCTGTGCAAAGGTGTGGGAAAAAACAAATTTCCTGTCTTTATTGATGTGAGGAATACAAACTAGGATTAATAACTATTTTTTTTTCTATTCAAGTGCTTTTACGTTGTTTAATTATATTTTTATGTTTTAATTATCCATTCATCGATTTTATCTTCTAGTGTTTTAGAATGCCACTGGGTCACTTAACCTGCCTCACATTTAGTTTCCTGAATTTTATAAAATGGGCATCATTTAAATTTCACAGGATTAATGGAAAGATTAAGTGTAAATTCCGTAAATTCCCAGGCTCATTCCAGAGGAAGTTCCTGATAAATGATGGTTCTCTGTTCTGTCTCCCAATTCTTCAAATGGTCCTCAATGGAAAGTATTTTGTAAGCCAGTACCTATGGAATCATAAAACTCTGACTTCATGTATATGTGAAGGAGCACCATGTTCTTCATATGCTTTGTGGAGACCAATGAAGTCTGTAAACAGTACTTGCAAAATCAGCGATGAAAGGTGTCTATATTTCATGATTTATATATGCCATACCTTGTTGGTAAATGTTAAATTCCCAGATATTCACATCTAAGGGTTTTTGAGGCATTTTAACTTTAGGGAAAGAAAATTAAAATGAATTTCATCTCATGAGAACTCTACCTGAAGCAAATAAGTCACTATTTTAAAAATAACTTGGCAGACTCTAACTCAGGAGTGCTCCTCAATCTGGGTAAATTAACAAGAGATATGATCCCTTTAAAATAGCTAGAATAGTTTTGATGGAGAGTTAAAGGAGAATCAGCACTAATTTCCGTGCTGTGTACCAGGGACTCTGCTACATGCTTTCTAAATGCCACCTCATTTAATCCTCACCATAACTCCAAGAGGTAGGCAAGGATATGTCCATTTTGCTGACGAGGAAACCGAGACTCTGCAAAGTTAAGCAAGTTTTTTAAAAATCACAGTTAGCAAATGACAGGACTAAGAGATAAACTTACATCTACTGCTAACTTATTTAATGAATATATATTAAGATGGTTCCAATCATGAATCTTTTAGGTGTTGAGGACTTAGCAATAAATAAAACCAACATACGCCTGTGTTCTTGGACTTCAGATACAACAAAAAAATGATGTAAATATATATATATATACACACACACCTATTGGAAGCCACCTAATTATATACTTTATACCAAATTGACAGAGTAGTTATTTATCTCCAAGGGGCTCTAAAACAAGATATCTGGGAGAGGAGTATTAATAACTTTTTAAAATACTCATTTAATTAAAAAACACGGCCAGGCGAGGTGGCTCAAGCCTATAATCCCAGCACTTTCAGAGGCCGAGGTTAGTGAATCATTTGAGACCAGCCTGGCCAACATGGTGAAACCCCATCACTACTAAAAATATAAAAATTAGCCAGGTGTGGTGGCACGCACCTGTAATCCCAGCTATTGAGGAGGCTGAGGCAGGAGAATCTCTTGAGCCTGGGAGGCGGAGGTTCCAGTGAATTGAAATTACACCTCTGCAAACAGTCTGGGTGACAGAGTGAGACCCTGTCTCAAAGAAAAACAAAAAAGTCTAACTTTCAATTTTAAAATAATTTTAGACTTATAAAAATTTTGCATATTTCCCATCTATTCTTCACTCAGATTCCTTAAATGTTAATTTTCCGTATACATATTTTAAAAGTGGTCAAAACCAGGAAGTTAATACAGATAAAATCGTCTCATCTAACCTACAGGCCTTATGTAAATTTCACCAATTGTCCCTTTTCTAGTCCACCATCCAAACTAGATTTTGCATTGTACTTGGATTTCATGTCTTCTCAGACTCCTTCAATGTGAGACTTCCTCGCTCTCTTTGTAACTCATGACTTGATATTTTTAGAGTATGGGCCTGTTATTTTGTAAAATACCCTTTCAATTTAGATTTATATAATATTCCCTATGATTAAATTCAGGTGTGCATTTTGGTTAAAAGTCATCACCAAAGCAATATTGTGACCTTCTCAGTGTATCTTATCAGGAGGTACAAAATGTTGATGTTCTATTACTAGCAATTTTATGAGAACACTTGTGTAAGAGTGTGTCTGACAGGTTCCTACCCTATAAAGTTACAATTTACCCTTTGTATTTAATAACTACTTTGTAGGTAGATATTTTGAGATCATGAAAATAATCTGATTGTCATCATACTTTTACCCATTAATTTTATTATCTGTTAATGGTTCTTTCTTGCAATAATTATTACTGTGATGTCCCCAAATGGTGATTTTCTATTTATATTATTCCTTCTACATTTATTAATTAGAATTCTACTGTAAGAAATAGTTTTTCCTTCTCCCCTATTTATTTCTTTATTCATATTCTTAAATTTATGTCAGTATGAATTTGCAGATGTTTATTTTCATCTGTTAAAGTTATAAAGCATTAAATTGGTTTAAACCAGTTATAAACTTGTATTTATAGTATAGATTGGCCTTGATTAGGCTTTTAGGAATTTCTTCACATTGGTTTATGGATTTCTTTGATGTAACACCATAATTTTTAAAGCACATTTATACTCTGCCACCACAGGACAGTGACATGCTGGTAGAGTACTGGTTTCCCCCCAGAAAAATTAGAAACCAAGATCTGAGTGCTAAGTGTGCTAATTGCTATTGGAATGTCATTGCATATAGATTCTTTCAGAGATCAGAGTTAGGAAAAAAAAAAAATATATATATATATATATATATGCATCTCTTTTGCACAAACATTTATATCTCTCTATCTATCTATCATCTATCTATATTAAAAACTATGAGGTCACACTAATACCTTAGATTTGAGTTTCATACCACAGAGTTTATTCTTGCCTTCCTCCTTTCTACATTGTCAATTCTTTCTGACAGTGAGAAACCTTGCTTTAATTATTTATAATGTGTTTACTGACTCACTTTGTCTTAGAGTATATGTAAAGTTTCAGTATTGGTAACTCATCCTATCTTTGTCTGTTCCTGCTGCTATATTAAAATACCTGAGCCTCGGTAATGTATAAAGAACAGACATTTATTTCTAATGGTTCTGGAAGCCGGGAGTCCAAGATGAAGGTGTCAGCAGGTTTGGTGTCTGGTGAAGGCCTGGTCTTTGTTTCCAAAGACGTTTGGAAACCTTGTTGCTGTGCCCTCTAGAGGGAACAACCACTGTGGCCTCACATGGAGGAAGGGACAGAAGGTCATAAAAAGGAACTGGGTGCTTCCTTCAACCGCTTTTATGAAGTACTAATCCTTTTCCTTAAGGATTAGTCATGACCTCATGACTTAACCATCCCCTAAAGGTGCTACCTCTGAATACTATCATATTGGTGATGAAATAACAACGTATAATTTTGGGAGACACATTCAGACCGTAGCATTTCACCCCTGAACCTCAAAATGTATGTCCTTTTCACAAGCAAAATATATTTATCCCATTCCAATAGCCCCAAAAGTCTTAACTCATTTCAGCACCAACTCAAAAGTCTAAAGTCCCGAGTCTCATCTAAATCAGACGTATGAGACTCAAGGTATGATTCAACCTGAGGGAAATTTCTCTGCACCTCTGAACCTGTGAAATCAGAAAGGTTATCTACTTCCACAGTACAATGGTGAGACAGGCGTAGGAGAGACATTCCCATACCAAAAGAAAGAAATAGAAAAGCCATAATTATAATTCTTATTTTCCTCTTGCCATTGTTTTGCCATGATTATTACGATTATTATTATTATTATTTGTATTGAAGCAGAGTCTATTTAACTTGACTTTATTATATTTATTGTCTTTATAACCCAAGGCATAGGGTCAGCAGAAACTCCCAAAAGATATCTCTTTTTGTCCCTCTACTCAAGACAAGTCATTCCAAACATTTCTTAACACATTTGGAAAGAGAAGCAATAAGAAGAGTGCCTCAAGTTAACTTTCATTGCCCTCCAGGACAGTTTCCAATCCCCTGGGCAGAAGTAATATCTTCTCTGAAATCTGAGGCAGCACTTTGTTAGGGGAAACTCAAATTCTCCTTGTGTAGGACAGGGTTATTTTGTTCTTTACTCTGAGTTTGCACTCTATGAAAACTCTGTGTTCACGTCATTGGCACAGAAATTCGATTTCCTCCCTGTGAATAGGAAGGAACTTCTCTTGGAATGAGTTTTCTTGCTTTATTTCCTACAATTAGAGCCTCTTTTCAACTTGACTTAAGGGTTTTTTGTTTTGTTTTGTTTTTCTAAACATTCAATTTCCTGGAATTTCTAGGGATACAGTAGTGATCAAGAAGAATAAGACCTCTGCCCTCATGGAGCTTATACACTAGTAATTTTAAGGGTGCTTTCTCCCTTTCTCTAGGGTGCATTTCACTTAAATTTAAGCAAAAACTATGGGAGGAGTTTTATAAACAGTTCCTAGATTGAAATTTTAAATTAAAAAGCCAACATTTGCTTGAAAGATGTACTAGGAAAAGAAAGTTCCAAATATATTCTATAGATAATTTTTGGAATACGGCAAATGTTACACTTTAAAATTAGTCAGGGTGAGAAATGTAACTGCTTTATATAGAATATATAAAGGTATCTGCTCACCTTTCAACTGTGTTTACTGGTAAGATAAGCCAGGGAGCAAAGTACATAGAGGATCATGAATGGTTTGCAGTGATTCAACACAACTTGTTCAACGGAGACACTCATATGACCAATTTTATTAATACATAAATATAATACCTGAGCAAGCTTAAAATGTGCTGCTAAGGAAAAGTAGTGACCTTGTCAGGGTTAGAGGATGCATGAGAAATACAAGCACAAAATATTAATAATAAACTGTTAAAGTTGGATACCAACTCAGAGTTCTAATCTACCTGTCCTATTGCAGAAGTTACTTCAACAGCTTCTACTTCACTGACAAAGAATATTCTAGATCCTACTTGGCACAGCTATTGAGAGAATAAAATGTTGGGGCTGGGGGAGGGGTATTATATATGCTGCTGCCCAAGGTCCTGAAAGTTGCTTTTGCTATGATATGTTTTGTTCTAATAGTCCTGGGATAAAGGTGGCTCCTGTTCAATCTTGTTTCAGTAATTTTGAACCAAGTGGGAAAAGGGGAGTGATAGGAGAGACAATGGGAAAGGTAGAAGAAAAGAGAGAATAAAGGGAAGGAGGAAGGGATCTAGCCTTTAAAAAGTGTCAGAAAAAAAATAGAGTCCTTGATTTCTCAATCATGTTCGAATAATAGCAGTAACCGACAAAGAAAATGTCTTTATTTTTGATATAGCGGATGTGTTAGTTTGTTCAGGCTCTATAACAAAATACCATAGACTGGGTGGCTTATTCACAGCAGAACTTTTTTTCTCACAGTTCTGGAACCTGGGAAGTCCAACTTCAAGGCGGTGACACATTTGGTGTCTGATGATGGCCTGCTTTCTCATAGACAGCTACCTTCTTCTTACTGTTACCTCATATGGTGGGAGGTAAGAGATTACTCCGTGGTCTCATCCATAAGGTTGCTAATCTCATTCTCTTATAAACTAATCACCTGCCAAAGGTCCCACCTCTTCATACCATCACCGTAGGGATTAGGATTTTAAAATGTGAGTTTGGGGGAAAATGAACTTTCAATCCATTGCATTTGATGATGCTGCAGATTGGATTTCCTGGGAAGTAGGTTGTCAGAGTTAAAGTAGGCATACAGAGTATTTTAAGTCATGTCCTTGGAATCAATACTTGTTGATGAGAAAGAAAAAAATGTGGAATGGCAGAGGAAAAAGTCAAGCCGCAATAGAGTCTCAAAAGCCTGAGCTGACCAGATAAAATGTGAAGGCACTAGAATAGCCATCCAGACTTCTTTACAGTTGAGTGAGGCCTTTATAGTCCCACATTGTTCAGTCATTAGGTCTAGGTTATCCTTAGAAGGAATACGACCTTGAGTAAGGTGAATATGACCATGAACTGAGGCAATTCATGAAAGGGCTTATTGCTGGGGCTACAGGTACTTCCCCAAAGGCAGATGCGGGTGGCCAATCCCGTGTGCACCACAGGGGTCACATGTCACGTTGTTTCTCAAGCTATGTTTATGTGTAAGCATCCTAACTCCCAAGTCAACTTATGACAGAGTTGTGCATCTGTTTTTGTATATACCTTTTATGTCAGGTTGATGAGTCAATAGTTTCCTCCTTCCAATTCCTCACCCGCCGTCCTCACATGACTAATCCCTGACTCATTTTCCATCCCATTTGTTATTTAAAAGAAGCTGCTGTGCTTCAGTATCACTTCCACATCTCTAAAATTTTCTTTTCCTCATGCACCATCTTTGACACTTTTTTAAAGTTTTTGAGGTGGCAACCATTTTCAAGTCATCTTTTATCTTATTTCCTTTCCTTTGGTTATTTATTTATTTATTTTTTTTACCAAAACTTTTTATAAAAATGGTACCTGATGTTAAACTACCCATGAAAATGTCATTACAAAGACATTTGTAATGTCTTGAAGCAGATTGTAATGTCTTGGAGCAGATTTTAGGAACTAAACAAATATTCTGGCTTTGATTTGAACTGCATATATGATGAGCACCAAAGAGTAAAGAGAGGAAAGAAGGGGGATCACTATAAAGATATCAAAAGAAACAATCTAAAATACATAATTTTAAGATTCAAGAATATTGAAAAATATTCAAGAATACTGTTTGGCAGAACAAAAGACAAAGCAAGTCTTTGTCAACTGTCTGTTGTTCTATCCAACAGAATCCTTTAAAATAAAGCAATCTTGAATTTATCATTCAGTCTGTTCTGCAAGAAGTGAGCCTCCAACATCCTCACATTATTCTCTGTCTTGAATCTGAACACCTTGCTCTGACATATGACATTCCATCTCACAACAAGTTGCTCACTTCTAATTTTATAACTCTTTGTCCACTTCTGGTCTCACCTCTTACTTTGAACAAGTGAATTGGCACCACTTTGCCAGGTGAAGCTACAGTTTTTCTCACCATTTTATCCCTGGTGTGTAGGATGGTATCTGGGGGTCAAGGAAGTGCTTAATGTGCCTGGCTGATTGGGTGGTGCCGTGGGGCATTGCTGATGAACATCTGCATGGCCTGGTCTATACTTGGGACCCTCTGCCTCAGCCTCTCCCATGGGCATGTTACTTACCAAGCCCCTGCCACTCTTCCTATGAAAGCCATGCCAAAACATTGAGCCCCTCTTTCTCTCTTTACAGAGAGAGTATCATTTGCCAGGATTCTCAGTCCTGGACAGCAAGCAGTTAACTCTGGGGAAGGGAGTAAGGAAAAGACAATGGAGGAATGGTCTTCATTTCCAGGGGCATCTGCTTCCCAAAATGAAACATTTGGAAGTTTTTTGAGGGCTCAAGAAGGGAGCTCTAAAATGCAACATGTGAAGTGAGGTTATTTAAATTCTGATCTAACTGTGTGGCCTATCTTCATGCCTGCATTAAAATTTTTCAGACTTTGACCATCCACCCCCGTCATTTTGTTTGGATTAGCTGAGGGCTCCACTTGTGTGGTACGTTTTGATTTTGTCTGACACAGTGTTCCCATCCCATCCTCCCTCAAGTAGGTCTGGAGGAAAAAATGTACTTAGCTGAGAAGTCACAATCTCTGCTTTTTATGCTTCCAAGGAAACTTAACAGGAAATGGCTTTGCTTTGCCATATTTAGGATAGATTAGAGTACAGATTCAGGGAGTTTTCCTCAAGTTACATTTTACACAGAAACTCAAGGACAAATGCAAAGAAAGAAGTGGTCTCAGAATCCAACTCCAGGATGCTTACAGGGTCTGATTAAAGCTTTCCATCTGACAGATGAGGGAATTAATTTCTGGTAAGAGAAAAGGTTTTACTCAAAGCTGCATAATGAACTACTGATGGCTTAACAACCAGGACTAGAGCCCAGGTCTCTTGTTGCTCTTATGCATAAAATAGAAATTCAGCTAAAACATACACTACCGATCCATAAAGTCATATGCTTTCATTTTTAGCTCTCATTCCAATGCAGTGACCAAAAATTGTATTTCTCAGGTTTGGTCACCTGTGTCCTCATGTGTGTGTGAAGGATGGGTACAGGGAACAATGCAGAGAATATGGGCTTCTCAGGAATCATCACAGAGGGAGTTCTGTGGGGTCTATACAGAGTGAAAACAGCAAAGGTAAGATCAACTAGTTCTAGATTTGCAAGATCTTCGTAGGACATTGTTATCTGCCACCTGGAGATTATCTTCTTTTTACTCTTTAACAAAAGTGTGAGAAGACATGGGGCGACAGAGAAATATTCAATACAAACTAGTGCATTACATTGTTTTCATTCTAGAGGAACAATAAAACAGTCTCTACAGCAGAATGGTGAGCAGTGGAAGCTTCGACAAGATGAAGCAAGCTTTATTCAGTATGCTTTTGCAGAACAGGGCATGTACCTCATCCATGCTGTAGAGAAACAGCTTTTAAGTTGGTCAGAAGGTAGGCAGGGGTGTACATTATTTTGCCCCAACTTTGTGAGGCAATAGGAGGGAAGAAATAAAGGTAGGAAAAATGAAAGGTGATAGGGTGAATTTAAGAGTGTTCTGAAATATTCCGAGTATGTCTTGATTTCCTAACCGTGGTCCATGGATAGGCCATGCATGCAGGCTTTGATCCATTTTAGTCGCAAAGGAAATCCTATTATAAAGAGAGATTCAGCCCCACTTTCTGGGAAGAGTGAAAACACTGAGAATTAAGTGGAGTTTCTAAGCAAAAAGAAAATCCAAAGTGTCAGAGATGACTCAGCACAGGTCAGTATAGCTCCTGTGTTGTAAAACAGGAGTTTTCTAATTCCTCTTCATCCTCCCAGGTATGCTGGGATACTCTGATTAAACAGCAATATCCATATTAACAACCACTTCAGTTCATTTGAGTGCATTTCAACACATGAGGAACTGTGAACATGTTAGGTATTTTGAATGCATTATATTTGATCCCAGCAACAATCTTGAAATGCAAATATTATCAATGAATTTTCTATAGAAACACACAACAGAGACTCAAAGTAAATTATTTAGTCCCAGGTCCCATGGTCCCATGAAAGAGTAGCTGTATAGCTTAATGGTTGTGAGCATGGACTCTGGAAACAGAATACTTGTGTTCAAGTCATAGCTTTGCTGCTTGCTAGCGGGGGAAAATAGACAGCATCTAAGATGGCCCCAGTTGATCCCCATTTCCTGTTATTCATGGACTTCTTCTAAACTTTTCCTCTTGAATAACCTACTTGTAACCAACAGAATATGGCAACATAGTGGCACTGTCATTTTGTTGAGTGTAAGTTACAAAAGACTGTGGTTTCTTACCAGTGAACTCTCTGATGCTGGCTTTAATGAAACAAGTTGTCATGTGAGAGAAGTCCTTGTGGCAAAAAACTGAGGGTACCTCCCACCAACAGCCAGTGAAGAATGAGGGCCTTCAGTCCAATGCCTGTGAGGAATTGAATTCTGCCAGCAGCTATGTGAGTTAACCTGAAAACAGATTCTTTCCCAGTCAAATGAAACCTGTTTTAGAGGACATCTTAATTACATCCTTCTAAGGTTTGAATTTGTGCTCAGGAAAACTCATGTTCAAATTTGTTCCCATATGTGGCAGTGTTGGGAGGTGGTCTAGCGGGAGGCATTTGGGTCATGGGGACAGATCTTTCCTAAATAGCTTGCTGCCCTTCTCATGATAGCAAGTTCACACTCTCTTGAGAGTTAATTGTTATAAAGTCAAGAAACCCTTTGGGTTTGTCTCTTTGCACATATCTGCTTCCTCACTGACCTTCTCTGCCATGTTATGAGATGGCATGAAAGCCCTCACCAGAAGCCAGATCCATGTCCTTGAACTTCTCGCCTGTAGAAACATAAGCTAAATAAACCTCTTTTCTTTATAAATGACCCAGTCTCAGATATTCTGTTATAGCAACACAAAAATAGACAAAGACACAACCTTGTGAGAAATGCTGAAGCGGAAGATCCAGGTAAGCCATGTTTTGATTCCTGCCCCAAAGAAAATGTGAGATAATAAATATTATTATCTCATATATATATGAGATATATCTCATAAAAAATATTATCTCATATATATGAGATAACATATATAATATATCTCATTATAGATATCTCATATGTATTATATATAATAATATACATGAGATAATAATATATAATATATATTATTATCTCATGTATATGTGTGTGTATGTGTGTGTGTGTGTATATATACACACACACATATATATATATATATATATATATATATAGCCTGACATTTGGCAAATGCTGCCTAAGTTAGAAAATAGCAAAGCTGATATTCAAACCTGAGTCTGTCTGCTGCCCAAGCCCTTTGCCCTGGAAGCAGGCTCTCATACACCATGCCAGTCCATAGGAATATTGTCTTTAAAATCTACTTTACACCTCATCTATGATTTTGTTCCTTGTTTCTTGCTGCATCCCCAAATTTATTGTATCCGTGACAATTCCTAAACCCATTCTTGACCTTTGAACCAAAGAGGGAATTGACTTTTCCACTCGACTACTCAGCATGTTTTCTTGGACTCCCATTCATTCTAGGCTTCCTGTGTCCTGTGCCCAGTTTAACTCATGCCTAGTATCACTGTGCCTCATTTTTGAGCTTGGAACTAAAGTTACCTGCTGCATAATGGCATTTTGGTCAATAACAAGGCATATATATGGGATGGTGATTTCATAAGATTATAATACTGTACCTTTTCTACGTTTAGATATGCAAATACTTACCATTGTATTATAATTGTCTACAGTATTCAGTATAACAACATGCTGTAGAGGTTTGTAGCCTGGGAGCATTAGGCTATACCATATAACCTAGTTGTGTGGATAGGCCATACCCTCTAGGTTTGTGTAAGTACACTCCATGATGTTCACACAATGGCAAAATGGCCTAATGATGCATTTCTCAGAATGGTTAAGTGATACATGCCTGTACCCATGGTTAAGTGATACATGCCTGTACCCATGGTTAAGTAACATGTGCCTGTGTATCAGGATCTGTATGTGGTATTCTGGAAATCCAGAAAAAACAATGACTAAGAGCAAGAAGAGTTGTCTTCTTTCTCCGATTCTTCCTTAAAGTAACTCACTTTGTCATTTTCTGCATCTCAGTTCATCACATGTGACATGGGCATTACAGTTGCTTATTGAGACACCATATACATTAAGTATGATGAGAAAGATAGAACAGTTGACATTAATTAGGTGCCCTGGTAAATACTAATCCTGCTCTTACATTCCTTAGCTATAGCACTCCATGGTTCTAGCTGTAAGTACTTCAAGCAGAGGCCATGGAAAGTACTAGAACATCCCTCTCTCTGTTATGACCCCTTCCCCATTCTTCCTTGACCTCTTTCCCAGTGGAATTAATATTTCTATTTGGGAAAAAGTTAGGCAGCTCCAGAGATAAGTCCTTCAAGTTTTCTGAATGTGCGTTGGACTTCTGGGGCAAAAAGTCAGCCTATGTTATACTCTCTACTTCCTCCCTCTTGTCCTCATTCCATTGCTAAATCACAGGAACCCTGCCCTTCTCTCCCATCTTTATTCCAAGTACCTCCTTGTTAAGCCTTCAAGAATATATAGACACACAGCCACTGTGTGTCACAGATATTCTAGTTTGATCAACCATATTACCATGTAGTTTTTACCCACTAGCTCCCATAAGGCTCTCTAAACTTTAGTTACTTCATCTATAAAATAAGGTCAGAAGTCCTGTTTTGGAGCATGATGATAATGTACATAAAATGCCTTACATGCAAGACTCAATATAGAACTATTATTGTCTTAAATAAAGGTCATGCAAAGCTAAATTGTTATTTATCTTTGTAAAGATTTCACTATGCATATATTGGTAAATTTAAAAATCCTTTGTCAGATTATTTATTACTCCTAAACCAGAAATTTTTCAGGATGTCAATAATATTGAGTATACGTGTGGTCACTTTAGTGTAGCCCAATGGAACACACGTGCAATGTAGACCAATCTAGGCTTCAATCTCATCTGGGCCTCATAGTAGCTCAGTTCAGCTATGCAAACTTGGCAAGCTCCTTGGCCTTGCAGACTTAAGTTTCTTCATCTGCACAATTGCTATACTGCAACACACGTTGCGAGGATTTTGTATACACGAGCTATCTGTCATATACTGGGGACTCAATATGTTAGCTCTCTTTCCCCAGCAACATAGCCTTTCCAAGATAATCCATTTTTACTAATTGAAGATAGTGCCTTGCCTTGTTTTGTCTGGTGTGGGATTTTATAATGTTAATGTTCCTCCCTGAGTGAAACCTGCCTTAGATTAGGCACCTAATACATGACCTAAAACATGGATAACCCATCCCCCTCACCACCCACCTCCTCCTGTAACTCAAAGATTTGTTTCTCATCTAGAAAAATCTTTGTTTAAAATTCAAAAGGCCAAGGCCAAGGGGTCTTCTGAGAGAAATCAAATCCCTTTATACTTTGCCAGAGAACTTTCCCACAAAAAGGAAATTCTACAAATACTCAGATGACATCACCGAGAAAAGGCTCTTGTTTCCCCCGGGCGCAGCCTCCCTGGAAGATGACAAGGGTTAGGAATAGAGGAACCCTGGGCCACTTGTCGGATTTGGCAAGCGGCAGCCAACAGCTGGTCTGGCTGGTTAATTAGCTCTGCACTCTGCTCCTGTCCAGTCTTTACTGGCAAAGGCAGAAGCAAGCGGCTCTGGCCTGCTTTTCTCTTTCTATTAACAAAGCCCAGTGCCATTGGATTACCTTGGCCTCCAGCCAGGGCTGCGCGCCCTTTGCCTGCCTGTGGGTTGCCATGGCAATAGTGATGTGCCTTTTGCCAAGGCAGCAGCTGGTGGATGGGCAGCCCATTACCTGCCAAGCAGATCCACTAGCTCCAAAGTGCAAATTTTTCTCAGATCAGTAAAACAAATGGGGGGGTGGGGTGGGGGATTTCTAGACTTAGGAAACAAGGAGGGAGGACTCCTTACACCTTTTGCTCCATCTTCCCTATTTTAATTTTCTAACAAAAGGTGATTATCCTTCTTCGTTTGTCCAGACACCCATCTGCTAAACGCATAGCCCCATCTCATGAATTTTTCTGAAGAAAGGCAATAAACAATTTATTCTTTGTCTTTGCTGCAAGAAACATGCTGCCTGCCCCTAGCATCCTGAGGAAAAACACAGGGCCTTCCACACCGCAGAGCAGGGCTTCAGCAAAGGAAATGTGTCATTCTGTTTGTGTTGCAATAGCAGAATACCAGAGACTGGGTAATTTAGTTTAAATTTTTTTTTTCTTACAGTTATGGAGGCTGGGAAGTCCAAGGTCAAGGGGCCCCATGTGGGGACATACTTCTTGCTGTGTCATGATATGGTGGAGGGCACCACATGGCAAGAGGGCAAGAGTGTGTATATACTTGTTCAGTTCTTTCTTTTTTTGTATAAAGCCACCAGTCCCATCACAGGGAGCCACCTTAATAACATTATCTAATGTTAATTAGCTCCCAAAGACCCCATCTTCAAATACCACCAGCATATAAATTTGAAGATTGTTTCCAACACGTGAAACATGGGGAACACATTCAAACCATAGAAAAGGGGTTCTAGGCAGAGGAAAGAATGTCTGGAAAGACAGGAAGTATTGCCTACAGTGAAATGATTGTGAAAATATTGTGGAAAATATAGAGTGAGTGATGGTCCTTACCTAGGAGAAAAAAACCCAGAGATTCCAGGTCCTGATTGTCAAAATACCTTATTTCATCTTAAATTTTATCCAGAAAGCATTTGTTAAATGCCAACTATAGGTACACTTGGTTTTTATGGCATTTCAAGCATCAGTTTCCTCCATTCTCCATTTGTAATCGATACTAAGACTATCTAGATCAGGTAAGATTTCAAAAGGCAGACCAAGGGAAGTGAGAAGGACATTCCAGGCAGAGAAAGTGGGTCAATATAGGGACAGAAACGGGATTGAAGTGGGGAATCGTGAATGCTTTGCATAGCTTGAGTTTGGGAGCTTGTATATGGAACAGAGTAGATTACAGGTGTAGTCAGGGAAAGCAGGCTGCAGTTTTCATGTATTAGAGGAATATGCATTGAGTAATTTGCATTCTGTTCTCTAGGCAGTGTAGAGCTAGTAAAGTTTCTTAAGCCTGGAGTAAAACAACTAGTTATGATTTAAGATTTAAACTCACTGTGGTTTTCGGAATGGATTGGACCAAGACAAAAGACAAATGGGGTATGGACATGAAGGGCCTGAAATAGGGTAACAGTGGTGACAAAGAGGAGGAAGCAGGTTCAAGACCTGTATCAGCAATGACTCAGTATTACCATAATAATAGCTAATATGGTGAGAGGCCTTCTATGTCTCCATAATGATTGCTGTCTATGCATGTCCATCTTTAGCTCATACGTCAACCTCGTTGCTGTCATCATCATTATTCCCACATGGTCTCTATCTTTAAGTCCCACTCTACAGATAAGAAAGTTGATTGTGAGATGTTACTGTAATTTCATAGCTGGTAGTACCAGCAAAGTGTTGTTTTGTTGTTTCAATTAAAATAAATCCTATTCTAGATATTTGAATCTTAATCATTTGACAGCAATGTCTCCCAAATTTCATTCAGAATGAACTGAGATACACATTTCTGGGCCATTGTATTGGTTAATATTGATTGTCAACTTGATTGGATTGAAGGATGCAAAGTATTGTTCCCGAGTTGTGTCTGTGAGGGCTGTTGCCAAAGGAGATTAACATTTGAGTCAGTGGATTGGGAGAGGCAGAACCACCCTTAATCTGGGTGGGCACCATTTAATCAGCTGCCAGCATGGCTAAAATAAAGCAGGCCAAAGAACATGGAAGGACTAGACTTGCTGAGTCTTCTGGGCTCTTTCTTTCTTCCATGCTGGATGATTCCTGCCCTCCAACATCAAACTCCAAGTTCTTCAGCTTTAGAACTCTTGGACTTACACCAGTGATTTGCTGGGGACTCTCGGGCCTTTGGTCACAGACTGAAGGCTGCACTGTTGGCTTCCCTACTTTTGAGGTTTGGGACTTGGACTGGCTTCCTTGCTCCTCAGCTTGCAGATGGCCTATTGTGGGACTTTACTTTGTGATCGTGTGAGTCAATCTCCTTAATAAACTGCCCTTCATGTACGCCTCTATCCTAGTAGTTCTGTCCCTCTAGACAACTGTGACTAATACAGCCATGCAAAACTCATAATCTAAGGCAAAGGGTGGGTTAGCAAACTTTTTCTGTAAAAGGCTAGTTAGTAAATATTTTAGGTTTTTTGGCCATGCGGCCTATTTCACAAATACTCTGCCACTGTAGCATGAAAACACCCATAGACAATACATAAACAAATGAGAATGACTGTTTATCAATATGATAATCCTTTATTTAAAAAAGAAAAAGCAAAAACGTAACAGCAGCAGATCAGATTTAGCCTGTGGGTTATAGTATGACACCCCTGATCTAAAGTTAAAAGTATAGGAAGGAGGTCTTCTTTGGATGTAAAAATGGTACAGCTGGCCGGGCGTGGTGGCTCACGCCTGTAATCCCATCACTTTGGGAGGCCGAGGCGGGCGGATCACAAGGTCGGGAGATCAAGACCACGGTGAAACCCCGTCTCTACTAAAAATACAAAAAATTAGCCGGGCGCGGTGGTGGGCGCCTGTAGTCCCAGCTACTCAGGAGGCTGAGGCAGGAGAATGGCATGAACCCGGGAGGCAGAGCTTGCAGTTATCCGAGATTACGTCACTGCCCTCCAGCCTGGGTGACAGAGCGAGACTCCGCCTCAAAAAAAAAAAAAAACCAATAAACAAAAGGTACAGCTAAGGTGGTGGATTAATGAACTAGTTATGGAGGAATCCTATAGTTTGAGAGATGGAAATTTATGTATAAAACACCCTTAGATTTCATCTAGTCCAAGGGTTGTAAGCCTAAACAGATTGACTAGAGACCAGCAATATTAGGGAAGGACTGGGAATGATGAGCTTTGGGGCTTATCTCTTAAAGAAAGCTGGGTTAACTTTGAAAACATCATCACCAATATGCCTTTTGCTTTCCTAGCAAAATCAGTAGAGTAAAGCTTAACAAAAGTTCTTGGCTGAAGTTCTATAGCAGTTGAAATTAAAGCACATTATAGGGGACTCCATGATAGCATAACTGGTATGATAAATAGCCTTCAGAGGATCTGTAAGTGTCCTGAGATTATTGGCAGAATCGTTTGGAGATGTGTGTGTGTATGATCATTCCTCCTACATTGTCCCCTACCTGCAGATAAATAGTACAACTCAGTGGATGAAGACGCTAGTGTTGCACTGAGATAAGCCGAGGTGCAAACGTGGTATCTCTCAGTTATTAACTTTGTTACAGAGAGCTGGCTTAACCTCTCTTAGTTTACATATCTATAAAATGGGACAAAAATACTAACATTTGTGTGTAAGGGGGATGATGTTCTGAGGATTGAATAATGTAAGCCATTATGGTGTAAATTAGATATAAATCATTACATACAGAGCCCCTTAAGTAGGATTAAAAAAAAAAAAAAACAAAAGACAGAGTCTAGCTCTCCCAGAAAGAGGGTAGTGGGGTGGTTAAACTTACGATCTCTGGAGATAGAAACCTATATCTCATTTTTTCCATTTGCAACAAAATAAATAAATAAAAAATAAACATGGGTAAACACAGAATTCACTTCATTGGGGGAGGTTGTGAGAATAAAATGAGATGGTGTTTATGATGAGTTTAAAGAATGCTTGACACATAGTAGGTACTCTTTGAGTTAATAATTTATACAGGTGGGTAAACTGAGCCCAAAGACACCATGTGACTTGCCCCAAATCACAATACTTCTTAGAAATTTTCCAATTTTGGAAGTAAGAGAATAGTAGAAAGTTTAATTCTAAAATATGGCTTTTGTTTCTACATAAAATTGAAGAGGAAAATGTGTTATGAATAATAAACATTTCTACAGTGCTTACTTGATGCCATTGATATTCTAAGTGCTTTGCATTTACCTTTCATTCATCCTCTCAACAACCCTATAAGGTAGGCGCCATCTTCTATTTTCTTTCTTTATTGTTTTTGAGACAGAGTCTCACTCTGTTTCCTAGGCTGGAGTGCAGCGGCATGATCTTGGCTCACTGCAACCTCTGCAGCCCAGATTAAAGAGTTTCTTGTGCCTCAGCCTCGCGAGTAGCTGGGATTACAGATGCATGCCACCATGCCTGGCTAATTTTTATATTTATAGTAGAGATGAGGTTTCACCACGTTGGCCAGGCTGGTCTCAAAATCCTGGCCTAATGTGATCCACCTGCCTTGGCCTCCCAAAGTGTGGTGATTACAGGCATGAGCCACTATGTCCGGTTGATTTTTTCATCTGAAGAAATCAAAGCACAAAGAAGTTAAAATACATTTTCAGGGTAATTTGGTGGTAAATGGTAGGGTTAGATTTGAACACAGGCACTTTGCTGAGCTGCCCTTCCTATAACGTTACTAAGTTCAGGCAGAAGAATAGTAGAGGGTAATGAGAAAAGGCTGTTGTGAAAACATAGGTATATTGCATCGCCATAGATTTGAGAGCACAAGGACAGAACTCCAAACTCCTAATCAGAAGGCTTCAGAGTATGAGATGTGTCTGATTCAATAAGGTTGTTCAATCATTAGGTGTTTGCGTAAGGTCCACCTCCTCAATGAAGGCTGAACTACACACCCTTCTTCGTCTCTGGGAAATTGTTCTTTCCCTGTTGTGTGTTCCCATGGTTCCCTCATCCAGACTTCTGTTGTAGCCTCTGTAGCACATTAAGTGTGTTGGATTACCTTCTCTCTATCTTACTTGTAAGTCCTTGAAGATGATGGCTCTGTCTTATCCATGTTTGCATTCTCCGGACACAGCACAATGCCTGGCACAGTAAAGCACCCGATTCATTTTTACCGACTACATAAAACAATCCACAAAGAAATGTATGAGAGACAGAAAGGGGTGGGTTCAGAGGTCATGCTAAGACTTGAGGGAAAATCAGGACTTTGTGGTAATGAACTCCCCAGCAGCCTAATGAAGCTATTGCATGACTCCCATCCCAGCTGGATGTTAAAGTGAAAGCTGACATGAACCCGTGTTCTGCTAAGAATAACACCTACAAGATAGCAATGTTTGAAATAAGCCTGTCTCTGGAAAGGTTCCTGAGCCTTGTAATTTTACTTTTATAGTCATGGCCCCAGCATGTTTGACTTTTCAAATCCCCTTGCTGAGATCCAAGGGTCTGTTTATAAAAGCTGTATCTTAAACTTGTTCCTCTGTGATGTACAAGTGGGATTTGTACTCCTCTGTATAAACTGGTCTCCTGGAGCGACACTGCATTCTCTCCTTGCTGGGTCTCTCTATTTGATGGAATGGGAAGAGAAAGCAAACAGCATCATATAGAGGTGGTTATAAATGTCTCTCAGGAACCAAAACGAAACCCTGTAACAATAACAATAACAACAGTAATAATAATAGTCCCAAACCACTGTCTCCCAGAGCAAATGGGAACTTAATAGGAAAAATGAGATGAGCATCAAAAGAGAAATAGAACAGTTTATGTGCGATGTTCTAGGCAGCAGACAGGAGCCAGGGACATTGGAAACAGGGCTGAAAAACAAAGAAACAGTTTATAACACAAAGTAAAAGTATTCAGGACTTATTTCAGGATTCAGGAAGAGCTTCCAGGACATCAAGTTTATTGGATTTCAATGTGGTCTGGTTAAGATATTTAGGACCAAACCACAGCCCTGTTATCACGAATACATGATGGTGGCTTTACAATGTGTCTTGGCTCAGCTGAACTACATTTCCCAGAATTCCTTTGCCAGCATGTTTCTGGACAGTGTGGGCCACAATAGAGATTCTTGAGCAATATTTTAATGGTACCAACACCATTTTGTAGATGACAAAGGATGTCACTTACCTGTTTGCTCACTTTGTCAGCATGGGGCAATAGTTGGACTGGAAGCTGCTCCAGCTTCCTCGGGTTTCTTTTTCAACTTCTCTGTCTCCTGGACCAGAGGTGCACGGTTAGCCCTGCGATGAAAGTGCCAACATCTCCTATAGGACACCCACATCCTCAAGGACAGAGGCAGCAAGAACTGAAACACTTTTCAGCCTATCCTTGTGGGTTCCAGCTTGCCCTTGTTTCCCCTACTTTAATCCATCTTCTCTCCCTAATGGGCTTCAGGGTGTAGCATTGGATGAAAAGACAAGAATCTTATAGAAACTCCTTCACCGGCCCCACAATTGTGCAAGCTCAAATCCCTGTAATGAATCCCTTATTATATATGTATTTATATTACTTACAATTTTGCATTTCTGATTGGACATTGATACATCTTCAAGAAAATGGAAAGTTCATACACTTTGAGCCAGAGAAATGGACCTGCGTTCAAATCCTACTCTTGTCACTCCTTATTTTTAACCTTTCATATAGATTCTTTATCTTGATGGTCCCAGAACTTCTTATGCATAACATAGAGATAATGCCTACTTTACAGGGTTGTTTTAAAGAAAATAAATATGCAAAGTACCTAGCTTATAGTAGTGACCCATTATGATGGGAGGATACTTTGTTCTCTATTGACTTAAGGTAGCTTCTCTTTTCTCCAGTCCATCAAAATAAGCTTTATTAGGACAAATGGTACTGGATACATGTTCCTTAGTTAATTTGTGATGAGTTGTTACAGCTGACCACTTCCGGAAAGTAATGCAGATGAGGCTGGTTTGACTCAAGCCATGCTTGCTTCCTACAAAGTGAGTCACTGCAGACCATTTCCTCTTCACTGCAGGGGGATACATGTCTCACTCAGAATGAGCTGAGCACATGTGGCACAGATTCTAATCCCCAAACGTTTCCATATGGCCCCTGGCTGTGGATTCCCCAGCTCTGACTCGCCCATCCCTCCTTGCCTGTCTTGGTTATCAGAGTGCTGTGGGCCAAAGTTGCTAAAAAAGATGATGAGGGCCTTGCTAGTCAGCTTAACGAGTCTGACGAGCTCCTAGCTGAGTCCACCAGTGACCTCTCAGTATTCAGACAGCCAAGGGTATCAGTGTCCTGACCCTGGGAGCTGTCTTTGGATGCAGACAGCTTTCTTTAGCTTAATGGGTATTATCGGAACTAGATTCCCGATGACAAATCCAAAAATCTCCCTTATATTTATTTAACAAGGAAGAAGGTGCAGATAATTAGTCCAGAGAACAGTGAATATCTAATCTTAACAGGTTAACTCACTGCAGAAGCAATTGGAAGTAATAAAAGAAACACTGGGTTGAGAATAAGAAGATGGAGATTCCAGTCCATATCTATATTGCTTATATGACTAAGGGAATTGTGGAAAGCCGCTAGGGCTCAGTTTTCTCTTCTGTTACCAGCTCAAAGGTCCTTCAACGTGGGTTAATAAAGAAGACTACGTTATCAAACAATCAATACTTTTGAATATTTATTATTTGTCAAGTACTTTGCAAAATTCTGTAGAATAAACAAAAAAGACATGATTTCTATCTTCAAGACAGAGCCAAATATTGAATATTTAAAAAGTTATTACAGGCCGGGCGTGGTGGCTCACGCCTGTAATCACAGCACTTTGAGAGGCCGAGGTGGGCGGATCGCAAGGTCAGGAGATCAAGACCATCCTGGCTAACACGGTGAAATCCCATCTCTACTAAAAATACAAAAAATTAGCCGGGCGTGGTGGCGGGCGCATGTAGTCCCAGCTACTCAGGAGGATGAGGCAGGAGAATTGCTTGAACCCGGGAGGCAGAGTTTGCAGTGAGCCGAGATCACGCCACTGCACTCCAGTCTGGGCAACAGAGCGAGACTCCATCTCAAAAACAAACAAACAAACAAACAAACAAAAAGAACAGTTATTACATAACAAGACAATAACTGAAAAAGTGTCAAAGGCAGAATGTGATTGGTTGCTGTGCGACTTGTGCAAAAAGAGTGTTTCAAAAAATCAGAAATTCAAAGAAAAAGCAAGGGAACTATGAACTAATTGAAGATATGTTTGTTTTTGATGAAGTATAGGATCTGAAGAGGTTAAAAAATGAGAAAGGAGAGAAACAGGCAAAGAATTAGATTCTCTGCTCAAACTAGACAACTGGTCATGACACAAGATTCTGGGCATCTCAGTCCTCAGTTTTCTTACCTACCACAGGGAGTTATCAGGTTAATCTTAGAGGGAATCAGCTTGAGTATCTAATTAGGTGATACTCCCTACGGCTTTGAACATTGTACAAATGGAAGCCACTGTTTATCAGCCAAATGCCTTTGTTAAACACTAGCAATAGGTACACAGAGACCTTGGCAAGCAGGGGGAAAGGAACCAAAATAAGCATAAGCTATAGGATTGTCCCTAAGAAGGTTAACAATCCTGTTGGGAAGATGTGATTTTTAGTCAAGAAACTATTTCAACCGTAGTCCTTGAAATTGTTATGTAGACTCATTGTGAATCTACTAAACTGAAGTAAGATGAAAGTAGGTAATCTGGCCTGAACTACTGAGCCAATATAGAATCAGAGCATTTCTACTCAAATCCTCACTCCCCGCCACCCTGGAATAGTGCAACACTGAAAATTTATGCAAGGAGAGGAAAATGTGTGAAAATTTTCACCACAGTCTCTTTTCTCACAAAGCCAAGAACTTGGTGTCTTTTTTGCAAATTTGCAAAATGACAAAACGACTTCTCAGGCTGTTGGGAACAGATTGTCCCTTTGGCCCAAGTGAAAGGGGGTGAGGGGCTAACTGCTGAGTAAGAAACATGTCTCACGCACTGATATGATATTTTTATTTAAACTTTAGTGGTTTGAATAGGATGACTAAGGCTTTTCATAAAATTATTATTTTGGCCTCGCAAATTTGCAAATCTGTTTTCAGTCAAGTCAATCTTTGTCTTGCAGGGCAATATTTCAACAGGGGAAACTGGTATGGTTGACCTAGATGTGGGCATCTCAGCATCCTTCCCTTCATGGGGTCTTAGTAAGGTGCATTATTGGGCCTGACTCCCACAGGTAACTGACTTATATTTTCTAACTTGTCAAGAGACTGTCTTTTGATATTTTAGAGTACAGAAGGATGTTATAGATTGTATCCGTGTTCTGGCCAGCTGGCACAAATAACATTATCATGATCACTTATCATGGTTCCTTAATTTGAAAAACTGTTTCAGTTTAAAAAGAGCTTTCATATTCATTATCTTAATGACATTCATTTCATTTCCTACTTTACCTAATGCTACCTGGCAACATTGTCCAGGTCTGACTTCTCTAAGGGATGTCTGCTGAGGGTAGCCGTAGGTGTTGTCCGTCTTGGTTTCTACCACAGTGCCAGGAGCTTGTTTTGCAAACAGTGAGCATGTCTTACCAGTGATTTTCCAATGCTATTTTGACTCCCCAAAAGCAACCTTGTAGGTTAGGTGAGGCCAGAAATGTTGCCATTTAATTAACCAAGGCTAAAAGAGGCAATAGGCCTTGTCTAAGGATCAGCCCATCCCCCATCATTTCCTCCTTTTTATCCAGGCCAATAATTCACAGATGCCTTTGTTTCACTCAACATCCCTGTCTTCCCCTGGGTAATGCCTGGTTATTCCAAGATTCATTTCAGAGTATTTCTGCTCTAAGATAATACTATGATATGAGACCTTGACATACTCTCTTCTGTCTTCTCTCAAAGTAATTCTGATGATATATAGAGACAAAAACTCATTGAAAAGCCCCTAATACAGAACTCTGAAACTCTTGCAAGAAATTGAAGGAAATTTCACTTGCTGCATGATATCGTTTGCCTCCTTTTCCCCACCCAAATCTCATGTTGAATTGTAATCCCTGATTTTGGAGGTAGTGCCTGGTGAGAGGCGATTGAATCATGAAGATGGTTTCTAATGGTTTAGGACCATCTCCCTAGTGCTGTCTCATGATAGAGTTCTCACAAGATCTGGTTGTTTAAAAGTATGTAGCACCTCCCACTTCATTCTCTTCTTCCTGCTCCAGCCAGGTAGGACATGCTGGCTTCCCCTTCAACTTCCACCGTGATTGTAATTTTCTTGAGGTGTCCCCAGCCATTCTTCCTGTACAGCCTGTGGAACCGTGATCCAGTTAAACCTCTCTTCTTTATAAATTACCCAGTCTGAGGTATTTCTGTACAGCAGTGTGGGAACAAACTAATACACTGCAAAACTTCAGCAATTCAACAAAGAATCACAATTTATGGCTGTTGTGGTCACATTGCTCTTTGAAATGAGATAGGTCCACTGGTTAAAAAAGAGGTAAGAAAATGCTTTGTCACATCCCACTCATGTATATAGCTATTTTTTTTTGTCATAGACTCAGAGTTTGGGTCCACCAGAAAAGAATATTATTTTTCAAATGAATAGGGCCAGCTTATTGAAAGGTAAGATATTGTATCTCATCCAAGGATCTTTTCCAATAATAAAATATGCATACATGCATATACACACACATACAATACCCCCCCCCACACACCTACACACACTGTATATAAGTATTTTTTCAAATTCTTTTAAAGTTTTCTATCATTTGGATCTTCAATTTTCAAATCATCTGGAATACATATTTTAATATGGCATGAGTTTGAGATTTATATTTTTAAAAATGGACTACTCACTGTCCCTGTTTTATTTTTGAAAAGCCTGTTACACCTATTAATTTGTAATGTCACCTCAAGAACTTCTTTATGTGCAGGTGTCTGTCTCTGGGCAATGTATTCAGTTCTACTGATGCTATAATTAACAGTTTTAATTAATGTGACTTAAAAATAAGTCTTGATACCTGCTAGGGGAAGTATAACATCCTCATCCTTGTTCTTTGACAGAATCTTCTTAGCAGAACTCCTGGGCACTCCCTTCCTCCTTTATGTAATAGTTTAGCACCTGTCTCATAAATTTTCTCTCCATTACTACTGCTGTCATCCCCATTGGTGATTTTCATATTCTTGTACATGGACCTATCCGGTAGCCCATCTTCTTTTCCTGATCTTATTCTCCTTGCCACCTACACCTGTCCAAACCTATGGTCATGACATAGATCTGACTATTACTTATAATTATTCCCTCTGCAAAAGAAAACACTCTCAGCTTCTATTATCTCCTTTTTCTGATGGATACCTACTGTCTTTTCAGCTCTAACTCTAGTACTCCCTTTCTAAAATGCCTGCACCTCACTGGGAACTCTAATGCATGGTGCAGGTGACAATCTGATATTAGACCAATATTCTGGCATTATAATCACATGCTTTCTTTTCTCTTGCCAGGGTACTTGGGTTAGTTTCCTATTGCTGGCATAATAAATTGCTACAAATTTAGTGGCTTAATACAATACAAGTTCATCATCTAATGGTTTTATAGGTCAGAAATTTAAAAATACATGGGTTTCACAAGCTAAAATCAAGGTGTCAGCAGGACTATGTTCCATTTTGGAGGTTCTGTGGGAGAATCCATTTCCTTCACTTTTCCAGTTTCTAGAGACTGCCTGCATTGACGCATTCCTTCCATCTTCAAAGTTAGCGATGAGTGATCAAGCCTTTCTCATATCACATAACTCTGACACCAACACTGTTCTGTCTCTCTCCCACTTATAAGCATCTTTGTGATCCTTGTGATTACGCTGGACCAAGTCAAATAACAGAGAATAATCTCCATTTCTGGTCAGCTGATTGACAAATCAATTTCATCTGCAACCTTAATTTTACCTTGTTACATAACCTAATAGAATCACAGATTCCTGAAGATAGGACATGGGCATCCTAATGGGGCCATTATTCTGCTTACCACAGTATTCAAATGGCAAGACCTCACCGTGGTGAAATAATCTTGCTCATACTCTGGCCCCATACTTCAGGAGCTGAACATGACAGAACATGACATTCACCTCATGAGAAGAAACCTCAGGTGTTCCTCTGCAATTCTAAATTAACTCATTTAAATGCCACCTTTTCATTCACTCTCCATTCTCATCAGCACTCAACTACTTTATTCTTTTTTTGTGGCTGAGAAAATTGAACCAATTAGAAGAGAATTTCCCAGTCCTTTCATTAACATGTTTACCATCTTCGCACTAATGCATCTAAGCACTCTGTTTCTCTTATGTTAAAGTAGATGAACAGCCCTTGCTCCAATTGATACCAACTCCTAGACTTGTGAACTAGATTTTACGCTTTTTTGCCTACACAGGTCTTTGTAGTTTCACTTTATCTCCTTTCCTTGTATCTTTAATTTTTTTCCTTCTTTAACGAATTTTTCCCATTAGGATACAAATATGCTATTATATCTTCCCAAGTAAAATAAACAGCAATGACATAAAGCTCCCTTTAGACACATCTTACTCAAGATACTGCTCCTTTTCACAAAATTCTTGTGTATACTTTTGGTTTTCACTTCTCCTATTATCTCTTACACTCATTCCTATTAGGTTTTCATTACCCTGACTCCATTTAATTCACTCTTATCAAGGTAGGCAGTGACTTCTATATCCCAGGATCTAATGGTTAATTCTTAGTCTGCATCTTCTTCATCCTTTTTGCAGCGTTGACAGTGGGGTTCTAGGATTCTACATCCCCCGGTTTTCTTTCTGCTTCATTGCCAGTCTTCTACACTCAATTTTTTCTTCTCACTTCCTCAGTTTCTAAGCACTGAAAGGCTCCAAGGTTCAGTTTTGAGACCTCCTCCTCATATAAGTCCATGATTTTTAAACACTATCAAATTGATAACTCCCAAATTTACTCTTCCAGCTCTGATCTCTCTAGGAGTTCGAATTCAGATATTTAACTTGCGACTGGGCATCTTTACTTGGATGCCTATCAAGGACTACTTGTTATTTTATCCCAAACTAAACTTTTCATGCCCCACACTGAAAGGTGCTCCCCTCCTATATTATTTTCAAATTCATCATCAAATAGCTATACCCATTGGCTCTAACTTTTAACTACAACCCAAGACTAACCTTCTCTCACCGTCTCCTGTGATATCTCCCTAGCCTGCTCCACAACCAGTCATTTTTTGCTGGACCAAAGCAATAGTTTTTCATCTAGTCTCTCTTTTCTACTCTTACCTGGTAAAGTCCATTCCATTTTTTATTGTAACAAACCAAGTAATCCATTAACATTTTTATCTGTTCATGCCACTTTTCTGCTCAAAATCTTTTATTAGCTTTCCTGCATGCTTAGATAGAATCCATATCTCCCCATGACCTGTAAGTTCCTTCATGATATGTCCAACCTCACTTCCTCCTATCTGTTCCCTTGTTCACCCTATCCAATCACTCTGGCTTCATTAGTCTTTAAATGTGCCAAACAAATTTTAACTTTAGGGACTTTGTTTTCGGTTTTCTTATTCCAGGAATTATCTTCTCTCACATACTGTCATAGACTTGTCCTTCACTCCATCTAAGACTTTATCTAAATGTCTTCTCTTTAGAGGATATTTCTGATATTCCAGTCTGAAATACATTCGCAGTCACTATCTTCTCCCTCACTCCTGATTTACTTTTCTTCAAGACCTTTTTCTAAAATATCCAACATAGTAAATATTTGTTAGTTTATTTGTTTTCTGAATCTCCCACTAAAATCAAAGCTATGAGAGAGGAAAGATTTTGGCTTTTTGGTTTATCCTGTATTCTGAGAGCCTAGAGGAGTAACTAGAACTACAGGAAGTTCTCTTTAGTTATTTATTGATTGAATTGACTAAATAAATATATTTTGTTGAACTTTTAAATCTATACATAGTATAGCTCTTCACTTCTGTCCTTTTACAAATTTTAATAATGTTCTGAAACCTATAGTGATTTTCAGCAATAGAGTTCTTAGACCTAAAGTTCTTTCTGATAGTGAGAAAGAGAGTAAGGAAAAGAGGGTAGGGGAAGAGGGAGATGGAAAGTGAGAGGGAGAGGGAAAGAGAAAGGAAGAGAGAGAGAGAGAGAGAAACTCTTTACTTCTTACATCTCAGACAACTAGTACTCTTAGTACTCTGCCATTTTGGAGCATGTCATGTGAATTTATTTTCTGGAATATTCATACTTTGCTCCAGATCAACTAAAAAAATTGTGGGTAGAGGTATAGGCATCAGTTATATTTTAAAGTTTCACAGATGATTTCAATATTCAGCCAAGGTTGAAAACCATTTTTCTAAATGCTAAGAACCAAGGATGAAGTTATAAACTGCACAGTTATGACCTAGCTTCCTCTGAGGCAGTCACTCTCCAACTACCACCATTCTTTTCTCTATCTTACTTGTGGCTCTCACAGCACTGTGCTCCCATTACACTCTTGAACTTTACTTGTTACTCCCTTTGGGATCTCTGTCTCCCCTTCCTTTTCCAACTCTCATTTGTCCTTCTAGATTCTCCTCAGAATCCTCAAAACTTCCTCAAGTTTCTTCTCAAGGCTTGTAAGAGAATGTCTTCCTCTGGACCCCTCAGCATTCTATCCTTTCTTCCACCATCGCGTTAGCTAAACACTTTTAATTATCTGTTTTATTTCAGTTTTGATCAGACTGAATGCTCTTTGAGGTCAGAGATCATATTATATCTGTCTATGACTTCTCAGCTTCTACAACAATGCTCAGTGAATGTTGGACTGGTAAACTGAAATAATGAGGCTATTTGAGGTAAGAACTGACTGGCATTGCAATAGCTTTGAGACAGAGTTTAGTAGGACTTGTCATAGCCAGCAGAGAGTAACTTGTGATCACCAGTGCATGAATGTTGGGACTCACCTCTCAGAACATGGTGGTACCACTCTGAGCAAAAAATATATGAGACTTTCTATTGAGAAGGAGATAGTCCAGTGTATAGAATTGTCAGAAATGTATGTTTGATGCTATGTGGTCTGATTTCCCCAATTTAATTTTTTCTTAGATCTCACTATACTTAAGATTTTCATCATGAAAAAGATGTCTATAAATTGTGTTCCAAAAGACCATCGGTGGTTGTCTTGGAATTCAGTTTTTTTTTTTTTTTAAAGCACATTTAACAAAATACCAGAGACATTCCTCTGGGACTTCTGCTACAGTTTGAATGTTTCTCCCAAATTTTGTGTTGAAAACTTAATCCCCAAATTAATACGATGATGGAATCTGAGGATGGAGCTTTTGGGAGGTAATTAAGATTAAATGAGGTCATCAGGGTATGCCCCCATTTATGGTATTTGTGGCTTCATAAAGAGTAAAAGAGAGACCTGAGCTAGCATGTTTGTCCTGTCTCATCAAGGAATGCCTTCTACAATATCGTGACATAGCAGAAGGTCCTCACCAGATGCCACTGCCATGCTTTTGGGCTTCCCAGACTCTAGAACCATGAGCTAAATAAACCTATATTATTTATAAATTACCCAACCTGTGGTATTCTGTTATAGCAATGGAAAATGGACTAAGACACCTTTCTTGATCAAATATTTTTCAAGTTGCTTAGTCAGGAAAAACAAAAATTAACACCAATATTCCATTATTTTATATTTTAGATAGTTGCATAAGTAAGGTTGTCTTCATTGACTGTTTAACATATTATATTTTTATTTCATAGTGTGACCCTATCATTCTCAGCTAATATTTTGGCTCTCTTTACTAATTTATGAGGTTAAAACAGTTTATATATTATTATAGATAGCTATCCGGACAAAGGTAGACACAGACAGATAATGGAGCAAAGATTCTGCAGCCAAATGTGGACAGACAAGGAAAGAAGCTTATTCCTGGCACAGTATGACAAACGCACAGCCAAGTGCAGATCTACAGTGATCCCTATTGAACTCAGATCAGATGGGAAGTGATGCTATTACTGTAAAATTAAGTCATGTCTGGTCATTTTTACATTAAAACAAAAATGACAATAGGAGAGATGATCAATAATGATATGAACAACAATAATAACAGCAGTAAGCTATGGAATATCATCCATTTTGAACTCACTGTTCTATAATGTGAAGGGCTTCCTAAACTTTCTTGAAGAATTAGTTAAAATAATAAAAAATTATAGAACTAGGGCAGGTTTTTTATATTGCTGAAGGAAATGTTTAGTGAAAAGAAGGAAATTCTTCATGGTGAGTATAGACTTTACAAGTGTTTAATGTTGGGTGCAAAAAGCAGAAATGACACCATTGGACTCAGGCAGAGTAGGTTACTTTCTGGTAAGGCAGTGGTTCTGAACCAGGACCATTTTACCTCTAAGGAACATTGGGCAGTGTCTAGAGTATTTTTGGTTGTCACAAGCTGGGGAAGGGGCACTACTGGCATCTACTGAGTAAAGGTCATGGATACTGCTAAATATCCAACAATACACTAGACAGTCGCCACAACAAAGAGTTATCTGAACCAAAACTTTAATAGCGTTGAAGCTGAGAAACTCTTCTTGTAAGGCAAACTCAGTTAAAATTCTGGCTCCAACACATAATAGCTGTGTGGCTTTGGAAAATTGTTCTTGCCTACTTATGCCTTAGTTTTCTCATATGTAAAATGAAAATAATCTAGCTTGTGGAGTTTTCAGCATGTTTAAATAAGGTAATTTGCGGAAAGTTTTTCTCACATTGTCTTATGTATAGTAAATATGTAAAGAAGCTGGTGTATGACTATTGAAATATTGTAGCTGGATTCAGAGGTTGATTCCTTCTTCCACGCCAGAAGGAAGTTTCAGCAATCCTGATAAATGGTTTTTTTTTTTTAAACTTATTGCCTGATTCCTCTGAAAACCCCAAACCATTGTAAAATAGCTCTAATTGTTAGATAGTGCTCTCTGATATTATACCTAAGCTTCCTACCTGAAATTTGAACTCATTTGTTTTAGGAGTTTCCTCTGGAACAAAACACCACAAGTTTATTACCTTTTCACATGGCAGTCCTTCAAATTCCAGCAAGCTACATGACTTGAGACAAGAAAGTAAAGTTTTCTGGGCATTATCTGCAAAATGGGAAATACTTACCTTAGGGATTTCTTATAGTAATATCATGCGCTAATGTAGGTTGCAGGATCAAACATAATGCTTCACAATTTGAAGTCTTAGAAGTGTTTGCTTCTTTTTTTTCTGCTGTTGAGCCCTTTGGGCACAGCCAAACTATATCAGGCAGTAAAATGGAAGTCAAAAAACATCACTGGATTTAGTCACAGCTAGTAGTTGACTTGATCCAAGTGGCTAGAATGAAGGCAGGGCTTCATATAATTAGGTTTTAAAAAATTAAACAGTATGATCAGGTTAAGTGGAGTGGCTAGTGGTTTACACCTGCAATCCCAGCCCTTTGGGAGGTTGAGGTGGGCAGATCACTTGAGGTCAGGAGTTTGAGACCAGTCTGGCCCACATGGTGAAACCCTGTCTCTCCTAAAAATACCAAAATTAGCCGGGTGTAGTGGCAGGCACCTGTAATCCCATCTACCTGGGCAACTGAGGCAGAAGAACCACTTGAACACAGGAGGCAGAGGTTGCAGTGAGCTGAGATCATGCCACTGCATTCCAGCTTGGGCAACAGAGCAAGACTCCAACTCAAAACAAACAAACAAACAACCGCCCTAGGGTCATTTATTGTATATATATGGTCCTTTGATCTTATAGAAAGGGAATTGCAGCAAACGTTGGTGGCAGGAAAATAAGTTCTGAACAAATATGAAGACTCATTGCTGCTTATAGAAATGAAATTTCACAAAAGAATTGTTTTTATTTTGCATCAAGTTGTCCTGTGAGATATTTTGAAAATGGATCTTCTCATGTGCTCACTGGATTCATCAACCCACAATGACTGAGCCAATATAATGCTTCAGAGACTTTATGTGACTGGACAGATGGTAAAGAAGGGTTCATCTCTGCCCGGAATATAAGGGAAGGCAGACACTGGATGAATCACGGCAATGTGACACAGTCAGTTCTCCAGTGGAAAGAGCATGCAAGACTTCTGAAAGCTTCAGTGCATCAAATCTCCAGGGTGTGGTGCGTTGATGTGTGTTTTCTTTTCTAGGATAGGAGAAAATAGTCATCAGATCCTACTTGCTCATATCTAAACATTTGATATTGTTAATGTGTTTTGACAAATCCAAAAGCTCATTTTAATTTCTTTAGGACTTGTAGTGGTTAAGTCTATGCTTAGTCTAAGTCTACAGCAGAGTCTACTCGGCTAGTTTTCATATCTGATATTGTGCTACAGGGAATTCTCAGTGAAGACTGTTTTTGCCTTCAAACTTTCTGCCAATCCTGGGGAGCAACCAGCAACTCAAGCCACTTTGAGGACATAGTGAGTGTTCCTGCCAAGTATGCTGCGGTTGTCTGGCTACCCTGTGTTGTTTTGCTGAAGAGACCTTTACAATTAGGGGCCCAGGGCTTTAAGTACTCTATGCAAGCCAGAGACTCCCATGTGCATGTCTCCCACACTCACCCCTTTCCTAAAGTCCAGGATCATGTATCCAGCTGCCTATTTCACATAGCTATCTGCTTACCTAACATACATATCAAAGAATATATATTCAAAAGAAAACTCTTGGTTCTCCATACTGCAAAATTATGCCTCCCACAGACTTTCATAACTCAGGGAATGGTATTACCATCCATTCAGCATTTGAAGCCAAAAGGCTTTTAAAAAAAAACCTTATTTGTTATTTATTTAGTTTTGAGATGGAGTTTCATTCTTGTTACCTAGGCTGGAGTGCAACAGCGTGACCTTGGCTCACTGCAACCTCCACCTCCTGGGTTCACGCAATTCTCCTGCCTCAACCTCCAGAGTAGCTGGGATTACAGGTGCCCGCCACCACCATCTGCTATATTTTTTGTATTTTTAGTAGAGACAGGGTTTCACCATGTTGGCCAGGCTGGTTGCGAACTCCTGACCTCAGGTGATCCACCCGCCTCAGCCTTCCGAAGTGCTGGGATTGCAGGTGCAAGCCACCATGCACGGCCTTTCCTTAATTCTTCTCTTGCTTTCTTGCCCATCAGCAAGTCACCTCAATTCATCTCATAACACATCTCAAACCTGGTTATTTTCCTCCATGTCCAATGTAGTCACTGTAGTCCCACCCATTATTACATACTGCCTAGACAGCTACTGTAGCCTACCAAATGGAATCTCTTTTCATGCTTGCCGCATTTTAGTTCTCCAAACAGCTGCTTGGGTTACCTATTTAAAACATAACTAAGATTAATGTGACTCTACACTGCATTTCAATTCTACCAAACTTCCCCTAAACTAAGAGATACCTAAATTATTATCTATCTGTTGAGTAAAAGTCCATGGCATAGGGAAGATAATATATTGTAGAATCAAAGAGATCATTCATTATTAAATCCTAAGCTTTTCTACACAACAGTTGTGTAAATTTGAGCAAGTTACCTAACGAATTTAAGCCTAATTTCCCACTTAAAAAAATAAAATTAAAAATAGTACCTCCTCTTGTTCGTTCACTTATCCTGAAAATTATTCCAGAAGTTATTGTTGAACTTCTAAACTGTGTCAGGTACTGTGATGAGCACTGATATAAAAAGTAAATAAAATAGATGCCACCTATCTTTCTGTTGCTTACAGTTTGTAACTGCATATAACAGGTGCTGAACACATAACAAGTACTTAATAAGCAATGGGTGTTTTGATTTTCTTCCCCTGCTGACACCTTAGGGATCACCTATGCCAGCCCTTCTTAAATATCTCCTGATTCTTAATCCAGGGGTATTTTTAATTTACCATGGTGCCTTATGCTATCATCTATTGCAACAATATCCAGCTTTTTATTTAAAAAAAAAAAAAAACCTGAAATTCTTTCTCCTACAAAGGGTCACTTGGATAATCCTCTTAATGAAATTTAGGAAAATGATGCAATTACTGTCCTCAAGATGTAACACAGCATTTTTTGTAACCACACCAAGGCTACCATTTTCTAAAATAAACAGGTGTCTGGCAAGAGCTGAGTAGGGCTTCAGCCATGTATAGTACCCATTAGATGTGATAAGGTGCATGAGCAGTTGAGTGTATATATTGAAGTTTATACATAAATGTGTGATGTTTATAACCAAATACAAGAATTAGGTCTTAATTATAACAATAGACTATAAATAGCCAGATGACACCTATGACCACACAGAACAATGCAGTCTTATATTTGGAGTAGACTGAGACCCTAAAAACCACACAGCTTGTGTCACCTTAAAGTTAGCTCAGGCCAGTGGCTCTTGAGCACCAGGATACATGACCTTTGATGGGCAAAATGTCACTGCCACAATTCTGGAAAGGCTGGTTGAAATCCCCTGAGGCACCATACCAATAGTTTATTTTCTTATTTAGCACCAGGAACTCATGCCCTCATTCTTCAAAGGGAGCCACAGTTCAGTTCACAGCAGAAAAAAGTGAAAAGAACAGGTCTCCCATCATAAATTGAGCTTATTTTCAGAGCCTATGCATCTAGCTCTGAAATGGTTTGATTTTCATTTGTACTAAACAAGCAAACACAGTTGACCTTTGAACAACAGAAGTTTGAACTGTAGGGTTACACTCATGCACAGCTTTTCTTCTGCCTCTGCCACTCCTGAGATAACAAGACCAGCACCTTCTCTTCCCTAGCCTCCTTAACGTGAAGACCAGGATAGAGAACTTTATGATGATCTAATTGCACTTAATGAATAGTAAATATATTTTCTTTTCCTTATGATTTTCTTAATAACATTTTCTTTTCTCTAGCTTACTTTCTTGTAAGACTACAGTATATAATGCATATAATACATCAAACATGTATTAATCAACTATATAAGTTATTGGTAGGACTTCCAATCAACAGTAGGCTATCAGTAATTACATTTCTGATGAGTTAAATGCTATATGCGAATTTTTGGCTGTGCAGGGGGTCAGTATCCCTAAACTCTGCATGGTTTAAGGATCAAATTAGACACTCCGGAAACAATTCTGATTCCACATACCTACACACCAATGGGTAAGTCTCTACCTTTAGGTCTTCATTTTCATACCTGTTAAACAGAAGTTGATCAGGGAGCTTCAGAAGGCCCCTTCTGGCTCTGGCAGTACAGCTCTGCTCATGCAGGGCTATTAACCTGGGAAGATTGAGCTCTACACTGGTCCAGCCAAAGACTCTTTCCTATCTGTGCTTCAGATCACTGACAGCTTTTGGGCCTCCACTCTGAGCTTACATTCAGGATGTTTCTTTGCATTAGGAGTCCCAATCTATTAACCACATTTCACCTTATTAACTCCCTGCTTTGAGCCCTGAGGCCTCTCTCCTTGTATAGTAGGTTAATTGCTGCTTCAGCAACTGCATTAGTTTCTAGAAGGTCCCCCTACCCAGCCTTTGCTTCAGATCAAGAGAAGTGTCTTATTGGAGAAAAGGTAGATTGCAACTTTAAAGAAGCTGCTTATAATCCTTTTCTCAATGTAAGCATCTACACACTTAGGATAAATGAGAATCAGTGGACATTAGCGACCAATAGACACATCTAGGCATTTATTTTGTACAGAGTTATTAAGAATCTTCTACATACCATGCACTGTGCTAAGGGCATTTTAGATATTTTTATATTAATATATATCTAGCTCCCACTTATAAGTGAGAACATACAATATTTGGTTTTCCATTTCTGAGTTACTTCACTTAGAATAATTGTCTCCAATTCCACCCAGGTTGCTGCAAATGCCATTATTTTATTCCTTTTTATGACTGAGTAGTATTCCATGGTGTATGTATCTAACACACACACACACACACACACACACACACACACACACACACACACGATATGTATCACATTTTCTTTATCCACACACACATACATGTGATATATATCACATTTTCTTTATCCACTCATTGGTGATGGGCATTTAGGCTGGTTCTATATTTTGCAATTGCACATTGTGCTATTATAAACATGTGTGTGCGTGTGCCAGTGTCTTTTTCACATAATAACTTCTTTTCCTCTGGGGAGATATCCAGCAGTGGGATTGCTAGAGCAAATGTTCTTTAAGGAATCTCCACACTGTTTTCCATAGTGGTTGTACTAGTTTACATTCCCACCAACAGTGTAAAAGTGTTCCCTCTTCACCATATCTATGCCAACATTTTTATTTTTTTATTTGCTAATTATGACCATTCTTGCAAAAGTAAGGTGGTATCTCGTTGCGGTTTTAACTTGCATTTCCCTGATAATTAGTGATATTGAGCATTTTTAAAAAATGTGTTTGTTGGTCATTTGTATATCTTCTTTTGAGAAATGTCTATTGTTGGATGCATAGTTTGCAAATATTTTATCCCACTCTGTGGGTTGCCTGTTTATCCTACTGATTATTTCTTTTGCTGTGCAGAAGCTTTATAATTTAATTAGGTCCCATCTATTTATTTTTACTTTTGTTGTATTTGCTTTTGGGCTCTTAGTTCATGGGCTCTTTGCCTAAGCCAATGTCTAGACAAGTTTTTCTGATGTCTTTTATAATTTTTATGGTTTCAGGTATTAGATTTAAGTCTTTGATCCATCCTGAGTTGATTTTTGTATAAGGTGAGAGATGAAAATCTAGTTTCATTCTTCTACATGTGGCTTGCCAATTATCCCAGCACCGTTTATTGTATAGGATGTATTTTCCTCACTTTATATTTTTGTTTGCTTTGTCTAATATCCGTTGGTTTTAAGTATTTGGCTTTATTTCAGGGTTCGCTATTCTGTTCCAGTGGTCTATGCATCTATTTTTATAGCAGTATCATGCTGTTTTGGTAACTTCAGCCTTGTAGTACAGTTTGAAGTTGGGTAATGTGATGCCTCCTGATCTGTTCTTTTTGCTTAGACTTGCTTTGGCTACATGGGCTCATTTTTGGTTCCATATGAATTTTAAAATTATTTTTTCTAGTTCTTTGTAGAATGATGATGCCTTTTTGGTGGAAATTGCATTGAATCTGTAGATAGCTTTTGGCAGTATAGTCATTTTCACAGTCTTGATTTTACCCATCAATGAGCACAGGAAGTTTTAAATTTCCTTGTAGAGCTCTTTCACCTCCTTGGTTAGGTAAATTGTTAAGTATTTCACTTTATCTTTGCATCTGTTATAAAAAGCCTTAAGCTCTTGACTTGATTCTCAGATTGGTTGTTGTTGGTGTGTAGCAGTGCTACTGATTTGTGCACATTGACTTTTTATCCTGAAATGTTGCTGAATGTATATATCACATCTATGAGCTTTTTGGATGAGTCTTTAGATTTTCTAGGTATGTAATCATATCATCAGCAAACAGAGACAGGTTGGCTTCCTCTTTACTGATCTGGAATACTGTTTATTACTTTTCTTTTCATGATTGCTCTAGATAGAACTTCCAGAACTATGTTGAACATAAGTGGTAAAAGTTGCATCCTTGTTTTGTTCCAGTTCTCAGGGAGAATGCTTTCAAGCTTTTCCCATTCAGCATAATGTTGGCTGTGGGTTTGTCATACATGGCTTTTATTACCTTGAGGTATATCCCTTCTATGCCAATTTGCTGAGGCTGTTAATAATAATGGGATGCTGAATTTTGTCAAATGCTTTTTCTGCTTCTATTGAGATGATCATATGATCTTTGTTTTTTAATTCTGCTTATTTGTTGTATTATATTTATTGACTTGCATATGTTTAACCATCCCTGCCTCCCTGGTATGAAACCCACTTGATTATGGTGTGTTATCTTTTTGATATGCTGGAGAACATAACAAAAAAAGAAAACAACAGACTAATATTCCTGATGCACATAGATGCAAAAATCCTCAACAAACTCTGAACAGACCAATAACAAGTAGTACAATTGAAACAGTAATAAAAAATTTGCCAACAAAAAAAAAGACCAGGACCAAATGGATTCACAGCTGAATTCTACCAGATATTCAAAGAAGAATTGCTACAATATTACTGAAACTATTCCAAAAGATAGAGAAAGAGGGAATTCTCCCTAAATCATACTATGAAACCAGTGTCACCCTAATACCAAAACCAGTAAAGGATATAACACTAAAAGAACACTATAGACTGTCTTCTCTCTTCTTTTCTTTATTAATCTCACTAATGATCTATCAATTTTGTTTATCTTTTTAAAAAATCTTTTTGTTTCATATATTGTTTGTGTTGTTTTTGTTTGAATTTCATTTAGTTCTGCTTTGATCTTTGTTATTTCTTTTATTCTGCTGCATTTGGGATTGGTTTGTTCTTGTTTCTCTAGTTCCTTGAGGGGTGACCTTAACTTGTCTATTTGTGCTCTTTCAGACTTTCTGATGTAGGTATTTAATGCTATGAAATTTCCTCTTAGCACTGCTTTTGCTGTATCCCAGAGATTCTGATAAGTTGTGTCACCATTATCACTCAGTTCAAATAATTTTTAAATTTCCATCTTAATTTTATCGTCAACCCAAAGATTATTCAAGAGCAGATGAATTTCCATGTATTTGTATAGTTTTGAGGGTTCCTTTTGGAGTTAATTTCCAGTTTTATTCCATTGTGGTCTAAGAGTATACTTGATATAGTTTTGATTTTCTTAAACTTATTGAGACTTGTTTTGTGACCTTTCATATGGTCTGTCTTGGAGAATGTTTCATGTGCTGATAAAAAGAATGTATATTCTGCAGCTGTTAGGTAGAATGTTCTGCAAGTACCTGCTAAGTCCATTTGTTCTAGGGTATAGTTTATGTCCATTATTTCTTTGTTAACTTTGTCTTGATGGCCTGTCTACTGCTGTTAGTGGAGTATTGAAGTACCCTACTGTTATTGCATTGCCATCTAGCTCATTTCTTAGCTCTAAGAGTATTCATCTTATGAATTTGGAAGCTCCAGTGTTAGGTGCATAAATATTTAAGATTGTGATATTTTCCTGTTGGACTAATCCCTTTATCATTACATAATGTCCCTCTTTGCCTTTTTTTTTTTTTTTTTTTTTTAACTGTTTTTTCTTTAAAGTCTGGTCTGTCTGATTTAAGAATAGCTACTTCTGCTTGGTGTTAGTTTTCATTTGTGTGAAATATCTTTTTCAGTCTCTTTACCTTAAGTTCATGTGAATCTTTCTATATTAGGTGAGTCTCTTGAGGACAGCAGATATTTGCCTGGTGGATTTTTATTCATTCTGCCCGTCTGTATCTTTTAAGTCAGGGTGTCTAATCTTTTGACTTCCCTGGGTCACGTTGGAAGAAGAATTGTCTTGGACCACACATAAAATGCACTAATACTAACAATAGCTGATGAGCTAAAAAAAAAAAAAAAAAAAAAAAAAACCACAAAAATATCTTATAATGTTTTAAGAAAGTTTTTGGATTTTTATTGGGCTGCATTCAAAGCCATCCTGAGCCACATGCAGCCCGCAAGCTGCGAGTGAGACAAGCTTGTTTTGGGCGGAGTCTTTAGGCCATTTACATTCAACATTAGTATTGAGATATAAGGTACCGTTCTATTCATCATGCTAGTTGTGATTCAATGCCTTTTCATTGTGTTATTGTTTCACAGGCCCCGTAAGGTTTATGCTTTAAGGAGGTTCTATTTTGGTGTATTTCAAGGTTTTATTTCAAGATTTAGAAGTTCTTTCGGCATTTCTTATATTGCTGGCTTGGTATTGGTGAATTCTCTCAGCATTTATTCATCTAAAAAAGACTTTATCTCTCCTTCATTTATGAAGCTTAGATTGACGAATACAAAGTGCTTGGCTGGCTTGTAAGATTCCTGCTGAGAAACCTGCTGTTAATCTGATAGGTTTTCCTTTATAGGTTACCTGATGCTTTTGTCTCACAGCTCTTATGATTCTTTCCTTCATCTTGACTTAAGATAACTTGATGATTTCTGTGCCTAAGTGATTATCTTTATGTGATGAATTTCTTCAGTCTTCTTTGAGAGTCTTCTCCTTGGGTGTCTAGATCTCTAGCAAGGCAAGGGAAGTTTTCCTCAATTATTCCCTCAACTAAGCTTTCCAAACTTTTAGATTTGTCTTCTCCCCAGGAACACCAATTATTCTTATGTTTGACTAACATAATCCCAAGTTTCTTGAAGGCTTTGTTCATATTTAAAAATTCTTGGCTGGGCGCGGTGGCTCAAGCCTGTAATCCCAGCACTTTGGGAGGCCGAGACGGGCGGATCATGAGGTCAGGAGATCGAGAGACGATCCCGGCTAACACGGTGAAACCCCGTCTCTACTAAAAAATACAAAAAAATAGCCGGGCGAGGTGGTGGGTGCCTGTAGTCCCAGCTACTCGGGAGGCTGAGGCAGGAGAATGGCGTAAACCCGGGAGGCGGAGCTTGCAGTGAGCTGAGATCCGGCCACTGCACTCCAGCCTGGGTGACAGAGCAAGACTCTGTCTCAAAAAAAAAAAAAAAAAAAAAAAAATTCTTTTTACTTTGTCTTTGTCTGATTGGATTAACATGAAGGCCTTCTCTTTAAGCTCTGAAGTTCTACTTGTTGTGGTCTATTGTTGAAACTTTTCAGTGCATTTTGTATTTCTCTAAGTGTGCCTTTTATTTCCTGAAGTTCCGATTGTTTTTTTCTTTATATCTATTTCTCTGCAGAATTTTTCAACCATATTCTGTACTTTTAAAAATTTATTTAAATTGGTTTTCATTTTTCTCTGGTATCTCCTTGAGTAGCTTAATAATCAACCTTCTGAATTCTTTATCTGACAACTCAGAGATTTCTCCTTGGTTTGGATCCATTACCAGGGATCCACTGGGGGGTCTTACAAATCCCTGTTTTGTTATATTACTAGAGTGCTTTTCTAGTTCCTTCTCATTTGGGTAGACTATTTAAGTGGAAAGGCCTGGAACTCAAGGCCTGCTCTTTAGATTATTTTGTCCCATGGGATGATCCCTTGATGTGGTACCCTTCCCCTTCCCCTAGGGATGGGTCTTCTGGAGAGCCAGATTTCAGTGATTGTTATTGCTCTTCTAGGTCTAGCCATTCAGCAGGACTACCGAGTTCTGGGCTGGTGCTGGAGAATGTCTGCAAATAGTCCTGTGATATGATCTGTCTTCAGGTGTCCCAGCCATGGATACCAGCACTTGCTCTGGTGGAGGTGGCAGTGGAGTGAAATAGACTCTATGAGAGTCCTTGGTTGTAGATATGTTTAGTCCACTGGCTTTCTTGAATGCTGGCTATGCTAGCAGTGAAGCTGTCACACAGACTCAGGGCCTCTGGTTAGCCGGGATGTTGCAGGCAGTAGAATTAGCTGTTGTTTTCTCCTTCCTGGGAGAAGGGTTATTCTGTCATGAGATGCTGTAATGGCGTAGGTTGGTTGGCCTCCAGCCAGGAGGTGACTCTTTCAAGAGAGCACCAGCTGCGGTAGTAGTAGGGGGATCTATCTAAGCTTAAGCTTGCTCTAAGTTGGCCAGGTTAAGTATTCTGGTTTCTCAAGTGATTGGTCATAAGACCCCAAAGAGTTTATTTGTTTTGTGTTCATCTACTAGGGTGGGTAGAGAAATACTATCAGGTGGGAGCAGAGTTAGGCAGGTCTGGCCTCAGACTCTCCTTGGGTAGGGCTTGCTATTGTCACTGTGGAAGTAGGGGCGTGGCTCTCAGGTGAATAGGGTTAAGTTCTGGAGGGGATTATGGCTGCCTCTGCTGTGACGTAGTTTGCCAGGGAAGTGGGGGATAGTTGCTAATGAAAGTTCTCACCTAGCGCCTACATGGTTAGCAAGAAACCTTGCTCCCACAGTGCCCCACTCAGACCTTCCCCCAGACAGTAAGCTTCCCTGCTAAGAAAGCAAGCATAGCTTTTAGGTCTCTCCCTCCTCATCTGCCCACAATGTAGGCAGTGGACTCCTGCATTCATGTCTGCAGCAGTTCCTATTTGCTTCTGGATTCTGCTCAAGAAAATTCATGCCCAGTTGAAATGATCACAAATTTCAATTGGAAGTTTCTTTCACACCGTGACCCTGCTTTAATTTTGCTGGCTGCCTTCTCCAAGGGTCCCTGTGGGATATAGTCAAGAATGGCTTCCCTGGGCTTGAGCTGGGGACCTAGAATGCCTACAAGGCTTTTCCTGCTGCTGCTTCCACTTTTATATTTTGTGCAGCTCCCCAAATTCATTTCAGCTCTGGGTAAGGTTAAATCCTTCTCCTGTGATCTGGATTTTCAGATTCCCCAGTGAGGATGTGTGTTCTGAGGCAGATTTTCCCCTCTCACACTTTGGGAACTCAGTTTTTCTCCTGTCTCACAGAATTTGCAACAGCATGACACTTCTTTCAAAGGGTCTGTGAATTCATTCAGTCTTCCTCATGCATTCTTGCAGTGGTTCTTGGAGCAAATGTTCACAGTGTGAGTCTCCACACACTGTTCTGGCCATCCAGATGGAAGCTGCACATTAACCCTCTCTTCTATTCACCACCATCTTCCTCAAAAAAATGAGCTCATTTTAATTTTTAGCTCCCACAAATAAGTGAGAACATATGAAGTTTGTCTTTTTGTTCCTGATTGATTTTACTTAACGAATTCCAGTTTCATCCATGTTGTTGCAAATCATGGAATCTCATTTCTTTTATGACTGTAGGTTTCCTCTTCATTTTGTTGATTGTTTCCTTTGTTGTGCAGGAGGTTTTTTAGCTTGATTTAGTCCTGTTTTTTCATTTTTACTTTAGGTGCTTATGCTTTTAGGTTATTACTGGAGAAATATTTCCTCAGACTAATGTACTGGAGAGGTTCCCTAATGTTTACTTGTAGTAGTTTCATAGTTTGAGGTCTTGGGTAAAAGTTTTTAATTCATTTTCATTTGATGTTTTTTATATGGCAAGAGATTGGTGTCTAGTTTCATTCTTCTGCATATAGACATCCAGTTTTCCAGTACCATTTATTTAAGAGACTGTCTTTTCCCCAATATATATATACTTGACATCTTTGTCAAAAATGAGTTCACTGTAAATGTATGCACTTGTTTCTGGGTTCTCTATTCTGATCCACTGGTCTATGTTTCTGTTTTTAGGCCAGTACCATCCTGTTTTTGTTACTATAGTTCTGCAGTATAATTTGAAGTCAGGTGATATGATTCATCCTGTTCTGGGATTTTTTTTTGCTCAGGATAACATTGGCTATTCATGGTCTTTTGTGGTTTGTATAATTTTTGTATTTTTTTTTTTTCTATTTATGTGAAGAATGTCATTAGTATTTTGGTAGGTATTACATTGAATCTGTAGATTCTTTTGGGTAGTATGGACATTTAACAATATTGATTCTTTCAATTTATGAACATGAAATATCTTTCAACTTTTTTGCCTTCTTCAATTTCTTTCATTAGTGTTTTATAGTTTTCATTTTTGAGATCTTGCACTTACTTGGTTAAATTAATTCCTGGGTATTTAATTTGATTCGTGGTTATTGTAAATGGGATTACAAACTGATTTCTTTTTCAGATTGTTCAATGTTGGCATATAGAAGTAGTACTGATTTTTCTATGTGCATTTTGTATCTTGCAACTTTTTTGAATTTATCAGTTCTAATAATTTTATTTATTTATTTATTTTTTGAGACAAAGTCTCTCTGTTGCCCAGGCTGGAGTGCAGTGGTGTGATCTTGGCTCACTGCAACCTCCACCTCCTGGGTTCAAGCAATTCTCCTGCCTCATCCTCCTGAGTAGCTGGGATTACAGGCAGGCGCCACCATGCCCAGCTAATTTTTTGTGTTTTTAGTAGAGTTGGGGTTTCACCATGTTGGTCAGATGGAGTCTTTAGGTTTGTCCAAATATAAAATCACATTATCTTCAAACAAGGATAATTTGACTTCCTGTTTTTCAATTTGAATGACCTTTATTTCTTTCTCTTGTCTGAATCCTCTAACTAGGACTTCCAGTACTAGGTTAAATAACAGTGGTAGAGTAGGCATTCTTGTCTTGTTTCAGATCTTAAAGGAAAGGCTTTCCATTTTCCCTATTCAGTATGATACTAGCTGTGGGTCTGTTGTATATGACTTTTATTATATTGAGGTATGTTTCTTCTGCACTCAGTTTTTTGAGGATTTTTTTCATGAAATGATGTTGAATTTTATCAAATGCTTTTTCAGTATCAATTGAAATGATCACATGGTTTTTGTCTTTCATTCTGTTGATACTATGTATCACATTGATTAATTTGCATATGCTGAACCATCCTTGCATTCCTGAGATAAATCCTACTTGATCATGATAAATGGTCTTTTTACTATATTGTTGAATTTGATTTGCTAATATCTGTTGATAATTTTTGCATCAATATGCATCAGGGATATTAGCCTGTAGTCTTCTCTTATTATTATTTTTTTATATGTCTTTGTCTGGTTTTGGTATCAGGGTAATATTGGCCTAATACAATGAGTTTGAAAGTATTTCCTCCTCTATTTTTCAGAAGAGTTTGAGTAGGATTGGTATTAGTTCTTCTTTAAATGTTTGATAGAATTCAGCAGTGAGGCCACCGGGTCCCAGACTTTTCTTTACTGGGAGACTTTTTATTCCAGCTTCAAACCCATTACTCGTTATTAGTCTGTTCAGCTATTGAATTTCTTCATGGCTCGATCTTGGTAGGTTGTATGTGTCTAGAAATGTATCCGTTTCCTCTAGATTTTCCAATTTATTGGTATCTAGTTGCCTATAGTAGCCACTAATGCTCCTTTAAAATTCTGTGTTATTAGTTGTCATGTCTCCTTTTTCATCTCTTATTTTATTTATTTGGGTTTTCTTTCTTTTCATCTAAGTTATTCTGGCTAATTATATGTCAACTTTATCTTTTCAAAAAACAAATTTTCCATTGCATCAATCTTTTGTTTTCTTCATTTCAATTTTATTTATTTGCACTCTGATCTTTATTATTTCTTCTACTAATTGTGGGTTTGGTTAGATCTTGGTTTTTTTAGTCCTTTAAGATGCAACAATAGGTTATTTAAAGTTTGTTTTTCTTTTTTGATGTAGGCACTTATAGCTATATATTGCCCTCTTATTACTGCTTTTGCTATATCCCATAGGTTTTGTTATGTTGTGTTTCCATTATCATTTGTTTCAAGAAATTTTTCAGCTTTATTCTTAATTTCTTCATTGACCCACTGGTCATTCAGGGGCATATTGTTTATTCACCATGTGATTATATAGTTTCCAAGTTTCCTGTTGTTATTGATCACTAGTTTTATTTCACTGTGGTCAGAGAAGATGTTTGATATTATTTAATTTTTTGAACTCTTTTAAGACTTGCTTTGGGACCTAACATGTGGTTTATTTTTGAGAATAATTTCTGTGCTAAGGAAAAGAATGTGTATTCTGTAGGAAATGTTTTATAAATCTCTATTAGGTCCTTTTGTTCTATAGTGCAGATTAAATCCGATGTTTTCTTGTTGATTTTCTGTCTGGAAGATCTGTCCAATTCTGAAAGCAGGATGTTGAAGTCTCCAGCTGTTACTGTATTGAGGTCTATTTCTCTTTTCAACTCTAATAGTGTTTGCTTTATAAATCTGGGTGCTTCAGTGTTGGGTGCATATATATTTACAGTTTTTGTGTCTGTTGAATAATTAACCCCTTTATTATTATTTAATGACTTTCTTTTTCTCTCCTTTCAGTTTTTTCTTGAAGTCTATTTTGTCTGATATAAGTATACCTTCTCCTACTCTTTTTTGGCTTTCATTTGCATGAAATATCATTTTCCATCCGTTTATTTTCAGTCTATTTGTATCTTTGTAGGTGAAATATGTTTCTTGTAGGCAACAGGTCACTGTCTTGTTTATTTTTATTTATTTATCCACTGTATGTCTTTTTATTGGAGGATTTAGGTAATGAATATTCAGTGTTATTATTAATAGGTAAAGACTTACTTCTCTCATTTTGTTATTGTTTTCTGGACTTCTGTTTCTTTTTCTTTCCCTGTTGTCTTTCTTTTAGTAAAGATAATTTTCTCTGATAGTATGTTTTAATTTCTTGCCTTTAATTTTTTGTGTATACCTTGTATATTTTTTGATTTGAAATTACCATAAGGCTTGCAAATACTATCTTATAACTTGTTATTTTATTTATTTATTTTGAGACAGATTCACTCTTGTCACCCAGGCTGGAGTGTAATGGTGCAATCTTGGCTCACTGCAACCACTGCCTCCCAGGTTCAAGCGATTCTCCTGCCTCAGCCTCCCGAGTAGGTGGGATTACAGGTGCCCAGCACCACACCTTGCTAGTTTTTGTATTTTTAGTAGAGACTGGTTTTCACCATGTTGGCCAGGCTTGTCTCAAACTCCTGACCTCAGGTAATCCACCAGCCTCAGCCTCCCAAAGTGCTGTGATTACAGGCATGAGCCACCATGCTCTGCCATAACTTGTTATTTTATACTGATGACAAAATGATTGCATAAACAAGCGAAAGAAAACTAATAAAAACTCTCAACTTTAATTTTGTCTCCCTGCCTTTTAACTCTCTGTTGTTCCTCTTTACATCTTATTGTAGTGTCTATGTTTTGAAAACTTATAGTTGTTATTTTTTATTGGTTCATAATTTAGTCTTTCTACTTAAGAGTAATTTATACACCATGATTACAATATTATAATAATTTTTGTTTTTATGCATGCTTACTATTACCAGTGAGTTTCATACCTTCAGAGTATTCCTTATTCCACACTCACATCCTTTCCTTTCTGATTGAAGAACTCCCTTTAGCATGTATTGTAGGACAGATCTGATATTGTTGAAATCCCTCAGCTTTCATTTGTCTGGGAAAGCCTTTATTTAGCCTTTAAGTTTGAAGGATATTGTCACCAGGTATTCTATTATAGGGTAAATATTTGTTTTCTTTAGCACTTTAAATATGTCATTCCACTCACTCCGGCCTGTAAGGTTTCCACTGAAAACCTACTGCCAAACATTTTGTAGTTCCATTGTATGTTATTTGCTTGTTTTCTCTTATTGCTTTTGGGAGTCTTTCTTTATCCTTGACCTTTGAGACTTTGATTATTAAATGCATTGATATAGTCTTCTTTGGGTTTAATCTGCTTGGTCTTCTATAACCTTGTACTTCAATATTGATATCTTTCTCTAAGTTTGGGAAGTTCTCTAATATTATCTATTTGAATAAGCTTTCTCCTCCTATCTTTTTCTCTACCTCCTCTTTAAGGCCAATATCTTTGATTTGCTCTTTTGACATAATTTTCTAGATTTTGTAGGTGTGCTTTACTGTTTGGCATTTTTTTCTCTTGCCTCCTCTGACTATGTATTTTCAAATAGTATGTCTTCAAGCTCACCAATTCTTTCGTCTGTTTGATCAATTCTGCTATTTAGAGACTGATGCATTCTTCAATATGTCAATTGTATTTCTCAACTCTAGAATTTCTGCTTGACTCTTCAATTATTTTAACTTCTGTTAAATGTGTCTGATAGAATTCTAAATTCTTTCACTGTGTTATCTTGAATTTCTTTTAGTTTCTTCAAAACAGCTATTTTAAATTCTCTGTTTGAAAGTTCACATATCCCTGCTTCTCTAGGATTGGCTCCTGGTGCCTTATTTAGTTTGTTTGATGAGGTCATGTTTTCATGGCTGATCTTGATGCTTGTAGATATTTGTCAGTGTCTGGGCATTTAAGCGTTAGTTGTGTATTGTAGTTGTCACAATCTGGCTTGTTTGTGCCTGTTTTTCTTGGGAAGACTTTCCAGGTAATCAAAGGGATTCGCACCCTGAACCCAGTAATGTTGTGGTTCTCACAAGCTCATAGAGGTACCACCTTGTGGTCTTGGATAAGATTGGAAAGAATTCTCTGGATTACCAGACAGAGACTCTTGTTCTCTTCCCTTACCTTCTCCAAAAATAATTGAGTCTCTCTCTCTGTCTTTGCTGAGACTTCTGGAGCTGACAGTGAGGTGACACAAGCACCACTGTGGTGGCTGCCAATGGAACCGCCATGGGTCAGACCTGAAGCCAGCATAGGACTGGGTCCTGCCCAAGGCCTAATGTAACCACTACATGGCTACCATCTGTGTTCACTCAAGGCCCTAGAGCTCTACAATTAGCAGGTGGTAAAGTAAGCCAAGTTTATATCCTTCCTTTCAGGGCAACAGGTTCCCCTATGCTCTAGGTGGGTTCAGGGTTTTTGTCTGGAAGCCAGGAGTTGAAGTCAAAAACCTTAGAAATATACCTGCTATTCTATTCTGCTGCAGCTAAGCTGGCACTCAAACTACAACCTCTGCAGCTGCTGGCCCGGGTGGTAAGCCCCTTACTACCCTGGACCTGTGGCGCCAGCCGGCCGCTCCGAGTGCGGGGACGCCGAGCCATGCCCGTGCCTGCCGAAACTCACGCTGGCCTGGACATGCGGGCGAGCAGCCCCAGTTCCCACCTGCGCCTCTCCCTCCACACCTCCCTGCAAGCAGAGGGAACTGGCTCTGGCCTCGGCCAGCCCAGAGAGGGGATCCTACAGTGCAGTGGTGGGCTGAAGGGCTCCTCAAGCGCAGCCAGAGTGGACTCTGAGGCCGAGGGGGCGCCGAGAGCGAGGGCTGCTAGCACGTTGTCACCTCTTACTACCTCCGTATTGCTGTTGGTTATTCAGTGCCCAAAGACTCTGTAGTCAGCAGGTGCTGAATATGGCCAGGACTGGGTCCCTCCCTTCAAGGCCGTGGGTTCTTTTCTGGCCCAGAATGTGTCTGGAAATGTCCACGAGCTAGAACCTGGGATGGGGGACCCATGACTCTGTCTAGTGCCCTGTCCTACTGTGGCTGAGCTGGTATCTAAGATACAAGACAAAATCCTCTTTACGCTTTTCTCTCTTCGAGCAGAAAGAAGCAGTCACTGTCATTGCTGTGAGCTGCACTGCACAGGGCTTTGGGTGGGTGGCATGGAACTTCTTCAGTCCCTCTATCTGATGTCTCATTAGGTCAGGCACTGCCCCAGTCCACTGGCTCTAAGCCCAGCACAGCATCACAACTTCTCAAGAGTTGGAATCCTCGTGTCCTACCCTGCCTTTCAAGTTCACTTAGAACCCCACAGCACTTAACTCCTAGTGGCAAGGCTTGTTGAGAAACTCAGATATTGACCACTGGGTTGGGCACTTCACCTCTGTCTAGGTGGGGTCCAAATGCTTCCTCTGTGGAAAGGTGCCAGCTGAGTCAGCATCGCTTTGTTTTCTGCTGTAGCAGGGCAGCACTGAGTTCAATGCAGAGTTCCCCAGTTCCTATGCTCTCCTTCTTTCAAGTGCACCAATTCTCTCCCTATGCCACATAGTCACTGCCTGGGGAGTGGGGAGAAGTGGCATTGATGATATAAGACTTTCTTCCCTAGCCTCTGTAGTTCCTTTCTCAGTGACATGAAATTAAAACCAGGTACTCTGAGTGTTCACTTGATTTGCGCTTTTATGAAGGTGCTTTTTAGTGTGTAGATAGTGTAAAAATTTGGTGTTCCTACAGGGGGAATAATTGGTGGAGGCTTCTATTCAGCCATCTTGCTCCACCCTCAGCATATCAATACTTATTTAAAGATAGCCTGGCGGGGTTTGGATTGGGGTCACATTGAATCTGTATATCAACCTAGAAGAAACAGACATCTTGATAATATTAAGTATTCCAATTCATGAGCAAGATGTATTTCTTCATTTATTTATATCTTCCTTTTTGTTCTCCCAATACTGTAAATAGGCAAATGATGTTTGTATAATGACATTGTGTTGTATAATCTTACTTCACAAAACTTTTTGTACATTCCTTAGAATTTTTTTTATGTATGTGATAATGTTGTCCACAAGAAGGATAATTTTATTTATTTATTCCCAATCTCTGTAACTTTTATTTCTTCTTACATACACTACTACAATGGTCAGGACTTCTAATTTGCTGTTGAAGAGAAGTAGTGATAGTGGACATTTTTTCTTATTTCTCTTCTTCCAGAGAAAACATTAAATCACAAACCACAATATTTAATGATAGATGTAGGGTTTTTTAGGTGCATTTTGCTGGGAATTTTTTTCATAGTTTTTTTTTTCATTTCTTGAAATAATCGTATGATTTTTATATTTTATTCTGTTAGTATGGTGAATTACACTGCTTGACTTTTAAATGTCATATTAACTTGGTATTTCTAAAATAAACCCCAGTTGGTCATGATGTGTTATTTCTATATTTTGTTAGATTTAATTTGTTAATACCTTGTGAAGGATTTTCTTTTATATCTTCTTGAAAAGTATTAGTTTATAGTTATCTTTTCTTATATAATATTTATTTTCAGTTTAAGTGTTAGGGTAATGTTGGCCTAAAAATTCCACTAAAATATGTCTCTTCCTTCCCGTTATCTGAGATTTTGTAAGATGGGTATAATTTCTTTTTAAAGTGTTTAATAAAATTGACAAATGAAAATACTCAGGACTGAAGTTTACTTTGTGGAAAGGCTCATGTTCAAATATTGTATTTTAAAAATAGATATAACATATACAAATTTTCTATTCTTCCTGTATCCATTTTGATAACATATCACTTAGGTAGTATGTGCATTTTATCTGTATTGTTAGATTTATTGACATAGAATTGTTCATAATATTCATCAGGTGACATTTGATTTTCATAGTAAAATCCTTCACAAGGTATTAACAAATTAAATCTAACAAAATATAAAAATAATACATCATGACCAACTGGGGTTTATTTTAGAAGTACCAAGTTAATTCATCTGCATTTCACTCTGAATATTAGTATTTGTCCTCTCCCTCTCTTTTTAGTTTTCTAAGAAGTATACCAACTGCCAATCTTTTTAAAAAGACAGATTTTGGTTTTATTTATATTCTCTATTGTTTAACATTTTGTATTTCATTGATTTTATAATTATTATTTAGCTTCTACTTATTTGGGGTTGAATTTCCTTTTTTATAGCTTCTTAATGTGAAAGGTTAGATTATTGACTTTAAATCTATCTTTGTTTTCTACCAAAAACATTTAATGTTATGAACTAATTTAGGATTATTACTAATTTAGGTTTTTTTAGAATTTCCAAATATTTGGGGTCTTCTAAAGTGTGTATATATTTTTCTCATATTTTTAATTTTATACTATTGTGGCTAGAAGTGATACTCTGTATATTTTTGACTTCTTTAAATTAATTCATTCCAGTTTTATGACCCAATACATGACCTATCTTGGTGAATGTTAGTGAATGTTAATGGACACTTGAAGAGCTCTAAAAATATCAGTTATGTCAGGTTGGTTAATAACATTGTCCACATCTTCTACATAATAACATTGCCCACATCTTCTACATCTGTCCTCATTTCCTTTCTACTTTTCTATCCCTATCAAGAAAAGAATTCAGGTGTGTAACCACAATTTTGGATATGTCTTTTTTCAGTTTGGTCAGTTTTTGCTTTAAAAATTTTGAACCACTGTTCTAAGTGCACACATACTTAAGAATGCCTTCATAAACTATTTTATCTTTATAAAATGTCATTATCTAAATGAATTACAAGTAATATTATTTGATCTACAGTCTAATTTATAAGAAAATAACATAACCATTTAGTATTCCTTATGACTAGTGTTTTCATTGAATAAGTTTTTCATCATTTTTAACTTATCTATGCTTTTGTATTTAAAGAGTGTTTCTTGTTGACAGAATATGATTGGGTTGTGCCTTTGCATTTAGTTGGAGTCTTTCTTTAGATCATTGGCATGTAATATATCTATCAGTATGATTGGATTTAAAGCTATTACATTAGTATTTATATTTGTTTTATCTGTAGTTTTCTTATTTTTTCTCTTTTGCTGCCTTATTTGTGTTGAGTAATATTTAATATTTCTTGTCCTCTATTGATTTACTAGCTATATCTCTCTTTAAGTTCTAGTGGTTGCTCTGGGCTTTACAATATGTATCTCTAACTTGTTATAATTGATCTTTACTATCTTCAAAGGCTATTTGCCATTTCAAGAAATATAAGAATATTACACAATACATTTCCATTTCTCCATCATATCATTTGTGCTATTGTTATATATTTTTACAACTATAATATAAAACATTAAAAAAACCATTTAAAAAAAATATTTATCCTCATGTTTGCTATTTCTAGTATCCTTCGTTTCCTTGAGTAGATCCAGACTTACATGTGGTATTATATCCTTTCAACTTGAATAATTTCTTTAATATTTTTTGGTAGTACAGTTTTACTGATGATAAATTTTCTGTTTTTTGTTTGCCTGAAAAATGTCACGTTTTAATTTTCACTTATGAAGAATATTTTCACATAAAATGAAATAGTATCTTGACGATACTTTATTTTTTTTTCAAACATTAATGTGATTCCGTTGTCTTCTGGTTTGGATTTATTCTGATGAGAATTCAGCAATTAGTCTTAACTTTGTCTCATATACAATGTATGTTTTCTACTCTCGCTACTTTTAAGATTCTCATGATTTCTTTCTTTAGCAATTTGATAATGATAGAATTTGGCTTTGTTTTCTTTCAATTATCCTTCTTGGTGAATGTTGAGTTTCTTTGATCTATGTGTTTATACACTTCATTATATATTTTTTAAAGTTTGGGCCAGTATATTTTTAAACACTTTTCCTGCAACTTCTCTTCCTTTTATCTTTGATATTCCAATTACCTGTATGTTAGACAGCATAATAATTTGTTACAGATTCCTGAAGTCATTTTTCTTAAAACTATTTTTTTTCTCTGTGCTTCATTTTGGATACCATCTAGTTGTTATGCCAATGCATTTACTTTTACTTAATCCTGTAGTGTTTAATTTGCTAGGTCCATCAAATATATATTCTTTTTAATTTCCAATATTTCATTTTTATTTCTAGATGTTCTGTTGGGTTCTTTTTTATGACTTTCATTTCACTCATCATCTTGTCCATGCTTTCCTTGAAATTATTGAACATAAAGTTATAAAGCTCTTATTTTCCAGTTAATTCCAACAGTGCTGTCATTTCATTAATAAAACAGTTTGTTTTTGTTAATTGTTCTCCTGATAATGAATTACATTTTACCACTTCTTTACATGTCTAGTAATTTTAGACTAGATGTTTAACACATTGAATATTACATTGTGTAGTGTATGATTTTGTTGACTATTTTTAACAAATGTTGAGTTTCATTTTGTCAAACATTTTTGTTCTTTGCATATAGTTTTGGCCATTTTGAAGCTTATTTTTAAATTTTCTTTAGATAGATCTAGGGTTTCCTTTACTACAGAATTAGTTTTGTACTACTACTATGATATGGCCTTTTTGAGTTCCCTATTGATGGTCCTGTTTAGAAGTCCAACACTTTGTAACCTTTGTCAGCTCTGGTAATTGTTTATTGTACAGCTTTTTAGTAGTTACTTTCTTCTTTGAGTAACTGATTTTAGACTAGACTTATAGACTTACTCCACACCTGGGCAGGAAGGGGATACCTAGCCAGATTTAAGGATATCTTTTGCTTTATATATATCCTCTTTCTGGGTACTCTGTCCCACAAAAGCTGTAGGACTCAATGTCTTGAACTTTTATCTTTGCCTCTTCAACTTAGTAAGATTGTCGAGCTTGTATTAGATTTGGCCTTTGTTATGGAATAAATTGTGTTTCCTGTAAATTTATATATTAAAGCCCTAATCCCCAGTACATCAGAATCTAACTGGATTTGAAGGTAGGGCCTTTAATAGGTAATTAAGTTGGCCAGGGATGGTGGCTCATGCCTGTAATCTCAGCACTTTGGAAGGCCAAGGTGGGCAGATCACCTGAGATCAGGAGTTTGAGACCAGCCTGGCCAACATGGTGAAACCTCATCTCTACTAAAAAAAAAAAAAAATTAGCCAGGCGTGGTGGCAGCTACCTGTAATCTACTCAGGAGGCTGAGGCAGGAGAATCACTTGAATCTGGGAGGCAAAGGTTGCAGTGAGCGAACATCACGCCATTATACTCCAGCCTGGGTGACAAGAGTGAAACTCCTTCTCGAAGAAAAAAAAAAAAGGTAATTAAGTTAAAATGAGGCCAATTGAGGCCAATAAACCTCGAAGACCAACTGGCCCTTATCCAATTGGGCTGGTGTCCTTATAAGAAGAAGTTTGGTTATACAGGAGATTCCAGGAATGCACATGCATGGAAAAAAGACCAGATGAGAATACAGTGAGAGAGTGGGCATTTACAAGCCAAGCAGAGAAGGCTCAGAAGAAACCAAACCTGATCCTGGACTTCCAAACTCCAGAACTGTGAAAAAATAGGTTTTTGTTATTTAAGCCACCCAGTCTGTGGTATTTTGTTACAATAGCCCTGGCAAACCAACACAGCCAGATTCTTGTAGGCAGCCTGGAATGCAATGCTAGATAGAAAGCCTGAAGTATCACAGGGTTAATCTTATTTGTTTCTCTTTATTCAAAGATTACAGTCCTGTGTTACATATTGTACAAAGGACTATAAAAACAGCTCTTATAAATTTTGTTCCGTTTTCTAATTGTTAATTGTGTGAAGTCAAGTCTGACAGTAATGAAGGCAATCATAACTGCCTTGATTTTTCATTTTCTCAAACTCTTAGAATTCAGGCCTTTAACTCTTATATTGATGTTTTAGTTTTTTTTTTTTTTTTTTTTTTTTTTTAATCTTACTCTTCAATTTTTCCCTATTTGTCTTTATTCTACTTTCTGGATTATCTTGTAAAATGTCTCTATTATCTTCCATCTCTTTGTATTTTTTGGGAGGGAGTTTTCTTTCCATTTATCTTCCAAATCTCCTATTCATTTTTCATTTGACCATTATACATTTAGTTTTCAAGAACTCATTTTAATTCTCTGAAAGTTCCCTTTTGTATAGTTTTCCGTTGTTATTTCATCTGTGAGAACATTAACCTATCTTCAAAATTTTTTCTGCTTCTTTTATTTTCTCTTTCCTTTTCTATTTCTTTCTTGCTTGTTTGTTTTTCCTCTTCTTTTTCTCCTCCTTCCTCCTTCTCATTTGGCTCTTCTACCTTCTCTTTTTTTCTGTTTGCTTGTTTTCATCTCTGTTTATCATATGGAGGTATTTTCTCAAGTGATCCTTAGCTATTTGTTCACATATAAAAATGAAGCATATAATCAAATATTAAAAGCTGATTGAAACTCACTGTGTATGGACACGTCTTGTCAACTGATTGCTTTCCGTCTAGGGTGACTTGGATTGTTCATTGTGTCGAGAGAATCCCACGTTTATGTGTGTGTGTATATATATGTATGTGTGTATATGTATGTGTGTGTATATATACATATGTGTGCATATGTGTATGTGTATATTTGTGTGTATATGTATTTATTTCTCACAGTGCTGTAGAGAAGTGTATTATTTTGTGGGCAATGGACAGTTCAGCCCATGAATTTGAGTGGAGGGAGTGACATAGCCTGAACAGATCTAAATAGACTTGTGGACCTTGAAGAGACTTAGGCTTTATTTTTTGGTGAGAAAAAACAATGGGAAGATCTTGAACAAAGCAGTGACAAGGTGAGGCTTATACTTTCACAGATCTCTGGCTGCTGTGGGCTACAGCCTGGTGAGCAGGGTTTGGCAGAGGGACCAGTTGAGCACAGTGATAGTCACCTCAGGGAGGTTTGATGACCTGAACCAATTTACCAGGGGTGGAGGGGGTGAGAGTTGGTTGATGGAACTGATTGTATATATATGTATATGCATGTGTGTGTGTGTGTGTGTGTGTGTGTGTGTGTGTATATATATATACTCTGCAGTGATATTCCTTTCCTTCATGTAGCAGCAACTCAATGGGAGACAGGCCTTAACTATCAAGGAAAGGTAAGTGGATTCCTTTATGGGGTCTTTGGCCAACTAAAGAAAAAAAATATACACACACACATATACATATGTAAAAATACATATATATACAAAAAATATACATATGTATATGTACAAATTACATATACATATACAAAAAATTTTACATATACATATACAAAAATATGTATGTAAAAATACATATGTAAAATATGTAAAATATAAATATATAAAAACATAAAATATATAAAAATATAAAAATATTTAAAAATACATATGTAAATATGCAAAAATAAATACGTAAAAATAAGTATATATGTATATGTATTTTTTTTCTTTAGTTGGCCAAAGACCCCCATAAAGGAATCCACTAATCTTTCCTTGATGGTTAAGGCCAGTCTCCCATTGAGTTGCTGCTACATGAAGGAAAGGAATATCACTGCAGAGTATCTAGACTTCTGGATAACTCCCTATTTTCAGTTAGGTTCTCTAACATGACCTTTGTCTGCTATCCTCTGGTTTAACCTCTCCAGAAATAAACCTCCATTCTTATGTGAGGTAGAAGAGGGAATGTTGCTTGTTGTTTGAGAGTCCTAAAGTTCTGGTTCTAAAGTTCTGAGTTCTAAAGGTCTGGTACAGCTTTCTCATACAGTTATTTACATTTCAATTTTGCTATAAAAGACACATGATTAGACCTGTGGTTTAGAGGAATCATTCTAGCACCAGAGTACAGGATATATTATGTATCCTGAGGTGCCTATAGGAGTTAGATGATAGTCCAGGATGATGACTAGTTTTCTGACACAGTTTTCAGGCAATCATCCTGAGACCACTTTAAGAGTTGTCAGGTCCCTTGAACTCATAGACTTTCTAGAGTTTTGTGGTATAAATCAGCTTGCTTTTCAGGTTCTTCATATTTTCTTATTTGGGTTTCAGCATTGCAAAATATTGTTGAAATTGTTTCTTCTCTTTTTGACTTCATGAATGTATACCTTTTAGAGAAATCTCCTCACTGTTCTTTTAAGTGGGGTTTGAAGAAACAGCAGAGATTATTGGGAATGTTCAGTTGTTTGGGAAGTCCAGGCATTAGTCTTTTAATTTATTTTTAATATTTAGATGAGGAAATGGAGGCATAGTAAGTCTAAAGAAATAACCAGGCATCACCACGAGTTCTTGTTGCCCATGCAAATGGGTTTGTCTTTTTCCTGGAGGCAATGGAAAGCACAGAGGGATTAAAGCAGGAGAGCAATGTAATCAGAGTTGCATTTTAGAATAAATCTCATTTCTAGAGTTAAAAAAATTCATTGGCAAAGTCAGGAAGACTGATTAGGAGGCTCAAGCAGCAATTTAAGAAAGACTTATGGCAGTTTGGTCTAGGGCAGTGACCATGGGTCATGGCCCAGAATCCTGACATTTACTTTCAGTGGTTTTCTTTCTTTTCATCTTTCTTCCTTTCTTCAATGAGAATGAAATCCTGCCAATTTTACCTTCTGAAATTCCCCCAATATACTTTATTTTCTCTCATCATCCTGCTCTATCATCTAACTCCTATAGGGACCTCAGGACACATAATATGTCCCCCACTCTGCTGCTAGAATGATTCCTCTAAACCACAGGTCTAACCATGTGTCTTTTATAGCAAAAACTTTTCAGTAGTGCTTCGAAATTCAGAGAAAACAAAACTTGAGTTCCTTAGTCTGGCATTCATTTTTATTATGTTTTACTGAAGTGTTCATCTGTAATGTATTGAAATTTTTTTTAAAGGAAAAGCAAATCTGGTCCTTCATCACAAACAATTTGGAAAACTCTACTTGAGAAAATATTTTTCATGTCGAAAAAACTAAAACCTTGTGCGATACCAGTCTCCTAACCTCATTGGTCTGGCCTTATAAGCATCATAATTATCTGGGAGATAGCAGATTAAAAGTGAGAGAGGAGGAAAAAGAAGGGAACTCTGTACATGTCAAGTATTTGCTCTCTTTCCAGCAATCTTCTGGGAGTTTTACATATGTAGAAAAGCAAAGAAAATATTTTAACTATTTACATTAAAGTCTCCTTTAGGAATGAAACTCTTTGTCTGGAAGAATGCCTTGATTGACCACCTTAGCCGGGTGACTCAAAACAGATAAAACTCTACAAGAGAAGTGAGAGGGAAATTTATGTTGAAAGGAGCAGAAAGGGAGACAGAAGTCCTAAATAACCTTATGGAAACTTGGAGCCCACAGACAGAAGTGGCCAATGGGAAATCAGATGGCAGAGCACCATAAAGACACACTAATAACTGGTATGAATGACTCTGAGATTATGCCCAGAGGGATTCACACAGGGAAGGGGATGTGTTTTATATTTAGTTAGTTTGAAACAGACAGAATATCACAAATCAATAGGAGCCAAGATGAAAATGAGAGTAGTTTGTTAAAGGCCAGAACTCGGAACAAAGAGTAAGTAGCAGAATGTAAATATGTCACCACTAAGAAGTTACAGAAAGCTTAGACAGGGCACGGAACTTCCCAGTAGTCAAGGGATATGTAATGTGAACCAAATTGTTTAAAATCTCTCAATGGACAGCTGCGGTATAACAAATTACCACAAATATAGAGGCAAAATAGCCCATATATATTGTTTTATTATTTTTGTGGATCAGAACTACAGGCATAACTTAGCAAGATTTTCTGCTTTAAGGTCTTTTATATTTAAAGAGAAAAAGAAATAAATTTATTTTAAGAAATTATCTCGTGTGACTTTGGGCACTGGCAAATCTGAACTCTGTAGGGCAGGCTAGCAGTCTGGAAGTCCTGGCAAGAGTTGATGTGGCAATCTTAGTCCACATACCACAGGGGAACAGGTTAGAAACTCAAGCAGTGATTTTATGTAGCTATCTTGAAGGAAAATTCTTTCTTTTGGGGTCAACCTCAGTCTTTGCTCTTACGGCCTTTTAACTGATTGCATGAAGCCCACCCACATTATGGGGTAGAATCTACTTTACTCAAAGTCTACTTATATGAATGTTGATAATTATTCAGTCTACTGACTTAAATCTTAATCACATTTAAAAAAAACCCTTCACAGCAACATCTGGACTGATGTTTAGCCAATCCACTGAGAACCACAGTCTAGCCAAGTTGACACAACATTAACCACCACAGGATGTAATCAACGTGTTAGCTAGGACTGGTGTCTCATCAGAAGGCTCAACCAGGGAAGGATTTGCTTTCTAAACTCATCTAGTTATTGGCAGAATTCCATTCCTTGCTTGCTGTTATATTGGGAGTCTAAGTTCCTCATTGACTGCTGACAGGTTGACAAGGTTGTTCTTGGTTCTTTGCCACATGGGCCTCTTCATGCAATAGTTAACTTCAACAAACCATTGAGGAAGAATTTGTTAGCAAGAGAGAAGCCACAATCATATGTACCTAATCAGGGAAGTGATATCTTGCCACTTCACCACAATCAATTAATTAAAAGCAAATTCTCAAACCAGCCCACAACCAAGGGAAGAGGATCACATAAAGACATAAACACTAGCAGGTGGGTATTGTATTAGAGCCTGCTTGTGATAGACAGCTTATCTTCATTTCAGGTAAACTATTTTATTGAAGTCCTCATAATCTGTTTATGAAGTAGTCATTTTTATTACCATTTCACATATTAATGAATAAGGATTCAGACAGCTTTTCTGTCTAGATCAACATAACACATCAAGTCAAAGTGAAAGACAGTAATCAAGGCTGCATCTATTTGCTACTGAGAGCTTTGCTTGACCTCTTACTTTACAACATAATATCGTTTTGTTGTTGTTGTCGTTTCATTAGAAATTCCTGTTAGAAAAACTGATACTCATTGCCTTTTCTCAAATTTAAGTACTCCAATAGACCTTTGACTTCCCCAAATACAACCTTTGATTGTCTCTTTGTATTGCACAAATTAGCCACATTTTCTGATCCCTTGGCTATCTGACTCTAAAACTGGAACTATTCTGCTTTGCTAGCAGGCTTAACCTCATCTCATCTTTGTAACCAGTTTTTCCCTGTAAGAAGAAAAATAATCTCATGGCCTGGCCACCCATTACCAGGGAAGTCAAGCTCTGGATCCTATTCCAAATTTTTCCCTAAGTTCTAGACTGTGGATCCAAGGTATGAATTTCGTAAATGTCTCATACCTAACTACCTGCCTGATATTCCAGTTTCTCTAGGACTGGGATGCCTACCTTTATTCCTTTTAGGGTTTCTAAAGACCACAGTCATGATTCTGAACCTACGCCATTGTAGCTAGGCCCCCTTCTCCACCTTTTTCCATACTACTCATTATTAAAATATTGCTCTTCGTAGGTAGGTAGAGAAGATGTGGAGGTTTATGACATTTCTTCTGAGTTTGTGATGAATGAGAAGATGCATTAATAAAACTTCTAGTTTGTATTCTTAGATTACTTCGTACAAATTTTGAATACAAAGGAAGAAAATTCCAGGCCATCTAGCTAAGAGAAAATATGGGAATTTGAAGGAAAAGATTTTTGTATAATTCCCCAAACTCTATAGCACCTACTCAAAGTAAGCTATGGTTATTTTTTAAATAATGCTTTTCCCTCGATATCAATACAACAGACTACTTCTCTTCCTTCTCCAAATATTAATATCTCCTGTTGACCTCCATTGTGCAAAGTACTGAGTTCAAACCGCCTGTGGTTGTATTCAAGAGTTTCCATGATCTAACTGCAAGCATTGTTTTCAACTTTATTCCTGTCTATGCATTATAATCCCTTCCCCTTCTTTGTGTATGATGGTTGTCCCTTAATTCTTAACCTATTAAACTTGATTCAATATCTTTGCATTCAGGTCCAATAACATCATATCTAGTAAGTACTAGAGAGTACATACTATCCCTTACAGAAATATCAATGAAATGTTCTTTTATCTGTCATCCTCAGTACATTGTTTATATATAGCCAAGCCCATATTGTATTCTATCACATGATATGGCTCATTGTCATGTGTACATGCCTTTCTTCCCTTATTAGTTCAGAACACTTTAAAATATAAGGCCTACTTTGCTTCCTTTTTTATATTCCCATCCTCAGACTCCATCACACTGCTGTGAGTGAGGCATAGGGATAAAACAATGTAGGGAGTAGGATATAGATTTTTGGAATCAGATGCACATAAATTTGGAAATAGGTTCTAACAGTGTAGATGTGATTGGAGAAGTTACCTGACTCCCAAGTCTTGGCTTTCTTACCTACTAAATGAAAGATAACATTGCCTGTCTCAAAGTTTTGCTGTAAGTACTCACTAGCATTAAATATATACAAAAATTGGCACAATGTAAATAATTAATATTTCTTTCCCCAATCTCCCATTCCCACAGTCAAAACCCACTCCCAAATCCACCTTCCTGTCCCACCCACTTTCTCTAGTTCCACTGCACCATTAATAAATATTTGTTAGATTGGATTGAATGCTCTGTCACTGGCCCCCTTGACTCAGGAAGCAAAGGACTCACTGCTTTCTCTGCAGTCTTTTTGCTTGGTTGGTATGTTGAATTGTTGTTTTTTCTCCTCCTCCCATTCTGTCAGTCTTAAATCCTTCTTTTGTGTCCTCTTTCTATACCAAAATTTTATTTTTACCTACAAGTTTTTTGTTTACATTGTATCTCTCTTCTGCTGGAAAAGCATGGCCTTGTGAAGCTGGCATTTGTTTAATCTTCTGGCGTCTCAAGACCTGCATTTATGAATTTTCTAAAGTTCCCTGTGCTGGGAACCTCACATATGCCAGAGCTGCTGAGTAAATGCTCCAACCTGAAATGAGAGTCGTTCCAAGGTTAGGTCATCCCCCACTATGCACCTCCCTCATCCACAGCCAGGCAAAATAAAAGTTTCCATGGAGATGAAACAGAAATGAATCCATCTGATCAATTCTAATTGTTATAAGTAAGAATTCATTTTAATACATGTTTGTGGCATGAGCTGCTTGTCACAGTTAAGAGGAGAGCAGAAATTATCAAGTAAATTTTTACTATTGAATATTTACTTAGCTCAATGTAAGAGGGAGGCTAGGTCCCTGCCCTAAGAGAGCTTAAAATTCATTTGGGAATAAAAATGAATCCATGAGAAAGAGAGGGCAATTAAAGAAAGAGAGTAAAAAGAGCTAATTTAATGAGTATTGTCTGACTGCATAAACAAATACATACGTAATTAAATGAATGAATGAAAATAATTACAACAAAGAACAAATGAAGACTGGAGCATTAAGACTGTGCTTTTAAAATTTGACAATGTCACTAATTCAAAACAAGTTAACTCTTTAAATTATTTGCATTAGAACTACACATTGATCTCATTAAATAAACAATTTAAGCCATTTCATCAAAGACACATTTAAGTATTCACAATGGTCCAGACCTTACTGAGCCCCAAAGGTAAACAAGATGAATAAGATATCGTCCTTTCTCTAGGATTGAAACAAATTTCTCCTGTCACTTTCCTGTAGATTATTGCCAAGATATCCCATGTATAGGCTGACATCCTCTAAGCCAGTAGAATATCAGTTTCTGGCACAATAATAGATTGAATGGAAACTGTGCTGGGACTCAGGACCCCTTGCTGGTTGATAAGGATCACTCAATGTGTCTCTTTTAACAGTTGGAGAGCTTTATGTTTCGCTTTCTGAAAGTTGTTTGACACTTTCATCTTCTGTTCTAGATATATGAAATATTCACTGTGTTCCCAACTATACTGTAAATTTCCTGACAGCAGGATCCATTTTTATTTATCTATGCATCTTCCACAGAGCCTAGCATATTTTTTGATAGATGACAGATACTCAATCTATATTGGATGAATGAATGAATGAACAAGTGTAGTATAAAATAAAGATGTGTACAGTAAGTCCTCACTTAATGTCTTTAATAGGTTCTTAATAACTGCAACTTTTAGCAAAACAATGTATAATGAAACCAATTTACTGTAGGCTAATTGATACAAACAAGAGCTAAGTTCCAATGATGTATCTCTGATCACAAAAATATAACCAAGCTTCTAAATAAAGGCCAAAAACACTTTTGATATTAAACATTGAAATAAATGTGAACTACACATACACATACATTTGTAAAAGATTAACAAAAACGAGAAAGATAATTATTTACCTCATTTTTGGTGAATCAGCGAGTAACAGTGGTTTTAGTGGAGGTTGGTCAAGCCAAGGAATAAATGTTTGCAAAACAAAATTTTTAAGGATTCCCTCCTACCACCACAAAATTCCAAAACAGTATTTCTGACAGTCCTCTGAGTGCTTTTTGTCCCTCGTTGTTTATTGTTGTGCATTTGTACGACCATTATATACCTTATGAATTTTTATCTTACAATAATTTGTATTCATTCATTTATTTTCTAACCCACTATTCCAGTTCAGGGTCATGTGGGTAGCTGGAACCTATTCCTGGCAGCTAAGTGTACAAGGAGGGAGCCATCCCTGGCTAGAATGTTAATCCACCTCAGGGCATCCTCACACACACACCCATATTCACTCAGACTGGGACCGTGTACACATGCCGATTAACCTGATGGCACAACTTCGGGATGTGACAAGAAACCAGAATATCCAGGGAAAGCCCATGTGGACAATGGGAGAATGTGTAAACTCCACACACACAGTGGTCCGACCCAGTCATCAATTTTTTTTTCTGATCAAAATTATAATAAAACAAGGTGGAACAAAACAGTTCCTGGTGCACCAGGAGCTCTCAGTCTGGTTGAAAAATCAGAATGCAAACCAGTAAGGATAACTCAATGTGCTAAGTATCACAGCAGTAATAAGCACTGCAAACATAATGGGCAATTGGCAGGGCTTAAGACTTTTGAGAAGACATAGGAAGAGAGATAAACCTGAAGATCTAAAGGATGAATGAATTTGCTAAGTGAAGAAGTTATGAAGATAGACAGAAGGATGAGATGGCAAACCAGTGGTGAAATAGAGGAAATTCATTAAATAAGGCAATGAGACATTTCCCTCATTAGAGACAGAGGGAACAGCATGTGCAAATGCTGCAGATAAATGAGCAAGTTTGACGTTTATAAATAACTTGCGGTGATTACAATGGGGATGTCAAATGGAGAGTCAGCACAGAGAGGAACAGCAAGATAGACTGGAGTCAGTTTGTAAAGACCCTGCCATGCCAGTTTGAACTTCATCACTTGAGCAACAATAAGCTGTCGATATTTTTTAAGTGTAGTGAGATAGTCAAATTTCTGTCTTGGAAAGGCAACTCAGGCTGAGTTTGAGAAGATGATCCTCAGGAACTAGGAAGGAAGAAAACATTTACTGAGCTAAGTCTATATATGCCAGGATATACTTTAGGGGATTTCACAGATACACTGAAGTTTGTTTTATGTAATCTTTACAGCCACCATCAGAAATAAGCATTAGTATGCTCATTTAACAGATACAAATGTGACACTTGAAATTATGAATAGAAGAAGGTTTAGAAATTGAGAAACTATTCACAATTCTAGGGGACATCAAAAGTGAGTGTATCCTAGAGGAGGGATATGGAAGAAAGAAGGGCAGGAAGAAGAAACACAGCATATTGGAGAACTCAGAATTCAGGAGGCATAATTAACAGAATCATTGGTTGCAGGTAGGCATGAGGAAGAAAGACAGTGATAGTGAAAGAATGAATTCCAAGTCTCTAGAGCATTGAAAGTTTTGGGGCTTATATATAACCGCCTTCCTCCAGTGATTTTTACATCTCTCACATTTTTTCTAATACGATTACCTTGAAACTTATAGAAGTATTTATTTCTCTTGAGATGAAAAACTAAGTTTTAGGAACTTGTGTCTTTAGTGTTATCTCCCCAGGAGTTGGCTGCTGTAGCAAGAAAGAACCGTGATACTCTGTTTTCAAGACAATTGCATGTCTTTCAGCTCGGGTGTGTTGGGAGGATTTCTGTTCATAAACTGTTCAGAGGAATTTGGAAGCAAACAAATATGTAAGTGCAAAGAATTGTATCAGATGGGAGACACCACCCAGACTCTTGGCAAGCCAAAACTCACTTGGAAGCAATTAGTGGCTCAAGAGACTGATATCACAGAGGATCAAAGTGTTCACTGGGAAGTGATTTCGGGAGTAGAGGCCGCCAGTGACTTCACAGCAAACCACACGGTGATTGTGAAACTCTTACTGCATTTTGCAATGTTATACACAGCAGAGGGATGATTCCAAGTCCAGAGAAATCCTGCTGACATCCAAAAAGCCTCTTTTTTATGTTTCCAAGAACTTCTAGTACCGCGTATTTTCCTTCTCCCAGGCCTAATTTTTGGTGATCTGTTTCCTATTTTGAGAGTTTCTTTAACAACTAACATGATTGGTGAATTTAGTCGTGCATATACCCAGGCTTCTGTTTTACAACGGAATTATGCATACATGAGCTGGATTCGGGTTAAGAAGATAAAGACAGAACGTTAATGCACCTTTTTGACCCCTCTGTCATAGTTCGGACCACTTGCTCCAACCAAAGTGATGAAGGAGGAAATAAAAACAGAGGATGTGAGTGACACAGGAAGCTAGAGGTGGAAGAGAGGCAAAGAGACCTCAAAGAAACCTTTATCTAGTGAATCTAATGAAGAGCTCCTCATTAATCTCTCTCACAGAATCATACTTTTTGTTTTACAGCATTTATGAAAGATTGTGGCTTTCTTCTTATAACAGATTACCACTTATCATCCCTAAAATGCTCAATAAGCCCTAAAATAATGGTATTCAGGAAACTATAATGAGGGATGTGTGTGTGTGTGTTGAAATAATAGTGAATGCCAAAGTGAAAACACAACCCAAGATTTGTACCTGGAGTTTAATCTAGGTAGAAAGATAAGATTTGTAGTTTCCAAATATGAAACTCAGGCAAAACTAGACCAATAAGCCAATGAAATGGCAGCTTCTATACATGGGATCATACTCTCAGGATCACTTTCTTTAAGGATAAAATTTCAGACTGCTTAATTCCATACATATTATCAAATTCCTTTGCAAAAGATTCCAGTCTTCCTTTGCCCTGCCATCATTTGTCACCTTCCTTTCCTCTACACTCCAACACATAAACACACACGTGCACATTCTACATTGCAACCATCCTCTTATTCCCACTCTATTGGTTTCCTAATGCTGCTATAGCAAATTGCCACACACTTAGTGACTTAAAACAACATACAATAATTATTTTATTATGCTGCAGGTCAGAAGTCCAACATGAGTCTCACTGGACTGAAAACACCAAGGTGCAGGTAGAGCTGGGTTCCTTTTTGAGGCCCTAAGAGAATATGTATAATTTCCTTTTGTACACTCTGGAGGCTGTCTGAATTCTTTGGCTGATGGCCCCATTTCCCCCTCTTCAAAGATAGCAGCATGGCATTTTTTAAATCTTTCTCCAATTCTGATCCTATCTTGTTGGTTTTTTCTTATTTTATAAGGATGCTTGTAAATACATGGAGTCCACAAACAATCCAGGATAATCTTATCATTTTAAGATTTTTATCATAATTATATCTGTCCGTCCTTTTGTCATATAAGGTAACATATTCAGAAGCTTTGTGGAATAGATCATGAGTGTCTTTGAGGGACAGTGGTCTTTATTCTGCCTATTGCACCTAAAGAACACTGAGAATTTTCCCAATTTTATATCTTCTTGCAGCCTGATTTATCTGCCTAAATTCCCTTTCCTTCCTTGTCTGACTTGAGATCACCCAACCTGACTATCACCTCTTCTTTAAATCTCTTTCTAACTATCTTGCCCTTGGAAGAATTGCTGTTGTATCCTTATCTCCATGGCAACATGTTAAATATTGAGTTTATTACAGAGTTTATCACATAGTGTTGTTTTTCTCTGTCATTTATCTGTTTCTTGCAATAGAGTGAGAGTTTATCAAGGTCAGAGTATATACCTTTCTTATTTTTAATTACTACTACCTAGAAAAGTACCATTACTAAACATGGTTTATCTTGTATTTAACTGAATTCATTGATAAAGGTAGAATATTTTTTATTATTAATGACAAAAGACATTGTTGTGTTCCTTCTCACACCAGTTCAATATACTGTCTTCACTTGTGTCCTTGAAAGGCTATGCTTATACCATAATACCTAAGTTCAGAATTTAGAAGGAATTTTTTAAAAAGATGATTATTTTATGTGGTACCAGAACCTAAAGCTAGGACTAAAACACCAACTTACTGAGGGCCTACTTTTGATTTATCATGAGCAAGAATTTTGTGGTGAGAAAAAGCTGTAAGTTAAGAATTGGCTCTCTTAAAAGCGGGACTATGTTACTGCACAGAGTGTAATTAATAGCAGAAATACATCCACCTGGAAGGCTGGAAAGGCTATTCTGTGTTATGTAGCTCGACCAGTGAAAAACAACTACTTGCTTAATATAAGGGCAAATTAAAAACAAAAACAAAAACTATTGCCACATTAAAAAAAAATGTTAAATATATTGAAAGTGATATAATGAGAAATACGGGGGCAAGGTGCACAAATAATTGGTCTCTTTTCAGCTTTGTCCTAGGCTGGGTTAAAAAAAGAACTGGTCTCTTTCCTGAAAAAAAAAATCATAAACAAGTTTGAAAAGACCTGAAAGAGCTGAAGAAAGCAATAGGCAGTTCTATAATACTCCAACCCTAATAATAGATATATCATCTAGGTAAAAAATTATCTAGATAGATGATAGATCATCTACATAGATGATAAATCATTTAGACAGAAGATCAATAAAGAAATAGAAGACTTGAAAAGCACTATAAGCCAACTAGATGTAACAGACGAATACAATACTACACACAACAATAACAGAATACACATTATTCTCAAGTACCTGTGGAACTTTCTCCAGGGTGGACCATACATTAGATCCAAAAGGTAAGTCTCAAGAAATTTTAAAAGACTCAAATCCTACCAAGTATCTTCTTTAACCACAATATAATGCAGCTAGAAATCACTAATAGAGGGAAAACTGGAAATTTTACAAATATATGGAAATTAAACAACACACTCTTAAATAGCCACTTGGTTCATTGCATAAATCATTTGAGTGGGAGCTGAACATTGATCACACAAGGACATAAATATGAGAATAATAATCACTGCAGACTACTAGAAGGAGAAAAGGAGGAACATGGATTGAAAAACTACCTATCGGCTACTATGCTCATAGTATCATACTCCAAACCTCAGCATCATGCAATATTCCTATGCAACAAACCTGCATATGTGCCAACTGTATTTAAAATACAAGTTGAAAAAAAGAGAAATAAATAAAAAAGAAAATGCAAAATATTTCAAGACAAATGGACATTAACACACAGCCTACGAGTACCGATGGGATACAGTGAAGCAGTGCTCAGAAGGAAATGTATAACTTTAAATGCATGTTCTAATGGAGAAGGATCTCAAATCGAAAACCTAACTTTACACCTCAAAAACCTAGAAAATAAAAGCAAACTAAACTTAAGCTAGAAGGAGAGGAGTAATAATGAGTACAGCAAATATAAGCACAGTAAAGTAGAAAATCAACAGAATCCACAAACCTAAAAGTTGGTTCTTTGAAATTTTCAGCAACATTGACAAACCTTTAGGTAGACTGAGAACAGAAGAGAGAAGACAGAAATAACTAAAATCAAAAACCAAAATGAGACATTACTATCATCCTTAAAGAAATAGAAGAATTATAAGAAAACACAGTGGCAACCATATACTAATAATTTAGATAGCCTAGTGAAATGGGCAAATTCCTAGAAAGAAGCAAATTATGAAAACTGGTTTAAGAAGAAATAAAAAGTCTAAATAGATGTATAACAAGTAAAGAAATTGAATAAATGATCAAAAACCTCCCAACAGAGAAAAGTCTAGGACCAGATGGCTTCACTTGTGAATTCTACAAGATATTTAAAAAGGAATTAACACCAATCCTTCTCAAACTCTGGCAAATAAATATATAAGAAGAAGATGAAGAAGCACTTCTCAATTCATTGTACAAGGCGAGCATTATCCTTATACCAAAACCAGACAAAGATATCACAAGGAAATAAAACTAGAGATTAATATATCTTTTGAATATAAATGCAAAAATTCTCAGCAAAATTCTAGCAAGCCAAATATAATAGCATATTAAAATAATTAAATGCCATGAGCAGATGGGATTTCTCCCAGGAACATAAGAGTTTTTCAATATAAAAAAAATTAATCAATGTAATACACCATATTAATAGAACAAAGAAAAAAATGTATAAGATCACCTAACTTGACACAGAAAACACATTTTGTAAAATCCAACATCCTTTCATGATAACAAAAAATCACTTAGAAAATTTTCTCAACATGAAGAAGGGTACTTATGAAAAAGTCAAGTCACAGCTAACATCATGCTTAATAGTGAAAACCTGAAAACTTTCTAACAGTAGGTCCAAAACAAGGATGACCACTTTCGTCACTGCAATTCTGCATTTTACTGAAAATTCTAGCCAGGACAATTGGGCAAGAAAAATAAATAAAAGCTGTCCAAATTGGAAATAGAAAAGTAAAATTATCTCTATTTCAAGATGACATGATAAAGTAACATATATAAAATCTCAAAGTCTACACACACACACACACACACACACACACACACACACACACAATTAGAGCCAACAAAAAAATCTAGCAAAGTTGATCAACACAAAATCAGTTCTGTTTCTAAAACCCAGCAATGAACAATCCAATAAAAATATATGTTTTAAAAATTCCACTTTTAATATCATCCAAAAATAAAATAAATTTAACTAATGAAGTGAAAGATTTGTACACCAGAAACTATAAAGTATTACTGAAAGAAATTAAAGAAGTCCTAAATAAATGAAAAGACATTCCATGTTTATGCATGGAAAGACTTAATATTGTTAAGATGGCAATACGACCAAAAGTTATTTGCACATTCGGTGCAATCTCTATTGCTATTCTAAGAACATTTTTTTGTAAAATGGAAAAGTTGATTCTCAAATTTATTTAATTGTGAAACATCCCAAATAATCAAAACAATCTTGAACAATAAGAACAAAGTTGGAAGACACATGCTTTCTGATTTCAAAAATACTAAAAATATATAGCAATCAAAACAGTGTGTAACTGGCATAAGAGTAGATATATTGACTAATGGAATAGAAATGAGACTCCTGATATAAACCCATATATCTATGGCCAATTGATTTTTGACAATTGTTTCTAGATCATTCAATGGAGAAAGAATAGACTTTTTAACAAATGATACTATGACAACTGCAAGGGAATGAAATTGGACTCATCTCACACCATATACAGAAATTAAGGTAAAACGTGTCAACAACCTGAATATATGAACTAAAACTATAAAACTCTTAGAAGAAAACATAGGTTAATTCTACATCAGCTTAGATTTGATGATGATTCTTTAGATACCACACCAAAAACATGAATAGCAAAAGAAAAAAATTAATAAAGTGGACTTCAAAATTAAAAACTTTTCTGCATCAAAGAACATTATCTGAATGTGAAAATAACCTACAGAATGTGGAAAAATATTTGCAAATCTTATATCTCATCAGGGTCTACTATACAGAATATATAAAGAACTCTTAAAACACAAGAATAAAAAGATAGCCAATTAAAAAATAGGCAAAGAACTTAAATATACGTTTCTCAAAAAAAGATACACAAATGGCCAGGAATCACATGAAAATATTCTCAACATCATTAGTTACTATGGAAATGCAAACCCAAACCACAATGCAGTAATACTTCACACCCACTAAAGTGTCTATAAACAGAAACACAAACATCAACAAGTGTTAGCAAGGATGTGGAGAGATTAGAACTTTCATACATTGCTGCTTGGAATGTAAAATCATTCAGCCACTCTGTAAAACACTTTACTGGTTTCTCAAAAAGGGAAAGATAGAATTACCATGTGTTCTAACAATTTCATTTCTAGGTATATAGCCAAAAAATTGAAAACAGATACTCAAAAAATACTTGCACATGCATATTTATAGCAGCATTATTTACAATAGCCAAAAGTTGGAATCAACCCAAATGTCCATCAATGAATGGAATAAAGAAACAACACACACACACACACACACATACACACACACACACAATGAAATATTATTCATTCATGGAAAAAGTCATAAACTATTTATACATGCTACAAAATGGGTGAATCTTGAAAATATAATGGTAAATTTAAAAAGTCAGACACGAGGTCCTATATTGTATGATTCTATTTAAATAAAATATCCACAGTAGATAAATCCATAAAAACAGAAAGTAGGAAGAAATGGCAATTAACTTGGTAATGGGTACAAGGTTTTATTTTGGAGTGATGAAAATGTTTTGGAATTAGATAGAGGTTATGGTTACACAGCATTGTGAGTGTACTAAATGTCACTGAAGTGTTCACTTTAAAAGGGCCAATTTTATGTCATATGAATTAAATCTTAATTTAACAATGATTTTTTTAAACTGGATTTGTACATTGTTTCAAGGACTCACATTGTAATTAAATTTAGCTGGTAGTAAATTTTTTAAGTATATTGAGTCCCAGGGAATAAACACATATTTATGCCACCAAATTTAACCATTTTGGTGCACAAAAAATTTAAATATTTAGTGAGTTCCTATTATTTTGTCAACACAGTAGCAGGGTCCCTCTTCTTCTGGGAATGACCCATTCTCTGACAATATTGACATGATGGTCATGGTATCAGCAATGTTACTTGATCCCAGAGTTGATTTGTTTAGGAGTAGGTGCTTGTTCCAAATTTGGTCATCAAATTTTTATTCAATTCAGCTTTAAAATTGAAGTGCATATATTGTGGATTGTAAGATATAAAATATAAAATTGGAAACCACTGGATTAGCTTTATTTTTCACCATGCGGACCAGAGAAGGAAAGGAAAGAAATGTGGGGAAAAAAAAGTGAAAGAGAAGTAAGACAGAGATTCGAAGAGAAGCATGAGGATAAAAGGAGGCCTTGAGGACAGACTTGTCTCTGGTTCCGGATACTTCTCTGAGCTTTCGCTTAATTGCTCTACATCATCATAAGACATTGTCTATTTAACTTAAATTACTAGGTTTCCTGTCTCTGGAAATGAAATGAATTATAACCATTACACAGTGAAAAAAATGAATACTGCTCCATAGACACAAAAATGTTAGTACCTTTGCATATTTTAAACACAGAAATATACAGACAAATTCCCTTTCTTTAAACCATGTAAATGTATACAGGATTTTAGAGGTTTAAAGTATATTTTAATGCATTATCTTATTTCATCCTAATACCATCCTAGAAGTAAATATTATTTTCAGTTCCATTATAGGAACTGGAAGACTGAGCCCTAGAAAAGTAAAATGACGTGCCCAAGTCAGCAACAGAACAGGGCCTACAATTATGTTATTTCATTAAAAGCAATTGTTACTTAGCAGTCATCTTTTCAGTACCTTTTACCGGGAGTCAGAGAGAGAAAGCAATCAGGGGTGCTCCTACCCCAACTTTCTCTCAGTTTGGACCTCCTCTCCCATGGACACAATCTCTTCTCTACTTTGTGTGACCAAGTCGAATGAGCTGTTTCTGTGGAGAAAAATATAAACTGTTGTCTCTCCCACTATACTCACAACACACTTTTGACACCACATGTGCGGGAATTTCTCCCAGCCAACAAACAAGCAATCACTTCTGCAGTGGATACCAGCTGGGTGCCCTCTAATTCAATTCAATTTTGACTTTATTTACCTGGAGACAGTATCAGATCACACAGGCTAAGGACACAGTCCCACAAAACTGAGCCTCACTTTCAATGCCTATCACAAGCCCTAGGCTGTTTCACCTGTGCTTCCAACAACATTGACATGATGGCCACGGTATCAGCAATTTTACTCCACTTGAAATTTTACTCAGCTTCCCCGTGGGGTTCGATTAATGTGGTAGAGTGGCTCACAGAACTCAGAGAAATACTTCCTTATATTTAATGGCTTATTATAAAGGATATTACAGAGGATACAGATGAAGAGATGCAAAGGGTGAGGTATGGGGAAAGGGCCTGAAGCTTCCATAACCCGCTCTGGGCATGTCACTTGCAGGAACCTCCGATGTTCAGCTAACTGTAACTCTCTGAGCCCTGTCCTTTTGATTTTTTTATGCTGGCTTCATTACACTGGCATGATTGATGAAATTACTGCCCATTGGTGATGAACTTAACCTTCAGCCTGTCTCCATGGTAGTTGCAGAGTAGGACTGACTGTCCCAACCCTGTAATCTGGCTTTGATCTTCCTGATGACCAGCCCTTATCCAGAAGCCACCTAGAGGCTGCCAGCCATTAGTTAACTCGTTAGCATACAAAAAGACACTTATCACTTTGAAGATTCCAAGGGTTTTAAGAGCTGTATGCCAGCAAACAAGGAAAAAGACCAAATACATATATTCACAACTTCACAGCTGCGCATCCTGGACCAGTGCTGGTGCCTCCAGCTTCATAAAAGGGTTTGATCCATGGACACTCTGTCTATTGGGAACTACTCTCAGCTCAGCTGACTTCCGTACCCCTGGAACCCAAAAGCCCAGGCCCTCTCCACCCTTCTGTAACCTTTCCCCTGAAGCCATTCCCTACTAATAGCAGCATATCTGTCCATAGATAAACAATTTTAAGAAGGTAACTTCCTACAAATGCAGTTGCTATGCCAAAGGTTTTGTTTTCTCTAACCAAAACTACTTGGTGTATGCAAAAGACTATTTTTGAAATGTTCTTATAAATATTTTTTATTTATTTATTTATTTATTTTTTATTATTATTATACTTTAAGTTCTAGGGTACATGTGCATAACATTCAGGTTTGTTACATATGTATACTTGTGCCATGTTGCTGTGCTGCACCCATCAACTTGTCAGCACCCATCAACTCGTCATTTACATCAGGTGTAACTCCCAATGCAATCCCTCCCCCCTCCCCCCTCCCCATGATAGGCCCCCGTGTGTGATGTCCCCCTTCCCGAGTCCAAGTGATCTCATTGTTCAGTTCCCACCTATGAGTGAGAATATGCAGTATTTGGTTTTCTGTTCTTGTGATAGTTTGCTAAGAATGATGGTTTCCAGCTGCATCCATGTCCCTACAAAGGACACGAACTCATCCTTTTTTATGGCTGCATAGTATTCCATGGTGTATATGTGCCACATTTTCTTAATCCAGTCTGTCACTGATGGACATTTGGGTTGATTCCAAGTCTTTGCTATTGTGAATAGTGCTGCAATAAACATACATGTTCATGTGTCTTTATAGCAGCATGATTTATAATCCTTTGGGTATATACCCAGTAATGGGATGGCTGGGTCATATGGTACATCTAGTTCTAGATCCTTGAGGAATCGCCATACTGTTTTCCATAATGGTTGAACTAGTTTACAATCCCACCAACGGTGTAAAAGGGTTCCTACTTCTCCACATCCTCTCCAGCACCTGTTGTTTCCTGACTTTTTAATGATCGCCATTCTAACTGGTGTGAGATGGTATCTCATTGTGGTTTTGATTTGCATTTCTCTGATGGCCAGTGATGATGAGCATTTTTTCATGTGCCTGTTGGCTGTATGCATGTCTTCTTTTGAGAAATGTCTGTTCATATCCTTTGCCCACTTTTTGATGGGGTCGTTTGTTTTTTTCTTGTAAATTTGTTTGAGTTCTTTGTAGGTTCTGGATATTAGCCCTTTGTCAGATGAGTAGATTGCAAAAATTTTCTCCCATTCTGTAGGTTGCCTGTTCACTCTGATGGTAGTTTCTTTTGCTGTGCAGAAGCTTTTTAGTTTAATTAGATCCCATTTGTCAATTTTGGCTTTTGCTGCCGTTGCTTTTGGTGTTTTAGACATGAAGTCTTTGCCCATGCCTATGTCCTAAATGGTACTACCTAGGTTTTTCTCTAGGGTTTTTATAGTATTAGGTCTAACATTTAAGTCTCTAATCCATCTTGAATTAATTTTTGTATAAGGAGTAAGGAAAGGATCCAGTTTCAGCTTTCTACTCATGGCTAGCCAATTTTCCCAGCACCATTTATTAAATAGGGAATCCTTTCCCCATTTCTTGTTTCTCTGAGGTTTGTCAAAGATCAGATGGCTGTAGATGTGTGGTATTATTTCTGAGGACTCTGTTCTGTTCCATTGGTCTATATCTCTGTTTTTGTACCAGTACCATGCTGTTTTGGTTACTGTAGCCTTGTAGTATAGTTTGAAGTCAGGTAGCGTGATGCCTCCAGCTTTGTTCTTTTGACTTAGGATTGTCGTGGAGATGCGGGCTCTTTTTTGGTTCCATATGAACTTTAAAGCAGTTTTTTCCAATTCTGTGAAGAAACTCATTGGTAGCTTGATGGAGATGGCATTGAATCTATAAATTACCTTGGGCAGTATGGCCATTTTCACGATATTGATTCTTCCTATCCATGAGCATGGTATGTTCTCCCATTTGTTTGTGTCCTCTTTTATTTCACTGAGCAGTGGTTTGTAGTTCTCCCTGAAGAGGTCCTTTATATTCCTTGTAAGTTGGATTCCTAGGTATTTTATTCTCTTTGAAGCAATTGTGAATGGAAGTTCATTCCTGATTTGGCTCTCTGTTTGTCTGTTACTGGTGTATATGAATGCTTGTGATTTTTGCACATTAATTGTGTATCCTGAGACTTTGCTGAAGTTGCTTATCAGCTTAAGGAGATTTTGGGCTGAGACAATGGGTTTTTCTAAATTTACAATCATGTCATCTGCAAACAGGGACAATTTGACTTCTTCTTTTCCTAACTGAATACCCTTGATTTCTTTCTCTTGCCTGATTGCCCTAGCCAGAACTTCCAACACTATGTTGAATAGGAGTGGTGAGAGAGGGCATCCCTGTCTTGTGCCAGTTTTCAAAGGGAATTTTTCCAGTTTTTGCCCATTCAGTATGATATTGGCTGTGGGTTTGTCATAAATAGCTCTTATGATTTTGAGATACGTTCCATCAATACCGAATTTATTGAGCATTTTTAGCATGAAGGGCTGTTGAATTTTGTCAAAAGCCTTTTCTGCATCTATTGAGATAATCATGTGGTTCTTGTCTTTGGTTCTGTTTATATGCTGGATTATGTTGATTGATTTGCGAATGTTGAACCAGCCTTGCATCCCAGGGATGAAGCCCACTTGATCATGGTGGATAAGCTTTTTGATGTGCTGCTGAATCCGGTTTGCCAGTATTTTATTGAGGATTTTTGCATCGATGTTCATCAGGGATATTGGTCTAAAATTCTCTTTTTTTGTTGTGTCTCTGCCAGGCTTTGGTATCAGGATGATGTTGGCCTCATAAAATGAGTTAGGGAGGATTCCCTCTTTTTCTATTGATTGGAATAGTTTCAGAAGGAATGGTACCAACTCCTCCTTGTACCTCTGGTAGAATTCAGCTGTGAATCTATCTGGTCCTGGACTTTTTTTTGTTGGTAGGCTATTAATTATTGCCTCAATTTCAGAGCCTGCTATTGGTCTATTCAGGGATTCAACTTCTTCCTGGTTTAGTCTTGGAAGAGTGTAAGTGTCCAGGAAATTATCCATTTCTTCTAGATTTTCCAGTTTATTTGCATAGAGGTGTTTATAGTATTCTCTGATGGTAGTTTGTATTTCTGTGGGGTCGGTGGTGATATCCCCTTTATCATTTTTAATTGCGTCGATTTGATTCTTCTCTCTTTTCTTCTTTATTAGTCTTGCTAGTGGTCTGTCAATTTTGTTGATCTTTTCAAAAAACCAACTCCTGGATTCATTGCTTTTTTGGAGGGTTTTTTGTGTCTCTATCTCCTTCAGTTCTGCTCTGATCTTAGTTATTTCTTGCCTTCTGCTAGCTTTTGAATGCGTTTGCTTTTGCTTCTCTAGTTCTTTTAATTGTGATGTTAGAGTGTCAATTTTAGATCTTTCCTGCTTTCTCTTGTGGGCATTTAGTGCTATAAATTTCCCTCTACACACTGCTTTAAATGTGTCCCAGAGATTCTGGTATGTTGTATCTTTGTTCTCATTGGTTTCAAAGAACATCTTTATTTCTGCCTTCATTTCGTTATGTACCCAGTAGTCATTCAGGAGCAGGTTGTTCAGTTTCCATGTAGTTGAGCGGTTTTGATTGAGTTTCTCAGTCCTGAGTTCTAGTTTGATTGCACTGTGGTCTGAGAGACAGTTTGTTATAATTTCTGTTCTTGTACATTTGCTGAGGAGTGATTTACTTCCAATTATGTGGTCAATTTTGGAATAAGTGTGATGTGGTGCTGAGAAGAATGTATATTCTGTTGATTTGGGGTGGAGAGTTCTATAGATGTCTATTAGGTCTGCTTGCTGCAGAGATGAGTTCAATTCCTGGATATCCTTGTTAACTTTCTGTCTCGTTGATCTGTCTAATGTTGACAGTGGAATGTTGAAGTCTCCTATTATTATTGTATGGGAGTCTAAGTCTCTTTGTAAGTCTCTAAGGACTTGCTTTATGAATCTGGGTGCTCCTGTATTGGGTGCATATATATTTAGGATAGTTAGCTCTTCCTGTTGAATTGATCCCTTTACCATTATGTAATGGCCTTCTTTGTCTCTTTTGATCTTTGACGGTTTAAAGTCTGTTTTATCAGAGACTAGTATTGCAACCCCCGCTTTTTTTTGTTCTCCATTTGCTTGGTAAATCTTCCTCCATCCCTTTATTTTGAGCCTATGTATGTCTCTGCGTGTGAGATGGGTCTCCTGAATACAGCAGACTGATGGGTCTTGACTCTTTATCCAGTTTGCCAGTCTGTGTCTTTTAATTGGAGCATTTAGTCCATTTACATTTAAGGTTAATATTGTTATGTATGAACTTGATCCTGCCATTATGATATTACCTGGTTATTTTGCTCGTTAGTTGATGCAGTTTCTTCCTAGCCTCGATGGTTTTTACATTTTGGCATGTTTTTGCAATGGCTGGTACCGATTGTTCCTTTCCATGTTGAGTGCTTCCTTCAGAGTCTCTTGTAAGGCAGGCCTAGTGGTGACAAAATCTCTAAGCATTTGCTTATCTGTAAAGGATTTTATTTCTCCTTCACTTATGAAACTTAGTTTGGCTGGATATGAAATTCTGGGTTTAAAATTCTTTTCTTTAAGAATGTTGAATATTGGCCCCCACTCTCTTCTGGCTTGTAGAGTTTCTGCCGAGAGATCTGCTGTTAGTCTGATGGGCTTCCCTTTGTGGGTAACCCGACCTTTCTCTCTCGCTGCCCTTAAGATTTTTTTCCTTCATTTCTACTTTGGTGAATCTGGCAATTATGTGTCTTGGAGTTGCTCTTCTCGAGGAGTATCTTTGTGGCGTTCTCTGTATTTCCTGGATTTGAATGTTGGTCTGCCCTACTAGGTTGGGGAAGTTCTCCTGGATGATATCCTGAAGAGTGTTTTCCAACTTGGTTCCATTTTCCCCCTCACTTTCAGGCACCCCAATCAGACGTAGATTTGGTCTTTTTACATAATCCCATACTTCTTGCAGGCTTTGTTCATTTCTTTTTCTTCTTTTTTCTTTTGGTTTCTCTTCTCGCTTCATTTTGTTCATTTGATCCTCAATCGCTGATACTCTTTCTTCCAGTTGATCAAGTCGGTTACTGAAGCTTGTGCATTTGTCACATATTTCTCGTGTCATGGTTTTCATCTCTTTCATTTCGTTTATGACCTTCTCTGCATTAATTACTCTAGCCATCAATTCTTCCACTTTTTTTTCAAGATTTTTAGTTTCTTTGCGCTGGGTACGTAATTCCTCCTTTAGCTCTGAGAATTTTGATGGACTGAAGCCTTCTTCTCTCATCTCGTCAAAGTCATTCTCCGTCAAGCTTTGATCCATTGCTGGCGATGAGCTGCGCTCCTTTGCCGTGGGAGATGCGCTCTTATTTTTTGAATTTCCAGCTTTTCTGCCCTGCTTTTTCCCCATCTTTGTGGTTTTATCTGCCTCTGGTCTTTGATGGTGATGGTGACGTACTGATGGGGTTTTGGTGTAGGTGTCCTTCCTGTTTGATAGTTTTCCTTTTAACAGTCAGGACCCTCAGCTGTAGGTCTGTTGGAGATTGCTTGAGGTCCACTCCAGACCCTGTTTGCCTGGGTGTCAGCAGCAGAGGCTGCAGAAGATAGAATATTGCTGAACAGCGAGTGTACCTCTCTGATTCTTGCTTTGGAGGCTTCCTCTCAGGGGCGTACTCCACCTTGTGAGGTGTGGGGTGTCAGACTGCCCCTAGTGGGGGATGTCTCCCAGTTAGGCTACTCAGGGGTCAGGGGCCCACTTGAGCAGGCAGTCTGTCCCTTCTCAGATCTCAACCTCCGTGTTGGGAGATCTACTGCTCTCTTCAAAGCTGTCAGACAGAGTCCTTTGCGTCTGCAGAGGTTTCTGCTGCTTTTCTTGTTGTTTATCTGTGCCCTGTCCCCAGAGGTGGGGTCTACAGAGACAGGCAGGTTTCCTTGAGCTGCTGTGAGCTCCACCCAGTTGGAACTTCCCAGCGGCTTTGTTTACCTACTTAAGCCTCAGCAATGGCGGGCGCCCCTCCCCTAGCCTCGCTGCTGCCTTGCGGTTAGATCACAGACTGCTGTGCTAGCAATGAGGGAGGCTCCGTGGGTGTGGGACCCTCCCGGCCAGGTGTGGGATATGATCTCCTGGTGTGCCTGTTTGCTTAAAGCGCAGTATTGGGGTGGGAGTTACCCGATTTTCCAGGTGTTGTGTGTCTCAGTTCCCCTGGCTAGGAAAAGGGATTCCCTTTCCACTTGCACTTCCCAGGTGAGGCGATGCCTCGCCCTGCTTCAGCTCTCACTGGTTGGGCTGCAGCAGCTGACCAGCACCAATTGTCCGGCACTCCCTAGTGAGATGAACCCAGTACCTCAGTTGAAAATGCAGAAATCACCGGTCTTCTGTGTCGCTCATGCTGGGAGTTGGAGACTGGAGCTGTTCCTATTCGGCCATCTTGCTCCGCCCCGTCCCAGTGGTTGTTCTTATAAATCTTACTGCAAGTTATCTGGGCTAAAGTTATCAGTCCTGGAATAGGGTATCCATAGAATCTAGGTATGTGCAGTAGGTTAGTACAACTGATTCCAGATTACAGTAAAAGCACTTATAATGGGGTATGGGAAATGAAGAATACATGAGGAAACTCTCTGTGCTGCTTACTTTCTTGTAGAGTCTAACAGAAATCTAGTTTGGTATAGAGCTCTGTAGTGCTAAGGACCACTATCTGCCTGCATGGTTCCCAACTCCTGGCATAACATGGCTGCTCAAATCCAACAATCATGTTTGCATTCCAGCAAGGAGGAAGAAAGTAGAGAATCTCCCTTTAAGAATTTCCATTAACCAAAATATGCACCAAAGTTTAGACACATAATCACAGCCGCAAAGAAGCTGAGAAAGGTAATCTTTATTCTGAGTAGCCATATTCCCTGCTAAAATTTTGTTCTATTAATAAGAAATAGAGGGAGAATAGATATCAGGGAACAAGTAGCAAACTTGGTCATAAGTGTGAAAGCTGCTGGTTAAATCAGCATATGGCTATGAGTGTGTGGCCTTTATGCAAATGCCAAGATGGAAAATTCTGTTTCCTTAGGTCAATCGTATAATTTCTTTTCTAAAGAGGCATCCTGGTATACCAACACCCTGGGGAAGGCAGGAAGAGAGATACCTGCAGAGCAAGAGAGTACTCAAGAGTAGCAATTAAGAATAAAAACAATATTGTTATAATTATTATGATAATAATGCCTCACATTTGCATAATGCTTCAGATTTCAAATATTTAACTTATCCTAATTGAACTCCATAGTATCTTACAAAGAATTTTGTAATAACCCAATTTTATAGAGGAGAAAATTGAGAAGCAGGGAGGTTAATTGTTTGTATAAAGTTTATTACACAGCAAAGAAATCCTAGTCCAGGGCCTGAGCACTCTCTTCAACGCTAATTGTAATTTTTTAAATTTTTTGAGCCGTGCAATGGCAACATAAATGTGCAATTTCAGCTTGTCTGTACCCTATCACTTATTTAGCAACACACATTCACTGAGCAGCTATGAACATATCAGTGGAAATAATACATAGGGAATAACCCCAAAAACCTCTGCATTCAAAGATTTGAGAAGTTGGAAGAGCAAAGTAGCAAAATTACATTATACATTAGGTATATGATATAATTATGTTTGTGCTTTTAAAACAAGAGTATACAAGATTCTTTCGTAGGGAGGAGCGGTCACTCCATTTATTCTTTTCACATTTAGAATTCTATGCCAACAAAATTCTTAGGCTATGCTGTGCCACAGAGCCTTTGCCTTTCCTAATTGACAGGGGCTTCCCTTCTCTCTCTAAGCCTTATCTTCTCTATTGCTTGATGATGTACTTCTCAGATGTAAGTCCTTGCAACATCCCAGTCAAGTAACAAGCGTGATTCCTGTTTCAAAGAAAGAATAAGGTAAGCTGGGTAGATAACATGCCCAGGATAAAAGAAAACTCTATGCTAAGTCAAAATTGGAACTTCTTTTTAGTAAACTACTTGCGAAAACTACAGGGATGTAATAATAAAAATCACACTTATATATTCATTAAAATAGCTACTACTTTGTTTGCCTCTATCAGAATGTCATGAACATAGTACATAGCTCCACGTGCCAGGAACAGGTTCAGGGCTTACTATGCACAGTATTAGGTAATAACAATGATAGATAACATACTGACTATTTTATATGTGCCAGGCACTTTGTTAAATATAATGATGTCTGTCTTCTTTCATCTTTAGAAAGAAATAATGCTAAATGCAATAATGCAGCATTAAGGCTGATGATATTATTCCCTCTTAGCACATGAAATTACTCAGATCCAGCCATGTGCCTATGTTCACACAGTTCAGAAGAGTCATATTTGTTGAGTTTTAAAATCTAAGTTCCAAACCACTGCATCTTTTTGTCATACTTAGCCCTCAAAACAACTATACAAGGTCAGTATTGGTATGTACAGGTAGAGAAACTGTATATATAACTTAACATTTTTATGCCTTTCACTCGTCCATAAACAAGCAATAGTGAGCAGGGATTTGACAACCATCTGAAAAAGCCACGTCCACGTGGTTTGTCAGAGATTTGCTTTCTGCTGTGTTGTTCTACAAGAAATCACTACATAGGCCTGTGTCTGTTGTTTTACCTCATATGCAGAGGCAAGTCATTATCTTATGTTGGTGCCAAAATCTCATACAATAGGAAGTTAAAACAAAATATTTGAGTATTTTCTATTTTGTTTATTCACTCTAGTGTATCTTGCCAGTTTAGTCTTTATTTTTGATATTAATATTTTTAAATTTCTCTTTCAAATTTTCTTCAGATTTCCCAATTCACATCTGATTTTTCTTCTGACTTTTATTTATGTAGTTCTTTAATGTCTTCTATAATGTTAAGACATTTGTTTTTAAATATAAAATTATAATTTTTATATTGTGCACAACTTTCTAGTATAATTTTATTGTTTCTAGGGATTTCATATCTGTTTTTTGTTCTACTTTTTTCTTATGATCACTTTGCATGGGATATGTTTTCAACATTTTTCTATTGGTTGGTTTTGTGTAAAGTTAATTTACATAAATTTTTAGAAAATATTAAAGTTCAGGGTAACACTTTTAACTTCATCTCCTTTACTGCTGTTTTAAGTAGTGTTCGAAACTATGGGAGCCTGCCTTCAGGGATTTCATGGCTCTTTGCTCTTCCTCCGCTTTTATCTGCACCTTCTCTTCTCTCTCTCTCTCCAGTTATTCAGTTCCATTTTGATTCAATTTCTATATATTTCACCTTGTGGAACCTTGCTCTGAAGACAAACTCTGGCTGGTGACTTTTGAGAGTCCATATAATCTAGAGTAATCCAGCTCCTTAAAACAGGCATTTCACACTCACCCTTTGCTGGAGTGGTAAAGAATACCTTAAGTTTTAGCTGATGTTTTCAAATTGCCCCACTTTGCTGAAGGAAATAAAAGCCTTTTAACCTAAGACATATTTCTTTGACATATTTTGAGATGCCTGTTAGAGGGCCAGCAAACAGAAATGGCCCTACAAAGTCATCTTCTGCTGGGAAATATACATTTGTAAAAAATCTGCATTAATGCAGTCTGGCCTTCCCTTGTCCAGATGTAGGAAAGATTAACTGACTCCGTCACCTTCAGATCTAAAGTAATATTTTACCGTCGATTCTCTCTGAGGGCAGCTACCAGTGAATTTTCATCTATATAACAAGACCACCTTTACCAGCCAAGTCTTCTCTGTCCCTCCCAGCCGCGCCTGCCTGTGACCTCCTAGGTCTGTATGGAGCCTCTCCTGCTTCTACAGTCTGCCTTGCCATTAAAACTTGATTTACCACCATAACCTCTTTTTGTCATGCTCCAATCCCACATTTTCTTCTCTAACTCCGAGATGGTATGCCAGCTTCTGTATCCCACTGGAGAGTTGGATCTTCATGGTGAAGACTCCAATGTATAAACTTTAAATAAATTTGAATACTTTTTCTTCAATTAATCAGCCTTTTGCCAGTTGATTTTTTCAGCAAATCTTCAAGGGCCAAAGACCGTGGCCCCTACCTTGCTATCCAGTATTCTATTCTCCTTGCTTTCACCCCATTGTTTCCCTCTTCTTCTTCTAGTGAGTTGCTGATTCTATTCAGGCTACTGGTGATTTGCCTTCACTTGCTTGTATTTTGGAGTTCCTGATGATACTTGCTTTTTTGGTAAACAGTGCCCACGAGATTTTGGTTCTCAGTGTTATTGTTTAATCTTTTCTGATAGTTTATTTTTATTTCTTGCTGCTTTTAAGATTTTTCTTTTGTTTTTGTAACAATTTCATTCTTTATTAGGTTTTTGGGGTTTGTGGTTGGCTGTTGAATCTGTGGTTTGATGACTTTCATAACTTTCAAAAAAATCAGCCAATATGATCACACATATTGCTTCTGACATGTATTATTTCTTTTCTCTTTCTGGGTCTCCAATTATAAATATAGCAGATCTTTTCACTATCTCTCATGTCTGTTATGTAATTTTATTTTTTCTTCTCACTTTTAATTTTCATTAAAAAATTTATTTTCATAATTTTTTATTTTCCACTTTTTATTCTCATTTTGTCCTTGTTGTACAACTGGAAAATTTCAACAGACCTAACCACTACTTAAATTACTTTATTTTACTGCATCTATACTGTTGCTTAACCAATTTAGTGTTTTTATCATAACAAATTTATTTGAATTTTCAGTTCCAAATTTCCATTTTATTTTATGGCTTCTAATAGTCACATGAAATTCTCAATCTTATTATCTGGTTTCTTAAACATACTATTCAGTTATTTTAAAATTTTTAATATTTTCAAAATTTAGAGATTTAAATAATTTAAAAATTGGTTCACCTTTGGATCTGCCTCTATTGCCTTCTTTTTTTTCTCTTGGTTTTCAACTTTTGATTCTAACTATTTGCATTCCTGGTATTTTCTTTATTAAATGCCAAATATTATTTATGGAAAATAGTAGCTACTCTGAAAAATGTTATTTATTTTTCGGGGAAGATTTAATTTTCTCTCCGATTGGTTGAGAAAGTGAGAGAAGTACCTTGTGACAATCAGGAATTGAACAGTTTAACGCTGGTTTTCAGTCATATAAAGGCTGATCTATTTCCAGTTTGTCCTCATTCATAGGATGTAATCTTTCAGGAAACTTAACTGAATATCTAGTGTTTACTAAGCTTCTTTCTCTTTACTAAAAATGGAACTGCAGTTTTTGTCTTCCAAGCACCATGATTTAGCTTATGTTTTATTCTGTTTTAGTGTCTTAGTTGCCACTTTCTACTTGACCTTTGCCTTCATGCATCCTAGGAATTGTCAAGTCTCTTCGTGTAAAAACACTAGAGAAAGTCTAACTCACTTCTGAACACAAATTTAATTCTCCCTTGTCTTATAAGACTGCTGAGAGTTCTGTGCCTCCCTTACTGTTTTTTGTTTTGTTTTTGAGCAGGGGTTTTTAACAGGCAGAAGAGAAAGAGAAACAGCTTCCTCCATAGAGGATGGTGTCTCCGAGTGGAAAGGAGCTGACCACCTTTTGTCTGGCTTCTTGGCCCAGCATAATTTAGAAACTGAGAACTGCCTTTAGGGGAGTGTCTTTATGGAATCTTGCCCCTTCCCATGCTAAATTTCGTGGTTGCCTTGTAAATGACTTCAAACATCCCCATTTTGTCAAAACATTCCTTTATAGTCATTTTTTCACAAGAATTACAATCATGTTTTCACAAAGCACCCACCATTTATACTCATATATTGACATGAATGTTTGCTTGAAACAATCTATTCTGTGATAGCAGCAACTCCTCTTTGTTATGCTATTAAATTATGAACTTCTGAGATTATTTAGTCAATATTTGCTTCTAGGTAAGCTGTATGTAGGTAGAGAACATCTTGTATTTCTAAATTCTAACCAGGATTTGCCATACACTGGCGTTCAATAAGTATCTGTTGATTGCTATTGAGTGAAAAAACTCTATTTTATTTTACTTTATTTTGTTCCTCATTAAGAACACTTTGAACTGTTATTATGCACCTAATTATAACTTGAGAAACTTTTGAGGTACAAAGAAATATAAGATATAGATTTTGCCTTCAAATAATTCATATTCTTAAGTCAGAGACTCCTGTAACTACAGATATAGTTAAGGCCATCCAGATCTGCCAAACTTATTAAACAACTGGAATCACAAAGCTTAAATTGACACTGCAGTCCTCCAGTCTAGGTATAGGTAGATTTTAAGTAACAAGACAATAATAGTAGTTTGGTTTGGTAGTATATTCCTAGACTGCTGTATGGAGAGATATTCTATGGCTACATATGGTACTCACAGAGTCCCAAGATTGATTAATCTTTCCTATCATGTGTGTTGGTCATGAGAATGGCAAACAATATTCATATGTTAGCATTCTCTGATAAAATCTGATACATCATGTAAAAAGCAGACAATTAAGGTTCTAGGAAATAGAATTTGAAAATAAGCAACAGGTTTTGGGCAAGTTGGAAACTTATACATAGTTGTGTTGTAGGCAAAATAGAACTTGTAGGAAACCTCGGTTCATGTTCCTGAATTTCTACTTGTATACTTAACATTTATTATTTACTACATCTCTGGCACAATTTCTAGAGTTTTACATGTATTGACTTATTCACTATTCGCAGCTTTATCAATAAGTTATTATCAGTTTATGATCTTGGCAAATTACCTGGATGCTCTGAGCCTTACTTCCTTACATGTACGGCATGGGTCACCAAAGCTACTTTACAGAGTTAACTCAAAGCTTATATGACATAATGTTTGAGAATACAATCTAAAATCTAAAAATGTAATATGTTATGATTATTTCTGGCCCATCACACTGTGATTGCTATTGAGTGAAGAAATAAAAAATAAAAAGCAAAATGACACAGGGTTCGAATTGTGTAGTATAGTGTGTAAGTGCTGTACTAAAGGAAGTCGTTGAGGGCTGAGGCAAGAAATGAATTCCTGGAGAACAGTGACTTTATTCATGAATTAAAACATGAGAAACAGGAAAAATTAAAGACTGTGGAGCAAGAATAAGAAATTATTTCCTGAAATACCAAGAAGGGTTCCCTGAGTAAAATGAAAAGTATACATTTAAGGAAAAAAAAACATATAATTATAGAATATAATTGAATATTTGTTTACACTTGAAATAAGTATGATTTTAATCACTGTATTTTTTCTAGTTATTACCACTATTTCTGTGCATTTTTTTTTGTTTATGCTATTTGACTGTGAGTGTTTTTAGGACAAGGGCTGCCATTCTTTATTATATCTCTTTACATATAGTGAAAAAATATAGTCATTGGAGCAAGAGATGTGAGTTGAAATCTTTGCTTTACTCAATTCTTGTGTGACTATAAAAGTTTTCTTTCTGGGTGTAACAGCACTTGCCTATAGTCCCAGCAACTTAAAATGTAGAGGCAGTTGGATCATTTGAGCCTAGGAGTTTGAGTCCAGCCTGGACAACATAGTCAGAGCCCACTGTAATAAATAAATAAATAAATAAATGTTTTCTCATCTATGTAATGGAGATAATGAGGCTTGAAATGACAGTGGTGAGAATCAGAAATGTATATAGGGTACACTGTTGACTGAGAAGTGGTATCCATTTGATTGACACCATCATTGTAATATTCATCATCATCATCATCATCATCACTCCATAATCATGTTCATTAGACCTAATACTGTCTTGCAAGGTGGACCAATGAATGTTTGCTGATTGAAAGAATGATGGAATAAGTGGATGAGTAAATGAATAAGACAAGATAGACTAGTAACAAAGCAAGATGCTATATTTTTCAGGGTCTTGAAATTTTATTTTTAGTAAGTAGGTCAAGACAAAAGATAAGTTAACAATGCTTAACTTTAAAGTCCTGCTTTCTGTGAAGTTTTCTAACAGTAGTATGTAAAGTTGCCTTTAATGGAGCCCAAGAAAAGGTCAGAGGCCATGGGTGGGAGTAGGGGTTGGGGGAGAATCATATTCTTCTAAAGGAACTTTTAAATACTTTGGCACCAAGAGAAAAAAAGAGAAAACACATTTTTTTTTCAGTGAGTGTGAGCCAGCAGCTGACCTTCCAGCAGAGGAGAGCAGGGAGTCCAACGTTCTCCTTCAGTAAGTCTATTGTGAATGGACTCTGCAACCCAAGTATCCCTGTTCAGAATCCCAGCATCTGTATCCAAATCTGACATCCATTTTCAGGAGTAAATATTTGCCACGGAAGCTTAAGATGTTATTTCACAGTGGAAATCTTATCAGCCAATTTTAGAAGAGTTTAAAGCTCATGACATTTCCTGTCTCTTTTGGGAAATTTGTGTATGCTAAAAAAAAATATTCTTAAGAATCAGAATCTTTTTTTTGTCCCAAAATAACATCAATTTTTTGCCTTCTCTTTATAACTTCTGATGTTGACAGTCACTTATGCTTGAGGATAAAGACATCAGCCTGAAGGGGGAAAAATCAGATGTGGAAAATATTTGTAAGATTTGAAAGAGCACCCTGTACTATATTTCTGATTCTGCTAAGGATCTTCTCATGATGAGTGAAAGGAAGGAAAACCCACAAAGTCAGCCTCTTGGGTGGGTGGAAGGGAAGAACGGAAGAAATTTTTAAAAAGATACCTCTTTGTTCAAAATGGAATCACTTGCTCAAGACAAAAGCAAAATAAAATGAAACAGGAAGAACCCTAAATTATAAATATTATCAAGAGCTTAGTGTTATTTACAAATTGATTTGAATAAATGCAATTGCTTTTTGTTTGCATCTCTATATATTTGCATTTATGTGTATTTTTATTGGTTTCATTAAAAATGTTTCCTAATCACAAAATGTGCTATAATTTATATGATAGTAAGAGTCTCAAACATAGAGAAATCTGGGCTAGTGATAGAGTAGAAAAAATGAACAACTCTTCACAGTCTTTGTTCTTTTGATCTTTAAACTTAGTTTTATCACTTTGAAGAATTGTAAATTCTCATAACTAATTTTATCCCATTACTCAGAGTAATGAGCATGAAACTCTCTTCCCATGCTAAATACAGTATAGGGGGGTATTTATGTCTCTGGTCATCCTGATTTGCATGAATCCTGAATGTGATCAAAAGAATGACAAGGAAGTTGGTGAAAATATTTGGTGAGGAAAGTATTGAGTCCTAGTTGAGTGTACCTCCAGGAAAATATTTTTAAAATCTTATTGAGTAGATAGTTCAGCTACCTGTGAAAATCAGAGGACAAGAAAAAATCAGGCGAGGTACTTTCCTGTTTCAAAAGTCATCCCTATTTTCAAGAAGGACACCAGGTGATATTGATGCAGACAGTTGGTTAGAAGGCTCTACTTTGAGAAACATTTATCTAATGGGGAAAAGAACAATGAATATCTGCTACTTGCCAAACATTGATAGGTGCTTTACCCACATTATAATCATTCTTCATGATTTTATGAATAAGTATTATTATTCCACATTACAGATAAGAAATTGAGACCAGAAATATTTCATAGTTAATAAGAGGATGAAAGATTTAAACCCATATTCTTCTCTCTATGTCTTGATTTATACCCAAACTTTCTCCTTTTGTTCGAATACGTTTGTTCAATTCTGAGCATCAGGAAATTATTTCTCCTTGGGAACAAATATGCAGTGTGTTTTCTTTTTGGTTCGTAAATGTATTTTTATATTGAACAATATCTGGACATCAGCATGCAGATCAGTCCCCATTCAGTGAAAGCAGAGAGAAAAATGTCTGCTGGGTCCAACTTGGCTCAGAAGCATCTTTCACCAACAGAGCGAAACCAAACCAACTTAGTTGAACTTTTTTTTTTGTTAGAATTATTCTTTGTCTTTTTTTGGTGTGAAAATTGAATATTTCTTACAAAAGAAAATTGGGGGTGAGGGGTTGTAATCAGTCTTGTGGATAATGATTTGTTCTTTTTTAACCCAATCATCTTATTTCTTATGGCTTTATTATCTTTGGAAAGTGGAAAGTTGTGTTTTGCTCTTCCTTTATATTAGTTTTTCTTTCTTTCTTCTGCCCAGATGCTAAAATTAGATTCAGGGCATCATAATTATGCCATAATTACCATGATCATATTTTTCTGCCATAGAAAATTAGTACGAATTTTGATTTTCTCCAAAACTTCAACAGATGCTCTTTTTCTATAGCATTATAATTTTTTTTTATGTGTATGAATATATTTTTTTAAAATTTATTTATTATTATTATACTTTAAGTTGTAGGGTACATGTGCATAACGTGCAGGTTTGTTACATATGTATACTTGTGCCATGTTGGTGTGCTGCACCCATCAACTCGTCATGTACATCAGGTATAACTCCCAATGCAATCCCTCCCCCCTCCCCCCTCCCCATGATAGGCCCCGGTGTGTGATGTTCCCGTTCCTGAGTCCAAGTGATCTCATTGTTCAGTTCCCACCTATGAGTGAGAACATGCAGTGTTTGGTTTTCTGTTCTTGTGATAGTTTGCTAAGAATGATGTTTTCCAGCTGCATCCATGTCCCTAAAAGGACACAAACTCATCCTTTTTGATGGCTGCATAGTATTCCATGGTGTATATGTGCCACATTTTCTTAATCCAATCTGTCACTGATGGACATTTGGGTTGATTCCAAGTCTTTGCTATTGTGAATAGTGCTGCAATAAACATACGTGTGCATGTGTCTTTATAGCAGCATAATTTATAATCCTTTGGGTATATACCCAGTAATGGGATGGCTGGGTCATATGGTACTTCTAGTTCTAGATCCTTGAGGAATCGCCATACTGTTTTCCATAATGGTTGAACTAGTTTACAATCCCACCAACAGTGTAAAAGCGTTCCTATTTCTCCACATCCTCTCCAGCACCTGTTGTTTCCTGACTTTTTAATGCTCGCCATTCTAACTGGTGTGAGATGGTATCTCATTGTGGTTTTGATTTGCATTTCTCTGATGGCCAGTGATGATGAGCATTTTTTCATGTGTCTGTTGGCTGTATGAATGTCTTCTTTTGAGAAATATCTGTTCATATCCTTTGCCCACTTTTTGATGGGGTCGTTTGTTTTTTTCTTGTAAATTTGTTTGAGTTCTTTGTAGGTTCTGGATATTAGCCCTTTGTCAGATGAGTAGATTGCAAAAATTTTCTCCCATTCTGTAGGTTGCCTGTTCACTCTGATGGTAGTTTCTTTTGCTGTGCAGAAGCTCTTTAGTTTAATTAGATCCCATTTGTCAATTTTGGCTTTTGCTGCCGTTGCTTTTGGTGTTTTAGACATGAAGTCTTTGCCCATGCCTATGTCCTAAATGGTACTACCTAGGTTTTCCTCTAGGATTTTTATGGTATTAGGTCTAACATTTAAGTGTCTAATCCATCTTGAATTAATTTTCGTATAAGGAGTAAGGAAAGGATCCAGTTTCAGCTTTCTACTCATGGCTAGCCAATTTTCCCAGCACCATTTATTAAATAGGGAATCCTTTCCCCATTTCTTGTTTTTGTCAGGTTTGTCAAAGATCAGATGGCTGTAGATGTGTGGTATTATTTCTGAGGACTCTGTTCTGTTCCATTGGTCTATATCTCTGTTTTTGTACCAGTACCATGCTGTTTTGGTTACTGTAGCCTTGTAGTATAGTTTGAAGTCAGGTAGCGTGATGCCTCCAGCTTTGTTCTTTTGACTTAGGATTGTCGTGGAGATGCGGGCTCTTTTTTGGTTCCATATGAACTTTAAAGCAGTTTTTTTCCAATTCTGTGAAGAAACTCATTGGTAGCTTGATGGGTATGGCATTGAATCTATAAATTACCTTGGGCAGTATGGCCATTTTCACGATATTGATTTTTCCTATCCATGAGCATGGTATGTTCTTCCATTTGTTTGTGTCCTCTTTTATTTCACTGAGCAGTGGTTTGTAGTTCTCCTTGAAGAGGTCCTTTACATCCCTTGTAAGTTGGATTCCTAGGTATTTTATTCTCTTTGAAGCAATTGTGAATGGAAGTTCATTCCTGATTTGGCTCTCTGTTTGTCTGTTACTGGTGTATATGAATGCTTGTGATTTTTGCACATTAATTGTGTATCCTGAGACTTTGCTGAAGTTGCTTATCAGCTTAAGGAGATTTTGGGCTGAGACAATGGGATTTTCTAAATATACAATCATGTCATCTGCAAACAGGGACAATTTGACTTCTTCTTTTCCTAACTGAATACCCTTGATTTCTTTCTCTTGCCTAATTGCCCTAGCCAGAACTTCCAACACTATGTTGAATAGGAGTGGTGAGAGAGGGCATCCCTGTCTTGTGCCAGTTTTCAAAGGGAATTTTTCCAGTTTTTGCCCATTCAGTATGATATTGGCTGTGGGTTTGTCATAAATAGCTCTTATTATTTTGAGGTACGTTCCATCAATACCGAATTTATTGAGCGTTTTTAGCATGAAGGGCTGTTGAATTTTGTCAAAAGCCTTTTCTGCATCTATTGAGATAATCATGTGGTTTTTGTCTTTGGTTCTGTTTATATGCTGGATTATGTTTATTGATTTGCGAATGTTGAACCAGCCTTGCATCCCAGGGATGAAGCCCACTTGATCATGGTGGATAAGCTTTTTGATGTGTTGCTGAATCCGGTTTGCCAGTATTTTATTGAGGATTTTTGCATCGATGTTCATCAGGGATATTGGTCTAAAATTCTCTTTTTTTTGTTGTGTCTCTGCCAGGCTTTGGTATCAGGATGATGTTGGCCTCATAAAATGAGTTAGGGAGGATTCCCTCTTTTTCTATTGATTGGAATAGTTTCAGAAGGAATGGTACCAACTCCTCCTTGTACCTCTGGTAGAATTCAGCTGTGAATCCATCTGGTCCTGGACTTTTTTTTGTTGGTAGGCTATTAATTATTGCCTCAATTTCAGAGCCTGCTATTGGTCTATTCAGGGATTCAACTTCTTCCTGGTTTAGTCTTGGAAGAGTGTAAGTGTCCAGGAAATTATCCATTTCTTCTAGATTTTCCAGTTTATATGCGTAGAGGTGTTTATAGTATTCTCTGATGGTAGTTTGTATTTCTGTGGGGTCGGTGGTGATATCCCCTTTATCATTTTTAATTGCGTCGATTTGATTCTTCTCTCTTTTCTTCTTTATTAGTCTTGCTAGTGGTCTGTCAATTTTGTTGATCTTTTCAAAAAACCAACTCCTGGATTCATTGCTTTTTTGGAGGGTTTTTTGTGTCTCTATCTCCTTCAGTTCTGCTCTGATCTTAGTTATTTCTTGCCTTCTGCTAGCTTTCGAATGTGTTTGCTCTTGCTTCTCTAGTTCTTTTAATTGTGATGTTAGGGTGTTAATTTTAGATCTTTCCTGCTTTCTCTTGTGGGCATTTAGTGCTATAAATTTCCCTCTACACACTGCTTTAAATGTGTCCCAGAGATTCTGGTATGTTGTATCTTTGTTCTCATTGGTTTCAAAGAACATCTTTATTTCTGCCTTCATTTCATTATGTACCCAGTAGTCATTCAGGAGCAGGTTGTTCAGTTTCCATGTAGTTGAGCGGTTTTGATTGAGTTTCTTAGTCCTGAGTTCTAGTTTGATTGCACTGTGGTCTGAGAGACAGTTTGTTATAATTTCTGTTCTTGTACATTTGCTGAGGAGTGATTTACTTCCAATTACGTGGTCAATTTTGGAGTAAGTACGATGTGGTGCTGAGAAGAATGTATATTCTGTTGACTTGGGGTGGAGAGTTCTATAGATGTCTATTAGGTCTGCTTGCTGCAGAGATGAGTTCAATTCCTGGATATCCTTGATAACTTTCTGTCTCGTTGATCTGTCTAATGTTGACAGTGGAGTGTTGAAGTCTCCCATTATTATTGTATGGGAGTCTAAGTCTCTTTGTAAGTCTCTAAGGACTTGCTTTATGAATCTGGGTGCTCCTGTATTGGGTGCATATATATTTAGGATAGTTAGCTCTTCCTGTTGAATTGATCCCTTTACCATTATGTAATGGCCTTCTTTGTCTCTTTTGATCTTTGATGGTTTAAAGTCTGTTTTATCAGAGACTAGTATTGCAACCCCTGCTTTTTTTTGTTCTCCATTTGCTTGGTAAATCTTCCTCCATCCCTTTATTTTGAGCCTATGTATGTCTCTGCGTGTGAGATGGGTCTCCTGAATACAGCAGACTGATGGGTCTTGACTCTTTATCCAGTTTGCCAGTCTGTGTCTTTTAATTGGAGCATTTAGTCCATTTACATTAAAGGTTAAGATTGTTATGTGTGAACTTGATCCTGCCATTATGATATTAACTGGTTATTTTGCTCGTTAGTTGATGCAGTTTCTTCCTAGCCTCGATGGTCTTTACATTTTTGCATGTTTTTGCAATGGCTGGTACCGGTTGTTCCTTTCCATGTTTAGTGCTTCCTTCAGGGTCTCTTGTAAGGCAGGCCTAGTGGTGACAAAATCTCTAAGCATTTGCTTATCTGTAAAGGATTTTATTTCTCCTTCACTTATGAAACTTAGTTTGGCTGGATATGAAATTCTGGGTTTAAAATTCTTTTCTTTAAGAATGTTGAATATTGGCCCCCACTCTCTTCTGGCTTGTAGAGTTTCTGCCGAGAGATCTGCTGTTAGTCTGAAGGGCTTCCCTTTGTGGGTAACCCGACCTTTCTCTCTGGCTGCCCTTAAGATTTTTTCCTTCATTTCAACTTTGGTGAATCTGGCAATTATGTGTCTTGGAGTTGCTCTTCTCGAGGAGTATCTTTGTGGCGTTCTCTGTATTTCCTGGATTTGAATGTTGGCCTGCCCTACTAGGTTGGGGAAGTTCTCCTGGATGATATCCTGAAGAGTGTTTTCCAACTTGGTTCCATTTTCCCCCTCACTTTCAGGCACCCCAATCAGATGTAGATTTGGTCTTTTTACATAATCCCATACTTCTTGCAGGCTTTGTTCATTTCTTTTTCTTCTTTTTTCTTTTGGTTTCTCTTCTCGCTTCATTTCATTCATTTGATCCTCAATCGCTGATACTCTTTCTTCCAGTTGATCGAGTCGGTTACTGAAACTTGTGCATTTGTCACGTATTTCTCGTGTCATGGTTTTCATCTCTTTCATTTCGTTTATGACCTTCTCTGCATTAATTACTCTAGCCATCAATTCTTCCACTTTTTTTTCAAGATTTTTAGTTTCTTTGTGCTGGGTACATAATTCCTCTTTTAGCTCTGAGACATTTGATGGACTGAAGCCTTCTTTTCTCATCTCATCAAAGTCATTCTCCGTCCAGCTTTGATCCATTGCTGGCGATGAGCTGCGCTCCTTTGCCGGGGGAGATGCACTCTTATTTTTTGAATTTCCAGCTTTTCTGCCCTGCCTTTTCCCCATCTTTGTGGTTTTATCTGCCTCTGGTCTTTGATGATGGTGATGTACTGATGGGGTTTTGGTGTAGGTGTCCTTCCTGTTTGATAGTTTTCCTTCTAACAGTCAGGACCCTCAGCTGTAGGTCTGTTGGAGATTACTTGAGGTCCACCCCAGACCCTGTTTGCCTGGGTATCAGCAGCAGAGGTGCAGAAGATAGAATATTTCTGAACAGCGAGTGTACCTGTCTGATTCTTGCTTTGGAAGCTTCCTCTCAGGGGTGTACTCCACCCTGTGAGGTGTGGGGTGTCAGACTGCCCCTAGTGGGGGATGTCTCCCAGTTAGGCTACTCAGGGGTCAGGGACCCACTTGAGCAGGGAGTCTGTCCCTTCTCAGATCTCAACCTCCATGTTGGGAGATCCACTGCTCTCTTCAAAGCTGTCAGACAGAGTCGTTTGCGTCTGCAGAGGCTTCTGCTGTGTTTATTATTGTTTACTGTGCCCTGTCCCCAGAGGTGGGGTCTACAGAGACAGGCAGGTTTCCTTGAGCTGCTGTGAGCTCCACCCAGTTGGAGCTTCCCAGCAGCTTTGTTTACCTACTTAAGCCTCAGCAATGGCGGGCGCCCCTCCCCTAGCCTCGCTGCTGCCTTGCCGGTAGATCACAGACTGCTGTGCTAGCAATGAGGGAGGCTCCGTGGGCATGGGAGCCTCCCGGCCAGGTGTGGGATATGATCTCCTGGTGTGCCTGTTTGCTTAAAGCGCAGTATTGGGGTGGTAGTTACCCGATTTTCCACGTGTTGTGTGTCTCAGTTCCCCTGGCTAGGAAAAGGGATTCCCTTCCCCCTTGCACTTCCCAGGTGAGGCGATGCCTCGCCCTGCTTCAGCTCTTGCTGGTCGGGCTGCAGCAGCTGACCAGCACCGATCGTCCGGCACTCCCCAGTGAGATGAACCCAGTACCTCAGTTGAAAATGCAGAAATCACCGGTCTTCTGTGTCGCTCGCGCTGGGAGTTGGAGACTGGAGCTGTTCCTATTCGGCCATCTTGCTCCGCCCCAGCATTATAAATTAATGCCAGAGAATATATAAATGTACACACCATTTTCCTGAACACGTGAGGGGTGTGATGAAATCACTGTTTAACTGAAGTTAATTGTTTCCAAGAATTATCATTTTTTATTGATAATTTCATTTCAGAGGGCCTAATTATTCTCCAATTGCATTTGCAAATTGTCTTATTTTTACTATTCAGGAAACTTATCTCTGCCAAAAAAACACTTCATTTTACAAATGAAACAGAAAACCAGAGAAGGGAAGTGACTTTTTCAAGGTCACTTGGCCAACCAGAAATAGAGTTGAGGTTAGATATTTTTATCCCCAAATTATGTTTATTGGATTACACTGGTTTAATCATACTTAAGTCTTAAGACCTAAGACTGGGAACTGAAGTCTGGTTAACCATCTTGCCCTTGTTGCTTTTGAGCAATAGAAGATTATAAAAGATAGTGGAAAGAGACTAAAGCACATCAGGCTAGAAAAGAAGAGCAAAGAGCTTAGTGCCTCAGTAACACCTTGGAAGATAAGACATTGCTGTTTGTTAAGAATTGAATGCTTCTACTTTCTTTTCTCGATGGTTCTTGGCTAAGCGCTGAGAGGAATGAGGCTTTAGGAATCAGTCACTCATTTAACAAATATTTACTGCCAACCTTCTGTGTTTAGTCCCCGGGGATACAAGATAGAAGATACTATTTCCCCTCTACCACCACCACACATGAGAAAGAGTTCCCATTCCAGAGGCAGGTAGAGATATATCAAAATCAGACACAAGATTCATTTTTAACAATCTCTTTAATTTTATTCCAAGATAATAAGAATTGCTTTATTTAAAATATTTTAATTTATATCTTTTAAAAAACTTTCATTTTGGTTCAGGGGTACATGTGCAGGATTATTATACAGGTAACTTGTGTGTCACAGAGGATTGGTGTGCTTGCATTTTCAGGTCACATATGAAAAATGTACCTCTTTGTTAGAGGTAAGAGAAGATCCTTTTAACTTCATGACAGCTGCTAGGAGGACATATAGAGCCATTAGCTACCACCCGATATTGGGAAACAATAAGTTCAAGATTTACGTAGAGTGTCCCTAGTTGATTTTCACTTGACCCATAAACAATTATTCCCAAATTTGTGTGTCAAACTCTCTTTGTCAAACTTAAAGTTGCTGTTTCAGCTCCAATTTCCACTAAGACAATGAAAAATGCTTCTAAAACTTTATATTTGCAAAGATTTAAAAACTACTAACTGAGGCAGGAGGGAAATAATGTTCATTCAAAATAAAGTTCAAATCTTAAACTGATAAATCTCAGAGGAACCTCAGATATTATTTAACTGCAATTACAAACTTGATTACATTTAGTTAAGTGCATTAAAATTATTTGTCCTCCGTTATGTGGCAGAAACTTACTAGGTGAATTCAGAAATCTAGCTTAGACATTTATTAGCTATGTAATCTTCAGTTAGTCATTTATCTGTTCTAAAACTCTTTCACCATTAATAGACAATGTGAACAATGTCATTTCAAACCCATGATGACATTATAAGGATGAATGAGATCATGTATGCGTGAAAAGGGCTTTGTGTGGTAGAAGGTACTTTATATATGCTAGCTCACACTATCACATCATACTATCATTAAAACATTATAAATGCTCTTACCCCAAGAGGTAGAACTTGCTGAAAACAAGTATAGTATAAAACAAGTATATGGGACTGTAAAATCAAACTTTTCCTTATTCAGCCACACCCACAAGCAAAAAACAAACAGACCAGCAATATGCAACCTTGTTTCCATATGAGAAAAACAATATGGGCACGTCACATATTGCATATTAGCTTAGGAAGCATAACATGGTAAACCAGGACAGGGAAAGACCCATCTCTCTTCATATAATAAGGCCAGAGTTGTTCATTCATTTGAAATAGGGTCAAAATTACATTTTAATAATTCTTAGGTTAGACAGAAATTTAGAAAAAGATGATTGATCTTAATGGGATTAATATATATATATATATATATTTTTTTTTTTTTTTTACTTAATTTAAGATGCAGAACCAGCGCTCATCTTGACCCCTTCCCTGGTGGGGTCAGGAGGCCCCGTCATTAGAGGGAGGTTTCCTTCTTTCATCATAATCTAATCATGAATTTAGATCACTCTGTGAGGTAAAAGGAAACATCTAGAAACAGTTACTTGATTATTTGAAGAGGAGTAGCCTTGGTATTCTATAAGGTGGGAAAACGGATTAAACGGAAGATTCAGTAAGAGGTCACAGAGAACAGCAGCATTAGAGAAAGTGTGAATTTTTACCTTGGGCAGCTCAAAAGTGGTAGAAAGTATCTAATCTTAGCATCAACAGAAGCTACTATTATCATTTCTCACATGCTTAGTATACCTTTGTCTCTATATAATTCTCACAAAATATAAATTTAGTGGATACTACTTTGCCCATTTTTTGATAAAGAAATAAGACAGACAAAGTGATAATGAAATTCACATAGTTAAAAAGTAGATTTGGGATTAAAACTCCAGTGTGTCTAAATCAAAGCTGTGTCTCTTACATTATATATAATGTGCCATTAGCCCTTTGAGATTCACCTAAGAAAACAAGCTTGCCTTCCTGTCACTGTGACCTTTTGGGAGACCAGAGTAATATGATTCATTTCTGTTTCTTCTAGTTCCTTAGTAGTATCATAGTTCCTTTTGCTATTATTCCCATAGGTCTTACACATTGCACTGATATTGTCTTCTTTCATATCCATCTCCCCAACCAGAATATATGCTGGAGTTTATCTTGTTGGGAACAACCCCAAGTCATTGTCCATCTCCAGGGTCGAGTAGGTTGCCATGCACAGAGCAAGAACTCTGGATATTTTCTGATGTCTATTCTAATAAAAAGATCTTCCATAGGCCAGTCCTGAAATGGAGTTAAGGTCATGTTAAAGTTCCTCAGCTACCTCTGTGGTTTTGGAACTACACAAGGCAACTATAAATGGACCAGAAACCAGAGTATCTGACACAAACTGCAACTCTCAGACATTTGCTAACTGTTTGAGTACCATAGCATTTTTCTATTTCCTTCAGAAGAGGCATTTAAAATGGATTTCCAGGAGAAATCACAAAGAAATGACCACTCCAGTTTTTTTACAATAGACTTGCTCATCTGTGGTAATGAACAGCCTGGCCAGAAACTGATGATCAGGACAATCTGGCCTAAAGGCCAAGCATGGATGGTGCTTCCTTTGATAAGCACTTTTTGGCCTTCCTTTTCCATTGGTGGTCAAGGATCGCAACCACCAAATAATAGTGCCAGTTATTATTATTTTTTCTGTAGTCACAGACAAAATGAGGAAAAAGCAAACTAAATGGCTGTCTTCACATTCCTTGAAAGAATGCTTGATATCAGACATTATGCCTGGCATATTGCATAGGTTGACACATTTAATTCCACAACACCCCACATGGTATATTATAGAGGTGGTACTTTGTGCCTATAACTAGAGAGTGCTTAAAACGTGCTTGTTGCATAAATAAACAAGATGCATTTCAGCCTGCCCTAGCCAGACTTATGTAGAAAACAATCCAAAACAAAAGCTTTCTGGGGGCTGTGATCATGCAGAAACAGGAGGAAAGCAAGAAGAGGAGAAAGGAAAAGGGTAGGGAAAGAAAAAGAAAACAGTCAAGGAGAGTGATACCAAGCTAGTGACTGCTTTGTGACAAGTGCAGCTGATTCCTTGGTCTTGTGAGATGTTTTCAAAGAAGCTATAGAAATTACTGCTTCAGAATAGCTCTGCATACAGCGAGGAAGAAAGAATAATATATCTTCTGATTGCTTTCTGTCTCTCATCTCCCACTGGTCAAAGACTACTTCATGGGACCTTAACCACACTTCTTAATCACTCCTGGCACGCACTATGAAAGGCAGAGTCCCATGGGAATTTTTTTTGTTGTTCAATGTGTAGTCATAGCAGTCTTTACAAGTCAGAGCTGTGCATGAGGACACTCACTGCAGCAGTAGCAACTTGGATCCACTACCTTTGTTAGGTTTTCCCCAGTCTGAAAGCAAGATAAGTGGCCTTGGCTATAGTCAGGATGGGTGGGGAGGAAAGGCATAATTGCATGGATTTAGGTTGGGGCATAAACTGCATACAATATACAGTCCTAAATGACTTTCTCCTGCCCATGTCTTCTACCCATGTTCAGACCCAGATACTCAGCTTCTTATAATAATCTTTCTTACTTACTTTGCCATAGACTCCAGACACTCAGCCTGATTTCCTTTCCTTCTAGCAGCTGCTATTATGAATTCTATACCTTAGGAGTTTTCTCTCCATGTTTATGTCTTGCTGAGTAATAGCATACTTCCACTTCAAATTCCTTCCCCAACCTCATCAGTGCCTCCTGCTATGGTTTGAATGGTTATCCCCTCTGAAACTTATGTTGAGATTTAATTGACATGGGACCTTTAAGAGGTGGTTCGGTAATGAAGGTATTGCCCTCATGAATTGATTAATGATGTTATCATGGAAGTGGATAATTATTATGAGACTGGGTTTGTTATAAAAGTGGGTTCAGTCCAATTTCTTTTCTCTGTCTTGCATACTTGCTTCTGTCTCTCACTTTCTGCCATGGAATAATACTCACCAGATGCCACTGCCATGCTGTTGGACTTTCCAGCCCCCAGAACCATAAGAAACAAATTACCCCATCTGTGGTATTCTGTTATAGCAGCAAAAAACAGACTAAGACACCGCTTTATTGCTGCTCTCAATGGCAAGCCTTTAAGTCAGGGGTGGACAGCAGGTATCTTTACCTACATTGGCTTAAACTATTATTTATAGTCTGATGTGCTGTGTAAGAGTAGTATTCTTGGGCCTGTTCAGGATCAGGCATTTTAAACAATCATTAATTATATATTTATTATACTTTGAGTTTTATCTCTCTGATAATGTGTGGGAAACCAGTTGGAAAAGACAACTGTTTACAAGTTAAAAATGTTAGGAAGTATAATATTTATTAAATTTTTAGTGTCATGATTCCTGGTATATGGTCTTTACTCTCTTTAAAATAGTGAATAGAAGTTCCAGTGGGTTTATACTCCTGTATTTTTGCAAGGACTTACTGACAGTCCTTTTACACAAAATGCCGTTATACTATTTTTAATGAAAGCTTTAGCAAAAAACATTGCCGTATTTTTCTCTGGGTACTCACCTGTCAACAATGAAGATAAAATCAAATTGAAACAGTAAGAATCCTTAGTCTCAACTGGGTAATTTGTAACTTGAAAAACCTCGATTCTGAGGTATCCTTAGATATTAAAGTTTTGGGGCATGTCCTTATTGTCACTGACTGAAATAGATTGGGAAAAGGTGATATGGGCCAAACACCAGGGGTACAAATTAATAACAATAAAAGTAGGTAGATTCTGGATATATTTTGAAGGTAGAGCCCATAGAATTTGCTGCTTGATCAAATATATATTGAGAGAAAAAAGTTAAGGCTTTTTTCATTCATTCAGCAGTTGAAGAATGAATAACATTTTTAAAAAACAGAGCAGAAATAATCTCAACCCAAAGCACCTAGATGAGAACTGGTTTTGTTTTTGTTTATTTTCCACCAATGACCAGATGTGACCAGTAAAAAGAATGTGGAGGAGGGTCAGACAGTTACCAGAGTGTAACAGTTAATATTGAGTGTCAACTTGATTGGATTGAGGGATACAAAGTATTGATCCTTGGTGTGTCTGTGAGGGTTTTGTCAAAAGAGATTAACATTTGAGTTAATGGACTGGGGAAGGCAGGTTCACCCTAAATCTGGTGGGCACAATGTAATCAGCTGCCAGTGAATGTAGAGCAGGCAGAAAAACATGTAAAGGCGAGACTGGCCTAGCCTCCCAGCCTACATTTTTCTCCTGTGCTGGATGCTTCCTGCCCTCAAATATTGGACTTCAAGTTCTTCAGTTTTGGGACTCTGACTGGCTCCCCTGGCTCCTCAACTTGCAGACAGCCTACTGTGGGACTTTGTGATCATATAAGTTAATAATAAACTCCTCTCTCTCTCTCTCTCTATCTATCTATCTATCTATCTATCTATCTATCTATCTATCTATCTATCTATCTATCTTTCTATCTTTCTATCTATCTATCCATCCATCCATCCATCCTATTAGTTCTGTCCCTCTAGAGAACCCTGACTAATACACAGAGTAAGTAGTGAGGGAATTTTGTCTTAGAGCACTTGAGCATGTTGTTTCCCTAATGCTATTTAAAGTATTCAGTATAGGAAGAAAGTTGGTTTTCCATGATAATGCTTCCAAAGAAATTGCTCTCCATAGAAAATGAACAACTTGAACGGGGAAGACTTCCACATTGGGTACGGAGGTCTAGAACAGAAGCAGGAAAGAGTGTAAAAAGTTTAAAATGACAAAAAAAGTTTAAAATGACAAAAAAATGACAAAAAGTTAAAAATGACAAAAATGCAGAGAAAAAATATGAAGATAGATTTCATCCAAAAAGAATTTCATTAAAATGCTCCATTCCCAGAGAAAAGCCTATTATTTTACCAAATTATTCCTTTACCTGCTTGCCTACCTAACTGATTTTCCTAAAGTTAAATATGTCTATTGACAAATTCCATCCATTTAGAGTTTCAAATTGGATCTTTCAATCAAAGAAGGAATCTGTAAGGGAAAGAGACCTTCGCAACTGTAAAAGAAATTCCAGCGTATTTAAAATAGTTGTGTTGCGGGGCGGTGGGGCAGCGGGGGTCGAGGAGTTGGCCAGCCAGTTTTACCAGAAACGTTAAAAAAAAAAACTCAATAGCATGAAAGTAAAGGACCAACAGAAAACTGACCCTGGGAAAGATATGGATAATTCAGGGAGGAAGAAAAATGAAAATAGTAACAGTGATAAGATTATTAGAGTAAAAAGACTTAAGTCGCTAATGTTGTCACATAATAGTAGGGGTACCTATTTCTTGGAAATTAGATATTTGATTGCCAAAAGTTTAATTTAGCTTGAAATTTTATCCATAAAATATGCAGGACAAAAAACATATTAGCAAAAAGGTAGCAAAAGTGAAGAAAATGTTGCAGAAAGTAGGGCAAAAACCCAAAGAAATATAAAATAAAAGCAAAAAATGTAAAAGTCATAGGGGGTATACCTGAGAGAATCAAAATCTACCTAAACAAAACTTTAAAAATAAAATACCAAGGTCATAGGATCTTTCGATGCTAGCTGGCAACATAGCAAGGCCCAATCTCTACAGAAAAAACTTTTAAAGGTAGTCACATGTGATAGTATATGTCTGTAGTCCCAGCTATTCTGGAGGCTGAAACAGGAAGATTGCTTGAGCCCAGGAGTTTGAAGCTGAGGTGAGCAATAATCACACCACTATACTCCAGCCTGGGCAACAGAGTGACACTCTATCTCAAAAACCAAAAATCAAAGTAAATAAATAGATGCAATGGAGGGAGAAGATAATCAGCAAATTGTTAGAACATTTTCCTGAGTTGAATAAAGACTGGCAAGAAAGCTAAAAATAGGAAAAAGAAAATAAAGAAAGAAAAGAAATGCCTAAACACATGCTACTCATTTTTCAGAACATTGCAGAAAAATTTAAAAATCTGTTCTTCCCGAAAGGAGAAAATAAAAAACTTTCATTAATCAGGCTGATATAATAATATATCAGCAATAACACTGGCTATTAGAAGAAACCCCCTTACTACATTAAAGACATATTCACAAACGCATGAACTCAGAAACAATAACACCCATGTACTGAATCTGAAAAAATTATCTAAGGATGTATTTGAACAAAACAACAACAAAAAGATGACATGAGATAAGAAGTTGTGGCCGGGCACGGTGGCTCACGCCTGTAATCCCAGCACTCTGGGAGGCCTAGGCGCGCGGATCACTTGAGGTCATGTGTTTGAGACCAGCCTGACCAACATGGTGAAACCCCGTCTCTACTAAAAATACAACACTTAGCTGGGCATGGGTGTGGGTGGCTGTAATCCCAGCTACTCGGGAGGCTGAGGCAGGAGAATCCCTTGAACCCAGGTGGCAGAGGTTGCAGTGAGCTGAGATCATACCACTGCACTGCAGCCTGGGTGACACAGCAAGACTCCGTCTCAAAAAAAGAAGTTGTGGCAGCTGGTTGTGGCAGCTGATATTAGGAGAACAATAAAGGAAGCTAAAATACAATTGTAGAAATTTGACAAATTCTTAAGAGTTGTAACACTCTTATTTGAGAAGCACATGGTTTATTTAGCAGCATATGGTAACATTTATTTCTCTTTAGGTCAATCACCCCCTTTGGCTCTGCACGATATTTGCATAACTACATTATTATAATTAATTTTATTGACTTAAACATTTTAGACCCAACTTATAGACAACTAAAAAAAGCACTTTAATATATTGATGGCGCTATTTATTGCTGGTAGACTTTGGAAACTTCACAGTAAAACAGATGATAATGTTTTCTTTTATTTTCTTGCTTTTGCTATTTGATGCAAATTGGGCTTTAAACATTGTGGCAGAAAATATTACATAAGGAAGCCAGAATTAGTACAGGAAAGATAAAAGCTATTGTGTATATTTTATACAGTTGGTATGAAAGAATAATTAATATGAATTCTGAATGTTGTCTAGAAGTTAATAATTACATTATGAAATTTACAAAAACATTTTTTAAAAGACTTTCACTAGTTAAATTCTATTTAAATTCCAAGTACTTGAAGATATTCAGTATCACTGATAGTATGGGAAAAGGAGAATCTCACACAGGCTTTGGGTAGGTACTAATTAGTACAAAAATTCTGGAGGGTGAAAGTATGTATGACTTTACATAGATTAATATAATATTTCCAATTTATGTACCTATCTTTCTAAACTATGTATATGTGCATATGTGTATTAGGTGCACATTTAATAGCAGAAACTTGAAGACAACTAAAAGAACTTACTTGGGAAAATGCTGAAATAAGTTATAGTTTCCCTATATCATATACTATAAAGTAAAGTATTAAAAAGAAGGTTGTAGATCTCTATGGAGTGACATGGAATCAAGTCTATAATATGCTTCTAATTTTTATTCAGTGTAAGTTATAGAACAATGTGCATGGTTTGATGCCATTTTTATGAGAAATTCATAACTACTATTTTGTTTCGTAAAATGAAAATATACATGTATCATTGATTAGTTAAAAAGTGTGTGTACGTAGAGAAAAGCTTCAATTAATATATAAAAAGGTTTCTGAATAATGAATCAGAGGGAACACGTTTCGCCAATCATATGGTTTCAGAAAATAACATTTTCCCAAAGATATTTCTGGCTTTTTCCCATTTTTACATTTACTCTGTTCTGGGTAGTTGGAGTGACTCATCTGATTGTGAAATTGAGAATCATTTGGACTTGCTTTGGTGCCTAACATCTTACGTTGCCCATGCCGAGGACTACCAAAGGCCAGGTAGATAAATCTACCCAATTCTGGAGTCCATTAAACAGGCCCATTTGGTTTTCATACCATGCAAAAAGGTGGCCTCCATCTGCCAAAATTATTCAGATACCAGATGAAAAAGAGAGGTGCTTAATATGTCTCCTCCAAGAGGCATATCTTGCACATTGAGAACATTGAGGAATGAACAAGTAAAAGAGTAGAAATTGGATGAAGACAATTTCACAAAGAGAAGCTTTTGGAGTGTCTAGGCAGTGTTGGCTGCAAACCTTGGGCTTTGTAATGGCAGAGCATTTAGGGCCTGACTGTTTAATTGGGGAGCTTTTATCAGTCCAAGTTTTTAAATGCTGCAGCTGGGCAAGAAGCGTTAAGCCAGCATGCTTTATTTATAGTTTGGGGAGAGACTGTAATTTGTGGTGGTTTTTCTTCCTGAGGCAAGAGGATTCTTAGAGAGAGACAATAATCTAAGCAAAAGTCAAGACTTAAGCAAAGGTTCTCAAAATCTGGGAAAGTCTGTGAGTGACCCTGGCAAATTCATGTGCAGAGAAGTAGAGATGCAGCTGTGGCAAATATTAGACTATAGGCAGCAAGCATTCATTTTCTCAACCCATGTTGACCTTGTAAGGTCCACATCTGCAGGCCTCTGCCAAGGTGACAGCCTCATGGTGCAGGCCATTGCAGCTGAATATGCAGACACATTTCTTCTTAAAAAGGAATGGTAAGGCAAAGATTCAAAAATATGAGAAAGACTTTTTTAAAGCTTTATGGGCAATGGTGGTCAAAAACATATTTACAACTTTTCAAGTGCAAGGAAGCTAAGGAAGCTTAGCTCAATGTGCACTCCAGAGCGCTAGTGAAATCCTGGCCTTAAATTGTCAGTGTCAGGCCAAAGTGCACAGCCCTGTGTGCTCTGCCTCTAGTGCCATGTTGGACTCATGGCCAAGGAAGGCTCTTTGGAGGTGTAACCTTTGGATCCCTGAGCATTATCTACATACTCAACAAATGTTCCCTCTCCATCGTGAGGCTTCTAGTTAACTCTAGTTTGTTAAGGACATATGAGGGAGAAAAATTCCTGGGGATCAGATATCTTAAGCCAAAGCATATCCATATCAAATGGTTATAAAAAGAGTTAATAAGGCAGAAGATCAAAATTTTCTGTCCATAGAAAATTTCTGTTCATTTTGATACTGTTTTGCACTCATTTTGGGACCATAAAGTGAGAAATACAAGGTTCAAGTAAGAAATGGACATTAAGAGCTTAAATTGTTTTCTGAGAAAAAGTAATATGGAGAATGCATGCAGGAAGTTTACCAGAAGATACACTTATAAGGAGGTGTGGAAGGCAGAAGACAGCATTAGTTGAAAACGATTCCTGACGTGGTGGCAACTGAGTTCTTAGCAGGTCCTACAGAAATCTCTGAAACTAGAATGGCCTTTCAGATTTGTCTCAAATTGCAGCAAGAAAACAGGACTTTGTATCCCTACATGTGTCAGTCATTGTCTGAGCCATAGCCTCCTGGGAAGGCTATGGGCTTCAGTGAAGTAGATCCTGTTAGGCAAGAAATAGCCCCAGTGAGAACTCAGCTGTCAGTCATCAGCAACTGAAGACATGGCTTTGTTGGCACTGCAAGGGATCTAGGTTAAACACCAGGGTATCAACTAGAAATAAATTATACACAGGTTGATTTTCTTCTAAAATAGGTGAAGGCATAATGCCAAAATATTGCTGGAAGATTTCTCTCAATTGAGTTTAAACTTGTAAGTAATTAATTCAGGAAATATGGCACAAACTGCCTAGCATTATGGTAAGACAATACCAAGTTTTTCCCTTTCACTCACATATCACTGAGTTTCTGCTATGCTTTTTGGCAATGGTAAATATTGTGTTCTGGGAACATAATTTTGCCAGTGATAATTGCTTTAGGGGGCTGAAGATTAGATTGTTTTTCAAATTTTCTGTGTGTGGCCCAGGGAACATCTGTACATATGAAGCAGAAGGTTATCTCCAATATTTTGCTAACTAAAAAAAACTTGTATGTTCTATTAACTCTTCAGACTCTTAGAAATCTACGTGTCACTGGACTTACATTTTCAGGAAAATTGAATAGAAATACTTTTTCTGTATTACTTCTGCTAAGTAAAACTAAACTCTGGATATTGTACATAAAGCAAGCATAAGAAGACTCTGAGCAGACCAGCTAGAAACCTCAGATCCTGAGGAATGACAGGGTGGTAAGTTAGCTAGGTTTTGTTTTTGCTTCATATATACCACACTAAGGACTAAAGAAGCCATCAAACTAGAGATACCAATGGGCACATATTTTTTCTTTTTTAACAAGCGTTTCAACGAAAGCCTGATCTCTGTAGCCAAGGATGAGAAAAGGTGCCAGTTAGCAAGACAGAAAACTTTTAGACAATAACAACACTACTCAAGCACAATATTGCAGACGACCTAGCCTTACTCCAAGTCATGCAAAAAAGGGCTGAGTGGTGAGCCTAGACTTAGTAAAGGCTGAGAGGTGAACCTCATGAGGATGTAACAAAATACCTCAATACCCCTGCTGGGGTGGTGTCGAGAAAGTAGAGAAATTGGACTTTATTCAAGCAAGACAATAACAAGGCCACTCTTTACCTGTAGACCATGTGGAAAGCTTGACTTTTACCTCTGGCTGGCAGCAATAAGGTACCCCTTATTTCCTTACTGAGATGGTGTCGGAAAAGGCTTTGTGAAGAGTCAAGATGTTCATAATCTTTCAGCAGTAATGGGACCATCCTCATTACAGTGTCAGTGGAGACTCTTTTGGGAGCCAAAACTCTCACCACAACTCAACAGTTACAAGAAGCCTCCCTCCAGGGTATCAACAGAGGCCAAGTGGGAAATTTGGTTTTCTGCCTTTACCTGACAGTAATGAGGAACTGTCTCCTTCTTCCAATGCCAGAGTGATATCAGAAAAAAAGCCAGTTAAGACAGAAGATTTAAATAAGAGATTCATAATCTCACAGCACAATTAAAAAATGCCAAGCTTTCCATTGAAAATCAGTCATTTTACAAAGAACCAGCAATATCTGAATTAAAAAGGCAGTAAATAGATTCCAACAGAGATGTCAGATATGTTAGAAATATCTGACAAATATTTTGAAGCAGCCATAATAAAATTGTTTCAACAAGTAACTACAAACACACTAGAAACAAATTTTATAAAATAGAAAACCTCAGAAAAGAATTAGAAAGTCTTAGCAAAGAAAGAAGACGCAAATAAGAACCAGATTAAAATTTAGTACTCAAAAATACAATAGCACATACAAAGTTCAATGGATGACCACACCAGCAGAATACAAGTGGTATAAATCAATAGGATTTAATTAACATTTATATAGCAGTCTACTCAGCAAGAGTGGAATACAATTTTTTTCAAGGAACCCCAAAATATACAACAAGATAAGACTATAGTCTTGGCCATAAGCAAACCTCGACAATTTTTAAAATGAATTTTATATAGCATACATTGTCTACTATAACGGAAATTAGAAATCAGTAAGCAAACTGGAAAACTGAACAATGGAAATTAACCAATCTGATGAGAGAGAAAGTAGATTAAAAATTAGGAAAAAAAGAAGAACCTCAGGAGACCTGTGGGAAGAAAGCAGACGATATAACATTTGTGTCAGCAGAGTTGTAGAAGAAAAAGACAGAGTAGAAGCTGAAAAAACCCTTAAATAAATAACAGCTGAGAACATTTTAAATTTAGCAGGAAACATAAACGAAGACATTCCATGAAAACTAAAAGAATTTGTCACCTGGAGACCTACACTATAAGCATGACTAAAGGAAAATTTCTAAACAGAAAGGGAATAATAAAATAAGAAATCTTGAAACAGCAGAAAGGAAGAACACAGTAAGGAAGCACACGGGTGAGTTCAACAGGTTTTCCTTCTCTTCTTGAGTCTTCTAAATTATGTTTGATGGATGAAGTAGAGGGTATAGCACTGTCTAAATTGATTCTCAATTTCTGTAGGTAAATATTTAAGTTGAGTGTAATATAAATGTGAGAAGGTAAAGGGACATAAAGGGAGATAAACTTTATATTTCACTAAAACTCCTAAAATGATGATACCAGTAGACTGTGATAAGTTATGTCATATAAACTTAATACTCAGAACAGCCACTATACAAGCCATATAAAGAGTTATATTGAAAAATACTATAAATAAATCAAAATGAGATCCTATAGTGTTCAAGTAAGAAAAAGAGGAGCAGGAGAAAGAAAACAAAAAGGAAAACCCAGAAAACAAAAATATAAAATGCAGACTTAAGTCCTAACATACCAGTAAGTATATTAAATGTAAACTGCTTAAACATATCAATGAAAAGGGAGTGTTTGGCTGAGGGGATTAAAAATTATGACCAAACTATATGCTGTCTACAAGACACTAATTTCACATATAACAGTATAAACAAATTAAAAGTAAAATAGTGAAAAATAATATATCATGTAAACATTAAAGGAAGCAGAAGGGGCTATATTAATATTATAAAAAATATACTGTAGAACAAAGACAATGATCGCAGACAGAGAAGAACATTATAGATTGAGAAAACAATATATAAGTCAAGAAGACATAACAATCTGAAATATGCATGTAACAAACAACAGAGCTGCAAATTACATGAAGCAAAACTGATAGAATTCAAAAGAGAAACAGACAAATCTGGAGTTTTAGATATAGACTTCAATACTCTCTCTCAACTGATAGAACAACTAGACAGAAAATCAGCCGGGATATAGAAAAACTCAATACCACCAGCAATCAATGGGATTTAATGAATATTTATACAGTTGTCCACCTAGCAGGAGTTGAATATTATTTTTAAGGCCCCACAAATTATATAACAAAATAGACCATACCCTTGATCATAAAACAAACCTCAACAAATTTTTACAAGATGGAAATCATATAGAGTATATTTTCTACTACAATGGAAATCAGAAATCAATAACCAAAAGGTAACAGCGAAATTGCCAAACACTTAAAAACTGAAGAACAGACTTCTAAATAATCCACGGATCAAAGAGAAATTTTCAAAGGAAATAAAAAAATACATTGACCTGAAATGAAATGGCAATACAATTATCAAAATTTGTAGGACAGATAAAGCAGTGATAACAGAGATGTTTATAGCTCTAAATGCATAAGTTACGAAAAAAGAAAAGTCTCAAATAAAAACTCAAAGTCTCCACTTTAAGAACCTAGAAAAGGAGCAAATCAAAATAAGTCCAAAGCAAGCAGAATAATAAAAATAATGATTATAAGAGTAGAAATTAATGAAACTGAAACAGGAAAAAGATAGAAAAACATAATGAATTAAAGCTAATTCTTTGAAAAAATAAGATAGATGAACAAACCTCTATCAAGACCAACAAATAAAACAAAGGAGATGCAAATTACTAATACGAAAAAGAAAATCAGGTGATAGCAGTACATTCTCTGCAAATCTAAAAAGAAAATAAGGAAATATTAGTGATTTTACATTTATAAATTTAAAGACTTAGATGAAAAGGACTAATTTCTTGAAAAATGCCAGCTACCACAATTCAACAATTGTAAAACAGATAATTTCTATAACTACTAAATAATTTAAATTCATAATTAACTCGCCTCTTTTAATATCTCTGGACATAAATGGTTTACTAGAAAATTCTACCACATATTCAAAAAAGATTAACACCAATTCTGCATGATTTTCCTGAAAATGGTAGGGAGCACTTCTCAATTAATTTTATTAGCTAGTATTGCTCTGATATCAAAACCAGACAAAGATGAAACAAAAAAAAAACGTACTGACAAATCAATATTCCTCATGAATTTAGATGAAAAAAATCCTTAGCAAAATATTAGCAAATAGAAGTTAGCAATATGTAAAAATTATGATATACCATAACCAAGTGGGTTTTATTTCAGGAATGTAATGCTGGTTTGATATTTGAAAATTTATCAGTGTAGTCCACCTTATTAAAGTTAAAAAAGAACACATGATTATATTAATCAATGCATAGAAACATTTAACCATCTTCAATACCCACTCACAATAAAAACTTTAGGAAAAATAAAATAGTGGAAAACTACTTCAACTGGTTAAAGAGCTCATACAAACAAAACACTATAGCTAACATTACAATCACAAAAGCCTTAAGATCAGGAACAAGGTAAGGATGCCCACTGTCACCACTCTGATTCACAATAGTGCTGGCCATTCTACCCAGTGAAAAAGGCAAGTCAAGGAGAAAAAATAAAAACAGAACAAGTGGAAAAACAGAACTGTTATTTCTTACAGAAGATAAGATTATCAGTGTAGAAAAAATTTTAAAAACTATTTAAAAAACTCATACAAATATAATGAGCAGAACTTATAAATGACTAAATGAGTACAGCAAGATCTCATGATATAAGATAAAAATGCGAAAATCAATTGCATTTCTATATACTACCTAAGAACATGTAGACACAAATTAAAAATACTAAAAAATGATGAAATACTTTGGTATAAATCTAACAAAACACATAAAGAACTTGTATGCTGAAAATTACAAAATATTGACAAAAGAAATAAAAGATCTAAATACATGGAGAAATATACTATCTTCTGGATTGGAAAACTCAACATAGCAAAGATGCCAGTCTTCCCCAAATTGATATTCATGTGTCAGGCAACTTTTATCAAAATCTCAGTGAGAGTTTTTATAGATATAGACAAGAGTATTCAATAATTTATATGAAAAAGCAAAGGAACCAGAATAGCTAAAAGTCTTTAAAAATGACTAATAATGTAGAAGAAATCAGTCTGATCTCAACTTCTTACATAATTACAGTAGTCAAGGATGCATGGTATTGGCATAGAAGAGACATATAGACTGAGAAATGAGAACAGAGAACCCAGAGATAGAGCAAGACAAATATACCCAGCAGTTTTGACAAACGTACTAAAGCAATTCAGTGGAAAAAAAGATTGCCGTTTCAACAAATGGTGCAGGAGCAATTGGATATCCATAGGCAAAAATCAAACTTCAACCAGATTCTCACAACGTATAAAAAATTTAACTCAAAATAGACCACACATTTAAATATAAAACATTACTATAAGACTTCTAGAAGAAAACATAGGAGAAAATATTCAGTCTTCAGGATCTAGTGCTAGGCAAGGGGATCCTAGATAAAAATCCCCAAACAATATTTATTTGAAAAATGAATACATTAGATTTCAACAAAATTTAATGCTTCTCTTTTGTGAAAGACTCCATTAAGAGGATGAAGAGAGAAACTATAATAAAGTAGGAGAAAAAAATATTTGAAAACCACATACAGTATTTGATAAAAAACTAGTGCTTAATATATATTACATATATTCTCAAAATTAAACAGTAAAAAACCAGCGTTATTAGAAAATGAAAACGATTACATCAGGAAACATTTCACTGCAGTGAAGATACAGATGGCAAATAAGCATATGAAAAGATGTTCAACATAATTAGTCATGAGGGGAATGGAAATTAACATCACTATCATATCTCTCTACACCTATCAAAATGGTAAAAATACAAATAGTGACAACATCAGATGCTGGCAAGGATGCGAGAAACTAGATTACTCATACATTGTGAGAATGTAAAATGGCGCAGCCAACTGGAAAACACTTTACTATTTTAAATTTTAAAAAATTGAAAACATTGTAATCTTATATGACCTAGAAACTGTTTCTGAGTGATCATCTTTGAGACATACTTTTATGTTCACGCAAAAACGTATACATAAATGCTTATATATTTATGTAACATGCTTATTACCTTTATTCATAATAACCCAAAAGGACTTTGATATCCTTTAATGTATGATGAATGATTAAACAAACTGTGGTACATCCATATTCTTCAATATGGTAGAAAGGAACAGTAAAAAGGGAATGTTGATACACACAACAATGTGAATAAATCTCGAATTATGCTGAGTGAAAAAAAAAAGCCAATTTTGAAAGGTAACATACAATATGATTCCATTTCTATAACATTCTTGAAATGACCAAATTATAGAAATGAAGGACAGTAGTAATTGCCAGGGAATAAGGAGGGCTATGAGTGGGAAGTAAGTGTGGCTATAAAAAGACAACATGAGAAATATTTGTGGAATGTTCTGTCTCTTTAGTCTAGCTATGTAAATCTTTTTGTGTGATATTGTATTGCAATTTGCAAGATGTTATGTTGGAGAAAACTGAGCAAAAGATCCACAGTTTCTCTGATTTCTTGCAATTGCATATGAATCTATTTTTTATCTCAAAATTAAAAATGTAATTTAAAAAACCAAGTACATTAGAAATTTGGTATGGAATTATTTCTACTTTGGAGGCCTTGAAAATACTACCCACCTTCCTGTAGCCATAGCTGCTTCAAATTCTACTGAGTGCCAAGAATGTTTCTAGTTCACAATGAGTGGAATTAGAAATTGGATAAGAATAACTTTTGGGCTTCAAGTTCTTTGAAATTTAAATCACAGATGACATGGGAGGCGGGCAGGGAAATGCTGGGTAGAGAAGGAAGGGGTCCCTGGTGAGAGATCCAGCCTCGGGCATGTGTCCACAGACCTAAGTGAGAACAGGCACTCCTGTTTTTGCACAAATATTGCATTTTCCAAGACCACTCTGACTTTCCACATCCTTCGTCTTGCCTCCATATAAACTTGAGACCAGAGCAGGCAGAGGCACAGAAGAACAGACCAGCAGACACCAGCAGACCTGCAGACCAGCAATGGCGGAATGTTGCGGCAGAGAAGGAGAGAAGAGGAGGGACATCTGGACACTGAGGGGAATTCTGCCAGGGACAGTCAGAGAAGAGTCTGGCCACTGGGTGGCCCAATTCCAGGGGAAGACCAGCTTCCCACTCCACTTCTTCCTTCTGGCTCCCAGTCCATCTTGCTGAGAGCCACCTCCACCACTCAATCAAACCTTGCACTCATCCTTTGAGCCCAAGTGTGATCCAATTTTTCTGGTACGCTGGGCAAGAACTTGGGATACAGAAAGCTGTCACAGTGGCCCTCAGTAGACAAAGGGTCTACTGAGCTGATTAACACAAGCCATCTGCAGAAAGCAAAGCTGAAAGAGCACATGCCCGTTTGGGCTTTGGGAGTCGCAGACTCTCACCCCTTGATGCTGCTGTGCAGCTGGAGCCCAGAAGGACTTCCTGCAGCCTCTGCGCCTTGTCTGCATGCTCTTGCTAGGGTTTTAAGCAGCAGGGCGACATGTCAGTATGGGAAAAGGATAATAAAGCATGAAAAAAGGAACTTTACAGGTGAGGAAACCTGAATGATTGTATTAGCTCATTCTCACACTGCCATAAAGAACTGTCCAAGACTGGGTAATTTATAAGGAAAAGAGATTTAATTGACTCACAGTTTTGCATGGCTGGTGAGGTCTCAGGAAACTTACAATCATGGTGGAAGGGGAAGAGGCAAGTCTTACATAGTGGCAGGCGAGAGAGAGTGAGCATGGAGGAGGAGGAATTGTCAGACACTTATAAAACCATCAGATCTCATGAGAACTCACTCACTATCACAAGAACAGCATGGGGGAAAACGCCCCATGATCCAATCACCTCCTACCAAGTCTCTCCCTCAACATGTGGGGATTATGGGATTACAATTCAAGGTGAGATTTGGGTGGAGACACAAAGCCTAACCATATTAAAGACTAAGAAATGTGAAAATAAATTTGATATTGCTAGGAACTGGAAAAATGAACGTTACAACAATGAGATATTCATGATCAGTTAGGAAAGGATTAAAACAAGTACTGAGACAAACAGAGGCAAAGATTTTATGCCAATAATGGGAGTCTAAATTGATATAACAACTTTGGAAAGTAATTCCCCAATATTTGAAAAACAATGTTGATGCACGTGTATGATATACTCAGTCATTCTATGTTTAGATAGCTGTCCCTATCAAATTCTTATATGTGGACCAGTTAATTATTGGGAGGCAATTATTCGTGGGTCTCTCAAGTTTCTACATATTTGCAAGCAAAGATACAAATTGTTGTTCTGTTCCAAATTATCTTTCCAAGGATGTTTGTAAGGTAAACAGACTTGGAAGAAAGAGATCATGTCTGTAGAGGGCAGGTTTACTTGCTATTTAGTACAATTAAAGTAATGTTTCCCTTCAGAACAAACTTCAGGTATATTTGTTTACAGCGCGTTACAAAAAAAATTAGGCTCCATAAACTCAGAGTTCTTCAGTTCTAATGCCAATCCACTGTGTATGTAGAATCCTCCTGGGTCTCTACAGGTTGCTCCCATAGAAACCGGGTACAAAAGAGAAATGGGTGAAAATATGCTAATTCTCATGCTGTCTGTTGTGCTATGAGTAATAAAAATCCTTTGCCTCTGTATCTTTTCTCAGAATTTATAAAACTGTGGCAGTCTAATTTAGCTTACAAACAGGGTAAAATTCCAGACTTTTAATATTCTTAACATAGGCTTGTGCAAATGAATTGCAGCACAGTTTATAATTATAAAAGATTAGAAATATAGACCAATAGAACAGAATAGAAAACTCTGAATAAAGGCACACACTTACAACCTTGTGATCTTTGACAAGGCCAACAGAAACAAGTAACGAGGAAAACACTCCATTCAATAAAAGGTGCTGGGATAACTGGCTAGCCATAGGCAGGATAATGAAATTGGATCCTTACCTTTTACCATATAAAAAAATTAACTCAAAGTGGATCAAAGATTTCATATATTTGAGGCTTAAGACCTCAAACTATGAAAATCCTAAAAGAAAATCTAGGAAATCCCCTTCTCCACATTGGCCTTGGTGAAGGATGTTTAGCTAAGTCCCTAAAAGCAATCACAATAACAAAAAAATTGACAAATGGGAGCAAATTAAACTACAGAGCTTCTACACAGCAAAATAAATTACCAACAGAGTAAACAGACAACCTAGAGAATGGGAGAAAATATTCACAAACTATGCATAAAACAAAAATCTAATATATAGCATCTATAAAGAACTGAATGCACCAAGCAAAAATCAAATAACCTCATTTAAAAATGAGTAAAGAACATAAATACACACTTCTCAAAAGAAGACATAAAAGTGGCCAAAAAACATTGGAATAATGCTTATAATCACTTATCAGAGAAATTCAAGTCAAAACCACAATGAGACACCATCTCATACCAGTCAGGATGGTAATCATTAAAAAGTCAAAAAACAACAGATGGTGGAGAGGCTGAGGAGGAAAGAGAATGCTTATACACTTCCAGAGTTCAGTCACTCTGGAAAGCAATTTGGAGATTTCTTAAAGCACTTAAAAAGGAGTTACCATTCTACCCAGCCTACCCAGTATATACCCAAAGGAAAATAGATCATTATTCCAAAGTGACACATGCACTTGTATGGTAATTACAATGCTATTCACAATAGCAAAGGCATGGATTCAACCTATATGCCAATCAGTGGTGGATTAGATGAAGAAAATGTTGTACTTAAACACCATGGACACTGCACAGCCATAAAAAGAATGAAACTGTGTTTTTTGCAGCAACATAGATGGAGCTGGAAGCCATAATCCTAAGAGAATGCAGAAACAGAAAACCAAAAACTGTATGTTCTCACTTGTAAGTACGAAGTAAACATTGAGCATACGTGGGAACAATAGACACTGTTGACTACAAGAAGGGGCAGGAAGGGATTATGGACTGAAAAACTATCTACTGAGTATTATGATCACTATCTGGGTGGAATATACGAATGTTACAAATCCTACACATATACATAACCTTGTATCTGAAATAAAAGCTGAAATTAAAAAATGTATATAGATTAGAATCAACAAGGAGGTATATTTCAAAAGTTGCAGAGCATAATACAGCAGTTAAACTGAAAAAAATTATGTACTGCTGTTTGTATAAGTCAGAACTAGTGGATTGTTGGCAATTTTATAAAGTTAAACCTAACATTTATATCAACATAAATAGATCTCAGAAACATAGCATTGAAATTTAAAGCTTTGTTGATGAAAAACCAATGTATGCAAATGTTTAAAATGAAACCATACTCTTTCTATTCTGACTGACCAAGGAGTATGTATGCTACTGTATTGTAGAAGGAGAGACACTGAGTTTGGCATAATAATTGTCCCAGACTGAATAGAATGATGATGAAAATAAGATAAATGCCACTGAGATTTCAACTGTATCTCCCAAATGCTAGTTCTAAAAGCAAGAAAGCTTAGAAGTAAATATACGCTAAGTAGTAGGTTTTTTTAGATTGTTTTTAGAGACAGGGCCTTTCTCTGTCACCCACGCTGCTGGAGTGCAGTAGTGTGACAATGAATCATTGTAGCCTTGAACCCCTGGGCTTAAGCAATCTTCCTGTCTCAGCCTCCCAAGTGTCTGGGACTACCAGCATGCACTACTATGCCCAGTTTTTGTTTTGTTTTGTTTTGTTTTTTCTTTTTTAATTTTTGTAGAGACAGGGTCTCGCAACATTGCTTAGGCTGGCTTTTGAACTCCTGGCCTCAAGGAATCCTCCCACCTCAGCCTCCCTGGGGCTGAGATTACAGGTGCACCACATCCAGGCATAAGTAGTTTGTATTGTAAGTGGGTATACTTTCGTGATTACCTTAAAACTTCTTTAACTCCACTTTATGTATGACATACTTGTTTCCTAATTAACATGATATTAAACTACAGTGACTATACAGAGGCCAAAAAGGGTGACCACAACTTGGAAAGCAGTCATCAGACTGGCTTTCCAAATCTCCAGAAGCAGTACCAACTCTCAGTCCCCTCATTTTCTCAGAAGGCCTACCTTGGTTTATAGGGCACTGTTTTTTCTTCTAGAAAATACACTATGAGTCACTCAGAGGTGTATGGCTTATTATAAAATTTTCACCATGTGTCATTAAATGTCATAAAGTTCAATATCAGGAAATTCTTTTCTCAGAATGAGAAATGCAAACTTTGGGGTGGTTTCAGGTTTTTATTTCTTTTAATCCTGAGAAAACCTTGAGTTGTACTTAAAAAAAAAAAAAAAATCTTTATACTGTGACCATGTCCCCATTAAGTTATCTTTCTATCTACCAGCTTTCTTGTTCGTTTTGCTTTGTTTTGTTTTTCAGTTTGCAATGCAGTCAGCCCTCTGTATTCATGGGTTCTGCTTCTGTGGATGATTCAACTAGACATGGATGGAAAATACTTGGAAAAAAGAGAATGATTGTGTCTGTACGAAATATGTACAGCCTTTTTTTCGGGGAGGGTCAGCATTCCCTTAACAGTACAGTGTAACAGCTATTCACATAGCATTTACATTACATTTGGTATTATAAGTAATCAGGAGATGATTTAAAGTCTATGTAGAGTGTGGAGAGGTCATATGCAAATACTAGGCAATTAGGAACAAGGGACTTGAGCATCCACGAATTTGGATATCCATGGGAGGTCCTGAAACCAATCCTCCATTGATACCTAGGAATGACTGTATATATTTCTAGAAAGGAATTAGAGTCTAAATAAAGTAAAAGCAGAGAATTATAACTGATTAAAGCTTAAAGGATTTTTTGCACCTATATTTTTATTTTACAAATGAAAAAATTGTAGATGTCTCTGGGTAATGGCTCTATGCTCATGTTTGAACTCTCATCTTCTGACCCACAAAACAATACTAATTTTAACATGCTAGTCTAGACTAAAATTCTAACTAACATTTACTGAGTGCTTACTGTATTGCCAGACACTGTTCTAAGCCTTTTTCCTGTATTACCTCATTTAATTCTCACTTAGATCTATGAGTTAAATATAGTTACTTTTTTCCAATTTACATATGAGAGAACTGGATGCCAGAGAGATGAGGTACATTTTCCATCAATACAATTTACTAAGTAAATTACTCCAGTATTGTTTTTGCATAGCTAGTATCAGAACAAAAACAGTTGAAGCCCAACATTTGACCATTATGATTTTACTTAGCACACACTTTATGCTATTTTCTTGCTCTCTCTCTCTCTCTTTCTCTCTCTCTCATTATTTTATTTTTATAATGGAAAACACTGAGCACATAATAGAATCTGTCTTACTTTCTACAACTGAAAGTCGTATCTCCAGCCTTATCGTTTTACAATCTGGCTGGAATATTAACCTCCCACTTTAACTAGTTGCTGATTTGTGCTTCCCATTGCCTATTTTTTTTTTTTTTACTATCAGTTACTAATAAATACTCTGTATTTACATCACTCTCTAAAAGCAGCTTATAACATCATGTGTATCTCAGACACAGAGTAGACTGTCCTGCCTCTCAAGAGAAAGAGAAAGCGCCACCAGGGGTCTAGGCTGAAGAGGAGACTATCACTCCGTGTCATGCCAACAGTTCCTGCTGACTCTTTCAAAGTGTCATTCATTGACAGTTGGCATAGAGTCCAGCTTTGATGTTGGAGATTTTTGTAAAAAGTAGTATGATTTTGAGATTTCCCTACACCTAAATTCTGGTTCTGGCACTGCATTATACCCACCAGCTTAGCGACTTTCACAAACTGTTTACTCTCCATTTTCTCATCTCTAAAATAGAAGATGGGGTGAGAGGGTGATGCATATTTTATAACTCTCTTGTAAGAATTAGAGATTACTTGTTTAAGTGTCTGGTATATAGTAGGAATATGTCTCAGTTAAATGCTTGATATCAAGTAGGTATTCAAAATATGGTAGTTATTTTATCTGTTTTTGTGTGCAGCAGAAGCAAAATTGCTAACTTACAGGGCAAGAGCTCAGTAGAGTTTTAATGTGACATTTAGTCCACTGTCAATGTGCTTGAGTCATTGACATGCTGGGCATTAATTCTTTACCAACTTGAGAAAATTTTGTTTTCTTTTTTGAAGTTTTAGTTGACAAATAATACTTGTATATATTTATGGAGTATAATGTGATGTCTTAGACAAAAATTTAATAATAAAATATTTCTGTTTGACAAGGGCTCTTTGAGTATGAGCTTTTGGAAAGATATCATCAGGCACCCTTATTCATAACACAATAATAATCAATTAATTCACAAGGCATTTCCACAGTGTGCGCAAAACAGATGTATCTACTTATGGATTCCAATTGGCTGTAGATCACAAATTATGATAGCTTCCCTAAAAGGAAGTCATACGTAGGAAGAAACCACAAGGTCAAAGATTATATAATTTTCTCTAAGGGTTGTTCCTACTGCTTGTTGCTGGGTCTCTTTTGCCTATTCCTGAATTGTTAGCTTCCTGCCAGGGATTCTGGATGTGATGCTAGGGAATGTTCAGAGTGTTAAGTTCTAATATTTCATCAGGCATACTCTGACCCACTAGAACTTTCTAAGTATGCCTGCTCTAAATGTTCTGCTTATTTCTGACTATCTTCTTTCCTTCTGTTGCCCACAGTTGAGTATTTTTTACTTCTGTTTTACCAGGATTAAATGAGTCTCTTCTATACAAGCTTATTGGTATTTCTTTGTATGAGGCATCAGGCTAGACTCCAGAGATAGTAATTTATTTTCTTTTAACTTCATGTAACATTTTAGTTAAAGGAATCTAGCAGAACTTTTAAAATCCCCTCTTTTTGTTACCAATGAATTTTGGAAACTGGAGCCTGTCCAAGCCAATATGAGTTTGAGGAAGTATTCAACTCTGGGAAAGGAAGGATGTGATCTGTCAGTGAAACTAGAAGCATGAAATGTGTAAACCTTTTGTGACTTCATTATTTGGTTGTTAAGGGGTGGTTTCAATATCAAAAGCTTACTTTTAACTCACATTTGGCAAAGTGCCTATGCCACCAATGTTAGTGGTAATAGAAGTGCTCAGTGGTTAGAACTTATTACAAATTCTTCTCTATGTGAGAGCTTCCAGGAAAGGAAAAGACACTTTATTACAGTACACTTAATATTTATTTAACATTCTCACCCTACACTGAGTACTAGGGTTACAAATATGAATGTTGCAGTGTAGTCCCTGAAAATGTAAGTAAAGTGAGTGGTACAATTAAAAGCAGGCAATTAATAAAAGAAAAACATCATGATTACTATCACTGTTCCTTGTATAGATTCAATAATAAATATATATATAGAGAGAGACAAAATAATGGAGGTTGTGGGAAGGAAGTATTTAACTCGACTTGGGAAGATTTGTAAATATCTTCAAATAAGAGGAGGCAAAAGTATTTGCCAGGAAGAAAAATTGGCAAAGAGTGATTTCAAGAACATGACAAATGCTCAATAAATGTTGCCTATTATTATTTTTGAAGGAGGTGGACCTTTGACAAGTTTTGAATGGTATAATGATACTAGGAAGGAAAAGATAGAAAATTCCAGGCTAGCAGAGGAGTTTGTGCAAGGGACAGGGACACCACACTCTATTGTGATATCCTGAAATGGCACTGAATCAATACTGCTGGGGGATACAGTGTGAATGAGATACACCTGGAGGGGCAGGCAGGCTGTCATGAAAGGTCATGAATGTCAGGCTTAAAAGCTTATTCCAAATCCTACTGATTATAGGAAGTCACTAGTAGATTTTAATATTTCAGGATAGGATCAATTTGCATTTTAGAATTGTTACTTGGGTGGCAGTAGAGAACTGCTGGTGAATGGTAAGAAGCAGGGAAAGTGCAGGGGTATCTGGGAAAAGTTAAAATAACAAAGAACCTGACAAGTCTATTTCTAGGTTTATGTCCTAGAGAAATCCATACCCAATACGGCATTTGTTCCTTTGTTGCAATGTTGTTGATAATAGCAAAAAATGTTGGGCACAATCTAAATATCTAGTGGCAGGGGAACAATTATATGAATACTACAATCTAAGAAAGTAAGCAGTAGATTATGATGAACTAAAATGAATCAGTTAAGTGTAAGTCTATTAGCAAGAGTTGTTTAATATGTGTGAGTAAAAAGAAAAAAATCAAATTGAATAATGTTAAATACAATCCTATGTTATTCATAAACATGTAATAAATAATACTATTTATGGACACATATACATGAAGCATATGTATAAAGTCAGGCCTGGAAGAAAAGTTACCAAATTTATTACAGTTGTTATATTATGGGAGGGAGGAGGAGCCTGAGATTGGAGGGAACAAGAAAGGAGGCTTCGAGTTTATCTTGCATGTTCTGTTTCTTAATAAGTCAAATTTTACAGCAAATTTAACAACATATTATTTGTGATTTACATTAGTTAGGGGCATGGGTTTTATTTATTTATCTATTTTTATTTTTAATTATTTTTTAGATAGTCTCACTCTGTCACCCAGACGGGAGTGCAGTGGCACGATCTCAGCTCACTGCAGCCTGCACCTCCTGGGTTCAAGCGATTCTCCTGCCTCAGCCTCCCAAGTAGCTGAGATTATAGGCATGCACGACCACACCTGTCTAATTTTTGTGTTTTTTTGTAGAAATGGGGCTTTGCAATGTTGGCCAGGCTGGTGTCAAACTCCTGACCTCAAGTGATCAGTCCACTTCAGCCCCCCAAAGTGCTGGGATTACAGATCATGTGTTTTATTTTTTAATGGTTTCTGTGCTTTCAGAAAATTTTCAAAAACGAAATATGTGTCTGATTTTGTTTAGTATACGTGTGCGTGTGTGTGTGTCTAAGATTCACGGACTCTAACTTCTCTCTCCAACTGTTAAAGAGAGGGTCTAAGTATGCTGAGACTCATCCTCTATCAACCCCCAAAGTTAGGAAATGGCTGGGAGGAAGAGTGGTAACTTCATCTTGAACCCAAGAAGGGTGTCCAGGGAGAGGGAGGGTTGCATACTACCAATTGTCAAATCTTTCACATAACATGAGGCTCTTCATAGTTTTCAAATAAGAGAGTCAATGAAGACCAAGTTCTTAGTTCATGAGGAAGAGTTGACTTTTCAAGGGGGCTTAATGATTGGGAGGTGGACATCGAGTGGGTATGATGGTTCAAAGATCTGTAGTAGGAGTGAGTCAGTCCCATAGGTTCAGGGATAGCATCTTTTGCCACTGTCAGAAAACAATAGCTTCTTTTGCAAATGGCCTTAAAATTCTGATTTTGAGGGAGAGATGGAAAATGCTATCTTCACAGTCGTATTCTCTTATTGTTGTTATTGAAAATACAGTCAAAGGCCCTTAAAGAGAGACACATAGGAAACAAGCTCAGTTTAAAAAACGTGAGGAAAATACTCTCTTGGGTAACTTGAGTTTTCAAATCAATTTAAGTCAGCAAATATTTTTACATTTCCTTTTGCTGAGTGTGTTTTGAAAATTATTCTAGATACTTTGCATTCAAGACAGTTCACAGTCTGTTTTATACAGGAAGTAAATACTAAGAGCTATATTATTTTTTGGCTCTGCTCTGCATCCTCACACAAATCTCATGTCAAATTGTAATCTTCATGTGTCAGGGGAGAGGCCTGGTGGGAGGTGATTGGATCATGGGGGCAGGTTTTCCTTTTGCAGTTATTATGATAGTGAGTGAGTTCTTGCAAGATCTGATGGCTTGAAAGTGGCACTTCCCCAATCATTCTCTCTCTCTCTCTCCTGCTGCCATGTGAAGAACCTTCTTACTTCTCCTTTTCCTTCCCCCATGATTGTAAGTTTCCTGACATTTCCCACATGTAGATTCCAGTGTTGGAAATTTTATAAGGAAGGATAGCTTTTCAACTGTCCTCAAAGTGCAGCAATTATAGACTAGGACATGAACAGGAAAAGCTGGCACATTTGAAAAGAATGTGACATATTGAAACATAATTACATAAGGTGCTGATTAATAATGTTCAGAAAAGCAAAGGATAAAAGGCAAAAACTTAATTCTAAATTCTATTTTAGAGTAGTTTCTAATATCAACTTTTTATATAGTTACAATATTAACTTTAAAACAAAAAAGATCTCTCTTTCATAGAAGAAGTATAACCTGGTTATTAAAGATAATTGTGGATGACTGAATAAGCAGAAATCCAATGAAGGGAGAAAATTATCCATTGTTCCAAATCATCCCAGTGTATCCATTTTTGTAATCTTGAACTAATAGTTAATTTAAATCTGTAACAGATACATAATGTTCAGGCACAACTAAAACTTATTTCTAGTGTTAATTACCAATATCCACCTGACTGGGGTATAGATGTGGCCATAAGCACTAATAAATGCTTGTTGAATTAAGCCAAAGAACTTACTTGGAAGGAGCTAGGTATATCAGTTCTCTAGTACTGTATTAAAAAAAACTGTAAAACGTTGTCCCTTTTAATATAACAATCAATTGTTTATGATCCTGTGGCCCAACAAATTGGGTTGGTCTTAATTGGGTAGTTCATTTGTTGGTCTTGGGTGAAGTCACTTATGTACCTGGTAGCTCATCAGAGACTGGATAATCCAAGATTGCCCCACTCACATTTTTGGTGAATGAGACTGGCTGTGGATTAATTGGTCTAGGGGCCCTCAGCTGGGATGATTTGTCACTGCTCCTCATAGCCTCTCCTCAGGGCAGCTAGATCAGGTTTCTTCACAGGATAATGGAAGCATTCCCAATGGACAAGGAAAAAAAGCTGCAAACCTCTTGAAACTTAGGTTTGCAAGTTACACAGTGTCTCATCTGAAACATTTACTTAGTCAAAGCGAAGTGTAAGGCCAGCCCAGATTCCAGGGAACAAGAAATATGTGCCACAACTTGATGGAAGGAGTGGTCACACTGCAAAGAAACATGTGTTCTGGGATGTGAAAAACTGTTGAGGTCATCTTTGCAAACTATGTACCAACCTTCATTCATCGCCCTTTGACAACTCAACGCTATATGCTTTATGCATGTTTATATCAGACTAATCAGTGCTGAACAAATGTGAAAGATTCTTAGTTTTGTTCACCTTGTGCAAAATTCAGTCATTAAAGTATAAGAGATATTCCACTGCGACTACATAAAGGTATGTCCAATAAGTGTTTCTTATTTTGAATATTTCTCTGTCTGCCTTTTCCCCCCAAATTTGTACAATGCATAAACTTCAGACAACAATGACTTCTTCAAATGAAATGGATGCATTCTAAATTATCCTCCCAAAAGCCTATGTCACCAAAGTGGGAGGGTCTGTTTCTATGTTCCTGACTTCTGTAAGAAAATTGAAATTTCTAGTTAAATGTTGCATTATGACATTTATCAATGTTATCAAATTTATAGAATTGAGGTGAGGATTAAATCTGGCAATGTAGAGCAGCAAGAACTGTGGCTACCTCTGGGAAGCTTTCAACCTAAGAGGAAAGATTGATACACACATGGTATCACAAGAATGAATCTTATCCTTTGAAATATCCAGCTGCTATATGACTCCCCAAAAACCATGCTAGTCAATGCTGACTCTAGGGTTTTAATGGGAAAATCTTTAAACATGAAGATTTTCTATTGAGTCTGTGTAGAGGATCATCCATCTATACATAGAGAGATGAGCACTCAAAAAGGGAAATGAACAAGTTCCAATAAGAAATTAAAAGATGAAGAAACCACAGGTAGTTGTAGAGAGCAAGAAAGGGCCAATATACTTCATAAATGTTTGTTCTCTTTTTCCATTTTGCCTCTCTGAATATGAGTTTTTTTCCTCCCTATAATGAGAGTTATAGATTATATAATTTTGGGAGTTCCATTGAACTCTAACATTTTATGCTCACCACATAGGCACTCAGTTGGCATCATAATTTCCAATGCTAGTGAGTCAAAACTGTTCCCCACAATCTCTGAGAAATAATCTACTGTTCCATGAAAAATAATTGTCAAATAACAATCTATTTGCATCATTTATATTCCTTCGAAATGATACCACCCTCATCCAAGAAAAGTTGATAAGAAGGGCCTAACCTTTCAGTTGACATCTGGGTATAGAATAGAAAACAAAACAACCAGTCACAATGTAAAAAATATGTAAATTATTGGGTAGATGGTCATTTTAGTGATATTGATTTTTCCAATTCATGATTATTGATGTCATCTCTGATTTTTTTAACATGTGTTGCAGTTGTCATTGTAGAGATCTTTCACCTCCTCAGTTAGATGAATTCTTAGGTATTTTATTATCTTTGTGGCTGTTGTAAATGGGGCTGTCTTCTTGATTTGACTCTCAGCCTGGACATTATTGGTATATAGAAATGCTACTAATTTTTGCACCTTGATTTTGTAGCCTGAAACCATCCTAAAATTGTTTATCAGTTCTAGTAGTCTCTGGAAAGGTCTTTAGGATTTTCTGGATATAGAATCATATCATCAGTTAAGTAAGATAGTTGGACTTCTTTTTTTTCTATTTGGATGCCTTTTATTTCATTTACTTGCCTGATTGCTCTGGCTAGAACCTCCAATACTACGTTGAATAGGAGTGGTGAGAGTGGGCATCCTTGTCTTGTTCCAGTACTCAAGAGAACCAACGTCATTCTCCACAGAATTAGGAAAAAAAAAAAAAAACTAAAATTCATATGCAAGCAAAAAAGAGCCTGAATAGCCAAAGTAATTCTAAGCAAAAAGAATAAAGCTGGAGGCATCACACTACCTGAATTCAAACTAGACTATAAGAGTACAGTAACCAAAACAGTATGGTACTGGCACAAAAACAGACAAATAGACCAACAGAACAGAACAGAAAACTCAGAAATAAAGCTGCACACCTACAGCCACCTGATCCTCAAGAAGGCCAACAAAAACAAGCAATGGGATAAGGACTTCCTGTTCAATAAATGATGCTGAGGTAACTGACTAGCCATATGCAGAAGAATGAAATTGGACCTTTACCTTTCACCATATACAAAAATTAACCCCAGATGGATTAAAGATTTAAATGTAAGACCTCAAACTCTAAAAATCCTAGAATAAAATGTATGAAATACCCTCCTTGACATCAACCTTAGCAAATAATTTTTGACTAAGTCCCCAAAAGCAATTGCAACAAAAATAAAAATTGACAAGCAGGGCCTAATTAAACTGAAAATCTTCTGCACAGCAAAAGAAACCACCAACAGAATAAACCCACAACCTACAGAATGGGAGAAAATATTTACAAACTGTATATCCAACAAGGATCTAATATTCAGCACCTGTGAGTACATAAATCAATAAGCAAAAAACAAATAACATTATTTAAAAATGGGCAAAGGACATAAGCAGAAGAAGACATACAAGTAGTCAAAAAACATGAAAAACTGTCCATATTCATTAATCATCAGAGAAATGCAAAACCACAATGAGACATCATCTCGCATCAGTCAAAATGGCAGTTAATAAAAAGTCAAAAAACAACAAATGCTGGAGAGGCTGCAGAGAACAGGGAATGCTCATACATTATCAGTGGGAATGCAAATTAGTTCAGCCACTGTGGAAAGAAATTTGGAGATGTCTCAAAGAACTTAAACCAGAGCTACCTTTTTTTTTTTTTTTTAATAAAAATTTGTGCCAATTTGAAAATACTAGCAGAAAAAACAAGTTGATTTCACAGAAGTGCAACACTTTGCTATTTAATGTAATAGTATGATTTGCAAATGTTTGTATAAGAAAATATATCCTCTAATCTGCTCTGTTGAGTTTTGTTCTCTTCTGCAATTTTACCCAAATCCTCCACATTTACTTACAGCATTCAGATCATTGTTTTTACCTGTCAAATACCGAAAATCCCAGTATGTTTATATTCTATTGTACTTTATACATTTCAAATAACCTTCAAACACACTGTCACATTTGATCATCAAACAAAACTTGAAAGATTTTTATGAATAATTAAATTGAACCCTTAAAATCCAAGTGACTATTCTCAGTTTACATAGCAGGTTAACAACATATTGAGGGTAAAACCAGACACCTCACCTAGAAACCAGGTTTTTCCTACTACATAATAAAGGGGAAGTTTTTGATAGTTGCGTAGGAGTGCCTCTATTTTAAAGACAATGTTACTTAACAGTTTTATTTATCTGATATTCAAGCAGTATAAAAAAGAAGCAGAAATACTTGGTGCCAGCTTGGCCACTTTGCTCTTCATCCCCCTATCTTTCGGACAGCTGGACAAGGCAACAGCTGCCAATCAAGACTGTTTTACCTGACACTTTCAGATCTACTGGAACCCAAAGATGTATGCCAGTTAGTGCTTGCTCTTGTTGAACAGACATTGTTTGAGTAGAGTATGGCACCAGTTTTTATGTAACGCTGTCATAAACCTTTTCATAATGCAAAAGTTAACATCAGAGCTAGAGGGTAAATCAGACTCACTATTGAAAAAAGTTTAATTTTGATTTGTGGAGCCAGAAGCTGCTGGTTATTGTCAGACAGGCCGATGTATAAATCCCAATTTTGCCCCCTCTCAATTGTGTCACTTCAGAAAAATGACTTTGCCTGCTCCAACTTCCGGTTCCTTTCCTTACATGGCAAGAGGGCCTATCTTACAGATGTACCCTGAAGATGCATTTGTGTTTAAGAAAGGGCCCTGCATGTTTTGGAATTTCATTCAGTATGAACTGATCCAGAAGCCACCTCAGTCCAGAGCCTGGTGCAATCCCAAGAAAAGAAGTGTCTGGGGTTAAATGATATCCATCTTCAATTATCTGAAGGACTGGGAGATATTATTCTGTATTATTCTAGAGACAAGAACTAAGGCCAAAATTTCCAAAGTTGTGAAAAAATAAATTTATGTTTGAAATTAGAAGCAACTTTCCAACAACCATAGCATTTAAGAGGTGGGAATATTGAGAGTGATGTGCTGTACCAGAGACTTCTGGAAAGGAATAGGCTGAATCACCACTCTTATAAAATTATAAAAAGAAGCCCCTTTTTCCTCTACCTTAAAAGATTCAGAAAATGTGTTGTGGAAGTTAGCAAGCATGAACGGAAATGAAATCCAAACTAGCCATCTAGAAATAAAGAAGTGTTAAGCACTGGGGAAGTGTAATGTGTATATCTCTCGCTAGGCTTAACTCCCTTGAGGCAGAAAAAGTAACTTCAGCACATTTATTTTACATGCAGTAATTTTGACATGGAATACATTTGACCTGTGTTATTTGCTAGGACTGCCATAACAAAGTACCATAACCTAAAATAGCTTAAGCAACAGAAAAGTATTATTGCACAATCCTGCAGGCTGGAAGTCCAAGCTCAAGGTGTTCACAGGGTTAGTTTCTCCCAAATATTGTGAGGGAAAAATCTGTTCCATGGTTCTCTCTCAGCTTCTTGTAGTTTGCTGGAAATTTGTCTTTTCTTGGCCTGTGGAAACACCATTCTGATCTTTGCCTTCATCTTCATGTGGTGTTCCCCTAGTGTGCATGTCTGTGTCTAAAGTTCTCCTCTTTATAAGAACACTAGTCATACTGGGTTACCTCTGGTCTTAGTTCTTCTGTCTAGATTAATATAGAATAACACCTCCCAGTCCTTCAGATAATTGAAGATTGATATCACTTGATCCCAGACAGTAATGACCTCATCTTAACTAATTATGTATGCAATGACCCTGTTTCCAAATAAGGTCACATGCTGTCATACTAGGAGTTAGGACTTTAACATATGAATTTTGGGAGGATATATTAAACCCATAATAAGACCTTATACATGGTAGGTGTTCAATAATGCTTTTATGCCAGAATACAACTAAAACTAGAGGGCTCAAACCTTAGAGTTAGAAAAACATGGATGAAACAAGCCCCATCTCTGCTAGGCCTGGTTCCCCTTTGTAATTCAGGCTTTTCCTGGATGCTTCTAGGGATGCCTGTTAGACGTAGAGTTTGTTTCGTCTGTTTATTTCCATCTCTGAGGCTCTATGACTTTGTGGACGGATAGGGAAAATACTGAGGAGAGAGAATTTTAGAATAATAAATGACTACTTACATAATTTAAATTTCTTTGCCTGCTAGGAAATTATTAATTACTACTGTTACACTATTAAAAGCAGAATACATAGAAAATAAATAGTTAATATTTACTAAGCACTTATTGTGTGTCAGATATTACACTAAGTGCATTATGTGACTAAATGGAACATATCTTACAACAACAGAGGTGTTGTTATTTATGCTCATTGTATTGAGGAGGAACTGAGTCCTGAATAGCTCAAGCAATTTGTCCAAGATCACATTATTTTAAAATGTCTTGAGGTTCAAAAGAGGTCTCTCTGATTCAAAGGCCTTACCTCGTAAGTCCTGCGCTATACTGACTATTACTTTTTTTTTTTTTTTACCATAAAACTCAAATAGAATGATCTGCTTAGTGGATCAGGGTGAAAGTGGAGAGTGGTGAGTAGGATGTGTGTTTATGCATTCATGTGTGAAGTCAATACATTCTAAAGAGGAAGGAAGGGAGGGAAGGAGACAGAGAATTGGTAGGAAGAAGGGATAATTCCTATGAATTTATTTTTAGGTAGGTAGTAGGTAGATGAGTGGTTACTTATAACCTTTCTTCAAATTATGTGTAGCTATTGGCACCATTTAGTAATATATGACAAAAGAACATTTCAGAAAATTTTATTTCCTAGAAAGGCACCGGGCCTTCTTTTCTGTGGGGGTGTGAGGAAGAAGCCACGTGTGCTGAGTTTTGCCTAATCTAGTAGTCTTCTCTGTGTCCTCGTCACAGCCCCTGAGAAGAAAAATTATTTTAGATCAATTAATTAAATAAAGGTGCAATTGAAGACATATTTCACCTTTCTAGGTTAATGTTGTGACAGTGAACAGAAGTGCTGAATACCCTGGGGACGTTACCTCACAGGCTCAATATTCCATTTGATTTCTGGACCGCAGAACTCTTTTGTGAACCTGACACATTGATCTTGGGAAGAAGGTTTGGAAACTAGCCGTGCTCTTCCCTAGGGCACATCACTAGTAAGTGGTACTGCTCTCCATGTAGAAACACGTTAAAGTGAATCCATAAAAGCTCTCCCAGTTTCTTCCAGGCTGGATGCTGAGGTTGCTTACTTTGTTACCATGGTTCTCCTTTTAGAAAATGGCATGTAGAGTATTCTAAAATGACAAATCCAAGTTTTCCCCATGTCCATTTCGATACTTCTGTTCATTCATCTGACATACTTTGTATATGTGCTCCTGAAGAATTTCACATATTAGTAGATGCAAAATATTTTCACTCTTCCCAACAAAACTATTTGATAGGCCTTATTTACCCCACATTACAGAGTTATATGGAGTTGAAGTGACTGAGGAAAAATGCCAAGTTTCCTGGTAGAAGCTTAAAGCATTTAAGCAGAAGCTATATGGCTGACTTTTTTTTTTATTCAACAGATACCTTTAGATGGCACTGGTGGTGAAGACAGAAAACTTAGTAATGCAGTAGGGCCCCTGCTTTATGCTTTTTACAGTCTATTCGAGAAAGAATTACAAATAGAGCAACAAATCACCATATGATTATAATTGCAATAAATATATCTGAAATGAGAGTGCATGAAAGAGAGACCTGGCTTGATCTGAGTGTTCAGAGAAGGCTCACTGAGGACATAATAATTAGAACAAGACACAAGGGATGAGTAAGAGTTAGCTGGAAAGGAAGAATGGCAGATGGAATAGCAAAATGAGCATCAGTTTTGAGTACTATGAGAATGAAGATCCAGGTGACTGAGAGGACATGAGGAAGGAGAAAGGTGGCATGAGGTTAGGCTGGGGTAATAGGAAAAGACCAGATCATGTAACTAAGCCATAGTAAAGCTGGTCAATGACCTAAGAATAATAGGAAGTTGTTGAAGGGCAAGGGAGGCACAGGGTCAAAAGAGTATTTAATCAATCACTCTTGATAGAATAGGAAGAAGAGGGGCAAAAGAAGATGGGTGAAGACTGGATGAAAAGATTCTGGAGATTCCATGGAAAAGATGTGGTAGCCTGCATTAGGGTCACAGCAATGAATTTGTAAATATGTGACTGGATTTTAGAAAATATTTAGAAGGAGTACTCTGAAGATTTAAGTATGAATTGGATATGCATCTGAGGACAAAGGAGATGTCCAGGATGACTAAGGTAATAGCCATAAACCAATGGGATGTTGGAGGTGTCACTTATTAAGAGAACCATTAGGGATGTAGCATATTTGGGGGAAAAATTATGAGGTCAGTTTGGGATGTACTAGGTTGCATTTACCTGTGGAAACATCCAGATAAAAATGTCAAGTCAGTGACTGGATAAGCAGGCACATATCTAGAGCCTGGAAAGCCATAGCCTTTGAGGTGTTAATGAAACCTTGGGCAGAGAAAATACGATCTAGGGAGAAGCTCTAGACTGAGGTGACAAAATAGTGATGAGGAACCCAGAGTTCTTGGAGGTCTGTTTATAAAGTAGAAAAACGACAACTGGGAACAGCTCTGACAAGCAGTGACCAAAGGTTTAGGTTCAAACAGGAGAACAGTGTATCAGGCAATTTAAAGGAGTTCCACCTCAAAAATATGGTGATCAACATTGCTCATAGATCCAGTAAAGAGGATGAGTGCAAAGACTGTGTGGAATTGGTGGCCTGAACATCACTGGATTCTTTTGGACAGACATTGACAAGAAGTGATGGGAGTAGAAGCCAGGATGGAGTGGGAGATGAGAAAATGGAGAAACATACACAGAAACCCCTCTAAAGGTGGTGAGAAAGTCAGAAAACTAGTACAACAGTTAAAAGGGAATGATCTGGGTGCTATAAGGGTAGCTTTTCCCATCACCTTTGGAACCAAATGACCTCCAAGAACATTTTCAACTCCTAAACTCCACCATAGTATCATAATTGTCTATGCCCCCCATCATCAATGTGAGTCTCAATAGTTATGTTTCCTAGAGTATGTATTCTCAACTCATGACACAAAGCCTGTCTGTGCTGTAGATGCTACTAAATGTTTGTGGAAAGATTAAAGCTATTATTAGTGTAGTGCCTGCTGGGTGCATGAAATACTCACAGGAAATAGAAGAACTGTTTGAGTGGAGGTCTAATCAGAATAAAGGCCAAAATCTTTCAAAACCAAATATGTGATATCTTTGTGAGCAGAATGACTAAGTGAGCTGCAGAGCCCTGGTAAGGGAATGTACACTTATTGGCCAATGAAACCACCAATGCAGATAGATACACATTAAATATGATTGATTTAGAAAGTACAATGGCCCAACAGCCAGAAGCCTTTTTAGGGTTTCTTTTAACAGTCACTATTGGAATGATCTTTTCTCATACTTGAATGCTGTGAAATTAGTGACAGGCCTCAATGTCTATAAGGAAATGATTGAAAGCCAGACAGAGTAAAGATGAAAGTGCCTTCCTTCTTGAGTTTCTAAAAAATATATTGACTTGATTGCTTATCAATAGCTGTCCGTTACTGGTTTTAAAGCCTGAGGTTAGAAAAGCTTGAGAAGAATAGTAGGCAGATGATTTTCTCATATGCTTAGTATTTGGAGATACTCAAAATGTATAAAAGGTCATGCAGCCTATTGTGTTTGACATTAATCTTGAGACTAGCAAACTTAGACCCTAAACTAGAATTAATAATGGTGGCTAACAAGCAGTTCTATCCCACTGTGCTTCTAAATTTGCCATTTTCTATGCCTAGTACACAATTTTAATGATAATAATAATAACAGTTAACATTTATTTAGTGCTTAATACCTGTCAAACACTGAATACGTATTATCTCATTGAACTCTGAAAACAATATCCGTTTTACAGAAGAAAAAAACTGAAGACAGGACAAATGACTTCATCAAGATGGCATAACTAGCAAACGGTTCAGCTGGGATTTAAATTTAGCTGAGATGCTGACCAAGAATAATAAAATATACCAGAATATTTATTCTGAAGTGAATGCAATCGAGGCAAATATTTACTAGCTGGGAAAAAAGTACTATCTCTGTCAAACCTAGCAAGGACTAGAGGGTGAAACAAGTACCCATACACACATCTAAAGGCCCCGCCTTTACTGAGAGAACAGAGAAAGCCTTCTGATACTCCTAGATGTCCCCCTGGGGAGAATGAAGGGGAGTGGATGAAAATGTGAAATATTGATAGTTTACATCTTAAATATTCTTTTAAACTGTTTGGATTTTATTAGTATTATAAAAACTGAGGTATTGAGATATGGCAAGTTTTTTCTTTCTACCCAGTAGATTTGAGGCTCAGAATCAATCTTAGATGAGCTATACACAAATTAAAAAAATGCATTCCTTTCCCCACATGCAGTATGGTGTAAAATTAATGATACTATTACATTAGGAACAGCAGGCTTCAATTCATTGCCTGTCTCCAAACAACATTGATTGTTCTCACCTATTTAGCATACTTCCTTTGATACAATTCCAGAAGTTTCTGTAGTTCTCCAGCTCTGTGATTCCTCTTTCACATTATGCCAGGCATACAACCTCCAGCAGCATGAAATCACTGTTGTTGTCATCAACACTTTGTGGGGTCTAGAACAGAAAATTCAGGTACACATATCAAGATGGAAGCCTCGTTGGGTGATGCACAGGAAGGAGTTGATGCTTCCCCATGGCCCTTTAGTTGCTGCGCTTGGGAAATCCACAGAGTGTGCAGATGCAGGGACCTAGGAACTAGAGATTTACAGCAATCACCTAAATAATTAAGGAGAAAAACTTTAATGGGGTCATTTTCTGAGTCAATTTAATCTTAGCCTCATGGAATCTCACCGTTGGGATAAAATTCAGAAATTGCATGGTGAATCTCTCTGGGACTGAGATTTATAGACGGGCACCCAAGGTGACAAGTGAAGTTAATGCAAGAATGAGACTTCTGGCCCAGGGATCTTTCAGTTGGTGACACTGTTGGATGATTTTAACCCTCAGTTATCGAGTGGATAAGTTTTATTTCCATATTTTCTAGATAACCCCTCCCGTTTCATGTATTCATGTGATAATCTATACAAGTTTAGAACCACTCATTGGTATATTGATTTACTGAAAAATTTCAGGACATTGTTTATTGCTAAGCATGGGACTAGGCACTGATTAGAGAAGATGATTGAGATATAAATCCTTCTCATAGAATTCAAGTATAATAAAGACAAATGTAAAAATGCAAAGCCACACAACCCAAATACATTAAATTTGCTTGGGAATTACTGCCTTATGGTGATCCCCATTGTCAGTGCATAAGGTTAAGATGGCTCAACCTGTATCTCTGTCCACAAGATTTGCCTAATATATAAATAAGAAAAGTATTACTCTAATAGAAATGCTTGATCGTTTAAGAGAATACATTATCTTTCAGCAAATCCAATGCTTTAATGCAGATACAAACAATGCCTGGGGCAACTTATTCACAGAATCGCAGGTTATTTGTAGCAGAAAAGGGCTACTTCATAAACAATCCTGCAGTTATTAGGCTGTTCTGCCAAGCACTCAGCTTAAAGAAGAGCTTCTAGAGCTACTGCCAGGGGTTACATGAAGGTCCAGTGGTCTCTGACTTGAGTTATGCCAACTCTACTCCCTTGGGTTTCGTTTTTTGGTTTGCACTAGAGATTTTATTTCATCGAAGAATTTGCTGCTTTAAAATGTATAAAATTAAAAGAATGAACTAATCCCTTAAATCTCAAAGCAGAGACATTTAAGACTAAGAAGTTAAGTAATTTTGACAAGGTCCTAATGCCGGTTAGTAGTCAAACAGGAGTGAGGCAAACATCCTTCTTGCCTGGCACTCTTTCCACCACACTTCCCTGCCTCCTTCCTTTCTTACTCATGAGAACCTGTCCCTGTGATGGAATGTGCAAATCATTGATTCTCATTCCCACACATATTCAGATAGTAGATTTGTATTTCTTTACAAAACAAGTCAGCCTCTGAGTCATTTCACAGAACTAAATGGGCTTTCCACTGAAGGCTTACTGAAATATGAAACTTGCCCTATCCTTGGAAGGATTATCTGACATTTGACAAAGCTGTTATCTTAATAAAGAGGGCCACACAAGTATAAATAAATGTATGATTCCAATGACCTGTTAAAGTTAACACAGAATGGAAATTATTTTTACTTCTCTGAGTGTAAAAAAACCCCAGCATTATAAGAATAAAAGTAACATATGAGGTAATGCTCAAGACAGGCCATACACATGCTTATTTACTTCAGAAATTATCTTTAAGAATGAACATGCAACCGCAAGTACCACAAAAAATAAATGAGCATCTGATTATCTATTACAAGATAAGATGGTTTTAATAGTTTAATCTTTCATGTTATAGGTAATGATTTTATTCAAGCTTGGTCATCAATAATATAATCATTCATGTACATCTAAAATGAAAGCATTTTCCATTTAATTTAATTAGTCCATATAAATCTACACATACAGAGTTCTGATTATGGCATAAACACACATACATGGACAAACAGTACACTTTGTAATTATGGATACACACTTACATACAGCAATAAATTCTCTTTAGAGTTGAAGAGACCATAAAGAAAGATTGAAGAACCATAAGTCAAAAAATTATAACAATATGAGGATTTTGCAGATTATGTAACATCTTGAAAATTAGACTCAAAGATGGTAATTTTCAGTTTTGCGTTCTCCACCACAGTGGTCTATAAATATTTTTCTGTAAAGGGCCAGTAGCAATTATATGGACTTCTGCAGGTCATATGGTCCCTATTGCAACTATTCAACTCTGCCATTGTAGAGAAAGCAGGCATAGGTGGTGTGTGAACAAATGGATATGTCTGTGTTCCGATAAAAATTAATAATGACTAACATTTAAGTTTCATTATAATTTTCAAGTATCATAGAATATTATTTTTGTTTTGATTTTGTTTTCAACAATTAAAAAAATATAAAAACCAATAGGTGGTGGGCAGAATTTGTTCTTCAGACGGTAGTATGCCAACTCTTCTCTATAGCATCAGTACCTCTTATCTTATCAATGATAGTGGTGTAATTGTTCTCTGAGGTATAATGTAGTGTGCTCTTTTATCCAGGGATGAAATGGGCTGTCTTGGGAAGTATTACATGCCCTCAAATTGAACCATTTAGGCAGAGCTGAGCTATGCGTCTATGTGAAAAACCTTTCAGAAGGTTTTTCAAACTCAACAGGGAAAGGACAACCTTTAGAATATGTACCCTCAAGCTTGGAGATTTCATGTTTTACTTTAGGCATTCAGTGGAGTGGTTAAAGACAACAAATTTGTGGATGAGAAGCATCTTTCACGTACTTACTCACATGGACTTCGTCTTTGCAAAACCCCTCTATAAATTTAAATTTTCGGAATACTTTAAATCTATTTCTTCTTTTAAATTAAACGCAGCATCATCATTTCAGTTCGAACCTGAATGTCATGAGCACCGAGTCTTGAAAAACCTGGGGAATAGTCATTCCTGCCAGAGGCAACAGCTGCTGCAAAGGCCATGCAGTGGGAAATAAATGGAAATGTTAGAATCAGGGATGAAATTTTTGCAAGGCTGAGTCAAAGCAACAGAGAGAAAGGCACAAGATGGAGCAAGCAAAGCAGATAGAGTCCAGAGCAGATCCTGGTTATGGGTTGTGGCCTTATATTCTACACATAGTATGAAATCAGTATGTATGTTTTATGCATATACTGAGAAGTCATTGGAAGGTTCTGGATACAAGCATGACAAGGCCAAAGTACCTTTGACTCCTATGGAGAAAACTAGGTTGTAGAGAATAAAAGGAAAAGCAGGGAGCCTTGTTAAAAGTTTGTTGCAGAAACCCAAGTGAAAGGTGACTTTGACTATGGGGATAGCGGTGGAGGTTGAAAGTAATGGATGAATTCAGATGTATTTGGGAAGAGAAGTTTCTGATGCATCAGTGTTGCAGCATGAGAAAAATAGAGAAATCCAGAAGACCTAGTGTTCTAGCTTAAGAAACTGGGTAGCTAGCATCATTTACTGAGAAGGGTATTTTCTCTAATGATCAATTACTATTAAACTGGTCAGATGATTTCATATTTGTGTTTTTCTTTCCTATCATCTTAACTACTCTATGGCTCAGGTTCTTCAGCTATGAAATAGGGACATAATAGCCATCCTATGTTATTACCCAGAAAATAAAATAATGTATATTATTATATATTATTATAATACTGACACAGTGTCTGATACATCATTAGCACTTTTACAAGATACTGTATTTATGTCCCTTGAAACTAATTAGACTTAATAGTGAGTGCAATTGATCAAATACCCATTCTGCACTAAGCAGGTGTTTTAAAATTCTTGATCTCCCATACTTACAACAATCATAGATATTTCTGCTTCCATTTTACAGATGACGAAACTGGGCCCCTGAGTTGGTGAATATTTTGCACAAGGTCAAACAACTCATTAGAGAGAGTCAGGGTAAAAATTCAAATTCATCTGACTCCAGTGCCCATGTACTTCCCCTCATAAAAGCCCTTCTCTCCAGAAGGAAAAATGTAATGAAAATAAAAATAATTACTCTTTTTAATAAACAACTGATGATAACCACATTTGCCTTCTATAGGGTAAAATAATGCACATCAGTGGGAGGATGTCTTTACATGACTGCCTTCCTTGTCAACATACGCGAAGCTATACCCACATAGTGAGTAATTTTTAAAAAAAGATTGTAGTTTCAAAGCTTCTATCAATTCTTTGGTTGCTCCAAGTTGAGAACCCCAAATAGATGGCCCTTTGTTTAAGAGAAGACCATAATAACCGTTTACATATTGGCAGAGCTGTAAGTTTGGGTGAAAAATAAATTGCTCTGTATATGAACATATAAAATATTTATTTATTTATTTTTTTTTTTAAAGATGAGGCAGAAAACAAAGGTAGAGAGAGATTCAAAAAATTGGGGAGAACATGAGGAATTTGAAAAGACAGTCAGTGTCTGGTCAATATGGCAGACAAGACGGCCACAAAGAAGACTTCAGACAGTGAAAAATTAACTTTCAAGAGTGAGTCTGCAGTTCTCTGGAAAATTGAGACTTCATTAGTAATTTTCAGGGGCTTTCTGCATAGTACCTCCAAAAAGAAACAAACAAATGAAAAACAAACAACTTCCTCTTCTCTCCGAAGCCTGAAGTTTGACTCAAAATAGGCAAAAGACTGGCTTCCAGATTTGGGTTGACCCAAGTTAGAAAAAAAAAAAAAAAGCCACAAATAGTGAGAGCTAGAATCTAGAAGAGAAACTTGGAATAAGAGAAGACAGGGGGAAATGTGTGCCCTTCCTCAACAGAAATCCAAGCACAGTTAATTTTAAAAAAACAAACAAAAAAAATTCTTTTTTGACACGGAGTATGGCTCTGTCGCCCAGGTTGGAGTGCAATGGCGCGATCTCTGCTCACCGCAAGCTGCACCTCCCGGGGTTCACGTCATTTTCCTGCCTCAGCCTCCTGAGTAGCTGGGACTACAGGTGCCTGTCACCACGCCCGGCTATTTTTATTTATTTATTTATTTATTTTTAAAGTAGAGACGGGGTTTCACCGTGTTAGCCAGGATAGTCTACGATCTCCTGACCTCGTGATCTGCCTGCCTCAGCCTCCCAAAGTGCAGGGATTACAGGCGTAAGCCACCATGCCCGGCCGGGATTTTCAATGTATGCAGGTGGCTTCTTGAATCTCTCTTCATTTGAATATTAAAGGAAAATGGTGAATGATGACCATCAGCTGGAGGGCTTGGGAGATACTCAGATCGGGTACTGGTCATAAAGAGGAATTCTGAAATCAGCCTAGACTCTCTAGCATGAAAGAAAAAAACTCTTTAAAAATAAGAGTTTTTCTGCATTTCTTTTCACTTCACTGCACAGTGTAGATTCCATCAACATCAAGTAGTTTTCTTCATGCAAGTATACTGTGATTGTTTAGGCTTACCATGTTTTCCTCTGTCTGAAAGGCCCCTTTCCATCTGCAACAATTCTATTCATACATTAATGTTATCTCCTTATGAAGACTTATTTTCCTGTTTTCTTGTTCCTTAATAGCACATTAGATCTATCTCTACTATAGTCCCTGCCCTCTGGACTATCACTACTTATAACATGACTGCCTCCCCATCTAATCTGTAAACTCCTTGAGTGAGGAGGCAAAACATTGTCCAAGCCTGTGTTTCAGAATGTAGGCAGAACTGAAACATAATAGGTGCTCAATAAATCTTTATCAGCTTGATGGTGTCTTGTTAGGTAACTTTGTTCAAAACTTTTTGGAAGAGAGCTCAAATAAGTGCTTAAATTTTCTCTGGATTCCTACCCCACCTCAGTCACCATCTGTGATAGAGAAGCTATAATTATATATTCCCTGGGAGGATTATCATGACGATAAAATCACAATCTCAGCCAACAAAATTCAGGAACGCCATGCTCAACTGCCTTGAGTTCTTGAGAAATGTAGCAATTTGAGTTTGCAGTTTAGCTGCTTTTCTCTTCTGAAGTATTGATTTCCAATTTGATTGTTTCATTTTGTTAAATTTTGAAATCATCTCAAAGAATTACACACACACACACACACACACACACACAAATTCTGTATACTCTTTCATCCAAATTCACCAGCTATTAAAAGCTTTCCACATTTGTTTTTATCCTTCTGCTTTCTCTCACATATATACTTATATATCTTTTTTCTTTTCCTGAAACAGGTGATAGTATAAGGCAGATGTCTTGCCCCTTTATCCCTAAATACTTCAGTGGGTATTTTTTTTTAATTAAGAGAATATTTATTTTTTAATTGATTAAACTTGGTGATTGCTTTTTAAATACATACTTTCAGTTCTGGCATACATGTGCAGAATGTGCAGGTTTGTTACAAAAGTATACATGTGCCATGGTGGTTCGCTGCACCCATCAACCCGTCATCTACATTAGGTATTTCTCTTAATGCTATCCCTCCCCTAGCCCCCCACCCCCTGACAGGCCCTGGTGTGTGATATTCCCCTCCCTGTGTCCATGTGTTCTCACTGTTCAACTCTCATTGGGTATTTTCTAAGAGCAAGAGCATTCACTTCCATTTCATAGTACAATTATGACAATCAGTAAATTTAATATTGGGACAATTTTAATTAACCCACTGATAATAATCAAATTTCAACAATTTTCCTAATAATATATTTTCTAGCAATTTTTCCTGGTCCAGGACCTAATTCAGGATTATATGTTATATTTTGATTCTGTGTCTCTTGGTCTTCTTATTGGGATATGGTTTCTCAGCCTTACTGTCTTTTATGACATGGACACTTTTGAAGAATACTTATCACAAATTTTGTAGACAGCTCCTCAGCTTGGGTTTTGTCTGATATTTACTAATGATTAGATTTATTTTAAACATTTTGGGTGGGAACACCACTAAAGTGATATCAGTGCGTCTTATTAGAAGCCACATCGTGACGGTTCATCTCATTCTGGGTGATGTATTCTCCACAAATGGTTTAATAATTGCAAATGGAAAAATTGTAACTTTACAATGGAGAAACCTGATGAACATACCTTAACCAAGTGATCAAAGTTAACATCATCTCTCTCTATATATATACCTCAATAAAAGGTTCAGCTATTTCGCGAGTTTATTTGCCACTCATGAAAATTACACTTCTAAAAAAGATACATTAAAAGCATGACTTTGGTGTTTGCAACAATATTTGCTCAGCACCCAGTGCATAAGATCTAGAATAAATTTTGTGGCTGTCCAACTAACTCCAAGTCCTTGCTAACCAGTTACTTACTGTTAACACTTCTACATAACTTTTCAAATTTTCCCATGACATGTACAGATGTAGAAACAAAAGTAACTTGACCGACATCCCCAAACTCCAGTACGATGCTGGAATGTGAATGTTCTCGCTTTATTCTTCAAGTCCAGTGTGCTTCACTCTGTAAGTGTTTATTTAAAACCAGTGAAAATATGGGTGCCCAACATTAGAAAACCACTTAACAAGAGCTATGGGAAAGGCCAGATTCGAATTATCTTTTCATCCTAATAGATAACACTCTATAACACCTTTTTTTTTTTTTTTTTTTTTTTTGAGACGGAGTCTGGCTCTGTCACCCAGGCTGGAGTGCAGTGGCCGGATCTCAGCTCACTGCAAGCTCCGCCTCCTGGGTTTACGCCATTCTCCTGCCTCAGCCTCCCGAGTAGCTGGGACTACAGGCGCCCGCCACCTCGCCCGGCTAGTTTTTTGTATTTTTTAGTAGAGACGGGGTTTCACCGTGTTAGCCAGGATGGTCTCGATCTCCTGACCTCGTGATCCGCCCGTCTCGGCCTCCCAAAGTGCTGGGATTACAGGCTTGAGCCACCGCGCCCAGCCTATAACACCTTTATACAACTGCAGAGATGGAGGGGATTGAGGGTTAAGCAGAAGTGACAGAAGGGGAAAGGATTACATTTTCCCCACAAAAGATTAGTTTTGCCTATGGTTTTATAAAATGCAACCAATTCTAATCTGGATGTGGGTATTTCTCAGTGACTGGGCCTCTGTTTGCAAGCTCAAGCCCCTTTTTCAGAGAAAGTCGGAAGCTGTGTTTCACTATAGATGGGAACTTAAAAGCAGCAGCTATATATAGCTCTATAGCCTTACACACACACACACACACACACACATACATGCACACACAGCCTCTAAAGAGCCCTTAACTTTCTGTTTCAATCACCTTTAGGTTCTACATAACCCTCATTTTCTGGCGGGAAACTTATTAAGCAAATTTTCAGAGGAGGTATCATAAAATGGAGGCCATGATGATGTTTCTGGTGCAATTTCCTGAGAGAGAATGTAGCATAGGACCAGACAGAGGGAAGGAGATTACAGGGCTCTCTACTTTTCTACTTGAGCTGAGCTAAAAGGAGTCTCCTTCCATGTTGGGTCTGCAGTGCAAACTCACCTATACCTGTGAAATCAGTGAGACGGGAAAGATGCTTTGCAATTTTCAACATTTGCAGCTATTAAAAGTGATTAGCTGGTTTTTTCTGACATAGCCACCTGAATAGGTGGCTATACCTCTACAGAGGGTAGATGTGGTTAGAAGATGCCTCCAAAGGAGAAGTGGAGCACAAAACACTGAATAGATATTGGAGTCCTTGAAAAGTGTGTTGCAGTCACTAGCAGGAATTGTTCCAAAGTGTATCTTTACTTTTCCCTCTTTGCCCCTCTGGGAGGATGAACCAGCCAGTGCATGAGAAGAACTTATCTAGATCACTTTATTTTTATTAGCAACTCTTGCATGCTCTGTCCAACAGCAGTCAGATGAATTATTCTTCCCTGGGCCACTTAGTCACAGCTCCCCACTCAAGAAGTGCATTATTTTCCCCTTGCTGATCCCAGAAGTTTGGCTTGTTTGCTCTCTTTTTCATAGCTGGCACTCTCAACTTCTCCGTAAGGGGCCTCTTTGTTAGAGTGGAGCTCTGCCTCTCCAGCTACCTGTTTTTTGCATCTCTTGAAGGCCAGGACACAAAACCAAAAGTGTAAGACCATGAAATTGCACAGGGCAGGCAGAGTGGTGAAGGTCTCAGACTCTGAAATCAAACATATCTGGGTTCAAATAGGGTTCCTCCTGTTGTAAAACTGTGCAATTTTAGCCAATTCTTTGTCTCAATTTTTTCATTTGTAAAATTAGAACAAAAATAGGACTAATGTGTCACAAAATGCAGGCAAGTTTCGTGGCACATAAGGACTTAATACATTTTAGTTATTAGTATTAGTGTGACCATCATTATAATTACTGTCATTACCATCATTATCATCATCATTGTCTTCTTTAATCATTATAAAGAAGTAGACAAAAAATGAAAATCGGAGATTAGGAAATTTTTAGAAATTTTAAGATCTTACTAAATTCTCACTGATTTTTTTTTCCTTAGGAATATGTCTTAATCCCCTTATTTAAATGGCATCACTAGAAACTTTTATTTCTCAAGAGAAGATGTAAATTTACATTGAGAAATCAGTAAGAAGAAGGAAAGGTTCATGTCTTCCCCACCCCCAACACCTGGTGCAGCTGGGCCTAAAGGAAGCAGAGCAGGGGTGTGGCCACCCAGGGTCTCCTGGCAGGCAGCCTCTCACTTCCTTTTTGCCCTGTACAGAGCTCAGCACTTGGACTTCCCTTTGCCTTCTAATTCCCACTCTATATTCACAGTAGGCTCTAGTGCTATGGTTCATTTTCTTAACTGCTTCCCTGTCTAGACTACAGGTGCCTCTGGAACAGGAAGTGTGTTTTGTTCAGCTTTGTGTTCTTCCTGCCAAGCACAATGTTGACTCACTGACTGGTTACTTTTTTTTGTCTACTTCCTCATAATGATTAAAGAAGACAATCATGACGATAGCAACAGCAACTACAATAGTGATCAAGATACTAATAACTAAGATTTATTAAGTCTTTCCTAGATGCCTTACCACTACCTCTCTCAGTCTCACTTGAAGTTCCTCTTCTATCAGTGCAGAGTCACATTAGGACAGAATCATAGATGTAAACAACTCCTTCCCAAACACACACACTCATTCTAATGGACAAATGGGCGAATGGGCTCTAAGAGGGACTGTCTGGCATCTGAGATTTCACAGCAAATGAGTAAAGTGGCAGCGGCAAGACCAGGATACAGGTCTCAGGGCTCCTGGTCCCACACAGCCTCTGTGTTCAAGGGCTGACGGGCTCCACTTATGATTTGGGGGAACCCCAGATAGGTGACTCACCACAGAGAACTACCTTGTTTCCACAGGAAGGATCACCTGCACTCCTCTGTCGTGCTTTTCTTGGTGAAAACTGCCCCTGAAATTCAGTGACCACATCCTCTCTTTGTCATTTACACCTTGCCGGGGTCTTCCCCTTCCTCCTTCCCCACCTCCACTTTCAGCAAAATCAGTTCATCCTGGATATCAGCCAAATTCTTCTGTTCTAATGCAAGGGCGAGCACTAAAAATGTCAAGTCTATATGATTTCAGAGGGGCCTTACAGAGGTCAGCGTCTCTAATCAAAGAAGTGATTGCATATCTTGGGGTCAGGAGGGCAGATATGAATGGCGGCATTTTCAGATCGTTATGGAGGCTGGGGAGTATTATGCTGCCAGACAGGATACAAACACGGCAGCTTGTACCCTTGAATGTGTTGATAGTCCAGACAATTGGTGAGTGAAACATGTATAGTCTAACCCAGAGGCTACATAATGTTCCCCATTAGTATCCAAAGTCTCAATCACACTACCTGTTCCTTCCACTGAAGTCGAAATAATAAAATTGGAAGTAATTGTTATCAGAGCTATTACTTGTTTATTGACGTCTTACTGTGTGCAAGTGAGATATCATGTCTATCACATCATGTATATTATAGTAAACCTCAGCAACTCTTCAAAGTAGGAGTTAATATGAAGAAAACCAAACTCAGCGACATGAAATAATGTTATATGATTTATAAGTGGCTCTGAATCCAGGCCTGCCATTCTCAAAAGCCTATTCCCTTGTATTACCCTATGTGGCAGTCATGATCACATAGATTTGTTTGGCAGAGAGATAGGAGGGCATGGCTTTAGAGACGGGACTAGAGGGAGAAAGAATGCCTTGCAAGAGATCGCCAATGGGAGGCCTATCGGTCCCTTTTGTGTTTTTCTGTTTTCTTTGGGTACAAAGGTGTTTGAAAGAGAAAGTAGTTAAGTAAGGCCAACTGCTATCAATCCAAGCAACTTGCTCCCTTTGTCTTACACCTGTCGTGGCTCACAAATTTATGACACTTGCCAGTAACTAGAGGCATTTGAGGATTTGAGCCTGGAGAAGAACTCAGAGTATAGTGCTGACCAATTGCATCCTGGGATGTTATGGCCAGAGAGATGCTTAGAACACTGAGACAGAAACTGCCTGTGTTGGCCCATTCCTGTGCCACAGCTCACAGCCCACAAAGCCTTTCCTAGCCCAGCCATCCTTTTATTCTTACCTCTTAGAGTCATCACAACCTTCTGGCAGGGCTTACCACTCCTACTTTCCTTCCTTGCAGTACTTTGGGAGCTATCATGACAGAGTCTGATCACATCATTGAGTGTATTGGGCAAAAATACGCTCCTTCTCTTGGCAAGTATGGTGTGCTTGTTAAGTCATGCACCTACCATAGACCAAGTCCAAGTACTTTTCTGTCTTTGTTGGGATGTTTACTCACTCATTTGTTTGCTAAGCGAATTTGTCTTTCTGCAAAGTCCAGTCATTCCCGTATCTCTGACATACTCAGGTTTAATCCAGAGCTCCTCAGCTGAACTTGCCATGTATCCTGACCATGCCATCTAATGCTACGTTTATTTGTTCTCTTCCCATAAGCTACTTGAGGATAAGGATTCTGTCTTACTTCTGAGTTTCTGCACCTTTCCTGGCATATAGAAGACAATTGATAAATGATTGTGAAATAAATAATGTGATTCTCTCTAATTTTGACAAAATAAGTGAATACCTCACAAGCCTTTAACAGAACAGACCCAAGCAATATGACAAGTTGTATGGTTCTACTCTTCCTTCTGGCAAATAATGTTCTTTCAAGGAAGAAAGAACAAGATGGGCAAAAACACAAAATAGGTAAAACAGTTTGGTGTCCACGTGCAGGACTGCAAGGGAATAAAGTAAGAGATGGCAGGGGTTTGGGGATGGGGGTAGGCAGCAGCCATGTAATGCTGTGTGCATTTCCCCTCATTGAGGGTTTAAACTGCTTTCTGCAGGAGAGGGAGCACCAATGAAATTTGAAATAAGACAACAATCATGCTTCATTTACTTGTTCGTTACAAAGAATCATGCAGGTCTCAAGGTTTACTAGTTTGAGTATCAGATCTCAAATTTATTTATTTATCTATCTATCTATCTATCTATCTATCTATCTATCTATCTATCATCTATCTATTTATTTATTTTGAGATGGAGTCTCCCTCTGTTGCCCAGGCTGGAGTGCAGTGGTGCGATCTCAGCTCACTGCAAGCTCTGCCTCCCAGGTTCACGCCCTTCTCCTGCCTCAGCCTCCGGAGTAGCTGGGACTACAGGCACCTGTCACCATGCTTGGCTAATTTTTTTGTATTTTTAGTAGAGGTGGGGTTTCACCGTGTTAGCCAGGATGGTCTCGATCTCCTGACCTCGTGATCCACCTGCCTCAGCCTCCCAAAGTGCTGGGATTACAGGCGGGAACCACTGCGCCCGGCCTCAGATCTCAAATTTCAACACAGGAATTTCAACCCATGGAATCATCACTCCAGTATATAACCAAGATATATTTATTTTTTCCGCAAAGGAAATTTCTGAGCCAATAATAATACTTGTGATCATCACTGCCATTGAACATTTACTCCGTACCAATTAACATTCTAAGCACCTTTCATGTATCAACTCACTTAATACTCCTCTTGCCCTTTTGGAGCTACTCACAGATAAGGCTCAATCACTGGTTACAAATCACTCAACTGGTATGTTCAGGAGCCTGTTTCCACCCCACGCTGCATATAATTCTGTTCTTCTTATTCAGTTCCCTGACCATTTCCCTTGTTCTCTGGAAGGCTGATTGCACCACAGTGGACATTCCTGGAGAATGGAGGTTTTTCTGTGCATGGTACGAGATAGGTACTCTAAGTGATGGCTGTTCTATGTATCAGATACTCCAAGAAAATAAAAAAAAAAAAAACAGCAGAAACTTAACCAGCCAAAAAGATATGTACAAAAGTCTATATATCCAGAAATTGGAGTTGCTGTGGATGACTCACTTACACCACTCCGCACAGCCTACAGGAACTATCCAGTGGCCTGAAGACAAATGCCCCTTTTGGGAAGGACAGAACTAGCCTGGGAGAAAAATGACCATACGTCAACATGCATAACTCATTCTAATGTCTATAAAGGGGTACCAAAGCCTTTTGTCATTTTGTAGCATAATGGACATAATCTAGGAAGCTTCTCTCTACAAAATTTTCAAAAGCAATTTCCCTTGAAAACTAAGTAGGGGGCAAGTTTCCTGACCCTATCCATTTATTTATTGAAGTAGAGTTTTTCTCATACACTATGTCTGAAATTCTCCTTCTTCTTGAGGGATATTGCTGGACTTTTGAATCCTAAAAAAATGTTTGGGTTCCCAGCCCTATCAGATACCAGTCTTGTATCAGCAACTTCAACTGTAAGATGAGAAGGATTCAGTAATTACCTTGCTTGCAACAATGCACTTAAAGCGAAACACAAAATATCCAACAGATATTGGTATTCTCCTGCCCTCTTTGCACAGATGCATGTCATTACTTGCTCATTTGACAGTGATTTTCTTTCTTTCTTCCTAAAAGTCAATTTTCAAGTTCTATCACCAAGGATTACTTAGGACTTCCTTGACCAGTCCTGCAGGCCAGTAAAATCAGCATTGACAAACTGGATCAAATTAAGAAGAAAGTGATCAGAGTTAGGAACACATTCAGAACCATAACGCGGCAAGAATTCTTCAAAGAAACGAATTGTTTGTCCTGGAGAGAAGACTATTTGTGTCATTGTTTTCAAATATGTGAATAATTTTTATGTAAAAAAAATTATTTTTAATGAAGTAATAAGTGGCAGAATTCAGACCCACTAGTGAAAAATGCAGGCAGCAGAATTTGGAACACCTGGAGAAAAGAACTTTGTGATAGCCACAGAAAAATACTGGTTGACTTGGAAGGTAGTGGGGTCTGGTAGAGGTGTTCACCTGGGGACTCACTGGCCACATGGTGGAGATGTTGTAGAAGGTATTCAGGTATCACCACAGAGGATGAACCCTACGACCTTGAAGGTCCCTTTGAACTCTGAAATTTTGTAAGCCTACAAATTCATACTTATTTGTATCTAGTTTGTGCTGACTGAGGACTGTTGCAGAGCGTATTGCAGCTTTCATAGAAATTTATAAGAAATGATCCTTGATTTCAAACAATAGAATCACCAATATTACAGCTGAAACAAAACTTAAGAGAGCACCTCACCTGACTCTCATTGTAAAAATGAGTGTGCTAAGGCCAAGAGAGTTCAAACCACCTTCACAAAATCACTCAGCAAATTGTCACCAAGTCAGAGCTCAAAATTTCAAATGAGAGATAAAAGATATAGGTTAGAACTCCAAGGAACATTTAGAGGAACACCTCCTTTTAAAAAGAAAGCTGCAATGAATAATCTCTTCTCCTGCACTTTACTTAGTAGATACAAAGTACACAGCTTAAAAAAAAAAAAAAAAAAAAAAAAAAAACTAACCAAGTGATCCATATTTAGCAAAAAGCAAGGAAGCAAGAAACAGAGTATTTATGCAGACTGCTCCTAAATTTTAGAGACAAATGGGCCTGAAATAGCAAATTAGTAAGATTTTAGAAAAGTTGCAGGAAGATAGTCCTTAACTTGAACTCCTGCCCTAGGAGACATCTGATAGGAGATTTGGGGCTTCTAAGGGAGTTGAGGAAGCCTATTTCAGGTAAAAGGTGTCATTCCTGGGCAAAAAGCAAACAAAATCTACAAAATACTTCCCCACTGTTGTAATGCAGAGAAAGATGCCTGTCTTAGGGTTTCAGATTGTGTGTGGAGTCAAGGAAACTTCTTACCCTTCAGCATGTTTATGTATTTGTGAACAGCAAAAAAGGAATTAAAGCAATTCTAACAGAGTAATTGATGGTGGCAACTTTAAAGACCAGAATAAATTGAGAAATTATACATATAGAGACATATAAATCTATGATACAGGAAATGACCAGTCTAAGACAGGTCCCCGGATCTAGTGAGATGTTCACATCTCCTAACACTAAGCTCCAGACCTCCAGTGCTGTAGACAGGAATTCACACAGCAGAAGTTATCACGTAATTAACACTTAACATGAATGGAACCCTGCCACACAGAAATGGCCAAGGCTTATATCCTGGGAATCATGATGAAGGTCAGGGCCAGCTCTAGGCGAGACTCAAACAACTCTCATTGCATTTTCTGCATTAGAACTAAATTATACATTTTCACATCTATCTTTCAGGTATAATGTGAATAGCTCAAAGTCAGGATCTATTGAAATCTATCTTTTGTTCACTGTGCAAAGCCCAGAACCTGCTATAGGGTAGATGTGCAATAAATTTTAGTTAAGCTGAAGCTATACTGCATTTCCCTGATATTCCCTAGTGCTAAGAAACTGTACATTAATCTCAAACTTTCTCTCACAAATATATCTTGGCACTAGGGATGTGTATGTAAATGTAGCATGTTTAAGCTCAGCATAACTTTGGCAATTTGTCTTTAGCATCGATAAGACAAATGGCTTAACTTCTCTAAAATTCAATTTCTTCAACTGTAAGATAGAGGTAATTATACTTACTTCTAGATTTCTGAAACAGTGGTGATTATAAAAAAAATTCTATATGCAAAGTGTCTAGAACAATGTTTGTCACAAATAAGCATTTAATAAATGATGTCGGTGACCATTATCAACAAATTATTCATTTTTGTCTCTTTATTAAGATCTGAAATAAGAAATCACTTGTGTTAACTTTAAGATATGAGCTCTGTGCCAGTGGGATCCGCAGAGAATTCAGGCAGGATTCTCATTCTCAGAGAGGACATATCTGTTAAGAGGACATATCTAGACCAGCACTGTAATAATACATATTCCTGTTTGAAACTGCTCACTGTAAAACATCATAGAAAATAATTATGTTGTTTAATTGAATATGCCATCCATTAACTTGGTGGGTAATTTTCGCCAAGTATATAATATTTTCTGTCACTCCCTATTTTTTTTACTTTAACTTAATTTAGCCCATGGCTTTATACTGCTCCTACTTCAGAACAGGATTTTCCCCAGTCTCTCTGTTTTGCTGAATTGCATCTTCACATGTTTCAAAAAGAGAGAACAAGAAATGAGAAGACAATGATCAAGATCCTTTCCATCTTGTTGCCTGTAAGAGATATTTTAAATTGAAGACATGAAAGGTTATATGACTAGTAAGGTACTGTACAGAGGGGGAAATAAGTAGACATAAGAAAAATATAAAGGTCCCTGGACTAAAAGAATTGTAGACTATAAACAGCCAGTTGTACTCTCTCTAAGTCTCCAGGCCTTTATCTACTAAAGGAGGAGGTTGGGCTATAAGACCCTCCCAGGGGCTCCAGAGGACACCAGTATTTTTGGTCTCTGTGATCTTCCTCTTCCCTCCTCTACCACTTTGGGGCTTTGAGATCTTAAGGTATTAAAGGAGAAAAAAAGAAACACTAAATAACAAAAGATCAATAGAAAAGCGCAACTTGAATTTAGAATCAATCATATACCTAATCTTTTGCTGCAAACGCCTTCAGGATACCGAATTTAAAGGCACTAAAATTAGTTTATATGTTTTGCATATTCAATGGCCAATGATGGGAAATTACTCAAGATATGAATGGAACAAAATTTTTAAACTGTTCTGGAAATGTTTGTACTTTTTTGAGATTGGGTAGTTTTGAAAATCTTAAATACAGATTAGATAAAAATATGTAATATAATTAAATACTATTAAAAATAGTACATTTTCAAAGTAGAAATGCAAAAAACTCATGAACAAAGAATATATTTTATACATAGTTTCTTACTCAAATCAGTTTTATATGAATGATATAACATTGCCATTTCACAGTTTGCAAAGAATTACAAGTTGATGCTCTGAGAAGTGATGGGATGTGCATATTGTATAACACAAGTACTTTTGGAATAAAGCTAGGATAAATCTCCGGAGTTAGAGTTTTTGAACTTGGGTTATACAATCAAGTTAAGGTTTTTGCAAATCTTTGAAATGACCAAATCAAATCTCAAGTGATTGTTTCGAGTTCATATTTTTGTGCTACTGAATAACAACTATAGACAACACAGTGTTTGGCGGAAGAAATGGTATCATGACATCCTTGAAAAAAGGTAAAGGCAAAGATAAAAACCTGGGTGAATACTTGCAGTTAAGAATGTGAAATAATATGATTTAGGGATGATTTAGGGAAGCAAAAGTTTTTTTGACCAAAAAAAAAAAAAAAATTGGCCAAGAATCATGGAAATGAAACCTCATGTAAGAGTCATGTTTGATGAGTTGCCTCAGGCACTGGAGTTGCCTTAAGAAAGTTCTCAGTGAACATCTCTTTGGGTCAGCTTCTGGATAAGTGAGTTGCACAAAAGCCTCTCTGACATAATGGGCTCCCAATCCTTGAGGAATCTACATTTGGGCATTAGTTCTCTATGATATAAATTTCTAGTCAATCATATTTGAGAAATCATCACTTAAAATTTTTCCTGTCCTTAATAGAAAGCTCTGTCAGTGCTTTGAAAACAAATATGCTCTATAAATGTAAAAGTCAACATTAGCATTGCCATTATCATTAACATTTTTTATTTTCCATCTAAATGCAATGCTTCATATTTGTGGATAACTTTCTTTCAAAAATCTCCAGATTTTGTCACTGGGCAAATGGTACACATTTGTTTAGAAATTGGTATAGGAAAAGTAAAATACAAACAAACAAACAAACAAAACTTCAAAAGATTTTCAGAAATAGCTCTTTCTGTAATTTATTTCAGAGATCATTGCTTTTATTAAAATTATTTTTGAAGTTTGTAACTAAACTTTAAGAGGAGAAAGATTTTTCGGTCTGTTGTATTAATATCATGTCTCATATTGCTTATTAAGTTTTCTTCAAATTTATGTGCCTTCACCAAATAGTTATTGATAGTTCACCAAAAAAACAGAAGGGAAGAGACATGAACTAATGTGTATTAAACATGAACTATTTGCAAGATATTGTGATGAATATTTTACATTCATTGTTTGATTAACTCCACCCATTATGAGCAAACTGACGGTCCTCTAAGAGCTCATAAATGACTCAGAAATAGTCACGCAGCTTGTACAAGATAGAGATTGGGCTTCAACAATTTCTGGAAATGTTTCAGGATTTCCCTTGGCCCTGACCCCTTCCTCTACCAAGTAATAATTTTTGAAAGCTGCGTATGAGAGAGGTGGAGTTTTTCAAAACTCAGTGGTTCCAGGCAAAATAACTGAGTGAAGTTTGTGAGCTGAGAAGAAGCCTGCAACATGGTAGAAGCTATCAGAAGGTTAGCACAGTCAGAGGGACAGATGTAATAGAAACTTCAGGTGAATTTAGACCACATGCGACCCTATGGACCATGGTAAAGTTTTTGGTCTTCATATTAAGGTAAATGAGAAACTTTTAATGGTTTCCTAAGATTATGACATTATCATATCAGTGACTTACGAAGATGGCTCTAGCCTGGCCAAGATAGTGAAACCCCATCTCTACCAAAATACAAAAATTAGCCAGGTGTGGCAGTGCAGTCCTTTAGTCCCAGCTACTCAGGAGGTTGAGGCATGAGAATAGCTTGAACCCAGTAAACTGAGGTTGTACTGAGGCAAGATTGTGCCACAGCTCTCCAGCCTGGGCATCAGAGCAAGATCCTGTTAAAAAAAAAAAAAAAAAAAAAAAGATAGCTCTGATTACTAAGCAGAGAATAAGTGAAAAAAGGAAAACCATTCAAATAGATGGCAGTGAGAGAAATTTAAGGGAAAGATGCTGGTGATTCGGATTTCACTGTTGGCTGTGGAGAAAGAAAGAAGCCGAAAGATTCGAGACATAACAAAAATCAACCTGGTTCTGTGGTTGACTGGATAGAGTAAAATCAGGAGAATGATTTCAGCCATGATATCAGGTTTCTATCACAAAAATATAGACAGAAATTGGAATTATGTATTTTTGATTAAAGTTATTAATCATGCATTTTTTATTAAAACCGTGTTTTTTAGTATCTCAGTAAATTAAAGAAGGATACACTGAAAAACTTTCTAATCTAGAAATGTTCAACTAATCAATCTAGACTGAAGAATTTCCCAACATATATGTGATGTGCATGTTCTCAGGAGATAGCATGCATGTTCATTCCTTCTAAATCAATGTCTACACTGGTAACCTTAAAATATCAAAGAACAAAAAATAAATAATTCAATTCAGAAACACTTGTAGTTAAATGTGGCTGAATAAATGCATGCCATTATCTGTGCCCTTTTCTGAAACAAAGTCATGAACTCCAAAGACAAAGAAAATGGAAGAGAAATTAACAGAGAAAACAAGGATGAGGAGAAGAAAGTGGAAGAGGAGAAGAAGGAAAGGAAGTACTGAAGAATGGAAGGAAGGAAAAAGAGAGGGAGGAAGAAAGAAAAGAGAAAGAGAAAAGAAAGAGAAAGAAAGAAGGAAGGAAAGAAAGAAAGAAAGAGAGAGAGAGAGAGGGAGAAAGAAAGGAAGGGAAAGAGAGGGAGGAAGGAAGGAAGGAAGGAAGGAAGGAAGGAAAGAAGGAAGGGAGGGAAAGAAAAAGAAAGAAGGGTAGGTGGGCAGAGAGGGAGGGAGGGAAGGAAGGAAGGAAGGAAGGAAGCAAGGAAGGAAGGAAGGAAAGAAGGAAGGAAGGAGGGAAGGGAAAGAAAGAGAAAGAAGGGTAGGTGGGCAGAGAGGGAGGGAGGGAGAGAAGGAGGAAGGGAGGAGGGAAGGAAGGAAGGAAAGGAAGGAAGGAAGGAAGGAAGGAAGGAAAATAATTCATGATTGGGGGAAGATTAAAAATGAAAGGAGAAAATAACAAAGCAGAGAAATATCATTCATCTGTACAGAGGAAACCCATAGAGGAGCAAGATAACATGTAACAGTACTCACAAAGTTCCAAAAATTAGCAATATCATGTGCCAGCAAATGTGAGAGTTAGTAATAATACTCCAAATAAGGGGATGTGTTAGACAACCAATACAATTGTGGTCTTACTTCCAACATCAGGCAATTCTTCTACTCCATTCTAGTAGAAATTTCATTTGGTAGATTAATTGAGACAGAGACCTCAGGGTCAAGTATACTTGGCACGGCACAGGAAACCAGGAGGATTAACGACAATACAGAAATGGAATGAGGCTACTTTTAGCTCCCTTTCTTTGCTAGGTTCTGAAAACCTGGGTAATCAATAACTACTGTCACCACCACCACCACCACCTTCACTTCCCATCCTACCTCATTCTCCAAGGTCCCCACCATGTCTTCCTTAAGCAGAAGATTGGTAGAGTGTTCACTAGAGAAAAGAAATAATCCCTGAAAATATACTTGTAATTATTTTTATTTGAACGCATCTCAATAAATAAATAAACTGGTCCCTACGATGTCATCTTATCCAAAAGTTTATCAATTAACAAATCTAACCCATGCATATAGAGCTTCTCATAAGTTTTATAGCACCTCATTCTCAAATATAAATGAACAGCCAAATAGTATCAATAAATTTAAAATATCTTCCAATTTGAAAGGCAAAGGACAAAATAAATAGGAAGAAAGCAGCTTGGAGGAAATAAAGACAATGCAGATAACAGAAAATGAATATCTTGAAAAATGCTATAGCTAATATCCTCAGATAGAAAATAGAAGATAGTCTGTCCATAAAACAAGAACAGGCTATTATAAAAGGAGCAATTAGACGATAAGAACTATTTTAAATTAAAAACGATGGTTAAAAAAGTCTCAACACTATATTAAAAATTAAAATTGATACAATTTCCCAACAAGTAATACAAAAAGATAAAAGAATGGAAAATAAAAAAGATAAAGTTGCTTAACAAATTTAAGATATTCAAATTGTTAGAGTTTTAGAAGAAGAAAACAGAGAACAGAAAATTATACAAAAGAAAATGAATAAAGAAAATATCTCGGAATTGAAGAACGAGTGTCTCTGAAGTGCCAAGAAAAATAAGTCAAAAAAGACGCACACCAAAGTATATCATCATATAAGCTCAAAACACAAGTGTAAAGAGAAAAATTCTAAAATTTTGAGGATAATATAGAAAGTTCCACATTAAAAGAAAAAAAAAAGCAATAGCACTGGACTGGACTTCTCAAAAGCAACACTAGAAGCTAGAATACAATGGACGAATGTTTTTAAAATTCTGTAGAAAATAATTTTCAACCTATAATTATTTACTTGGTAAAATGAAAGTTAAATATAGGCCTTGAATAAAATTGCAAGGTTACAAACCATGGACACCATATGCAAGCTCACAAAATTATCAAAAAATAGATGATGCAACCCCTGGTTAAGATAAGGGGAAGTCTCAGGATGGCAGCTGTGTGGCAGACCTATGAACTAGCCTTTCTACAGTGGCATGGTAAAAAGAGGGATACTCTGGAAAAAGATCTCAAAGAAAATGGAAGGCATGGGATAATTGATATGCTTGAATGTTAGAAACATTTTACATAGAAAGACTTTATATTACTTTGAAGGGCTTGGGAAAAATATTGATAAAAGAAACATAAAAGCCAAACAATAAACAAAAAAATAACTGCAGAGAGAAAATTTACCCAAAAGTAAACATTGTGTATAATTTTGAATTACTATTGAAAATACATATTTTTAAAAATCCAAACACCAACTAGCAATTTTACTAAAATTATTATGTTCTAATGATAATAGAAGTAGATAAGGGAATTAGATAAAAATTACAAATCATTTTCACCAATCTACAAAATCAATAAAAAATACACAAAATTGATAAATCAAGAAATTGTTTTGAGAGCAAAATATTTAGTATGAATTAAACTGTCAGGAGGACACAAATATAAGTGAGTAGAGGAATTTAAAAGCGAAGCATATGGCATAGAATATGTTTTTAAATTATAGTCTTATACTTTGATTTTATTTATTAAAATGTAAAACGTTGGGCCGGGCGCAGTGTCTCATGCCTGTAATCCCCGCACCTTCAGAGGCCAATGCGGGTAGATCACGAGGTCAGAAGTTTGAGACCAGCCTGGCCAACATGGTGAAGCCTTGTCTCAACTAAAAATACAAAAATTAGTTGGGCGTGGTGGCAGGTGCTTGTAATCCCAGCTACTTGGGAGGTTGAGGCAGGAAAATAATTTGAACCCAGGAGATGGGGGTTGCAGTGAGCCAAGATTGTGCCACTGCACTCCAGCCTGGTTGAGAGGGCAAGACTATGTCTTTAAAAAAAAAAAAAAATTAAGTGTTTTAGATATATACAAATATAAAAAGTAATTTATTAAAAATGTTGGGGAAAATAGTTGGGAAATCCTCTTGTAGTTAAAATGAATTTAGTTTTACTAACTATGCTTAGAGTTTTATTAATAAATGTATTTGCAATATCAAAATGATCTTTATATTTCTTCTTGCATTTTACTCATCAAATGCAGAATATACTGATATAATGGATAACCCCAAGAAGCTAACTTTCTGAAATGAGGCCTAGTTGAGCAGTTTTTCATGTAAAATAAGGGTCAAAGTAATTTTGTCTCAAATCAAGCATTATCAACCATTATCTAGACTTTTCTTGAGCAGTCTTTCTGTCATAAGGAAATAGCAAAGCATCAATAACAAAATGCTATGTTTGACAGTGGATCAGATAATAGTCACAGCATTATAAATAAGTTTCAATATGTGCTTAGAAAGTATCCTTTTATTGATTGAGCAAATATTTGTTTGATTATTTGTCCATGATAAAATTGAAGCTTGAGTTGGATGAACATAATCTTAATGGTTGTAATAATGGTCAATAAAATTTTCAGAAACCTTTTTACTCAACATACAGACAACTATAACTAATAATAACAAAATAACAATGACAACAAGGTAATAATAACAGATAACCTTACAGAAACAAAGCTGACAGCCAAACTGGATGAAGTGATAAAGATCACTGAGAATTAATAATTTTGATTTAACTAATATTTATTGAGCACACAATATGTACTAAGAACCATATCTGGTACTTTGCAAACATTATCCCATTAAATCTTCAATTTATTGATGAGAAATCCAAGATCACAGAAGCTAGGTAATTTTCCCAAAAATTATACAACTAAAAATAATTATAGAACCAGGGTTCAAACTTGGCTCAATCTAAATCTAAAATCCATTCCTTTCTACTACGTCAGAAAAAGTTTTTTAATTGAAGTCTTCAGAAGGATTACTTTTGAGACAAAACATGAGATGTTGTGACTACTTCTAAAAGAAAAGAATGAATGTTAACAGAGGTTTACAAGAGAAAAAGTGTTTTGGTTGTGGCTCCCCAATGAGTCAGTTATGCACATATTGAGTTAAAGAAGGAGAAGAAAATAGAAGATGACCATGATCTCTGATTAGATATTTGGTTAGCTTGATAGAAAATGAGTACTGAAATAAAGTAGAGATGGAGATGAAGATCAAATAACAAAATAAAGTTGGAACAGGGAAAAATAGAATGAGAGAAGATAAAAAAAGGGAGAGAAAGAATAAAATGAAAAGACAAGAGAAGAGACAAGAAAGAAAAGTAAATAGAAAAAGGAAAGGAAAGAGAAGAAAGGAGGAGGGAAAGGAAGTGAGAAAGCAAGAAAAAAATCAATATCTCTCTTTGTAATAAAAATAAATGGTGTGAAATCACTTACGGAAAAGTTGAGTAGATGTAATTTTCCCTAGTCTTCCTGCTAAGTAAAACAAAAAAACTCTGCATATTATACATAAAACCATTATAAGAATATTCTGACAGGTAGAGTGAAGGCAGACAAGCTAGGGAGCAAGGAATGATATGGTGATGAGTTTCCTGAATTTTATTTTTGCTTCACATTTCCCAGATTAGAACTGAAGAAGTCAGCAACCCAAAAATGTCAATGGGCACAGATTAAATAATTATTAATAATAATAAATAAATAATTAAATCTGTTCTCTTGAGTGAAAAGATCAGGAAAGGAGCCATCTAGCAAGTCAGAAATATTTTACACAGTAAATGTACTACTCTAGCCAAACATCAAACACCACAGTATACGTTGTGGCTTTATCCTTACACATGATAACAAAGGCTAAGTAGAGAACTCATCTTTCACCCTTATCTGGCACTAGCAAGGTATTCTAACCTCCCCACTGCGGTGGTTTCAGAGAAGTCTGTGTAGGGAGTCTATGCTTCCATTCCCACCTGACAATAATGCAGCACCCCTACACTCCCTCCTGGATTTATGCCAGAGGAATCCCTGTAGAGAGTCAGAACTTTTACTACTGCCCAAAAATAACAAAGCTAAAACCCTTGTGGTGTTGATGGTAGAAGATGTGCTGGTGTTGAACACATCTTCTTTAGAACTTTTACTACTGTCCGACAGTAACAAAGCTAAAACCCTAAATGGTGTTGATGGGAAGAAAAGATTCTGAATCATTATTGCCAGATGAAAGTAGATGTTCAGATTCCCTTCTTAGCCTTTGTTGACACCTAAGGGAGGAGGCTCTTTGGTAATGCTGCGGATAATGGAAGTTTTGGCTCCTCACTAGGTCTACGCTGATATCTCCCAGACCAGGAGGGGTAGGAGTGCATCAGTGGAGAACCAGTGAAGAGCCAAAACTTCCACTATACCCAGCGTTAACAAACAGCCTCCTCCCTTGAGTGTCAACAGAGGCTAAGAAGGAATTTTGACATCTACTTTCATCTGACAGTAATGATGCAGCATCTCTTCTTCCCCTGCTAAAGTACTGTCTAAATAATTTAGCTAAAATATAAGATTTACATAATATCCAGAGTCTTATAATACTGCAGATGTCCTAGGTTTGAAAAATAAGTAATTTGTCACAGCAGAAAAACAGGAAGATCTCAAACTAAATAAAAAAGACACTAATTAATGTGAAGACTAAGGTGAAAAAGATACTAGCATTATCTAAAAAAAATTAAAGCAGACATCATAAAAATGTTTTAACCAGCAATTACAAAGATTCTTTAAATAAACAGAAAAACAGAAAGTCCTAACAATTAAAAAAAAAAAAAAATCTCCAACTGGAAATTGAAGACATTAAGGAGAAACAAACAAAAAGGGTAAGCCTAAAAATATAATAACCAAGTTAAAAATCTCAATGAATGGCTCAACATCAGAATGGAGGGAAAGGAAGGAATAATCGAACTGGAAGATAGGACAACAAAATTACCCATTCCAAGCATATAGTGTTCCTGGAAATAAGTAACAGCCTCAGAAATACATTGAACTATTTTTTAAATGCTAAAAAATAGGGGGGCTAAAAATTTCCAAAATTTGAGAAAATACATGTAGAGATTCAAGAAACTGAATGGATTTCAAACAGAATAAATCTGAAGAAATCCACAACAAAATACATAATAGTCAAAATTCTAAAAACTAAAATTAGAAATCTTGAAAGCAGTGAAATAAAACACCTTACCTATGGGAAAAATACTTCCAATAATAACAGAGTACTCATTAGAAACTATAGTGGTCAGGAGAAAATTACAATAATTTCAAGTATAAATGTTTCTTGACTTATGATGGGGTTACATACTGATAAACCCATCATATTTTGAAAATATCATATCAAAAATGCATTTAATACACCTAACCTGCTGAACATCATAGCTTAGCCCAGTCTTCCTTAAATGTATTCAAAAACCTACATTAGCTTATAGTTGAGCAAAATTATCTAACAAAAAGCCTATTTTATTGTGTTGAATATCTAATGTAATTTATGGAATATACTACTAAAAGTGAAACACAGAATGGTTGTATGTGTACTGAAAATGCAGGTTTTACTGAATGAGTATTTCTTTTGTGCCATAGCAAAGTTAAAAGTAATAAGGTGAACTACCGTAAGTTCAGGACCATCTCTTTTAAAAAAGAAACAAAACAACAACAACAAAACAAAAAACTAACAAACGATAAAACCCTGTCAACTTATAATCCTATATGCAGTAATAATAAATTTCCGTAATGAAGAAAAAATCAAGACATCTTCATATGAATGAAAACTATCAGAATTTGTCACTAGGAGACCTACCCTAAAACATTAGGTAAATGAACTTACCTGAACAGAAATCAAACAATAAAAGGAACGTAGGAACATCAGTAAAGAAAAACAAACAAACAGAGTAAGCAAAAATATGGATAATTTTCTCCTTCCCTTGAGATTTTGAAATTATGTTTGATGATGGAAGCAAAAGTTGTAATACTGTTTAATGTGGGTCTAAATGCATGTGGCAAAAATATTTAAGACAAATATATTATAAACAGGAACATAAAGACTTGTAAAAAGAGGTAAACTTTCTACACTTCACTTAGACTGGTAAAATGATGACACCAGTAACTCTGTGAGAGAGTGTGTGTGTGTGTGTGTGTGTGTGTGTGTGTGTGTGTGTGTATTCAAAATGTATTTAACATGCCTAACCTATTGAACATCTACAATTATAACTACCTACAATTATTACATATTATATAATAACTAGATCTACAATTAAAAATAGCTATACAAGAAGATACACTCAAAATGCAATCGATAAATTAAAATTGAATTTTAAAATATGTTCAAGTAACCCACAGAAAGCGAAAAAGCCAGGGCAGTGAAAAACAATAACAAAGAGTAAATAAAAAATGAAATGAAATATTAGAAATTTTATAAAATGAAATGAAAAATTACTCTTTTTAGTCCTAACATATTAATAATTACATTAAATTCAACCAATTAAAAGACAGAAATACCAAGAGGATTAAAGACATGGGTTAACTATATGCTGTCTACAACTCTTTTCAAATATGACATTGTTAGAAAATTGGAAGTAACTTAATAGAAAAATATACAATGAAAACACTAAGTAAAAGAAAACAGGAGTGACTAAATTAATATCAGATAAATTATATTTTAGAGCAAAGGAAATTAGATGAGATAAGGAGAGATATTATATAACTACAAAAAGATTACTCCACAGAAAAGTTATAGCATTTCTTAATGTGTATGCATTAAAATACATAACTGCAAAATATAGAAAGAAAAAATTATAGGACTCCAAAGAGAAATAGACAAATCCATAATTATATTTTCTAACTTCAACATCTATTTCTCAAAAATTGATAGAACCACTAGACCAATAATCAGCAAGAATGTACAAGCACCATCTATCACCAGGATCTAGTTAACACTTATAGAACACTCCACCCAGTATCAGCAGAATACACATTATTTTCAAATGGCCATAGAACATATTCCTTGAGGCATGATATCTAGAAACATTTAAAAACATAAAATTAAAACTAACACATTTTAAAAATTGAAAATAACTGTTCTCAGACAACAATGGAATGGAACTAAAATTTCATATTAAAGTGATATCAGAAAAATCTCCAAACATTTGTAAAACAAACTGTGTACTTTTAAATAGTATGTAATAAAGAAGGAACTCTCATTGGAAATTTAAAAAATTGAACATAAAAATTAACCTTATGAACATAAAAATTCCACTCTGTTTCCAATACCACTTTTGTTTGACGATTAACTGGAATAATTCACAGAACACGGAAAAGCTATTGTACTCACCATTATAGTTTATTACAGAAAAAAATAGATGAAAAATAGCAAAAAGAAAAACACACATGGGTAAAATCCAAGAGAAATTAGATGTAAGTTTACAGGTGTCTCTTCCTAGTAGTATTACATAGGGTTGTACTTAGTTCTCCTACTAATGATGTGTCATAACACATATGGAGTATAGCCTACCAGGTAAGCTTTCCTGAGTCTTGGCATCAGGGGGCTTGCAGAGAGGTGGTCAGTTACATAGGCATGCAGCACCTTAGCAACTGACCTCAGTTATTCAGTCGCCTACCCTCTAGAGGTCAAACTGACATAGCCTGATCAAGAGTCTCAGACATATAAAAACTGACATTTACCATAAACCACATTGCTAGCATAAACTATCAGGATTCAACAGAGATCTATAACATGGGCCACGATCTCAGAGACCTATAGTATAAACCAAGATCTCAGGCATACACAAACACTCTTATTTGATAGAATATTCTAAGGGATAAAAAGTTACCTCCCAGCAGCCATTCAAGACCAGATCCTTCTTTCGAATGTGTAGCGTTTGACACACAGGTCTGCTAAGTTAATCTTCTGCTACACAACAATATATCACAATTTGTGGGACACAGCTAAAGTGTAGCTGAGAGAAAAATTGACATCACAAAATGCATTTGAAGTATTGTAAAGAAAAAATAAAAGTTTAAAATCAAAAGTCTAAAGTATTATTTGAAGAACCTGGAGAAAGCATACCAAAATAAATCTAAAATAAGGGAATCAGAGTCGTGACGGGGTGTAAATCAGGCAAAAATCCACTGCAGGAGACAGTTCTGATTAGTCCATTCTTGCTGCAGTTTCTGATTCTGTGCAGAGCAACAGCCATGGCCACTGTCTGCACCATCACCTCTGCCTTCATTGTTATTGGAGGTTAAGCTGTCCAGACTTTGGCATCACTGCTGAGGAATGAGGAAAGGAGAATAGACTCTGTGATACACCTTGGCCTAGGGCCTTGCCTTGGAGCTGTAAGGAAAAACATTCTCCCCTACAAAAGCAACTTCAAAAAATTGGAACAAGTGACTTCTACAACAGATATGTAGAATCAATGGAGGACACAGAAAACATGAAAGAGTAGAGAAATATGACACTACCAATGGGCAACAGTTGTCTAGCAATAGATCCCAATAAAAAATAATTTCACAAAATTCAAGATAAAGAATTCAAAATATTGGCTTTGAATGAAATGAGAAGCTGAGTAAGATGAAAGAAAATCTGAAATCAATACAAAGAAAGCAGAAAATCAATTAAGAAAATGAATGTAAAATTTACCAAGGTAATAAATATATTTTAAAAAAACAGAAATTCTGGAGCTAAAAATTCAATGAAGGAAATACTAAATACATTAAACACCTCAATAGCAGACTAGACCAAGCTGAAGAAAGTCTTTCAGAACTTGAGGACATGTCTTTTGAAATAATTCAGTGTGACAAAAATAAGAAAAAAAATAAAAAAGAATAAACAAAGCTTTTGAGATATCTGAGATAACATAAAGTGACCACACTTATCAATTATTGGTATTCCCAAGAGGAAAGAGAGATCAAAACGTTTAGAAAGCCTATTTAAGGAACTAATCTATGAAAACATTTCAAGTCTAGCAAGACAATTAAACATCCAGATATAGGAGGCTCAGAGAGCCTCAGGCAAATGTATTGCAAAAAGGACTTCGTCACATCATATTATATTTAGAATGTCTAATGTCAAAATGAAATAATTTTAAAATTAGCAAGAGAAAAACATCTAGTCACCTATAAGAGAGACTACCTTAGACTAACAGTAGACTTTTCATCAGAAATCTAAGAAGCCAGAAGCAAATGGGAAGACATTTTCAAAGTATTGAAAGGAAAACAGTGTCAGCCAAGAATTGTACATCCTGCCAGAGCAAGGTTCATAAATAAAGAAGAAATAAGGTATTTCCTAGATAAGGAAACACTGAGGGAATTTGTCACCACTAGACTAGCCCTACAAGAAATACTCAAAGGGGTGTTAAACATTAAAAACAAAAGATCTATAGTTGCCATCAGAAAAGTACATGGAAATATAAAACTTACACTTCTTATAAAACAATCATATGAAGAAGGAAGAGACAGGAATCAAATGGCAACAGAATAGAATTTCATCAAACCACAAAGACAAGAAGACAGAAAAAAAAAGTTATACAGCTTATAAACAATTAACAATAGTACAGGAACAAAGCTTCACATCTCAGTTTTAATCTTGAGTGTAAATGAGTTAAAATGTACCACTTAAAATATAGACATTGGCAGAATGGATTTTTAAAAAGCATGATGCATCTGTATGCTGCCTACAAGAAATTCATCTTACCCAAAAAGACACATATAGGCTGAAAGTAAAGACATTAAGAAAGATATTCCATGCAATTTGAAGCAAAGGCCATCAGGATTAGCTACACTTATTTCAGATAAAACAGACTTTAAATCAAAATTGATAAAAGTGACAAGCAAGATTATTACATAATGATAAAGGGATCAATTCAGTGAGAAGATATAACATTCTAAATATATGCACCCAACATCAGAGCACCCAAATTTACAAAACAAATATAACTAGACATAAAGAATTAGAGAGCAATACATTAATAGTGGGAGACTTCAACACCTCACTCAGAGTAGTAGACAGATTGAGACAGAAAATTAATAAAGAAACTTTGAACTTAAATTAGACTTTAGACCATGTACACTTAATGGTCATTTACAGAACATTCTACTAAATGAATGCAGAATATAATTTTTTTATCAGCATATGAAACATTTTCCAAGACATACCACATATTAGGGCATAAAGCAAGTCTTAACATATTTTTTCAATTGATATTATATCAAGTATCTTCTCAGACCACAGTGGAATAAAACTAGAAATCAATACCAAGAACTTCAGAAACTACACAAATACATGAAACTTAAACAGCATGTTCCTGAACAATCATTGAGTCAATGAAGAAATTAAGATATAATTTTTAAAATTTTTTAAATAAATGAAAATCATGCACAACATACAAAAACCTGTGTGATACAGGAAAAGCAGTGTTCAGAGGGAATTTTATAGCATTAAATGCTTACATCAAAAAAGTGGAACGATCACAAGTTAGTAATCTAATGTTGCACATCAAAGAACTAGAAAAACCAGAAAAGCCAAAGCCAAAGTTATTAGAACAAAAGAACTAACAAAGATCAGAGCAGAATAAAATGGAGACCAAAAAAATTACTAAAGATCAACAAAACAAAAGGTTAGTTCTTTGAAAAGGTAAACAAATCGATAAACCACTAGCTAAACTAAAGAAAAGAGAAGACTCAACTATGATCAGAAATGAAAAACAGACATTACAAATGATACCACAGAAATATAAAAGATCATCAGAAACTATTATGAACAACTATATGCTCACAAATCCAAAAACCTAGAGAAAATAGATAAATTCCTGGAAACATACAATCTGCTGAGATTGAACCAGGAAGAAAGAGAACTCCTGAACAGGCTAATGATGAGTAGCAAGAATTAATTAGAAGAAAAAAAAAAAAAAAAGCCCAGGATGAGATGGATTCTACCAAAAAATACAAAGAAGGGCTAATACCAGTCATCCTGAAACTATTCCAACAAGTTGAGGAGGAGAGAAATTTTCCTAACTCACTCTACAAGGCCAAATATCCATCATGAAAATAGACACAAATATCCTCAACAGACTATTAGCAAATCAATGGCTGAGTGTGGTGGCTCACACCTGTAACACCAGTACTTTGGGAGGCTTAGGCTAGAGGATCATTTAAAGCTAGAAGTTTGAGACTGGCCTGGGCAACATAGCGGGACTCCATCTCTACAAAAAATTAAAATAAAAAATAAATTATTCAGGCATACTGGAATATGCATGTAGTCCTAGCTACTTGGAAGCCTGCAATGGGGAGCTCATTTGAGCCCAGGAGTTCAAGGATGTGGTGAGACATGACCATGCCACTGCACTTCAGCCTGAGTGACAGAGTGAGACCCTGTCTCACAGAAAAAAAAAAAAAAAACTAGCAAATTAGATGTAACAGTGCATTGAAAAATAATAAACACATTATGATGAGGTTGAATTTATCCCAGGGAGGTGAGGATGAGTCAACATATATAAATCAATAAATGTGATATACCACATAAACAGAATTAAGGACACAAACTATATTATCATCTCAATAGATGCAGAAAAAGCAACTGATAAAATTCAGTGCATTTTATGATGAAAATTCTCAACTATGAATAGAAGGAACATATTTCAACATACTAAAGGCTGTATGTGACAAATACAACAAACCCACAGCCAACATTACAGTTAACTGGGAAAAGTTGAAAGCGCTCCCTCTAAGAACTGGAACAGGGCAAGGATGACCATTTTCACCACTCTTATTCAACATAGTACTAGAAGTCCTTACCAGAGCAATCAGGCAAGTGAAAATAAAAATTAAAGGCATCCAAATTAGAGAAGAGAAAGTCAAATTATGCCTGTTGGCCAATGATATAATCTTATGTCTAGAAAGCTCTAATGATGCTACCAAAAACCTCTTATATTTGATAAATGAATTAACATTTCAGGATACAAAATTAATGTACTGAAATCAGTAGTGATCCTATACACCAATAATTCTCTAACTGAGCACCAAATCAAGAAGGCAATCACATTTACAATAGGTATAAAAATGTCTGGGAATATATTAAACCAGGGATATGAAAGATCTTTATAAGAACTACAGATCACTGATGAAATAAATTATAGATGATACAACCAAATGGAAAACCATGCCATGCTGATATGGTTTGTTTGTGTCCCTACCCAAATCTGACCTTGAATTGTAGCTCCCACAATCCCCATATGTCAAGGGAGGGACCTGGTGCAAGGTAATTGAATCATGGGGGCAGGTTTTTGCTGTACTGTTCTTGTGATAGTGAGTAGGTCTCATGAGATGTGATGGTTTTATAAAGGGCAGTTCCCCTGCACATGCGCTCTTGTCTGCTGCCATGTAAGATGTGCCTTTTCTCCTCCTTTACCTTCCACCATGGTTATGAGGCCTCCCCAGCCATGTGGAACTGTGAGTTCATTAAAGCTCTTTTTCTCTGTAAATTACCCAGTCTCAAGTATGTCTTTATTAGCAGCATGAGAACTGACTAATATATATGCTCATGGATTGGAAGAATCATTATTATAAAAATGACCATACTGTGATATGGTACACATGTGTAATATATGGAATAGATATGGCATAGTATTACAGGTATAATATATGAAAGCACTTTATCTTATATAATCAGATTCTTCTAGCTAATCCGTATGCTTAAATTTAATTGTGATATTTCACTTGAAATAGCACTTTACTGATTACACCAGCTTTTACGTATTATTAAATGAGCCAGATTACATGAATGCATTTGGAAAGTCTCAAATGCCACTGAAAGGCAAAATACTTGATGGGTTATTAACAGTTATTGAGCACTAGTGTTTTGCCAGGTATTCTACGTGACATGTGCAGGTGGAGGACATGATCACTGCCTTGGAGGACCTCAGATTAAGCAATTTAAACAGCACAGTAAATGTTGCAAAGAGGGAAACACAAAATGATATGGAACCACATACAACAACCACCTAGCCTAGACTTTGTGAGAATATGTATAACTGCCTACCAGTAGTGACATCCAAAGTCAGATCTTAAAGAAAAGAGTTATACAAATAGAGGTAAATGAGGATTTTAGGCAGAGTACACTACAGATGCAAAGGAACCACTTGCATGAAGTACCATTTAAGATACTGTATTAGTTTGTTCTCATACTGCTATGAAGAAATACCAGAGACTAGGTAATTTATAAAGGAAAGAATTTTAATTGACTCACAGTTCTGTGTTGCTGGGGAGGCCTCGGGAAACTTACAATCACGGCAGAGGCAAAGGAGAAACAGGTACCTTTTTCACAAAGTGGCAAGATGGAGTGAGTGCAAGCAGGGGAAATGCCAGACACTTCTAAAACCATCAGATCTCATGAGACTATCACATGGGAAACCACCCCCATGATCCAATTACTTTCCCCTCGTCCCACCCTTGACATGTGGGGATTATGGGGATTACAATTCAAAATGAGATTTTGGGTGAGGGCACAGCCAAACCATATCAGATATTGACTAAGAAAATATACTGGAGAACTCAGAGTTCTTGCTTCTGAACCAGCTCTGACATTTACACTGTTGTAAATGTATGAAAGCAAATCAACCCCTATGAGCCTTAATCCCCCTATCTCTAAAATGGGAGTTATCATATCTTCCATAAGAGGTGTTTAAGAGCTATATAAACCGAAGAAGAGAAAATATGTAATGTGCCTAGAACAGCAGACAAACAAAGGTGCAGTGCATAGTGGCTCTCACTAGTACGATGTATTTTGATATATCAGTGCTATGGAAATATACTTAGTAACAATTCTCATTATTAGTCCTAGCACCTTGTTTATCACAACGTTCTCCGAATTGCATAAGATACAAACACAATCCAAAAAAATTGGAAATATAGCCAATTAATTCATCTCTGAGATATTTAAGAAGACTTCAAAGATGATGCACATTATGAACATTATTGAAAGTCTTTTTGGTTCTCAGGAAGAGAAATATTGTTGCTTCCAATTGTGTGCATGGGAAGAACTCTTGAAGTTCTTTTTGATGAGAATAAGAGCCAGTAAATAAGAAGGGTAGCATTATAGCAAGTTGTCAAAGGAAGCTGGAAGAACATCTTCAAATGGTTTTTGGCCCTCAGACCCTCAAAGCAGAACTTTTTTTTTTTCAATACTGTCTAGTTTTCTATTCTAAGTATTTCCTCAAAAGGATCACAAGGTTAAACATAGAAGGTGGCTTATTAATGACTTTCAAAGGATAGCGCCACCCCTATATGGTCCATTCAGTGAATGAGTTCTACAATGGCAGAGTGCTTTTTATTGAGAGGAAACACTCAGCCTGCACTCTGGTCAGGATGTTTTGTTCTCACGGAATTGCTGCTTTGCTCTTTCATCAATGGCTGTTTTATTTTTGGCTCAGTTCCATTGCCAGAAGAACCATTGATCAGCAGTGAGAGGAGGCCTTTGATAGGTGGCCAAGGCAGAACAGAGGGTTGTCATGGATAATGTGATTCAGAAGTACAGTTTATGAATGAAGAAGAAGGAGAAAAAAGCTTTCACCTGATCTGCGTTTTGGTCTATGAGTAGGAAGTTAAGCAGAAAGGAAGACAGCAATTAAAAAAATTCAATGAAAAATACATATTTGGAAAGAATGTGATGTTTCTAACAGACCTGCGTATTGTACACATTGACTCCTTCCTTTCTCTCTTACCTTATTCATGCCATGCTCAATCTGGAAACTTCATCCAGCAGTAGAAAACTATTTGTAGTTTCCTGGAGACACTGTGCTATTTAATACCTCCATGTCTTTATATAAACTCTTTCCTCTGAATGGATTATCTTCCCTGACCTCCACTCAGGTCTGATTTCAGCTATGAAAATTTCTCTTATTTCTTATTTAAAAACGAGATTAACAGCACTTTGGGAAGCCAAGGCGGGCGGATCACGATGTCAGGAGATCGAAACCATCCTGGCTAACATGGTGAAACCCTGTTTCTACTAAAAATACATAAAATTAGCCAGGCGTGGTGGCATGCACCTGTAGTCCCAGCTACTTGGGAGGCTGAGGCAGGAGAACGGCATGAACCCGGGAGGCAGAGCTTGCAGTGGGTGGAGATCAAGCCACTGCACTGCAGCCTGGGCGACAAAGCGAGACTCTGTCTCAAAAAAATAAACAAATAAGTAAATAAATGAACAATTTGTTTCTTGACCATTTTATGATGCTTCTCTGTTGGAGTCATCACTGCTTCTTGGGCTGAGTTTACATATGGCTATGTAAAGGTCCCAGAAACCCACATGGGAAGCCTAGCACATTTTTTAAAATTTACCAATTTTCCTGGAAGAATTTGAGATTAAAAAGCCCAATGAATTAGAAGAAACATATTATGTAGAATTTACAAATTTTTCTTAAAATATAGAACAAGAATCCCAAGACGTTTATTCTTAGATATTTAAATATTTACTCTGTGGCTACTTATTGTGATTTTTGGCTTCAGATTTCTTGAGGGCAATCTCTCTCTTCGATTTTCATAGAAAAGTTTAAGAATGAGGGGTGGAAACTTCTGTGATGCTACACTTCACCTTACATTTTGCTCATTTGTTCTTTTGTCTGTATTACTGAGAATGTCAGGAAACACATTTAATAAAGGCACCCATTGTTATTCATCAGTGTGTCCTTAGTATCATGCATACAGAACAGAATCAGGTGTCTTTCAAGTTAAACCAGAATGAAGCATATAGGATTTCATCAAGCATAGTAAAAAATAATGACATTAGACAACTCAGTTAATAAATCTGTTCTGTGAAGTGCTGAAAGTGGATGTCGCATAAGAAAAGGACAAAGCTGGTTTATACAACAGTCTGTCACAGAAATCTCCCTTAATCAATATTTCATTGACACTGATCTTCATAATGTAGGCCTCAGAATAATTTGTGAGGCATTAAAAGGAGGTCAAATTTGATTAAATCTTATTTATAAACTCTCAGGGCTGGAAGTGGACTTAGAAATCATTTGGTTCAGAGATGGCAAATGTGCATGTGTGTGTGGCCACTTTCACTTTCTAAGACCCTGTCAGACATCATTAATCAATCGTGAGACTTCCTTTCACTGAGCCTAGTTACTGATGCAGAACATTTCTTAATTCACTACTCTAGACAGACACAAACAGTCAAAATGATCTTGCAAAAAAACTAACCGATCTTTGATTGACTCCAACCCTAAATTCAAAAAAATGGATGTCCTGTGTAATATTCTGCATGAACAAGCATCAAGTTCCTGATTGAGCACTTCTAAAATGAGGCATTCCCTGAGTAGGTCTTTTATCATATTATGATTATGTAATCAGTAATGAATACATGTGTCCTTAAGAAGAGTTACATGCATCCAGCAAATCCTAGCCCCCACATACTGTAATCCACAGGACACTGCCAAACAGGAATTATTAATCCCATTTTATAAATAGGAAAAATTAGAATCTAAGACAGAGACAGGGAAAAGGCAACACATAGTTTGGCCTGCTTAGTGTTTTAAAGATAAAATTAAGCCTACATTTAAAAATCAGAAGATTTTGCATCAAAAATGTGGTTTCACCACTTTTTATTTAAAAGTAAGAATAAACCTGTTTTTTCATATGGTGGCAATTGGCCCATGCTTTATAGCAGTTGGACCCTTTGATGGCTTTGTACTTGCAGTTTTCCACAATTCCCACCATGTTCACAATTCACAAGGGTTAACTTTTCTTCCTGCTTTCTTCAGTCATGCTACCTGTGAGTCTCTTGTAAGAAGCTGAGTTGACATTGACTCCAAGTTTCCCAAAGCTCATGTGGCTATTGTTTTTCTGCCATTGCATTTGCTCTTCCCTCTGACTTGAATGGCTTTCTCTTCCATTTCTGTATTACTGAAACTAAAAATTGGCAGGGGTGGGGAAGACTAGGACTCTGGAGATGTGAAAACTTTGGAGAGTTTATCTTACTTCTGCAGCCTCTTATACTCTGGGTAATTTGCAGATTTTATTTACCAAGGCAGAAAGCTAAGAATCCAGGTTTATACCAGTAAAGGACTGCTGGTGTGGGTCCAAAAAAACAGTAGAACTTTTAGCAGAGACCTTGATGGTCTCATTAAGCTTAGTATGTGTTTTCTAATTTCACCTGTATTTTTATTCATATCATACAACCTGCCAGCTCACATGTCAGCTTACCATATGGAGACTCTCAGTTCTGCATGCGTAAGTCATACAGGATCTCAATAAAGTCTCATTGCCTTTACAGTGGTGTTTTGATAAGTGCACTTACTTTGTTGTCATGTCTTTGTCTTTCTCCTCCAGTGCCTATCTAATTACCTGTCACATAGTCAGAGCTCAATAAACGCTTCCCAAAGCATTCAACTGCATCATTGCTCAGCACCTTAATCTCTTCCTTCACGGTCTCTTGCAGATATTATGTCATAATCTACCCACAAGCCACCAAGAAGTAGGTGGAAAATGTTGTTCTCATTCCACTGATGGCAAATATCAGGTAAAATAGGAACCACATGATTTACCTGATATCTTACGTAGCATTAGGGCACAAATATAGTTTACAAAATAGTATTTGTTAAGTCACATGTCGCTGAGAAACAGTGAAGTGAAACAGAATGAGTGTGGAATCTGAAACAAATTCTAGAGCTCATTGTTACTAGCTTCTGTCACCTGTGTCAGGTACTTCCCTTGGTTTTCTTGGGTACCAAGCTTCAATGCCTTTCAGGTGCATTGTAGTTTTTGGTTAAAAAGAATGACTGTCTACAATTTCAAGATGCTTAAACAGTTCTGTGCATATTCAAAAAGTTTTATTTCAGTTTTATGCCCAACTATCTTTCCTTCTGTAACTGAGTCTCAAGTACAGGTAGAACAGTGATGTAGGACAAAGCTGGGGGAGTCCTAGTGTTAGATTGATAGCATACTGGTTTCCTTATTTCCAAAGGCTAACACAAGATTCTTTCCCTGGCTTTCTTGTTAAAATGCATTATCTCCCATGATGTGTCTCAACCCTTCTGATAAAGTGTCTTGTGATAGTTCTGCTTTATTGATGAGCCAGACATGATTATATGTGAAATATCAAGTGTAGGCATAGAATAGGGTGAAGCTGGAATCATTAACCCTAGAGATATGTACAGCATACGACTGGGGCAAAGAGATAAATGAGAGAAGCAATCAAGTAAACTTAGAGGAGAAATAAAAGGGGGTATAGGAAAAATTTCAATGTAAAAGTGATACTTCTGTTAGATCTTGAAGGATCTTGGTGAGTAAAAATGTCACCAAGGCAACACAAAATTAAAACCACTTTAGCCAAAGGAAACCAAGGAGGCAAAGAAGTGAGAACCATGGCCGGGTGCGATGGCTCACATCTGTAATCCCAGCACTTTGGGAAGCTGAGGCAAGCAGATAACTTAAGTCAGGAATTCGAGACCAGCCTGGCCAACATGGTGAAACGCCTCTCTACTAAAAATACAAAAAGTCGAAGGTCGGGCCATGGTGAGGCAGAGGTTGGGAAGATGGCCTGGCGAGGCTGGGCACAGAGAGCCTGGGGCTGCGGCCAGGCGTGGGCTGTGTCGGTGGGCGGCCACACCTGCGCGGAGCTCCCTGTGGCCCTAACCCCGCCACGGTTGCTCGGATGCAGGTTTAACTTATTTATTCAGCAAAAAATGCGGATTCAGAAAAGCACCCAGGAAGGTTGAACCTCGAAGATCAGACACAGGGACAAGTGGTGAAGCATACAAGACAAGTGCTTTGATTCCTCCTGTAGAAGAAACAGTCTTTTATCCTTCTCCCTAACCTATAAGGAGTCTCATAAAACCTTTATTTTTTACTGTTGCGTTTACAGACTGTGCATTTGGATCAGCTGCTATTTGACAGTATGAATCACTGAAATCCAGGGTCCAGATTTATTTTGTTTTTTTTAAAATTTTTTATTATTATTATACTTTAAGTTCTAGGGTACATGTGCATAACGTGCAGGTTTGTTACATATGTATACTTGTGCCATGTTGCTGTGCTGCACCCATCAACTCGTCATTTACATCAGGTATAACTTGATGGTATAAAAGCTGATTGGTTGGATAGCATAAGACCACATAAAGAAGGAGACTTCAGAAAGGAGATTAACAAGTGGTGGAATAATCTAAGGGATGGCCAGCGGACTGTGACAGGTATTACAGCTGCAAATGTCCTTGTATTCTGTTTATGGAGAGTACCTTCTTTGTAGCGGACAATGATCAGATATTTCACATCGAATCCAGCCTCAAAGGTCCTTTGTTCTCCAAAGCTGCTGTCAACATTCAGTCATTTCTCCTTATTTCACATGGCAGCAAATACGTATGGTTTGTGGAGCTTCTCTTCCAGCATAGTGAACATTCTGGGTCAAGAGCAGTTCATGGCATTGTACCTATCTGCAGGTGTTATTTCCAATTTTGTCAGTTACTTGGGTAAAGTTGCCACAGGAAGGTATGGACCATCACTTGGTGCATCTGGCACCATCGCAGCTGTCTGCACTAAGATCCCAGAAGGGAGGCTTGCCATTATTTTCCTTCCGATGTTCACGTTCACAGCACGGAATGCCCTAAAAGCCATTATCGCCGTGGATACAGCAGGAATGATCCGGGGATGGAAATTTTTTGATCGTGCAACACATCTTGGGGGAGCTCTTTGTGAAATATGGTATGTTACTTATGGCCATGAACTGATTTGGAAGAACAGGGAGCTTCTAGTGAAAATCTGGCATGAAATAAGGACTAATGGCCCCAAAAAAGGAGGTGGCTCTAAGTAAAACTGGTATTGGACAATAGTGGTGCATCTGGTCCATGATGCCGAGAGCCCCAGGAGACATCGGCCCTAGGGTGATCACTGCTCTGCTCCCGCCTGGAAGATGCCAGCATCTGGCCTCCCAGTGTTTTCAGCTGTGTGCCCCAGTCTGTGTCTTTTTAGCAAGTGAATGATGATAAAGTTGTGAAATAAAGGTTTCTATCTAGTTTGTAAAAAAAAAAAAAAAATACAAAAAGTTTGGGCATGGTGGTGCATGCTTGTAATCCCTGCTACTCAGGAGGCTGAGGCATGAGAATTGCTTGAACCCAGGAGGCAGAAGTTGCAGTGAGCTGAGATTGCACCACCACACTCCAACCTGGGCAACAGAATGAGGTTCTGTCTCAAAAAAGAATAAAAAACAAAAACAAAACAAAACAAAAAACTAAGAACAACTATCATGGTAGGAGGCAATCAATTCTGTTTTAGCAGAACACACCGGGGGTATATGGCTGGAGATTGAGCAGAAAAAGGGCTTTTAGTACTCATGAATGAAGAAAGGAAAGAATAAAGGACAGAAAAGAGGGAAGGAGGATGGGGAAGGAAGAGAGAGAGAGAGACAGAAAGAGAGACAGAAGAAAATTGTCAGAGGCATTATTACAAAATATATTTATTAGTTTGGCATTTAAAACTTTCTCTAGACTTAGATTTAGGTAGAAAAATCTTTGCACAGGATCGACCAGTTGGAAAATGGTGGAGCTGAGTATGTTTGTTTGTTTGTTTTGAGATGGAGTCTCACTCTGTAGCCCAAGCTGGAGCGCAGTGGCACAATCTCAGCTCACTGCGACTTCCGTCTCTGGGGCTCAAGCGATTCTTGTGCCTCAGTCTCCCAAGTAGCTGGGACTACAGGTGTGCGCCACCATGCCCAGCTAATTTTTGTATTTTAGTAGAGACGGGGTTTCACCATGTTGCCCAGGGTGGTCTCAAACTCCTGAGCTGAGTTTTATTTTGTTTTGTTTGAGACAGAGTCTTGCTCTGTCACCCAGGTTGGAGTGCAGTGGCCCAATCTAGGCTCACAGCAGCCTCTGCCTCCTGGGTTTAAGTGATTCTCCTGCCCCAGCCTCCCGAGTAGCTGGGACTACAGGCGTGTGCCCCCACCCTTGGTTAATTTTTTGTATTTTTAGTAGAGGCGGGGTTTCACCGTGTCAGCCAGGATGGTCTCAATCTCCTGACCTCATGATCCATGTGCCTTGGCCTCCCAAAGCGGTGGGATTACAGGTGTGAGCCACCACGCCTGGCCTGAGTTTTAATATAGGCCCTTTGATTTCAAAGCCCATGCTTATTCTCTGGTGTCACCCAGCACCTCCAAGATAAACTTCTCTGGTGAGGACTTGGCTGTCACCGAAACTGGTAAATTCTGATGTTTGCTTCCAAATTAGCAGTATTCCTTTGTGCTTAAACTTTAACAGTTTAAATGAGATAGTTGCCACCTCACTTTGGATCTCTTTCCTATAGTCCCAAAGCACTTTGAAGAGCTTATGCAAGAAGAGACAATTCAACAGATATTTACCAAAGCCCAACTCTGACTTTAATTAGACCTATAATTTTGGCAAGACACACAAAACTTGTCTTTCAAGGTTTTTCATTTAGTAAAACATTTTAAAGGAGATCAGTTTTGAATATTTAAGTAAGAAGCTCATTAGAAAGCTCATTAGAAAGATCTGGGTTTGAACCTTCACTCTGCCACTTTCTACATGCATAATCTTTATTATTATTTAACTGCTCTGACACTTAAGTTTCTTATTTTTTAAATGGGAAAAATGAAAATCATACATTTTCAAAGCTTTAATATGAAGGTGAAATATGACCACATGTGTAATATTCCTACTGCAGTACCTACTACAGATCTTTAGAAGTAGAAGGTAAATTTACTTTTCATATGCACAGAGCTTCATATGAAAGAAAAATTGCCCTTATACTCACGGACCTCAGTTATGGAACAAATACAAAGTGATTGGGCAGCTTTGGAGAATTTCCCAGGATGTTTGGGGCAGAGGTGGGAAACCCGCTCTGTTGCATGTCTTAGTACAAGATCTCAATTCAGAGAGGTTCTGCAGGACTTTTGCCTAGTACATTGTTTCCATTAGTTCCCCTGCACCCATTTTTACTTTCTCCACCCATTCTACAAACCATGTCAGAACCCTCTGCCAGAATTCTCCGCTCCAACTTCACAACCAGGCTGAGCTAGGCTGATTCACAAAGGCTGTTCCCAAGTTGAAGACGGGCCAGGATCCGCAGTGAAAGTTGACTGGTTTGGCATGGGCAGTGATTAATGATTAATCAGAATCAGTGTTAGCTGAACACTACAACTATGGCCATGCATTCTGAACAGGCAACAAATCAGTGATAGCTGTAATAGAGATGCGTATTTGGAAAGTTTACCTTTAGTTTAGTTTAATACTGAACTAGCAAACAACCAGTGAGAGGAATACACAGGAAATCAAAGATACCTGTGGGTGAAAACGCAGCTGTCAATGCCACCCTGGCTCCTCAGAGGTGTGACTTGAGTCTGTAATAGAGCATAATAGTCCATGCCGAGTCAGTGTGTTTCAGAACCTTCCACTCTTTATCTTTGGGTGCAAGCAGCCCCAACCCTCAAGGATCCATACTGTTTGCACAATAAGAAAATTTGACCTGCCCAAGGGTTATATACTTCTGAGTATATTTCTTGCATCACTAGGAGTACTTAGCTTCCTGGTGGCCTGACGAGGGCCTTCTGCAGCGCCAGCTTAGCTGACTTGGCTTGTCCCCACTATACTGGGTACTGTCTAGTGGCCTCCATAGCCAGGTAGCTTGAGTTCAAGATTCCATTTCAACCACTTAAAGCTGAATGTAGATGAGCAATTTAAGTTCTAGAAATAGACTCTATGGAAAAAACAAGCAGACAAACAAGCAAACAACCAAGAAAGCTGTTCCTCAAATTAACCTTGACTTTCCACCTTAAACTTTTTAATTAGAAAACTCTTTTGGAAAAAAAGGAAAGATCTTAACTTTGTCTATCAGGTTTACACAATATAGGCCTTCCTGGACCCTCCTGCTGGATTTCCACTTATGCAGTGTCTCTGCCTGCACAAGCCTTTCTTGGTTCCTTAGTTACCCCTCTGTTCAAAATGTTGTTCTTTTATTCTTCCCTTATTAACTCCAGGTCACTTTCAGATATCAGACTTACGAGTTCTCCAAGGTATGTTTCCTTGAGTCCTTCAGTTTAGGCTATGTTTCATTTGTCTGGTTTTGTTTATACTTTCAATGTCTTTTATACTGCTAAGCAAAACCATAATATATTAATCGGATGGATGAAAATGACATTACGCTATACCAGTTATTGTTTCTACTGCAGAAGAAGTTACCTAGGGAAAAATGTAGCTTCTATTCTATCATGATTAACATAATTTGCCCCAAGAAAAGGACAAGATATAAAAATAAAGAGTTAATGGATTGTCAAGACTTTTCTTTTTAAATACTATCTTTTAACATTTTCTGATATATTTTTTAAAAGCCTAGGGAAACTGAAAACCTAATAGAAAAGTATAGTAATTATTTTTAATATTGATTTTCTGCAGTACTTACAGTTTATATGACTAATTTGGCCTGGGTAAATTGTCTTGTATTTTCCCTGCATGTATTTCTTTTTTTTTAACAGCTTCATTGAGATATAATGTACATACTATAAAATTCAGCCATGTAAAATCTGCAACTAATGGTTTGTTTTTAGTATATTTACAGAGTTGTACAATCATCATCATATGATAATTTTTAAATATAATCACTCCAAAAAGAAGCTGCATAAGCTATTTTTTAAATACATTTTTTGCACAATTATGTATCTTTCTTACAGAGCACTGATCTCCTTTGTTAATACACATCTATTAACGTTTTGTTCAGTTAATACCTATTTCTTACTTTAAAGCATAAGCATGGGAACAGAGTTTGTATCTGATTTGGGGTCACCTTTCTGTCACTAGTACCTAGCAGACTACTTGTCATATAGTAGAAGCTTTATTCCTTTGTTAAGGAATTTGACTCACAAGCCTCAATATTATCATCTGTAAAGGAAGATGAAAATATTAATACATATCACACGGGATGTTTTGAGAGTCAAAAAATATAACGCATGCAAGTTCACTTTTTAAACTGAAATACCATATACATCTTAAATATTATTTAATAAATATTTTCAACTCAGGGAAAAATCTAGGTTACAGAGATATGAAATTGGGAATATGATAGCAAGTGATGAGATGCTCTCAGTTTCTCTTGCTTTTCCCAAGAACAGAGGAAGAATAAATTTCCTGGAGTTCTTTATGATTCTTATTGGCCATAAAAGATACTTTCATGACTACTGCTGGACAACGAGATGGGAGCAGGAGTGATATGCACCATTTGCAAGCCCAGACCTTAAAATCATCTTGAGGTTCTCATGACAAAAACAAAAGAATATGGAGTTGTAGTCACACTATGGAAGAATCATGGATGCATTTCTTTAAGGAAAACTTCTTAGAAAAGCAATCCAATCTGCAACAAACTATAACATGAGGGAGAATTCCACTATTTTGTGTACTAAGTCACTGAGATTACCAGGTGGTTGGTTATATAACCTTATACAGAAATCGGTACTTTGAAGAGGGGACTACCATAACACAAAGATAAATATTTGGTATTGGTTAAGCATTCAGAGATGAGCATCAAGGAAGCTGACACAGGCTGGAAGCCTAGGTCTTCAGATTATGCAGTTGCAAGACACTTCATTTGAATCCCTTCTTAGTTGCAGTTGTTCTCAATACAGATAGCATGCTTAGTCAACCAATAGCTCTAGCAGAAAGGCTTGGAAAGCAGAATCTTAGTAGAATATGTTGGCTACCAATGGGTGGTCTGGTAAGATATTATAAGTTATGACCTCAAGGAAGAATTAGATACTTTGCAGGCAGAAATGAAAGAGAATAAAGAAAGTTGAGAAATTCAAGACCTTTTAGGGGTGAAAAAGTGAAAATATTCTAGATTCTAGACCTTCAAAAGTAAGATATGAGATGTTTAATGACTTTGAAATACTAAGTCTAGGAAAAATCCTTCAGTTGGATGAGTGACTAGAGCAATGATAAATTCAGACTCCATCAATCCCATTCAATCCCACTAACCTCAAGGTAGCTTTAGTTAAGACAGAGAGGCAGGGTTTTGAAAAAGCGAAGAAATAAAGTAGGTCTGAGAACTGTGTCTAGGAAAGGTTTTAGGGTGTGGTTACTGGACATGAAACTGGCTGGAATGTATAGAGATTAGAAGCTATGAAGGTGTTGAAAGAATTACATTGACAAATAAGTCACAAATTCATTCAAAACGTCTTTGGCTTTTTGAGACTTGAGGTGACCTTTAGGATCCTGACCTATCACAAGCAGGCAGAAAGCCTCAAAACCCCTAACAATGGTATGCTCTCCAGCATTCACTTTAGAGTCCCCAAAGAAACTGAACAAAGAGAAGACCCTCAAGAGTAGAGCCACAGTCCATAAACTATAAAAGACAAGGGATTTCCTCCAACAGAGAGCAAAATCAGAGCCTAAAAGGAACTATTTTTACCCACCCAGACTAGAGGGAATTCATAAGATTGGCCCCATGGAATTTCAGAGCAATTATGACCAGTGTTGAAGCTCAAGGCCCTCAGGAAACAGATTCAGAGACCCTGAGATATGTGTGCCACAGGTTATTTGGGAAATGTTGGAAACAACACCTCTAAGGAGTAAGAAAAGTAAGATTAGGCAAAGGGAAACATTGAACCAGTGAAGTAATTTCAACAAAGAACTCAGCCAATCCCACCAGAGGTTAGAGGGTAGGAGATCCCTTCAAGTTGTCCTCATTGAGACAAAGAGTTGATGTCTCATACTCTGCACTAGTCATTGGATGCAAGCTTCCACAAGGCAGGTCATACTCTTCGTCAAGACACTGATTTTTAGATAGCAGTTCCTGGAGGGGGGCTCATTTGTGAGCCATCAGCAGCTGAGAGGCTAAGGACCTTGTTCATAAAGGAAGATCTGGGGAGGGCACCACAGCATCCACTATAACTATTGATTTATGTGTCTTGTATTTTTCCCTTCACAAATGAGAGTACACATTGCAATTATCCCATCCCTATTCTACTATTGTATATTTGATGGTGGTAGCCAAGGAGGGAAACTGGGGTTGGATACTGGTCTTCATGAACTATCAGACCATAAAAATAAAACTGGCCCAATTTTTCAATAAGCCAGGAGCCCATAGAACTGAAGCTTGAGAAACTTACATTTTTACAATGAGATGCACCCCGCCGCCTGTTGACCAACTCTGCTTCCTTACACTTCCCCAATTCTTGGTTTCCCACACGTGGTTATAATGAGATGCAAGACCTCTCTTTAATCACCTGCTGCCCGTTGACCAACTCCTTTTCTTTGCCCCTCCTGTTTTCCTTTGCAGTTGTATAAACTACTAACTTCAGTTGAGAGGGAGACACAGATTTGAGATTTGTCTTCAATCTCTTTGGTTGGCATCACCTGTAACAAAGCCTACTTCCCTGGCAATACCCATTGCCTCAGTAATTGTCTTTCTGTGTGGCAAGCAACAGGACCTGAACCCCTGGCATTCAGTAACAAGGGCACACATGTGAATCTAGTGTAGAGGCCTGAACATTATCTGGAGACCTGCTGTTTTGAAAAGGATATCAAATTGTTCTCCATGGGGAGGATGAGGACATATTTCATGTTTAGAAGAAAGAATAAACTTGATCCATGATGATCAGACAGGATTAATCAGAGACTAACTTGATGCTCATCAATACCATTTCTCCTTCAAGAGGACACAGGAGAACATTATTTTCACCTTCCCTTGCACTTAGCTCGTATCTAGTTATAGCCAACAGAATGTGGAGATAAGAGAAGGAAGCCACTTCTAGACACAGTCCTTAAAATCTTCAACAAGTATGTCAGTCTATACTCTTATCCCATCCATGAAGCTGGAAGTGAAAGACCCCCAGGTTGGTAGAGCTATTTTATAGACTATAATATGACTGAGCCAAATTATAGAAAGAACTGAATTCCTAAATGACTTTTCAAAGAAGAGCCACCTAACCTACAGTGGATTGTACCTGAGAAATAAACTTTTGTGGTATTAAATCACTGGGATCAGGGATTGTGTGTTACCCATGAGTAGGAATGGCAAACCTGAATTATGCAGAAAACATAGTTTTATATGTGTTCCTGAAGTTAGGAGAGTAGATAAGATTACCCAGAAGAGTCACAGGAAGACACAACTTTTCCAAATTTCAAGGAAAATATTCAATTGCATGTGAGAACAATACAATGCCTGAAGATGCTTCTTATATATGAGTAGGTGATAAAGAAACATAAGTTTTGGCTGGGTGCAGTGGCTCATGCCTGTAATCCCAGCACTATGAGAGGCCGAGGCGGGCGGATCATGAGGTCAGGAGATCGAGACCATCCTGGCTAACACAGTGAAACCCCGTCTCTACTAAAAATACAAAAAATTAGCCTGGCGTGGTGACGGACGCCTGTATTCCCAGCTACTCGGGAGGTTGAGGCAGGAGAATGGTATGAACCCGGGAGGCAGACCTTGCAGTGAGCAGAGATCGCGCCACTGCACTTCAGCCTGGGGGGCAGAGCAAGACTCATCTCAAAAAAGAAAACAAAACAAAAAAACCAAAAACATAAGTTTTAGCATTTTCATAGGTCTTAAATACCAAGATAACAGTTAAGATCTTGAACCCGTAGGATAGTTTTCCAAATGTGGAAAGCCAGTGTTCTGTAGGCTCCTTAGGGCCTTTAATATGCTCCTACACATTGCTACCCCAGCCTACCACTCCCACTCCTACCACCAGCTGGTACCCACTGCTCCCACCCCCACAGGCTTCCAAGCCCCCAGGAAATCAACTGAAGCCTCTTCTAATTTTTTTTTTTACCTGTTGTCAAGGAATATATGCTTTTCCAAGCCTACAGAGATGGCTCTTTACATCCATGTGTTCCACATCCATACATTCAACCAACAGGGAATAGAAAATATTTGGGAAAACAGATTGTGTCTGTACTGAACATGTGCCAGTTTGTTCTTCTTGTCATTATTCCCTGAACAATACAGTGTAACAACTATTTTCATAGCATTTACATTGCATTAGGTACCATAAATGATCTAGAGATAATTTAAAGTATACAGGATGATATGCATTGGTTATATGTAAATACTACACTGTTTTATATTAGAGACTTGAGTATCTGTAGATGTTGATATCTAAGGTAGGTCCTGGAGCTAATTCCAGACAGATACAGAGGGATAATGGTACAGAATACATTTCCAAAATCTCCTCTATACCAGCGTTTAAACAAAACAAAAAATACATGGAAAGCATTTTTATAAGCCATGAAGTTGTTTTGATTGTTTTCATCACCAGAGAAGGAAGATAAAGCCAAATGGGTAAGGGAAGTGTTAGAAAAATAAAAAGCCTGGTGTACATTCTGCCTTCTTCTTTCAGTACTGAACCTTATTAGTGGTGGAGAGCATTGAGGCACCTCTAAGGGGAATGTGATGCTTTCTCCCTGAGCTGCAGTAATCTCAGTTATGGATGCTGATCAAGAATAGCAAATTAAAGATCCCCAGTCTCCATCATCTAAGTGACAGTGTCATCGAGACAGTAGTGTAGTAAGTATTGCACAGCTAGATGTCATGCATCATCATACATATGCTGGAATTTTATGCATTTTAAGATCAAAACAGGTGTTTAAAATGATAGCTTTTGCTCCAAGGCCTAGAAACAGGAGAAAGGCACTGTTTCTCTGCTTTCAAGAAACAATTGCTCAGAAGGGGGAAAAAAAAGCTGTTTAAAACTTCATGCCATAATTCTACAATTGATTATTAGTGCCACAGAGAGCATAGTACAAATTTATTTTCAACCACTGAGAATAATAAAAAATAAAAAAGTGTCTTAAAAGAGGGTATTTTTAGCATAATAAGTGATTATGTGGTTATATATAGATTTTGTTTCACTTTCTTCCAACTGTGAATGTGATTGTTTTCATATGCTTGGGAAATTTGCATATAATGTGTGCTATTTGTATCATGGCCAAATCACTTGGATTCAAGCTCAAACTGCTCACTGAAACAGGATGGAAGCCCACTGAGATAAATATAGTTTCTTTCATTTCCCAAGACTCTGATCCAGGAAAATATCTTCCCCTTTTCCTAAATTTGCCTGTCTGTCAAATTTGCAAATAATTAGCAAATTCTCACTGCTAGGAAAATGAGCAATTGGATAAAGCATCAATAATTGTGGTCTATAGCTTGGGAGCAAAGAGAAGAAAAAATTTGCAAATGAAAATGCATTTGACTTCTTACTATGTTACAGGTTGAATTCATTAAAAAAAAAAAAACCTTACTTGTGAAACTTTTCAGCAGTAGAAAAAGCCTTCATATGTTTTTTATTAATTGAAATTTTATTTGCATACCATAAAATTTACCATTTTGATTACACAATCTAATTGTTTTTCGTATATTCACAAAGTTATGGAATCCTCACTATTGTTCAACTATAGAACATTTTAATCACCCTAAAAAGTAGGCTTGTTCCCATTAACAATCACTTCTCATTTTTCTCTCCAGCCCCTTGAAATCCCTAATCTACATACTGTGTATATGGATTTGTCTTTCTGAACACTTTATGTAAATAATGTCACACGGTCTGTGTTCTTTTGTGTCTGGCTTCTTTCAGTAGCCTCACTTTATGGATAAGTTAGATAGCCTGTGATAGGAAAACAAATTGTCCAAGTTACATAAATTTTTCTGGGCACATCCAGAACTAGAATCTGCTCTCATGAGATCTGCATTTAGCAGAATACTAGCTGAGTACTTGCCGGGAGCTCTATTCTCAAGGGGGCTTTCAACCTCTTTGGAAATGTCACCAAATAAAGAAAATTGTGTTTATTGTAAGTCTCCTTTGAGAATACTATGCAAGATTGGAAAAAGACTTTGGTAAGCTACATGGGATGTAAGAGGAAATATGAGCTCACTCTATAGCATGACCAAGTCACAAGAGATTGTACCTAAATTGCCCTATAGTAAGTATGGATTTGGTGAAGAATATGGCATTTGTGTTGCCGAGTGGGTATATGATATTGGGGCTGAGTCTCCCAAAATAAACTTTGAACACATATATAACAAATATATTTGTGAAGGAATGCTAAGGAATAAGCTTGTCCAAGCCTTCTGCATTTCCACTCAGCTCTCACATGCAGGCCCCTGGCTCCAACACCAAGGCCCCCTCAGTTGAAATTTTTACAATACTGACTATTTTGGTAAAACCCATTCTGCCTGAAATATTCCCTCTTGAACTCAAACCCCATAGCAACATCACCCTCTTCCTTCATGAAATCAGTCTATTTCCATCATTGCAGACCTGTAAACTTTCTTACCTCTCTCAATTGTATTTCTCCATCTCAGATAACTCACCATATCTTTTTTATTATAACCCATACTGGATTTCAAGTGAACCAACATAAGTAACTTGTCTTCCTAAAGTCCCAATGCACTAACTGTATCTTCTGTCCCCAGTTCTGTACCCACCCATGGCCCAGGTTACAAACTTAGACCTCTGTGGGGCTACACTGGTGTGGAGTCCACTTTTTACTCATGGTGACTTTCCTTTTATTAGATCATGCAAAAATAATTGCAGTTTTTGCCATTACTTTTAATGCAAGATTGGAAGAAGACTCTGGTTGGCTACATGGAATGTAAGAGAAAATATGAGGAATTTGATAATTCCTTCAGGAACTCCAGGACTCCAGTCTGCCTCCTCTCATCCAAAGACTAGAGGCCTTGGGGCTGACATTCTTCTGCACCTCATAGATAAGCCAAGGTACTGCCTAATAGCAGATCATTAGCTGGGGATTATTCTCCAGATTTCCAAATTTTAAGGTTACTTACTAGAAGAGCATTAAAACGGCAGTATGGTGCAATGTTTTGAAGGTAAATGAACAGGATTTGTAACTCAGGCTTGACTACTTCTTAGTAGCCATATGATTTTAACCAAAAATCTTAACTTCTCTAGGCCTCAGTTTCTTCATTTTTAAAATAAGGGTAATAGTACTTCCTACATTATGAAGTCATTCTGAAGACTAAATAACCTTCTATATGTGAAACACTTAGGTAACTACTTGTATTATAGAATTTGTATAAAGTTAATAACTATTATTTTATCTACACACAAGTAGCTACTACGAAAGATTTATATGGAAATGTTAAAGTTTTTGTTTGTTTTTCATAAAACTTTAAAATATCAACCAGGAGAAAAAGTGCTAGACTGGGAAATAGGAGTTCTAGAACCTAGTTCTGATTCTGTCACTAAGCAGTATTTTAATATGCACACTGAATTTTTTTAAGATGGCTAAACATTTTCCCACATTCATGCCTATAATGTATGTATTTGTGAAAGCTATCTTTATAGAAAGTGAAGATATAAAAATCTAAGTGATCACAGAAGCCAAAATAGTGGCTTCCTAATAAATGAGAGATTCCTCTCCCTCAGGCTGATTAATTCTGTAGCTCAGCAACACACATTCATCTTTCTGAGTTGTCTTTGCTCTTAAAGAAAAATTTCATCCAGCACATCACTAAATGATAAGGAGAAATGATTGCTTATACAAATCAGGGTATCAGAAAAGCTGGCCAGTTGGGGGCTGTGTCAACTCCCTCCCCACTCCAATTGTGCTACAAAATCTACTAAACTCTGTCTAAACTCTTCTCTCTTAAGTACCACTCCCTCCTAATCAGGTCATTTTATCCCAAACAGCCTTCTAAGTAGTATGACTAGCCGTCCAGAAAAGGTGTGAACATTTTGCAGTCTATCTAGAAAGTGGAGTGCAGTACATACCCCAGACTCTCTTCCTTTATGTCCCATACACTCTCTGGTTACCTTAACTTTACCTTACCTACACACTTACCTTACCTTAGTGTGTCTCCCTTTTCTTATGCCCAGACTGGGTGTTCTGAAAGAAGACTCAATTATATTGAAATATAAAGAAGACTGGGTGCTCTTTAGATTGTCAGCACACAGTATTTAATCAGTGCATTAAAAATACTTGACTTCTGTGAGTACATATGGTGAGTGAAGTCAAATGTCTCTTTATCCAAGCTATGCATTGGTCCTTTTTCACATACAATCCCTCTGCCTGGAATGACTCCCCACTTAATGAGTCATCCTTTACAGTCCAACGAAGACATCACTTCATTTCATGAGTTATCCTCAAGTCCCTTAGATTTTCCCTTCTCTGCATCACAATAGTGTATTTTCTTACAGATTGTCAGAGATTTCTCTTATGGCTATTCCCATAGTCTTTGAAATAATTACATTGATTTTAAAATTTACTTGAAAGTAATTTACTTACTTACAAGCCTGGTTTGTTCATAGGGTATGCACTCCTCAAAGACAATAAAAGTACTTCCTTAATCAGTATTCCCATAACTTAGCACAGTGCCTGGCGTATTAACAGGTACTCAGTAATATCTGTTGATTGCAACTATAGTGAACAAATTTGAATTGCATTCAGTTCAAATTTATGGAGAAAATTCATCATGGTAAAGGGTTTGTGGTATAATTGATATGGCCAAATGAAATGGGTCAATTACGAAATGTATACCATTCACTCTTCCTTTGGGGAGCTTATAAAGGATTTTACCATTGTAACATAATGTTTTAAAATATTATTTGAAGTTTTCTCCTCCTGATGTTTCCTTCCTCTGGGCACAAGTGAAAGCGTCCATTTGTTTCCAGAAAGATTAGGATTAGAGAAGAAGAAAGGAAAAATGGTCAATATTCAACTTTTATCTTCCAAAATAGGATGCAAAGCCCAAAGGAAGTCACAAGTCTTACAAGAAGAATTTCTCTCATAAGAGAAAAAGGCATTTCTAAATTCAAAAATTTCTCCTTGTGTAGTAGGAGAAAATCTTGAAGGTTTGAACATGGAGTATTATTATGAGCTATGGATACAGAGAACTCCACATATGGCCAAGGATGCTTCTCCCTATTTCAAAAGGAGGTGGAGAACTTTTCTACTTCAAGGATGAAATAGTGGTTGGAAACACTTTGAAGGGATTAAAGGTAGAGAAGGGACTCTACTTTGGTTTTGCAGGTATTTACAGTTTCTACCACCTTTTACAGACCTCAACCGTGGAGTGAATTCAGGGGGTACCCTGGAGATAGAAACCACAGATGGGTCATATGGGGAGCCACAGGCAACTGGAGCACTTGTATCATTTCCGGTTGAGGTGAAACTGTCTGTCCTCTAACATGGAGTGGATAAAGCCAACTATGACAGTAGCATGAAAACTTTGATCAGAGCAAGGACGCTAAAAGTATACTTCTACTTTCCTACCTTTTATGAGCAGGAAATTGCTGAGTACCTCTTAGGAGATTTAGAAGACCATGGGCAGGGAGTGCTGGAGGCTGAATCTGTGAATGGTGATGGGAGGGGCAAAGCCGCTGAGGATGCATAGTAGTGTTACCAATTTTGGGAGTAAATGGGATGTGCAGCTAGACCCAGGGTGAATTCCTGTGGAAACTAGCTATCCAGAAGAGGTAACTGAGCATCACCTGTGCCAAAGTAACTTTACCTCAGTAGTAAGTAATTCCTCAGAGGAATCCCTGTCCAAATACTAAGGAGAAAAGGTATCCCGAGAAAAGGCATCCCAAACAAAGGGCAGCACCAAAGTATAGAAGCTTCTTCCTCTGCTCAAAGGAAGCAGAGAAGGGAGATTTCTTAACAGAAGAAATAAATATCCTTAACAGGAAATTTGAACTTTAGATCTACAGATTATTTGTACAAGTAAGAGTAAGGCAAGAGAAAAAGAAAAGAGACTGCTTTAAACTGGAAGGGAATGGAAAGTTAAAGACCAACTCCCAGCTTCTTTTGTCATCAGCAGGAATGGGGGCCCAGAACAAAAGAGAATGTTTTTCAAAAACAAGTGGCTTTTTTAAAATTTGTATTTTTTACATTTTGTTTTATGTGTAAATTTTGACTCCACTTCACATTGTTTGGGTTAACACAATAGTTTTTGAGAAGAAAGAATTGCCTAGGCCAGATGGGAGTTCTCCCTATACCAACTGTCTGGCCTTTGTTTGCAAACCACAGTTAAACCATCAAATGGGCTTCATGCATAGCCCAGGAGTACATTAGCAGAGCAGATGATAAAAGGTCAAGAATATGGGCTATTTAGATATAGATGAAATCTGACAGATGAAACACTAAAGTAAACTAATAAGACCAAGAGGGAACTGACATTAAAGTTTGGGTAAGAAACTGATTACCCAAGATGCTACATAAACAATGAGGACCACTATGGCTATTGAACTGTTGTTGGAAAGCAGTCATCTCCAACAAAAGTGCTCAACAAATATTGAGATCCTGACTCTTCATGGATTCCCTTATCATCTTTGCTTCCCAAATACATTAAGAAAATCAAGGAAATTAAATTAGGATTTTATCAATAATCTAGAAAATAGAATTATTCCAGTAAATTGAGTGTTCCAGTTAACATAGTTAACATTCGTCACCTATAAGGCTTACTAACTATTCAAGAATTTAAAATGCTATGTATTCGTCAATGTTCTCCAGAAAAAAAGCAGAACTAATAGGAGATAGATGGATGGATGGATGGATGGATGGATGGATGGATGGATGGATGGATAGATAGATAGATATGGTCAGCTCTCTGAACTCATGGGGAATTGGTTCCAGGACATCCCACGAAAAACAAAATTAGAGGATGCTCAAATCCCTTATGTAAAATGGCATACACAATTGCCCTTAATATCCATGATTCTGTGTCTGTGATTCAACCAATCATGGATTAAAAATAAGTACTTTTGGCCCGCCATAATCAATGGTTTTGATCTGTAGTTGGTTAAATCCACAGATGCAAAACCTGCATATATGGAGGGCTGACTGTATTGAGAGAGAGAATGAGATTATAAGGAGTTGGCTCGCATGATTATGGAGGCTGAGAAGCCCCACATTGTGCCCTTTGAAAGCTGGAGATCTCAGAAAGCTGGTGGTTTATTTATTTTCAAAGAAGGAAGGAGAAATGATTGATTAATTTATTAAGGGTTGACACAAGAAACCCTCATGTCTCGTGTTAGGCACGAGAAAAGTTTATCTTCTTCTGGAGTCCACAACCCACTCTTGAGAACCAGGAAAACTGATGGGGTAAGTTCTAGTTCAAGTCTGAAAGTCTGAGAACCAGGAACGCAACTGGTGCAAGTCTTGATCTGAGGGAAGGAGAAGTCCAATGTCTCACTTTGCTCAGTTGGGCAAAGAGAGAGAAGTTTCCGTTCCTCTGCCTTTTGTTCTATTCAACCTGCAATAGATTGGATGATGCCCATCCACATTGAGAAGAGCAATTTTCTTTACTCAGGCTACAGATTCAAATGGTGATTTCTTCCAGAAACATCCTCACAGACACATCGAGAAACAATGTCTAGCTAGCTATCTGGGCACTCTCTAGCTTAGTCAACTAAACACAAAATTAACCATCATGCTAATTATTTGAAAATTGTTAATCCTCTCGTTGTAAAGATGCAAAAAGAGTGGCTATGCTGCCTGCCTCCAAGTTACTCTCAGGTCTAATTCTTTATTGTGACTGAAAGCAGTGCAGTCTTCAGAAGGGAATGATTTTCTCCAGCATCACCTAACAGGTGAATTTAGTGACAGTTTACAGCTCCTTGTTGCTAATCATGATCTCAGAGGATACAGAATTTCTTTGCTGTCCCATTGGCATGTGTCTGTGTCATCTTTAGATGAAACATCATCTTCATGCCAGCTCAGCATTTATTTTTAATTTGTTGTTTGCTGCCTTGCCCCAAGAGAGCAGAGTTTCCATTAACCAGAATGATTCCCAAGAATGGTGTTTTTGTTTTTTCTTCCTCTCAGATAAAGATGTGACTTTGAACAAGGAAGAAGTACTCAAGTTGTGGGATCACAGACCCAAGTCACAGTTTTATCTTTGCCATTTATTTTGAACACAATACTTCCCATCATTTCTCAAATCTGAAAAGTTAGCAGATAGCTAACATAATCTCTAAAGCTTTCTACACGCTCTGAAAAACAATTAAGTTTATGCCTAGGTTGTTGTCTTAGAAAAATTTAGTATGCCTATGGTGATACTAGATGAAGACTGGAAACAAAAATAAACAAGATGCAGTGCTTGCCACTGAATATCTCAGTCTGGTAAGGAAGGTATATGAATCATTAACCACAGTACGCTGTGATGAGTGCTAATCAGGGGATATACTTGATCTAACCTATTCACACCATCTTATTATCAAATTCAAAAGACTACAAAATGACGCTGAAGGTTAGAGACTCTTTTGAGGACATAGATAACTTTTTTTAAAATCCAGATGAAACCAATGACCTTTCTTGTAGGACATTATCACAAGGTTCTAACTCCATGTACTAAACAATATTTTTCTTAAGTGTGAGAACAGAAGAAAGAAAGGCTAGATTTACAAGGAAGGAAAAAGTGACTCAAAGGCAAAGGCCATGATTTAATTTTTCAAAAAATTGGTGGTGCACAGTGTCTCAGACCTATAATCCTAGCACTTTTGGAGGCCAAGATGGGAGAATCACTTGAGGCCAGGAATTTAAGGCCAGCTGTGCAACATAGTGAGACCCCAGTCTCCATCAAAAAAGAAGTAATAATTTTAAAAAGTATATATATATATATATATATACACATACATACACACACACACACACACATATACATATATATATTTGAACACAATTTTGAAAAAAAAAATAATTTCCATTACCTAATACAGATCTTGGCATGATACACGTGTTCAGGTACATGCTCATTTATTCGTTCACTCACTTACTCATTTGGTACATACTGAACATCTGCTATGTGCCAAATGCTATGCTGAGTACTAGGGATACAACGATGTACAAAGCATCCAAGGTTTCAGTCCTCAAGGAACTTATATTAAAGTAAAAGGTGAACTATAAACTAGAAAACAAAATATTTTGATTAGTCTTGTGAAGGAAATAAGTGGTGACATGACAGAAAACACGGGGAGGGTTGCTGCATGAAGCAGGCTGATCTGGAATAGTCCCTTTTAGAGGTTAACAATGTAAAGGCCCTTCTTGGTGCATAGGAAGGGAAGGAAGAACACAAGACCACCAGGATCATATTTAGTGAAGAGAGAGGATGGTAACAACATGACTTTGTGAAGGTGAGTAGATGAAGCATGTGTTGTCAAGTCAGAGCCTAATAACATGGCTGCAAGGGATGAGGAGAAGGGAGGTAGTAAATATTATACCTAAATTTAGTTAAATGAACTAGAAATTTAGTTAAATGAACTAAAGGAGAAGGAAGAAAGGAGGGAAGAAAGGAAGGAAGGAAGGAAGGAAGGAAGGAAGGAAGGAAGGAAGGAAGGAAGAAAGGAAGGAAGGAAGGAGGAAGGAAGGAACAAGGAAGGAAGGAAGAAGGAAGGAAGGAAGAAAAGAAGGAAGGAAGGAAGAAGGGAAGGGAAGGAGAAATAATTGATTAATGTACTGACTGCTGACCTATATTTTTGTGTTAGATATAAGAAAGATGTGCTTTTTCTGGAGTCTATGACCTAAAAAGTTATGCTAAATTCTATGATTAGTCAAAGTATAGCATTAAAAAAGAATACTCAATTAGAATATAGGCTCTAAAAGAAGCAGTAAAGCCCTTTGATGGTGATAGAATTTTGGATAATTTGGGCAGTTAATCATTTTCGCTCTGTGATTCTACAGGAATAAAAGGGAAGATTTATCTTCAAAAGTGAGTGGGATTCACCAGGTTACAAAATAGAAAAGCACATTTCAGGCAGGGATAACAGTGTGTACTGATAAATGGAGACATGAACAGCCTAGTACACACATGAGAAGTCTCCAAATAGTTCAGCAAATCTAGGGGAGAGAGTGAAAGAAAAAGAGTGTTGAGAGATGAAATTGGAAAGTCAGGTGGTATCAGATCAAGTTGTGCTTTTTATGCTGACAAAGAACTTACTAGTAGTTAATGCTTCTGAAGATCCAGCTCTGCTGATATTCTGTCTGCGGCTCAAAAAAGCCAAGTTCCTTCCTGTCTCAAGGCCTTTGCAGTAATTTATGTCTCTGATTCCCCCACCCCAGAGGCTCTTGTGCTGACTCCTTCCCACCATTTGCCAATCATGTCTCGGCATAAATATCCCCTTCTTAGAAGGGATGCTTCCTGCAGCTTTGTCTTAAATTGACTCACCAATTTCTCCATCACTGTTTTGTTTTCTCCTTAATGTTTTCTATTACCTGGGATCATCTTGCTTAATATGTGTTTATTTGTTTATTTTCTGCTTTTCTCTGCTGGGGTAAAAGCTCACTAGAAGAAATATTTTCTATTTTATGTACCACTGTATTTCCAATACCTGTAAAAAATAGTAGGTGCCTATTAAATATTTGTGGAATGACTGAACGTGAAAGCATTATTTAGGGAGATACATGATCTGTCACATTTTGGAATATCAGTTTAATTGCGGTATGGAAGAATTGTATCTTCCCGAAGGACAAAGTCCTAAAGTCAGTATGGGATATTTTTTTAAATGTACAATTAAGAGTATCTTGAAAATGGATTACAAAGGTGTGCAAGGCCACTTTGTAGACTGACATATATCCTTCCAGGAGAGTAGGTTCAACATCCCTAGAGTTTTTTACTTTTTTGTAATTCCAGAAAAGGATATGTCCCTTTCTGCACTTGACACCCTATTCAGAACATTACTGAAATACAAATTAGTAGAGTGATGGGAGAAATAACCTGAACAATTTATTGTTTTGTCCTGGTTGAGACTGAGTGTTGCTGAATTGGTGTGAGCTTAATGCTCATATGATACCACTTTGTGAAAGGTAAAAGTAGAATGTCTAAGTTTTGAGGCTGGGAGAGCACTTAACAATGGTGTTTAATCACCTCTTGATATGAAAAAAAAAAAAAAAGACATCTCTTTGGCGTTTTCAATCTTGTGATACCCAATTTTATATATTTGAGAGGTTTCTGCAGTGAACTGAATGTTATTTTGATTGTTTTCGAATCCACTTTCTTTATCCTAGGCATAGTTTGAATATTGTTGCAGAAGATGCGTTGGAATTAAAAGACCAACAGGATCCTTAGTGTATCTACGACTTCTAATGACCTGGATGGTTAGTTCCCACTTTGTCCGTCCTCTTATCCTATTCCTACCCACCACAATCCTTTGAGACACCAGCAAATACTAGGTGAGTCAACATTTTCTTCCCTTTTCTCTCCTATCCCAAAAAGATTAAATATCAAAGTCTGGCAAAAATCGAGTTGTTCATTTAAATGTCAGTTCTCAAATAATGGCCTCTCTCTCTGCCTCATAAACATACAGTCAAATTTTGTCTTTTCTTCCAAGCAACTAGGAATGGAAGAAATATTAGCTCTCCATTCCACCTAATTCACAACAATTGCTGTCTAACTTGGTGTGAGATCCAATTCTCATCTAAATGATGATTCATGTATAAAAGACATTTGAAGACTGCTAAAAATGTTCTATCAGAAGCCAAATGTTTTGTACTTCTATTTGCTTTTTGCCACCCCTCCCTCTCTCACACCCCTATCCCAAATATCTATCCCTCATAAGTATGCGATTATACTAGAGAATTGAATTGCAGATTATAATAGATACAATTTGGTTTAACACTGTAGGATAACAGGTTGAAAAGAGACTAAATCGAAGTATGGGCTCAGGACAGCCATGCACCAGCCCTCACTCTTCTCATCTTAGCTAGAATGGATTTATTTTTAGAGCCATCCAGTGCTAGACAGGCAGATGCAATAAATGCCTCAATGCTTGTTGTCCTGCAGGAAGGTTTGATGGACACATTTGTCCTGTGGAAATGTGACCATGGCATAGGATCATTTTAATAATGCTTTACAAATCAAAAAGCATCTCTGCTCCATAGATGGGTAACACTGGGCACTCCATGCCAGTTCTAGTGTATATGAAGACAAATGGAGCTCAGAGAGGTAGGACTTCATTTTTCAGTCTGGGCTCAGCAGATTTGCGGAGAACGGAATCTCAGGCTCCCTGCCTTTGAGAGCTCTTAATAGGGGTAATATATTCAACCTTTCACTGCCTCATCTTTTTGTGTGAAAATTAAGGATAATAATAAACCACATCTCATAAAGTTTTGTGGGGATTTAAGGAGATAGTATAATAGAGTGATTAACATGGTAAGAGTTAACAGTCCATATATTTTAGCTGTTTAATTATGTTAAAGAGACAGCATAACCAAAAAGTAATTATGATACTGGTGATGATGATTCTCATTTTACATATCCAGAGATAGAGTATTGGTGATGCTAAGAAACTTGACTACAGTCACAAAAGTCCTCAAATCTTGTCTCTGGGTTCCAAGCTCCAAACCTTACCTTATTTCCGGGCTCCAAGGGCTCAGTGAAGGGACTGGGGCTAAATGCACCTGTGAAAGAGAACCTGTCTGTGCTCATAAGGATTTCTACTGCAAAACCTTTCTAAAAATGAGTCCAATGAGAGTTTCCAACTCTTGTGTTTCCATTTTTGTCCTCATGAACAAAGCGAGTGCACACTACAAGCCTAACTTGGATTTGACAGGAGGAGCCTCTTGTACTATTTGAGTTACTAATGGGATAGCAAACAGCTCTTGTAATTTACTTTGTACTTTGATAATGTCTTGGCTTCAAGGGTCACGCAGGCCTTTCCAAACATTAACTTATTTCCCTCTCTTTACATTTTGAAGGGGTCAGAAAAGGTTAGCTTTCTTTTTGTTTTGTGGCTGAGAAGACTGAGATTTAAAAAGGGTATGCATCCTACCAAAGTTGCCCCAGAAACTGAGTGCTATCCAATCTGCTACAATTAGCTACAGACACTGTAACCCACACAAGGAAATTTGTCCAGGGTGTTTTGCATTCTGACCTAGAACTGCCACTGAATGTTATTTGTGTTACTTTTCTATACTCCTCAAGCAATGTGTAGAGCAAACAAGAGTATATAGCAAGTCTGGCTTCTGCAGCACTGTAGAGTTAAAAGAGCTGAATGAACAGGAGCAAGCCTAACTACAAAATGTATTAGTTCCACACAAATACAACTTATCACATTAAGAATGAGCTGGGAAGGCTGATTTATTTGTTTTAGAAGCTGGGTGGAACAAGGAAGAGAATATGTAGGCGTACATGGACCACATTTCAGCACCTCTTCTGAATCCAGGGAACAGATTCATTCAATTAGGTATTGACTCCAGGTCCTAGTTTAGATGGTTTCCCTTATGTCGTCTCATTTAATCATCACAACAACCCTGGTTTCTGTAAAGTGTTATGCATTGAGATGGTGGAGAGAGAAAGCCTAAATAGATGGCTTCTTTCACGTACTTATTCAAGTTACCTTCCCACTGAATTCTTCCTTTCCAGGCTGCTATATCTAAAATCATGACCTCCTTTGCACTCCTATCCCTTTTCCTATTTACCAAAAGTTAATATATCACTGTTGCATGAGCTAATATACATATCTGTGTGTGACTGTGTGTTTGTGTGTGTGTATATGTGTATTAGATTGGTGCAAAAGTAATTGCGGTTTTGGCCATTACTTTTTATTGCAAACACTACAATTACTTTTGCACCAACCTTATGTGTATATGTATATATTGCTAGTGCCTATTACACATTAGGGTTCAACAAATAACTATTGAATTAGTAAATGAATGTATTCATGTTCTCCTAACAACTCATGGCTGCCTTAGTAGCATGCAATTACATTTGCTATTTAAAAATTATTTGTGTGGTTGTTTTATTATAGTTTATCTCATCCTCTAGAAGGATCTGTGAAAACTGACAATGTTTTTGTTTGATTATAAAGCATGTTGCCTGGCAGAAAGTAGTTCACAATGAATACTTTTAATGAAAAAATAAACAAAGTAATTTGATCAAGTAAAAAACTGACATAGCAAGATTTAGAATGTTTTCATTTATTAAATAGCTATTTATTGAAAAACAGGTATTATTGCAGTCTTCATGGGGTTTACCACCTCATGGACCCTTCTCATGCCAAATTTCAGGCTAAGCCTTTATTAAAAATCTAATGTTTAAATAAAAAGTAATTTCATTTATGTTCTAATGTTTAATTCATAGTTCAGACATGCCTTATAAATAAGAAAGTTTTATATTTGACAACTTCATTTGTCTGCAACTTCAAGGGTAAGAAGCAGAAAATAAGCCAGAAAAGCCTATTTCCAGCTAAAATAGTTCACAAAGTTTGACAACACTAGTCTCTTAAATTGTAATTCACATTTCACATACTCTTAAATATCAGCGAACTACTTTGTCGTCTTAGAATCATTCATCCTCTCACATATTTGCCCTAATCCATCTATTGCTAACCCCTACAGGTACTACAGTCAAATGCCTTTTATCTCCAACTCTGTCTTCCCATTTCAACTTCTGCTAACATATTTTAGGCATTATAGGTTCCAACCTGGGTAACTTCCTCTCTTAACTGGCATCTCTGCCTTCACAGTTCTTTTCTCTAGCACAGAATGGAAAGTTAATTTAAAAAAAAAAAGAGAGAGGAGGTGAAGTTCATGTGCCAAACAAGCCCCAGTGTAAGAGAATGATACTAACTCCATTCTGATGGTGGAACCTTCTATGGCCATCTGTAGTCCAACCGAATGGATAATCCATCACCATGCGGCATACTTTCTATGGAGTCTGACTCTCACTGATTTAGTTTCTAACTCAACAATAACACAATTCTCTGAACACTCATCCTCAAGTCATCTCTTGATTTCTAAACTTTATTTTTTTAATGAAAGATGAACTCATTTACTATGGCTTTCAAGGCTCTTTACAATCCATGCTCTAACTGGAATCTGTTGCTCATCATTGCCACATATATTGTACTTGTTTGTTTGTATGGCTGTCTTCCTACTGGATATGTATTTCTTTAAACATAGGGTGTGCATCACTAGAGAGATGAGAGTTGCTTTTACATTGTACTCTATGGTGCACTTCATAACGGTTAAGGATAAGTGGAAAAAATTCTCCTTTGCCTTCCCTTCAATCCTTCTAATGACTGGAGAAGGGCTAAGTTTTGTGCTGGTATGCCCTTAACAACTCTTTTACACTTAATAGTCTCCTTTTTTTATCAAGCAGACTGCAAATCTAGGCTTGGAGCCTTCAGCAAATAAAGTAGCTGGGCTGAATTTAGTTATATATACTGTTTTAATTGTGTTGGGTTTAATAATTACCTTCTATTTGTGGCAAATGAGACTCGCTTTTCATTGAGACCAAAAATAATGCCTTTTCAAATAAGTTTATTAAGACATAAAAGTATATGTAATTTTAAAAAATACTCTATGATAATATAGAGAGCAAAAAGACATAACAAAAATACGATGGGACATTTGAATGACTACAGTTTGGGAAATAATGGACGATAATATAATTTCTTTTCTCAGAGCAGGAAACATGTCTGTTAATTTCTCCATCCCCAAAATTCGCATGTTTCACAGGCTATCATTAAACACTTGCAGGAGGAAGGAGGAAAGCTTATATTCCAAGGCCCATTATTGAGATCATGCTCAATAAATTCTCAAATCCTTTGCCCCTTTCTCCTTATATAGACATATCTTGGAGATATTGTAGGTTCAGTTCCAGACCACTGCAGTAAATCAAATATCTCAATAAAGTGAGTCACACACATTTTCTTTTCCTAGTGTAAATAAAAGTTATGTTCACACTACGCTGTAGTCTACTAAGTTTGCAATAGCATTATGTCTAATATATATCTTAATTTTAAAAAAGTTATTGCTAAAAGCTGCTAATGATCATTTGAGCCTTCAGTAAGTTGCTGGGGGAATATCTTGCCGCGATGTTGATGGCTAATGACTAATAAAAGTGGTGGTTGCTAAAGGTTAAGGTGGCTGTGGCAACTTTTTAAAATAAGACAATAATGAAATTTGTCACATCAATTGACTTTTCCTTTAACAAAGATTTCTCTACAGCATGTGATGCTATTTGATAGCATTTTAGCCATAGTAGAGCTTCTTTCAAAATTGGAGTCAGTTCTTTCAAATCTTGCCACTGCCCGACCAGCTAAGCAGACCCAATATTCTAAATCTTTGGTTGTCATTTCAACAATGTTCCCAGCATCTTTACCAGGGGTAGATTCTATCTCAAGAAACCACTTTCTTGGCTCATCCATAAGAAACAAATTTTTTTACAAGTTTGAGTTTTATTATGAGATGAAGCAATTCAGTCCCATCTTCAGGCTCCACTTCTCATTCTAATTCTTGTGCTGTTTTTACCACATCTGCAATGACTTCCTCCACTGATGTCTTGAACCTCTGAAAGTCATCCAGGAGAGTGGGAATCAACTTGTCGAAACTTCTGTTAAGATTGACACTTTGACCTTCTTCCCTAAATTACAATTTTTACTAATGGCATCTAGAATGGTGAATCCTTTTCCAAAGGTTTTCAATTTACTTGGCCCAGATCCATCAGAAGAATTGCTATTTATGACAGCTATAATCTTATGAAATATATGTCTTAAATAATAAGACATGAAAGCCAAAAATTACTGCTTGATTTATGGGCATGAAAACAACATGGGTGCCATTTATTGTTCCCCAAAATAACTACAATAGTAACATCAAAGATCGCTGATCACAGATCACCATAACAGATAAAATAATAACTTAAAAATTGAAAACTTGCAATAATTATCAAAATGTGACGAAGATACAAAATGGGCATATGCTGTTGAAAAAAAATGATGCCAGTAGACTTGCTTGATGCAGGCACACACCTTTAATGTGTAAAAAATGCAGTATCTATGAAGCATAATAAAAGAAAGTGCACTAAAATGTATGCCTGTCCTCCCCTTGCAAAACCTCAATTTGTTGTTAAATCTAACATTTTTTTTCTATTTTATTCCTGTATTTTGAACAGCTAAAATGGCTTGTGAAAAATATACAAGCATATTAACTTGTTTCACATAACATAACCTAATCTCAAATGGGCAATTAAGCTACCTGACAATCCAGCGATATCTCCATAATCTATCCACCTTCCCAATATCTTAAATAACTAATTCTTCTCTTCTTTTACCTCTAATTGCCCCCCCTTCCTCACTCTCAGCTAATGAAGATAGAACCAATTACAAGAGAACTTCCTCATGTACACTGTCACCTATACCGATCTATTGGTTTCTGAACTTACAGATTTCATCATCCTTTAGCAAATCCAAGATCCGAGATCATTTCCTCTACTTGTTTCCTAAATGCCTTCTCTCCTTATTCAAAGATGTCATTTCAAGGTATTTCCTTTCTCTTGTATCCCATCTCTATTGACTCATTCCTGTCAGCCAGGAGTATGCTGAAAAATAAAATATCTTCCACCTCTTGACCTCACATTTATATCATTTCTGTTGTCTCCTTTACAGGGAGCCCTGTTTTTAATTTATCTCACTTTCTTTCTGGAACTCTTCCCAATATGGTCTTCACCAAAACAACTTTGATCAAGGTCACTACATACCTTCATTTTCTAAATATGAGAGCAATTCTCAGTTTCCATCTTACTTGGCCTACTCAACAGTATTTGACACAGTTGATCCCCTCATTTTCTTGAAAACAGTTTCTTCACTTGTCTTTCAGAAAGTCCTGGTTGTCCTCCTATTTCAACCTCATTTTCCTGGCTTATTACTTCTTCAATACCTATAACAGAGTGACCCAAGACTCAGTCCCTATATCTTTTCTCTTTATTGAACTTACTCTTCAATTGATCTTACTAGATAAAAATGTTGAGATACAATCCACACACTGATAACTACTATATTTATACCTTCAGCTCAGACCTCTCCCCCAAACACCAGATGTGCATATACACCTGCCTACTTGACACCTCCATTTGGATGCTTGGTAAGCATCTCAAATTCCTCATGGCCAAAATCATCTCCAATCTCATCTCTTCCAAATCTGCTTTTGCCGTAATCTTTGACATCACAGTACACGGCAATTCCACCCTTCCATTGATCAGGAAAAAATCTTGATATTATCCTTTGCATTTCTCTTTCTTCCCAACCCATATCCAATCTGTCAGCAAATCTTAACTATTTTACCTTCAGAATATCTCCAGAACCTGACCAGTTGTTAACATTTTACCACTGTCACTACTCTCATTGCTCTCCTGGCTAACTGCAGTATCTCCTAACAGTTTTTTGTTTTTTGTTTTTCCTGATTTTATCCTTGCTCTTTATATTCTATTCTTTACACAACATACTGAGTGATCCTTTCAAAATTTAAGTCAGATCATGTCACTCCTCCACTCAAAGCTCCCAGGGGCTTCTCATCTTACAGGGGCCGGGAGGACCTGGGGGATCTGGCCCCTGCTGACTCCCTGAGCTTGTCTCCTATAGATCTCCATTTGGCTCATCTTCTTCAGCTGCACTGTCCTCTGTGCTCTTCCAAGCATCTTCTCAACTCATTTGCAGGCCCCTCGGTCTGGACCATCCTTCACTCGGAAATATATGCAACTTTTACAATTCTGTTAAAAGTCATCTTCTAATTGAAATAGTAAGATCCTCCTTGACCGCCTATATTTAGGAATAATATTTTTCACACCTAGCCTAGCACAACCTGTAACTCTTTCTCTGCTTTATTTTATACCATGGCAATTATTTCATATATGTATATGTGTACATATATATACACACATATATATACACACATATATATAAATATGTGTGTATATATTTATATGTGGTGTCTATATATGCTTACATATATACCGTACGCTTACATTTTAGCGGAAAGATGCAGACAATAAGCAGATAAATATATATACAATGAGTACATACACATTAAATAAACCCAAGTCACTCATATGTATGCTCATTGTGAATCTACTTAATTGTTCATTGCCTGTGTTTTCCCAGCTTATCTGTAAGTGCCATGAGGATGGAGGCCTTGCCTGTTTGGTTCACTGCTGTGTTCCCAGTACACAAAACAGTGTCTGGCACATAGTAGGCTCTTAACACTTATTTGTGAAGTGGCCTTGTTGTCTGGAGTGACACTGAGTTTCATTGTCTCATGATGATGGAGATCAAGGATTTGGACACACAAAAAGTGAAGTTAAGAGAGGAAATGAAATAGACAAAAGAAAGAGAATAAATAGCTCTCTGCGGCCGGGCGCGGTGGCTCAAGCCTGTAATCCCAGCACTTTGGGAGGCCGAGACAGGCGGATCACGAGGTGAGGAGATCGAGACCATCCTGGCTAACACGGTGAAACCCCGTCTCTACTAAAAAAATACAAAAAACTAGCCGGGCGAGGTGGCGGGCGCCTGTAGTCCCAGCTACTTGGGAGGCTGAGGCAGGAGAATGGTGTAAACCTGGGAGGCGGAGCTTGCAGTGAGCTGAGATCTGGCCACTGCACTCCAGCCTGGGCGACAGAGCGAGACTCCATCTCAAAAAAATTAAAAAAAAAAAAAAATAGCTCTCTGCTATAGTGAGGGGTTTTGGAAAAATGGGTTGCCAATCTGTGGTGAAATGCAACAGGGGTTTTATAGATTAGCTAGTGGGGAGGTGGTGTCTGATTTACGTAGGGTACGAAAACCATGTTAGGTTTTCTGCAAAGGGTGCAAATCACTTGCAGCCCCTACCCTAATCTTTTATTATGCAGGTGGGTTCTCTTCCTGAGCTTCTCCATGATGCCCTTTTTCTTACTGTACACGTGCTAACAAAGAAGGGAAGGTGGAGCCCCATGATGAACATTCCTGGCCCTCAGGTAGCCCTTTTCTGTTGGTGCAGCTGCAGGCCTTCCCCATTGCAAGCTTCCAGCTTCCTTACCGATGTTTTCAGCTTGATCTTTCAGGCTGTCCTTTGTTAGAAAAGAAATGATTACTTTGGCTGCTTTCTGTTAGAAGGGAAGTTCTGCCGAGGCTTTGTTTGCCTTCGCTATCTGCCAAAATAATTTCTTTCTGTCTCCTGTATCATTTGTTCAATAAGTGAAAAGAAAAAGGAAGAAAAGTCAAACACTTGTACCCACTACATCTTACATGTTTATATCCGCATTATATTTGGTTTTTGGTTTTTTGAGACAGACTTTCGCTCTGTCGTCCAGGCTGAAGTGCAATGGTGCAATCTTGGCTCACTACAACCTCCACCTCCTGGGTTCAAGGGATTCTCCTGCCTCAGCCTCCTAAGTAGCTGGGATTACAGGTGCACACCACCACGGCCGGCTAATTTTTGTATTTTTAGTAGAGATGGAGTTTCACCATCTTGGCGAGGCTGGTCTCGAACTCCTGACCTCAAGTGATCCTCCCATCTTAGCCTTCCAAAGTGCTGGGATTATACAAGCAGGAACCACCATGCCCAGCCCATATCCACATTATATTTGACATGATGTTACCTTTTTCTGAGGTTTAAAAATCTATAAAATAGCTATTGTTGGGGTTCAGAAGTTGATACCCCATAATATGACAAATGGACATGATGAATTGAAGAAACCTGAAGGTCTCTCAGACCATCCCCCCACAACCTTCACAGTCTCTCCCAAAAAAGCTGAGGCTCTTTTATCTGTCTCAGATCCAGACTCACCAAAGAGAGCAATAGTTTTCTTTCTCTCTCTAAAAGACTGAGAATGTAACCACACCTGCAAGACTCTTTCACAAGATAATGCCTCTTCCTCATACACATTGAAATTCCAAAGAATATCATTTATAAGTTAACTTTTGTTTCCCAATCCAGTCATTCTCCCCAGTAATCATTTATTACCCCTCAACAGAATTTCTCTTTTCCCCCTGCCCCCATAACCTATTTTACCAAGATCAAAGCCCCCATTTTTTTTTCCAGTAATCTCAAGATGGTTTGTAAGTTTTGTACTTCATTGAAAGGTTAGGTCTTTATTCTGAGGACTGCCATGTATATACGTTAAATAAATTTGTATGCCTTTCCTCCTGTTAATCAATTGGCCTCATGCTAGTAACTTTTGAACTTTCAGGAGGCAAGCGGTCTTGGCCCTTACAGTATGTATTGAATGCCCCAAATCCCTGCCTTTGAGAAAGGAGAGGAGAAACAGACATACAAATGAAGGAGACATACACTATGCTAGAGAGTGTAAGTCTACAGACTGTCACTCGTACTCTTTGGGTTCACCTTGTAAGGCTCAGTTCAGAGGTAACATGTGTGGTAACCTTAGTCACAATTAAACATCTTTCATTTTATTCCCATTATACCCAAGGATCTCAAGTGGGCATCCCTTGATCAAGTCCAACTAGTGCTTTTGTTTGTATTTTTTATTTTCATGTTTTAGAGGCAAGGTCTTGCTCTGTTGCCCAGGCTGCAGTGCAGTGGTGTGATAATAGCCCACTGTACCCTTTAACTCCTGGCCTGGTGATCCTTCCACATCAGCCTCTTGAGTAGCTAGGCCTATAGGCATGCACTACCGTGCCAGATTTTAAAATGTTCTGTAAAGGTGGAGTATCATTATATTGCCCAGACTGGTCTCAAGTAATTCTTCTGCCTTGGCCTCCAAAAACTCTGGGATTACAAGCTTGAGCCACTGCACCTGGCCTGACCAGTGATTTTAAAATAAGAAAATTACAATTTAAACAATGAGGATCTGGGCCGTCAACATCAGTCTGATAAACATGAACTGGAACTAAGTAGCAGCTGACATAACTGTAGCCCCCGTAGGACAGTTTCCTATATTGTTTTGCAACCTATGTTCCTATCTCATTCATCTTACCTGGTCAATCGCTGTGGGAATCAAGGTTTGAGATCCCCGTAAAGCACTTGTTTCTTACCCTTATAAGAATCTATATGGCGTTGCATTGTGTCTTATTTTATAAATGCCTGTTTCTTCATCAGCCCACAAGCTACTTAGGTTTATTCATTTCTGTATCCCCAACTTCTTGTACATGACTAGCATGGAGTAGACATTCACCATATTTTTGAAATTAAATAAATTAAAGCTCAATTATTGTATTTCCTTTTCTTTTTTTTTTTTTGCCATAATAGACAGGAGCCAGTCAAAGGCAGACATGTTTCCCAAAAGAGTGTGTAATTGCTGAAAGCCTTGCAGAGAAGCAAGGGACAGAAATCCATTTTGAAAACAAACATAAGAATTACTACCACACAGCAGTCTGAGGCCAGTTAGTGTAAAGCAGAAATACACCAGACACTCACGTTGACCTTGATCGCTATATGGTGATAATGATGAACACGTTCAGGCATCAAGGAAAGATTAAACGTATGTGATACAGTATACATCAGAGCTTCATAAAGCTAGGAAGTAGGAGAGATGTATTAGTGGAAAAAGTGTTCAATCATATGAATACTAAATTATAGGAAAATTTAACCCCACAGAATTACTTATTTCCAGAAAACTGGGGTTTTACTGTAAATTTGGAATATCTGAAAACTTGCCAACTATTTAAGTTTCTAAAGACCTACTATAATTCTTTAAAAACTGAGAATCTTTTTTTTTTTCTTAATTTCAATACCCTTTGTGAGAATTCATTAAGCATTTGGAATTTTAAAAAATATCCTTTGCTGAAAAGATATAGTAGATATCAGGGGAAAATGAAAGCTCTTAACAGATAGCAAATACTTAGAAAAGAGTCTTGCAATACCAAGTATTTGCATGACAACCATCTAAGTCTCTCTGTTTCTCACTCCTCCCTTACTTCCTCCTTATTTCTCTTTTATCCTCTATTACCTGGTCTTCTGCTCTCTGTGTTTAAATCTGCTAACAAGATTTTAAGTTTATACTTCACTAAATCTTGCCCTGCAGTTGAAACATTAACAAAATTCTGTTCCTGGAGGTTGTTGACACACTGTTACACCCGAACACTGGGGCAGGAACCACCCTGGTATGGTTGATTCACTTTTGGACAGGAAGTGATAGAATCTGGTTTAGAGTTCTCTCCCATGCAACTCAACCTAGTTTTATGCTGATGATTCTGAAGGTTTGATACTGCTCACTGATAGCACTCTGTATATTCTGAAATATGGTTAATTATGGTAACTGGGAAATCCTGCTTTTAAAAAGGCTCAGAGGCTATGTTCAAGTTTTTATTGCAGCTATTGCCAAGAGAATTGTCAGACATGGCTTGGGCCTTTGAAATGTGAATCTGATTGAAATGCAAAGATAGCTGTGGAATGAATTCCAGAGGTAATTTGCATATAGTATATGTGTTAATTCACTCAGTCCGCTGCATAATAACACCCTCAAAAATATTTGAAAATCTAAGGTGAGCCTGAGAGTAGATGAGAGTATGTATGTGTAAAAAGAGATGAGATTAGGAGAGACAATAAGAAAGGAAGCTAGAGTAATAATAATAATGTTAATAGATTTATGTATTGGAGTATAAGAACATGACAGTGCCAAGTGCTTTATATGCATTATCTCATTTAATTCCCTTGACAGACCTATGAGGTAAGTTATTATCATCATCCCCATTTTCTGGATGTTAAAACTGAGGCTTAGATAGATCTTGTAACTTATTTAAATTTATACAACTACTAAATGACAGAGTCTAAGTATAAACTCATACTTTTCTCTTTTTTTAAATTTTAGATTTGGGGGTTCACATGCAAGTTTTTTACATGGGTTTTTGAGTCATCTGAATTTGGGCTTCTAGTGAACCCATCACTTAAATAGGGCACATAGTCCCCAGCAAGTTGTTTTTCAGTCCCTTTCCTCCTTTCTCTCTCCCTCCCCTCTTTTGGAGTCCCCAGTGTCTATTATTCTCATCTTTATGTCCATGTATATCCATTGTTTAGTTCCCGCTTATAAGTTAGAACATGCGACACTTTATTTTCTGTTTCTGCATCAAATCACTTCAGGATAATGGCCTCCAGCTACATCTGCATTGCTTTAAAAGACATGATTTTATTTTTTATTATGGCTGTGTACTATTCCATAGTGTTTATGTACTACATTTTCTTTATCCATCCCACCATTGATGGACACTTAGGTTGACTCCTGACTTTGCTATTGTAAATCATGCTGTCATAAACACATGCAAACTCATACTTCTCTAACTTCTGATTTTGCATTCTTAACCACATTAAACCGCTCGGCTCCTTCTAACAAGTCACTACTGAGAGATCAGGAAAAAAAAAAACAGCTCTCCAAGATGGTCCCATCACCCCCTGCAACTATCCACCAAGCCTTTCCGCCCTTGGACTACTGTTGCATGAATGAGACAGACATGAGAAGACTTGAGTCTCCATGTGGTCTTTCTCAGTCACCTTGGGGCCCCACCAAATATTGGTGTTTTTTCCATTTGCTCCTTGACAGAAAGAGTAGGAAGTTCATGAAGGTTAATGTGTCATAAAGCATGAGAACACTGGAAGGTTGAATGAATCACTTGCTTTGGAGGCCTTTGAAAACAAAAACAAAATGGCAACAATTTAAAAAAGTACTGGGTACCTATTCTGTTCATCACTCAACTTGTTTTATGTGCACACATATCTGTGTGTGTGTGTATATATATATCACATGCATACATATACAGAAGTATATATATATATATCTTCATGTAGATGTGGGTATATATGCATGTGTGTGTCTGTATATAAATACATATTTATATGTGCGTGTGTATATATATGTATCTATGTGTGTGTATATATGTGTGTGACCAGTGATAAAGGCATTCACCCTTTTCAATTAGAACACCGAATCTCAGAGTTTAGGAAACGTGCTCAAGGTTATATATGTAGTGAGTGAAAGTTCTCATGACTTTGTGTATGTCATAGAACCTTCCTGAGCTTTAGCTAACCCCTCTGGAAAATGAGGAAAATAACACCTGCCACCAGGAGTTGATGAAATATTGTACATAAGGATACCTCACCTGGCACAAACCAGCAGCTCATTACACATAACTGCAATAAATTTGCCCCCTCGACCACTCAATGTCATCTTCATGTGGGTGAATGCTGAAGGAGTTAGAGCTATGCTCCTGTCCCTGTAACTTTGCATCTGCTGTAGAGGTGATGGCATGTACTATTGGAATAGATTATCTTCGACACAAGCAGAAGTTAGAATGTAGTATGCGACTTTAATTATGCTTTAATTGAACTGCAATATACATCACCACTTGGCACAGGCCCTTTGAAGTCCAGAATCACCACCCTACCTCGTGAGAATGTGCGCCGTTACCACTAGCATAATTGTTGGAGCAACTGACATGTTCCCAGCAGCAGCTATTTCAGCAGGTAGTGAAGGTAATTAGGAGAAGATTTTGATCTTGCTGACTTATGGTGAAAAGCCAGGTATCGAGGGATATGAATGTAGAGACAATCAAGTCATATTAAAGCCAAACATGAAAGCTCCTTTTTAAAATGAGGAACAAAAAAGCAGTAAAAACAAAGCTATTTTCAATTTGAAGAGGGAAAAATGCTATCCTTTGATCCCTGACATAATATGACGGGGAAACAAAGCACTCAGACAAATCATCCTGTATGGTAATTTTCTTTCTCATTTGAATTTTTTTTGCATGACAACCAAGTGACTGCTGTTTGAAAAAGTTTATTCACTTTGTTCATCTAACAAACTTTATTAAATGCCTAACATGGGCCAGCCACTATGTTAGGCTCCTGGATCTTTGCACTCAGCCATTCACAGTGTACTATGGGGACTGACATATTTTCAGATAATTAGAGTACAATGTTAGGCATCAAGTATGTTAAGCAAGGGACCATTGAAGCAGGAAGGAGACCCTCTGTAAAAGACTGGTAAGAGGAAGGTGGGTGCATGATGAGATCAGAGGTTGCTTTCTGGAGGAAAAAGCATTTGACCAATGGATAAAATAGAATTCTGCTGTATTAAGGGAAAAGGCTATTTTCTACAAGGCAAAGAGCTTATGTTTATCACAGCACTAGTCACAATAGCAAATATATGGAATCAAACTAAGTGTTTATCAACCCATCAGTGAATTATTAGATGAAGAAAATGTGGTATATATATGCAATGGAATAGTACTCAACCATAAGCGAATAAAACCATGTCTTTTGCGGTAATATAAATGGAACTGGAGGCCATTATCTTAGCGAAACAACTCAGAAACGGGAAGTCACATGCTGCATATTCTCACTTATAAGTGGAAGCTAAATAATGCTTACCCATGGATGTACAGTGTGGAATAATAGATATCAGAGATTTGGTAGGGCGAGGGGGTGGAAGGAGGGTGACTGGTGAGATATTACTTAATGGTAATGGATGTTCAGGGATCAATAACTAAAATCCTCGACTTCACCACTACACAATTGATGCATGTAAGAAAATTATACTTGTACCCCATACATGTATACAAATTTTTAAAAAAAAGAGCTTCTGGAAAGGCACAGAGGGATAAGGAAGTTTAAGGAAGAGTACAAAAGTTCCATTTACCACCATGTTGATGTAGGTGATTGGGTTGTGAGAAATGAGAACAGGTAGGGCAGGAACAGTGATGTGTGCTGTGCTGAGAGGTTTGTTCTTTAATCTAAGGGAAATAGAACATCTTGGAGTAGATTTGTAGATTTGAATTTGTATCTTTAATAATCACTAGGTTGACTGATGAACTGAACTGAAGAGAGATGACTTCGAAGGCAGAGAGGTCAGTTAGGAGGCTATGGCAAATCCCCGGGAGAGAAATCGTACGGGTCTGAACTAAGATAGTGGCAAGAACAGTAGGAACAGAAGAGTAAGCTAGAAAAAAATCTATCTTTGAAGCTGAATTCAGAGTAGATACAACTAAGATCTGAAACTATAAATTGAAGAAAAAATAGAGACGTCTACATTGCTCATATTTAATGGGGATGATAAATAAGACTACCTTTGCTTATATATGGGATATATACGATCCTGAGAAAAATCCGTATGTGGATTAGATTTTTATAAAGTAAATCACATTTGAATATGTCAGAAAAGCTTGTGGTTTACTCTGGTGTTGACTGATTACAATATAGGCAATAACCCTCTAACTTACTTGTTTAGTTCATATAAATTTTCAGATTTGGGGTTACCTTAAAGCATATTTTAGACACCTTTGCTACAAATTCACTTTTATTTGGTCAGATAATATACTTTGGTATATAATAATGTGTGTGGCAATCTCTCATTCATTATAATAGCTTTAACCCTGATTGCTTCAGTTTCAGCAACGTTTTGGTTAATATTAGTGGTTTACCTAGTGCCTCAAGTTAATATGAATGATCCATTTACTATATAAGGTGATTTTGTGAATGACATTGTATTAGTCTGCTCTCACACTGCTAATAAAGACATACCTGAGAAAAAGGTTTAATTGACTCACAGTTCCACAGGGCTGGGGAGGCCTCAGAAAACTTACAATCATGGCAGAAGGGAAAGCAGACATGTCCTACCTCCCATGGAGGCAAGCAAGGAAATGTGCTGAGTGAAAGGGAGAAAAGCCCCTTATAAAAACCATCAGATCTGGTGAGAACTCACTATTATGAGAATAGCATAATGGTAACCACCTCCATGATTAAATTACATCCCATTGGGTTCCTCCGATGACAGGTAGAGATTATGCGAACTACAATTCAAGATGAGATTTGAGTGGGGACACAGCCAAACCATATCAGGCATGAAAAGTGTTTGTGATGGACAGATAAGTGGATAGATGGGTGGACACATAAATAAGAAAATAGGTAGCGACTGGTAGACTGATAGAGAGATATAGAATTCGTAGACTCATACTTTCAATAAACTTTAAATATAATGTCCTGTGAACCAAACGGTAGCTCAGAAAGCCTGAGCCACAGAAATTGCTAGTGGTCATAAATGAATTAGAATTCAGACCACCTAATAAAGAATTTAATGCAACTTACACACATTATACTGATAATTGATAGATTTTAGATAAAGATAGTACAACAATTTTATACTTCTATAGCAAAAGAAAAGTTACATGAAGTAAATGGTAGTGCCATTAATATTCCACATAATAGACAGTCTTGAAATTAAAAAACAAAATGATGTTGCCTCAAAAAATAGAAGAAGTCACCAAGCAATGCACATCTATTGTCCCATTTAACCTTCACAATCGACCTAGCATTTGGGTATTATTATGTCCCTTTTACAAATGAGAAAATGGAGACTCAGAGAAATTAAGTGACATGTCCAGCATCATTTACCTCTAAAAGTTGAAGAACCTGGTAAAACTGTTATCTTTGTAACTTCCATGGCTTCTATGGGTGTTTACCTCCCACTCAAGCTAAGATTCTGCAAGCCAGGTGAAGACTCATCATGAATGCCTTTTGTTTGCTTTTATGAAATTGTTTTTGAATTTCTCTCCAGGGAGTAGGTGGGTGAGTTACTGGAAAATGTTCTTGTTTAACACTTTGTAGATAACAAATACTTTTATTCTAATAATTCCAAATGCAGTGTTTTGAAGGGTTCACAACCATGTGTGGATGATTGCTGAAATCTCTCAATTACTTAATCATGTTCCCATGAACAAATACAAAAAAGAAACCCACGAGGTCAGATCAGTGGTTCATTCTACCCGGTGTACAGCACCAATGCTGACACGTAAGGATCATTTGTCACTTGTGTTCCATGATGTCAACTTCAAAAGATTCAGTGACTGCCCAAGCAGGTCAAGCTTGTCCTAATTACAAATGGTAACTCAACCATTCATCATTTCAGCACAACCCTTTTAGAATGTATTAGTACAGATCTATAAAGATTTTATCCACTTATGCATCTGTTAACTCAAAAACATTTATTGAGCTCCTTCTGTGTGCCACAAAATTTCTGAAGTATTGGATTCAGAGATGACTGAATTGCTTCTCAAGAGCTCAGGTAAAAGGACTTATTGTCCCTCAAAAGCTCTGGTAAACAAACACCTGCTATGTAATTATAGACAGATTATGATGGAGAAGAGCAGGAAACACCATAGAATCACAATATGGGGGGTGTGTTTTCCCTTGGAGGAAAGTGTTTCAGGTAGCTTTGGCCTTTTCATCCCTGACCCCCAAACAAACATACAAAAAGCAAATATGTACTGAGCATATTCTTGGAGCCAAGCCCAGCAAACCTAAAGCTTGAAGCAAAGTCCTGTCCCAAGCTCAGCCTGAATCAGCTAAGTGGTCGTGCAACCCCATGACCCCTAGAGCAAATTCTTGTTGATCATAAGCCTTTTGTTTGGGTTTGTTTCCTTTTATGCAGCATTATTGCAACAACAGATGACTAATACCAAATATCAGGCCCTGTCACATGAAAAAATTTCAGTAAATGCTAGATCTAACTGTTCTTATTCTTCTATTCCTGGTATCAAAAGTCCATTAAAAATGGGTTATTTATTTGAGTGAATGCATATCTACACTGTATTTAAACAAAATATTCTACTTCTCCATCACCAAAGAGTATGTACCTCCACATTACAGGGAGGGAAACTGAGGTACAGACATGTACCTTGATGCCTGAAATCCACCCAAATATATAGAACATACAGGGTAATTGCTACCTGTAAAAACTGCTGCCTAACATGCAATGTAAGCTCAATACATGTGTTCATTGTTCTCTCAAAAGAAGAGAAGATGCTTGGAAATATGGAGAGGGCTGGCCAGGCTTCTGCCTAAGACCCCAGTGGCTTTTCTTTGGAGGGAGGCAGACATAAGTGTCAGGTTTGAGATTGCAGGTGAAAAAAAGTCACCGAATGACTCATAAAAGAACCTTCACTACCACTACCAGTGCAGGCAACCTAGTTTCTTTGTTGGTCAAAGCTATTCTGAGCCCCCAGTAAAAGGAGAAAGGCAATTCCAAGCTCCCAATAAAAGGAGAAAGCCCCTCTTCCCCTGATTAAGAGGAAAAAAAAGAGCCTAGTTTGATATTGGAGTTTTCTTTACTTTTAAGAAAGGGAGAAACTCAAACTTGTCACAAACAAACAATATTAAATGCAAACCTTCAGGTTCCATTTACAGAATCCACATGAGATGACCTGGCCTTTGAGCATCTTGACCTTTACTCATGATATCACCCCACAGGTTAATAAAAGGACACATGGGAACATTTATACTTTTTACTCACACAAGTAATGTGCTGACCTTACTTTGCAGCAGCAAAGGATTTCATATGTGGACACAATTTTGAGGAAAAAGAAAAGGAAATTAACACTTATTGAAGGCCAAAAATGGCGGTTTTTTTCCTACAGTTTATTTAAATCCTCATAACAGTCTTACAGGATAAGTGGAGTGTTTCATATTTTAAAAACAGAAAATTGAGTCTCAGAATGATGCCTTATGTTGGATTTCCTGCAAACAGACTCTGCAGGAGAGTTTTGCCAGCAGGATATTTATTGGGAACTGCATTTGGGAACCATACCTATACGGAAAAGTTGGAAGCAGGATTAGGCAATAAAAGGTGAACCAAGATGAAGTTACAACAGAGACCTCAAGGGAATCTACAGGGAACTCTAGAATGTTCTTAGATTGAGACAGGGAGTTAAGATACATTCAAATAATTATGCAAGTAGAATTATTAATTTCTGATTATGAATATTCAGGTAGGAAATATATTTACTAATTTACTTTATTTACTTATTCACACATTGATTCATTCATTCTTTCATTTACAAACACTTAGAGAGCCCTTACTATATGCTGGAAACTATGCTAGGTGCTATATCAACTCTGAATAATAATTAAGTGTACTTTTTGCTCTTTGAAGGCCTTGGAGTCCAGCCTTGTGAATGTCTAAGTAAATGAAGTCTCCAAAAAGGATTTTTTAAAAACACCTACTTTAAAATTTGTATCAAATTAAAACAAGAAAAACCCTAATCTGCGAACAAACAAATTTTCCTCAAGGCTACAGGAAATCTTTGAGAGACAAGAAGACACTTTTATAAAGCAACCAAGTGTTCCCTCCCCCCTTAAAAACCACCCTTCGTGGGTAGAAACTAATGAAAGAGTACATTTTGCTGTCTCATCTCCTCTGTTTGATGGATTTGGCTCTACACAGAGGCCAGAGTCTACTTGGATTGCTTCTGAATTTGCCCTTGCATCAACTGAACTCTCTAGACTACTCTTTCTGCCACAGGGAAAAAAAATGTTCTTACTATGAATAATAACCTCTTACATGAAGTAACTCTAAAGAAAGTAGATTGGAAAATAAAGACCGAGCTAAATAAAAATGTCATAATAGGTAAGAAGTCTTGCCAGTATTTTTCCGCTGGGATCCTTAACCTATTATCCATCAATATTTTGGGCTTACAGCAGACAATGTAATTAGCATGACACCACTTGCTGAGACCTCCATAGACATGAAAAACTATAGTTCTGGCTTCAGAGCATACTTGTCAGCAGTGCAATATGAACAAAGTATCTACAACTACAAATACTTACTAAAGACAAGCTAAGTTTTCCACCAGTTTGAAACAAACAAAATATACTAACAGCATGTTGACTTCTGAATCTTTTGTTCTATCTAAGATGAAACTTGGGAGTTTCTGTTACTACCTATAGTGGACTGCCTTGTACAATGAGATCATAAAGAATAAAAATAATTTAGTGTTCATAGAGGAAAGGAGAGCTGACATTTAAAAAATGTTAAACTAGGGTTGAATTAGGCTAATCTAATTTCTTAGAAGCATCCAAACCAACACGCTTCATTGCTAAAAGAGAGTAAAAGGAAAATCCTCTGGAAACTGAGAAGTATAACCCATTTATAAATTCATTCATTCATCTGACCATCCAGCAATATGTATTGACCACCTACTAGATCCCAGACATTATCGTAGGAAATGAGGATGAAGTGATAAATACAAGAAACAAGGTCTAATTTTCATGAAACTTACATTCTGAGAGGGAAAAATTAGAAAACTATCAAGAGAAAAATGAATAATATAAATATAATATTGAAGACTGATAAGTGCTATGAAGAAATTAAAGCACAGTAACAATGAAGAGAATAATGATGGGATCAAAGATTTCAGATGGGGTGATAAATAGAGGCTTCTCAGAACTGGCATCATTTGAACAAGGAAGGAAGAGGAGAGGAGAGAAGGGGAGAAAAGAGGAGGGGATGGACAGGGAGGGGAGGAGAGGAGAAAAGGGGAGAAAATGGGAGGGGATGAATGGGGAGGGGAGAGGAGGAAGAAAGGAAGGAAGGAAGGAAGGGGAGGAAGGAAGGAGGGAAGAAGAGAGGGTGAGAGGAAGAGAGGAAGGAAAAAAGAAAAGGAAGGAAGGAAGGAAGGGAGAGGGAGGGAGGGAGGGAGGGAGGGAGGGAGGGAAGGAGAAAAGGTGAGAAGGATGATAAAGAGACTTCTATGGGAATCTGTGAGAAAGGGTACTCCAGGAAGAAGGAGCAGCCAATGTAAAGGCCTTGAGGTGGAGGAAAGTTTAGCATAAATGGAGAAATTCTGGCAAGCCCAGTCAAGATCTGTTTATGAAGCTGTGTGCCCTGGTGTATGACCTTCCAGGGAAAGGACTGCTTGTTCTTAGTTTGTCCAGACACTAGATGCAGCTTTGGAAGGTCCAAGAGCTTAGAGAGCAGGGTGGAGAATGGCAAGAGGTATGACTGGCAAAGCCAAATCATGATGTCATTGGAAAGGCAATGTACCTAAAGTTACATCCTTGTTTCTTATTCGGACGCTGCCACTCATGAGAAGGTGATCTGGGGCCAGTCCCTGCTCTACTTAGATCCCCAGTCTCTTTTCTACAAACAAGGAAGCCGAACTGGATGCTCCCCAAGCCTCCTTTTCACCACACTCTTCATGATTCTATGAAGCCACTGTTTTAAGTGCAAGTATAATTTAAATCAAGAGCCTTAAAACTTCGGCCCTTGGAGAGTCCAGCGGGTAGTACTGTCATGTGATGTTTGGCTTTGTTGGTTTAGGCTAAAATAATTAAATCAATTATCTTTTACACAATAACCATCAATTAATTTTTGAATGAGATGAGTAAGCGAATTTGGAGACCAAACGTGATGGAGAAAGAAGATAAAAGGTGGGTGTGGACCTTTGCCATGGTTGAAGAACACCTGGCCTCATTTGCACCCCGTGGTGGCTGACTACATAGATTTTCTGGATTTTAAAGGTTAGTGTGTTGTTCTTAAGAACCAATTACAGATTGCCAGGAATTTTTTAATAAGAGAGATAATTGGATCAGATGTAGTTAAAGCATCCATTGAATGATGAACATGTCTACATTTTTTTAGATTATTAAAGAAATATATGAATTTAATTTAATTATCCAGATTAGAGAGAAGGTAACCTCTTCACCCTACAAATGAACAAGTAGAAGTTCAAAGTAGCTAAGGAAATAACTTAAAATTGTTGATTTCCAGCAAAGCGAGGACTAGAGTCCAGGCTTCCCGATTATACATTCTGTACTTTGAGATGGGTGTAATTGAATGATATTATAAATATATTTATGTAATATTCACAGAGCTCTGGCTTCTTTTATACCACCTAGGTCTCTGTTAATCCAAATAGTCCCTTTGTGTGAATAGCAAAAAAATGAATAAGTAAAGCAGTGCCATGCCAGAGTGGTTGGCTTTGTCAGCTGACCTCAGATTGGACTGCAGCCCTTCTTTACCCAAACCTGGCAGCCCTAGTTATTACATTTGCTTTGTGCTTTGCAATATACTGAATTACTGTATTTCATACTATTTTGGCGGCTCTCAGGAGCAATCTTGTGAGACATTCAAGGAAGAGAAAGGATTCCTGCCCCCTATTGGATTGATTAGGAAGTGAAGATTTAGAGATGATACGACTTTGCCATGCCCACAGTCCATCAGTGGGGGAATGGATCTTGATCCCAGAGTTTCTGATGCCAAATACAATCACTTCTCTACTCTTCATGTAAGCCTACTAATTTATGTTTCTTAATTGTTACAGCTCTTGGACAAGAGGTTTGGGGGCAGGTCTTAAAATGTGAGCTGCAAGGGAGTTCTGCTATGATCTATGGATTTCATATTTCTGAGGAATCTTTGTCCTTCATTAAGTTGAACCCAGTAAGTTGTTCCCAGACCTGAAGAACTTCTGCATGCAGGAACATAGGTTAGGCTAGGCTGAACACTCTTTCTTTTCTATTTGGGGCTTGGACCTGTCCAAGTGCAGACAAAATGATGTTACTTATGAAACACTAACATGTAATTGAAAAGCAAAACCAATTATGTTAATTAATAGTTGCTCGGTTTTTGGAACACTATGAAAGGGTTTTAAAAGTTGGAAAAATTTCACCAAAATAAAGTATGATATTTAAGAAACAAAACTCCTCCACACTCTGTATTGTGTTTATTATGACACATAAATATGAGCTAATAATTTATTGTCACTTTTTAACTCTTTATGTTGGCATTATCAGAAGGATTAGAAAAATATTCCATAGAGTTGAGCTCCTGAGTGGAGGGCAGATAATCAGGACAAAATATCTCAGCATTAAAAATGTGGGAGGAGACACTTGGGTTAAAACAGAGAATTGCTATGGACAGGTTTGACAGCTTATGTCAGCACAAAATCTTGTCTAATTTCTGTTCAATAATATTTGGGAATGTTTACATTCAAGAATGTATAAACAAGCCTGTGGTTTACCTGCAAGTCTTGTGAAAATACATTGGCCTAACTTGAATGGCTCCAGTCCTGCCACTGACCATTCATTGCTCAGGGCATCTCTCCAGGTTTTGTGTCCTAAGACTTGCCTTGGTGTGCAAGAACACTCAGTGTGCTTTTACTTTTTTCCCTAGGATTGGCCCCTGGGAATGGATATTTAGGAACTCCCCATAGTTCCTGGGCCTACCTTCACTCCAAACCCAGCTTCCGGGTTTCTCTGAACTGTGTACCTTATGATCATAGGCCAGACATAGCCTCACATACCTAACTATGCCTCCAAGTGCCCTGTCCAGGCAAGGGCTATGGGACCTCTGCCGAAGACACTGTGGCCATTTTGGGGAACAGTCACTGAGACTCTTTTGAAAAAGAAAATGAGCTGGAGGACTGGGTGCAGTGGCTTATACTTATAATCTCAGCACTTTGGAAGGCTGAGGCAGGAGGATCCCTTGAACCCACGAGTTCAAGACCAACCTGGGCACTACAGTGAGAATTTGTCTCAAAAAAAAAAAAAAATGAAAGAAAGAAAAAGAAAAACAAAAGGATGAAAGAAAGAAAAGAAACTAGAAAAACTCTAGGCTTCCCATTATCCTCAGCAAACTAACGCAGGAACAGAAAATAGAAAACCAAACACCGCATGTTCTCACTTATCAGTGGGAGCTGAACAATGAGAACATGTGGACACAGGGAAAAGAACGACACACTCTGGGGCCTGTCCAGGGAGGGCAGTTGGGGGAGAGCATTAATGCATGCTGGGCTTACTACCTAGGTGATGGGTTGATAGGTGCAGCAAACCACCATGGCACACGTATACCTATCTAACAAACCTGTACATCCTGCACATGGACCCCAGAACTTAAAAAATAATAATAAAATAAAGTATTTTTTTTAAAGAAAAACCTGTAGGTTCCTTTGGAGGCAAATCCAGATATTAAAAAGATAAAACATTTTAAGTAAAACTGTAAAAACAGTTGAGAGAACCTCTATTAGCTATACTTATTTTGAGCAAATATTATCTCTCTTCTATTAAAGCACTGAACATCACTCTTCTTATGACTAAGACTAGAGTTTAACTATCAGTGTGTAAATATATGACTGCATTTTCTCTGTGGACTTTGCCAGAAAAGAAATATACCTTCTTTACTCTTATGCAGATTGAAGGGACAACTAAAATCTGTGTGAACTCTCCAAATGAGTTGGACTGACATATTTGAACAAGACTATAATTGCCTTTGAGCAATTAATGATAATATTTAAGGATGATGATAAATGCATCAAAGCACATGGGAGATTGCTTTCTTTAAAACTGAACTTTTTAAGTCAATTTGCTTCATGTTGGTCACATACAAGCTTGCTATTGTAAAGGAAGGGTCTAAAGAAGGCATGCTACTCATCCTTACTATAGGCAATCACACTTGTGGTTCAAGTCTAATACATCCAAATGTGCATCCGAGCTACCTACTGCAGTCCATTGCCTTATACTTTCATAGCAAGTGCAATTCTGTAGAGCAATACTTGATTTTTTTAAACAATTGATCTGAAAATCTAAGTAAGTCCATTGCAGAACACTCTCTTTGACTACTAGGCTCATGATGTTAATAACAGTCCATCAACCAGAATGAGATGCTCAATTGCAAAGCAACTACATTCCCAGGATCGAGTTTCATCATTTGGGAAGTAGATAGCCAGAGCATGTTGTGTGGACAAAAAAATGAGGTTATGTATTGATTCCTTTGACAGTGTGAATATTTCTGAAGAGAGTAAACATTGTCAGAATAATTTTGTAAAGCAAATGCATACAGTATGCATGCATATTTAACCATAGAATAATGGCTGAGGGAACAGACCTGGACTCATATTAGTTGGGGGCAAATCCTGATGCTGCTACTTCCAAACTATGTGATATTGAGCGAAGTGTGCTGTGCATTCCTATTTTCTCTGTAAAATATAGACTGGAACTTGTCCCAGACTTGCTAGAGAGTAAAGGAGATTATATATATAAAGTTTCTAGCACATTTTCTGTCATTCAATAATATTTGCTATGAAAATTTTCTCTAACTTAGAAGAATGAAGACTGACATGCTGAAGTCATTGCAGAAAATGAACGACAATGCTATCCTACTAAATAACACCCAAGCCTCTGATTTATAAAACACATGTTGGAGATAACTGAGACAAGAAAGAAAAAGTCCTGGTTTCACAATCAGAACGCCTGAATTTGAATTTTTCCTTGTGTAATCTTTAGGAAGTTGTTTATCCTCTCTCTATCTTTTTATAAAAAGGCAATTATGATGCCTACCTCATACTGTCATAATAGGGACTAATGAAAGCGTGTGTGCAAATGAACTAACACTGTGCCTCCCAGGAATTAAGAAAGTGCTACATAAATATTAATGTCTTCACCCTCTTTTCCCTTCTTCAGACTCAAACGTCACAGTTTTTAATTTACCTAAATTGAAGACTTGAGCAATGAGATTTCTCAGTGAAGTTTTAGGTCAAGACATTTGTCCTACAACCGGTTCATGAGCCCCTATTTGAAGTGCTTACATTGGACATATTTTCATCACAAAATAGCTGCCAACTTCATGAGTGAAGGAAACCCTGTTTTAGAACCTGGTTCAGTTTCATGCTCACATGCATTTCATGTGTCTAACATGGCTCTTTGTTGATTGCAATGACACCGAATCTCACATTTCAGATTCATGGCCTTCAAAACAAGGGACTGAGAAATAGTTTGTGAATCTGAGTCATCTTCTCCAGACTCCAGACCTGTCTAGAAAAAAACATCACCCCCTTTTTATTGGAAACATCTGAAGGCCTAAGTCATTACTGAGTGTGTTTCTCACCCACTGAATCCAGTCTCTCTCTTCCTCCTGATTCACACTGCTCTCAGGATGCTAACTGACAATTTCTATTCAAATTAAGTGGACCAGTCAGAGATTTTATTTTGCCCACTGTTTTGCTAGATTTTAATAAGGTAAAATGGTGACTAACGTGTTCCAGTTTCAGTCTGGGACAAGATAACCCTTTCCCAGAAAGCTGCTTCACTGTTTTCAAAGACAAAGTTGTGCTGTGCAGTTGAAAGATTGGTTCGGGATTTCCATTCTGGTCGGAAGTCTGGTAAATGTATGCTAATTTTCAAATACAGGATTGACTTGGACTTCCCTAGTGTAAGGAGATTCTGTTTAGAAGTCAATGGAAAATCAATTCCTTGCTGTTTTAAAATTAATGCATTCAGTTATGTGAAAAGTGAAAGAGAGCCGGAAATCAGACTTCCTTTTAAACTTGAACTTACCAGGCCACAAGAGCTTTCTTAGCAAAATGTTTTTCTTTTCTATTGCATACAGCATAAAATAAATGTTCAGCATTGTGGCCAGACCAGCATTAATGTTGTAATCAAATGTCATGATATTTCTATTCAATATTCAGAAAATGATTTGCATCCGCCAGGAAAACATTTGAACAGCTTTTCCAGCACTTCAGTTGCAAGATGTGTTTCTTCAAGAAGTTCAACACAAAGGTCTGCCTTTCAGGCTACCTTACTAATCTAGCTTTACAATAAATATGAAAGGGTTTAAGGATGTGTACTGACTTACTTAAGCATTTCTACTACGGATACCTGTTACACAGACTTAGTAAATAGCGATATTCAGTCTTGGAGTGCGTGCTATTTGGTGCTTCACAAAGCCTGCCACAAGAGTCTTCATTGTTATGAGAAGTGGCTTTTGTTTGTTTTTATTTTTATTCCTTCAGTGCAGAGATTCAGATACAGATTCAGCTAGTGTTGGTAGGCTCTCACTGTGTGCCAAGCATTGTGATTGGCATCTCATCTACGTTATCTCATTTATCCTTGCAATAATTGTTGAAGCATGTCTTACTATATTCCTGAGCTTCTGAATTTGAAATGACTGACTTAGGCTCACTCAATTGTGAGCGGCTAGGGCAATTCCCTAGAAAAATGGCAGAGCCAGGATTTGTACTAAGTCATCCCAAGATAGAAAATAATTGTACTTTGCCAAATCTGTGTTCAGTAGAATGCAGTCCTATTGCAAAAAGAAACCAAAAGAAAACTCAAGTCCTGTGGTCAAAGAAATTTGGAAGGTATGGAATAAAAGTTAACTGGTTTCTTAAATGTGAGATTTTCTTAGAACCAAGAATGAGATTTCATATTAGTCAAGAAGAGCCTATGGTTGGATTATATCCCAAACATTTTGTCAGTGAAATCCTTTCTATGAGGAGCCACTCATAAGAGTCAGCACATGTTGGGAAATGCTGTCTGACATTTTCTGAGCTTGCCATTATGTGCTATTTCCTGAGCTTTTCATATCTCAAAGAGAGGCTGAGTTTGGTTTATAACACAGTCCCACTGTTCAAGGCATTTAAGGTATAGCTGAGAAAACAGGGCCTACACCCATGAAGCCATTAGAAGCCCACAGAGGGTAGATCATGCTGCGTTTATTTCAAGGATTTCTGCTTATCTGAAAATATCAGTAGGATCCTTTCCCTGAAAGCAGGAATTTAGAAATGACCTATGCAGTGAGCTTCAGAGTTTGTCTTCTAAGAATGTAGGTTCTAGGAGCCACAAAGGGACTTTTTATGTTTCATTTTGTGATTTTCTGCTGGAACTTTATAGGCATCAAAATTCTGGGAAATAATATATAGTCCTCATGAGGATCTTTTCTTTCCTCATTGTGTGTCTGAAGGAGAAGAAATTCTTTGTGAACTCGTTCAGTCCCAAAACACCTGGGAAGGACTCAAGAGAATGAAGATTATAGAAGAAGCAGTTTGTAGGTATAAAATTTTGATAAAATTCATTGAAATGAAGCAAAACTTCTTGAATCTTAGATGTCCTGCCTTTCTATAAACAAATCCACTATTTGGGCTGGTTAATGTGGATTTACAGATATAATGGCAACTAGTAGTTATGGGATTGGGGGTTGGCAATCTCTTCGTCCGTTAACCGTTGTTAATAGCAAATCAACAATGTGAAACAAAGAAGGTGAAGAATGACTAATTCCCTCACTTTAGGTTATTGTACTCACTCTCTGAAGATGTCACTGCAGCTGCTCTTGTTTCCCATGTGTAAATGTGGCTAGAATTCTTGATATGCAACAGAAGTTCCTTCCACATCAAGGACATATTAAGTCTGTGTTCTATATAACATCTGCATGAGCAATGGGTAGTTCTTTTGTCATTGTGGCTGTTAGACTACAACTCCATTCACTGTCAACTCTGCAGCTGTTAGTTCACACTCTTAGCTGCTTCCTTTCCGTCAATTACCTCACCACCTAGGGTGTACCACTTAGGATCACATCCCACTCTATTATAGAAAAGGTGGCTACCATCTTTGTGAGCTGACTGACAATTCAGCTTTTCTTGCTATCATATTTCAAGTTTGGGGATATATCAACACACATAACCATATACAAATTCCAAGATACGTATCTTAACATATGTAATATATCTTAGTATAAGTCAATACATACATAGTTACGTGACCTCATTTATCCACCATTGTCAGTGAGTAGAGATGTTGATATAGAACACTAGACTTACTCTGGCCATACCATAACACTATGTATTTGACTTTTTGGCAAGAAACTTAACTTCTCCAGGAGGTTATTTTCTCATTTGGAAAATGAGGGTGATAATAATGACCTAGCTGTGTGATTATGACATTGTTCATTTAAAAACATTCTGCAAATTGTGGCAAGAAACATATTTTTGATAACTTAATCATTAATTGATTTAGCAAAAATGTGTTATTAATGCATTATGTGAAAACACTAGGCAAGGTCTAGGGTGGCAAAAGTAATAAAGTCTTATCTACCCAGAAGAATCTCCTACCTATAACAGAAGCACATAATGCAGCTATATTCATGATGACTTTGTTGTAGTATTTAATCACATTCTTCTTGAAACTCATTTCTCTTGTATTCAGTTAAACCATACTCCAGATGTTCTTTCTCTCTTTCAGTTTCTTTCTTCTCAATTGCTTTGGCCAACTGAGTTCTCTATACAATTTCCAGTCTGTCTCAAGTCAGTCCTTGATCTAGTTCCTACAGGCTGTCTCAAGTCAGTCCTTGATCTAGATCCTTTCCTGCACAACCTTATCCACTGACTTTAAAGTTCTTCTCTATGTCAAAACCTCTAAAATTTGTATTTCTAGCCCTAAGTGTGATTTCTTAAATTCAAAATTGTTAATATAACTATCTGACTTTCAAACTAAGCATGCCCATACTAGAAACCTTGACCTGGCTTTTAAATCTGTGGCTACATTTGTTTTTCTTACCCCAGTAAATGTTACCTCCATTTACCCAGATTAACAGACCAAAAACCTGGCCTTCATTATTTATACCTTCCACAACACACCCTTTCAAAGTCCACCACAGATCTTCCTACCTGTAGTGCCATCATTCTATTAAAAGCCATCAGCATCACTCACCTGCATCATGGCAATAATTTTCTAATTGATCTCCCAGAGTCATCTTTCTCAAACAAAAATGTATTTTTTTCCGAAAACCCTACAATAGCATGCCATCGTATTTTTCAGAACCAAAAAAATTAAAAAAGAAAGAAAAAGAAAATCTTTAGCATGATGTACCAGCCTATGAAGTCCTGCTTCTCCCTTTCTTACCAGTCATGTCTGGGGTTACCCCCTTCCTGACATCCAATCACTTTATTCTTCTTTTGGGTCTTCAGGCACAAGCACTCTCCTGCCTCAGGTTATTGCACTTGTTCCAAACTCTCTTGTTGTCTTCTCCCATCCACTGCACCTCCACTTAGCTAAGACCGACTCACACTTCCAGGTTTAGCTTAATGTCACTTCTGCATTTCGAAGGAAGCCTACCCTGACTTACCTATCTAAAGTAGACCCCCTGATATTTTTTCTCATGGGAACCTGTAATATCCCTTCATGGAACTTAAATGATACTAATTATATGTTTATGTTTATATGCTTACAGTTTGTCTTCCCACTTGAGAACATACCCCAGGGGGAAAGATATTAGAACATTTATATTGCTAAATACCCAGTCCCCAGTATAGTGCCTGGCAAAAAGCAGACATTTAGAAGATATTTATAGAATAAGTTAAAGAAGACCAATGTTTTTATTACCCAGATAATTGAAGCTTGACCCTTTAAATCACAGTTTTTAGCTACAGTGTTTTGAATGATATTTTCATTAATCATTTACATCAGTCCTTATATTGTTTTTTAAAAATTTTTGTGGGTACATAGTAGGTATATATATTTATGGAGTACATGAGACTTTTTATACAGGAATGCAATGTGAAATAAGCATATCATAAAGATTACTTTTTATATTGAAGGAATAAAACATAAAATCATTTTTTTTATAATTTAGATAAACAGGAAACAAAAGGTAAAAATTTAATGCAGACAAGGCTTACATTTAAGGTCAAAAACGTACTGAAATAGCATAAGTTACAAAAACTTAGCTTTATAACAGTTAATAAGAACATAACTCAGGAGTTTTAGTTTGACTGTAAATTCAAAATGAGTCAACAGTGAATATGGCTGACACCCATAGACACAAGCTGTATTAGAAGAATTATAGATGCTAAAATAAGATAGGTGAAAGTTCAATTCTATTCTGGACCTAAAATGTCTATTTATTTCAGGCCACCAACATTGAAGAGGCATGTACAAATGTGGCACAGTATCAGAGGAAGAGGAGCCAATGCAGAGAGGTCATCTGATTGTTCTCGCGACTTTTCTCAACTGCCTGATAGAAGTATTCTGTAAGATTCTGAGCCCAGCTGACACCACGTATCAATTGGATAATTGTAGAATCTGAGGCAAATTTCTTCACTGTCATTGTCCCAATGATTATTATCAGTCATTAATTTCCCAAATCTATATAACTTTCTCAGACCTTTCGCTGAGCTTCAGATGCTCAAATGCCTGTTGAGTATCTCTGCCTGATTATCTTACAGAGACCTCAAAAGCAGGACTTTTTCCCAATGCAGCGTTCCATTTACAGCAGTGCTGTTCACCCACTAACAAATCAAAAACTGAAGAGATTTGTGTCTTAATCCATTTGGGCTACTATAACAAAATATTACAAACTGGATAATTTATTCACAGTAGAAATTTGTTTCTCACATTACTGGAGACTGGGAAGTCCAAAATCAAGATGCTGACAAGTTTCGTGTCTGGTAAAGGACAAATCTCTACTCTAAGGTGGCACCTAGAATACTCTGTCCTCACCTGGCAGAAGGTGGAGGAGCAAAAAGAGGCCTAGTTAGTTCCATTCCACACTTTTAATAAGACTTTCCATGAAGTTGGAGCCCTAAATGCCCAATCACCTTCTAAAGGACGCATCTCTTACTACTGTTGCATGGGAAGTTAAAGTCCAACGTGAATTTTGGAGGACACACAAACATTCGAACAATAGCAAGATCTTAGCTGCTTCTTTCTCGGTCCCCAAACCTACAGAAGTAATTACTTATTTTTCACTTCCTTGGAGCACACCTGTCTCTAATGCCACCTTCTCTTACCCAGCTATCACTTCCTAAGGTTTAGAAAAGCAGAGGATTAAGTTGTCTGGATTTTCTAGAAAATAACAGGTAATTAGAATGTGAATGGGGCTCTCTGGATTCTCCCACGGTTTTGTAGTACAGCTTACAACAATAAATTTAGTCATGTTCATTTTGTTTGCTTTATTACAGTTTCTATCAGACCAAGCTATTTCATGCCATCATGCTTTTACTTACGTTGTTTCCTTCTCCTGTAATACCCTCCTAACCCCACTAAATCTCTTTGTGTAGAAAGTTTCCACTCATCTTTTAGGATTCATCCAAATCACACATATAAATATTATCTTTGAATGTAAATTATCTAAATGCTCCACTTAAAGTACACAGAGTTGCAAGTTGGATTAAAAAAATAAGATCCATCTCTGTTAGTCTGCCCTGCAGATATTGAGTTTTCCAAGCCTCACAATCACGTGTGCCAATTCCTCAAAATATTTCTATATATATATGTATACACACACACATACACACACACACACACACACACACACATATGTCTGTATATATAAGTGTATGGTGTGTAAGTATATCTTTTCATATAACATATGTATCTTTATGTAATATTATTTTATATAATATTTATATATGTATAATTTTTATATTTTTTGTAGAGATGGGATCTCACTATATTTCCCAGGCTGGTCTTGAACTCCTGGGCTCAAGTGATCCTCCAGCCTTGGCCTCCAAAAGTGCTGGGATTACAGACATGAGCCACCTTCCCTGGCCTATAATAATGTTAGATTTTAGGAATAAGGCCAGGTTGTGTGCTCTTGCCACTCACTTTTGGTCCTGGGTAGCACAGTAAACCGTGAATTAGTGAATGAATGAATGAATGAATGAATGATATTGGAATTGAATATTTAAAATTATGACAGCACATATGATTTTCATATAGATATTTATTTCAATTTACACATTTATTATCATTAATAAGAATTTCACAAGACTGATAATTAAAAATTAAATATCCACATAGCAATAAATAGAAAACAAATTTTAAAAATTACAATTTCATTAAAAAGTATGCAGAAATTAAACACAAGTAAGACCTTCATACAGAAAACTTGAATACTTAGTTTATAGGCATAAAAGCAAACCCTAGTAGAGTGACAAATGAGCCAAGTTTTTAGATTAGATACGATGTTCAAATATATTTTATTCTAATATAGATACATCAGTCTTCTCTATTAGAATATCAGCAATGTTTTCAAGAATTTGACAGATTGATTAGAAGCCTCCTATGATCACCCTATTTAGAATTCAAACTTTTCTACCACACCATCTCAATCCCACATAGCCTTATCTATAATTTTTATAGCCCTTTTACCTTCAGGTATTATTTATAATATAATTTATTTCTTATTACTGTTTGTACCTATTCTTCCCCACACACATTAATTTGTAAGCTTCACAAGGATGGGAAGTTTGGTCTGTTTACTGCATGATGCAGCCAAGTACCTGCTGCATAGTAGTTGGTTGGCAATAATTGGTTGGATGATCTTTAAAACCAATGTAGCTGAGTATGGTGGCTCATGACTGTAATCCCAGCACTTTGGAAGGCTGAGGCAGGAGGATCACTTGAGCCTAGGAATTAAAGACCAGCCTGGGCAACACAGGAAGACCCTATCTCTGAAAAAATAATAATTAAAAATTAGCCAGGCATGGTGGCACACACCTGTGGTCCCAGCTACTTAGGAGACTGAGGCAGAAGGATCACTTGAGCCTAGGAGGTTGAGGCTGCAGTGAGCCATGATCACACCACTGGACTCCAGCCTGGCCAACAAAGCAAGACCCTGTTTCAAAATAAGATAACTGAAAAAAAAAATAAGTGAAAATGTGTATTAGGTTCCAACACAATTGGAAAATAATAGCAAAGTTACTGTTGAATAAAAATTAGAAAGATATCCTCCAGGCTTATAGGATTATACTAACTAGGATAGTGCAGTGTTTGGATAGGTAGAAATAAACTAGTGGAAGATGAAGGAGAAACTAAAATGGATTCAATTTATACATGTATGTGCACCCCTGATGTATTGCAGAAATGCCATCAGAGAGTGTTGGGCAAAAGAAGAGTCTTTAAAATAAATGGAGCTGGAACAACAAATTAAAAAACAAACAAAGACTTATTCAAATCCATTGTCTCTAAGAATGTCTTCTCTAATTATCTGATCTGACTAACCTTTCTTCATTTGTGACTGCCCAGCTCCCTGGGCATGTAGCTGTTGTGACATATGTGAAGCTGTGTTCTAATGGTTTGTCAAACCTGGTCAACTCCAAAATACCAAGCCTTTCCATTAACATAGAATTGAAATATAATGTTCTGGGGTAAATTCAAGGGCCTTGTCAATATTTCCAAAAATTTTGGGAAGGTAGGGAGGGGTGTTACATTTTGCTGGTCCCATCACAAGGAAATGTATCAAATTCGATGATAAAAATTTAAAATTTTTCAAAACTTATGCACACAAACACTCACAGACAAACACGGCGCCACTTGCAGTTGAGAGAAATTTAAACACACATAAAGATGCAGTATTAAATCATAACTGAATAATATGAACACTAGCACCTACTATACTACTGTAATAATTTCACAGCTACCTCCTCTTGCTGTTGTGGTGAGCTTGTGTTGCAGGTATTTGTTCAAAACACCATGTGATGTTAATCATCTCCTTATGATGGCACTATGAGATATGTATCATTATTAGCTCCATTTTACAAATGAGAAAACTGAGACTCAGAAAGTTTGGGTATTTGATTAATTTTAAAATAATCATTAAATGACACAGTCAAGAATTAAACCAAGACAACTTGACTCTGAAGCCTGTGGTTTAACTATTACACTGTACAAATAAATGTGTGTACCAGTTTTATCACATAGAATGGTTGCTAAAATAAATTGGCAAACTCCAGTGTTTCTAAAGACATTATATGAAAGGTCTGTTAGCCCATATCTAATACAGAATAAGTTAATAAAAATCTATAATGGAAACTTAAAATCTCTAAGAAACTAATCAATGCTTTTAATCATTCTCTGACAAATATATTAGTGAATTAAACTCCATATGCATGCTCAGAAGAAAGAAGAAAATTGCTCAAAATGTCATTTTGTCATCTTTTTGCTTAGACACATGAAATCACCTTATTATGATTTACAATGGAGACTTGCAAAGATAAACACAAATCTTCCTTTCCCCGTTTATTTACTGGAGAAGCAGCGATATTCTAGCCTTTTGCTGATTGGGTGGGCACAGTCAATGAGCCAGCTTCTAAAATCTGAATGGTAGTCAGCAAATTATAAGATAGGTTAGCAATTTAGGTAATGTACTTTGGAAATTATAGTATATAATACATGTAACATACAAAATATGTGTTAACCAACTGTGTTATCAGTAAAGCTTAAGCTTTTTGAGATCAAAGACAAGAGAAGAGGAATAAAACCACACCCACACACACACACACACACACACACACACACACACACACACTAGGCCGAATTCTTGATTTTGATAATGTATGCTACACTGTGGATTTTAAAAGTCCTGTTCAGAAAAATTATCTTGAAATTTCACTGGTGAAAAGTCAGCATAAGGAAGGGTGACAGATGACAGAGCTTTAGTGAAGTACACAAATGAAGAGAAAAAATCATGCAGTTTGGGAGCCTAGATCCTTCTCTGAAAAGTATGAATCTTTCAAAAAGGCATAGCTAGACCTTGAAGATCATCTACACCAACAACCCTCCTTTTTTTCCCAAGATGCAATATGGTACCCATTCAAGGGTTTTATATTGTGTGGAGGCAAAGCAACTTCATCTTGGATGCTAATCCACCATGTTGACTTCTGATCAACTCCAGTTCTGGGAATGTCTCTAAGATTTCTACTTTCACATACTTACTGTAAATCCAGCCCTTAAGTCAAAACAACTTTGATGTTATTATAAACGCATACTTATCATCAACTCTGCCCTTAAGCAAATTCCCTATGGTATATAAGCCCTGGGTCTGTGGGTAACTGGGTGGGGATCCAACATCTTATCCTTCGGCTTTTTGTTTGTAGGTCTTTATTTAATGTTTCTTTCAAAGAAACTGAATGTGTCAGCCTCTTTCTTCAACCTCTCAGTCCCCTGGGCCTTGGGAAGAAGGTGTGCATATCCCTGCCTACTGCAAAACACACTAGAATCTCAGTTGTACCATGGTCTACCCTTGTACCTTGTGTAATGATTTTTGTGAACTTTAAGCCTCTGGCAGAATTAAGTGGGACATTCAGGAGATATGCACAAAACACCTTAGGTGATGCTATTTCCCTTCTTCATCACTATGGGTGAAAAAAACTAAGACTTCTGTGGTAAGCACTCAACAATGTTGCCTCTTTACTATCTAAAATGTATGTTTCCTTTCAGTCACAGCTCTGGTTTAAAGGAAGCATTTCCACAAAGGGTTATTGCTGTGATCTTCCTGGGCTTATCTTACCTTATCTCTCCAGCTAACATCTGTCCCCTTCATTCAGTGTTCAATACATTCCTTTCATCCTTTCCATTCCATTGAAATTTTTCTCTTCGACTTCACAAAACAAAACCACCACTCTCAAGCTTCAGATATTTTAAGGGTTTACAATAAAATCATAGCTTATATTTCTAGCATTATCTTCCATAAGCCTTCCTTTCACTTTCAACCCTCCAGTCATAGTAGCCTTTCCCCTACTAAAATATGTCAGATTCTCTCCAACTCCAGGGCCTTTGCACATGCTATTTCTGCTGCCTGGGCTGTATTCATCCTCACTTATTTAATTCCTATTCCCATCCTCAGTTAGTTAATCCATATTACCTTTCAGTTTTCAGTGGTAAAGTCTGCTTATTCTGTGTTCTCATGGGCACCATACACTCCTGTTTTGAAAACATTCCTCATGATCATCACTCTGTACTTTGATCAATGCCTGTCCCAATGGACAATGTGAGCTATAAGGGTGGGGATTCTCTGCTTCTGCTAATCATGGTAGGTACTAAAACTATAGCTGATGTTTTAACTCACCAGTATCTGGGCAAAATGTAGCATTGCACTTCCCTGCACCCTCTAAGTTAGGAAAGGCCATGCAACTTGTTGTGGCCAATGGCAGGTAAGTAGTGATGAGGTATACCACTTCCTGTAGCATGGTCAGTGCAGGAGTCACTGTGTTTATTTCAGTTTTCTACTGCCTATCGTAAATGCCCTAACATTACTCCAAAATCTGATCCCCATCAGCCCTATCGGAACACTATTTAAGAGCTCAGTTACTTCAGCTGTGGCAAAATAGTTATGGCCCAGGTAAACAGAAGAAGATAGACTGCACAGTAACAAATTTAGTTAACAGGAAGCAATCCCAAATCTACAGGCACAGAGAAGAATAAGAGAGAAACTTCACCCTAATGAAATTTAGACTTGAGTTTTAGAAGATTTTCCTGGAAAGACTAAGTAGAGTCAAGAGTTAAGGTAAAGTGAAGGCATGAAAAGCAGAATGGTGTGGAATTTAAAAGATGAAGAACTGTAAAAGTTTAATTTAATTACGTACGATCTCTCAAAGACAGATCCACTGCAATCACGAAGAAGAATCACCCTTTTCTACACAGGGCCATTTTTCCACGATGCTACATTGGCCATCACAGAGCACAGTAAATTCATGATGAGATAATGCTGGAAAACAAATGACAGTAAAATCTTTGAAATGTCCATCTGTGTCTGTGGGGGAAACGAGCAGCAAACTTATGGAAAAGGAAGCCAGCTAAGGAGATAAGACTTCGACTTGAGAGGCTTTGTGATGATACAAAGATTCCTGGAAGGAGTAACGGGTAAGTCATTGCATCAGATTCAATATGTGTTGTGGAGCATGTGGAAGGAAAGGTAAAATAGTAAAAAAAAAAAAAAAAAAATGATTGCAGCTGAAAAGGTTAACAGATTGTAAATAGAAGTTTTTTGTTTTGTTTTTTAAGCTCTTTAGTGGAGCTTGAAAGTTAAATGTCATAGGCAATAAAATTAAAAAGCCAACAAAACCTACAAATTCTATAGGGACTGTGTGACCCAAAATGCAAATTATGCTCATGGTTTGCAGACAGCTTGAGTCCATCACAATCACCAGGTAAATGGATTTTAGAGGAGGAACAAAAATCCAAATAGGTACATTGTTAAGTATGGATCTTTCACAATTCAAGGATGCTGTATACATTACTCATCTCATTCCTCCCAAATCTTCACATGCATGAGGTTGTACATGATCTATCTAACCTTACCTTACTTATGTCAGCTAGTGCCATTAACCCACTGAGGCTTCATGATCCAGACACTGTAGCCTTGTTCAGTTCTTCAGATTCATGTTCCCTGCCTTAGAGTTGCACATGTGGTTTCCTCTGCTGAGAATGCTGCACTTCACCCATATCCCTCTGGATTAGTTGTTCTCCTCAGGGGACATTTGAAAATGTCTAGAGGCATTTTTATTTGCCACAGTTGGGCAAAAGTCCCACCAGTATCCAGTAAGTAAAGGCCAGAGATGTTTCTCTTTAAACATACTACAGTGCACAGAACAAATCCCCACAATAAAGAATTATGCAGTCCCAAGAATCAGTGCCAAGGCTGAGGCACTCTGCTCTATATAACTCATAGTTATCTGTCTTTCAGGTTTCACTTCTCCTGGGACGCCTTCCTTGATCTCCATGATTAGATTAGGAAGTTCAAGTCACCTTACATTTCTACTTTGTAGCAATTATTGCAATTGAAATTAATCAATTTTCTGTTTAAGTATGTATGTAATCCAGTCAAAAGAATAGCTGGAAGGACATAAAGAAAGACATTGTAATTCCAAGAGTTTGGGAGGCCTAGGTGGGTGGATCACGAAGTCAAGAGATCCAGACCATTCTGGCCAACATGGTGAAATCCTGTCTCTACTACAAATACAGAAATTAGCTGGGCGTGGTGTTGTGCCTATAGTCCCAGTTACTGGGGAGGCTGAGGAGCAAGAATTGCTTGAGCCCCAGAGGCGGAGGTTGCGGAGAGCTGAGATCACAGCACTGCACTCTAGCCTAGTGACAGAGCAAGATTCCGTCTACTGATAACTGAACAGGAAAATGATCAAATTCCAGGGAATAATGGAAACATTTTTATCATTTCCCTTAGTCAGTGCTATCATCTTTCAATGGATTCCCCAGTTCTTCCTTCCTTTACTTTTCTCCTTAAGAATCCAGATTCACTCAGAATGCCCTTGTCACTTACTCCCATTTCATTTTGAGGCTTCTTAAATCCAAGGCCCAAGACGGACATTTCAGTTTGTCCCTGGTCCTCCTGACATGACCCACAAACTCTTTTTAAAAATATTTCGCTAATAACAGTCACAACTTATGGATTGTCGTGGATGTGTTTCCATGGCCCTTAAACTTCCTATTTGAACAGGGATGAGAACAGAAATGAATGAAGTTCCAACAACAGTTCTTGCTGCCACATCCACTGGGAAGAAATAGATAAGATAAATTAGGGAGAAAGAAGAGTTCCTGTACCTGGAAGTCAACACACATGTTCAATCTTCACTCCCAAGTCCTAAATCCTACCTCACAATTTTCTTGCTTTCTCCCTTCACTCCAAATTACCATAGTACTGCTTTCTTATCTTATTCTATTTGGGCTCCTATACCAAAATATTATAGATTGGGTACTATAAAGAGAAATATATTCTTATAGTTCTGGAGAGTGGGAGGTCCAAGATCAAGGTGCCAGCAGATTTACTCTCTGGTGAGGGTCCCAGTTCCTCTTTCATAGATAGCCATCGTTTTCCTGTTCCTTCACATGGTGGAAGGGGTGAGGGATCTTTTGGGGGTCTCCTTTCCAGGGCATTAATCTCTTTTATGAGGGTGTTTCCCTAAAGTCCCACACTAACTAATCACCTCCCAAAAGTCCCACATCCCAAAACTCATGCTGGGGATTCAGTTTCGACATATAAATTTTGGTGGGAACCCAAACCTTCAGGCTATAGCACTTATTCTGAGCCTTATCCTTTCTTATTGCTACATATTTTACTTAGATGAACTTTCTCTAGGCTCCACAGCACAATGTGTCCACTCTATCCCAGCACCTATCATAATATGCTGTAATTGATATTTCTGGTGTTTCTTCCTATGAAATTGTGAGCTCCTGGAGTTGAGGAACCATGTTTTGACTATCTTTACGTACAACATATGAGCAAAATGGCCTTGTTTCTATTCTGAAAGGGCAAATATTTATTAGAGAAACTCACTCTATTTTAAAGCTGTAAGTAATAATCTTACTCATTTGTATTACAGTGAAACTCTGGTACATTTTGAGAAATTCTTTAGTTTTAAATCTCCAAAGACAATGATCTAACTATAGCACTAAAACTTATTTCATTCTTTGAATGAACATTCATAAAATTGGAAAAACAGTTGGTTAAGAAAGATATGGAAAAATACTTAACCTCATGAGTAATCAAATAAATACAACTTTAAAACAATTAAATACAATCTTTAGGTTTTTTTTAAATAAGATGAGACTATCTAGTGTTGGCAAGAGTGTAGTCACATAGCTATTCTTATTCATCTTCAAAGTGTAAATTGCTAAAAAGTCTTCTTAAAGGCAATTCAGCAGTAAGTACCAACATAACTGAAATACAACTGATATCAACAATAGAAATGGGTTTGTTGTGATTTTCAAAAAGTAATTCCGAAGTATCGCAGCTCTTCCTCATTTCCTTCCTTTCCCATTCCCTCTTCACTTTCCCTTTCCTCTCTTGTAGATGACATCACTAGAAACCAAGAAGATGGTAAGGCCTGGAGGTGGCAGAGCTGAAGAGTTCAGAGAAGGAAGCCTGATGAAGAAATACAATTCTAATGGTAAACCTAGGGAATCAGGAAATCAATTTAACTAAGCCAGCTTCAGTTATGGCTTCTGTACAATCCAGTATTGTAAACCCATTAAATAGAAAGTCATCATAAGAAACCATTGGGAATAGAGGTTAATTAAATACATAATTAGAATCTGGTTTCTCACAAAGTCCTGGGAGAGACTAAAACTAAAAATTTTTCACTTGCACAAAAAGTGGTCATTTGCTTTGCTTTGGGTATTCTAATACCCTCCAAATTTATCTTTTAAAACCCAACATAAGATCATTTTTTAAAAATCATTTTTTATTATTTAATAATTGCTGGAGACAATTCAGAATCTTTCTTACGTTTTACACAGTCATTGCCAGCTACTCTTTATCTCTGTGGCTCTTGATTCAATTCAATTTGGCAGGCATTTATGGAGTGCCTACTGTGTACCAGGCACCATGCTAGGTACAGTATGTAAACATGAGTGTGACACCATCTCTGTTCTTACAGAGTACATGACCCCGCAGAAGAAACAGGCACAAATACAAATGTTGACAGAAAAATAAGATGTATCACAATTGACTTAGATACCAACTCCCACAATGGCACAGAGGAGGAAGCGAGGCAGTGCTCCCTGGAATGACACAAACAAAAACAACAGTATCTGAGCTTGTTCTTGAAGGACTAGTAGTTTACCAAGCAAAATGGAAAACAGAAATTGAGTCCAGGTCTAGATATCAAGAAGCACAAAGAGACCCAGAAAAGACCATGGAGAATTCAAAGACCAGCAACAGGCTTCAAAAGCCTTACGTGAATAGGGCATGCAGGGATTTGTTGGAGGCAAGGGTGGGTTTGAGAGCTGGAGATGAGATTAGTGAACACCATGCCTCTCTCTTGTATTAAAGAGGCCACAGGGAAGACAAAGCTCAGTTGTATTCAACAAAGTCCACTCAGGTAGCACCATGAAGGAAGGGATGTAACAGAGACAGGGGAGTAGTGGAATCGGTCAAGAGGGAATTTCAAAGGTCAAAGATGAAAGGATGGCCCGGTGCGGTGGCTCACGCCTGTAATCCCAGCACTTTGGGAGGCTGAGGTGGGCGGATCACGAGGTCAGGAGATAGAGACCATCCTGGTCAACATGGTAAAGCCCCATCTCTACTAAAATACAAAAAATTAGCCGGGCATGGTGGTGTGCGCCTGTAGTCCCAGCTACTCCAGAGCCTGAGGCAGGGGAATCTCTTGAACCTGGGAGGCAGAGATTGCAATGAGCTGAGATCTCGCCACTGCACTCCAGCCTAGAGACAGAGCGACAGTCCGTCTCAAAAAAAAAAAAAAAAAAAAAAAAGAAAGAAAGAAAGGATGTGGGTCAAAAAGGAGTTTGGCATGAAGCATCAACAGGAAGCTGCTTCTATAGCAAATCTTAGGATTTGCTCAGAGAATCTGAGGGTCTGGGTGGAGGGTCTTAGTTTCATTTCATACTTGATATGCATGGACCCTTCTCCTCTCACCCCCAGCACATATGAAGGGGATGGACAGTGTTGGAACAAGATGGTCTTGGATTCAGAAATAAAAGGAGTCAGAAGCTGAAGACCTAAGGGTAACACAAGACGTCCAGGTTCTGAAAGCAGTGCAACTTGGAATTTTTGGAAAGTGAATTGACTTTCTGTCGCTGATTCTTTTTTATTTTAGGAAAATAAAAATTATTACTTTTTCTTTAAATGACAAAATTATATATATGTATTATGTACAGCATAATATTTTAAATATATATACATTTTGGAATAAGTAAGTTGAGCTAATTGACAGTACTTAATTTTTATTTTTAGTGGTGAGAATGCTTAAACTCTATTCTGTTAGTATTTTTTAAAAATACATATGTTGTTACTAACAATAGTCGTCATGTTATACAATAGACCTTTTGAACGTATACCTCTTCTCTAACTGAAAGTTTGTGTCCTTTGACCAACATCTTTCTAACATTCCCCCACCCACACTTCCCCAGTCCCCAGTAACCACCATTCTATGCAATTTCTATGAATTTAACTTCTTTAGATTCTACATATAACTGACATGGCAATATTTGTCTTTCTATGCTTGGCTTATTTCACTTAACAAAATGTCCTCCAGTTCCATCTGTGTTGTTGCAAATAGCAAGATTTCCTTCTTGTTTATGGTTGAAGAGTATTCCCTTGTGTATATATACCACAATTTTTAAAATTTATTCATTCGTTGATGGACACTTAGGTTGATTCCACATCTTGGCTACTGTAATGCTGCAGTGAAAGTGCAGGCATCTCTTTGGACATACTGATTTCATTTCCTTTGTAATATACGCCCAATAGTAGGGTTGCTGGATCATATGGTGGCCCTATTTTTAACTTTTCGAGGAATCCCGTAACTGATTCTAAGTTAGTAGGGTAAAATTAAGAACAGGTGTTTAATTTGTGTTCCTACAGAGATGTTTCTAGTAGTATGATTGTCACACGCAGCTGCTGGGGTCTGTGAAAGCACAGTTATAAGAGCTTGGGCATCAGCATCAGGCAATGAGAATCTGATTCCTGCTTCTTCCCTCACCAACTGTGTCATTTCCAGCATGCTATCTAACCTGTGTGAACCTCAGTTTTCTCCTCTATAAAATGGAGACGTGCATTAATTAAGTGTTGTTGAAGGCACAAATGTATAGCATTCATGAAGGTCTTAGTCTTCTACTTGGCATGTGGTATGCAATAAATATTGACTGGTTGATTTGGCCCACAAGTATTACAGTTCCTGATACTTGGAAAACTGATGTTTACCTTTTCAGTAGCTCTGATACCCATAGTTGATCCCCCTGATCCCCTGAATCCACAGTGATCCAATGAGTGAAATCAGACAAAGATGTTTATCTCCACTTTTACAAATAAGGAGGCAGGCTTAGGGGGCTACACAGAAATTCCAAAAGTTGCACAGTGAATACAGAATAAAACTGAGAATAGATTCCAAGTATTTAGACTAAGTTTTAATTGCCTTATAATGTATCGCCCATCCTTTGATATTTGTCTTCTTCCACAAATATTATTGAGTTACTGTGATGAGCTGATGCCTGTGGTGAATAGAGTATTCCATGTCCTGAGAGTGGAGGCTTAAGTATCTCACAATCCTGCGCTTCAAATCTCGCCCTCCTCCCATTTTATGATAAGAAATGTGTTGTATTCAACTCTCTCAGTGGAAACTAGTAGAGATCATGGCACAAAGTAAGTGCTCGTTAAATAGTCAATGAGATTATCGATCAATGGATTATTCTAATACAATCTGTTCTATGACAACTGTCTCTAGAATCGCAGGTACTGAGCAGAAGGAGGAAGCTTTTCTCTGCAGTGCCCCATAGGTGTGCAGTAATGCATGGGCTTTGAAGACAAATAGACCAGTTTTAAATCCCAGCACTGTGTGACTTTGGGCAGCATGAAACTCAGTGAACTTGATCTGGAATAAACTTTATTTGAAGTTCATTCGGAACTTCAATGTCTTTATCTGGAAAATGCAGCCAATAACACTTGCCTGGCAAACTTGTTTTGAGAATTAAATGAGTTTGCCAGTTGAAAGTGCCTAGGTTAGTAAGCTGTCACGCAGGAAGTGCCAGATCAATGGTAGTGATTATTACTTGTGCAAGGTACAAGAGGTGGCATCAACTTGAGATTCACAAATATACTAGGTATATAGTGGGACCATCACCCTAACCTGAATTATGGCTGGAATATCCCATTGGGTTAAGCCACACTCTGAACACAGGGTTCCTTCTCACATTGAGAAACCCTTTGTGAGCGTTCTCTTCACCACTGTACATGGGAAGGTAGGGACAAGTGCTGGCCTTCCACCACTGCTTCCTCTCACCTGGGGGGGTGGCTGAGTCATGCTGACTTGCACCCAGTACAGCTTGTGCCTGTGTCATTACAGTGCAGAGGTCTGCAGGCGCCACCAAAGTGAGTTCTGGCTTTTTATCCTCCTTGTTACAAAGGCCAGAGTCACACATACAACAGAAATGTAAACAAATTTTCCAAGCCTCTGTTTGTTCTCAAATTGGTCAATGTTTCCTGTCCCACTGCCCCCGAATTCCAACCCTCCACTCTAAACCTCAAAGACTAAAAATGCAAATAAGTGAAATCTTCAATAGTTATTGATTTGAAGAGAAACTTTGAGCTTGAAACCTTGAATTTTTTTTTTTTTTAGATTATTTGTAACACTTTAAGTAAAAACTTGGACAACAATTTAATTTCTGCCTATTTTTGAAAACGTTCATAGAATAATTGAACCCAGAAATATGAAGGATTAAAACCTAGAAATCCAATAAATAAAAAATGGAAACAATCTTAATGATAAATAAGAGGAAAATAATCAACTAAAATTGTGAAATTGTGACACACTTATATATTGTAATATTATCCCTAAAACAATGCTAGTTTTAGTGACATTAGAAAAATGTTTAAAATATAATGTTTAAAACAAAGACAGAAAACTCTGCATACAGCAGGATTCCAATTGTTAAATATGTTTAAAATGTACCAAGACTACTTCTATATATGATTATAATGATTATTATTTTTACCTGTTCTTTATGCATATCCACCTTTATACAACAAATGCTTAAAATCACATATATTCAAAAATGTTTGAAAAATGTAATAGTATAACTAATTTTCAATCGTCTTTGCCCTTGAAAGGGAGTTCTAAGACCAATCACTTCAGTAAGAACTTAACTAGTAAACACTTGTCTCTCATGAAGTTCTAGTCATTCTCATTGACATGAACAAGTTAAAGACTGGGCAACAAATGTGCTCATGAAGAGTCAAGTGCTGTCTGAGTTGCCGAATTTCTGGAGAACAGTATTGTATGGAATAAAATGAAAATAAAATCCTGGATTGAGAGTTAGGAAATCAAAGTGTTAATACTAGCTGTGCCACTAAATGGCTGTAGAGCTGGACTAGCTTACTTCCCCTCTTTGTTTTTGACTTGTTTCATTTGTAAAATGAGAAAAAATCATTCCTTCACTCATTCATTTATTCACTGCTTTAAGAAATGTTTCTCAAGGTTATCTTGTAGCTTGAGTACTGTTGTAGACACTGAGAACAGATCAGTGGAAAAAAACAAATGTAGCTCTTACCTTCAGAGAACTTATGGTCCAGTGGGGAAGACAAACCATGGATTACTAAGTAAGTATGTGTAATAGTGTCAGGTGCTGTGAAGGAAAATGAAGCCAGGTAAGGAGAAAGAGAGCAGCCTGCAAGGTCCCTAAGGAGGTGATTTGTAAGTAGATAACTGAGTGAAACATAGAAGCAAATCTTGCTGCAATCCAGAGGGGAGGGTGTCCCAAGCAGAGGGAACAGACTATGCAATATATGGGAAATGGAAGTGTGGCTGGAGTCGACACATTCAGGCAGAGAGTGAAGAAAATGAAAGTCAATTCTTTTCCCCTGCCGTTTAACCAAATAGAATCCATGGGAGAGCCTGTCAGCGGGCTCAAAATGCTCCCGGCGCACGTGAGCTCTAAAGTCCAAGGCCTTCACACAGGGAGTGCATTACAGGAACTTCATCAGTTCTGCCGTGATGCTTTGAAGGCCCGCTGTGCAACTATTAGCTGATCACATTTAACAAACAGTGACGCAGTCACCAGGCATGTTTGTGCCCAAGCAGGTGATGATTTTCTCTCCACTGACTCCAGTCAAGGACTTTTCGCTTCCAGGTTTCAGGCTCCAGGTGACGTTGGGCACAGAGGGTCAGGAGGAAAGTGAACAGGTCACGCACCGAGCAGGTGACATGATCAGTGCTCAGCTCACATTTCAAAGAGCCCACTTTTCCTCCTATGTGTCAAGCACACAGTTACTTTGAATGCTGCAGAGTAGGATGATTCATCAATTTCCAAACCCTTGAGAAAGGAATCATTGTTTAGATATTTTAAATGTTTTCCTACCCCTTACAGAGGTAGCTATAGCTCAGGAAGATGAACTGAAATGAAGGTAAGAACAAAAAAAGAAGCAATTGGTCTCATCTATAATTATAAGCCTTATCATTTATTGTGCACTAATAGTCGCATTTCCAAGCAGACATTATTAATTAGTGAAATAACGAGGCAATTTGCATTCACCCTGATTCAGAAAAATTCAAACTACTTCAACCGACCAAACATAGGTAACTCAGACTAATTGCTTTTTGCTTTTTTATTAGATGGGGAAACTGAGGCATAGAAATGGAATAGATCATGAAATGAAGTAAAGTAAAAGAAGTTTTAGTCAAAGCTTCATAGAAATCAGATTTTCATCAAGGATGAAAGTGAATTGGGATTATTTGTAGAGATGTATTAGAGTAGAAGAAGGTTAATCACTTTCTGATTAGGTTAACCTCTGAGTATCACCATCAGCTTTGACAGGTTATTTAAGCTCTCTGAGTCAGTTTTTCTTCCCATAAAATGGAGCTGTCAGTACTCGTCTGATATGCATGATTGTTCTGCAGAATAAATGATAAACCTGTGTGCTTGCAAAACAAAAGTGGGTTGTCATGTGAATGGATAGATATTGCCCAGAGCCCAGAAGAAACACCATTTCAGGAGCGGGGTGGGGAGGAGGCTCTGCATTAACCTAGAGTGTGTTGGGCTACATAGTTCTGGAAGAACTTCTATCCAGCAATCTGGGACCACACAACAGAAGGAAATTAAAATCAGCTTAAGAAAAGTGTGTGATGTCTAGTTGGGTTTCTAGTCTGAGGCATACGGAAGAATGCTGGCAGGTCTGTTTTCCACAAAAAAAAAAAAAGAAAAAAAAAAAAAGAAAGAAAGAAAAGAATACAGCCAGGAGGGTTTGGAACCAAGTGGTTCCAACCATATAGCCAACCATCCAATGAACTCATTCTGAAATGAGTTGATTTGTGAGAGCATTTGTAGGCCTGCTTTAACAGGATGGTAGGTTTGTGACACAGAGAAGCTCTCATGGCTAAAATGTTTAGCTCTGTGCAATTAGAACTGACAGCATATATCTAAAAAAATGGCATTCACAAGTACTTCATGCACTTTAGGAAAACATGTGTATTGGATAAATATAAATAGCACAGGTGGCCAGGAGTGTTTTCCTATGTTAGTTTCTTTTTGTTTTGTTTTGTTTAAACAAGGGTCAACCAGTCTTCTGAGGTAAAAGAGAAGAAACAATAAATAATCAGAGACACAATCTCATGAAGGCTCTTTGTTTTTTAAACTCAAAGAAACAGAAGCTGAGAGGTTTAGTCACTTCACTCAGATTACAAAGTGTAGACAGTGTTAAATCAGAATCCTGAGTCAGGGATCTTCCCTTCCAAGCAAGGTGTTTTCTTACTTCACCCAACATGGCTCTTCATGGATGCACCTTCCTGAGTTGCAGCCAGCTCCTCGGAGGGTAGGATGAATGTCACTTCTGAGTCTTAAGATCAGGCCATGATGTGGTTTGGCTATGTCTCCACCCACATCTCATCTTCAATTGTAGCTTCCATAATTCCCACGTGTTGTGGAAGGAAACTGGTGGGAGTTAACTGAATCATAGGGGCGGTTTCACCCATACTGTTTTAGTGGTAGTGAAAAAGTCTCACAAGATCTGATGGTTTTATAGGGGAAAGCAAAGCCTTTTTCCTTGGTTCTCATTCTCTCTTGCCTGCTGCCATGTAAGACGTGCTTTTCGCCTTCCAGCATGATTGTGAGGCCTCCCCAGTCATGTGGAACTGTGAGTCCATTAAACCTCTTTTTCTTTATAAATCACCCAGTCTCAGGTATGTCTTTATTGGCAGTATGAGAAAAGACTAATGCAGGTCACTCAGGATTCTCACCCCAACGAGAATAAAATGAAAAGCAAAGTGGTTAAGCAAAAGCAATATGCTGTTTGGACTTGGGGATCTGGCTGTGATCTCAGATAAGTCAATGAACTTCACTGAGTGTCAATTTCCTCATCTGTTAAATATGGATAATGGAGGCTACCTTGCTGATTTGTCTGAGCATCGAATGTTAAAAGAAAATAAGTGAAATACGTTAATAAAGAAGAAAACAGCAAAGAAACATCCCTGTTCTTTCTCGTTCTGTTTCACTTTCTTCTCTTCAATGCTATTATTTTATCATTTTACCCTCGTTCAATGGCATGAAAATAGCTTCTCATTTCATCTAGATCTTCATCACATATATTTGATTTGATTTGATTTTCTTTATTGGGCTCTAGGAGCATGAACACAGTACAGACTGCCTTATATTGGCCTTATCTTTCTTCAAGCCACACTCATCTTTCTGAATAACCTGAATGAAGGCAGGAAGCAGGATGACAAGAGGCTCTGCATCTTTCCCTATTTATCAGTCGGTAGGAATAATGTAAGGATTATATGTTTTTCTCCACCATGGACTGTAATATTCTATTCTATTGCCTTGAATTGCTTGTGATAAGGAGGGAGTGTTTGTTAAATATTATCTAGCTAATAGTACCCTTATTTGTATAGGGCACCTGTTATCCCAAGGTTTCACTTTACCCTACAAATATCTCATTATCTAAACGATACATCCCAGTGCCGCCAATAACCAAATCTCCTCCACAACCTTAGTTTCTAAAAGAACTAAAAGTTCTAGAAAGAATTCTTTGGTTGTGTTTCTAGGCTGTTTTCCCGCCCCTTGGAAAATATTGTGTCACATGTTGAAAGGAGACTTTATTTTTCTGTTGAGACCCAGGAAGCAATAAGGTCTGAGGTACTGGCTTGGGAGACAGGAGGTCCATGCTTTGATGGTGATTGTGGTGGTTATTTTGATGGTAACATACTTGATCACTTACCACATGGCTTGCGATTCTTATGTTTTAATTGATTTAATTCTAACCAAAATACAGGTTAGGGTATTTTTGATATAGGTAACACAAGAATCAACTAAGAATGGTATAAATAAAAGAGAATATTATTATCTCACTTAAAACACTCGTGATGGTAGGATGCTTTCAGGATTGGTTCCACACCTTGGGATTCTCCCCTCTTCACCCTGTTGGATTTTGCCTTCAGATGATTTCTCTCAATGAACACAAGGTGGCTATTGTAGCTCCGGGCATCATCATAACATGCAAAATTTAAAAAGGGAAATGAATATCTGTTTTTGAGCCCCTTTTTAAGAACAAGGAAAATTTCCTAAAAGCCCACTAGAGAACTTTTCTCCATGTGTCATTGAACCCATGTCCATTATTAAGACATTCACAGGCAAGAGAGGAAAGCTGCTGCACTTGGCTTAAATTGGCCAGTGTATGCCCACATGTGCGCGTGCACACAGACACACACACACACCCCATTCCACAGATAGCACACAGACTCTCATAAAGCAAAAGAATGCCAATTAACTCATCAAGATTAAGGTTCTATTAGCAGGCAAAAGCGGAAAGAACAACCATCAGCTAAGTAGCTATTGCTAGCCTGAGAAGCAGAGGTTCAGAGTAGTTATTAACTATATCAGTCAGGGTAAATTGACAACTGTGACAAAGGACTTTAAAATATTAGTGGACTAATAGAATGAAAATTTCTATCCTCCCATTCAGCTGGCAATAGAGAAAGAGAGGGAAAATTGTCCGTGGAAAGTTCTGGGTCAGGCCTAAAAGTGCTGCGTATCACTCAGCTCACATCCCATTGGGTATAACTCAGACCCCCGGCCACACAACTGCAAGGGAGAGAAAGAAAGGGGAGCACTCTCCCATGGTCACAGAGCAGGTGGCCCAGCAGAGATGTCATGCCAAGTAGGTCTTATGCATGGGTGAAGCCACGCTGCCTGTCATCCTGATAGTCCTCCTACCTGTGTGGCACTTTTAGCTATCAATGAATTTAATTTTCCTATCAACACATTTCCTGCTGAAACCATCTATGATAATTCCTGCCCTTATCATGGTACCTAAATTGTCCTTTTAAAACTCACTCCAGATCTTGCCTGAGGTCTCAATTTCCTTGACCTCTTGGATATTAGATATTATTGGCTCCCTGTTCTAGAACCATGACCTTTCCTCAGTTCTCAGACATTAACTATTCCTGTCTTTCTGCCAGTCCATCCTTTCCCATTACAGTTTTTTTTTTTCTCCTTCTTTCTGATCCCAGTTCTTTTCCCTCTACCCATCTCCCTGTGGACAACTCTGCCCATGATGATGGCTCCATTCTGATCTTTGTATTCACATCTGCAAAATGCACATTATTATTCTGAGCCTGTCACCTGACCATAGGCAGTAATTCAGATGCTAACATTATTACAATGACTACTGTTACCTATATTCACACTATCATTATTATTACTCCTACAAATGTCTTGGTACATATCAGATATTATGGTAAGTACTTTTCTCATTTTATCTTTTAAACCTCTCATAAATCCTAGGGATTTTTTCCCCACCCCTCACTTTTGTTTTAGGAAAGAAAGCTGAGGTTTATAGAGAAAAATAAAATGCTACTAAGTGGAAGAACAGGATTTCAAAACTAGACAGTCTGACTCCAAAACCAAAACTGTTAGCCCGTATGTGCAATTGCTTCTCAGACCTACAGGACTCTGCAAAAGATACTTAAGTTCCCTTCAAGTATCTCTGAGCTTGACCCAAAGCTAAGCACATAGTAAGTGTAGACAAGTGCTAAATACAAACTCATCACACCCAACAGCAAGTAGATCCTCTTCTGACAAAATCTGCATCTCCTAAATTCTTCTTTTCACTATTTTTTCTCTAATTATGTTTATATTGTTTCATCCTTGTTGATACATGCTCTTAGAGACATGGACAATGGCATCAGCTACAATTTATCAAACACTTATCCTGTTCCAGACAATGCTCTTCACACTCTAACCCTATGAGATTAGTCTCATTATTATTCCCATTTTACAGATGGGAAACAAGCTTAAAGACTGAATGGATGAGATGGGGTAATCACATAGAAGTTCAACTCTACCATCCACATTCCTATCCTTTAAGTTCTATTGCCTGTGGCAATGCCACTAACTCCAGTACATTTGTTTCATAGAGTCTCTTGAGGCTGTGTTTGTTCCTTCTTAGTCCTCTTGCCAAGACCCAGAGTAAATTCTCAAGTATCTGATTACAGAAACAGCCTCCTTGCTAAGCTATAACTAGTCCCCTCACCCTTTTAAATTAATGTTAGTAGATACCATTATTTTAATTGACCCCATTATCTGCTCTCCTGGTGTCTATTAATAGCATTTTCCAAAATCTTCACTCTGTATTAGTCAAATGATTACTTGTGTCTACATAGGACATATTTATCATTCTCTCCATTATTTAAGCTTAGTAAGGAATATTGGGTGGGGCTTTCAAAGCACCCTGCACATCAGACTATGAGGAATCCAGGCATCATCTCCCAGGATTATTCTCTTTGTTTCCTCAATCACTTTCTACTTTGTTGACTCTTAAGGGGCACCCAGTCAGTGTTTATGTGAAGTACTTAATCAGTAAAAAGAACACAGACTTTGCATTTATCCATTCATCCAACAACCGCCACCCAATAAATTGACCACCTGCTAAGTGCTAGGCTCTATCACATTACCTGGATGGATATCATCAGAATTAAATGAGGTAATAGTCAAGTCTTGGCTGGGCACAATGGTTCATACCTGTAATCCCAGCAGTTTGGGAGGCCAAGGCGGGAGGATGACTTGAGGTCAGGAGTTCGAGACCAGCCTGGTCAACATGGCGAAACCCTGTCTCTACTAAAAATACAAAAATTAGCCAGGTGTAGTGGGGCACACCTGTAGTCCCAGCTACTCGGGATGCTGAGGCGTGAGAATCACTTGAACCCAGGAGGTGGAGGTTTCAGTGAGCCGAGGTCATGTCACTACACTCCAGCCTGGGTGACAGAGCAAGACTCTGTCTGAAAAGAAAAGGAAAGGAAAGGGGAGGGGAGGGGAGGGGAGGGAAAGAAAAGAAAGGAAGGAAGAAGAAAGAAGGAAGGAAGAGAAAGAAAGAGAAGGAAAGAAAGAAAGAAAAAGAAAGGAAGAAAGGAAGAAAAGAAAGAAAGAGAGAGAAAGAAAAGAAAGAAAGAAAGAAAGAAAAGAAAGAAAGAAAGAAAGAAAGAAAGAAAGAAAGAAAGAAAGAAAGAAAGAAAGAAAGAAGAAAGAAAGAGAAAGAAAGAAAGAGAAAGAAAAAGAAAGGCGGGAGGGAGGGAGGGAAGGAAGGAAGGAAGAAGGAAAGAGAAAAAAGCCTTTAGAATAGTTCCAGGCACATAGTAAGTGAACTATACATATATAAGTATGAATCCCCATTTCCTCTGGAATAAATGAATATGTCAATGAATTCTCAAACTTACTGTTTCTTATCGTGTTGTTAAGCTGTGTCTCTTCACCTGGTACTTTGCACTGGCTAGTCCCCCAAACCTGCCGCTTGGTGCATGGAATGATTGTGATACCCAGCCAGTTTTTCTCCAGTATGGATCCTGCCAACTTTTGGTTTAGATTCTGCCTACCAGCCCTGCATTATTTTTACCTAACATCGATCCAACAAATATTTATCAAGTGTCTACGATATTCCTGGCACTGGGCTGGGCTCTGTAGATACAATGGTAAGCAAGATGCTTATGACCCCGAAAAGAAAGAAGCAGTAACAATTAGGTGTAAAAAAGAATATGCTTGTGAAGTCTAGGGTACAATGAAAGAACACACTCAAAGCAAAGCACAATCTATCCATAAAACAGTATTTGTCTTTCCTATTTGCCTGAGGAAACCTTTCCTTTTCCTTACACCAGTTCAATCCTACCCATTTTAGGATGCTACTGGGTATAGCTACAGAACACAACCCAAAACAAAACCTAAAATGACTTCAGTAGCATAAGACAAAGTTCGTTTTTGTTTTTGTTTTTGTTTAGTTCATGTGATTGCATAGTCCAGGGATAATTGATTTTAGGAGAAGCTTCATCTTATAACTCAAGGTAGGACCTAGAATTGCTTTCTCTCCATTTCTCAGCTCTAATTGTTCTGCATTTACTCCATTTTGGAAACCTCCTTCTCTACTGGTCTCGAAATTATTGTTATTGTCTGCCAAGGATGCACGCTTCCTGGTTCACAAACAGCAAGGAGGAGTGTATCAAATAAAAGTGCTGCGTTTTGTCTAATTAGCACTGCCCACCCCCATAAGTACTGTAGCTACTGTATGGGTAGACAGAAGAATGTATGTTGAGTAGGTAGTACTGAGCCACATGCCCCACCTCTAGACCCAGGGATGAGGTCAGCTTACCTAAATTATATGGTCTGCCTGAGAGAGGAGTCATGTATAGGAATCATGCACATTTCTTCATATTTAAACTTATTGCAAAATTGCCATACAATTTGAATTTCAATCTTAACCCCCACCAACAGCAAATGAAGGTTGTCATTTCTCCACATTCTCATTAACACTTGGTATCTTTTGAACCGTATTAATGCTAATACTTAAAGAAGTGAAATGGAATCTTACTGTATGTGGGTTATTCTTGTCTCCTTTGTCATAAATTGCCAGTTTAAATAATTTGACTATTCTAAAATTAGGTTTTCCCCCATCATATTTATTTTGCACACTTGTTTTATTTCTCTGTTGCTTTTTTTGCAAATAATTTTTATCAGTCTGTGTCTTTCCGCTTTGATGTTAATGCATTTATCATACAGATGCTTTGAATTTCAAGGTATCCAAAGTTATTAATCCTTTTCTTCACGATGTGGTCTTTTTGTGCCCTATCTAAAAACTTCTTTTCTTGCCAAAGACAGTAAAAATAATTTTCTATATATTTGCTTATAAGTTTTAAGGTTGTTTTGTTAGTCACCTCTAGTTTCTTCATTCACCTGGAATTCATTTTTGTGAATAATGTGGAGTAAGGACCTTATTTATTTGCTTATTCACTACAATTTGCATAGTCAATTTTTCTAGTCCTATTTATTGGCAGGTCTATTCATTCCTGATTTTTTTAATGTACTAAGTCTTTGCTTCTAAATGAGTCTAATTCTGGGTTCTATATCTATTAACATTATTTTGTGTTTTCTAACTTACTTTCTTCTTTCATGCTTTTTTTTTCCTCCTTCCCTTTTTTCACATTGGTCAGATTGTCTTTATTTCTTCCCCTTTCCTCATGCTCTACTGATCTACATTCTGTTCTTTAGAGCCATTCTTAACATCACACTTAACCTTGATTTAGCAATGTCAAAGTTCACAGCAGATATACCTATCCCCCAGGGCAATAATAATAATAATAATAACATTTTAGAACACTTTAACACCTATCATCCCCTTTTATCTTTCATGGTGTTGGTAACTAGTATTCTAGTTCCATCCTTTTTGCAACACTTTAGTAATCATTTTGCTGTTTTCTACAATAAGCCTTATTTAGATTTATCTATAGACTTCCCAATTTATTGGCACATAATTGCTACTTGAATTCTTCTTGTTCATCTTTTCAGCACTTTGCAAGCATTTTTTCACTGGTTTCTAATGTCCATTGCTACTGTCAGTCTAATCGTTGCTCTTTACTCTATGCTTACTTTTACAGTAATCTCTGTGTGTGTGGCATTCTTTATTTCTCCATGGTATGTCTAATTGAGGTTTGTGTTTGCTTTATCTTCCACAGAATTCAGTATGTTTCTTTATTCTGAAGACTCATATATATCTTCAAGTTGAGGAACTTCTAAGGCATAATTTTTCAAATGTTACTTTTCCCCCACTCTCTCTACTCTTTCTCTCTCTTTGACAACCTACTGGATACATATTGAACAAACTTATTCTGTTCTCAATATGGATTAGCTTTTCTTTGATCTTTTCTGTCTTCATTTTTGCTGAACCATGTTCTTTTAATCTCTTTAGGTCTATTTTGACTAATTCTTTATTCTTTTGTATCTACATGTTGTGTAACTCTTCCATTGAGTTTCTCCCTGCTGCCACAACTACATATTTTTCATCTTTAGAAATTATCTTTTATTTTCTTTTTACAATATGCATCTGTGTTTTTGCTCACAGTATATATTTTTTTTCATTTTGGTTATAATCCTTTTTTATTTATCTTTAATACATTTAAATAATCTTTACTTTATAGCCCCTCTCTGATTGTTCTATTATATTGAATTATTGAAGTACTATCGCCCCAGTGAGTTGTGTCTGCTGGCTTGTCCTCATGGAGCATCATTTCCTTAAATGGTTTATAATTTGTGATTTTGAGCTCATGTTCAGTAGAGATTGTTTCTTTCACCATTAGGATCACACAGGCTGAGAGAAACAGCTGGGAGGAAGGTGAGGGAACTGGTGACATGTAGCCTTGAGAACAGATTGGAAAGAGACATGGCAAACATTCACTCATGACCATACAGTGGAAGTAGACATTTTCTGTGATGCTTCCGAAATGCAAAACATATGCCATCAATTATTTAGCATTTTATATTTTCTTACATAGTGATAGCCAGTTGTTTCATGGGTCTAAACTAGTTTTTATTTCAGTAATTCTGTTTAGAACTTCTATACCTATGGAAACTGTAAATTTAGGCCCTTAACCTCAAGTGGTATAGCCTTGTGTTTTGATTTCTCTTGAGAGACATTTCTTTTCCATCCAGGGAACTGGGGAGAGAAAAATCTTTTGTTGTTTCTGTACATCAGCGTTTAGTTTTTCTAGTATCTTTCTAATGTAAGTGGAACTCCTTATAAGATCTTGTATCTGCAAGAATATGTTTCACCTCTGCACTGTACTCAGGCTCTAGCTTTCATCTTTTTGATCCCATAGAGACATTTAAATCTCAGCTATCAATCATGAAAGCCTATGTCTGTGCCTAGTATTCATTAACAAGTTGCCACAATGCCAACTCAGATACTTCCCACTGTGACCAATTTAAATTTCTTCTAAATTTTGGGTATTTTGAAATGTACACTTCTTTAGAACTTGGCTTTGTTTCTTTAAAAATGCTTATTTTAACCACATTTATATGAATTTTGTGTGAGGCTATATTACTATACTTCATTTTTATGTTATTAAATGTTAAATCTGAAGGTACATCTATCTATCTCTCTATCTTATCTATTTATCATCTACCCATCCACTTATCTATATCACTCAGGAGACTGTGAGTTCCTTATGGGCCTGAATTTTACCTTTTTTAAGCTAGTTAACAAACACAAATATTGCTAACTTCTTACTCTCCCACAATTAGGAGTATTATTAAGCAATAAACATTCTGCATTCCAATTTTCTTATCTAAAAATGGTGATACTAATACCTACTTTTTAGAAGTGTTACGCAAATGAAAGAACAAATTCATGAAAAAAATTGGCACAATGTCTAATATGTAGCAAAACAAAACAATAAACAGAAATGGAAAGAAAAAACTTCAATAAATGCTAATTTGTATTATTAGGAAGTTTGTTAAATGGGTAGATGAATAAATAAAAGGGTCTTAACAATTCACATACTAAGAGCTATGCATCCCAGATTCTACAAAGCAGACTTTTTTCTCAGTAGGGAGAAATGTGATTTCATTCTACAACCAAAGGCATGTCAGCCTCCCCTGGTATCCAAGTCCTAGAAAGCACTGAGGCCAAGTTGCCTGGCCTTGAGATCCAGGTAGCATTCCCTGGCTTCCCTCCACCCCATTATTGAGCAACTACTCTTTGATACTTTCTTGCTTGTCTTGCACTTCTTGCAAGTGTGCTAGAATTACAGAAATAATAACCTCCCACTCTCCTTTGGGAATATTGTCACCCCGATATAATTTGCCATGCTACTGATACGTAATCACAATGTCAACTTTTTCTTTTATTGGAAGAAAAGGAGTAATTTGGGTTAACAGGTCTCAGCGTAGAGAAATGAAGCTGAAGAGTAAAAGAATTTGAAGGAGGCAGCTCTTCTGGGGAGATCTAAAAACCCACTTCCCATTGCATATGCAAGGTGCTTAGGTTGCATTCTAGGTGTTACCTGCTCATCAAATGTTTCCACGCCGTGGCCTCATCCAGGTTAAATCTTTCGGTTTAAATCTTTAAAGTTGTCTCTTCTTAAAAGAGAGGGGAAAATCAGAGTCGTATCTCATAAAGGGTGTCTCATTTGGGAAATGGAAATGAGGCTTTGTGACCAGGGGGTGGGGGCAGTCAGGGCTTGGAACAGGCCTGTGACTTTCTCCTTTGGGTTTTTCCCACAATGACCCCGGCAGCCACTCCATGTGACCTCTGGCTAAAGACATGAGAAACAGCTGGGAGGAAGGTGAGGAAACTGGTGACATGTAGCCTTGAGAACAGATTGGAAAGAGACAGGACAAACATTCACTCACAACCGTACGGTGGAAGTAGACATTTTCTGTGATGCTCCCCAAATGCAAAACATATGCCATCAATTATTTAGCAAGCATTTACTGAACACTTTCTCTGAACGAGGCTCTGTGCCAGCAATGGAAATACTAGAGAAAATGTAATACGAAGTGAATATTATATGCCCAGTGTGCAAAGCGTTTTATTTTTACTCTGTCACTTAATTTTCACAATACTGCAAAGACAATATTGTCTCATATAGGTAAGAACTGTATTATGCTGCTTTCCAGTTGCCAGAAAACCAAGTTTTGCCCTGTGTGGAAGTTACCGTGATTTAATTGAAGACAGTTCAGCATTGTAGCTAGATAAGCATAGGTTTGTTGCCCCCCTCTCCTACTTATTAGTTTTGTTACCATCGTCAACTTAGTTCCAATTCTTCTAGGCTCAATCGGCTCATGCATAAAATAAGGAAGATAATAACTATTTTGGAGGATACTCACAGGATTAAAATAAGATATATTAATACATAAGCATATTAAAGGTTAGCATTTATTGACCACTTTCTTTAAGTCAGACATGTGCTAAACCCGTTATAAACATCTTATTTAATCCAGCACTTCTAAAGTACAAATAATTCCAATTTCTTTTAAAGAAACTAAGGTTCATAAAAATTAGTTTTTTGCCAAAAGCCATAGTGCCATAGCTGGCATCCCAAGCTCATCTGCCGTATGCTACTGTGTCCTTACCACTGTCCTCCAAAGGACTAGAAAAGCCTGAAAAGTAGTGAAAATATTCACCATTTCTTGAGGTTTTGTACAAGTGGTTCTTGCATTGTAAAGGAAGTTAGATGAGGTAGTTTCAAAAGTCCCTTTCAACTGTGAATCATGTTTCTATAAAACAGATTTCCCAAACCACTAGGTTAGAAATAAGCATGTGTTGGCCAAATTTGTCTTGGTATGAGTTAAAAACCACAGAGTGCTGCATTGCTTATGACAGAGACATATTGGTACTAAGTCTTCATAAAAAAGATGTCTCGGCCCAATCTCTAGACCTGCTTCTTAGACCTTTGCATTTCCATTCCTGACCCATCACTAATCTCTGCCCACACTTGTAAGCACAGCCTCCTGGAAAGCTCCAGCATGCTTAACACACAGTGTCTAAGTTCTCAGCCAGGGGTCCACACTGGCCCTGGACACTGCCTCTTCCAAAACTCCACCCTTGAGTCACTAGGAATTTGGTCTCATTCACTGACCATTATTACTTCTTATCCATCCAGGCACCCCATGTCACTCACCTCTATGCCTGTATCATTAGAGTAGGAGGAGTTAACAATAGAGAATACATAGTTCTCCCAACCCCAGTCACCACTCAAGAAATGCATCCTAGGAAGACATGCTCACCACAAAATAACTTTGTTTCAAGCCACAGGCTTCCCTATAGAGTAGGCACCTGGAAGCCATGTCTATATTATAAGTGACCCACCTGATTTTCTTGCAGATTTGAGTTGGCTTCAAGAGAAACAAGGATCTTTAAGCATAAGTGAATGATGGGGAAAGGAAAACAGTCACTGCCTTCACATAGAGAACATTGGAAATTCTATATCCAAAACTTTCATTTTACACTTGTAGAAACTGAGAGCCAGAGAAAGAAGAACATACTTGTCTAAGTGTGTCACCCTTATTTCCTACTTATTTTGTTTTTTTCTCTGCCCTACACACTGATAGACACACATTCTTGCACATGCACTCAAAGATTCACATACACACAACTTGAAATTATACTGTCTAAAGAATCACTTGGGTAAGTAAGCCTCAAGTATTAAAATGTGATTATTTTATATCAGGTTAAACTGCCCATCAAATATATATTTTTAATTAGATGAACTTCCTCCTTACAGCACATTGCAGTTGGGAAAAAAAGGAGAATTTTGAGCCTATCTGATTTTGGTTTGAATTGACATTGCTGTATTCATTCACTGTGACCTTGGGTGACTTATTTAATGTCATTGGGTGTCATTTAGGACTGTTGAGAGGATTAAACAAGTTTCTATAGGTGAAAGTGCCTATCCTCTGGCTAACACATAGCAGAGTATGCAACAAATATAAGTGTCTTTCCCTGAACAGAGGTTCAGGACTCTCAGGAAATAGGGTTTTGGTAAGTGCTGCGGTGAGGTGAGTTGAAGTAAACAGACAAGAGACCAACAAACCCTCGACAACAGACCCATATTTGGGCTAACCACACCCGAATTCACAGCAGCATACAAGTAAAACACACGAAAGGAACAAAAACATAGCTTGTTGACCTGCAGGTGATGGATATATTTCTAGAAATCCAAAGTAGAAGGCTCTCTAGGCTCCAAAATGTGGAAAGGTATCCATAGAGGGTATTAGACACAGGCTGCCACACGTATCTGACCCCTTCAGCTCTGCAACTACGGCTCTTAGAGATGCAGAAACCCCAGGACCTTCCTTAAGGCTGAAAAAGAGCAGGAGTCCCCATTGTCTTGTAGAACCTGGGAATCCAGGGGTCACTAGTAGCCTTTGCCAGGGTGATCTGAGTTGGGATGAACAATGATATTGAGTTCCAGTAAAACCCACAAAATGTTCTGAACTTGTGACTAAACCTGAGCTACATAAACAACCCCCGACATTCACCTCAAGAAGGTTCGCTCTGTGTGGTGTGGCCTAGTAATCTCTTTTCTCAAAAAAATGTAAAAAAGAAAGAAAGGAAGAAAAAAAACCAAGAGGTTCTACTTTGTAATTTTCAACATTCTTTCAACAGTGAAATGTTCAGTCCCTATTTCATACCAGTCATTATGTTACGAGCTCTGCCTAATAGGAACAGTATTAGCTGTGCTCTCTGAAGCCCGGGGCCTCTTCAGAACCACTGTGGGGCTGTGGGTGCAGCTGAGCAGAGAGTGAGCCTGCCTGCTACTCCACTGAGTAAACCAGAACAGCTTCTCATTTATTGATTTTATCGTATCAGATTTCCTCATATTTTATTTTCAAAAAATATGAAAGGGTCCCACTTCCATTTTTTTAAGTACAGAAAGAATCTAGGGCAATGATATTAAGTTAAAAGAATGAAAGCTATAGCATTGAATGCTGAAGGAGAGGGGAAAAAGCCCGGCTGATATTTGCTATTTGTTTTGTGCTACACACTGTTTTCGATTAATCCTCACATGACCCTAGACGTGAGTACTATTATTAGCCCCGTTTCAGAGAAGAGTGAACTGAGATCCAGGGAATTTGAGCAACCTTCTTCGTCAGACAGCCACTAAAGAACCTGGTAGATATTTAGTCCCAGGGGCATTGATGTCAGAGCAGGTGTTCTTATCTGCCACACAGTGCTGACGCTTTCCCTGCATCTCACTTTGTGTTTGTATTATCTAATGCAACCACTGGGGGCCTTTGTCACTTCCCACCTCTATCCCTGGACTTCAGCCTCTGATCAAACATTATCCCTCAGAAGGGCCTTCCCTGGTAACCCTATCTAAACTAGCTGTTCTAGTCAGTCTGTTCTCCTTTACTTGGCTTCATTTTCCTTCTTAGTGCTAATACAAAACAGATAAATATCAGATATATATTTGTTTATGGTCTTCAGTCTATGGAGCCCTAGCATATTAGATTCTCGAAGTTGGGGGCTTTGCAAGCTGCCAGGTTGTTGTACATCCCTGAGAGCCAGATGAGAACAAGGCCCGTGGAATTAAGTGTGGAAGGTGGTGCAACAGTTGAAGAGGGAGGAAAAAAATCTGGGTTGAAAAAGACAACACGGCATAGGGTGATAATCCTAAATGTGCATCAGGCAGCTAGAACGGGAATCATAGCTCTGCCACCCATCAGCTCATGAGACCATATGCAAGTTTTGCTTTCCTCATTTGTAATAGGGATAATGACCTCAGACTCACAGTGCCATTGTGAGGATTAAATGAGGTAGTATGCATCAATAAACAGTTCTTCATTGTCTACATAATGCATTTTTTCCCAGAATTTGTCCCGAAAACATAGCTAAGCACATAGTAAGCACTCAGTAAATCAACTGGATAATAGAATGCTTGGTCAGAGTTAATAATTAGAGAGACCATGTAGTATTATGAAAAAAAGCACATACAAAACTCTCAACGGATGCCCTGGGACAAAGTTGCCTCATCTCTTGGGTCTGTATTTCCCCCTGGGTTAAAGAAAGCAGTATGGTAAGATGACATACAAGTTGCCTTTCATCTCCGAGATCTGTACAATTGAAAACAACATCCCATAGTTAATCTAGCTTCCCTTAGATTTCCAGTAGCAAATTAGCCCACACTGATGGTTGTCAGGAAGCTGAGATGATCTATTATGTTTGTTATTTGTTTTCTAGGTTCCAGTTCAAATAAAAATTCTTAGTACTACTCACGTTAGAAAATAACGGTTGGTAGCTTGGCCAAAGGATACCGATATTTACAATGGACAATTAATTCTCTCTCTTATCTTGGTTTCTGAGGGTCGTTCTGGATTGGTAAGCCTCTTGACTGACTGAGTTGAAGGAATTCCATCACCCCTTGTACTTGCCTTCAGTGAATGGGAAGGAAATAAGATGTATCGAGGTTGTTTTGGAGACTTCTGTTCCAATTCTACATTGGAAAGTTGAGTGGTTTTGTTCCTCTCCTAGAGGGAAGGGTCATTGTTTCTTCTGACATGCTGATTTATTGGAAGAGGCTGTTGCCAAGGATTTTCCTGGCTTAGGAAGGCTATGGTGACCAGATGTGAAAGTTCTGTGTTCTTTAACCATCATTTCCTTAGCCATCATTTCAAACAAATATTTTACCTTTGCCCTGTATTCAAAAATTGACATAGCCATAATAATACTCAAGTATTCAACAGATTATCAGTTTTGTGAATTAGTGCCCTATGGCCAGTAAACTATCGAATAGATCTCATTCATAAAATATGGATTATCTGAACACTTATTATAAGCCTCACCTTTGGTGTTGCATACCAATACAGGAATATGTGTAGCACTTTTCAGTTTTCAAAGCATTTTCCCATGTACTGTTTGATCCTTATGAAAGCTGCATGAAACTGGCATTATTACAACCCCATTTTTCACGTGAAGAAGCTGAATCTTAGAATGCCTTTAAGACTTCCCTAAAGACACAGATTAAAAGCTGGATTTGCTAATTTAAATCCTTGATTCAGAGTTGAAGGAGAGCAAAGGAGTTTGGAAAAGAACCAAGGTAGATATCTCTACGTAGAACAAAAAAAGAAACAATGCTGTTTGCAGCATCCCCCCAACTCTCTCCCCTCCACAAGGACACAGAAAATCCCCAGGAAAGGAGAGTTGTCCACAGTAACAAACAATCCAATAGCAAAAGTATCAGGGAGTAAAGCCTGAGCTGCTTTCTCACCCTGTGGAATCAAGAGGTAAGAAGGAGAGGCGACTAAGGGACTCTGAAGACACCTGCTGAGGATCAGCTGAACCCGGATATCAAGACTCAGCCGTGCCACCTGAGAACTGTGTGACTTTAGGAGAACCACTTCCTCTCTTAGTACCCCAGTTTACTCAGGGATAACTAAGAATATCTCCCTCATAAAGTTATTATAAGAATCAAAATAGTAATTCATGTAGAATGGTGGGCAGAGCCCCTGGAACAAAACGGTAGCTACACTTATGTGTGATTGTGTACAAATCACTTCACCTCATTGGGTTTCAATCTACTTGTTTATAAAACTAAGGTGGTTGGACTAGATGAATTCTGTTGCTTTTTTCTTCGAGCTCAACATATGATTTATGACTATAATCCATGGTATAGAGAAAGATAGGGTTGTGATGGATTGATAGAATGACATGTCACAGATATATGTTAAGATAAGGAACAGGCCCTTATGACTGAGTGGAAGGTGGCTGTGGTTATTTATTATATCTTGTTGATAATAAGGATAATAAAAGCCATCTTTTATTAAGCACCTGCTGAAATATATATTATCTCATTAATTCCTCATGAAAACCCTATTAAGCAGAAAATATTAGCTCATTTTACATATGTAGAGAAATCAAAGCTTAAGCAGGCCGACCAACTTGTTCAAGGTCACCTGTATCATCAATGGTAGATAAAACCTGGTTCTGTCTGACTCTGGCTGTCATGCTCTTTGGAGTATCCTGTGCTGGCTCTATTCATTAAAGTCGTTATTTAATCTCTATCTGACCTTTGTTTTTCTTATTCCATGTCGACTTCGCTTTCTGTGTTCATCCTTCTACCTAATAACAATATAATGCATATTTTAAAAATGTACCCTCTGCCACATGGTGTGCTTTTGTAAGTATGTGATCTATTATTATCTACTTAAATCTATGTCTTTATTGCATAATTCAGCATTTTAATATTCACTTTGAAAAGTGTTTTGAGTCACTTCCATGCAAAGGTGCTGTATTAAATTACATTCATTATTCTTGCTAAATGTAGACAAGTCATGGTTCAGGTGAACTAGAAAGTAACTCCCATTATCCTCAGCACATTCCATCACATTCATTATTCTATGTGACATTTATCAACACAGCATTTAGACATTTTAAAGAAAGAAAAAAAAATCACTTTAAATTCCAAAGCATTTAATGAACACTGAGCCAAATTCCTCAGGTGAAAAAGTCACTTCCTTGCTACAAGTTCCACACGTTGCCTTAATGCTTCTGGAGCATAAGAAGAAGATGTAAAAGCCCATGCTAACTATTAAACTTACCTACTGAGATTTATGTGTGAACTATTAAACTTACCTGCTGGGATTTATGTTGCATCATGCTTATAACTATGCTCACGTTATTCATAATATAAACAGCTCCTTGTGTATCAAGGACACAGAGGTTATGTTGACATTCCTCCAAAGCTTCCCTTTGCCACCTTCACATGTTATTCTTCCATTCTTGTCTCTTTGTCTTCTAAGGGACGTACCATGTAGGCTATATTACCTTTCAGCCATACCCTTGGCTGGCATTTAGGCCAACCTCACTTCCTATTTTGAAGGAGAAATTGCTGACTTACTATCTACTCCAACTTTAGCCACTGTGGGTGCTGAGAGGAGAGTCAGCACCCATAATAAGGGTCTCCCAGAAGCAGATCTAAGATGAGAATTCAGGTGCAAATGACTTACGAAAGCACTGCTCCTGGGAGAATCTGATAAGGGAATGGAAGACGCAGGGCAAGAGGGAGATCTTGGATGATGTCCTGAGAAAGGGAGCTTCATCTTTATAGTGCAAGGGATCTCTTGAGGGTAGGTTCCACCTCAGAGACCAGAAAGTGGGCGAGTTCTACTCCTGTACCCTTCAGTCATTGGTCAAAGGCCACTGGGCATTGGAAGGGAGGTTGTAAACTTCAAAGGACTGTCTGCAAGTAAGAGAAAAGTTGCTCCTTTCTGAACGGCTGTCATCCAGAAAGAAGACAAAGCCCAGAGAGGCTCATAGAAATGGTAAAAGGCATCCAAGGGAATAAGTGCAAGGCACCAACAGTAGCAACTAGCGGCAGCCACATGGATCAACCCTCCGAAGCCTAACATCGTAATTCCTTGACATTTGTATTCGTTTTCTATGACTTCCAGAGCAAACAACCACAAACTTGGAGGCTTAAACAACAGAAGTTTATTGTCTCACAGTTCTGGAGGCCAGAAGTTCAAAATCAAGGTGCCAGCAGGGTTGGTTCCTTCTGAGGACTGTGAGGGAAAGATTTGTTCCAGGCCTCACTCCTTGTCTTACAGATGGCCACCTTCTCCCTGTGTCTGTTCACATCATTTTCTTTTCATACATACCTGCCTGTGTCCAAATTTCTCATTTTTAGAGGGGTGCAAATCATATTGGATAAGGGGCCTACCCCACTCCAGTGTGAACTCAATTTTACTCATTATATTTGTGATGATATATTTCCAAGAAGCATTGAAGTACTGGGGAATAGGACTTAAACATGTGATTTATGAAGGGACACAATTCAACCTATCACAATATTTTTCCATTAAAAAAACTTCATTATTATTATTATATAAGAATAATAATAAAAAATAAAAATTAAAAAAAGAAAACTTTATTAAACCTCAGTTTAGTACCTGATATGGTTTGCCTGTGTCCCCACCCAAATCTCGTCTTGAATTGTAGTTCCCATAATCCCCACGTGTTGTGGGAGGGACCCAGCAGGAGGTCACTGAATCATGGGGATGGTTACCTCCATGATGTTCTCGTGATAGTGAGAGAGTTCTCATGCAATCTGATAGTTCTATAAGGGTTTTTTTTTTTTTTTCCACTTCACTCTACACTTCTCGTTGCTGCCACCATGTGAAGAAGGACGTGTTTGCTTCCCCTTCCACCATGACTGCAAGTTTCCTGAGGCCTCAGCCCTGTGGAACTACCAGTCAATTAAACCTCTTGCCTTTATAAATTACCCAGTCTCGGGTATTTCTTCTTAGCAGTGTGAGAATGGAACTAATATAGTACCCAACTTGTATGTTCACAGTCAATATTTTAGCTCCTGATATTGCTCTCTGGATTCATTAACACTTTACTCTCTATTCCTATTACATCTGTTTTTTGGGTTTTTTTTATTATTATTATTATTTTTGGTCGTTCTTAAACATTTTAGTCTTATACTTTTTAGTCCTTGATGAACACAGCAAAAAAGACAATAACTATAAATTTAAGAGGTATAAGAAAATGTTCTGTCAATTGTAAACTCTTATATGAGTTTTTAATTGCCATTTATTAATATTTCTTTAAGAAATATATATTGAGCTCCTAGTCTTATATTTAGCACACATTCCCTGGTATTTCTGATTTTAGAAAGCTGTATAAATGAAGGATGGATTATATAAAGGAGAGAGTAATTGTGAAGCCTCTGGAGTGATGAGAATTCAAAAGGATGGGAGTTTAGATTAGGGAACCACAGAAGAGATGAAGGAAATAAATAAATGTGAGACACAACCCCAAGGGTAATTGTATAGACTTGATAACTCGTGTACTATTGACAGGAACATCATGTACAGAAAAGGAAGGTCTTGATAGATATTTTTGTGTGTGCATCAAATGCATGAATGTGTCACATAATGATGGGGATATGTCCTGAGAAATGCATCATTAGGTGATTCCATTGTTGTGCACACATTGCAGAGTGGACTTACACAAACCTAGGTGTTATAGACTACTGCATACCTAGGTGATATGGTGTACCCTTATGCTCCTAGGTTACAACCCTGCACAGCACTTTATTGTACTGAATGCAAGGGGTAATTATAATGCAATGATAAGAATTTGTGTATTTAGACATAGAAAATGTACAGTAAAAATATGGTGTAAAGGATAAAAAATGGTCTGAGGCACTTACCACGCATGGAGCCTGCAGGACTAGAGGTTGCTCTGGGTGAGTCAGTGAATGAGTGGTGAGTGAATGTGAAGGCCTAGGATACTTATCACTGTACACTACTGTAGACTTTATAAACACTGTACATTTAGGCTACCCTAAATTTACTTTAAATGCTATTTCTTCAATAATAAATTAATCTTAACTTACTGTAACTTTTTACTTAATAAACTTTTAATGTTTTTAAACTTTTTGACTCTTTTGTAATAAACATTTACCTTAAATCACAGATTGTACAGCTGTACAAAAATATTTGCTTTCTTTATATCCTTATTTTATAAGCCTTTATTATATTTAATTTTTTTTTACTTTTAAAATTTTTGATTAAAAATGAAAACACAAGCACACCCATTAGCCTAGGCTTACACAGAGTCAGGGTTATTCCTACCACTGTCTTCCACCTACACTTCTTGTCCTACTAGAATGCCTTCAGGGACAATAACACGCATGGAGCTGTCATCTCCTGGGATAACAGTGCTTTCTTCTGAAATACCTTCCGAAGGACCTGTCAGAGGCTGTTTTACAGTTAACCCTCTTTATAACTAGAAAGAGTATACTCCAAAATAATGATAAAATATATAATACAATAAATTTATGAACCAGGAATTATCATTATGAAGTATTATGTACTGTACCTCATTAAACTTGCTATACTTTCATACAACTGGCAACACAGTAGGTTTATTTACACCAGGATCACCACCACCACAAGTAATGTGTTGTGCAATGACTTAAGATGGCTAGGACATCACATCACTAGGCCATGGGAATTCCTTAGCTCTGTTCTAATCTTATGGGACCACAATTCTATATGTGGTCAGTTGTTGACCGAAACGTCATTATGAGGTGCATGACTGTATTGTGGTGCATCCAAATAACACATACTGTTTGCTGCTATGAGTTCTTTATTAACTGCCAAATAAAAGGGGAACTATTCAGCAAAATCCCTTTCTGATCTTGCCCCTGCCTACTCTCCAGGCTTAAATTTCTCCCCACAACCTTGTTCATGCCTTGCCAAACTACTTGGAGCTGAGCTTCTTACCTTTGTTTCTTACTTTCCACCTGTGATCCTCTATTCCTGCATAGGTTTCCTTTTTTTTTTTTTTTTTTTTTGAGACGGAGTCTCACGCTGTTGCCCAGGCTGGAGTGCAGTGGCGCGATCTCGGCTCACTGCAAGCTCCGCCTCCTGGGTTCACGCCATTCTCCTGCCTCAGCCTCCTGAGTAGCTAGGACTACAGGCGCCCGCCACCGCGCCCGGCTAATTTTTTGTATTTTTAGTAGAGACGGGGTTTCACTGTGGTCTCTATCTCCTGACCTTGTGATCCGCCCGCCTCGGCCTCCCAAAGTGCTGGGATTACAGGCTTGAGCCACCGCGCCCGGCCTCCTGCATAGGTTTCTTGATGCACACTTGACGAATGGCCAAACCACTGCTTAAATAGTCCCTGGAGGAGATTCAGCATCTCTTGCCTTAACCTATCTTTGCACCTTGTAAACTCTTCTATCATTGTTCTTTCCACAGTTCATTGCAATCCTTTCTTACGTAAGTGTCTTCTTCATTAAATCAGAATCTCTTTGAAGACAATAACACATTAGATTTGTCTTTGTGTCCAGTTTTTAGCACAATGTATTAGCCTTGAATTGAGTCAATGAGTGTTTTAAAATGACTAAATGAATATAAACACAGACTAAATCAAATGCTGCATAATGCATACTTAGGTAGGAAACTTACAATGTCCCTGGTCACCACCGTGGATGCCCATGGTCATCTCCATTGTATATTCAACCAGCTCTGAGAGATGTGGCTCCCAGGATAGAAAAGGCTGGTTATTACTATTAGCAAGACAAACTGCCTGCCAGCTAAGGAGCAGCTTTTCACATGGCTTCGGCAGCTAAATTCAACAATTGTCCCATAAATTAGCTATTTTTCTCTAACCAACTTAAATATTTCTGTTCAAATTATGATATGGGCATCTTGACTTACCCCTAGTTTTCCATTTTTCAGAAAGACTTGAACACTAGTAGCTGGATGCTTGTAATCAAGGAAGCAGAGTGTAGCAAAGAGAGTATTAATTTTAGAGACAGTAATCTGTTCATTGAAACCTGAGCAATACCTACCCATAGCATTTTGACGTTGGGCAAGTTATTGAAAATTTCAGTTTCCCCATCTGTGAATTAGGGGTAATAATTACTGGCTTCATAGCATCTTTAGTAATGATTAAAAATTATGCAACCAACAATATAGTACCTAGTTGTGTTTCTCAACAAGGGAAACATAGGGGGTACATTCCCTTTGTGCTAGCCTGATGCATACACTATAAAATATTAAGCATTTCAGGAAGCTGAGCTCAAAATGTCAGCATAGTGCCCCCAGTCATTGAGGCAGTCAAGAATGCTCCCACACACATTGCAAATAAGCCCCATCATAATAAAAATTAAAACTTTTCGAGTGCTACTACATGCTAGGAAGTATTCTAAGAACTTTAATGGACTAATTTCATTTAATCCTCATAAAAATTATATGATGCACTGGAAGGTTAAATAGATTGCTAGCTTATATAACTGGAAAGTCCAGGAGCTGGGTGTGTAGGCTTGTGAGTTTGGCACCTGAGCAATACCGATGGAAGCATAGGAGGCTTTTCCTTTCTTCCTCCCAGTGTGGTTTCATTGCCAATGCCTTTGGCTAAAAGCTACAAGTAGATCTTGTCCCCAAACATTTGTCTCAGGAGACCCCAGATATGCAGACTTCATTGGTTTAAGTCCAATCTTGACAAGATGAAAGCCACCTTTTTCTTTTTCTAGAAGTGACAGATATATGAAAGCCAAATTTGTCTTGCTCTAACATGGCATATTCCACTAAGGGTTTTCACTGGGGACAAATGTGGAAAATATTAGCCCACATATTTTTCCTCTCACTTGATTCTCCTTTTCCTTCCTTTTCCTCAGGGCCTTGCTCTGCTTTGGGGAACACTCAGTTGATTTTTGTTACCATCGCATTTGGCTGGAGAAGCTTTCCGAGTAGAGCCAGAGTCATAAAACCTTGTAAATATATCAGAAATTTATATCCCAGCAGCTTACTAGCCCATCTGATATAATTCAGAAATCACCCAATCAACTGTAATATCTTTAGACAGCCATGCTCATTGCCACCTGCCCCCTGCAGGGAATAGGTGCTGCAAAGGTGTTCGAAGTAGTGAGAGTAAGCGATGGGTAGCCTCCCCTAAAAAGGGTGCTGGGTTGTGAAGAACCTTGCACTTCAGGAAAGAAAAAGCTTTCTCTGCTATCCACTCACTTCATGAATTCAGGCTCCTTCTTGTAACAAAAAAAAAAGCCTTCAAATAAATGTTTCTTAAGAGCTTCTGCTTCAAGATTTTGGTAAGTTCCAAAAGGTAGGCTTAAAGTCAATAAAGAGGCTATAAAGACAAGAGCTAAGAAGGGTATTGGAAACAAGAGATGAATGGTGTACAAGGAAAGCTCCATTCAAGGTAGCATGCATTGAGTGCCTGCCTGTGCCTCATGGTTGCCAGACATAGGGAGTACAAAGGTGAGTGACCTCATCCTCCCCAAAAAGGTCAATGTGTAGTTAATTATTGGGTTAAATTCATAAGACAAGTTATATTGTAGGGTTTTGTTTGTTTTTGTTTTTGTTTTTGTTTTTTTTGGTCTGTGTTTGTCTAGACTCCAGAAGACTTGGGCTAAGAAGACAGTGTTGGAATAATTGAGGGGCTGGCAGGAGAATCAAGGTGCCTTAGGAGGGCCCCAAACATTCCCATATACTCCATTGTGGTTGTATCCCTGCAACCATGAACTGTTCAGTGGATCCACATGGTGTCTTGGTGGTCTCCCAGATCAGGTTCGCATCCCAGCAGTTCTGCCTTTCAGTGTTGTGACCTTGAATGACTGTTTGCTCTCTCCCGACCTTAACTCCTTCCTCAGTAAGTGAAGATGATATTATCTAATTCCCAGGGCAAAGTAAATATTAAATGGGGTAATATGGGTTGGGCACAGTGGCTCGGGCCTGTATTCCCAACACCTTGGGAGGCCAAGGTGGGAGGGTGACTTGAGGCCAGGAGTCCAAGAACAGCCTGGCCAACATGGTGAAACCTTGTCTCTACTAAAAATACAAAAATTAGCTGGGCGTGGTAGCACACACCTGTAGGCCCAGCTATTCAGGAGGCTGAGGCAGGAGAATTGCTTGAACCTGGGAGGCGGAGGCTGCAGTGAGCCCAGATTGCACCACTGCACTCCATCCTGGGCGACTTCTGGGTCCAGGGCTTCCTGGACACAGAAGGCAATGATCCTTAAAAGTCAGAAATGAATGGGCTTTAAAAATGTGAATGAGACTCCATCTAAAAATATATACGTGTGTGTGTATATATATATGTATAAAATAAATGTATATACATACACACATATATATAAAGTACTTTGCATATAATTTGTATATAATTACTACTATTTTAAGGACTTTCAGAAATCATTTAATCTAAGTTTCTCAGAATACAGGTGCAGGAACTTGGGTACAGTCATTTGCCCGTTGATGATGCAGAGGTGTGGTTATCTGCCCGATATTCTACTTATTCAAAGTTTATTCAACTAAAGTCCAATTTCCAAAAGAGTCAGACCCAGGCTGAAATAACATCATGAACCAACTTGTGCCACTGACTGTGCTAGTTCTCTTCACAGTTAACCTCTGAGGCTAAGGATTTTCATCTTCTTTTTCAAATAAAACTGAGTCTTAGGGGGGTGAGGAAGGGCCTGCCTCTCCAAGGTCACACAAATAGGAAACGGTAGTGACAGAGCAGAACCTGTTCTTCCAGCCTCTGTGCCTGTGCCTGTGCCTTTTATTTATACAAATGACCTTTTATTTATAAGTTCGATTATTTGTCTGCCCAAACAGACACATCCTCAATTTAAAGAGATAAACTGATTTTGTTCATTTGTGTAGGTGGATTTTTCAAAAGCCTTCAGGGAGGCTCCGGCTCATCCTAGACCCATATTTCTGTTAATTGCTCTTGTTGCAGTTTCAGGGTCATGGAAACTAAATTTTATCCCCATTGCATTAAAATGCCCGGAAAATAATTAGAAAAATGGTGGTTTTCTTTATTTGCTTAGCTTACACAGAGTTATCTTTGTTTTAGATAAGCCCCTTGGAAACATGAATGGCCATTGAGATTGCATTTATCTATGAGAAGGCAGATAGTTTTCTGAAGGAGGAAGCTGGATCCTCAAAACTTCTTCAGGGAGCAGAAAGCAGTAGAGGACAGTAGAGTCAACTTCCAACTCTGTGAATAGAGATCTAAGTTTTTAATATTTTGTCAAACCAGGAGGCTCTGGAAAGGTTTTAAAGCCCATGTAGGAGAAACTTGTATCTGTCAGCCAGGGCTTCCTGGACCCAGAAGTCAATGATCCTTAAAAGTCAGAAATGAATGGGCTTTAAAAACCATCCTTTTCTAGAATGTCTAGAATGGACACTCAGGTGCATCTTGTCTTTCCTAACAACAATGACAGGATAACTCACACTCAGTAAGGTGGGCACTTAGTTGCCAGAAATGGAAATGAACTCACTCATTCAATCAGCCCATGCATTATTAGGCCTATTGCAAGTTTCAGGCACCATGCACAGTTTTCGTCTTCTGAGTGACCATTTTCACCTTTGCGCATATTTACAAAATGAAAGTCAATGGCTGCAAAGCTGAGCAAATTGTGTGACCATAGGCATGGCGGTTCCCCAATGCGGGTTCAGTTTTCTCATCTGCAGTATCATGAGGTTGGACTAGGTGACTTCAGACCTCTTCCGGCTCTGACATTTAAGGATATACAACATGGTAGCCAGGGGAGAATAAAAGCATGACCATAACATTAGGTGCTGTGGTCTAGGTCAATGACAAATACATGGCTCCCATCTATCCATCAGTTCCTCTTTTTCATACTCTGATGGCAGACATGTACCAAGTATCTCCTTGGTGTGTCTTAGGTATCAGAGAGCACCTGGGCTACTCAGCAAGACAGAGCTGTATGCAGATACTAGCAATCTAGGGAGCTGCAGTATCCTAGAGCACTCAAAACGGCCAGAGGCTGAAAAGAATAGAGACCATCTTTGTCCAGATAAAATAAAATAAGCTGTTCAGTGAAGAAAGCTGCCAAGGAGATAATGAGCCTAGCAGAGAACTGGGATTGAGGCAAATCTCAGCTATCTCACTTACTAAGAGTATCTGAATGTGTTTCTTATCTCACTAAGCCTGTTTCCCCAACTACTCTATGAGGGTGGTGATAATATTACTTTAAAACAATCATATCTGCTGTGTTTGGGAGTACTCAATAAGGCAATCAATGAGGAGATACTTGTTAGACTGTAAGGAAGTCTGAAAAACTTTTTTGTTTCATGTCCACTTCCCTCTTTTCCTGATCATTAGCACAAAATGCAATACTCACCAAGTGTATATACTTAGAAACCCTGAGTTGACATTCTTTCTTCCCAATTGTAATGCTCATCTCCAGCCCCAAATAGTGAAATTGCTGGGAGATTGCAAAATCTCCCTACTTTTTTAGGCATCCCTTTTACAACCTCCCAGGGTGTACGGGAGGATTAGATTTTATCTATGACCACCAATGAGCCTGCACATTTGGAAGGCTGAAGCTGATAGAGCAAATCCACAGCAATTGATTTTCTTCCCAACTTGAAATTCACAGTGCTCTATCTTCCCCACCCTTGTGCTCTATCTTTCCCACTTCTCTGCATCATCTTACAAAATACTTCCTCATGATAATTTAATACCTGTGGCAGAAAAGGACAACAGAGCTGAAATTAGCATAAGGTGTTCTCAAGAAATCAGGAAAGAAAGAGGAAAGAAAGAAAAAAGAAAGAGGAAAGAAAGAAAAAAGAAAGAGGAAAGAAAGAAAAAAGAAAAAGAGAAAGAAAGAAAGGGAAAGAAAAAAGAAAGGAAAAAGAAAGAAAGGAAAAAGAAAGAAAGGAAGGAAGGAAGGAAGGAAGGAGGGAGGGAAGGAGGGAGGGAGGGAGGGAGGGAAGGAAGGAAGGAAGGAAGGAAGGAAGGAAGGAAGGAAGGAAGGAAGGAAGGAAGGAAGGAAGGAAGGGGAGAGAAACCAGGAGTCAGAACTGGGGAACCAGGTTCAAGATTCAGTTCCAGCCACTGATGAGCTGTGTAAATTTGGCTAAGGTCCTTAGTGTCATTGAGCCTCAGTTTCTTCATCCAGTTTTTTAAGAATGCAGTGAGGATCAGATGAAAAGAGGTGATCAATATAAAAATATTTTAAAATGCTAAAACCCAATACAAATATTAGCTGCATAGATAATTAATATTAACATTAATAATAAAATATATTAACACTAAGCTGTATCAAGCAAAAACACCAAAATAAATTTTCTTCATTCATTCCCTAGGACAAATCTATGGGATAATATGGAAGACAGTGAGCATGCTTACTGATGCTCCCATTGTAGAAACAGAACACAGGGAAATCTGGACCACACAGGCTCCTCCCACAATCTGATGATATAAAAGAAAGCAAGTCCCCTGTTTCAGTGCTTTTCTAACCTGTTGGGGCATTCATGTTTTGCAGATGGCATTGATCCTTGAACTTCTTAATACCTCCATGGGAACCAGAGAAGCATTTACATTGCTTATTTACTGGTTCATGGATAAACTATAACTGAAAACAACTCAAGCTGAATCTCAGTTGCCATCATTTCCCCAGCACTGGGATGTCAGTTAGCCCTAAATTCTGAGCTAACCCAGATAGACATTTCTTCCCTCCTCTGCTCTTCCTCTATGTACTTTATATAAACTTCTGTCATGATACCCACAAGATGTCACTGCATTTATTAATTACTTGTTAATCCCATGATGTTAGACCCTGAGTCCCTCGAAGGCACAGGCCTGTAATGCAAGTCTTTGACTCATAGTGAATTATTAATATTTACTATGTGAATATATAAATGAATGAATAGGTGAGGGGGTAGAGAAAACACAATGGGGGTGGAGATAATATGCATGACTTGGATCCTGGATAAATGGATGAATGTGTTCTGTCTGCTTAGGACACAGGGAAAAGAAGCATATGACATCTTTTGATGTAATTTGACTTTGGTGTCAGAGAAGAGAGTTAGGATGACTTCTACCTCCAAATTGACCCCTAAAGCCCCACCACACACCACTACCACCATGGTCCTTTGTTATTTTCTCTTCTCTTCCATGTTTGTTCAACCCAGTATTCTGACTGAACCAGGTTCTGACCTTTACCACTGAGATCCATCCCTGGGGTTCTCTCTAGATTTAGCTCCACAAAGGAAGTTGGTCTTGACTCTGGTTACGGTCTTCACCAATGAGCATCCTTTGTGTCACATAACACAAAGATCAGAGAATCTGGAACTCTCTAGTGACTCTAACGCCAATCAGATGTTTCCCCAGGCAGTTTCTTTTCTTTTGTCCTATCTGCCACAATCTGTGGGGAGACGCCAGATTAGGTGCTTAACACTGAAGGTATTCTAGTACGTAGGTCAGCAAATCTTGACCCACAGGTCAAGTCTGGCCTACGTCTTGCATTTGTAAGTAATATTTTATTGGAACATAGCCTTGCTTCCTTGTTTGTGGGTTGTCCATGGCTGCTTTCACAGACAAACTGCAACTGAAAACAATTTAAGCTGAATCAACACTGCAGAGTTGAACAGTTGTAAGAGACTGTGTGGCCCACAAAGCCTAAAATATTTACTATCTGTCCCTCTCCAGAAAAGGTTAACCAAAGTCTGCTTTAGCAGATCCTCCTTTGTAAATCAGTGCAGATGTGTAAGTTATTTGGGTAACATGCTGTGATGACGTGCTTGGCTCTGGATTTGGTGTTGAATGGACCACCACATTTTTCATCACCCTCACTTCAAATCCTGACACCAACAAAAAAGAATGACTGTGTTGCACTGGCTAACTATCAAGTAGCAGTCAGACAATTCTTAATTCTGAAAGGACATTCATAAAAAGAAAAGAGGAAAAAATCAAGGGAGGGAAGGAAGGAAGGAAGGAGGGAGGGAGGGAGGGAGGGAGGGAGGGAGGGAAGGAAAGAAGGAAGGAAGGAAGGAAGGAAGGAAGGAAGGAAGGAAGGAAGGAAGGAAGGAAGGAAGGAAGGACGGGGAAAGGAAATGAGAATGAGAAGAGAATGCAGTCAACACTCCTGACACTAAAATATCAATTCAGGGCTCATGAGACCAGCCTAGGAGAATGACAAAAATATGGACAGACTTGGATTCTCTGCCCAGTTTTTATACTGCCTGAGTGGCTGTGTGCAAGTTCCATGCCCATGTCTCAGTTTCCTCACCTGCGGAATGGTTACAATGATATTTACATATAGACAGTATTTGAAGTGAATGTGTGTGAGGCAAAGAGGAGAGGATATATATGCCTTGGATCCTGAGCAGAGGCCTTCCTAAGGTATTTTTTCCAGGGCAACCTGACTTCTTCAGGCCCCACACTCACAAGGAGTTTTCACTACGGGCACTTCCTATTTTATGACATTTTGATGTCAGAATGACACCAGTCACTGCAAGTTAGATGCCAGTATGTGTTGTTACCAGCCTGAAAATGTGTGGATTAAGAGTGGCAGAGAGTAAATCACTGCATGGCAGGCACAAATCACAGCTGGAGTACAGCAGAGGCTGGAAACCTAATTGAACTGAATGGCATTCACACAAAGGGAAATCTGGGAATCCTGCCAGCATCTTCCCAGAATAGTAATTTTTCATTTACATTCACCCCAATTCCCCCTCTCCCTCAAGGCAGACCTTCTATATCATCAACTTAACTCCCTAACTTTTCCTCCCCTCCCATCCGTGTGGCAGAAACAACTGGATTCTTCCTGGGCCCAGAGATATTATTTGTAGGCACCTACAAATCAACGTGCTGAGCACTGTCCCATCTACTTCACAGAGAGAGGCCAGAAAAATAGTCCTGGGTCAGGAACATGGAGAGTTTTACCTAAGCTGTCAGGGTGTCATCAGGCCCTTAGGGCCAAGGAAGAATAGAGAAGGTTTTTATGCAATATGGCCCTAGTGTTTCTAAGATAGACTGGTTGATCTAAGCTCAGTGATGAAATAATCCCTACAAGAGAGGAAAGGAGACTTATCCTCACTACCATTGATCTAGTACAGAGTGAGTACAACTGTGTTTCACAGTTTTCAGCATTTAGACACAGAACATCATCCATTAGGATTAGAAAGTTTGCCTGAAGTTTAAAAGCCTAAAATACCATTTAAATTAAAAAGAAAATATAATTGAGACTTTGGACAATAATGAATTTAACCCATAGTTGACTACTAAGCAACACATATAGTACCATGTTGTACAAGCCTAGATATTTGCCAACAATCCTAGAGGTATGATCTTTGAATTAATTCGTTCTGCAAACACATTTTGAGTGTGTGGTATGAGTCTTAACGATAATAATAAAAAAATAACATTTGTGTGAAGCTTTAAGATTTATAGAGTACCTTATCTCATTGAGTCTCACAAAAATTCTTTGAAGGAGAATTATTTCAATTCTTATTTTACAGATTAAGAAAACAATTCTTCACAAGCAAGGTCATTTGTTCCAAGTTACATGTCTTGAAAGTGATAGACCTATGGGAAAAAAATGTATGCCTTTTGATCCCAAGTCCTTGAATTCATGCCTATCTTTTTCTCCTTGCCTTTACTAATTTTACTGGAATTGCATCTTAGTTCTAGATCTTCAGACTATTTTTTCTCACATTCTGATGGAAAATGGTACTTTGTTTATTGTTTTCTCAAGTCTAATTTATTTCCACAAAAATACTTCTAAGTTCAGACTTTCAGGGATTTGTCCCATAAAGTTGTCTCAAGAGATTAACTCTTTAGATCGATGTCAGCTAACATTTTCTATAAATATTTTAGACTTTGTGGGCCATACAGTCTGTTGCAACTACTCAACACTGACACTGTATTGGAAAAACATCTATAGACAATGCATAAACAAATGGGTGTGGCCAGTTCCAATAAAACTTGATTTACAAAACCTGGCAATGGATCACATTCGGCCTGCAGGTTTGCCAATCCCTGCTTTAGATTCATATTTCTTTCCAGTAACCTTGCAAACTAGTAAATGTCCTCAAACTAGGATTTTTATTATCTGTCAAGTGTCCTAGGCATTTATGGGAAATGTTCAAGTTTTCCACCCTTTAGGTCAAAGAAAGCCCATGTCAATTAGAGGAAATAAAAAGCCACACAAGCTGACAAGATAAGTGGCTACCAGCACACAAGCAGAACATGAGCTCAGTACATTCACAGCATAATGTAGAAAAAGGACTTCATGAGTACTTTTCTGTCTTGAGTAAGAAGTTTAGGGTGTAAGGAAGTAAAGCAAGGAAAAAAATATCATTTTAAGTGCTTATTACAAGCCAAGCACTGTGCAAGATATTTTATACATATTTAATTCCCAGACCATGTCTATACAACTTTTATAGATGGAGAAACAGATCTGCAGATTACTGAGCATCTTGCCCAAGTTCATACAACTGGCAAGAGGTAAAACTAGAATTCAAACTCACTCTTGTCTAATTCCAAAATGAGCATTATTTTGAGTGTCTATGGGGTCCACCCAGGAATGAGCTAACATTCCTCACTGATATGAATGGTATTCTTATACATCCCCAGCCATGAGCACAGAAGAGTTACTAGGGGCAAGGTTCTTAAACATATCATTGGATTAATTAACATTTTGCTCAACTTTTACCATGAAATGAAAGATAGAGATAAATATGTAAATTCCAGAATCATTTATTGAAAGCCATTGTCTCTTCTGCTGTTGACCAACTCAATTAAAAAGACTTTACAGTCATTAATGGGGGAAAATACATCATTGACCCATGTGATTAATGAGTTAGTAAAACCAATGTCATGAAACTGTGAGTCAGCTCTGAACTATATCAGAAGGCAAAGCAGGTTCCAGGACAAGTAACACATTCCCCAAAGCTAATAAATAACGACGTATGGCTTTATAACTTTGAGTAGGATGTGGGGAAGATGTCAGTGACATCCCTATTGCACAGTATCTCTATATCTTCTATAATCTGGAAAACAAAGAGTTCACAGGGCAGGAGGTGGTAGACTCTTTTCTGAAGCAGCCGTTCTTTCTGATGAATTTTTATAATTATATTTCTTTCTTATAGTGGTGTGGGAACCTTGATCTGAAAAAAATCATTTGTCTAAAGAGTGTCTATTAATATGATGCTGAATAAAAGACAATAAACCAAGCTCTTTGGGGCTTTAATTCAAGATCAGGATAGAAACAAAATTTTCATTTATTATTATTTAGTTTGAACTGTTAGGGAGATTCTATTATTTAATATCTTATACCATTATTTCTCAAACTGTATTGACTGGAGAGATGGCATCTTGAAAGAAGAAAATAGGTGACCCATTGCGGGGTGGGGAGGGTGTTATGAAGTGAGGGTGCAAAGTGACTTCAAGGGTTGAATATTTGAGGAAGTTGTATTAATTACCTATTACCGTGTAACATATGGCTCCAATGCTTAGCAACATAAGGCCACAAATGTTTACTGCCTCACAGATTCTGTGAGTCAGGGATCTAGTCTCGGCTTAGCAGCATGCCTCTGTCTTAGGGGCTCTCGTGAGGCTCTCAGTCATGGCTATAGTCATCTCAAAATCAACTGCGGCTGGAGAATTTGTTTTGAAGCTCACGTACATGGCTGTTGGCAGCCTCAGAATCTCCCTTTTAAACTGTACTCATGTGGCTGCACATCTTGGATCCTCACCACTCAGGTTTCACTAGATGCTTCCTGAGTGTGTTCACAACATGGCAGTCAGTGATCTTAGAGCAAGAGAGAACCAAAGAGTGTCCCAAACAAAAATGTAGATTTTTTTATAATCCAATGTCTAAAGTGACATCCCATTATTTCTGCCGCATTCTATTCATTAGAAAGAAAATTATTCAGCCCAACCTCTACTCAGAGGGAGAGGAATGAGTACACAAGGCCGTGAATAGCCAGAGGTAGGAGTCATTAAAGGCCATCTTAGAAACTGCCTACCACAGAAGTTCTGGATTAAACAAAATTCAAAGATGTGTTGAGTACTAAACTTCTCAGAGTTTTTAGCATACAAATGTATTTTGAGTCTCTCTAAAAGAGCATTAGAGTAGGGAACACTGAACTTCTTAGAGAATCAGATGGTAAATATTTTAGGCTATGGATCTCAAGATATCTGTCCAAACTATTTGATCCTGCTGTTCTGAAAGCAGATCATCCATAAGCAAGTTGATATGGCTGTGTTCCCATAAAACTTCATTAACAAAAATACCACATTTTTCAGACCTCTAAATTAGAGGATACAGCCTTAGCTGATAATATTTAACCACGCTGACATTTTGTCATGCAATCCCTATCCTCCAAATAGAGTGAACGGCTGCCACCCATGCATCTGCAATTTTGTCAGTAAAGGCAAAAATGTCAGCAACCATGAAATGCTTTAAGCACACTTGCTGAAATATTGTTGTTTTTTCTTGCTTGTTTAGAATCATGGCACATTTCAGGGTCTCTAGGATTCTTGATTATACAGATTATTGATTTCGTGACTGTGGAATCCATGTCTGCCGCTACCACCGTATTTGCCAAGTCTACCAGAGTTGGAGTCTTAATAGGCTCTTAATATCTTTGAAGGAATAGGTGGATGATTGAACGAATCCCAACATTCTATGTTTCTATTTCCTTCTTCTTTGTCGTTATCTACATTGTACCTCCCCAAATGCCCACATTCCAGAAAACAAAGTGCTTTGACCTGTAGTTGACATCATCCCATGGAATCTACCTGCTTTTCTGCCCTCAGTCATGCCTGAGTCTGCAGGTCAGAGTTATAGTAATGGCCCCAGATGAACTCAGCATGGGACTGCTCACCCTTAGCCTTGGCTCTACCACCAGAAAACTTGAGAAAGGCAGGCTGGCAGGAAGAAAGGACCAGAAGAAAGAGATGAGAAAGGGATAAAACCAACATGTTTGACAAGACCTCAAGGTATCGTGACTGAGTTAGGAACTTCATATACATTATATTATTCAGTACATAAAACACAACTTTGAAAGTGGTATTACTAATTACATTTTGCAAATGAAGAAAGAGATTTAGAGAGGTTCTGTGACTTGCCCAGAGTGACAAATCAAATGGCCAAAGGAGAAACCTCCTCTACACCGACTCTAAAGCTCATTCTTTTATAGCTAGTCTGACCACACATCCCAGTTTGCCTTGGACAGTCTTATACACCTGTTGTTTTGAAACAGTTTTCAAAATCATCCTTTGTACTCTCTAAAGTGTCCCGTTTTAGATAATAAATTATCTCATCATCTGCCTATGATCTTTTGTTTCTCTGGCGGTAGCTCTGGCTTCTACCATGGAAACAACTACTACTTTTGGTTAGAGGCCATGGCTGGGAATTTTACCCCAGAGCCAGGGGCATTCCAGTGGGCAGAATAGCAATTGCCCAAAATAGTGTGTAGAACTCTTGCCAGGCCACTGGGTGTTATATTGTACATGTTGGGGGACAGAGGGCATGTAGCATGAATACCATCAAAAAGGAACACACAGGTGTGGGTAGACAGACACAGGCATGTGGCATTTATTTTTAAGCCATCTTCCAAAATATTTTGCTTTCATTTGCCTCGTGGAAAGAATTTCAAATGCAGTCGTTTTTCCATATGGATTTTTATAAAATAAAATTTTCTGCCTTTCTGTCTTAAAGTCCTCATTACTTCTTTTGTTTTGAGTTAATTCCATCTGCTTGCAAGTTCACATAACAGATTCCTCATCTGGACTTGGCTTAAGGAGTCCACCCTTCCTTGGCACTTAATGTGTACTTATTATTCAGTCTAACAATCTTAGCATGTTGTTAATAATTCTCTTCATATTGGTCACTTTCTATCTACATTTGTGATCCTCCTCTCTCCTCTAATCAAGATGCCTAACATTCTTAGGATACTTCAGAGTTTGCGCAGAGCATCACATACATTATCGTGTTTGATCCTTACAACAACGCTGTATGATTGCTGAATTGATCCACGTTTTAGAGATTTAAAAATCTGAGATTCAGAAACATTCAACAACTCAATCAAAATCTTATAGTTCCTAAAAGTTGACAAAGCTGGAACAACTTGCAAAAAACGATCATGTCTGATTCATCTCTATATCTTGTAGAATGCCTTGCTTATAGCAGGTAAGCAAGATATTTATATGTGATGACTAACTGATTTAATGAGCAAGTATTTAACATTTAGCTTTCCTAATAAAATATAGTCTCCGTCCTAAGACAGTGTTCGAACTCATGTCATGTGAGAAATGATGGAAGAATATGTTTAGACTGGGGAGAAGTACCTTAAAGAAGACAGTCGAGAAGAATTGAGAGTTCTCATGTAGAAGAACTATTGAATTTGGGTACTGCATCAATGGGGATTGTTGTATGGAGGTTACCAAGATTTCAAGTCATTATAGAAACACACATTCCAGCAGGTAGAATTTTCTAGATTTTAGAAGATTTTCATGAGGAAGAGAGATTCCTATCCCAAAGGATATTTCAAACAGGAGCTTGGCACATTCTTGGCTTGAAGATGGTAGACAGGATTCAACATTGCATGTGGCAGTTGAAGTGACTGATTGTTATTGAATTATCCTGGCTGTAGGTGTCTGCTACATTCTATTCAGATTCATTTTGATTTCTGAATTCTATTGAACTGTCTCCCTAATGTGCCCAAAAGCTGTTTGAGTTGACACGCTGCTGAGCATTCTGCAATACTGACACAAGTGTCCATGAATGCTACATCTTTGTTCTGTCTCCCAGCAACCATTCTTGTTTTCATGTCAAGGCATCCAAGCCTTAACCACACATATAGTAACAACAGGTGTAAACCATTTAAAGATGGCTGCATCATGCTACAAAAAAATGAGGTTGATGTCACTGTGACATGCAGCCCAAAGACTACTCACTGCAAGGGGGCTTGGTCCCTTCCTCAGGTCCAGAGTCAAGGGATCACACACTCTGCAAAACACTTTTCCAATATGAGGCCCATAGGGGAAAAGCTGACGTTAACCCCCAGTATATCTGTATTCAGGACACCTGAACACATAAACCAGCTCATTGATTATTAAATGAGTAGTCGAAAAGATAGAGTTTATAGGTTTTTCGCTTCCACTACATAGGAGGTAAGATATGAGTGACTCAAGAAACAAAGTGAGGTAAAACTTTTAAGACATTTAGAAATTTAGAAAAAATTATTAATTTTACAGATGAGGGAACTGAAGCACAAACAGAGTAATTGACTGGTTCAAGTCACACAGGGTAAGTGTTAGAACATGAACTCCTCATTCCTATGCTCTCCTGTCTCCCACTTGTCTATGTAAAAGTGGAAAGTACAAGGTACAGGAGTTTACCTAAGTCAGGTCCCAAGAACTGCACTGCTTATCATAGTGGCATGCACCCCAAACCACAGAACTTGGGAGGATTCTGCAATTTCCCAATATCACATATGCTCGTTTGTCTTTCCTAAATCGAATTTTCTTTCTCTGCAAAAGCAAGGCTTAATAGTGATCTCAGTAAACTCACATTTACTAAAAACCTATAGAAGGCATAAGGTTCTGTGATGAACAGGGCCACTGAAGCCAAAGTGCTGCGTCTACACCACGTACACAGGAGTTTTCCTTGCAGCAGCCTCTAAGGCTTGCTGAGCCTCAGTTTGTTCCTGAATGCTCACCATGTGCGAGACTGTGTTCTAAGCACTTTGTGTGTATTTTTTTTCTTATTAAACCATGCCCATGCTCTGAGATAGTTCTGCAATTTTCTAGATTTTACATAATCAGAAACAGAAACACAAAAGTTAGGTAGTGTGCTGAAAATTGCAGTGGCTATCTCAGAATATGAATATTAAATCACTTAACTCAATCAAATCCCTAAACAGAGAGCAAGTTTTCAGTAAATATTACCTTCTCCTATTAATATTCCTTCTTCCTCTGCCACCAGCACCATCAAGACCACAGCTCTACCGCAGTATTTCTCATCCACTGCCAGGTGCTAGGGATATGAAAGGAATTATCCTCCTTACCCTCAGGAGTTCACATGCTACCAGAGAGGGAAAACAGTTCCCCCAGCGAGAATGACGGTGTGATGTATAGTCTCAAAGTGAGTCTGTCTGCAGATTTTCTTAGAGGAATTGGGACCTGTGGTTCATTTACCCAGCCTGCTCATACTGACCACCAAAGCCAACAACAGTGACAATCACATATCCTGCAGAAATAAGTGCTACCTGCTGTGTTTCTCAGAGTCATCAACTAAGAAGGACTGTTCCTCAACTAGAAGTAATGATGTTATCATTATTATTAGGATTCATTAGAAACATTCTAGAAGTTGATTATCTGCTAGGTCCTCTCTTTAGTCCTTTGGGGCTGCTAGAACAAAATACCATAAACTGTGTGACTTCTAAACAATGGAAATTTATTTTTTTATAGCTCTGGAGACTGGAAGTCCAAGATCAAGTCACCAGCAGATTCTATTGCTATAGGAATGGACATGGTTTCTGGTCCAGATAGCTGTTTTCTCTCCATGCTCTCATGTAACAGAATGAGCAGGTAGCTCTCTGAGGCTTCTTTCATAAGGGCACTAATCCCATTCATGAGAGCTTCACCCTCATAACCTATCACTTCACAAAAGCCCTAACACCAGTACCGTCACATTGGGGATTCGATTTTGATGTATAAATTTGATGAGGGCACAGAAATTTAGTCTATTGCAGTCCTCTTTAGGATTGGCTAATGTAAGTGTTATGATTCTTTGAGGCAACTAGACTTGCCATGATTAAATAAATGGGAAAAAGTCCAACTTCACTATGCTAGCAGCAGATCCCAAATTTGAACCAAAATTTGTCTGTCTCCAAAACCACCATACTTACCTCAAAAATAAATATTAAACGTTATTGCTAATGAATGCTAAAAATAAATTATATGCTATTCAGTAAATAATATTATCATATAATCAAATTAGTCATCAAATAATAATTGATATGGTTTGGCTGTGTCCCAACTCAAATGTCATCTTGAATTGTAGTTCTCATAATCCCCATGCATCATAGAAGGAACCTGGTGGGAGGTAATTTAATCGCAGGGGCAATTACTTCATGCTGTTCTTGTCATAGTGAGTGAGTTCTTACTAGATCTGATGGTTTTATAAGGGGCTGTTCCCCCTTTTGCTCAGCACTTCTCCTTGCAGCTGTCATGTGAAGAAGAATATGTTTGCTTTGCCTTCCACCACGATTGTAAGTTTCCTGAGGCCTCCCAAACCCTGAAGAACTGTGAGTCAATTAAATCTCTTTCCTTTATAAATCACCCAGTCTCAGGTATGTCTTTATTAGCAGCATGAGAATAGCCTAATACAATAATATTAATATGTCATAATAATGTATACTATAGAATATGATTAACCTATTTTTAAAAAGTAGTGTAAATTTACTATTAATACTAATATAAAGAAGTAAATTAATATAAATTTAGAGAAAATAACCTATGTAGATAAATTAAGCAAAAAAGTAGAGAGCAACTATAATAAATGAATACATTTATTTCAAAAGAAGATATATGCTGATTTAAGCATATTTATACACTGCACTTTTCTACAAAGGTGTACGTGAGACTTCCATTTGTGTATACTTCCAAGGAGTGGAACACAGGCATCAGGGGCAGGTAAGGAGGGATTTATTTTTTACCATATATGTGTCTGTTTAGTTTCAGAAATGAAGGCGTATTATTGTACAATAAAAATAAATGTGTATTTAAAAATTAGATACATTTTTAATAAATAGATTTCATTTCATTAACTAACAAATAAGTACATTTTTGGCCCAATCACCGTAACGACTAACAATACAGGAAAATGTGCCACAGCTCATTAAGATGCCCTTGGACATATAAAGGAATGGAAGTGAGGTTTACTGAACACTCACAAGCTAGGCAGCTTTCGTCACCCACAGAAGTGGATGTGATGACTTGGATCTGATGTATGAGGCCATTGAAAAACTGAAAGCTTAAGAAATACGCCCATGGACACACAGCTGGAAATTTAAAACTGAGCTTGAATCCTAGATCCTTCTCATCCTGAAATGTGTACTGCTTCCACCTCTCTACCAGTGATAATTCCATAAGCACTTTGAAAACCACTTTTTCTTACTCTTGGCAATACCATGTAAAGAAACAAGCTGTTGGTGAGGCTCTCCACTGGCAAAGAATAAATGAAACATGGATGCACTGAAAAGGTATCGTTATTACTAACAATAAAAAGTTTAAAGTGTTTTAGGAGGCATTGAGGTGCTTGAAAGTCATCAGTATTATTCATTTTAAGGAAAGATTCATTCCCTTGTGTTTCTGGGCAGGGAGCCCATATGAATAAGATCACAAGTGCTGCGGCTACTCTGAGGTCACTGTGAAAAAATAACAGACCTTGATGATAAAGGAACTAGTTAGTCATCAATTCCATCCCCTTTGCCAACAAAAGAGACAATATTTAAAGAGTAGTAATCATTTGTATTTAACTCAGGCTCAATTCTTCTTTGGAAGCAGGCCTCCAAACACTCTGGCTACTAACATTATGTGAATTCTTATAGTTTTTAGAGAAATGGAAGCCCCATAACTATTGTTTCATAATTTTAAAAAATGATTATCTACAAAGTGGAACCTATCCTTTTGCACATCACTCTAAGGGAGCTGAATGAGAATATGGGTGAGAGAATTAGCTGGAAGTGGTAAGATTTCTGGTTCTTCCACATACAGTGTATGCCTAAGAAAAACCACAGATAGCTGGTTTGAATCCCAAGACTGCTAAGAATGTTGCCTGGAACTTAGGTCAAAGTTGCTTTCACTACTAAAGAAGCAAACAATCCTTGTGAAGGGCACACAAGACAAAGATACAGATGAACAGACATAATTCCTTGTGCTTCCTAGTTATCCATGGAAATGGGCCTGAGATTGAGTGGTTGTGTGGGAGAAGGTGAGAAAGTTATAATGTCAGAGCACTAAGAAAGTCACGTTGGGGGTTGCTAGTGTTTATAATGTTAAGTTGGAGGAAGGGCAGACCACCCTTCCAGCATGACTACCAACAAATAAGGTAAACCCTGTGGTTCCAGAATTCACATATTTCCAATTGCTAAGTTTCTTTCTGCATCTCGGGGACTACAGCAGGCCTGTCCACAACCTACAACATCTAGGGCAAATTACTTACCCTCTCTGAAACTTAGTTCTTAATATGTAATAGTCTAATTGTAACACTTCTTTCACTGACTTTGTATGTAGTAAAATTAAATGAAATCACCTATATAAAGCAATCTAGCATCAAGTAGGTGCTAAAAATATCACTTTTATTTCCACTCTGGCTTCATTCTCGCCATCCACACATATGCATATCCATACATCCTTACCTTTCAAGGTTCCAAGGTGCATATGACCAACCATGTCTCCAAGATCGTTTTGTTGAAGAAATGAAAATTAATTCAACCCTGAATACCTCTCACAAGGCTCCCGCTGAGGCATGTAAGAGCCCCTACCTCAATTTTGTGCAACACTTCAAAACTCTTACATTTATATAGTGCTTTTTCACCTCCAAGCAACATTCACATACGGGATCCTTTTTTGATCTTAGGACAGATGCAAAACAACTGTTATTACACCCATTTTATAAAGTCCAAAACTAAGACACCAAGAAGCAGAAACAGACTTGCCTCTGTCTTAAGGGACTTCTGAAGGATTCATCTCAGCTCTTTATATATTTCATCTAACCCATCAATTCCTGGATTTGAAATCCACCCAACCATTCAGGATGAATCATATTATGTCGGGCTTTCTTCTTATTGATATGACAACAGATGGTTTTGTCACTTATACTTTACAATAAAATAATTGATCAATATTTACATAATTAACAGCAAACTTAAGAGAGAAAATACGAGGAAGGACTAAAATTGTATTCTAATGTTTACACATGAAAAGACTTTGTCCCAGAGAGATTAAGTATTCCAGGTATTAACTGATAAGTTAAGATCAGATTTTACAACTCAGCACTCTTTCCATGGGAATACATTTCCCTGGGGAGTTGGTTGTGTGTTTCCAGCAACAGGTGCTCACTGCCTCAGGAGGTTTGCCTGGTTCTCGTAATTTTTATTAGTGTAAACCAAAACCTACCCCTGTGCCAATGAAAACTTTAGACCATTAATTAACTTTGAACTTCTTTGCAAATATCTAGAGACAGAACCATTTTGGATGAAAGTATTCTGTTATGGGTCTGATATAATAGAATGCATGCTAATTAAGATTATTTGGGGACATTGCCTGTTAAAGCTTGTACCTGCTTTGACGATCATCTAGGGATATTATACCTACTAAATGACTGGATTTGGAACTGGAACAAAGGATTTACAACTTCCAGTCCAGGACATATTCTGTATACAATCAGTTGGTAAACTGCTTCTCAAAGAATCACAGGGTTCATATGCATTCATTAATTCCAGCAAAAAAAAAAAAATATTGTCCATAATGGGACACTTTTAAGAATCAAAAGAGTAATAATAATTAGAACAATAGGTGTGTGCTCGGACAGTCCAATTTACCAGGACTGGTAAATGAGGTATATAATCAACCAGACAATGCTCTTATTTTTGCAGAGTGTTCTAGAAGGTGGGGAAAGGCAGGCAATACATAAGTAAAAAAGCAAAGTTATGAGAAGAATCTTATAAAATAATATGATGATGTGACGAGCAGTGGCTGAAGGAGGAAAGGCTGCTTTGGAAAGAGTAATACATTAGTAGGGAGGCTTCCTTCACTGAAGAAATAATATGTGAGTGGAGAACTGAAAATTAAGAAAGTTGTCAGTTGGAGAAAACAATGAATGCAAAGGCCTTTGGGTGCGAGAAAGGGTTTGCTATGGTGAGGATTCAGAGAGGAGACCATCATGGAAGATGTGAAAGGTGAAGTAGACAAGAGCCAACACAGGTAGGGAGGTAGAGACAATAGGAAAAAATTTTCTGGGTGTGTGTTGGAAGTTTCACAGTATTTGACTCAATGATCGATTACATATGTACCATTTTTTAAAACTATAATAACATGCACACTCACACATGTTACTTAAATTTTAAAATCTCGGAGACCATCTAGTGTGTTATATTGGGTTAAATTAACCAGTTTTTGAGCAGAACTTAGAATAAAGCTTCTCTCCCTATCTCTGTACATATGGTTAAAATTCATGGAAATATGTTATTATTTAGAAAGTTTTTCAGTTGGCATTATTTCTTCTTGGAATTCAGGCCTATACACATCTGCTTGCATGAAACTGCATAAATGAGTGTATATACCACTAATACACACATATACTGCACTTAAATGCCAGGAAAGGCTGCATATGCTCAGTGCATACTTTCATCATAGTGTGGTGTAGGTGGCCCAATGAAAAGTATATGCATTACCTGGAACACCAGAGTATCATATTTTTATTTTAGTGCTTGTTTTTGGATCTTCTCGCTGTTGTATTCATAAAAAGAAATATGGCCCATAGCTAGATATTATTAGTGATTCAAGTTTGAATAAAAACGACCCAATGTTCTTGAAGCTCTTAGTCAATTTAACAAAAGAATGCATAGAGATTGCAAGGAAAGTCCTTACCTAACTGTAACTTTCACAATCTATGCTCCCATGTGAGTAGACACTTACTTGATACTGCAAATTCAAAACAAGAAAAAAACACCCACAATCAAATTGAGAGCTGACTAATATGAAATAATTATCTCAGATCTGCAACTCCACATATTTATTCCATCAAAACCGCTTCAAGGATCTTTTTATTTATTTATAGTAAAATAAGTGTAATAAATTAGAACTTCTAAAATAGGGTCCTGCCAATGGTTTTAGTGGGTTTAATCAATGGGTTTCCACATAAGACTTTGTCTGAGAAAAGAGTTCGTTGCTAAATATATTTAAATAAAAGGGAGATGCACCTCCTTTACCATTTGTTGTATCTTGTGGGGAAATTTCATCTTGTTCAGCCTCAGTTGGCTTATTACCAAATGGGTTTAATAATAGTTTACTATCTCAAGGACAGGGAATCGCACCAAATAAATGTTGACACTCTTATTTGAAAGTCAACAATTCTACATTCACATGGTACTGAAAACGGGACCCTCTAGGACTTAGGGTGTGGTAGTTGACTTCCAGTGATTAGAACTATGTCATCGTGTGAGACCCACATAAATAAAACACATGCAAGCCAGAGATTCCTTCCAGAAAAATGTGGCTGTCAATATCAAGAGACAAGTAAGTGCTGTGCTTCTGAGCTTCATTGAAAGAGTCACATTCAATCCACCCCTTCCTTCAAAACTGACTTTATTACTGTGGCTTCAAGTTCCACAGAAGAAAAACCACAAAGTATGTGCAAACTAGATGAACAGTCTGTGCTGATGAGAGAAAAAAATAGAAGACCATTGAGGTACAGGGCAAGCTAGACAAAATATCTTCTGTGCATCTCCTGGAACCGTCCATAAGAACTAGGTGCTAGAATCCAGACCTTTGATTGGCAGTCTTCAGCTAGGTGGGAGGGTGACAGGGTCCCTCCAGGCCTGGAGATGAAGCAGGGGCCTGGTTTGGATTTAGGAGTCCATAAAGGAACAGGGAAATTTTGTAATACAGTTTCTGGAGCCCAGGAAAAGAATGCAGAGAAAGGGGAGAGATTTATCCCCTTCTCTTACATTTGTCCTGCATGGTGAACAGAAAGGTGGCTACATATTTGCCTGGAAAACATTAATAATTCATCAAATTGGTGGGGTTTTTTAAGAACCCAACATTGATTGAAATTTCAGACAAGTCATTTAACCCCCTGTGCCTCGGTTTCTCCCATTTGTAATAAAGGGGTATAAAAACGTTAATAATATGATATCTGAGATATATATGCACACATATACTGCATTCAGTTAAATGCCAGGAAAGGCTCAATGTGTTCATTCAGTGAACACATTCACACTGGGACCTTCTAGAACTTAAGGTGTAAAGTGAGCACATTCAATGTGTTTGAAAAGTAGATCCTTGGAACTCAAGATTAATAAGTCTATGACTTTTGAGAATTCCTGAAATTTTGACTACCACTCTCATGTAATTTATTTCACAACATGCAGTGAAGTATAAATGAAAAATTAAAGTCCATGATGTGTAGATACTTGGCAAGTGTTATGACATATCCAAAGTTGAGAAATAAACTTCTGGGAGGAACCCAGATTTATTATATATACAAGTGAGTGGCTCTCAGATTTTCAGATCCTGTGAATGAGTAAAAAGTTTTGTTTGCTTTTTAACTAAGAGACTTTTATAAGGTTTTCAGGATTTTATTTTAGCTAAATAAAATAATTAAAAACCCCTACAACCTCTGTCTGCCTCATTTCATGAAGGAAGATCTTCTTAATTAAAAAAAAGTAATTGAAAAGACATAATCTCAGGATAAAAGACAGTTTGGTCCAAGGAAGAATAGTTGGTAAAACTAACACAAATATATGAAAACACAGAAAAATCCCAACAAGCATTGACAGATGATAATATTAAGGAGCACAAAATTTTTTATACCTGTTTGAAAAGTTTTATACTTGTTTGAAAAAATTTTTATACTTGTTTGAAATGTCTCTATAAACATTAGCACAGGAAGTAGAATTAGAATGTACAACTTGATCTGACATGACATTGTTGCAAATCTAGTTTCATGTGAAGGGAATGAGAACAATGCCCTGGATGCTATTTGTTCAATTAAGTTACAAATTTCAGCTCAGCTTCAGACTCATGATATGGGTCTTGGTCATGAACGACACCAGCATTTGAAATCATTGTGATCTCAGTGATGCTCCCAGCTCACAAGCCCCATGATTCAAGCTGGACCCACTACAAAATTAGAAAATAAGCCCTTATGAGATGTTACTACTAATCCAGTGTTTCACAATGAGATGGTAAAGCCATACAGAGGTTAAATAAGTCATTCAAATTCACACCATCCTAACTGGTACTAAGTGGTATTTAATTCAAAACCGTGGTGCCTGGGTTCCTAACTAACATAATCAATACAACATAATGATAGTTAACATTTTTGATCATTTATTATGTACAAGGCATTATGTGAAATATTTTACATTCATTATGTTAGTAGATTCTCCCAAAAATCCACAAAACAGGGTTCATCATTATTCCCATTTTATGAGAGAATAAAAAGAGGCCCAGTAGTTAAATCTCTTGCCTGAGACCCAATAAGAATGCGAAAAGGCAGCCTAATTCCAGCCCTGCCCTCTTAAACCCTTATATATGTCCCTGTATCAGGTGTTTAATTTCAATGTTAACAAGAACTTCAATTTCTGGGAAGGTAGAAGCAACACGCATTGCTCCTATTAAAATGACTAGAAAAAAATAAAAATAACAGATTACAAAAAGGTCATAATTTAAAAAAGACATTGGCAAACTGGAGAGACAAATAGGACTGGATGACCTAGAACTATAGAAAAGAGCCCTCCTAAGGCAAATTGAGATTCTATCATTTTCTTCTCCGAGGGAATATGCCAATTCTGGATACAAGCTAAAGCTTGGGCTTGTGGGGATTTGGGGATTGGCCTAGGACAAGAGTCTCCAGTGAGGTGTGTGGGGCTGGAAGGAGAAAGCCATAGAGGTTTGGCAGCCATAGGGACTAGTAGAACATAATGGAACCTAGAAGAGCCCCAAGGAGGCATGGAAGATAAAATCCTGAGAAGTCAGGGCAAAATCTCCTGCATTCTTGAAATATTTGGCAGATGAAATCCCTACAGGGAAAAAAAAAATCCTGCAACAAGCATTCAATAGGCTTACTTCTTAAGACATTTGCCTTATTTTGATGCTGCTTGGGGTAGGAGCTTAAAGAGAGAAATTCAAACCTCTGAGAGATAGATATATTTCCTCCAAAAGATATTGGAGGTAAAATGGAATAATAAAAATGCACTCCATCAATCCAGAAGACGGCAAGAAAAGAGGAATAAACAACAAACAAATAGGGCAGGTAGAAAATAAATATTAAGATATAAATGTAAGCCCAATTTTATTCGTAATTATATTAAATATAAATTGACTACTCATTCCAATTCAATGAAACTGTCAAACAAAATTTGAAAAAGAAAAATATAGATTCAATGATATGCTGTTTATGAAACACACTAAAAATTTGGAAGATGTTGAAAGTTGGAAATAAAAAGACAGGAAAAGCCATATTGCACGTATAACCAAAAAGTCGATGTGGTCATAGTAGTTTCAAATAGACACAGAGTTAACTTTAAGGCAAAAAGTATTGTCAGAGTTTTTTTTTAAGGAAAATCATTTTATGATGATAAAAGTTTCAGTTTAACAAGATGACACAATAATTCTAAATTAATGGACACCTAATACCATAGCTTCGACATATGCAAAGATAACGGCAGTAGATAGGCACTAGAGAGCAAAAGAGGTCGTAACACTGTAATATTTGCAGAAATAGACCTGTCTGGCTCCTGAGCCCATCCTTCTCATACCATGCCAATACTGTGCCTACTTCTCACCCTCAGCCTCTCAGAGGCTGTTATTATTGGCTATGTCAGTGGCAACTGTGGTCATGTGAGCCATTGCACAGTTCGTCTTAAGATGCTGTGAAATGTGCAATTGGAGAGTGGAAGCTGCCCCAAGCAAAAGACCAGGCACACTGTGTCCTTCAGGATTTATCTCTTTTACTTAGATCAATAGTACTTGGCTTACTACTCTTTGTGGTTGTGGCAATAACCAATAACAGCTCGTATTTACTTTGCAAAAGGATAAGTTTTCTGTGAGCCTAACTTTCGGCACAGTTTGATTAGCATGTGCACAAATATCACACTTTCCATCCTTGGGCAAGCAGCTGATTAATAATCTTGACCATAACAGTTTATGGTTTTGTGTTGACCGTTTTTGTTTTCTGTGAACTTTACTCCTTTTAAAAGGTTCTTAATCGTGCCTAGAGATTTGCTATCTCCCTTCAATTTAAGGGTAATTTAGAACAGAGGCAGTGTCAAGGCCAATCCTCAGCAAGATTATGAGGAAGGCAGTTTCTCATTGGCCATGGAGTGGAGGGAAGCAGTTTACCGTGTTGGAGATACCCCTTCCCCTCCACATCTCCTTAGATGATTACAAATCTCCCTGTATCTGTCCTTACATCCACCGAAACCAGCACTCTATGACTTTAATTCTTACTTATATGTAGGTGTTTGTGACTAAAGACAGTCGAGAATGTATCCTCTTAAAAACAGTTGATTCCTAATAAATGGAAAACACAAACTAAAGAATGAAGCTTGCATAAAGCAGGTTTCAATAAAGCATGTCCTTGAAGCTGACAGCAAAGTCACACAACCGGGAAGTGCTGGAGTGATTTCAAGTCATAAAGCTGGGTCTTTGCACACCTGAAAGACGTCCCAAGGCAGATCTCTGCCTCTTGTTTTCAGTGTTCTGTCACTTTTAGTCTATACTCTCATCCTTGGATTTTTCATTCTGCCATTTATCCATTTGTTTAACTGATTATATTGTGTATCTACCCTGTGCCAAGCACTATGCTGAGATGTGGGTGAATCTTTGAAAAAGAGCATCTCAGCCCTCCAGCTTACCACCTAGAGGGCAGAAAAATGTAACTAAATAGTCCACCCCAATACATGATATTCACAGAGGGCAAAGAAAGTATTGAGAAAGTACCCATCATAGACTGTTTGAGGAAAGCTTCAAGGAAAAGATTACATCTGAAAGAGAAATAAAGGAGGGTGATTTCGCCAGAGGAAAGGGGTGTGGGTAGCAGGACATATCAGGCCCTAAGGACCTCATGGGTAAAAAAAAAGAACAAAGCAAAATACTTGCTTTTTTTTTTTTTTTTTTTTTTTTTGAGAAAAGTATGAGCCACTTGGAGTAGCTTGAGAGAGAATGGCAAAAATGAAGGTGAGGTGGTAGCAGAGGTACTAGACCATTACTATCCTCATCCTCTTCATCAACATCATCCTCTTCATCAACATCATCCTCAAAGAAACTAACATAATTGGAAGCTTACTGTGCACCAACCACTGTTCTAAACAGTTTTCGAGTTTCAAATCATTTATTGCAAATCTCTAGGCACAATTAAGAACCTTTTAAAGGAACCAGTTTCACACACTGTGTAATATGTTAATATGCCCCTGAATAATGCTTAAAGTTTGTCCTGTAAAAACAAAATTAATCACACCCATTAGGACGGCTACTATCAAAAAATCCAGAAAATACCAAGCGTTTGCAAAGATGTGGAAACATCAGATTTTGTGCACTGTTGGTGGGAATGTAAAATGGCACAGCCACTGTGGAAAACAGCATGGCAGTTTCTAAAAAAATTAAAAATAAAATTACCAAATGATCCAGCAATTTGTTCTGGGTATATACCCAAGATATTTTAAACACACCTGTGTTCGTAGAAGCATTATTCACAATAGCCCAAAGGTGAAAGCAACCCAAGCCCCTGTTAATTGATAAATGGATAACCAAAATGTGCTATACATACAATGGAATATTATTTTGTGTTAGAAAGAAAGTAAATGCTTACATATGCCACAACATGGATGAACCTAGAAGACATTACTCTGGATGAAACAAGCCAGACACAAAAAGACAGATACTATATGATTCCATTTATATGAAGTGCTTTGCTTGGAGTAGTCAAATTCATACAGACAGAAAGTAGAATTGTGGTTGTCAGGAGTTGAGGGGAAGAATGAGGTGTTTTTATTGAAATTGGGTATAGAATTTTTACTTTATAAGATGAAAAAATTGTGGAGCTGGATGGTGATGACTGTTGAACAGTATTACGAATGCATTTAATATCACCAAACTGTACACTTAAAAAAGGTTCCCAGGGTAAATTTTGATATATGTATTTTACTTCAATGAAGAAGTAGAAAAAAGAATAAAAACGAATTTAATGGAATAAAAAAAGCCAGCTTTTTATTTTAATGAATCACACTGGTATCTACAGGAAGAATAGATTTAAAGAAGGAGAACCTGAAAACTGGGAAGCCAGCCTAAAGGCAGCTAAAATAGTTGATGCAAAAGAGTAATAATTCCATAGTTAGGGCATATGAGAATAGAGAGGAAGGAGGAGATTCAGGAAATATTTATGAAATAAAATTTTGGATCTGATTATTGGATTTTGGAAGGTAACGGGAAGAAGATAAGAACAACTGGATTGACTCTCAGGTTAATAGCTTAGCAGTCCAGGTTAGCGGTGTTACTGCTAATTGAAAAAGAAAATACCAGAGGGTAGGTTGCTGTGTTCTGATTTAGATGACTTAAGTTTGAGTGACTGAGGACATCCAGATGAAGATGTACCACAGATCATGCAATCTAGAAGTTGACAAGAAAGTGACCCACCTACAGGTCATCACTGATGCCATAAGTCCAGTGAAATATCGTGAAACACCAATAATAAAAGAGTGGAGAGGGAAATGGGAGACCAAAAAGGAGAAGGCCTATGGCACGCATGGAGAACAGAATAAAAAATGACAGTGATTGAAATGCGGAAAAACGATCTGGTGGGCTGAGGATGAAAACATACCCGTTTGATTTGACAAAATAAAAAAAGAAAATCATTGGGCATTTTACAGAGAGCAGCACCAGGAAACAAAGGAGGGGTCAAATGTCAGATTGCAGTCAGTAGTTAATGAATGAATTAGAGGGGAAGTCAAGAGTGAATGGGATGCAGGTAAGAGACTGGAAAGTGAGCAAGAGCACAGTGTCAAGTGTTCTATTTGTATGGTGGTTGAGCCTTGAGAAAGGAAAATGGTAGAGTAGAAGGAAGCAACTGGAAGGAAAAGTTGGAAATCCAAGAAAGGGAATCATCTACAAAGCAGCTTCCCAGAGCTGAAGGTAGGAGGGTTAAGGTCAAGGCACATATGGAAGAATCAGCCATGAACGTGAGGAGGGAAATCGCACATTCTAAGGCTGAAAGAAAAGGAAGAAAGAATAGAAGCAGATAAGAATAGATATGTAGGTCGTCAAGGAAGACCACTGAAAATATTTATTTCTGCTGGTCTCCAAAGTAAGGTGATCAGCTGAGAAGAGTTTGATAAGGTGGCTGCAGGGAGTGGTAAAGGTTTGAAGAAGTCATGAAGGAACGAGAAACAGCTGGCAAAGGACGGATGGGAAGTGAGAAGGCTCAGCAGGGTTTGGGTTGGTGCTGAGTTTCCCAGGTTTAGAAGCTGAGACAATGCACTGCAAATCGGTTTCAAGGCTGGCATCTTGCTGGGTGGGAAGGCAGAGGAGTAGAACGTTTTTGGCTCCTCTTTTTTCCATCCATACTCTCCCAAGGTGTCCATTACTTTGATTTAGCTGAGTAATTTAATAAGATAGAAGACAGCTACAATTTGGTCACATGGAGTACTGGGAATACAGTACGTGATTATGAAACTGCCTGACAATCCTAGGATTCAAAGGCTGACTCCTCCACATATTATTAACCACCTGATCCTGGGGCAAGGTAGGTAATCACTTTGAACATCTGTTTAATCATTTGTAAAAGAATTATAAGCTTTACATAAGCTTGTATCTATACAGCCCCTGGTTCATCAAAGGCATGAGAAAATTCCAGTTTCTCTTTCCTTTATCAACGCCTCACAAGAGAATATTCTTTGTCAGACTGGACCCAGAGGAATACAAACCTGAGGAATTTCTTTCTTATTGTTGAATTTCCATTGCAGCAGAACAATTCACTTGCAAAAATAAAGACCTATCCTGGGCCAACTTGATTGAGCCCTGGAGAGTCGGGGTATTTCTTTCATAAAGTAATCCTTACCCCAAACTTCCATTTTTTTTCAGGGTCTTAATTCAGTATGAATGAGCGTCTGCATGACTTAACACCACCATACAATATACCATTATATCCACTCTTCGTTTTCCAAGGAGGCACAAACTGAATTAAGTTCATGTAATATCACCACTCCAAACCTCTGGCTTAAACAGGGAGCTTGACATTCTTAGAGATTATTTTACTCACATTTTTAATAAACCAGAGCTTCAAATATTGAAGGGTAGGTAAGCCACTCTGAAGCAAAACTTTAAACAAAAATAAGTCCTCACGTTAATTACATAATAAAAATCTTCTGTACTCACCTTCAGCATCCATCATTTCCCAATGTCAGCCATTGGTAGCGTGAAGGAGGACATGACTAATATTTTCATGAATAAACCAAACTGTTTCTTTCGATTAGTGCCACTGAAAGTATCCCAAGTTTTTTCTCTCCTGCTGTTTGTATTGAAACAAATCATCTTGTGGATTCCCCTCAGCTGTGTGATCTATCCCCATGTGAGTCACGTCTATTTCTTCAAATGCTCTGAGTGCTGTGTTGACCAAGGAAAAGAACAAAATCCATTTGGTATTCTTTTTCCTGCCCTTCTTGTCACTGCTACCTGCTACAGTCATGGATACTCTGTTCTCATTTGCTTTTTGGTGCCTGGCTTGAGTTCCTGATACCACTAGGTGCTCAGAAGAAAAAGCCTTTATTGAATTGAAATCCTGACCTGGTTCAGCAGGGAGGAAGGGGAAAACAAAAGAGGTTTTCACTGTTGCAGAGGGACAGTTGTAGAGGGACAATACTACCCATTGTTAAGAGGAAGTAAACGGTGTTAATCAGGGTGCCAAGAGTCAAGGAAGAATTAAGTGAGATAATTGAAAATATATAAAAACAATATATATCAAAGGACCTTTAAACTCTCCATTTCCATACAAATATTGGCAGTCTTTGTAAAGGTGGAATTATGTATGGGATAAGGGTGGCACTTGGTAGCTTAAAGAAAGCACCTAGGATGTAGCAGTTTCTATGCTGAACATTGAGGATGTGTCAGTGTATCAAACACAGTCTCAGCTGTTTGGTGGACTATAATTTAGCATTGTCCTTATGTCATCTTTCCGTTGCTCTCTGATCCTGGACTTTACTATGACATCAGTCTGGAGAGGTGGGGACAGTGCCCATCCTAGAGCTGGAGGCTTGGCACAATGAAGAGGTCAGTGTCTTTTGCTTTTGTCCCATTTGTGAATCCTTCTGCTTGTTGATCTGTCCCAGGGTTGTGCCTGGTGGATTTACTGTCATCCATGCAGAAACAACTCAGAGCATTTTTTCCAACCTGTTGCAGTGATGTAGAACAATAAATGGCGGCAACTAGGAAAGGGAGAAGAGGACCTAGGAAGAGGAGAGAGGGCATATGAAGCAGAGCTGTGGAGAGGGGAGCCGTGGTGCTAATTAGAGCAGACGAGCCTTGTGCATGGTAACTAGAAGAGCCCTGAAGGTTTGTCTCATCAAATCCCTCCATCGATGAGATTGGTAAATCAAGGTTCGAGACAGGAAGTAACTCACCCAGAGCCTCACATCACACTCACCAAATGGCCAATTTCTTTTTACCTGACCATTAAATGGTGATACTTCTTTTGATATTTTTCACCTTAAGTGGAGCTCCAACCATCTTGTATAACACAGTGGTTAAGAACAAGGGTGTTAGTGCCAGGCTGTCTGAGTTCAAATCCCAGTTCTGCTTCTTAGTACCTGAGTGATCTTAGGGAAACACTTAACCTATTTGCATCTCAGTTTCTTCACTGCAGAAAAGAGATTGTCTCTGTGCTTTTAGAACAAAATGTGTTAAAACATATAAAACCATAGAACAGTGTGCCTAGAATGCAATATGTGCTATGTAAGAGTTTGCTATCTACATATGGGTAGATATGTGTAATTGTTGTCAAGTCATCCCTCAAATATTACTCAAATTAAGCAAGCAAATTTAATAAACAATTTATTTTCTCCTCATTTATTACTCAACTGTTCTCTTTTATCTGTTCTAAATGTTCATTCTGTTAAAGTGGTGTGTTTATTAAATACACTTCAGGAAGTGGGCTGGGTTTATATATACAAATCCATTCAACAAATAGATTTTTATCAAGGTTGGAGGAATGCCATCCCCCAGAACACGTCTGCATTAACACCTACTTAGGACAGTATTAACAACTCAAAAAGTTTGTCCCCAAAGAAGTGCTGACTCAAGACAGGGAATGCCAATGAAATTAGGATGAAAGCTGGGCTTCCGAGCTCTCTGGAAAGCAATATACATTCTTACTGTAGTCACATGTTTTCCTCTTGCAGGACAAGTTGAGTTTCACTTTAGCTTCATTGAAAGACAGAGAGAATCAACAGAAATCGCTAAATCAAGTGAAGTATCTCTTTTTATTTTCAGCCATTCAAGTTGAGGGCAATGTATTCTCTCTCTTCCCTGCTGGAGGCACAAAATGGCCCTCACTGCTGCTTGAGGGGAAAGAGGGAGTAAAAGGAAGGCAGGCCCCAGGTCCTGCATAGGTGCACCTTAAGTGGAGCTCTAACCATCTTGTATAATACAGTGGTTAAGAATAAGGGTGTTAGCACCAGACTGTCTGAGTTCAAATCCCTCCTCTCCATCAGGTGTCCCTGAGAGCTCCTCTCCTTCAGGTGTCCCTGAGAGCTGCTTTGTCTTGCACTCCCAGGGTGACACTTGGCTGGGAAATTCAGTTACCGTGATAATGGAGGGAGTGTTCCGGATTGAGAAATGTCAAGTGGTAATAATAAGAACTGACATGTATTGACTACTGACTCTGCCAGGCAGTGTTCTCAGTCATTCACATACATAAACTCATGTCACCTTTACAACAACCCTCTGAGGGGCTACTATAAGTATTCCCATTTTGCAGAAGAAGAAATTGAGAGCCAGGATGTTAAGAAAATGAGTTCAAAGCCACACTGCTAGGAAACGGTAGAACTAGAATTCAAACCCAGACCAATGGACTCTGGAGTCCATCTTATAAATTAGTTGATCCTCAAAGTATGACATAAGGACTGGTGCTGTCCCCATGACCTGTTAGCAATGTGTGATGGGATAATATAGAAACTTAGAATAAGCAGTAGAAAATTTTTATAGCAATTTGCAATTATCCTGGCATCCAAGACTGTGACCACTAGATTCATCTCAGTGAATATGGTATAGGGCCATTCTCGTGTGTGAAACTCACATAATGAGGTACATGGGGTGTAGGCCACATGTTAATCATGCACAGTAGGATGACATTGTCCATGAGCGATTGGAAATTTTAAAACGAGTCCTTCAGCAGAGATGGTTTTGCTTTAAAACATCATGCTATACAGCCCGCAAAAACTCAGCCCTTGCCATGGATGCAGTGAAGCAGTTAGGCATAAATGCATGTAGTGAAAGGAGCATTGAATCGGGAATCAGAAGGTAAATGATGGGCATGATCAATAATGAGATGATATGGCATGTTAGAAGTTAATAAGTGCCATGGAAAAAACTTACAGAGAAGGGCAGGGAAAACAAATCAGGAGACAAGGAGGGGCGTGTAGTGTTCAGCAGGGAAGTCGTTAGGACAGTGTGTGATCATTTCCCCCAGGCAGATAAGCCTCTTGGTAAATGTTTAATTTTGCCTTGACTTCTCCCTGCCTTTCCCTATCATACGTCCTGGCTCTCCTATTTTCTTTCTGAATCAAAGCATAATAGGCAATTCATTCTGTGCTGACCAGGAAAGCCCAGTCCATCCTAATATGTGCTCCAAAGCTAAATTATGGGTTTGGAACAGATGGTCTCCAAGATCTCTTCCAGTTCTGAAACCCTATGACTCTGGCTAAAAGAGCTATGATATGTTACTCTCAAGGGACTAAACTTTTATGTCAGAGAGGTTATTTTGATGTGATTCATTCGTTCATCCATTCATTTGCTTAATGTACACTTATTGATCACCTTTTATGAATCAGGCACCGCCTTACGCCCTGATGTTGCGGAGACACATGAAGTACAGACTTTGCCACTGAGAATTTCAGAGTTCGGCGAGAGAGCCAGACATTTAAATAAAAATGACACCGCCTCTTAAGTGCTACAATAGATGTCTGTACAGAGTATTGTAAGAATACAGAGGAGGGAGCATTTATTCCTCTGGGTGGCGGGAAAGTGATCATCAAGGCAAGATTGAGAGGTTGTAACATGTACTCCAGGTTTTGAAGGATGAAGAGTTGACCTTCTTGACTAGGGAGGAGAAAAGCCAGTTCAGGCAGGGAAGTAGATGTGAAAACATCACAATGGGTGACATATTTAGGGAATAGATTAGTAGCTTAGTCTGCTTGAAAGGTAGTATGCAAATACAGATCCTGACTGGTGAGAAAGTGACAGGGCCAGATATGAGACAAGGCTAAAAATATTTGTTTTTGTTTTTTGTGGTTGTGTTGTGAATATGTTTTTTCCCCAGGATGTGATTTAGGACACACACACACACACACACACAGGTGTGCACAAAGTCACCATTGTCCCTCTTCAGTCTCCAGATCCTCATTTATTACAAGGTGTAGGATCCCTTGATCATTAAACTGTAACCTCCATTAGTAGTTCACCATTAGCCTCCCAGAGCATAGTTGACTGCTGGCAACATATAAGCACTCGAGTTTTGTGAATTAATAAATGGATCAATCAATAAATGAATTAATCAATTACCACTAATATTTATATCTCTGTTACTTCTATAATCTTTTATTTTTCTGTTTACAGTTTTGAATGAACCATTTGTTTGCATCCCCCTGACAAAGGAATATTTGTGGGTTGATCATATCTAAGAATATACTTACATTTTTTGTTTTAAATAGGCCTGCAGATGTCAGAGCATTCAGGAGTCATTGGTGGGGGACCAGAGCAGAAAATAAAGGAGGGGAAAAAAAAAAAAAACAGAGAAAATCTTGACTTTCAAATTGTTTTTGGTGATGGAGGACCAGCTGTCTGTTATTCATTATTTTTTCCCCACTTCCATATCTATGGATTAGAATTGAATATATTTTTCTAAGACATTACTTCTGCAGTGATCACGTTTGGATTTTATCTCTGTCATACTCACAAAAATAGAAATGGGCTCTAGAGTAAGGCACAGCAATCTCCTTCTTGGCATGAACGGCTTATAGTAAGTTTCAAAAAGTGCTCAATTTTCAAAAGCACGTTCTAGATGCTCCTCACTCCCAGAAATGACTTCATCCTCTTAGATGGCAATTTTTGTAGTACTCTTTTTATGAAATTTTTTTAACATAAAGAAGGTAGAACAAGTAGTCCAGTGAACCTTCATGTATCAGTCACTCAGCTTCAAAGATAATCAACATTTTGCCAGCATCACCTCCTACATATTAGCACCTTCCCTCAATTTTGTTTGCCTGTTTCTTTGCTTGCTGGATTTCCTTAAAGCAAATCCCAGATGTCATGTAATTTCATATGTAAATGCTTGGTATGAATTTCTGAGTGATAATGTCATGTTTTCTTTGCATAGCTTCCCCAGCACCATGACAGTAATGCACCTAACAGAATTAACAGCAATCTCTTAATTTTGTCTTACATACAGTTCATATTCAAATGTTCCTGATTATCTAGAAGACATCTTTTACAGTTGGTTTATGCATATCAAAACTAAGCAAGACCCACCCATTGCATTTTAACATAGCAATTTTAGGCTGTTTATTTGAGATATTTACTTTTTTCCCCCTTATCTAAAAGCTAAGAGGCTGAAATATGCAAGGAAAGGGGAAATAAAAGCTGCCAAAGCACAGCCTGCTGCAACAGCACCATTTTTTTAATAAAGATTTTCACTCAATGCCTGCTGGTGGCAATCCATAATATGCAAATAGGAAATGGAGTCAATATGTCTTAAGCACAAGACTTCACATTCTTCCTTCTAGGAATACAAATCAAGGGAGACACACTCAGGTGAATACTCAAAAGGGGATCACTATGATCATCTCTTTTACTCTGGATTCATTTCTATTTTCCTTGATAACTATTATAAAAATAATGCCATCTTATATTCTCATATAGTGCTTTAGTGTTTACATGGTATTCCCATATCGATTCAATTTACTATAATATATACCAATAGTTCACTATGAAAAATACTTCATCTCATGGTATTCTTCAACTGAGCCAGTGAAGGAAGACAGAGCAAATATAATCTTCCCTTTTCTACAGATGTGGGGAAAGGCTCAGGAACAAGCAACTAAGGCCTCACAGCAAGTTGGTGGGGTGGAACATTTGATTCCAGTTCAAGCGATATCAAGAACAAAAACCTTTCGATCAAATACACTGTGTCTTAATTTAGTGTAGAAAAGCTCAGGACCAACCTCCTGCAAAACACACTTCAGCCAGCTGCTGGATGGTGAAATGTTATTTATTTCCTTTAGGACATCATCCAACTTTGGTATCACTCTATGTACCCATTACTGAACAAAGCCTTGTCCCCATATACCCTTTCCAGGGTCAACGTGCCAGGTGCCTTCCCCAATCCCAAATTACCATTGAAAGCACTGTAAATGCTTAATTTTTTAGCAATTTATCCCACAAATCCAAAGGGGAAATTTGTACAAATTAGGTTAAAGCACTCATGGTAGAGCTATCTAATGCTTATTCATATTCAGTTTTGTTCCATTTCTGTGAACATGGAAGAATTATACTTTCCCATTCCCCTTATAGTTGGGCAAGGCCATGTGACTATCCTTCTCAATGATTCTGGAGAGAAGTATTAGATGTTCTTCCTATCACCCCAATTAAAATCTAACATAAGACCCTCCAGCATGTTCTTCCTCTGCATCAGTGAGTGTGAAGGTGGCTTTGTATTAAAATGACAGCAGCAAAAATCAAAGCACCCTGGGATCATGAAGTACAAAGGATTGTAACTCTAGGGTCACCTTGGACCTGCAGTATATGACAGGTGAGCGGAAAATAAGCTTTTGGTTAAATCACTAAAATGTATGCTTTTCTTATCACTGCAGTCTAATGTAACCTATCTTCATTAGTACAGGACTCATTCTTCAAGGCACTTTACTTGTTATCGGCTGAAAAAGTGTCATTAAAGACCGTACCATTCAACAATGACTATGAGACATAGAGTGGCCCCTAGAGTTGAGTAGTACATAGTGGCGAATCATAAGCAACAACCCTATCAGCAATTTTACTAAGTGATATCTTCGGAAAATATTCACTTATTTACCCATTTAACAATAATTAATTGAGCACTTACTATGCACCAGGCATAGCTTCGGGCTGAAGTTACAGTTGAGTATAAGGCAGTTATGATCTTTGACCTCATGAACTTTAAACTCTATGCAGATGAAAAGATAATTAGAAATACAATTTAAATATGCGGTTTAAAGATCTTGCTTTGGGATCATATAACAAGAGAACTTAATCAGTTTATCCCAAAGATTATAGAAATCTTCCATCCAAGGAAGACCTACTTGAGTTGGGATTTAAAGTTTAGTGAAGAGAAGATTGAACTCAGAAAGGATGGAGAATCCAGCCAGAAAGAGAGCACAGCATATGGGAAAGTTCAGTTTAGTTTATGCAGAGGGAGAAAAGAACCAGGGTATCTGGAGTGTAGGAGGTAGACTGAAGGCAAAAACCCATGAGGGTGGTAAGAGATGAGTTTTGAAAGGAATAAGGGAGTGAGACTGTGCAGAGAGCAATGCAGATCAGTTAAAAATGTGGGTTTTACCATAAAGACAATGGGAAGCCAATGAAGTGCTTTAATTTTCATAATGATATGAAATGTTAACCTTGCTGCCATAGATAATAAAATGGAGACACCAAAAGAGGAAGCAAGAACCATTTGAAAAGTCATAGTAGTAATCCAGATGAAATAGAAATGGTGGCCGGGCGTGGTGGCTCACACCTGTAATCCCAGCACTTTGGTGAGGCCAAGATGGATGGATCATCTGAGTTGGAGACCAGCCTGACCAACATGGAGAAACCCCATCTCTACTAAAAAGACAAAATTAGCCAGGCATGATGGGGCATGCCTGTAATGTCAGCTACTCGGAAGGTTGAGGCAGGAGAATTGCTTGAACCTGGGAGACAGAGGTTGTGGTGAGCTGAGATCATGCCACTTGCACTCCAGCCTGGGTAACAAGAGAGAAACTCCATCTCAAAAAAAAAAAAAAAAAAAGAAAGAAAAGAAAAAGAAATAGTAAGTTAAGTTAGAAATGAAGAGAAGTAAAATTATTTGAGAAACATTTAGGAGAAAGAGATAGGGTGATGAATACTCCCTGCATGCCTGGGACAGGGGGATTGCATGCCTGCTAAAACTTGGATAATTCTGGGCAAACCAGGAAGAGTTTGTCAGCCTATATAGACACAAGTGAGCTGATGGTTGGCTAGGCATGAGGATTGAGGAAGAGGATGGAGTCAACTTGGATATTGAATGAATGGTGGTGCCATTTACTAAGATAAAAGACTTGGAATAAAAAGCAGCTATGAGAGAAAAGAGATGATTTAAAATGAGTTTAAGATATATAACCATGTGGAAATGTCAAATAGTTTAAAACATGGGTAATTCTGATGTACTATTATTAATTATAGATAGCATTTGAATACCTTCTTTGTGCAAGGAACTGTTATAGCCTCCTGGCACATTATATGAACTAAATATTTGTGTCCCTTCAAAATTGCTATGCGGAATTCCTAACTCCCAATGTGATGGTATGATAAGATGGAGACTTTGGGAAGTAATTACATCATGAGGGTGGAGCCACCAAAAACAGGATTAGTGCCCTTATAAAAAGGCACCAAAGAGCTTGCATATTCTACCTCTACTCTCCACCATGTGAGGATACAAAGAGAGGATGGCCATCTGCAAAACAGCAAGTGAGCTTTTTCCAGGTGCCAGAACTGCTGGTCTTTCATCTTAGATTTCTCAGCCCCCCAGAATGGTGAGAAATAAATTTCTGGTGTTTAAATCACCCAGTCTATGGTAGCCTGTTAGAGGAGCCCAAACTAATACAACATAGTTCGACTTTATTATTCCTTTCAGTAGCCAAGAGTGTGAAACTACATTTCACAACAGAGGCAAATAAGTTACTCTAGTTAAACACTACTTAAAAATGATGGAGCTGGAAGTGAAACACAAATTAACCTGGATTTAAATGTAACCATTCCTGTTTTCTAGTTATGTGACCCCAAGGTCAAGACTCAGGGAATTTGGCCAACTGAAGCAGAGCAGATCCAGGCCAGGTAACACCTTCAGCCTCGTTCACTCCCATTTTGTCTTTGCTGTGCTGCCCTGGGCTACAGTTTTCCCAAACACACCAAGCACAGTCTTCTTCATTGACTTCATGTTAGTATCCTTCACCTTGAATACTTTCCTCCCACTTATCTGTACAATTGCTCCCTGAGATCAGTGGGTCTCTGCTTACCTGTCACCTCCTCAAAGGGGGTCTCCCTTCACTTACTTGTTTATTTTGTGTATATAATTTATACATTTATTTTTGTCTCCATTGTGTAGACTTAAAGTTCCTTGAGATCATAAAGTTTCTGTGTCTTGTTTATTTCTGTATTTCTACCACCTTACCTAAAATAATCTGGCACATAGTAGCTACTCAATATATTTTTGTTAAATTGAATAAATATTCACAGGTAGCTAGAACTGGGGCCCCAAGGAACTAGTCTCCGAAGACACGAGGATTCCGATGCAGGGGAAAAAAAGGGGAGCTAGGTGCCTACAACCAAAATATAAATTAGAACTTAATCTCAGACTAAGGTGGAGGCCCAGTTACTGGGACTGAAGACAAAAGTAAGGGTGAAGCAAGAGAAAGTTGCTTCTGTATCCCCAGAAGGACTAATCTGGGGCTTTTAAAAACCCCTTGAATAGCGATAACATTGGTGCAAAAGCCTGAGACTGAGCAGAGCTTTTGGATGAAAGACAAGAGTCTTCATTAGTGCTAAGAAGCCTGGCAGAAACAGGACACTTTCAGTCCATTACGAGACAGAATGTGAAACATGAAAAACATCTTTAACTTTCTTCAAATGCGGGCATCTATGACTCAATCTTGTAGTATTTCGTTTATTTGGTAAATAAGATATAAACATTTTACTGGAAGAGCCCAGTAGAACAGTGTGTAAAAATAACAGAAAGCACTCAGCTCCTTTAATTGTGCATCTTAATGTGGCATAAGGACATTTGTCACTCCAATGCACTTCCCTTGGTGCCCACCCCAGTTGTTTCAGGAAGTCCGGTCAATCTTATGGGAAATCAAGCAGTGGTAAGATTCTATAGTCATCCTAGTCTAGACTCCAATATTGATCACAGAACAGACAAATTGGAAGAATGAGGTAGAGTGGGCTTCTTGTGTCTTCGACATAAGTGCAAATACTCAGTGGAGAATGACCTTTAACAAATGCAAATCTGTTTTATAAAGCATCACATCTGTGACTGTTTTCAGAGTGTGCGCTAATGGTCAGCTAGATGCCTCCTTCTCAGCTTCCTCTGATTCACTTAGGAAAACTCCTGAGAGCCCGCTGAAGAGTTTTATATGTTTCTCATTGATGTTTGCTTTTCAAATGTTCGTCAAGGTCAGGCATTTGTGTTACTCTTATTAAATTTTCAAAGATTTGAGAAGTGAAAATGGTCTACAATAAATGACAAAAATAGAGACTTCTAAAGACTGTATGTGTATCCCTTTTGCTGATGAGAAAAGAGAGAAATGAAAAAACAGAAGGCTAATATGTGATAAAGTCAAGCCCTGTATCTATTCCTAGAAAATTTGTGATGAAATAGGTGTTTAGTGTACCATTAACAGAAAGGTTCCTAGGGTCCTTACTACTGATACACGGTATTTCTTGGTAATTCCTACTCCCAGGAAAAGCAGTTCATTTTTTTCAGGCTCTTCTGTTGAGATTGCAGCTTAGGAATAGTTAATGTCTATCTTACAACGAGGTTACAGTCTGTGTTAATTTCCTATTGTTGCTCTAACAAATCGCCACAAATCTAGTGACCTAAAACAACACAAATTTGTTATCTTAGAGTTCTGAGGATCAGAAGTTTAACCCACAAATATTTGTACTATTTCCTTTATTTGGTAAATAAGATATTAACATTTTGTTGGAAGACCTCAGTACAATAGCATGTAAAAATAACAGGAAGCACTGAGCTCTGTTGTTAATTGTGCATCTTAATGTGGCATAAGGACATTTATCACTCTGTTGCACTTCCCTCAGTGCCCACTCTACATGTTTCAGGAGTCCCAGATGGGCTAAAATCAAGCTGTCAGGAGGGCGGCGCTGGTTCCTTCCTGGAAGCTGTAGGGAAGAATCAATTTCCTCGCCTTTTCAAGCTGCAAGAGGTCGCCACATTCCTCCCTCTTAGTGGCCTTCCTCCACTTTCAAGCCAGAAATGCTGGATTTACCACATATTAGCCTTCTGTTTTTAAGTTGCTCTGTTTTCTCATCAGCGAAAGGAGAATAATAATCATGTTCTTTGCAGCATCTTTACATTCCAATACAAGGAAAGAAACAATGTATTCTTCTTCTTTTTTTTTTTTTTTGTTTTGTTTTAATATCCTGACTACCCTTATTGACGTAATTTGTGTTTATCAGCTCATTAAAATCTATGTTTCAAATTCCTTGGATTTTTCCCAAGTTCCAGACTGGTAAAAGTATTTTTGCATACACATTTGATTCTTACATTAGATGCTTAATATCTATAAACTTGAAATTCGTTTTGCATGGGTTTATGACTTTTCTACTTTTCAAGGCCAAAGTCATATATTAAAATGCAAACTATTCAAAAGTAAATAGTTGTCAAGAATGTGGTTTCTGAGATAGATCTTACAGACAATTCAGACTATATTATGATTTCTTTGAAAACAGAAAGTAGTGTATTATACTGAATTCTGGTATAAGGTGCACAGGAAACATTACATACAATCCTTTATTTTCATAAGGTAAACACCAAAGTATTTCACACGTATATTATAACCATATCTGGTTTAAAATTCACAAAATGACTACACATAAATATGGAATACAAAAAAAGTCTAACATATGAGGGAAAAACATGTCTTATACATTGTAATATAATTGTTTACAATCTAGCATAAAGGAAGATGCAGCTTGTTAAAAAATTCAATCCATATATAATTATAGAAAAAAATTAGTCAAGCCACCTAATACAACCAATTTCACAGATACCACTCATTTAATATTATGTCCAAAACTTTCCATGTAAGTGTCTACATATTAGTTAGAATAATGACCACAAGGATCTCCAAACTACAAAACATTAGCAAGTAAATGTAAATCACACATTTCTCTTTGAAAGAATGAAGCTTGACTATGAATTAAAAGGCAACAACTATGAACTAACTTTCTTTAAAATGGCTTAAATTGGCTAATCTAGAGCAATGCACGTTTTCCCAGCTATACATGCAAACTATATTGTTTGGTAAAAATGACTCTGTTACTTAAAAAAGCAGAAAAGATCCAAAACAACCAGAGCTCAGCCAAGCTGGCAAAACCACAGAGACACTGAAGCCAAGCAACTCCCAAGAAGATAAGGACTAAGATTAAAAATAAAATCTGGAGATTTAATCCCACATCAACATTCTGAATTTATGTTTATTGTTAATAATTTATATTATTCTTTTCTTTGGGTGAAAAAAATGTTTTAAAAAGAACCAATATGTTGGAATAAGCAATGTAACTTTGATCATTCTGCCATGTGACTACTAAAAAGGCTGCTGTTCTTTTAGCCCTACCACTTGGGAAGATAGAAAGCTCTTCCCACACACGGCCCAGAGAAGGTTGATTTCACAAGTTAGTGTGAGTTACACTGTTCTCATGCAATGGAGCTACTAAAATACATACAGTTGTTCTTATGAAAAATTACAAAACTAACAAATCTATTTTTCTCCAGAATTATAAAAGATAGAATCTATGAATCAGTAATCTAATGTGATCAGAGAAAGACAGCAAACTGAAATCAAACAGCACAGGCTGTCCATAATATAGTCCCCAGTCTATTTCCTGCACTCCTAATACTTTCTACTTGTCCTGAGGATGGAGCGTGTCAACACCTTAGAAAACCATTATGGTCTTTAAAACTGGGTAACGAATCACCCCTGTGGTTAGGGCAAATGTAACTTTGCGTATTGCTTACACACGGGAAAAAACCTGCTTCATTTTCCAGGATATTCTTTTAAGGATTACTTGACAGTGGTTCTTTTAAAGATACCAGAAAGTGTCAAATAAATAAATAAATAAATAACCAAAAAAAAAAAAAAAAAAAAAAACAAGGAAACAAACAAAAAAACTCTTTGGAATTCTCCCGGAATTCCAGAAAGATTATCTGGCAGTTCATTTCTCCACCCCGTCGAAAGTTTTCCCTTGAAAAATTACAATTGGCAACTTACATAAGGTTTAATTAACTTAAAATAAGGGAGGACTTCTCAATAATGTTTCCCCATTAGAAAACTGAAACGTTCAGGGATACTCAGTGCCAATAATTAAGTGACACATACCATACAAATTCAAAATTGGACACAGACATGTCACACCCAGAAAAGATTTTATACATTTCTAAGCTTGTGCTTTCACACTTTATAAGCAACGCAGGTTACTTTCATCTTCGGTTTTCATTTTTAGTGAGTAACATGCATGTTGTATGAGGGATGGTCATCAAACAGTCTCTCTTATGCACACTTTACTGTTTCATCAGAGCTGAAAAAGAAACACCCTTCTCTTTTTCTCTATGAAGGGCATCTCCACTTTGGAAAACAATTTTCTATGCACGTAAGTCTTGTTGAATTATGTAAAGAAATCATACAACTGAATAAAATTTTAGAGGTCCATCAGGAACTAGAAGAAGAAAACCATGATGTTGATGAGTCCAGCAGTTCCCTTCCCTACAACCACTGCTTCCAGGTGACTCTTCAACAGCACATAAGCAGCACAAACTTCAGACCCAGCAATCTGCTCTTCCTCATTTCCACCTTTCAAACAGGAGACGCACTTTTCTCTGTAATAAAGCAAATGATATTTCAGGGGATTGGACAGAGAGAGGCTCAGGACCTTGTGGCATAGGAAGTTCACCAGGTGGGGGGCGGGTCTGGCTTTGAGAAACAATGTATTCTTTTTTCACCTGGGTTAACGGGCAGTTCCTCAAATCTTGCCCTTGTGCTGCTCCTGCCTGCATGTCCTCCTGCCTACTGTCCTCTCTGCATGCTGTGCCTTTTCTGTTTGCCTTCTGCTTTTTACTTTTCCCCCTTATCTTGGAAGACTCTTCTGACATCTTAGTCAGATTTAAATGGCCTTTGTTAGTATTTCCATGTCACTAAAATCCAAGGTAATAATTGCTGTAAAATAGTTGGGCTTGTTTCTGTTTGCTCTGATGTATTTAATATTAGAAGAAAAATCTATAAATGAATATAAATAGCTGTAAAAGAGTAAAAATAAAAATTCAGTGGCTTAGCACATAGGCATATTTCTTACTCACCACATGATCCTATGAAGATCTGTGGCTCTCCTGGGTAGCTCTCGTCTAAAAAATGATACAGTGATCTCATCTCCTTTCAGCTTGTGATGCCGCCATTTTCAATATGCGGCCTTCACCATGACCACTGGAGGGGGAACAGAATGAGAGATTAGGCAAGGGATTGCATGATCAGGCCCTAAAATGGTGCACACCACTTCTATCCAGATTGCATTGTTCAGGAAGCAGTCAATGACCTCAGTTGAACTGCAAGACAGAATGGGAGATACTGTCTTCCTGTGTGTCCAGGAAGTAAAAACAGGATAGGTGAATATCTAACTAGTCTCTGCCAAAGCTGACTTGAAAAAAAGAGAAAAAAGAAAAAAAGATTTCATATTTCTTTTCTTTGTTTTCCATCTTCAAATAAGTTTTCATTTACAGATCGTGGTAATTACTGACTAGTTACCACATGCAATCCACAAAGCACTAATTTAGTTAATTTGATGAAAAATTGTGTCCTGCTGAGTCGTCATCTGAATCTCCTGTCTCTTTAGGAAATGGCCAAATATTGCACAGATTCTTTACAAATTCCACATTTGCTAGCTACTTTTAATCCGATTCAGTGTTTAAATGCCTCTTAAAGTTATGCCATAATTAGCTTGGGATTTGTAAGTGCAACACGGCTTTTTCCCATCTAAGATAGAATTCATAATATAAAATTGGAAGGGAACTGCCTCCTAGTATATGAGCAAACTGCAGCACTGCATCACATTTTAGACAAATACCCAAGGGTAGAAAAGGTTCTCTTGTTGAAAAGAGGAAAATTGGCACTTCCTATTTTGGAAAACATAATCAGGGATTCCATGCTGAGTCCAGTGTGAAAATGCTGCTATAGAATTACTTCACTTCTCGTTTTTGCTGACATGTGGGGGTACAAAGAGACTCCTTTTCACTTTGCTAAGAAGAAATTAAGTGGTTAGGGAGGGAGAATGCAAAGAACAGCCAGTGACAAATTGTATAGCTCAGTAGCCAAAGAGTCAAGGATTAGTGATGTTGACAGCTAGACAACACAGGACAATGACACTCATTAGGCACTTTCTGTGTCCAGGGACTAGTCTATGGCTGCAGAGATTTAAAATTGTATGCAGTTCCTAAAATTCTAGGGTCTTATGTATTAACACTCAGAAATCCAGCAAGTTATTTATGCCAAGTAATCTGTTTTCCTTTCAACTGGAAGCTTTAAGAATGTATGTGCTATTCGCCACCAAACGCTGACCTCTCTCTCTTTGATTCTCCCATAACAATGACAGATACTTTGGATGATGGCTGCCCCCATTCGCCTGCAACTCTGAGTGAGAACAACAGAGGAGTCTCTAGCCCATCCACCATAAAGCTGCATGTAAGCTAGGAAAAGGAAAAAAAAAACAACAACTAGTAGTCTTAAACCACTGAGATTTCAGGATTTTTTTGTTACCATAGCAAACAGTAACCTATTCCGGCTACATATTTACCCTGGAGAAAAGTGACTTTAGGTTAACTGGTAATCAGTAACACTTAAGGTTTAGTAGGCAGCACCTGCGTAAGATCTCCTTGATTAGCAAATAGTAAAAGCCAAATTACTGTGGCTCATACAAAAGAGGGAGGGTTGCCAGGTGCGGTGGCTCACGCCTGTAATCCCAGCACTTTGGGAGGCCGAGGTGGGTGGATCACCTGAAGTCAGGAGTTCAAGACCAGCCTGGTTAACATGGTGAAAACCCGTCTCTACTAATAACACAAAAATCAGCCGAATGTGGTAGTGGGCACCTGTAATCCCAGCTACTCTGGAGGCTGAGGCAGGAGAATCGCTTGAACCCGGGAGGCGAAGGTTGCAGTGAGCAGAGATTGTGCCACTGCACTCTAGCCTGGTGACCAAGTGAGACTCTGTCTCAAAATAAATAAACAAATTTAATAAATTAATTTAAAAATGGAGAAGGTTCACACACCTGGACCTCGATGCTAAAATGAGGCCCCTGAGAATCATATTGTTTCCTTTATTTTTTATAGCTTCATCCCACTATAGTGGTTTCATTCTCAAACACACTTTTCTAAGGTAGGCACAAGATGACTTTATGCTAATATAAAACCAGCTTAGCAAACTTCAGTGGAAAAAGAAAACCTCTTTCCTGATAGATTCAGAAAAAATCTCAGGTGTTGCCCTTACTGCCCTGTTTGGGATCATGAACTTGTCTCTATAACACGGGTGACCAAGGGATGCAGTTTTCTTACTCTCCAACTCTGGGTCATGTCCTCACCCAGGGAATCAGGATTGGGATTGTCTCTACTCAAACCGCACAGGCAGAGAGTAGGGGAAACACAAAGGAAAACTGAAATGCCAGTGTCAGGAGGATGAATAGATGCTTGGGAAACAATAAACATGATTGCCAAGATACATAAAGCCTAAATGAGAGCATGGAACGCTATTTTGTCTAAGTGTCTTTCAACTTCAATTGTCTATATCCCTGCTTTTCATTGCTTCAAAATGTATTCTAGTTTTTCATTTATGTTTACAAACATGGCAATTAGTTAATCTTTGTGAGTAAATGTTCTTAATAATACAGTTTAGGTTTGTGGTATAATGAAGTGGAAAAGCATTCCATTATCTGTTTTCTATTATTATTCTCTTCATTGTAGGCATCTTTCCACACCCAATGGCATTATATCCTAACTCAAGCAAAGCAATTGGGGGGATGTAAAGTCTATTGTAGGCACTGGCTTCATGAACTCAAAGCTGCAAAGTGACCACAAACCACAGAGGAACATTAAACTTGGTCCCTTCTTTCTATTCAGGGGTATGGTGAGAACACGATGTGTGTAAACTCTCTAAACTCTACTGAGAAAAGGTGCTATATAAATCTAAGTGATTATTCATACCATTATCCAACACAAATTGAACCTCCATCCCTTTGAGACTGTTTCATTGCTAATATCACTGACAGCAGTTGATAAAGTTGACATTTGGTTTTAATGGCATCAGCTAATAAGCTGTCAGAAGGTTTCACAATCTTATCAAGTCATATATTACATTACAAATATTAAGAATTACTGTTGGAATTAACATAATCTGCTTTGGACACTCCACTGAATTAATCGGATAGGATATGTCAAGTTTTGTTCTTTTCTCTTTTCACCTTAGGGAGACTTACATATTCGTTGGATACGACGGTGGAAGTTTATAGGGTCTTGTATGTATTTGTGTGTGTTTGTGTGTGCTTTTCAGGTATGTACTTCTGATGAAGAACAGTCTGTTTTAGAGTAACTAGTCTTTTTGGCTTGATGCTTTGAACTCTTAAAAATGCACACAAATTCGCAGCACCTGGTTCTGCTTAAGTCCCATTATAGCTTTCAGTTTTTGAGACCACTCCAATCGTTATCATGAAAAGGCTAGTATTTAAAGGAAGCTGAAAATGAAATTGCAATAATTGCTTCTATAGTGAGCACCTCCTCTGGATTAGTGCTGTTCATCATTATTAATTTCATCCTCAATACAACCCTTTAAGACAATTTGATCAATTTAAACTCTTATACTTGCTAGTGAAAGAAAACTCAGTTCTGCCAGGCTGGAACCAGAAAGGGGATTTATTAACTTGCACTCAAGTCCAGTGTAGAATTCAGGGGCCTCAAACATGGCTCAGTCAAGGGCTCAAAGGATACCCCCAGAACTTGTTTTTCAAGCTGCATCTTTTAGATAGGCTCAATTTTTAGGGTCATGATGGTGACTTTCATTAGTTCAAACTCATGAAATGCAGCACCTGCTCCAGCAGTGGATATAATCTATTTCTTTCTTTAGCTAAGAAAAGATACACCATAATTAGATTGTTTTGGTTCTGATTGGCCTGACTTAGGTCATTAGCTCTTTCCTATAGTGCCATCTGCAATGCAATTTACCTACTCTGTAAGCCATCCATGAAGCTGGCTCAAATATTCCCAGCTTTAAGCCAATCAGCAAAGCCTGAAGTATAGAATGTGCTGATTTCTACTGATTAGATAAAACTTGGCATTTGTCACTGTTGCACCTGGAGGGAAAGGATAGACAACTTCATTTAAAGTACAAGAGCCGAGAGGGTGAGGTGGTACCATGAGAACAAAATTGTGATATGATTGTCATAGGGTGGAATGAGGGAAAGGATGGATGCAGGTCAGAATATCAATACATATCCATTACGGATTGGCATCATCATCGTTTTATCCATGAGGAAAAAGAGGCTCAAATAAGTCAAGTGGCTTGTGTGCTGTCATATATCCAATGAGCAGCGGAGCCGCAATTTGAAACAAAGCACCTATGATTCAAAGCTAATGTTCACTGTTTTCAGGGACACAGCACAGAAGCAGCATATCTAACTGCACCTGAGAAAGGCAGGTCCCAGGTGCTCAGTTTCCTTGTGATAGAGAGAGCTTTTTAGCTCTTTCTAACAGTATCTGCAATTCAGTGTAACTACTCTGTAAGCCGTCCATGAAGCTGGCTCAAATATTCCCCCTTAACAGCTCACAATGTCAGTCTGAACAGAGGAGGAGGTCTCCATGTTTGTGAATTTAATTTAATTGATTAAATTTCTTAACACTTGCTGGGCACGGTGGCTCACGCCAGTAATCCCAGTATTTTGGGAGGTCGAGGCAGGCTGATCACTTGAAGTCAGGAGTTCAAGACCACCCTGGCCAACGTGGTGAAACCCCATCTCTACTAAAAATACAAACATTAGCCAGGCTTGGTGGCAGGAACCTGTACTCTCAGCTACTGCAGAGACTGAGACACAAGAATCACTTGAACCTGGGAGGCGAAGGTTGCTGTGAGCCGAGATCCCATCCCGCCACTGGACTCCAGCCTGGATGACAGAGTGAGACTCTGTCTCAAAAAAACAAACAAACAAAAACAAAACACTTACAAATTTACTACTGTCCTGAAATATCAGGGCCTTCAGACATACTATAAGAGTGACACCTTGCTGTTTCCCTTTGTTAGCTCATCTTCCACTTGCCCTCACAACATTGCATGCCCCGTCTGGGCCTCTTGTCTCTTGAGTCCTGCTTCCTAGATTTTCTCATGTCCTGGGTTCTGTATGCTCTATGTGTCAGTAACCCCAGCTGTGTGTCTCCGGCCCTGCTTTTTCCAGTATCTGCATCCACCTTCCAGTGTGTCATCTCCTCTTAGGTCTTAATAAGTGTTCCTATTTAACATGGCTAAAACAAAATTCTGAATTTCCATTCTCATTCTCTTCTCCCAGTCTACTGCTTCCTTAGTCTTTCAGTGAGTTTATTCTGGATTCCTGTCTTCTGCATGTCCCACATCTGAAAATTCAGGAAATCCTGTTGACATATTTTACCTCCAAATCATGGCCTGAGAGTATCCTCTTCTCTTCTGCTTTACTACCATTACCAGCCCAAGCCTCCAGTATCTTCTCCTTTATCCCTACAACAGTGCTTTAGTAGGTTTTTCTGTTCTCCCTCCTCCCCTCCACAGTCCAGAAAGCCAGAGTAATGCATTCAAACTGTGCATCAGATCACTGCATTCCCTGCTCTAAACCTACCTTTGCCTTCCCATCACCCTTGGATGGGCTAAAAATCCTATATGATCTACCCCAAATACTTTTTGAACTTCTATTTTATAACTGTTCTCCTAGCTCGCTATGCTTTAGCTTTCTCAGTTTTCTCTCACATCCTAGAATTCCTGCTTTAGAGCCTCCACACTATGGGAAATTTTCTTGCCCTTGATTTTCTCATAGCTGATTCCTTCAGACCTGCAGATCTCAGCTGAGACGTAAACCTTACAGAAGAGTTCTTCCTGGCTTCCCAAATTAACAAAATCACCCATCAGGCTTTATCACATCACCTGCTTTCATTCTCTGTATAATACTTATCACTACCTATTATTTTTCTTGTTCATTTATTTGTTGGTTTATTTTTTGGCTCCCACCAGGATATAAATTCTGTGTAATGAGGGACTTTAGATTATTTACAGCTGCATTGCCCCAGCCTCCTTGTCAAGCACTGAGCAAATTAATAAATGGAAAAATAATAATATGAAAAAAAATCAATGGAAAAATAAATAAATGAGTGAATGAATGATGATAAATTATGGCTTTTATTTTAAGGCTGGGCCCCCCACATGGTAACCTTTCCACAAATGATTGAAATATATGTGAGATTACTAACCCTGTGAGGTTAGTAAGCTCATGGAGAGATCACCCAAGGTTTCCTGTGGTTAAGACCTGTACTTCTGTCTGGAGTAAGAGAATTGCATGGTGTTAAAGAAAAAGCTTGGACAGTTGGATAGGCCTAGGCTAGAATTCCCTTTTTGCACCTATAGACGATGTGCCCCTGTATTAAGTTGCTCAACCTCTTTTTTTTTTTTTGAGACGGAGTCTCGCTCTGTCGCCCAGGCTGGAGTGCAGTGGCCGGATCTCAGCTCACTGCAAGCTCCGCCTCCCGGGTTTAAGCCATTCTCCTACCTCAGCTTCCCGAGTAGCTGGGACTACAGGCACCTGCCACCTCGCCTGGCTAGTTTTTTTTTTGTATTTTTTAGTAGAGACGGGGTTTCACCGTGTTAGCCAGGATGGTCTCGATCTCCTGATCTCGTGATCCACCCGTCTCAGCCTCCCAAAGTGCTGGGATTACAGGCGTGAGCCACCGCGCCCGGCCTGCTCAACCTCTTTGACTTGCTGTTTTCTCAACCTGTAAGATGGCTATAATCATAATTCCTCTCACCAAGTTATGTGAGATTCAATAAAACTAAACACCTGGTAACTGGGAGGTACCCAATAAGTGTTACTTTCACTTCTCTTGCTTTGTAACTTCATTGATCATTGATAATCATAATTCACATAGTTCCTGCTAAGAATATTATAGGTACCAGACCCTACAGATATTGGGGGTAGGAGATCACATCGATTAAAAAAAAAAAAAAAAAGAAAAGAAAAAACTATTGACCCTGTGCAGCTACCTTCCATTTGCCCTTCTGCATTCACTCTGCCTCCTTCCCTGGATTATCCCTGATCTGTGACTTATGTGTGGATCTGTATGGACTTTATCAATGGGTATTTTGTGTTTGGGATTCTGGTTGGGTTTGACCAATGAGGAGCATGAGGAGGAGAAGGAAGAGATCGTGGTCAACGCATTTATTTCCTTGGCTCCATCTCTTCAGGGTCAAGAGGTCTAAATGCACCCTTCAACTGAGTCATAATCCTCTCCTGCCTTTAGTTTCTATAACTATTCCTTTTCTCTCAACAGGCCCAGGAATTCTAAAGGCTCCCTTTTCAGTAATTATTCCTTAGAGTTTCCACATACCCTGCTAACCCATTTGAAAACAGATATTTAAACTTTCCTCAAAGTATCCAATTTGAGGGTGTTATCTGTTTTCTTCCAAGATCCTGTCTGATACAGTCCCTGTCCTTCAGGAGTTCACATTCTGAGAATTCATCAAATCAGGGGTCATTGATATTAAATGAACCAAAGCAGCAGTTCTTTGCCACCATTGCAGTGACCTCATGATGCATCAGTTCAGCAGAATATACTGACCTTATTTATTGTCTATCTTCTACAAGAAGCCATGAAAAACATCTGTGTGTTTATTAAATAACGGACAGAATTGATAAGTGGTATATGTGAAACATTTTATTTTTTGGATCAGTGGTTTTCAATGGATCAAGTCTCCTGAGGAGCTTTTAAAAAATATTTGTGTCAGGCCATGCCTGGGCCAACTTAACAGAAGTCTCAGGGGATGGGAGGCCAGACATCTGTACATTCCAAAGCAACCCAGGTGTTTCAAATGTGAAACTAGGCTAAAACAAATGGTTTTATATACACCTGGAGAGTTCAAAGCAGAGGCTGCCACTATTACATAAAATGCCTCCATGATCATCTGCGTTCTCACACTGAAATTATTCCAGACTCATCTCTCTACCTACCTCCAAATTCCTCTCTCATCTTGGTCTCTATTTCCTTTGATTCTGTACTAGGACCCATTCCTCTAATAGTTCCAATTGACTTATCCACCAATTTGTCTTATAACTTGTCTGTTACCTCCCTTGATTGTATTCAACAGTGGCCTGTCGGCTTCAGCCTTCCTCTGCAAGGACAAGAAACGCACTGCCATGGCACCTGCTCAGAACACCCAGTCCATAGCCTGCCAAGTCCAGCAATGCCTGGGAATCTCCATCTTTCTGGAATGGGAGACTAGACAGGTGGGGGGATACACTGCACCACTCTAGAAAAACATTATTGTCAGAAATAGATCTCAATAGAGGTACATTTTTTTCACATCTCTCACCATATTGGGAATGTCCAAATTGGCTTCATATAATTACCTCTCTTTAAACAGATTAAGAGACCTTGGTAATGAACTTATCCAAATCTCTTAATGCACATGGATTTGTACTAGAACTGTCCCTACCCTTGGAAGCTAATACATGGGACAGTTCTTTGCAAAATATAGAGTCTTATCCACATGCATGCAATTGTCATTAGTGTTTCTATGGTTATAACTTCAAGCCAAAACTTTAAAAATGCTACAAGCAAATGCATTTAAGAGCATTTAAGATAGACTAAAATAAACAAAAATAAATCAAATGTATTTAAACCATTTAACAATACTGGTCAGAAATAGAATAATACCTAATAATTATACCAGGCTAATAAAAACCTTGCAGAACACAATATTATGATTCTGTGTAGATTTAAGTCTGAACATTCAAAATTACATTTTAACCAAATGTCTGAACCATACTTTCTGGTAAAGAGGTTAGGTAAATAGAACAAGGGGTCAGTGGGGTGGTTTGTGAAGAGGGAATGGTGGGTATTGCATGTTGGAAGCAATAACCATGGTTCTACTCATTTGACTAATACCAAGATGACATAGCTATTGTTTACCGTCTAAGTGGCAAACCCATTTTGATGAACTTCTAGTCAGCCAAACCAGCCAAGATCTATTCTACTGTTGACTCCACTGTATCATTGTGGATTTGTAGACAAAGCCTGTCTCCAGGTGAAATAGAGAAGGACGAATATTCTGCTTGTATGACCTTCAATCTAAAGAAATAATTTGATGTGATTAGAACATATGATCCTTTCTAAATGCTGATATACTCTGGATCTTCATATATAATCATTCATGCATTCATTCAGCAAACGTTGCTCAAGCAGCTAGGAAGCCCTGGGCACCATGCTAGGTATTGGTGCTATAGAGAGCTGCAAGGCATAGACATCACTGTTATAGCACTCATGGGCTAATGTCAGAGAAACAGACATGATTTTTAAATTAACAATATATGGCAAGTGTTATGATAGACATATGAACCTGGAAATGGGGACATAGAGAAGGAAAGGATTTGATTGAATGGGAAATAACCAGATTTGGTTATTTCTAACATTCCTTCTCAATGTGTCATTGCTTCTAGTCTAAATTGACTATTTGTACTAAATCCCTTGCTTACTCCAACTTTCCAAACAGCACCTGTTTCCAAACCAGTCTTGCTAGACTCTGTAAATTCCTGATGGACTGCTAAGATTCTGCCCTCTTTTTTTTTTTTTTTCTGTCTGGATCTCACTGTGCTGCCCAGGCGGGAATGCAATGGCACAATAATGGCCTACTGCAACCCCCTGACTTCCAAGAATCCTTCCACCTTGGCCTCCCAAAGTTCTGGTATTACAAGTGTGAGCTACAATTCCTGGCCAATTCTGACTCTTGTTACCTTCTCAGACTCCATGAGGCAATGTGACGGCTTGAACCTGACAGTGCTGGGTTTGGCTCTTGTTTGTGTCAAGTCACTGCCTATATAGCCTTGTCCCAAAAGACTAAACCTCCCTGGGTCTCCATGCCCTCAGGTAACTGGAAACATTCAGAGTGTGGTTAATGTTGGAGGAATATTTGAAAGGTAAGTGGCACAGTGCCTGGTATATACAATGGACTTCCAGGGAATAAAACGCTTTACTATTATTTTCACTGTTATTATTATTCTCAAACCTTTCAAATCTTGCAACATATTTGGGTTTGTGCTCTGGGTCCTACCTCAGCATCTTTGACTTATCTCTTTGTGGTTTTGAAAAAATAAATATAGAAAGTAATTAAAAGTGAAAAGTTAAGTAAAGATTCCCCTTTCCAGGAAGTGAGGCTTAATTCCTACTCCGCACCCTCCACCCCCACATTTTGGGCTGAACTTAGAAACCCACTTCTGAATAATAGGGTATAGAAAGGGGGGAAAATGGTAACTTTTCAGTAGAGAAATGTGGCAAACACCACCTTAAGCAAATGCTCATGATTGACATCGCAATGATAATTATGTTGATATCATGTACCTTGATATGAGGTGATGAAAATAGCATTTCACAACTACGTTATTCTTTCCAAGTCTCATTACCCCAGTAATCATGTTGTCTAACAAAAATCGAGGGATTTTGTACAAAATACCTGGTCAGTACTCCTTAAAATTGTTGCAGTCATGAAAAACAAGGAAAGAAAGCAAAGGAAAGAAAGAAGACATGGCAACTAAATACAATGTGGCACCCTGGGTTAGACGGAAACTGAAAGAGAAAAAATAAATTTCTGAGAAAAAAAAGCCTGAAGTTTAATTCATAGTAGTTTTCCAGTATTCACAAATATGCTATGGTAACGTAAAATGTCATTAAATTTGGGCGAGAGGTATATAGAGCTCTATTATCTTAGCAACGCTTCTGTACATTTACAATTAATCCAAAGTAACACTTATTTTTAAGTGAAAACTGTGATCCTTCAGTGGAATTCCCTCTGCAAAACCTCTTTATCAGAACTTGACGATTCTGCCTATGAACCAGTCACTGCTCACTCAGCTCCAGACAGAAATGTTTCTACCACTCGCCTACTTCTCTGAAACATAGTCATAAGCAAACCTATGTTAAAAGCCTACTATTTTGTTTTCTCTTCAGAGGAAATAAATGTTTTTTTATCAATCAATGTTTTCCTTTGAGTTAAATAAATTAATGGTTTTTGAACATCTTCTAAATGAGTGAGTCGGTAATTGGGGAAATACATTCAAAGCCTGATCTGATTGTCCATGGCTCAAAATTCTTAATATAGGTGTTATTTTTTTTTTCATGAACAAAACACTTTGCAGATACCTAAACAACTGTGTAAAGGATTGGTTAGTATCTTTATCCCCATTTCAGACCAGGCATGGTGGCGCACGTCTGTAATCCCAGTACTTTGGAAGACTGAGGAGGGTGGATCACCTGAGGTCAGGAGTTTGCGACAAGCCTGACTAACATGGTGAAAACCCGTCTCTACTAAATACAAATTTTTAAAAAAAATACATTTATATATATATAGCTGGATGTGGTGGTGCATGCCTGTAATCTGAGCTACTTGGGAGGCTGAGAAAGGAGAAACACTTGTACCTGGGAAGGGGAGGTTGCAGTGAGCCAAGATCGCACCATCACACGCCAGTCTGGGCAACAAGAGTTAAATTCCATCTCAAAAAAAAAAAAGAAAAAAAGTATCTTTATCCCCATTTCAATGAGAAAACCAGGTCAGGGAAGGTGTGCGCCACCTGTACCGAACCCAGGTGACAAAATCAGAAGATTTTCTTCAAAGATTTGTGTCCCAATCCCAGTTCTTACTACACTCCTCAATGATATTATCTGGCTATAAGGACTTTGATGAGTCCATTAAAGATGGACATTTCCAGGGTCTTACAAAAATGAGTCATTACACATTTATGAATTGTCTCAAACGTTTAGTCAAATAAAAAAGCTCATAAGTCAGGTGCATTGGCTCACGCCTGCAATCCCAGCACTTTGAGAGGCAGAGGCAGGCAAATCATGAGGTCAGGAGTTTGAGAGCAGCCTGGCCAATATGATGAAGCCGTGTCTCTACTAAAAATACAAAAATTAGCTGGGCGTGGTGATGTGAGCTTCTAGTCCCAGCTACTCGGAAGGCTGAGGCAGAAGAATTGTTTGAACCTAGGAGGCAGAGGTTGCAGTGAGCCGAGATCGTGCCACTTCTCTCCAGCCTGGGCGACAGAGCGAGACTCAGTCTCAAAATAATAATAATAGTAATAATAAAAAGGAAGTGAAGATGTAGAAGAAACTCTTCACTCTAATTCGTTTTGTCTGTGCATGTCTGTGTGTGCATATCTCTTTTCTTTGCTACAGTTTGTTTTGCATGTGCTGTGCATGCCTATCTTCTATGTTAGAATGTGAGATCCTTAAGGGCGGGTACTAAGTCTCTTCCCCTTATTGTTCTCAGGACTTAGAACGGGTTCCTGAAACACAACATATGCCCAATACATGAAGGGATGTTTATTGTTATCTGTAGCCTAATTTTTTTTAAGTTCTCTTTATTACAGTATTTCTGTATCTAGTTGCAGAGACACAGTCACAGGTGCAAGAGGCTTATGGGTAGAAGGCAAGCATGGGGGAGATAAAAGGAGGAAGGAGCAAGGATTGGCAGGGAGGGAAACAGAGGAGCCCCACTGCCACTGCCCCCTATTTGGGCAGCAATGACCAGGTTCTAATTCTCCAGAAGAGTGTGGTCTCACTCAAATGCTGTGGCCAATCCCAAGGGTGCTTCAGCTAGAAAATATCATCTGACTTCACTTTTTACACCCGATCAGCAAGTTATTTCCTGAAGATGTATCTGAGTTGTGCACCTCAATGCTCACCTCCAATTCTCTAGCACTTGCTTTAATGCCATCCTCTCTCTAGTGATGACTGAGTTGACATATGGATTGATATACTTCACAATTATGGAAAATTGTGACTCCAAATTGATCTCTAACTTCTAACGTTAAGCAACCTTACCTACTCCACATTTAAAAAAAACTGAAATTAGTGAAAATGCTGTCAGAAAAAGACTATGACTATAAAGTATTACTATTTTATATGCACAAACACAAAATTACTCCAGTTTTCCCAATGAGCTATTGGTTTGAGATCTGTGTTAGCAATTATTAAAGCATTTATTATGTGAATCATTTACACCTTATCATATCGTAATATGAGGGAGATGAGACAACAAGGTTCTGTAGTGAAAAAAAAAAGTCAGACAAAGCTGAATTTGTATCTCAGAGCAACCATTATCAGGTAATGTGTCTCAGGCAAATTAGCATATTTGAGCCTCAGTTTCCTCACCTGCAAAAGAGAGAGAATAATCATCTTACTTGCAGGTTGTACATAAAGTACGACAATCTACATGACATATTAAACAAACGTGTTGATTCCCAGTGACCCCTGGTTGTGCCTGATGGTCCTGCAGCTGTTCTCTACCTAACAATGCTCAAAAGAAAGACATCACTGTCAAGCTCTGAGTTTCAAAATAGAGTGTTGTTTGCTTATGTTTCCAGGGAGATAACAGCCTTGACATCAGGCTGATTTGAGAAAGAGAAAAGGACTTATCAGAACTTACACAGCTGATTTCCTTTTTTTTTCTTTTTTTTTTCTTCTCATTTCTTTCTTTCTCTCTGTTATCTGTTTACTATATTAAGAACTAGAACTTGAAGGAGTGACTGTAGAGAAAATTATAGGGTAAGGAAGAATAAAGGCTGAGACACAAGGGAAGCCAAACCCTACAAGGAAAAGCAAAAGCTTCTCTGTGATTACAGAAAGTAGCTTGGGAAGATTTTGAGCAGATGAGAGTATATGCCTTGTGGATCACTAAAAAGTGAGCTGGCACAGCCCACCCATACTGGGACTTGGGTAGGGTAACAGAATCACAGGATTGTGACCAGGTATCCAAAAACAAAAGACTCAGGGATGGTGATGTCTCTCGGTGGTTACAACCTCCAAAATCTGGCATGGGCTCTTGCGGATGCCTCACCTTGTCTACTCCTTTCTAAATAGTCCCTTTATTAGACCCTACTTAAATTACCCTCATGCCTATGCACCATCTGGTTTCTTCTGGGAACACTGACTTTACAGATGTTAATATTATAATATTATAAAATCACACCTACACAGGAAGATAACGGAAACCAGCTGCTTTTACTTGACCACTAGAAAACAAAGAGATTAGACTCCTTTTGGAAAATAGAAATCCATGCCAGAATACCCTAGTTTTTTGATATTCAATGTCTGACAAATATGCCAGAAAGTTATAATGAAAAAGGTTTTAAATTGTTTATTGATCCATAATAATTATACATATTTGTACATATTATACACTGTTTGTACATACAAAGTACAGGTGATATTTTGATACATGCATACAATGTGTAATAATCAAATCAGAGTGTTCAGAATATGCATAACCTCAAACATTTGTCATTTCTTTCTGTTGGAAACATTTCAAGCCTTCTCTTCAAGCAATTTTAAAATATAAAATGTGTTGCTTTTAGCTATCATCACCCTACTGTGCTATTGAAAATGAGAATGTATTTCTTTTATCTAACTGAATGTTTATACTCATTAACTAACCTCTCTTCATTTTCCCTTACCTACACACCCAGCCTCTCATAGTTATCATTCTATTAATACTTTCTACCTCCATGATATCAACGTCTATACCTCCCACATAGGAGTAAGAACAATATTTGCTTTTCTATGCCTAATTTTACTTAATATAATGACCTCTAGTTCCATGCATGTTGCCATAAATGACAGGATTTTGTCCTTTTTGTGGCAGAATAGTATTTCATTATGTATACAGTCCATATTTTATTTGATAGACACACATATCCACACAAAGAAGACTGCATTCATTTTTCCAGTTAAAATTTTAAAAATAGTAACAATAACTTCTAAAAATTATCAAACAGTTTCTCTTTCTGTTTCCTTTCCCAATAATTCAATGTATTGGTGATAAGATGGGGTTGATCAAGGCAGGAGCCTGTGGGTGGAAGGAGCAGAGGGATCTAGCCCTGTGTAAGAGTTGGAGGCTGAACTCAGAAAGAGGGTGTCTACGTGCCAGGATAGTACAGTGCCAAGGGTTATAGCCTAAGCGAGATGCTGGAAGGCATCCTAGGGGAAGAAAAACAACTGCTATAGAGTGTCAGAGCCAGAGTGGCATCTGGAAGACCTTTGTGTGGGAGTGTCACCCCGCAGGGTTATTGGAGCTTCAGCAGGATAAGGAGAACATGCACATAGGGCTATCTTGTATGGGGTATTAGAGCCCAAGAAAGATGAAAAGACATTTATGTAGAGGGTATCCCAGCACGGTATAAGAACCTGAGAAGTTAAGGAAAGTTTCTACATGGGGAGAAGGGAGCAGCCTGATGCAGGGTACCAGAGCCTGGGCACAGTGGAGAAGGCATCCGTGTAGAGGATGGAAAACCCAGCAGCAAGAGCAGCAGCGACCCACCCTGGAGTGTTGGAGCCCAGGTGAGGAGAGGAGGGCATCTGTGCAGTGGGAAAGGGGCAGCAATGGTTGTGGGCAAGTGTGTCAGAGCCTGGGTGGGTTGAGGAGGGTGTCCATGAGTGATCATAGGGTTGGCAGTGATAGTTTGAGATCAGTGGTATGAGAGGCCCAGGGGAGAATATGACAACCCATGCAGGGTGAGCCAGTGGTCTTTGCAAATGTGAGCAGAGCTGTGAAAAGGGACTGGTCACATACAGGAGGAATGCTCAAATAAGTAAATATATTAAGGATCATGGAAGTCAGGATTCTAGAAACTGGAAAACGGAGATAGAAATAGAAAGAAAAAGAGAAAACCAGAATGAACCCTGTGGTACTCAGGTGGAATTGAAGGAATTTATGTACTCTTGGGATTTTCAATATATAGATAGATAAATACACCTATTAAGATGGAAACGTGTGCATATGCATAACTGATGTATATAAAACTGCGTATGTTCCCTAGCTCTGCAGTCAGAGACGACCTGGGAGCAGGAACCCTCCAATAGCAATGAGCACAGATAGCATCCACATCCTGGCTTCAAAATACTGTTTTCAATACTGTTTTATATATATATATATAAATAAAGAGATATATATATATCTCTTTAGAGAAATGGCCGACCCCAAGGCTGGGACAGGGAAAGTACAAAATGACCCTGGATCATCTATCTTGGCCTGAATATAAAGAAGTCATCAAAGACAGATGGGGACACATCAAGAAGACACATAAGCTAGCTTGAAGGGGCTCCTATTGCTCAAACACAGACACTTAAAGCATCAGAAAATACAAAGAGTAATGAATTGTGACTTACTGAGTAAAATGAGAATCCAAGTGTTTGTATTGACATAAATATATCAATGAATAAATTGAAAGGCCAATGAATAATGGTATATTTACATAGTTTCATACATAGTACATTTTTCAACACACTCATTAACCACAAAGGGAAACGAACAATTTTACAGTGGTGAAGCCTGTCAGAACCCACTTAATCAAGTGATCAAAGTTAACATCACCAGGAATAGGACAAGTAGAAATCACACGTTATTAGAAAGCATACAATGAGGAGGACAGAGCGTCACTTCAATGATATCCCTGCCAAAGGTGCATACCATGAAAATAATTTTTTAAAGTAGATGTTTCACAAAATAACTGGCCTGTAATCTTCAAAAAATGTCAAGGTCTTGAAAGTCAAACACTGAGGAATTTTTCCAGACTGAAAGAAACTAAAGAGACATAGTATCTAAACACAACATTAAAATGCATCATTTTGGTAGGAAGGACATTATTACAATACTTAAAGAAATTTAAATGGGGTCTGAGGATTAGATCATAGTAATGCTAACTTCTGATCTTGGTAGTTGTTTTGTGATTACACAGGAGAATGTTTTTGTTCACAGAAAATGAACACTGAATTATTTGAGGGTGATAGGACATCATCATGTTAGTAAATTACTCTCAAATGGTTTAGGTCTGATATTAAAATCACCTTGAAAAAGTTATTGAATGTTTTTTTCACAATCCAACACTAAGTATTCTAGTCCACAGTCATTTTAAATGTGAAACTTTGTGCTTAATGAGTATCTCACCTTTTGTAGCTTTTTCAGCGAAGAGAACTCAAACCTATTCCCAGCAAGATAATCGGGACCAAATAATTTATAGGGTAACAGTTGGCAACATGACAATCCTAGTGAGGTTTCTTTCTCTTTTTTTTAGCTAACTGCTGCCACTTAGAAATGAAACTTTAAATATTCTGCTCTGACCTTTTTGCCTGGGAGAAGAGTTTAATTACCTGCCCAGTTTACATAAATTATGTCGCCTGTTTGTCTAAAATTGAATCCTGGGCAGAGATCAATATGGCCTCAGAAAAGCCAGAGCAAATGACTTATCTCAAATGCCATCAAAGGTCACCAAAACCTTTCCTGCTTGGATGGGGACACATTCTGTTCGACAACCTGGATCACGTCACGGGCCTGCTTCATGCTGCCTTGGGTGCCAACCACAAGAGCACGATTGATCATCGGTTAGAGGGCATTGGATACAAACTCCCTCAGGAGTCAGCTGTGTGAAATTAATTGAATACCATGATGAGTCTGATTCATCATTCTCCAAAAAGGAAGGGGGAAAATAGCACAGAACACACCCAGAGCTTGATGCATGAAGCCTCGTGGAGGTAAACTGCAATTTATGCTCAGGATTCTGACGGTCACAGACCACGCATGTTTTATTCGGTTGCCGTTTCACAAAATTATTCAGGGAGAAAAAAATATAACTCTGAATCTTTCTTTCATTCCTTTATTCTTCCTTTCAGAAGAAAAGATACTTGGTAAGGGCCAACTATGTGTCTGGCTCTATTCAAACAACCCATTATAAAATATTTCATGGTAGAGGTATAAGATATAAAAAGATTTCAGACAAAGATACAGTTTGTTTTTACCTGGGACATTCAGAGAAAGTTTCATAAAGGGCATAACATTTGATTTTTAACTGGAAGAAGGTGTACGATTGCAATAAATATTTGAAAAATGAAGGTAAATAATAATGACAGTCATGTCACGGAAACTGTTCAAATGTGAAGCCTAGCAATTACTTCAATATGACTGGAGCAGTACGAAGTCATATTGGAAAGAGAGAACAGCTCACACGTGCTGAGTCAGGCTCTTAAAGAACACATAATTTTAGCATAAAGGGAGAAAAGTCAGCTAATAAGAAACAGAAACATGTAGAAAAGCTGGAGTTCCATTAGCTTAAAGAGGAAGGTGATGATCCATTAAGAAAAAGAAATTAACAAGATCAAAAGGAAGAGAGAGGTCAAAGAGAGTGGAACTGAGCTCTAACAATCACTAAAACTGAACATCACTAATAATGTGATTCTGATCTTTACAAGAGCCATTCCGATCTAGGACAGCATGGAGCACATCAGACCTCAAGGGAAAGGAAGAGTCCCTGTACTGAAAGTCAGTGCAGCAGGTGTGGGTTGACCTTTCTCACAATTTGGTGATGAATAGAGATAAGTTTGAGGTAAAGAAAGCAACGACAAAAAGAAAGAAGGAAAAGGAGAGAGACGAGGAATGACTGATTGTGAAGAAAAAGCATGACATTGTGGTAGACAGAAGGACTGAATGCAACATGGAAAGAAGGATTGGTGCTATAAGAAAAACTGCAGATAATTTTTATGTCAAGTTATATTGGAAAGTGAGGGAAGGTGGAATTGACAGTACAGGTATAAAGGTATCTCTTCTGGCAGAAGAAGGAAGAAAGAGATAAGAAATTTTAAGATAGGTGTGATGATGACTAAATGAGAGAGGAAAATGAAAGATAAATTGACTTATGATTTTTACATAAGCAGTATTGAAAGCTGAGATAAATGTGCAAGAAGTAAATGAGGTTTAAGTAAGGGGAAGGACTTGAGAAATATAGAATTAGTTGGGAATAGCAACTGTTAGGAGAGTTTCAAACAAATGCAGAAAAGTGTGGTAATCAACAAAACCTATAGTAGGGTAGGATAGGTGGTACAAACCACTGTAAACCACTGAAACAAATAGAACTCAAGATTCAATGGCTTAAAGAGGAAAGATGTTTACTTCGTTTTCATTGGGATGCAGAAGCTATGTTTGCAGTGGTTCTTCTCCACTCAATCACTTAAAGACTGGTTTGTGACAGCTCTGTCCTGCATAACATGTGACTTCCAAGTTTGCTCTGAGTGTCACTGTCCCGGTGGAAAAGACCTTAGAAGATTGTGCGTGGGAGGTTTTATGCTCCAGACACGAAGGTGGCACACATCATTTCTGCTCTGATTCCATTAGATGGGACTCACTTCTACAGCTCACACTGATATGCGTGAACTGTGAGCGTTTCTGTGAAAAGATCTGCACCTCTATTCTAGGGGATAAGGACCAGCACTAATATGTCAGATTCCTTATGGCTTAGAAAGTTCTTCCCTGAAGACAGAAGCAAAAACAGACAGTATTAAATTATTCAGGATAATAAACTTCAAAGTGTGAAGGACATGAAGGACTACATGCTTACTGGAGCTCTCCTTGGTACTAAGCACTATAGCTGCCTGAAACCGTTCCAATAAGATTCCCATAAAAAAGGGTAAGGAGTCTTGTGGCATACACACCTGCAGATGCGATATACAAAATAATTTTGCTGCTCATACATGAATTACCTTGGACATTCTAAGGGCCACCCACTTGATGATGATGATTAAATCAAGGAGTAAAAGGAGTCTTGGACTGAGAGGTAGATAATCTGGAATATAGTCCAGGTTTTGTCGCTAATTTGCTGATAATAGGGCCAACTCACTTCTTTCCTCTGAGTCTCAATTTTTCCTCTTTCAAATGCTAATTTTGGTCTCAGTGGACCTTGTTGGCTTTCCTAGTTCAAAAGTAAACACGTTGTGAGGCCTCTTCAAAATGACCATGTTTTCTTGCTTCTTCAGTTTCATGAAACGGGAGCCCCAGGTGAATGTTCAGAGGTAAGGCATTCTGAAACACTGATGTTTGGAATTCACATTATGACTCCTTCCCGGAAGGAAATTTGGTATGGACTTCAAGAGCCTGAAGTAATTTCATGCTGAAAGAAACATGATGAATCTAGGTGTCTGCAGAGAAGTGTATATAATGATATATAATAGAGAAAATTAGCAGCAATAAAAATGTCTGAATTTAATAGGAATATTGAATACAATGAATATATGCAGTTACTATAAATAGGGTTTTTAAAGTTTACTTAACATAATGGCTACTGAGGATCATTAAAATGTTTGGTTAATTATTAAGATGATGGAAATATGCTTGTGGTTTCCCTCTCTACAAATTTCAGCTCCTCTCAACATTCTCTTTTATTTCAACTAGCTCCTATCACCCACATAAAATCTGTGTGTTCTCCTTATCTTGTGTCTTGTTTGTCTCTCCAAACTGGCATGCATGGTCTGTGAGAATTATAACATGTTTTGCCTCTTTAATTCTCTGCTTAGCCTCCATTTCCTAGAAAAGTATTTGTGGATAATAGGTTTTTAATAAATACATGTTAAATTAGTAATTTAATATCAAGTGAACAATTGCACAGAATTATACGCATAGCATAACTATTCTAATTGTATACAGCTAAATATGTGTGTATATCTGGGTCTGAATATGTCTTGGATACTTATTGTAAATTTATTTCATCTTGAAATACAAAAGTACAAAAGAGATATAAAATAGCCACTCATCGGCTGGGTGTGGTGGCTCACATCTGTAATCCCAGCATTTTGGGAGGCCGAGGTGGGCAGATCATGAGGTCAAGAGATCGAGACCTACGTGGCCAATATGGTGAAATCCTGTCTCTACTAAAAATACAAAAATTAGTCAGGCATGGTGGTGTGTGCCTGTAGTCCTGAGTACTCAGGAGGCTGAGACAGGAGAATTGCTTGAAGCCAGGAGGCAGAGGTTCCAGTGAGCCGAGACGGCACCACTGCACTCCAGTCTGGTGACAGCCAGACTCAGTCTCAAGAAAAAAGAAAGAAAACACTCATTTTTAAAAAAGATTTTGGTGATTTTATTTGATTTTAATTTCAGTATGATTATCAGTGAGATTTAATTGTGTGTGTGTGCATGTGAGAGTGTGTGTGTGTGTGTGTGTGTGTGTGTATGTGTGTGATAATGTTAGGTTGACAATTCCTGGTCTCTTCTTTCTATTGTGTGGCAGTCTTAAATACTTCCACTTTTCTTTGCATTGCTTCTTCTATAGTCTAAGCTTCCAGCATTATCACTCACTTGAACTGCCACAAAGCCTTTAAACAAGTCTCCCCATAGTCACTCCCAGTCCTGCAATCTATCTTTCATATAGCTTCTACAATTTAAAACTGTAAAATTGATCCTGTCATTCTCCCATTAAAAACCCTCAGTGGCTTTCCATCAGACTCAGAATAGAATCCCAGCTTCTTACTTACCATGGCCTGAAATCTCTGGCCATCTTCCCCAGCCTCATCTTTTGCCAAGTCCTCCCACACTCACCTCACTTTATTACTTTTTCTCTTCTCCTAAATTTAAAAAAAAAGAAAGAAATAAAGAAAGAAACATGGACTTCTCTCAAACCTGTGTACTGTGCTTACCTCTGCCTGAAATGCTCATTTCAGACAAGTGCTTGGATCCAGGTCCTTGGATCATTTCAGTCTGGCTGCTTGTCATTCTCCAGGCTCAACCTCAGTTCCTAGAGAGACCTCTGGGACCACTCAAGCACTCCAATTCCATCTGAGTCACTTTCCACATACTACCCGGCTGCATTGATGTTAAAACATTTATCTTTGTCAGAAATTATCTTACCCATCAGTGTATGCATTCATTGTATGTATCCGTGTCTTTCCCTAGAAAATGCACTTTTTACTTTCCAGCAGGAAAGTTGTCCTTTTTCTTTTCTGTATTCTTAAGACCTAGCACAGTTCTACATATATGGGGTCACTTGAAAACTACTTGTTCAATGAATTAATTAGTGATTCTGACCTTGAGTCAAATCTACTCCAAGGTGTAGTGTTCCCTCTTCTCTATTCTTAGCATCTTCCATTCTGCCTCTTACCAATAAAGTTAGTTTTTGCTCCTTGACGTTACTTTCAAACAATTCTGAAGCAAGGTTCAAACTTCAAAGGATAAAGGTTTGGATAAAGATATGTGCAAAGGACACTTTAGGATGAGAATCTATTGGAGCAAAGGGACAGGAAAAGGTAGATATTTGATGTTGTGTGTTGAAATATACAGTAAAGTCTACAGGGATCATATTAATCAAGACTGTGTTAATATGGAGCAGGCACCCAGTCTACTGTTTATGTTTTTTTTAAAGGGAGGGGGTGGAGATTTATTAGTTCATGTTACAAGAAAGTCCAAGTATATACTGGCTTTAGGCACTGGTAGATCCAGGTGCTCAAAGAATGTTATCGGAAATGTGTTTTCAAGGCTGGGCATGGTGGCTCACACCTGTAATCCCAGCACTTTGGGAGACCTAGGCAGGAGGATCATTTGTGGCTAGGAGTTCAAGACTAGCCAGAGCAACATAGCAAGACACTATCTCTACCAAAACTCAAAATAAAATATTATTTGGGCGTGGCAGTGTGCGCCTGTAGTCCCAGCTGCTCGGGAGGCTGTAGTGAGAGGATGACTTAAGCTCAAGAGTTTGAGGCTGCAGTGAACAGTGATTGTGCCACTTCACTCCAGTTTGGGTGACAGAGTGAGACCCTGTCTCAAAAACAAAATAAAATAAAATAGAATAAATTAAATAAAATAAAGAAATGTGTTTCCATAATCTTTTATACCTATTGTTTATTTGTTCGCATTTTTATGCAAATTATTCTCAAGTAGAAAATGACTACCAACAATTTCAGCTTAAATCCTAATAGCTTAGCAATGTCAATAAATAGATATCACATCTTTCCCAATAGCTACATCCAAAATTTCAGAAAGTGTCTCCTAGCTAACAAATCCCTGTAGAACTTATAGGTTAAAGTAGTGATAATTTATCATTGCGCACGAGTCTGTAGGCAGGGTTTGGTTCTGTTAGTCTCAGCTGGGCTCATCCATGCATCTGCAGTCAGCCGTGGGACAATTGGAGGCTGCACTGATCTTTTCCGGATTCTTAGCGTCTTTGAGCAATGACAGACTGGCTGTTGTACATTAGCTTCAGCTACAGCAATTCAATTCTTCTCCATGTGTTTCTCATATTCTAGCAGCTCGACCCATACTTTTCTCACGGCATTGGCATGGTTCTAATAGAGATGGTGGAAATTCACAAGACAACTTTAGGTCTAGACTTAGAATTAGCACATTATTTTTTTCTCCATTCTATTGGCCTAACTCAGTCGTGAGGCCAGTCCATATTTAAAGGACTGGGATGAACTTAAAGGGAAGAGCTGAAAAGTCACACTGAAAAGGGCATGAATACAAGGTAGGTGGAAAATTGGAATCATTTTTACAATCAATCTAATACTGGATTTGGGGCAAAGGTCCATCATTTAATCAGTTACTGTGAGCTAAGTGTGGACAGAAAGCTTAGGAGTAATGGTTTTTGAAAGAGAAGTAAAGTACTATTCCCATATGAAAGGGTGATGAGAAAGCAAAACCAGAAATTTTCTACTACATGGTTGTATAAGCAAGGAATCAGTTTATTATAGTCATTTAGAGTCTAAGGTTTTGATTCAGACTACTTTCTATGTATGTTAAATGCATTACTTAATGTGTCCAGTTTTCTTATCTGTAGTAAAGAAAATTTTTTGAGTATTAAATGAAGCAATACAAGTAAAGTGCTTATAGAGAGACTAACACATGGTAAGTCTTCACTAAGTCTTAATTTTTTTTGTATTATTCTTTGGCAATAGGTAAGCCTTTGAAAAATTATGAAGAAAAAATAGACATGTCAGGAATGTCATTTAAAGAAAATAAGCTTGGTTTTGTTTATAATGATGGAGTAAGAATCCCCCCTTTTATCTCTACTATTCCTGCCTTACTGATTTCAGTTTCCAGTATCATGTTAGAGTCCTAGGGGAAAATATTTTTCCATAAAGAAATTAAGGTAAATTTTAGCTTAAGGAAATAGAAACTATAAATATAGGCCAGTGGAAAGGGCACAAACCTGTGTCAGCATGGTTCCAGGGTAGTACTGAAGTCCATCATCAATTATTAAACAAGGTCAATATTTGTGGCACAGAAAAGCATTTTAGCATATATTATTTATGCAGATGGTTGTAATAGGTACTCCATGCTTCAATAGGGAGCTTCAAGAGTGGAATACTGTTAACAAGAAAACTAGTTGGCACAGAAAATAGCATATATTCTTTTCTGAGAAAGTCTCTCTCTCTCTCTCTCTCTCTCTCTCTCTCTCTCTCTCTCTCTCTCTGTCTTTCTCACATATTACCATTTTATTTCTCTACAAGGAAATAAATGCTTTTTATTATATCTGTGATTACTTTGTTTCTCCATACCTGATATTACACTGGATGCTATAGGGAAGATGACGAAAGGTCTAAGAAAAAGAAATACTGTTCCTGGCCTTCAAGAAGCCGACAATCTGGCTGGATAAATATAATTTCAAGGATGAGGCAGGGAGGTAAATGGTCTAGATTAATACATGTCATAACGTGGGACCGAGACAGATGTTCAACATGAAGTTCAGAAGGCAGGTGATCAATGTGAGTTATCAAATATGATGGGAATAACATATGGTGTCACATTTCCCCCAAAATTTGAAACATGACTTCCTGGGGTGAGGGGAGGACGCCAGAGGTTGCATTAGAAGATCCGAGATTGAATGAGAGTTGACAAGTTTGAGAAGAAAACAGCTTAGAGGTGATAGTGAGTCAGTCGGCTGCATTTGGAGAGGCAGGATGCTGTTAGAGGAGATTCACTTGCATTAGAAGAGGTAGAAAGAGCTGAGTATTCAAGATATGACCCTCTCATTCCTCCATCTGTGAGGAAATGTGACAGCCAAACTGAGGCCATTAAACTTGATCTTATAAGCATTATGGAGCTGCAGCAGATCAATGTGACCCTTTTACTGACTCAGCAAATAGTGATAACATTTTACTGAATACCTACTGTGTGCCAGTCCTGTGCTAGAAGAAATGGCACCATAGAGATGGACAGACTGCAGATTTCCTTCTTAGTAACTTTTGTGAGCATAAGATGCACGCATATACATACACACATGTGTATACACACATACCTCTACTACCATCACTAAAGTGAGAACTGCATTAAGAGGGGTAAAAATGGCTACTCCAAAGCCTGATAGCTTTAAACAGCAGAAAATAGCACATATGAGTGAATGCCAAGTTTTAAAACTTTCACTGGCGTGAACTCAATTCACCTCTCTGACTGCAACAAGCAGTTGTTGATTTCTAGGTTCAATTAGAAAACTCTGGTTTTTTGTTCAGGTCATGTCAGGCCTATGAGCCAAGTAAGAACGTTTATCCTCTGCTCTGGAAGTGGTTCCAGCTCCACTTACCTGTTATCCAGGACTCTCCCTAGTATCTTGTTACCCACTCAGCTCTGAAAGCCTAACATGGATGGTATTCAGGGAAAAGGACATTTCTAGCTGTTTGGAAACAGAGCAAAGTTTCTTGCCCACCCGGAGTGCTGGCTTTGTGCTAACAGATGAGGGGCACGTGGAACAACGAAGCAGACAGCACCTTTTCTAATCCCATTCACTGGGGCTCTGTGCTCCTCCCTGAGAGAGATAATGACATGAAGAACCTGGAGTTGTAGCCAGCAGATCTCCAGAAGAAAACCATCAGACAGTAATCACTGCTAGGCAGCTGCTCTCACTACCCCCACCTTAAACAATAAACGTTAGCGGGGATTAAGGACTTCCAATGTGCCTGAACTAAGCTTTTAACTTACAAAATATTTTTTAATCCTTGTAGAAACTCTGTGAAGTAGGTATCATTATTATCTCCATCTTACAGATGAGATTAATCAGAAGTTAAATAATATACTCAAAGTCACTTATCTAGTGACTCCTGGGAGCTAGGATGTAAATGAACATGTATGGAAGTTTAACCATGAGAAACAGTGCATGGTTTTCTGAACTTACCCCAACATAGGGTTCATAATAAGATGCCTTTTGCCACAGAACCAGGAGAATACGTCACCTTTAAGGATTGTCTTGTACTGTAGCAAATGCTCAATTAATGTTTGTTGAATAAATACATACAATTTGTGTCAAGTGTGTCATATATCCAGGTAGGTTTATATTTACCTATCAAAATCCATGTACCAATGTGCAAATATGTCATAGGTAGATTCTAAAAAGGTACGTATAGGTAAATATCTGTTTATTCTATCCCCTATTAAATGATAAGCTCCGTAAGAATTACACTATGTGTAGTTACTGCTGCATTACAGCTCATCATAAAGTGCTCAGCTCATAATTAGGCTCTCATTACATATTGGTTGAATTACAACATAAATATCTATCTATACTAATCAAGGAATATGCATCCAACTATTTAACGTATACACAAGCCGACATATATACATATCAGAATATATGGTGACTTTCTTCCAAGTGTTTTCAGTCATTTCTCAATGGGCTAAGCCTTTCTATAAGATAAATCCTTAGACTTATCTACATTCAAAAGTGAAGAAGGCACAGGCAACAAGCTATAAAGAGCTATAGTCCAATGACTCTGGAAAAAAATTTAATTCAGTTTCTGAGTTCTTGTTGTATCAGCTTGTTGATGGATGGTATAAGGGAAACACAAAAGTAGAAGACAGTTCCTGCCTCTTAGGCCCTCAGTGTGTTTGGGGGTGATGAATCCCGCCCATGAAACAAGCAGAGGGTGATATAGTGCAAAGTAGGATCATGTCACTGTTGTCCATGAGAAGAACAATCATTGTGGTAGTTAATTGACAACCAAAAAGTGTAGAAAACCTACAGAGTTTTCCATAGATATCCATCAAATGACCAGATAGGAGATTTGTTCCGAATGTTTCACATTTTAGTATAATTTAAAACAAGTGAAAAGAAGAGACAAGGGATAGAATTCAGAATGCACCAGGGTTTAGAAACATGTACATTGGATGCCTCATTTTACCCTATACATCTTTCTGTTGAATTTTATCAATCCTCAGTATCCACATCTGTAAAATAGACATTGCAATATTAGCAACTGCATATGGTGACCATGAAATCTAAATAAGACACCATGCATGACGTGGTTAACATGATGCCTGCCAGAGAATAACTGCTCCATAAATGTTAGAGCTATTACCTTCTATTATTAATATAATTTGGGATGTAAAGAGTCAGAATGTGGGTCTGGAAGAGATGTGACATCATCAAATCTAACTCTGTAGGTTCTAGAGGTAATGAGTTTCTTTTTACCATTTTATTTCTGAGAAGAGGTGGAAATTCAGCAAAGCTAAGCAGGATGTTTTTATTTGTGTTTATCTGCTGAGATACATCTATTGATTTCCTCCAGAGCAGGGCTGCAGTAGAGGGCCTTTATAAGACCAACTTAAATCAGCATGTTTCCCCATTTTCATCGGGGATTGAAGCCAAGGTCACTCTGTATAGAGATGAGCTTTCAGCAGAAACAGAAATTACATTATGCTGGTTTCATCGAAATGGTTTCATCGAAAAACTCTTCCAGATAATGACAAGAGTAAAATATGCCCATGTTCCTCCTTTGTCCCTTTATTAATAAATTAGAGTATACGGAAACTCAATAAAAGTGACAGAGAAGGCTCACAGGCATCATTGGATCATCCTTACCACGGGCAGCTTGCATCTCACAAAGCTACTTTTCCACTAAAAGGCCTTACCCAAAGCAGAAAGCCACCATGGACTGAGTTTGTTCTATGTGTGGTTGCAGTTGCTCACTGGACAGGTGGTAAAGTCCTATGAATGCAAATTGAGCCCTGTTGCTGTAGAGTTTCATTGGTTTTGCTCTGGTCTTGGCTCAGTCCCTTCTTGGTCCAGGCTTTTGACCAAGTTCAAGCTCTCATTGTCTCTTACATAGACTTTTGAGAGAGTCTTATAGCTGGTTCTCCTGCCCTTCTTTCTCTATCACCAACCAATTCTCCCCAGAAATGATTAATGTATCTTTCTCAAACACAGACCTGCAAATTCCCTACTCTTGTAAAGACATCTGCTGGCTCCCCATTTGACATCTTAGTTCTAATTGCTTCTGCTGCTATTACTGATGTTGTCATAATTATTATTATTAATAATAATTACTATTATCATTATTATTATTTCTATATAAAGCCCAACCTCCTTGGAATAGATTTCAAAATTTTCAAAATCAGTTCAACATTCTCAGCTTTGTAATAATCAAGACTGGCCTTTATTGAAAGTTAACATGTCCCAGGTAATGTGCCCCGTGGTTTACTTTCATTAAGTTATTTTATGCTCACAACAATCCCGAAAGGTAGTCATCGTGCCCTTTTAACAAATGAGGGCACTGAGGCAAGGAGAAGTAAGGATATCTTTCTTTCGGCCACATAATCAGTAAATATTCAATAAGAATTGAAACCTGAATTTGTGTCACTCCGAAGCCCACATTGTTAATCATCATTCTCTCAGCTGCATCTCCTGTCACCTATCCCTCACTCCCATCTCACCCACACCTGACTGCTGGCCCCTCTAAGGCAAATCAGTTCCACCCACCAACTCTCTTCAGCCTTTGCACATACTTTTGCTACTCCATGGAACACTGTATCGCCCTCCAACTCATTGCAGCAAATGAACCACTTCCAATGTCACTGAAGCGAATGCTGGGAGTGCCCCGTCCAGTTCCTACTTATAGTGCTGGTGAACTGACTTATCAGCTGCCACAGATATTGACTGAGAATCACTCATATATGCTTCCTTCTCCAAAGAGGTTTTCAAGAGTCACCTCCCCTGGAGATGTGTAGGAGATGACCACATACTCCCACCTTCCCATGGCAAGTGACTGACTGATGAGGAGGAATGACAGCTCAGGCCTCTTGCCTCTGGGTGAAGCAACCTTTGTGGTACAATTTGAAAGCACATCTTTGCATAGCTGCTTCCCCTGCCCTATCCTGCTTCCCTCACTATCAGACTCCTCTAAGAGTATACCCTAAATAAATTACCATCTCAGGCTCTCCTGCTTGTATCTGACCTAAGACAGGCACAACCTCTGATATGCCATTCCTGACTTCCCCAGGAGCACCTACCATCTTCTGGAGGGATGGTCTACAAGCAATGACCATCCCTCATAGAGGGGTGTTCATAGACCATCCCTTCACTGTGGCATTTGACACATAATTCTTATATTATTGTAATGAAAGTCTCTTTCCTCCTCTAGATTATCACTCTTTTTGAGATGGAGTTTTGCTCTTGTTGCCCAGGCTAGAGTGCAATGGCACGATCTCGGCTCACTGCAACCTCCACCTCCCAGGTTCAAGCAATTCTCCTGCCTCAGTCTCCCGAGTAGTTGGGATTACAAGCACCCACTACCACGCCCAGCTAATTTTTTGTATGTTTAGTAGAGACAGGGTTTTGCTATATTGGCCAGGCTGATCTCGAACTCCTGACCTCAGGCAACCCATCTGCCTCAGCCTCCCAAAGTGCTGGGATTACAGGCATGAGCCACCGTGCCTGGACCAGATTATCACTTCTTTTAAGACAAGAATTGAGTCCTTTGAAGCTCTGTACCTCTCCACATCACACAGTGGCAGCATTTAGGTGGCACCCCATACCTCTCAGCTCAGTTTAAACCCTCCTGTCCTGCTCATCAGACTGGAAACTTGCTGTCCTAAGAACCTCGCTGCTGTTCTGCCGGCCCCTCCTCACAGTCCTGCTCCCCCACCACCCAGGCTCACATCATCACATTACATTTAGTTCATCTCTTCCTATCAGGGCCAGCTTTGCCTCTGCTTTCTCACCCAGACTCCCAATCCTCTGCTTCCTTCTCTTTCTACATCAGTTAATCATTCTTTCTCTTCCCCTTACTTCATAGCCATGCAGGACCTATGGTTGCAAGAGCCAGCCAGATAAGACACTTGGCCAAGTGCAAATGCATGACCTTATTAATTTATGCATGTGAAACTTAGGGAGGGAGAAGTATTCCATTAAGTGGTATCTATCTCCCCAGTTCCATTAATTAGTTAATAAAAGAGTTAAAGAGAATTTCAGGGGGATAGACTGGCTTCTGTGATAGAATATCAGCTAAGTGAGATATTAATAAAAAGACAACATGTGACTCTATCAGACTCCTCAGTGAGGTGACGGAGGCTGAAACTGACAATGTAAATTTTCTCTCATTTGTCTGATGTGTGGATTCAGTGTTGTTTTTATCTGGGTTAGTTTCTGCCATGATGAAATAAGCTTTAAAGACACAAGCCTGATAGCTAGAAAGAAATAATTCATTGTGAAGCAGGTGCTATACATTGCCTCATGTAATAGCTCAGCCAGAGGCTAAGTATTTTGTAAGCCTGTTTGCTATACAGGATACTAATGCTCAGAGAGGATGATATGGTTTCCTGGGGTCACACAGGTAACAAGTATCCAAGCTGGACTTTAATCCTAGTTGATCTGACCTAAAAGTCTACTCTCTTCTCACTGCACCGTATTTTATTAGGACATGCTGTAAGTAAGTCAAGACAGGGTGTGAAGAGGGAAGTGACAATTGAAGGCAGACAGAGAAGATCAGGAAATTTCCTTTCACATTAAATAAGTTCATGGAATGAATGGGGGAGAACATGGAGGAGGTGGGCTAAATTCCTGCAATTAGAGAAAGTTTTTCAGCCAACTGAGTATTCTATTTATGTGGGTTGATACCACACTAGATGTGAGGCCAGGTAAGCGGTCAGCATTAGTTAGTGTGAGGGAAAATTGATCAGGAGTATTGTTTGACCAAAGCAAAGGAAGGACAGGGTCGGAGGGTGGAGCATTTCTGAACAGGTGAATTTAGTCCAAGAAAGAGGTAATACAATTTATCACTAAAATTCCAGGCATGAACTGGGAGAAGGCAAGTTCTCCGTAGAAAGAAAAGACTTCCGTTTGAGAAACCAAGACATTACAACACAGGGTCTCTTGAATAAGGGAACAGGCATAGATCCAATTACTATGACTCTTGAGGCGGGGAAGAAAAAAGACATGAAGTGAGAGCCAGATGAATAGGTATAAATAATATGTAAACTGTAACAGCTTTGATTGACAGGCAAAGCAGGGCAATCCCTTCTCCCACAGCACCCCACCCACAGTGACTTTCTTCCTGCCACAGGACCTTCAAACATGCTGCTCTCTGCAGAGGACATCTTCATCCACTTCCTCATTGGGATGAGTTCCAAACACCATTTAGCACTCTGCTCAAACATTTTACCCTCAGGGACACCTTCCCCAACTGACCCATCCACCCTCACCATATGTTAAATCAAGGTTAGGTCTTCCTGACACATGCATTTACAGTTCTTTTTCTTTTAATATGTGGCAGTTACTGCTCAATTAATTAATTAATTAAGCTATGTAGTTATTTAGTTGATGTCTGTCTCTCTCATGAAGGAGTTCCCTGTGTGACAGGAAGGATAGCATCCTTACTCAGCACCACATCTTTGGTGTAATGCATACTATTTAAAATATAGTGAGCATCATATTTATAAAAAGTTATAAATGTAGAAAATAAGTATTTCTGGGTGCAGGGAAGGAAGGAAAGAAAGAGAGGAGAAAAGTTGACTGGCTTCATCAGATTATATTGCAATAACTTGCTTAGAAGTCTTTCCAGTTGAACTTTAAGCACTTTGGTTCAGGGAAGGTTTCTTATTCGTATTTATAGCTCTAGAACCCACAGCAGCTTGCAAGTAGTAATTAATAAATGGCTATTGGAAGGATAAATGTTGAACTTGGACTTCATAGAATTTCACTCCTTTCTCCATTCTCAAGAAAACGACTTGTCTCAGATCCTGAAGTGGGTCCCCAAGTGAAGTCAATGACTCCAACTCAGGCAAATAGGTGACCATTCTCATCAAGCAGGTCCAGGCATTAGAATCAAAATGCAAAGGGAACCAACTTGATGGTATTGGTTTCTTTAACTTGGTTCTTTTTATATACTTGTGATGAAGGACCAGTATTTTGTTGGTTTGTTTATTTGCTGTGTTTTTGTTTTTAAATTTTCAAATAGTTACAGATATAGCATGGTTCCACTTCATGTAACTAGTTTAGGTATCACGGCAACATCAATATGCTCTAAGAGTTTCTAAATGCTTACTTTCAATTTCTGTGCTCTTCTCATCAGCATCAGTCTACAGAACGTACTTTGAGCAGCGTGGTTCTAATGTATTGCCTTCTATTGCTCAAGCGGGCTTCAATGGTTAATAGGTTTTACGTTTACATGACATATCTGAAAGAAACATATTAAATTTTTCCAAGACACAAGTTGGAAACCTGCCAACAGATGAATGGTGTTTTTAGTCTGACTCCTCAGGCCCAGATGTAAGACTGAGCAGGCAAAAGTAGCCCAGCAGAGGAGCAAGTCTCTGATTGTTTCCCTATAAAATATGTCTTTGCATTAAAAGCATAATATAAATTGTCTGTTCATTACTAGCATATATAAATTATACATCATAATTTAGAGAAAGATTTATAGAAAAGTGAACAGGCTGGTAATTTTTCTCTATAGTAACCTTCAATTATCATAAATCATAGCTTAATCTAGCTCTGATTCATACATTCTCTCATTCATTCTTGATAGGATCCAGGCTTTGTGTGGTAAACAACTTATAATTTTCTATGAAGAGGGCCTACCCCTCTATCTATGCCAGCCTAGTCTAGTCCCCTGAACCATGTTTTACATTATAGAGCTCCTCTATTGCACAAATTTTAATATACATCTTAATTTGACTTATATGCGACCCATCAGATAGAAAGAATCTTTCCTGCAATTCAATTTAGCCCCACTTATTTTATGAAGTAAAATCTTTCTATCTTGTTTGCAAATTTTTACTTACTTCCTGCTCCATGGACAGAGATAATTTTAGTAATAACATTGGGTTATGTAATGTTCTTTGGGATCCAGCAGAAAAAAAAAAATGCAAATAGAGGATAGCCTTGCTCCAACTGAGGAAAAAAAAAATGCCGTGGCATTGAGTTTTTATATCACTGCAATTGTCTAGCCATCCTTACTTTATCGAACAATATCTCATTATCACTCAGAGTACTCTTCGTTGAACCAAGATCCAGCAGCTTTTACGGCCTGTTTTGATCCCCTAGACCCAGTTGATTTTCTCGTAGTGGAAATAATCCTTTTTTTGTTTATCTTAAATGTTTAAAAATGCATTTCAGCAAAGTGAACGATGTACAGATTTTATGCAATGTGGATTATTTCTTTCACACTGGTTTCTCATTGTGTTTCATGGGTGGGTTCATGGTAGGAGACTGCTGTAAGCTAGAAAATGAATTTTTGAGTAAGACAAAATAATAGAACTTAGAGCCGGAGGCTAGAGATGGGAAGATGCATCAGTGTCCAAGTCCACTTTAGCCAACAAGATTTAGCTGAGATATTGGGGAAAGAAAAAGGAAACTAAGTGAACATTTTATGAAAACTCTTTCTAAAGAAATTCTTTGTCTCACTCACCTCCACCACAGTGACCCCATGAGTCCCTTTTTGTTTCCAATTCAATCAAGCCTTCTTTTTCATACCTGCAGAGACAGTGTGGTTTCCTGAGGCTTTTGAAGCAGTAGAAAGCCACTTTGAGTTGTTTGCAAAACATTTTGAAACTTCCAAGTATAGACTGATCACAAGGGTATCTCTAACTTTTAACTTGAGACTGAGTCAAGACTTTGTAAAATTGTTGAAACTCCAATGCTAATCGTATAATCTATTCAGTTTTCATTTAAAATGAGTGCTTTAATGATCAAAATATTCACACTTGAGATCTCATATTATTTATCAGAGGAGAGTGGCATGGACACTGAAAGAGTGGAACATGATGTTCAAACCTCATACAAGGCACTACGCAAGGTTGTTATAAAATATCATCTCCATCAAGTTGTCATCATCAACTTGTGAGCAATTTTTATAACCTCCATGTTATGGTGAGAAAAATGAGATGTAAAGAGATTAAGAACCTTGGTCACAAAGTACACCTGGTGTGCTCTCTGAGCTCAGGGTTGGACACCTGCCTTCTCTCTCTAGGGAGCTCATCCAGTCCTTGGATTTACATACAGTTTATACATGGCTCACTCTAAAATGCATCTTCTCCCTGAGTTTCTCTCTTGAGTGTCACCCTAAAACATATAGCCTACAATTCAGCTTTTCCATTAGAATGTTCTCAAACATAACATAACCACAGCAAAACTATGGGTTTTGCCCTCACTCACCGAAACTCATTCCCCATCAAATCTTCCTCTTCTCAGTAAACAGCACCACAACCACCATCCTTCACAAGTCAAACACTGGGGATCATTCTGGCCTCCCCTCCTCAGTATCATCATCTAACCCCTTAATGGGTTCTATTCATCCACCTAGAAAAAAGGTCCAAATATGGCTATATTTCATCACCCATTCTACTAGAAAACTTCATTTAAGCCGCTCTCATTTCTTGACTGGCTTCTGTCTCTTCCTCTATTGGCTATAGCTAATAAGTTCCTTATAGGGGTTTTGTCAGGATTACATTGAAGTATGGCATATGCCTTTCTCAAATTAGCAGCTCAATAGTTTTAATTATACAAAATTTTATTTTTTAGAAATAAGACAATATCCATGTATTTGAGTTAGCTGATATTTTAAACACTTATTTTTATATGGATCATACAGAACCACAGCTAGGGTTACTGTGGCAAATGAGGCTGACTGGCCTAGGCCAGATATTTGAACGATGCCATTGGCAGTTGGTATATTGAGAAGGAAGAAGCACATAGTCAAAATATAATTTTTGTATTATAATACAATTTCATATTTGCAAACTTAGCCATAAAACTGAGCTATTGCCCCTCCAGCCCTGCTTCTTGATATCTCTACTTGCTATTGCTGCTGACTCCCAATCCCATTTATTACAGCTTCCTTTGATGTTCACTTTAACCTTGGCTTTCACGACTTTGGCATTATTGATGTGTTTTGGAACTGATAATTATTTGTTATGTGTGTGTTGGGGTGGTATGTGACCTAGCTGCCTGCCCAGTGTATTATAAGACATTTAGCAGTATCCCTGGTCTCTTCCCCCTAGCTGCCACTAGCACCTCCTCTTCCCCCACAAATCAAACAGTGAAATATGTCTGCCGACATTGCCAAATTGTCCCTGAGGGGCCAAATAGTCTCAGTTGAGAATCACCACAGTGATATTTAAACTATCCAAGCACAGGAGAAGTTTGCATTGGGCTTGGGTGTTGTGCACTGAGGTGTAAACTTCACTGAGAAATAGCCTTGACTTGCAGATTACTTGGATCCAAGAGCCCAATTCTTTCTTTGCATTCTCAGTAGAATGCTTCCACTGGGCCAATTGTTATCGTCTTTGAAAATGAGCTCAAGTCCCCACACGACCTGCTCAGCCTCATCTTGCCCCCTCTCCTTCTTACTCTCCAGGTAAAATGATCTGCTTTTGGCTCTTGGGCAGTCCTAAACTTCTCTCTTTGCCCAGGATATCACCCACCCTACGCTTCTCGCTTTGCCCTGTCTGCACCTCCTTTCTTGGTGATCTAACTCTCTTGTCCCCACTTCTTCTGCCAGACAACATTATAATTCCCTGTTTTAAGATCTCCCAGCACTCAGCACTTCTATTTTATAGCAGTTCTTATCATTGGAATTAATGCCATGAAGAATATTTGCATAAATCTTAGTTACTCTGCTCAGTTTTCAACCTTGCTGTGTGCAGGGGCCATGTCTGATCTAGCCTGTGCACTATCCCTGACATGATACCAGTGGCTTGGCATGAAAGCAAATGCTCAGTAAATGCTAAATAGTTGAAAAAATTAATTTTGTGAATAGAAAAACTTAAGTAAAAACAAATGCTTTTATAGGAAGTAAATAACTTGTTATTATATATACTTCTTACCCCATGTCTTTTAAGAGAAGCCCTGTATGTCAAATAGAGATCTGAACATCTGCAAAGCTGGCAATTGCCAATCTTCCTTCTCTCAGCTCCTCTTTTTTGCTCTCTAAATTGAATTGATGAGAAAGGATCAGAAACAGGAACACATCTGTCAGTCCCAGGAACATCACAGCCTAGTGCAGGTGTTAGAAGTTTCTGGAAATAAAATTCACAATACGTTCATTTCGAAGTTTCATTATTTTAGTTTTCTCTGAATTGTAGTATATAAAAAGACCTCCTTATTCAGGTATATTATTTACACTTGATGTTTTCCAAGAATTCTATAATATTTGGATAATAGGATCAAGGAAAATTCTTCTAAGGTAGTTTTTGTGAAGTTTTTGTTTCAAAACAGAACTTGCAAACTGGAAGTCTCAATGCTATTTCCAGCCAACGGGGTGTTTTGTTGGTGTTTAACCAGATTTAAACTGCTCATGGAGACTATTAAATCAGTTGTCAACATTAAAAATTAGGGGTTTCCATATGAAAGTCTAGATTTCCAGCTTTTCATGGAACATCAGAAGATCTAACAATACTGGAACTACTTTCTTTTAGCTAACATTTGGCTGGACTAGAGACCAACTGCTGCCATTTATCACAGCTGGCATACCAGTTCTCCCTTCCAAGTCATTGCCTCTGCATATGTTACCACCTGGCTCTTATGGGTTGTAGCTTCACAACCTTCGTTTTCTGCCTTATCTAATTCTTATCTCTTTGAGGAATATATGTTGCTAATACTTATCTCTCATATCAAAAACCATGCAAATCTAAATTCACATTGGGTATGTTATTCCAAATCTCAGGAATGTAAGCTATTTATTTTTGATGAGTAATTTGGTCCAATTTCCCAACGTTTAGAACTATGAAATCCACTGTGGTAGCCACTAGCCATATACAGCTATTTACATTTAAATTAGTTAAAGTGAATTACTAGTAGATAAAATTAAAAATTCATGTTTTAGGGGCCACAGTAACCACATTTCAAATGAATGGCTACCTTCACTACAGGCTGACATATTGAAGAGCTAAGACAGAAAATAATGTCTTTCTCACAGAAAGTTGTATGAACAGTGCTGTTCTAGAATGTCTGACAAATGGAGAAAGTAGAAGAAAGAAGGGCACACAGAGTTTTGGAGACTTTATTCATTGTTATGAGTTTTATTGTATTCCTTGCTCAAAGTTCATATGTGAAATTCCTAACACTCAGTGTCTCAGAATGTGACCTCATTGGGTGACAAGGTCTTTATAGTGGTAATCGAGTTAGTGTTACCATTAGAGTGTGCCCTACAATATGACCGTTGTCCTTATAAAAAGGAGAAATTTGAACACAGAAACATGGATAGAGAGAAGACAACAGAGAGAGGCACAGGGAGAAGACAGTCATCTACAAGCTAAGGAGGGAGACCCAGAAGAGATCCTTCCCTCACAGCCTGCAGAAGGAACCAGACCTGCTGACACCCTGATTTTGGACATCTTGTTTCTAGAACCCATGAGATAACAAATGTCTTTTGTTTATTTTCTCACAAAAAGTGGTAAAGCCTCTCAGTTTGTAGTACTTTGCCACTTTGCCAAGTCAGCCTTAGCAAACTAATACAGTTACTGTTCATTCATTTGTTGAATAAAATAGTGGCTATCAAATACTTACTCTGTACTAAGAATAGCAGTGGGCATTTTTTTTTTTTTTGAGACGGAGTTTTATTCTTCTTGCCCAGGCTGGAGTGGTGCGATCTTGGCTCATGGCAACCTCTGCCTCCCTGGTTCAAGAGATTCTCCAGCCTCAGCCTCCCATGTAGCTGGGATTACAGACATGTGCCACCATGCCGAGTTAATTTTGTATTTTTTGTAGAGACAGGATTTCTCCATGTTGGTCAGGCTGGTCTCAAACTCCTAACCTCAGGTGATCCTCCCACTTCAGCCTCCCAAAGTGCTAGGATTACAGGGATGAGCCACCGTGCCCGGACGCAGGAATGGGCATTTTTAAGGAATACCCAGGTAAGTTGATTTTTCCTCCAAGAAACTTATCGTCTAATTTGAGTAATTAAAAATGTATTAAATGGGCTGGGCATGGTGGCTCACTCCTATAATCCCAGCACTTTAGGAAGCCGAACTAAAAATACAAAAATTAGACGGGCCTGTTGCAGGTGCCTGTAATCCCAGCTACTAGGGAGTCTGAGGCAAGAGAATCACTGGAACCGAAGAGGCAGAGATTGCAGTGAGCCGAGATTGCGCCATCACACTACAGCCTGGAGGACAAGAGCGAAACTTCATCTCAAAAAAAAAAAAAAAAAAAGTATTAAATGTATTTTAATAAGTAAATGTGAAGTAAAAAAGTGATAATTTATTTGTGAAAGGCCTTCTTGTTTCTTGAAATTACTAGAGGAATTAAAGGGATGCCAGATATTCCAAACCCTTCTACAAGGATTCATTACAATGAAGGCTCAATATCAAGCCTCTAAAAGTAAAAGGGCACAATTGATTATTTCTTTTAGTGGGTAAAGCAAGAAATATTAGTACCTTTTCCTTTGCACCCCAATTTCCCACCTTGGTCACAAGCCAGGGGACCCTCATTGTCCTGACATTCTCCTGCATGGAGGATGTAGCTGGTGACAAATTTGACATTAGTGACTTCACACAGTTCACAGCCTGGCTGCTAGTAGGTTCCTACTACCAGTGTTTATTATTGGAAAGACCCCCCAAAAAATCAAGTGGAGTCTTCAGAGATCATTAAATCAGGAAAATGAGCACTGCAGAAGCTGGTTATGACAAATGCCAAACCTCAGATTCCCTTGCAGCCCCTAAACCTTATTATCAGAAGCTATAGACTGATGCTCACTAGTCTCATTTCTCCAAGATTATTTTATCAAAATCAGGGGCTTATTTCTCATTAGCTCACTTACTTCCAAGACCAACTCTTTAGAGTTAGGAGCATAATCATCATTGGTTCAATTGCTTGTTTCATTTAGAAAGACGATACACTTTATTAACAGAGTATGAAAGTTCATAGTTTGATGCTCATTTACTTTTTCCCTCCAATTCTCATACATAATCACAAATAACAGTGTCACTTGCTTAATTAAAGTCCTTGTATCCTGCTCAATCTCTCATTGTGGGCAGGGACCATGTCTGAAATGGTCTATGTATATCTCTTGCACAAAGCCCATAGAGCAGGTACTCAATAAATACTAAACGGTGGAAATAATTAATTTTATGAACCAAAAAATTTTAATGCAGAAAGTTTTTTATGATTAATAAATTAGTTTTATGGACTACAAAAGGACTGTGTTATTTAAGGGGATGGAAAAATTGCTTCTAAAATGTTCTCTAAAAGCTCTGCAGAGGAGATGGTAAGTGAGCAGAATCTTTAAGGATTACAAAACTTTATATAAGTGGAATTGGAAGGGGGCAGTGATACAGAACAGTGTAAGCAAAGTCCGGAAGGCAGGAATGTATGAAAGAGAGTTATAGTAAAGAAAATTGAAATAGTAAATTGTAGATCGAATTAGGAAAGACTTTTTAATTTTTTTTCCAGTGAGTAATGAGGAGGTATTGAAAGATTTTGAGAAAGGGATTGATATATTAAAAGCTGGTTTTTAAGAGAATAAATTTGGCACTAATGCTTGAGACTGAGGTAGAGAAAGTTGGAAACAGAAAGAATGAATATGAGAGTGGAATGTTCTTATGCTTCTATGTTTATATATTATTTTTTAAACAGATGCTATAGCTACTGTGTAATATTGCTATATTCATCTTTTAGATTAGAGAAAGCTAACTATCATAGTATAAGTATGATGTTTTATACTTCATTTTTTAAATTTCCCTTCTGTTTTGTATTTATAGAAGTCTTTGAAAATTTCCGTCCTGTCTTGAGGTACAAAGGTTTTTTCACTTTTCCAGCAAGAGTGGTGGTGGTGGAAATGTCAATCAAAAACAGGAGGAAAGTGGGTCCTCTTGGTCTAGTTTGGTGGTTCTCAACCTTAACTACACATTAAAATTATGTGGAGATGTTTTTAAAAACCTCTGATGCTCCGGGACACATCCTGGATCAATTAAATTAGAACCTTTGGGAGTAGAAGCAAGGCATGAGTGTTTTCCAGAGTTATTCCAGTAATTCCAATAGCAACCAAGGTTGAGAATCACCAGTCTAAATTCCCCCTTCTCCTCCTCACCTGAAAAGTCTCCATCAAGAGAAGAATTTTGAAGATCTGATTTTGCTAAATAGAGAGTCATGTTACCCTTATGGCTAAAAGTACACTACCTTCATGAGAGAAAAATAAATGAGGTCCTGAAATAGGGTAACAGTAGTAGGAAGGAGAGAAAATGGCAGGAGTGATATTGTAGATAGAGAATCAACAAAAAATAGTTCGATGCAGAAGTGAAGAAAGAAAAGGGTTGATTCAAAGTTATCAATGTGCACTAGAGCCTGCATCACTGGCTTCAGCAGGGAGCTGTTAACAAAATAGGGAGCAGGATGGTGAACAGGTTTTGTAGAAAAAAGATGAGCTCAGCATTGAACAAATTGAGTTAGAGGTGTCGGCAGGACATTAGGTGGAGATGTCACATAAGAATTAGATCTATGTGGATGAAGCTGTGGAAAGAGGTCATGCTGGGGAAATAGATTTGGAAATAAGCCTCATGGAGATTAGTGGAAAACATGGTATGGAATAAGCTACTAAGGAGAAGACCCTAAAAAAAGAAGAGAAGGAAACCAAGGACGAGGTCTGCTCACACCTTAATAACCTCAACCACAAAAGAACATCACCTCTTCTTCACTTCTTAGCATCTTGTGCTCTGTCAGGGTATTTCTCATGTCACACTGATGTAATAATATGTTTACATCTCTGTCTCCCAACTTCATGTGTGCCAATGGCAAGGCCATAAGCCATTAGTCCTATATTCACCAGCATGGAATCAGTGCACAACACTGAGGTGGTCAGTGTCAATGAATGAATATACAAGTGAGTTAATAGAAATCGTGCATTCCCAGGACAAGAGCCACAGCCACATGGCATGGGCAGCATCCTTATGCTACCCTGGCCTGTCACTGCCACACCCCACATTCTATGCTACCAGCCTCTGCTTCAACCTCCCAGGGGTCATTGCAATGAATAATATTAAATCAGGAATTTATCCAACACTCCTTGGGTACTTGTTACTATGCTGGGCAAAATGGATAATAAAAAAAAAAAAAATTTAAGACATGGTCTCTGCCTTCAGGGTACTTATGATCAAACAGAGGAGAGAAGTTACCTCCTGTGTGATGCCTTCCTTGACTCCCAGGCAAACCAAGTCACTCTTGCTTTACCTCCCTAGGACTTTGCGCACATTAATACAGTATCATTTAACACATTTTCCTCTGATCCTCTGATACGTTCCTCTCTTTCATCACAGATGAAATGCTCCTCAAGAGACATAATTTTATTATTCATTTTTATACCACAATGTCTAATACGCCTATGCTAGACTACATTTTGTTCTTCAAAACATTGCTCATTCTTCTGTTTCAGAGTGTTTGTATATGCTATTCCCTCTATTTATACTTTCTTATTATTTTTTAACTTTTATTTTAAGTTCAGGGACACGTGTGTAGGTTTGTTATATAGGTAACCTTATGTCATGCGGGTTTGTTTTACAAATTATTTTGTCACTCAGGTATTAGGTCTAATATCCACTAGTTATTTTTTCTGAGAGTCTCTCTCATCCCAGCCTCCATCCTCCAGTAGGTCCCAGTATCTCTTCTTCTCCTCTGTGTGTCCACATGTTCCCATTATTTAGTTTCCACTTTTAAGTGAGAACATACACTATTTGGTTTTTTGTTCTTGTGTTAGTTTGCTAAGGATAACGGCCTCCAGCTCCATCCATGTTTTTTTAGGAAAAAAAAAAAAAAAAAAAACATGATCTCATTATCTTTTATGGCTGCGTAGTAGCCCATGATGTATATGCACCAAATTTTGTTTACCCAGTTTACCAGTGATAGGCATTTAGGCTGATTCCATTCCTTTGCTATTGTGAATAGTGCTGCAGGGAACATAGGCATGCATATGTCTTTATGACAGAATGATTTATATGCATTTGGGTATATATCCAGTAATGGGATTGCTGGGTAGAATGGTATTTCTAAGTCTTTGAAGAATTGCCACACTGTTTTCCACAAAAGTTGAACTAATTTACACTGTCACCAACAGTGTATACGTGTTTCTTTTTCTTCACAACATCTCCAGCACCTGTTATTTTTTGACTTCTTAGTAATAGCCATTCTGACTGGTGTAAAATGATATCTCATTATGGTTTTGATTTGCATGTCTCTAATGATCAATGATGTTGAGTGTTTTTTTATTTGGTTGTTGGCCGCATGTATGTCTTCTTTTGAAAAGTGTCTGTTTGTATCCTTCGTCCCCTTTTTAATGGTGTTGTTTGTTTTTTTCTTATAAATTTGTTTAAGTTATTTATAGGTGCTTTGGTAATTTTTTGTCAGATGCATAGTTTGTAAACATTTTCTCCCATTACATAGGTTGTCTGTTTTCTCTGTTGATAGTTTCTTTTGCTGTGAAGAAGCTCTTTCATTTAATTAGGTCTCATTTGTCAATTTTTGGTTTGGTTGCAATTGCTTTTTAAGTCTTTCTCATGAAATCTTTGCCCATGCCTATGTCCACAGTGATATTGCCTAGGTAGTCTTCTAGGGTTTTTATACTTTTGGGTTTTACATTTAAGTCTTTAATTTCTTGAGTTGATTTTTGTATGTGGTGAAATGAAGGGGTCCAGTTTCAATGTTTTGCATATGGCTAGCCAGTTATCCCAGAACTGTTTATTGAATAGGAAGTCCTTTTCCCATTGCTAGTTTTTGTCAGCTTTGTTGAATATCAGATGGTGTAGGTGTGCAGTTTTATTTCTGGGTTCTCTATACTGTTCCATTAATGTATGTGTCTGTTTTTGTACCAGTACCATGCTGTTTTGGTTACTGTCACCCTGTAGTATAGTTTGAAGTCAGGTAGTGTGATGCCTTCAGCTTTGTTCTTTTTGCTTAGGATTGCTTAGGCTATTTGGGTTTCTTTTTGGTTCCATATGAATTTTAAAATCGTTTTCGTTCTAGTTCTGTGAAGAATGTCATTGGTAGTTTGATAGGAATAGCAGTGAATCTAAAAATTCCTTTGGGCAGTATGGCTATTTTAAGAATATTGATTACTTTTATCCATGAGAATGAAATGTTTTTCCATTTGTTTGTGTCATCTCTGATTTCTCTGAGCAGTGATTTGTAGTTCTCATTATAGAGATCTTTAACCTTCCTAGTTAGCTGCATTTCTAGGTGTTTTATTCTTTTCGTGGCAATTGTGAATGGGATTACATTCCTGATATGGCTCTCAGCTTGACTGTGGTGGGTGTATAGGAATGCTAGTGGTTTTTGTACATTGGTTTTGTATTCTAAAATGTTAATACTCAATTTCATCTGGCAATGAACCTATTTTATCTCAAATATTTTGGCTTAAGTGTCATGTCCTCCAGGAAGCTTTCTCAGCCTTCAGGTCTGGGTTAACTGACCCTCCAAGAAAACCTACGGCACATTATTCTTGCCCATGAAATACCATATTATAATTGTCTGCATGTTTATAAAGCCTCCTCATCCATGTATATTGGATCGCTAACTTCTTTAAAATGATTATTATGTCTCAGTTTACATTGTGTCCATAGAACCTAATGAAATATCTAGAATATGTTGAACTCCCAATAGAAATTGAACAAAAAAATGGAAAGAACAAACAAACAAATAAACAACATAGATTAATCAACATGCTGCTAGATAAGCTGAATGCACAGATATGCAAAAATTGAAAGATATAACCAGAGAGGAATATGTGATCATGTGAATGTGTGATAGCTTTATCATGGGCTATAGATCATGAGTACAACAGAGTATGGAAATAAGGCTGGTCAATAACAAACAGTTACAACCAGCTACACATGGCATTCCAACTGTCCTCCATAGTTTTTACTAATACTTTAATTCATTCTACATACTTTTAAATTTTTTATTTTTATTTTTTTAGAGACAGAATATCCTACTGTCACACAGGCTGACAATAGTGGAGTGTAGTGACATGATCCCAACTCACTGCAGGCTCAAACTGCTGACCTCAAATGATCCTGCCAACTTAGCTGCACAATTAGGTAGGACTATGAGCATTCACCACTTTGTTTTCACCACTGCACATGGCTATTTTTTGTTTGTTTGTTTGTAGAGACCGGGTCTCACTATGTTGCCCAGGCTGGTCTCAAAGCCCTGGCCTCAAGGATCCTCCTGCATCTGCCTCCCAAAGTGCTGGGATTACAGGTGTGAGCCACCATAGACAACCATTTTATATACTTTTGGTAAATTTTATCATAATCACAATTAACAATATTATTCTTTTTTCAGACATCATTTAATGAATCTAATAATCAAACTCTTGAGAGATCAATAAGCAGTTATCTATGTGTCCTGCCTCAGCATCCCAAGTAGCTGGGAATATAGGTACCTGCCACCACGCCTGGTTAATTTTTGTATTTTTAGTAGAGATGGGGTTTCACCATGTTAGCCAGGCTGGTCTTGAACTTCTGACCTCAAGTAATCCACCTGCCTCAGCCTCCCGAAGTGCTGGGATGACAGGCATGAGCCACCACGTTCTGCCTACAGATTCTTAAAAAAGTAATGAATCTAGAAAGTGCATACAATTCTTATAAATGCTTTTATTGTTTGTGTTAAGTTAAAAATATGTTTTTAATAATACATGCTAGGGAGATTCTATGTTTAATTTTAAAATAGTAAATAAATCCTCAAAAATGTGTATAATTTTGTCTAATAATCATCTACTTGCACCTATCATTGTCAAACTTTATGAATCAATAATCATAGTATTAATGTGTCAACTAGAGACTTGTTCTTTGATTTGAGATCATCTGGAAAACACAGTAGGTTAAACTTGACTAACTACACTTAGCTGTGAGATAGAGTGATAGATAGGTTGGTAGATAGATAGAGGATGGATAAAGAAAGATGTACATAAATTCAAATTATTAGCTGCCTCTTATGGGTGAGATACTGTTTTATGTGTTTCACACATATGTAAGCTACTTTACTCTCCACCACGATGTTACAAGATAATATTATTCACCTGCCATTAATTAGAATACTAGGCTCAGAAAGATTAATTAATTTATTAAAGATGCTAAACGAGTAGGCAGCTGAACCATGCTTGAAACCAAAATAATCTGACTCCAGAACTTTGAAACTTTCTATGTCACATTGCTTTGCTGTCTATCAAGACCAAAACAAATTATTGTTGGTATCCATCTCCATTCCTTTACCCTGAACCCTGCTGTTCTTATCAAACAAGTGATAGAGCTACAGACCCACCCAGATCCTGAAACCTCCAATCTGGCTTCCACATTAATGTTTAACCAACTGAACCAAACAGCCTCTGATGGGTTGATGACTGCTATCTCAAATGACCGCTATCTCAAATGACCGTGTAAGGGCTTCCATATTCAAATAAGAACTGTCCTTAGAGACAGATGACTACTGATCCACTCTAGTCATCAAAAAGGTGAATTAAAGTGATTGTTGAATTCGCTTGACAGAGATTCCACTTTTTAGTAGTATCTTGGATTCTCTTACTTAGGGTTTAAAAAACCAAACAGAAGGATTGGTTGAAAAAAATCATAACACCACCATCCCTACCATCCCCACCACCACATAAACCACCCCCCCACACACACACACACAGAAAGAGAGAGTTAATTCTATAATGTTTACACATATCTCTATCTATGTATAAGCATATATGTATATGTAAAGTTATATAATGTTATATAAAAAATGAAACCAAACTATTTACATGAGCTCAGTTATACAACTGAATTTTGTATGCAGTAAAGGCAAAACCTTTTGGGTTGTTTGGTAGCTTCACAGTCTACCATAAATTTAGTGCTAAATAACCAGTTATTACATAAGTAAATGAAGTCCAAATATAGTATTAGCTCTCTCACTCCCTCCTCACTTGGCATTACTGAAATTTTCAGCCAGCATTTATTGAGGTAGCTTCTCTTTTAATTGCTGCTGTGGATCCTCCTCCTGTTGTTACCTGGTTCTGTCCTCTGCCTTCTCCATCCACACTAGTCTCAGCTCAAATGTCTATACAAATCTAGGACCACTTTCTTCTATGAGAGCTTACTACAAAGAGCTCTCAGGCTACCCTCTGCAGTCAGCCAGCACTCAGTTATTCAGCTCAAAGGTCATCTGCCTTGACCTCAACTGTCTTTGTTTGTATTATCCCAGCTCTTGCTATTTTTAATTACTAATAGCATTGACTTGAACTCCTATGAATGCCCAGCATGTTATTGCCCTCCCTCTTTGGTCCAACAAACTCTGCTAATACTTTTCTGTGTCACATTTACTGCTAAGTTTCTGGGAGTGTCCATGAACACCATATGTGTAGTAAAAAGACAACTGGACTTATTAGAGTTGCAAGTTTTGGTATAGATTCAAAACTCTCCCATTTACTAGTTGTAGAATCTTAATCAAATTATTTCACTTATCTATTTTACAGTAATCTCTCCTTTAGCAGAGAATTGTTGGCAGATTAAGGAGGATAGGACCTGTGGAACGTCCCAAATTAGAACCTTACAAAAATTATACTCAGTAAATGTTATATTTTTTGCTTCAACCTACAAAATGAAGTCTTTCTCACTGCTGAAAGAGATTTTGTCAATCTCCATGACTTTAGGCAAAAAAGAAACAACACTATATTCAATATGATTTAGTCTGTTCTTCTTTACTGAGTTCTTCTCCCTACGGTCCTCACATGGGTGCCATAATCAAACATCACCTCAGCCGCAACAATTGAAATTTAGAACTACTGGTTCCCTTGCTAGGGCTTCTTTTTTAACTGTTACTTGCTTCCAAGTTGCTTAAAATCACACATAGAATACTTCAGTTTTGGGTTACAGTGAGAAACGTCTTCAGTTAATGACGAAAAGATCTTTTATATGACATTGAAATTGACAAGATTTACTTCCTTCTGAGTCTAACTAGAGTGAGACAAGGGATGCCTGTTCGGCATAACAAGACTGACGGGCTTCCTCTGTGTGGTAACGATCTGAAAACATTCCTAAAGGATGGATGAAAACATTCCTAAAGGATGGATAGAAATGCAAGGCGGTGACGGGCAGGTGAGGAATGGAGCCAGCATGCTCCATGAATAATGGATCGCTGGGTCACAGCTGGCTAAGGGTGTCAATTCCACTCTTGTGGTAAAATCGCTGATAGTAACCTTCTTTCCCCGCCCCCCCTCAAGAACTAAATTAACCGAGCAAAGAGAAATGCCAGCGGGTGTGAGATTTACCATTTGCCACTGAAATATCTTTCTGCTGAGGAGCCTTGTCATTTTTTCTTTTCTTTTTTTTTTTTTTGTTTTGTTTTTTGTTTTTGTTTTTGTTTTTTTGAGATGGAGTCTCGCTCTGTCGCCCAGGCTGGAGTGCAGTGGTACAGTCTCGGCTCACTGCAAGCTCCGCCTCCCGGGTTCACACCATTCTCCTGCCTCAGCCTCCCGAGTAGCTGGGGCTACAGTAGCCCGTCACCACCCCCGGGTAATTGTTTTGTATTTTTAGTAGAGACGGGGTTTCACCGTGTTATCCAGGATGGTCTCGATCTAGTCCTGACCTCGTGATCCGCCCGCCTTGGCCGCCCAAAGTACTGGGATGACAGGCGTGAACCACTGCGCCCGGCCTGAGCCTTTTTATTAGAGGAAAAAAAAAAAAAAAAAACGGAAAGTTGTTTTAGATATACAGTAGCACTCTGTTGGCGTGAAATACTGGACATATAGGAGGCCCACTGGGAAAAAGGAGCATAGGCTTTGAACAGAAGAGCTGAGTTGGGATTCAAGTTTTGCCATATTCTTGCTTCATAGTGGTGGTACAATTACCTTAGCTTCACCGAGCCTCAGTTTTTTTGGTCAATAAAGTGGAGATGATAGTAGCTTTTTGAAGAGTCGTTTTAAGGACTAAATGGAAACATTTTTATTTCCAGGGGCATATTTGTCGTTTTAGAAGATGTTAGCGCCTTCCTTTTGCCCTGTACTTACGTATTCAGGAGAACGAAGACAGACGGACCACATTCTGGCAAGTGTTTTCATGCCCCAAAGCTTGTATATTAAGCAGGTATTAAACATAGACTTTCTCTGGCTCAATGCCTTCACCTGTAAACTACGGAACCAATAATAATCTCTCTTGTTCCTGCTTCGAGGTAAATGTAAGGCTCAAATCCGATAATGATTGTGAACACTCTGAAAAGAGGTAAGCAGCTTCCTGTACTCTTATTTTCTGTCTTCCTTTGGTCCTTTGGTAGTTATTGAGAAAGACCACACAGTTCCAAATCACTATGGCTCATATTCATCTCCTTTTTCTGTGTTCCCCAATATCTTGGAATTTCTCAGCCCCAAAATTACCTGACATAAACCTTTAAAAGGGTATAAGTTCAAGTGTAATTAATAATTCTGACTTCCATGATGTTGAGTTCTAAATCTGACCTTTCTAGGTTAGACTGGGAAGTAGATAAGAAAGCATTCATCCAAGGACTATCTAAATGATATTGGAGAGTATTTTAATGCCTGTTTCCTCAACATACCTGTGGAAAAGGCTTATTATCCCCATTTCGCAGATGAATAAAGCAAGGTTCAGAAAGTTTTATTGACTTTCCCAAAGTGACAAAGTTATTAAATCATAGCTCTAAGATTTGATACTTATAAATTTGTGTGTTTATTAAAAATCCTCAATTTTTATCTTCAAAGTACCCTGCTCTTATTCAAGTAGGAGAAAAGAAATGGTAAGAAAATCCAAGGGAAGCTTTTCTATAGTAAAACAAAGATGAGCGCTGCATGCTAGAAGAAGTTGATGGCAGAACTTGAAATGTAGACACAGCCAGGGAAGGCATGGAATTACTTCTGTGGTGGAAGGCGTGTATCAGGATGTGTAATCAACCAGAGGCAAAGCCCACCACTTTTCTAGCCATGGTTTCATTGCTATGTGTTCTGCTTTTCTTTTTCTTTATTTAAAAAAAACACAAATTCAACTTTTATTTTAAATTCAGGAGATGCATTTGCAGGTTTGTTATGTGGGTATATACTGTGTTGCTGAGGTTTGGGGTATGAATAATCCTATCACCTAGGGAGTGAGCATAGTACCCGATAGTTAATTTTTCAAGCTGTGTCTCCCTCTTTCCCTCCTTCTTTTGGTAGTCTCCAGTGTCTGCCATTGCCATCTTTATGTTCATGAGTACCTAACGTTTAACTCATACTTAGAAGTGAGAACATGCTCTATGTTAGGCAGTTTTGTGTTGCTATAAAGGAATACCACAGACTAGGTAATTTACAAAGAAAAGACATTTATTTTTGCTCATGGTTCTGCCCATGATTTTGTTCATGGTTCTGCTCATGGTTTTTCTCATGGTTCTGCTGTCTAGGAAGCATGGCACCAGCATCTGCTTCTGGTGGGGGCCTTAGGAAGCCTACAGTCATGGTGGAAGGCAAAGGGGGCCTAGGCATATCACATGGCAGGAGGAGCAAGAGGTGGAGGGGGTGTACCTCTTTTAAAACAACCACACTAGTAAGAACTTATTAATTACCATGGGGAGGGAAATATCTCATTTGTGAGGAATCCAGCTCTGTGACCCAAATGCCTCCCACCATGTCACACCTCCAACACTGAGGATCAGATTTTTACATGAGACTTGAAGGGGACAAATATACAAACCACATCTTGCGGTACCTGGTTTTCTGTTCCTGGGCTAATCCACTTCAAATGATGGCTACCAGCTGCATCCATTTTGCTGTAAAGTATGATTCCATTCTTTTTTATGTCTTCACAGTATTCCATGGTGTATATATGCTACATTTACTTTACCCAGTCCACACCTGATGGGCCCCAAAGTTGATTCCATGTCCTTGCTATTGTAAACAGTGCTGTGATGAACACACAGTGCATGTGGTTTTTGTTTTGTTTTGTTTTGGTAGAACAATTTATTTTCTTTTGGATGCATACCTAGTAATGGGATTGCTAGGTTAAATGGCAGTTCTGTTTTAAGTTCTATAAGAAATTTCCAAACTGCTCTCCACAGTGGCTGAAATAGTTTACATTCTCACTAACAATGCATAAGCATTCCCTTTTCTCTACAGCCTCAGTCGATTTTTGACTTTTTAATAATAGCCATCCTGACTACTAGGAGATAATATCTCATTATCATTTGATTTTCATTTCTTTGATGATTAGCGATGTGGAACATATTTTCATTTGTTTGTTGCTCACTTGTATGTTTCTTTGAGAGATGTCTGTTCATGCCTTTTGCCCATTTTTAATGGGGTTGTATGTTTTTTGCTTGTTGAATTTTTTAAGTTCCTTATAGATTCTGATATTAAACTTTTGTCTGATATGTAGGTTGAGAATATTTTTCCCCATACTGTAAGTTGTCTGTTTACTATGTTGATCATTTATTTTACTATGCAAAACTCTTCAGTTTAGGCCACATTTGTCAATTTTTGTTTCTGTTGCAATTGTTTTTCAGAATTTAGTCATAAATTTTTTCCCAATGCTAATGTCCTGAATAGTATTTCCTAGGTGTTTTTCTAGGATTTTTAATGTTTGAGGTCTTACATTTAAATCTTTAATCTATCTTGAGTTCATTTTTGTATATGGTGAAAGGTAAGAGTTCAGTTTCATTCTTCTGCATTTGACTAGCGAGTTATCCCAGCACCATTTATTGAATAGGGAGTCCTTTCCCCATTGCTTATTTTTGTTGACTTTGTCAAAGATCAGATGGCTATAGGTGTATGACTTTATTTTTTGGTTCTCTATTCTGTTCCATTGGTCTTTGTGTCTGTTTTTGTACCGGTACCATGCTGTTTTGCTTACTGTAGCCTTATAGCATAGTGTAAAGTTGGGTAAAATGATGCCTCTGGCTTTGTTCTTTTTGCTTAGTGCTGTCCCTAGGTCTTTGGCTCAAGAATCCCCAACATCAATTTCCATGCTGTCTTGGACCCTCTCTAATGCATCTGGGAAGGTCAATGCTTTCAGTGCTCCTTGCAGACCCGGCCGCTTGCATTGGCTCACTCCAGAGCTACTGCTGCTCAGACAACGTTGTGTTCATTCTTCTCTTGTAAGGAAATACTTTTTGCTCCCATGGTTTTCTTTTCAAAGAAGATCCCACAACAGGATTGCTCAGACTTTGAGAGTGATTTGAAACGATTTCTTCCCATATGCAAGAACCTTTCCAACCTGGTTGTTTAAATAGTATAGTCACTGCACTGAAACAGCACCAAGACTCCCACTCCCTCTAATGTTTGCAATGAGCTGCTAAATTCATTTTGCTAGTTTTGCTCTTTAAGCACTAAAGGATTTTTTTCGAGTGATCAACAGTTTATCATTGAAATTTGGCTTCCATTGTATACCCAGTTACCTGCTCTTTATTTCTCTCTCTGACTGAAGCCCAATACATCCACAGATAGAATTATATTTCAGAATGCCCCTAGCCCATACACAAATGTATTCTTAGGATAGTCACCTGAGGCCACTCACCCAACAGAACTGTAGCTTATCTTCATTTACAAACAACTGCAAATTGAAGTGTTGCCTATTTTAAGGCAAGAAACAGTTTGGAATTAAAATAATTTATAATGTAGCTCAAGGTTTACAGCTCCCGTGTGTTTTCCCCCCTAACAAAAATTCTTGCTAATCCTTCGCTTACTAACTTCTGAAGTTATTCAAATTTAACAAACGTTTAACAAGTACTAATTTTGTGCCAATACTTGTGTTAGGAACTTTTCTATATCTATTTTCCAATGGAACTTTCAGAATAACTTCATGTAGCCGATATTATTATCGACAGATACAGTTAAAGATGCTAATGTTCTAGAGGTTAAGAAGCTTGCCCAAAGTCTTTTAAAGAGTAAAAATTTCTGTCTCCGTGATTCCAACTCAGTAACCTTCAAGAACCCTGTATTAGCTTACATTTAGTGAAGGTATCTTAACATTTTTTAAATACAAATATTTGGTTTTTCATTTTTCTCTTTTTTAGTTATGAGGTCTTTCTTATCAAGACATCGTAAATTACCTGAGGATATCTGTTACTTCTGTTTGGTCATGTATTGGTGCAAAACAAATTATCCCCAATGCATTATACCTTAAAATAATAACCATTTTATTACATATCCCAATATTTTGGAGCAGCAATGCAGGCAGGAGTCAACTGGGCAATTCTTCTCAGTGGGATGTTGACTACAATACTTCACCAGTGGTATTCAGTTGTTGGATGGACTGCTGTGGAGAGTCCAGCAGGTTTATTCACATGGCTGGTGACTTGGCTGGGGTGGCTGGAAGGCTGCAGTCAGCTGGGACTGTCAATGAGTTCACTGACAATTGAATTCTCCAGCATGGGGGTCTCAGAAAGTCAGACTTCAGACATGCTAGCTTGAGATTCCCAAAGAAGGTGTTCCAAAAGGCAGAAGGTGGAAACTGCTAGTTTTATAAGCTAGCGTGGCATCACTTCTGTCATATTGTTGTTGTTATTGTTGTTGTTCAAAGCAATTGCAGAGCCTGTCTAGGTTCAAGGACAGATAACAGAGACCCCACCTCTTAATGGGTAGAGTGCCAAGGAAATTATAGTCATTCTTAATGCACCATAGCTTCTTCCAGATTTTCTAAATATATACTCAGTACTTGTAAGTGGGAAAGAGATTATAATTATATTTTAATAGCCACCCTTTTTAGTGCCTCCAGATGGCCAAGCTTACTCCAAAGCAGATTTTCTCAACATCAGCATTGTTGACGTTTGGGTTCAGGTAATTCTTTGTTGTGAGGAGTTGTCCTGTGCATTTTAGGATATTTAGCAGCAACCCTGGCCTCTATTTGCTAGATGCCATAGCATGTCTTAGTTGTGACAATAAAAAATGCTAGTAATTGGCAAATGTCCCCTAGAGGACAAAACCACCCCTAGTTGAGAACCCTTGCTCTATGTTAAGAACTAAACACAGGGATACATTATAGTATCACCTATAATCCTTAGAGGGTTATAAGACAGGTACCATAATTATTTCCATTTCATACAAGAGTAAACTGAGTCTCAGAAAGTTAAGTGGCTTAGCCATGGTTACTCAGAAGGAAAAACCCAGCTCCATCTGAATGCAAAGCCTGGGCTCTTTCTACCATGCCCTTCACTTCTATTTTATACTTCAAACTATCCGGAATCCAGATGGATATTAAGGGATATAAATAAACAGTTTTCTAAAGTCAGAGGCAAAACTCCAGTCACACGCCTGCAGCACTACCACTGAGCCCCCAACTGATTCAGCAAGGGGACCTGGCTGAATTCTAGAGCTGCTTTAGGCCATCTCTAGCACAAAAAGCATTGATCCACTCAAAATTAGCAAGCACTTCTGTTCCTTGTCCTGCTGTTTGCTTACAGAGGGAATTCAAGCCTAATTTGGATATGCGCCTGACTCTGGGCCTTGTGCCAGCACTCGGCGCGGGGAGCACTGGCATACACACTCTCACCTGGTGTGCAGTCTATTTTGGGACTCGGCCTCAGTTGCTGCTGCTGCAGGTGACCTGACAGATGCAGGGTGCCCTGCATTTGCCCTGGATTAAAAATGCCACCATTTCTGGTGCAAACTTGTCCAACCATCATTTCAGTCTTCTCACTCAGAGCATTCATTCACCCTCACAAGTGCATACTTATCATTATGGTTCCTGCCTTCCTCCTCCACTCCTACCTATCTGACTACCATTCCTACCCATGCCATGCCCCTCTGGAACATGCCATCTTTTCGAGGGAAGACAAATATGTGGCTGGCAATTAGGAAACAAAAGGTCTAATAAAGCTGGGGATACAAGGAAAGGAGTAGTCAATTCTACTTGGCTGTCTGGTTGGGGAAACTTCATGGAGCAGGTAAACATCTAGCAGTTCTCCAGGAATAACCAGAGTGAAGAGGAGATTTCAGTCAGGAAAATGAATCTCATATAAAAGATCGAATATTCTCGAAGTGTCCTGGTGTGCTGTGGGTACCCAAATACAACGAGAAGACAAGAAGTGAATTCAAAGAGGAAAGACCAGTGACAGGAGAATGGGGAACTACATGATTCCTTAACTCTAAAGAGAATAGCAGGGCTTAAGGAAAGGAAGGAAATGCTGGATTTTTACTTTCTAAAGATTGCTCTATCACCTCTGAGATGTATGGTTTCGAGAAGGGCAAAGCTGTATGCAGGGGACTGGTGGAAACCAGTTAGAAGTTTGTTTAAATAATTTGTAGCTTAATCATTCAACAAATATTTATTGCATCCCTAAATGGCTTCCAGATTCTCAGCTAGATAGCCCACATAGAGCAGTGAGTGAGCCTGACGTAGCCCCAACACATTTAGATCTCCTGTTCTTCACCTTATTGATAAAGCCTTCCCTGACCATCTAAACACTTCTTCCATAATGTCCTGCTTCCCTCTGGCACTGAAATTATCACCTTGAATTTGGTTTGTGCCTTGGAACATCTGCCTCTTTAGTGGATTGACAGTGACAGGGACAGGGCTATACCTAGGCCTTCTTTGTTACCCTATTCACTGGTGAGAAAGTAAAACAGCTTCCAGCCTGATGGAAGGATGTTTCAGAAAGGATGACAGATATAAAGCAAGAAGCAGAATGAATCACATAATTTGCATGAGGGGTTTTAAGGAGGAAGAATGTAGTGGCCAATGAAAGCATTCAAGAGCCCAACACAGTCTGAGGTGGCAGTCAGGGGCTGGGGAGAGTTTCTTTTTTCTGTTAGATAATTTAGTCCCCCAACTATCTTGTGAGTTAAGCAATCATAGTCGTCAATTTATAGATGCAGAAACAAAGGCTTAAGGGAGGGGGGTCAAAACTCTTGCTTGAGGTAAAGTCATCCAGTTCAAAAATGAATAGTAGCAGCAAGATGAGAAGGCAGGAAGGCAGATCACAAATGAGACTTCCTCACTCTGCCTAGTCACACCAGTTGTTTGCCATTACCTGGAGGACTCAGGTTTCAGCCTAGAGTCTAAATCTTCTCTCTCCCTTTCTCTCTACAGGTTGAACTGGTCTGTTGAACTTTGTGGATGGAGCCAGCCAACAGGATGACATTGTGGCAGAGAAAGAAGCTTGCAGCTTCTTGCATCAGAAAATCTGAGAGAGCCTCTCTGGCAAGAAGCTGCAGACACAAAAGAAGCTTGCGTTGAAGGTGACTCAGCTCTGGCTTTTCAGCAATGTGCTAACATTGGCTATTTAAAAAGAGGCAAAGTAGCTTCAGTGAGACCTCAAACCAATTGCCCACAAAGAAGCTGCTGGTCAGAAATGCTGGCTCTTTCACAGACAAAACGGCAGAGTGCATTGATAGGGGCTGCTGGTCCAGGGGGATCTTTATATCGTGACCAAGTATGGCATTAGTCTCTGTCACCTAGAAAATGGCCCTGGGAGCAGGCATGTGACTGACTCATTCTGCAAGTCCTCCAGACAGCTAAATGAAGATGGCTTCCAGCTGAGAAGAAAGGGAGGGGTTCATACACATGCAAAGATGTCTTCTCCACTTGCCTCTGATGGAAACTCAAGGGCCAGGTGGAAATGGCATGGGTTTGGGAATCAGCTGATGAATTTGGAAGCTCAGCCCAGCCAATCAGCAGTGTGGTCCAGAGCCTGTCTGCACCTCGGTGTCTAGCACATGGAGGAAGGGAGAAGAAGATGAAACTCATTGACATTGGGCCTCTTATACGAACCAGGCACTTTGCTGTTCTCACCCAGTCTTATCCTGGTATGTTCACCCCTCACAAGGTGTCTGTAAGACTCGACGAAATGATATAGGTTAAGTACTTAGCACCGAAAACCTATGAGCTATATATGATTGTAGCTATTGCAAGTATCATCCCATTATAGAGATGAAAAACCTGAGGCTAAAAAGCCGCATAGCGGGGACTCTAATCCAGCTGACTAGTTCCAAAGCCCCTATTCCCAACCACATAAAAATATTGCTTCCCCCTCTCTTCCTTCTTTCCCAGAGGTGGGCTGAAATCCATTAAAAAAAAAAAAATGAGTACAAGAGAAAAAAAAAAGAATGTATTCAAATGATTCTTGAACAAATAATTTAATAATAATTAAAATCACTAAGAAAGTATGAATAACTTAAGATAATGTGTTAATAATTAAAAAGCATTCCATAAATATTTATCAGGAGATATTTATGTGGTAGTTATTGTGCTGCTATGGGAGATAAAAAAGGAATTAGATATGGATTCTGCCTGTGCACAATTTATAGTCTAGTAAATACATACAGAAATCATTCTAGTAATAGTAGGAGTAACAAAGAATAATAATTCACTAGTCTATATGGATGTGTACTGTATTCCAGACACAATCTTCAGTATCTCATTTGCATTATCTCTTTAACATTTACGATTCTCTGTGATAAGAATTATTACTCCAGTATTACAAAAGAGAGACCGGAGCTTAGAGAGGCTATATAATTTTGCCAAAATTATACAACTTAGATGTGGGACAGAATCAACAAGAAAGCCCAGGTCTGTCTGATCCAAATTCACCCTCATAACCATTGGGCAGCACTTCCTCACTCTCCTTAACCAGCCTCTCTACTTGCAATTCCAAAAACACACCAGTTTGCTTAATGGCTTTCATAAAAAGCAAGATTTCACCAGTCTGTGCTAACAGGTAATGATACCAAATTAAATCCTGGAAACTCCTTTTTGACCTTCCAGTTTACTATTTTGGTACAGACCCACTTTATTCTACCACCTCTGGTCCTCTGTGAAGAAAATGCAAATCCTGCAGCAGCGACTTCCCATTCACACTGCAGTTCTCACAGAACTTTGCACTTGCAGGGCACTCAGGCCCACTCTGGGGCAGCAGACTCAATCCTGACTTGCTAAAAGCATATGCACCATCCTATCACTTTAAGCCGCCCTTAATCAAACGGTAATAACAGTTTGATTCTTCTGCGAAAGGCATATTTGAAAGTCATTAATGAAGAGTAAAATAAAAAAGGCATGTCTTTTTTCTCCCTTTCTTCCAAGTTGCTCAAAGATACCTAAGCATGGGTTTAAAGTCATGTGAAGGATATAATTAGGGACAATATCGAGGGCAAGAAATTAATTGTAGTTAGGTGGAGTCTTCTCCTTCAGAAGCACACCAAGGAGATGACTTTCAACAGACGCATCACTCTCTCACTGAGTGTTGGCAGCTGGAGGAATACACTTTTTCCCTAGATTCCAGGTATTAGGGGAGGTTAACACACTCTCCACTTTGCATCATCCAAATCCTGTGAGATCTGCCTGCAGCTGTCTGCCAATATCCCTCTCCCTCCTTCAGCTGGTTCACACTGCACACCACACAAAGCACTCCCTTCATTATTCAACACATGGAAAAGCTGTAACCCACATTCTCCATCAGCAAACCACTCAGTATTCAAAGCCCAGATCAAAAATCGTTGTACTGGTGAAACCTCCCTTGACCACCTAAGCACTTCTGCCTGTGTTTGGGTTGTGCCTTGAAACACCTGTCTCCTTAGTGGCTTCACAGAAACAGGGACAGGGTTTTACCTAGACCTTCTTCCTCATCCTACGCACATTGAAAAAGTAAAACAGCTTCCATTCTAATAGGAGAAATAATCAATGAACCAGAAATCAAACAAATAAACAAGCTAAATATTATGGATTGTGGTAACTCCTAGGAAGGAAAACAAATAAGCGCTATAGTATAGGACATAGGTCAAAGCCAACCAGCATGGATAGGTGGTCAGAAATGGCTCTTGGAGGAGGTAGAATTTAAGTAGAGACCTAAAGGAAAAGAAAGATCCAGGCCCACAGTGAACTGGGCCGAGAACATTCAGGTAGTGTCTGATATAGAAGAGGTGCTCAATAAAAGTGTTTGAAAAAAGTGAATGAAAGGGTTAGACCACCCTGGGCTTGCAGAAACATTGTACCCAGCTAGTGCTCTCCCTGGCTGGTTCTGATCATGTCTCTCCCTCATCCTTAGCATCCCCAGCCCTTGAATTATTCTGAAAGAAAAATTTTTTAAGTACATTCTGAAAATTTGTCACCCATTTCAGGCCCAGGCTTGCAAAAATTACCATGTTCTCTTGGTGACATTTTTATCATTTGACATGATTTCTTGCCACTGTTCTTCATTCTTGTGAACAAAGAACAGCCTCCTCTTTCTGATAAAAAAAAAAAGGAGGAGGAGGAGAAGAGGAGGAGGAGAGGAGGAGTGGAAGAGGAGGAGGAGAAGAGGAGGAGAAGAGGAGGAGGAGAGGAGGAGTGGAAGAGGAGGAGGAGAAGAGGAGGAGAAGAGGAGGAGGAGAGGAGGAGGAGAAAAGGAGGAGGAGAGGAGGAGGAGGAAAAGGGGAGGAGGAGAGGAGGAGGAGAGGAGGAGGAGGAAAAGGGGAGGAGGAGAGGAGGAGGAGGAGAGGAAGAGGAGAGGAGGAGGAGAGGAGGAGGAAGAGGAGAGGAGGAGGAGAGGAGGAGGAAGAGGAGAGGAGGAGGAGAGGAGGAGGAAGAGGAGGAGGAGAGGAGGAGGAGAGGAGGAGGAGAGGAGGAGAGGAGGAGAGGAGGAGGAGAGGAGGAGAGGAGGAGAGGAGGAGGAGGAGAGGAGGAGGAGGAGAGGAGGAGGAGGAGAGGAGGAGGAGGAGAGGAGGAGGAGGAGGAGAGGAGGAGGAGAGGAGGAGGAGAGGAGGAGAGGAGGAGAGGAGGAGAGGAGGAGGAGGAGAGGAGGAGGAGGGGAGGAGGAGGAGGGGAGGAGGAGGAGAGGAGGAGGAGGAGAGGAGGAGGAGAGGAGGAGGAGGAGAGGAGGAGGAGAGGAGGAGGAAGAGGAGGAGGAGAGGAGGAGGAGAGGAGGAGAGGAAGAGGAGAGGAGGAGGAGAGGAGGAGGAGAGGAGGAGGAGGAGAGGAGGAGGAGAGGAGGAGGAAGAGGAGGAGGAGGAGAGGAGGAGGAGAGGAGGAGGAGGAGGAGGAGAGGAGGAGAGGAGGAGGAGGAGAGGAGGAGGAGAGGAGGAGGAGAGGAGGAGGAGAGGAGGAGGAGGAGAGGAGGAGGAGAGGAGGAGGAAGAGGAGGAGGAGAGGAGGAGGAGAAGAGGAGGAGGAGAGGAGGAGGAGGAGAGGAGGAGTGGAAGAGGAGAAAGGAAGTTCTGCTCCAGCCAGATGTAGAAGCGATGGTGAAGAGAAGTGACAAACAATTCTAATGGAGACTTTTATCCCCTTTCCAGGAAGCTGGCTGAGGGCCACACTTGCAGCTTTGACTTTAAACCTGCAAAACCTCAGCTTCCCCAGGGGAGCCAGGAGGGCAGGCTCTTGGCACAGGGAGTTCCTGAGTAGCACAAGTATCTGCTTTTCCTCAGCAACCTCCTGCTTTATTAGTTAAGCCTCTCTGAAGCCCGGATGGGCACATTTCATGCCAATTTTAGGGTGAAAGCGATTTGGCAAGTTATATTCCCAGGGTGCTCCGGAAAAGAGACAAGGGGTTGCTGAACACAAGCCATACTAGACGCTTCCCTAAACCAAGAGGAAATGGGGGGACTCCTCTTTGACAGTGGGGTCTGCTAACAAATGGACAATTCTTCAAATGAAAGAGACAATCAGGGAACTTAGAAGGTGCTGAGTATCCTGTATGGATATAATTCTAACAGAGCATTTTCTCCAATATTCTGTAGTACCTGTAAGAACCATTAAAAGAACTTAGAAGTAATTCTTGAAGAGATATACTTTAAAAAATGAGGGAAAAAATGAATTTTCAGTTTAGGAGGGAACTTAATGATTGAGCAGTCCCATTTCTTATGAGGAAACTGACATGTGAGAATGCAGGGCCATTTCCCAAATTTGCCAAGCTACTGAAGGACAGAGCAGAAAGATGCCCCAGGACTCTGCTCTGTCCAGCCTCTTTTGGATATTATACCCTATTGCTTAGAAGAAACTATAAGGTAGTAATTAGTGAATATTTGAGTAGCAAAATACTTAGCATCATATAGGCCTGAGATAGGATCTTTGTTGACACTCATTAGGTCTATGAACTTTTATCTGTGTCCTCACAGGAAATAAATTGAAACAAAAGCTTCTACCTCATAGATGTAAATGAGATAATGATTATAAAGTCTGTGCACAGAAATTGTGTTCTTATGTGTTTACCAAATATTTTACTTCCTCTCGGATATCGAGGACAACTAAGTTTTCTAGCCCTTTTGCACCTTAGTGGGGCCATATAAGGGGTCTGGACAATGGAATGTTGGTACCGGTGAGGTACCCACCTAGGAGTTTCATATGCACGCTCATATTTCTGTTCTCTTTCTACAGTGATTGCACATTGAAGATGGCAGGATTGCAAAACGGCAAGAGGCTCGATCCTTGAATCACCATTTGGAGAAGAGTTAACTGACCAACAAGATCTGCACTGAATTTTACGGTGAGAAGAAAATGTTTAGGGGGTTGCTTACTTTAGCAACTACTGCTACGTACTCTGACTAATATGATAATGATCATAAACGACATGATTTTGCCTACTTCAGAATCCACACTGCTACAGATTTTTTTTTTTTTTTTTTTTTTTTGAGACAGAGTCTTGCTCTGTCACCAGGCTGGAGTGAAGTGGCACGATCTCGGCTCACTGCAACCTCTGCCTTTGGAGTTCAAGTGACTCCCCTGCCTCAGCCTCTTGAGTAGCTGGGACTACAGGTGCCTGCCACCATGCCTGGCTAATTTTTTGTATTTTTTAGTAGAGACAAGTTTTCGCTATGTTGGCCAGGTTGGTCTTAATCTCCTGACCTCGTGATCCACCCACCTAGGCCTCCCAAAGTGTCAGGATTACAGGCATGAGCCACTGCACCCAGCCACCTGCTACAGATTTTTATAAATCAGACTTTCTTTCCACAGTTCTGAACATTGACAGCCAACATCAGTTCTGATGAGAGACAACCCTGATGAGATTCTGAAGTGTGTGGCTTTTGAATCATTGAAGGATTCAATTGTTTTTCACATAATCTGGCTGTAAGTATATATTTATTGTGTTTTACTTCTTCAGAAATCAGCAAGTGTGAATTCTCATTTTTCCACATTCATTTGTTAAGAAATGACTAAGCCCCATTGTTCCAGCAACATATGTTGCTACATGCTACCCTCACAATAGCCCCATAAGATTGTGAGATCACTAGTATTTCAACCATGACCACCCTCACCTCGAGTTTCTTACACATAACATTCTTTCTGCCAAGAATACTGTTTTCCCAGACATCTCCATGGCTCACACCCTAGATTTGTTCAATCACTTGCAACTCTGTCTAAAACAATGTCCTTCTGCCATCCACATCACTGACTTCCATTATTTCCATCTCATTTGCACATATTTTGCTGTTGATTCCTAGCACTGTTTGTTCCTAGCACACCAGAGCCAATCCCTGCAGGAAATTGTCCTCCTTCACTGATGCCAGTGTGGGTCCTCATTGCTCCCAGGATGGGGAAGATACGTGCCAGATCTTTATTGGTCAACAAACCAGCAGAAACCAAAAACTTCTTGAACACATGTATCCATCTAAAGACTTCTCTCTCTCTCTCTTTTTTTTTTTTTTTCAATTTCAGAACTCCTGGTCGGTGTATTAAACCCATTCTCCACCCTTTTCCAATTTCTGAATCAATCTACTCCTGATCCCTTTGTTCACAGAATGACAGGATGTGAGATAGTCTTTGCTTTGCCATAGCATTTTATTGGCACCAGCTCTTATTCTTGAATTTGTGTGTTTCAACCTGCCTCTTTCTTTTTTACAGGGTTCAATCAATTCCTTTCCCCATCAGTTTAAATGCATCAAGAAAAACAGATTCAAGGCTAAATAAATTTGTCAAGTAATGTATTCATGTATATTCTCCATCCATACCAGTGATGCAGGACAAAATATCTGAGGAGGACTTTTAAGAGCTAGCTCTGTAGACATGACGTTGATATTCTAAAGATAGACACTGTTATCAATGGCAGCATTGATCTGGCTTCAAGTAGCCTCATAAGCAAAAACTTCATTTTACAAACATTTATTGAGCAACTTCTAGAGTCACTGAAAATATCCAGTGAAAGAAAACTACAAAAATGACTATTTTTATTTTTATTTTTATTTTTTTGCCACAGTGAGCCAGTATAGGAGGACAGCATGATGGATCCAGCATGGAACTGAGACTAGTTTGATGGAACTGAGGTTAGTTTGATGGCACGTGTAACACACCTTGTTAAAAATTTTCCAAAACAATGGGACATTTTGACAGTGGTTTAAATTTTTTATTGAGCAGCCAACAAGCACAAGTGTGGGTGGGGTTGTCCGGAGCCAGTGTATTTGGATGTAAATGTAAGTTTGAATAGGTTTTAGCCACAGCCTACTGGGCAAGAAAACATTTAGGTGAAAGCGTAAAAACAGTAATTTTCTGTTATACGCGAGGATAGTACTTAGTGCCTGGGAAGTAGAAAAAGTAAATAAAGAAAAAGCCCTAGGATTTTATATTTATTCAACCATAAGCAAATATTATTTGATATCTAATATGTTCCATATACTGTTCTGTTCAAACTCTGCATCCAGAAACTTCAGTATTGGACATTATCAATAAGAATATATTCATAGAGTAACAACCAAAAATATGTCTATTTCTCTAGTTTTAAATTAGTTTTCAAAATGATGGCACTTCTTGTTACGCCAAAAAGCAGTCCTGAGACGTCACAAAAGTAAAGAGTAAAGAGAATGAAATAAAATTTCATTCAAGAAACCTGAAGACAGATCATAGAACACCATACTCTGTTGTCCAAAGACAACACAAAAAATAACATCTGACCCTCAAAGTTATTATTTTGAGAGTAGAAAAGGTTGAAGGTTACATAAACAGCATAGTATGTTGAAGTTATATAAACAGCATAAGCAAAGGTATAGATCACTCAAAATGAAAAAAAAGATGCCCTCCAAGTCAAATATAAGTCAGTACTCTCTAAAATTTAATTATGCATTTTTAGACCATCCTTCAGAGATCTTACTCCATTTTTTACAACAGCTACGTGTTAAAAGGTTAAAATGACCTCTGCTAAAACTAAGAGTTATTATTTTTTTCCTTTTTCTTTTCTTTTTTTTTTTTTTTTTTTTGAGACAGAGTCTCCCTCTGTCACCCAGGCTGGAGTGCAGTGGCATGATCTCAGGTCACTGCAAGCTCTGCCTCCTGGGTTCACACCATTCTCCTGCCTCAGCCTCCCGAGTAGCTGGGACTACAGGTGCCCACCACCATGCCTGGCTAATTTTTTGTATTTTTTTCTTTTTTAGTAGAGACTGGGTTTCACCATTTTGGCCAGGATGGTCTCGATCTCCTGACCTCATGATCCGCCTGCCTTGGCCTCCCAACGTGCTGAGATTACAGGCGTGAACCAACACGCCCAGCCAAAACTAAGGGTTGTTGCCAAGGATGTTAGTGAAGGATGTTGGCACTGACATTGAAACTGGTGTCCCTCTTGAATAATGACACTACAACTGTGTGATCATTCTTCTAGGGAAGTTAACAGCACGTGTGGTTTGTTAAGAATGATGATTAAGGATTTCTTGAATGTGCCTATAAAGAAAAGCAGGCACTTGGTCCCACAGAAGTCATCGTTTTGGAGCAGGTGGGTTGACTGATGAGGTAGGTTTCATATAAAATGCAAATTCACATTTTGTGGAAACTGGAAGTTCATTCATCTAAATCATGTCTGCTAGTCTATGACGGCTTCGGAAAATTGCCAGGGTAAGGTTTTTATTTGATCTTTCAACATTATTGGAGGTCATATAAACAGGATTATATGAAGTCTTTCACTGTCAATTAATGTAATTCTAAATCAACATTCTGTCCACAGTGAGCAGATTTTACAGAGTAAGGAGGAAGAAAGAGGAGCTCGTTCTTCCCTCAAATGAATTGCCCTGGCTTTTAGTTAATTCTTAAACAAAAAAGAGAGGGAGGGAGAGGGGCAAGGAGAAAAAGAAGAGAGGAAGAAATGAGAGAAGAGGGAGGAAGAGAAGAAGGGAGAGGGAAAAGAGGGAGAGAAGAGGGAAAGAGAGTAACCTAATTTATTTTAAGGTGTTCTGAGAAAGTAATCTATTCCTTATTTTATCTTAAGAAACAAAATTCTAAAGTTATTGAAAGGTTAAAGACAATTCATTTTCTGTGAAAATTGAATGCCTAAATGGTATTCTAATTTTATAATCTAAAATGTAACCCCTTTTGAACCTAACATTCAGGAAACTTATTTTTAGCCAATAGAGATAGCACTGGGCACTAATTTATTTTTTTATGGAAATGGAAAACAGACCAAATTTCCTGCATTTGCAGAATATCAGCCCTACTATTAAGTGTAATTTGTTTGACTTACATTTGCCTTCAAGGATTTCAGAACACTTCTGGGACAATGCTTTCCATAAGTCTCTACAAATATGAGGAAGAACTTCCTTCATTTGAAAATCTTTACTGGATTAAATTTTCATCTTCTTCTTAACAACTCCACAGGGAACCTCCCAGGGATGGATAAGAGAAGTTTCAGTGTCAAGTCAGTTACCTCACTTATCTCCACAATTTCCTTGAAAAAAAAAAAAAAAGCTATATTTTAAGCTAATCAAAATTGGAAAGAGTCAATAGATGAAATAAAATAATACAATGAATAGGTGCTTTTCTGATCTAGCAATCTATGAGCTACAGAACTGGCTTTTTTCAGGTCGTGTGTTTTGAACTCCAGAATAGATTCAACCTCTACAGTTTGACTTATTGAAGTGGAATCTCAGGTCAGCCTCTTAGCCTTTGTGTGACATCTATGTCTTCATTCATAAAACAGGGAAAATTATATTCTCTGTCTCAGAGTTGTGATGAGAATTAACCCACAAAATGTACAGGAAATGATTAGCAGTGTCTGACATGCTGTCATCATCACTGATGTCACCTTCCTCTATCAAAATAGTTCCAAAATTAATTCTATATCCAATATTATCTCCTTTAATTCCATTCTCAAAATTTTAGTAAGAATGAATTTCCCAGAATATAAACTCAATCATATCACTCTCATTCTTAAAATCATGTAATACTGTTTTATTTTCCAAATAAAATGATATATGCCCATGATGCCCATGATCCCTAATGTGTCAGTCCACATCTTTCAAAACCAAGCCCTTGCCCACTCCCATTACCACCTCCCATCCCCCAACCATTTCCTGTCCCTGTTCAGAACTTCTGGCCACACAAGCCATTTGATGATCCTGAATGCATCCTTCCACTTACTTGCACTCCTCTGCCTATACTTCCCTCTGCCTAAAACATTCTTTCCATTCTTACCCTCAAAAGTTTGGATCAAAACTGTTTTTTCTTTTTTTTTTTTTTTAAATCAAGAAACCCTGGTCTCACCAATGCACAGAGGGGAAGAAAAGTAATTGGCTCCAGTGATGTTCAAAGAGGAGCAGGTGCCGTTTCACCTACCAAAGAGAGGATCCATTTTGAATCAGTCCTGCTGCTTTGTCCATTCCCACTGTGGCCTATTTGCTTGCTTTTTTTTTTTTTTTTTTTGAGGAGTCTGACTCTGTCACCCAGGCTAGAGTGCAATGACGCTATCTCGGCTCACTGCAACCTCCATCTCCCAAGCTCAAGCGATTCTCCTGTCTCAGCCTCCCGAGTAGCTGGGATTACAGGCACCCGTCACCACGCTCGGCTACTTTTTTGTATTTTTAGTAGAGATGGGGTTTCACTATGATGGCCGGGCTGGTCTGGTCTCAAATTCCTGACCTTGTGATCCACATGCTTTGGCTTCCCAATGTGCTGGGAGAGTCACTGCGCCCGGCCATGCTTGCACTCTTAATGCAATCATAATCCAAACATTCCCAAAGTCAGCCTGGTCAGCCTACAATACATCTTAAAATACATCTGCTGCACAGATTGAAACAACACTTAAAGGTATTGGGAAGTGATAAACATGTGATTTTGCTTAAGTAGTTATGTGGCTACAATTAAAGTTGAAGATAATTTCTGCTAGTGCCCTGCTAAACTGTACTTGTACACATAGATGATAAAACAGAGATTTCTCAACTAGCTTTGGTAAATGGGGAGACATGGAACAGATAGCTGAAATGTACTGACAATTTGTTTGGGGATACTATTGATGAAGATATTTACAGAATCCATGAATACCTACATCCCGCCAAGGCCCACCTACCTTTTTTTTAATGAAGTCTCTAAGAAAGATAGATGTATGTGCAAAAGAAAGGGGCAAATAAGAAACGAAATGCCACTTTATTATAATTAGGTGGGTTTTTGCTCGAGACACCAATGGTAAGCTCTTTGGTTACTTTGGATGGAGACATGGCTTAGAACACATAGCATGGAAAGGCACAAGGAGATTTACCTACCCTTCAAGCCCATATGCAAAGCTGTAGTTGCCTCAGTAGTTCCATATAAAAAGAGACTTGAGAGACTAACACACTAGAGCGTGATTTGAGAAGAATAGAGCAAGATTAACACCTGGGGCTCCTCCTATGTAGAACCATTACCTCATCCAGCTTACTGTTTCAGCCTGCAAAAGTAAGATGAAGAAAGAGGTGGCTATATAGGCAGACCTGTAATACACACAGTTGTCCTGCCCACTGGTATGTGTAGTCTGGACAGTCTTAGAACCCGACTTTCCCTAGATCCTCCAACTCACTTTTACATACGACGTTCTTCTGGTCTACATTGTGGCCTTCAAACTATGGATCAAGTCTGTTTCAGACTCCTTACTCAGTTTCTTCATATTTCAATTGGTGTATTAGGCAAGATAGATCTGTGGTTCTTTGTATCTCTGATGTAATGTTACGTTATCATAAATAAACATTGCTTTCTATAAAGCAAGGGCATTAGTAAGATTCATCAGTACTTCTCCCAGTAACAAAACAAAATTTCTTTAAATGTGAATTGTATTTTCATATTCTTCACATTTCTCTCTCTAGGCAACTCTTTCATAAGAGACTCAATGAAAGAGGGTAGTTGATTCAGCAAACATTTATCCCTACTCCTGGAGTGAAAGCCCCAAATACGCTTACTTCAGAAAGCTCAAAACATTAAAAAATTAGGAAATTTGCCCAATATGCTTTCTAGAGAATTCTAATAAGGATCAAAACTGTCAAAAACAAGAAACAAGCATTTCTTATATGAACATAATAAAATAATCAGCATTTTATACTTCTCTTCAAAGAAATCAGTTTAAAAACATCAAAAATCATTTTCAAAGCCAGTAAGTTCCATATTTAGTTAAACTAAGAGGCAGCTTAATTCATAAATATATAAAAAGGCTGCAAAAACTGAGTTTGGTAGATGGCAAATGTGAGGAGAGATGGGAGGAAGTGACAAGAAGGTCTAGCATGTCAAATATCAGAAAGCATCAGCAAAGATACACTTCCTAAGTTGAGGTTCATGATCTAAAGTGCAAAAGCTATCACCCTTCTTTGTTACAAGTAAGAGAACCAAGTGAGCAAGTTTGGTGGAGAAGCAGAGAACGCTCAACTCACAAAGAATCACACAGATCATCTAAATTTACTGAGATTATGCTAACAACAGACAATAATTCAAAATATATATAAAGCAATTGTGGTTATTAAAGAAGACCACACACAAAAATGTTGTATCTTAGAAAATATATAACAGAAAGAGGTTAAAAATAAGCTAAAACAGCTAAGCAATGGTGTAGAAGAAAGAAGCAAAGCCATGTTATGCACAAAGATAAAATAGAAGGAAAAGAAAAGGAATAGATATTGCAGAGAATACAGTAAGAGTCATGAAGGATAAAAATAAGAAAAGCAAAAAGGAAGTGAGGGGACAGAAGAAAAAGAGGAGAGAAAAAACAAAAAGAGAGACAGAGGGAAGGGAGAGAGATATCAAGGATGGAAAGCAGGCGGGCACCCAGGCAAAATAAAGAAAGAAACAGACTGAGAGATGAAGACAGAACGAAACAAATTTAAAAAGAGTAGAAAAAAAAAAAACCCTAACAGTAGAAAGCAGGTAAAGGAGAGCCAACATATGTATAATGCTTGTATATGCATAAATAAATTTTAATAAGAGTCAGAAGATTCAAAGGAAGACTTTTCACTATATATAGCATTTTATACTAACATGAATTATTGTATGTGATTTTTTAAGCAGGAAGAAGAGAACAAGCTAGATGGAGGTGCGATAGGAGGGAAGAAAAATAACAGTCTTGGTTCAATAATTTATGTATTCAATTGTATTACCACACACTTAATGAATGCCTATTATATGCCAAGCACTGTTCTGGTTACTGAGTGTGCAATAATTAAGAAAAAAAAAAAACAATAATCTCTGCCCTTATGAACTTTCATTCTAAGGAGGGGTGATGAACAGCAAACAAAAATATACTACATATCAAATGATAACGTTAAAGAACTATCTAGAGAAAAATAAAGCACCATAGGGGAGATAGAGCATGCCAAGGAAAAGAGGAGTTGCTACCTTGGCTAGGGTAGTCAGAGAAGAGCTCTCAGACACTTGGGCAGAGACCTTGAAGAAGTGAAGGAGGAAGACATAAATATTCCAGTCAGAAGAAATGGTAAGCATTAAAAACATTAAGGCAGAAATGTCTTGGCTTCTTAGAAACTCAATGAAGTATAGAATGGCCACAGTACAGGAAGCTAGAAATGAGTGGGAGGAAGTACCAACAGAAAAAAAAAAAAAAGGGAACCAGATTAAATATGGCTTTGAATATCATTTTTAAAACTTTGTCTTTGAATGATATGGGAAGACATTGGAGAGTTTTAAGCAGAGAAGTGGTATGAAATAATTTCTGTTTTGTTTCACAAGTATCACTCTGGGTACTGTGCTAAGTTAGTTACTACTTAAAGATAAGGTCAAAAGAGCAAAACACTCTTTTCTTTAAGATAACCATTGATATTTGGGGCTTGCCATATTCCTGAAAAGTTATGCAGAGCTAGAATTTATAGGAGAAGGCCCCTCCAAAATAACAACAAAAACAAAAACAAAACACATTTCCCTTCACTTTCTCCTTCCCCTGTGTTGTCAGTATATAAAAAAAAAAGAATCAGATAGAGATTGTCTTTGGGAATATAATGATCATGAGGAAGGTGTATGCTACCTTTCCTCAAAGTCAATAGAGAAAGATTTCATAGGCATTATAGAAAAGATTAGGAGAGATACTTTCAAGAAGAGGTTTTCCTTCTCAGATGTGTTATCTAAACGTAGACTTCTAAACCTGCCCCTCTGCTATCAGAAAACAAGAGTGGAAGATTGGGAAGAGATGGCATAGTGTGGATCTGCCTGAAAAACATGCGTAAGACCACTTTGCCTCCAAATTCAATTTCAAAATCTGTGGAAGTTGAATCCCAAGAATGCCTGCAGACTCAAGGGTTATCCATGGGAGGTAAAAGAGACTGGAGATTTATGGTGTTGCTGAGATCACCCAGGGACCTCTAAAGCACAGGAGATGGGGTAGCCACACAGAAGAGAAAGTATTGGAGGCAGTTTCTTAATACCAACTTTCTGTAGTCTCCAGGACATGACACCAAATCTCACAAGAGTGACAATAAGCTAGGACAGAAGTTTTGGAAAGCCAACTGCACACAATAACAATAAACAGAAAACATTTGTGCTTTCTGTCTCCATCTATCGCCCAAATAGTCAAACCTGGAGTAAACTACTTTTCCTCTCTACACCAACATGCATGCTATTTGCATAACACAGTGATTACAATGATTTGGTATTGTGCATAGAACACTGTTTTTAAAATTTAAATTCTACATGTAACATACAAAATGGAGAAAAAATGAAGAGGTAAGAAACTGGTTAAAATTTAGAAGTCTGTGATTCAATTAAATGCACGTATTTTAGATACCAAGAAAGTGAGGGAAGGACTATGACCTTCACAAGGTTACACAGTTAGTAGTAATGCTAAGTATAGGACACAGAGCTCCCTTCTCTCAGTTCATTGCAGGATCTTGCAAAGCTGTTCAGAAAAGCAGACAGCAGACTAATCATGTGACGTGAGAATGCAGACATATTTATGCTCACAGCTCCTTGTACCATCTCCAAAAATAAATGGTTGCACATAGAGAAAACACAAGCCATGAACCAGAGCTCTGATGCACTCACTCTATGCTGTTATGACAATAATTTATAATGCTATAGCAATTACAGTAGAATTATAGCACGCCCAGCACCTAATAGAGCTGTGTGCATACTCTTGAGAAAGATGGATGTGCTAGCGTCTTGAGCTGCAGAAATGAGATTAAATGGCCCCCATCCCTGATCCTGCCATTGATTTTTGTAGCCCTCCCATTAACATGATACTCCACACTCCATCCCTGTATCATTCCTCAGAGGTGAAAACATAGTTTTAGAGTATAAATAATTAGACCCTCAAAATCCAAGGTGACAAAGCTTCCATGCCTCCAATTGCCATGAATCAGAAGACATAAATCAAAGCCTCTTTTGAGGATGTGTTCCTGAGGAGGAAGACATGTTTACAGAATGAACCTGTGTTGTTTCTTTCCCTTTCTTCCTTTTGTCTTCTGTGCATACTTGGCTTTGAATGTGAACTGGTTAGGATAGGGTGGCTATATTAAATCAGGACATTTTTGTTAGAAGGGAAGGTTGCTCTCACAGTAGGACAGCAAGGCCAACCAGGGATAGACCCTAGCAAACAAGGGCATACATTAATCCTGGTTGGGGGTTATAGGCTTTACATCAAAAGTGTTGGTGTATACTCTGACTTCTCATGAAATACTTTTCTGTGGGTTGCTCAATATTGCTAATGAGATCATGCAATAAAAGGTAATAAATGTAATACTTACAGTGTCTATCTTTTATCGAGTGCCTACTTTGTAGTACTGAATGTGTAGAGTAATGATTAACAGCATTGGATTGCTTATCACAATTCGATAGGGCTATCAACTACCGTGTCTCAGTTTTTGATAAATATAAAGCACTGTTACAGACTAAGCACTCAAATAGATGAGCTATTGTTATTCTGTACATAGTCCTTTATATACATAAAATTATCTAATCCTTTCAGGATATGAGGCAGATATCATTTGCCCAATTCTTTAGATGAGAAAACCGAGGCTCAGCGAAAGCATGCTCCATTCCCAAGGTCACAAAACTAGTAGAAGTTGGAAAGTTTGCATTCAAATTCAAGCGTTGTCTAATCTAGACTTATGTACTTATTAATTTATCCATTTATCCATTTGACACCCTTTAGGTTTCTTTACATATGTATTTATTTGTTTGCTGCTTGCTTGTACAAGCTTTTCTCATTCCAGAAAGATTTACAGTAGTTTATAAAAATACACACATTTTTAAAGGTATGTTAAGAAATTAAAAATAAAGGAAACACGAATAGGAAAAAATAAGATGTGCCCAAACATGAAGTCAGTATTGAAAATATGAACAGGCATTAATTGAGCACATTCGCTGTAGCTGACATCATGTAGGAAGTGGGAATTTAGAAGCAAACTGACAAGGTTTTGTCTCTTCATAAATTTGGATTCCAATGGAGAAGACAAATATACCAAGAAATAATTACAGGGTACTAGGCAAAACTGGAGAGAATGTACAAGACCCAACTGGAGCACGTGAAGAGGAAACTTCATCATGTCTGAATAATGCTCATTCCAATCTGGTGTTTTCAGTTTATCTCTTTGTCTTCTGTCTTCCTCTTCTGGCATGTAAGCATCAGGAGATCTGCTATCTTGTTTCCAGCAGTATATTCTGTATCTAGAGCACTGATGGCCACATTACTAGTGCTCAGTGAGTGAATGAATGAATGAGGCTTAAAGAGTATGGTTTAAGAAGTTTGAAAATTGCAGAACCACCCCACTATCTGCCCTAGACTCTGGAGGTGACTAGCACAGGCAGTGACATCATATGAACATTAAAACTAGGCTGGCAAGGCACAGTGGCTCATACCTTTAATCCCAGCACTTTGGGAGGCCAAGACAGGCGAATCACCTGAGGTCAGGAGTTTGAGACCAGCCTGGCCAACATGGTGAAACCCCATCTCAACTAAAACTACAAAAATTAGCTGAGCGCGGTGGCAGGCGTTTGTAATCCCAGCTACTCAGGAGGTTGAGGCAGAAGAATCACTAGAACCTGGGAGGCAGAGGTTGCAGTAAGCAGAGATTGAGCCACTGCACTCCAGCGTGTGCAACTGAGCGAGACTCTGTCAAAAATGAAAAAAAACAAAAAAACAAACAAACAACAAAAAAAAAAACTAGACTAAGATTCAAAAACAGTGCACTGAGAGTGGATTAGCAAGTAAATATCAACCCACAAGCAAGAGCGGGGATGGTAATAGCTAAGGCAAGAGTAATACTTCTAGAAAAAACAGCATGCCAAAGAGGAGTGATTTGATCTTGACACACCTGGTAATAAGAAATCAAGGTGTTTGAATTCAACTCCCTCTGGCTCCAGGTCTGGACTCTTTCCATGACACCACAATATACAGATGAAATAGAACAGGAGAGCTGAGACAATACTGGAGAAAGAAATAACAAGAGGTTTAGGGGATAAATGAAGGATAAAAGAAGGTGGAGAGTCAGAATATACAAATACTTATCGATTCACTTTAAAAAAAAACAGATTTCAGCAACAGAGAAAAATTGCTGTGCATTAATCAATGCATCATTAAAATGCATTGCAACAGTGTGATGACCTTAGCTTTTTAAACATTTACTAGTTTTAACTCCTTTTATTCGCATTTTTTAAATATAAAAATCTTGCTATGGGTTTGAGAAATTGGTTTGAGAATCAGAATAGAATTCTTGGCGAATCTCTAGCAATTCTATATTTTAAACCTAGTTCCTTCAGTTGTGAAAGAAAGCCTTCAGTTGTAAAAGAAAGCAGAGGCAGTAAATTCCCCTCTTGGGACTTCAGTTTCTCCTTGTGTCAAGTGAAGAATTTGAAATCAGTTATTCCTAAGTTTCTCTCCAGCTATGTCCATATTTCCAGGGCTCTAGACAAACACAGGAGGCCTTGTTCTGGTCTCATCTCTGTGTCTTATTTTTGGTTCCACTCTCTTTTCTCTGTCCCTTGTTTCCTACTCTTATAAGTAGGAATAAAATGGTGAATATTTCCATAAAGCTTTCATGTTTGGGGACACCTGTTTATATGAACTTGCTTTAAGGCAATGCCATTATCTGCCCTCTCTTTCAGAACCTTTGTAGATCAAATGAGGTCATAAATATGTAAGTACTCTGGTAACTACTAATTGCAGTAATATAAAATAATAAAATGTCTTCTGTGCTATTACTATTTTTACTTAGACGTGGTAGTCTGTTTTCAAGAGAAGCAGAAAGTCTGTCAATTTTCATGTCACTTTATAATGAACTTTGCAGTTGATTAAGAATAAAATAAGGTAAAATTAAATATGTGAAATAAAATAAAATAATAAAAGAGAAGATTTGGTCTACTAATATGGTGGAGAAGACAGAACATGGACCCAGACAACAAAAAGCAATGTAGTAAATAAGGACACCTAGAATAAAAGGAAGAGTGGGTGAGAGCCCTTAGTTTCCTCATCTGTAATAGGGTAGTGCAAACTCAGAGGAATGGGAGTGGGCAGGTGGCCAACTCAAAAGCCTACAGTGGGACCAGACCCATCTTAACCTGATGTTAGGAAATGGGGCTGGGTCAGCCGGGGGCTGGGATGGGAAGTGGGGGCTACCTGGGCAGCTGTGCTGCATGTACACTTTGTGCAAGAGGCAGCTCTACTGAGCTCCAGCTGATGTTTGCCCTGTATGATTTATTCGGAACAGAGACCAATTCTTGTAAAAGATGCCAGAAATCTGTATTATGATGTAAAAATATCTTGATTTTAATTGTTGGTAACTGAATTTAAAAAACAAATCAAAACAAAACAAAACAAAAACCACTTGCCAGAAAAAAAAAAAAAAACAAGAGAGAGAAAAAAAAGAAATTAAGCCTAATCTAAATATTTGCTGGTTTTTCATTTTGGATTGGATAATCTCTAACTTCTCTTTCTGCTCTAACATTCTAAAATGCCATAAGGTGCAAATTGGTATGAGAATACTGTCTGAAAACAGATCCGTTGGTCCTGGGTGGTACTAACTGATCATAATTACAGCAATAATATTAACATCTTATACATATGTAACAAATAACTACTTGCAAACCACTTTGGTGCCCATCTTAGCTACAATTCTCCTAGTAATCCATGTGCTAAGCCAGATATTAGAGAAACTAAAATCTAACAGAGGTTAAAGGACTGGCTTAAGATCCTATGGCAGGTTTATAGCAAAACTAGGACTGAAAGATGATGTCTCAAATGTTATGGATGAGTATTTTCCTTACCAGAGTGACAAAGATATAATGGGGACCATTTTTCCTGCTGATATCTTTACATCTGCTGAACAAGGGGCACATTGGGATGAAGAGTGATGTGTGAGAGCCATTTCTTGCTAATTGACACATTGGCAGGAGGTAGGCAACAGAACTTCCCTCCAGGTGTTGCTCCCTTGGGGCTTCCAGACTTAGAGAGAAGACCTGGGTAGGGGATGCAGTGACAAGCCAGATCCTCCCAAGGCCCTGGGAAGGCCAGAGACAGAATTTTAGTCATGGTGCTGGGCTGGGTATCAGTCCTTTAGCTACTGAATAGTGGGAAGTCCCAGGATTTTGAAGGAGAGGTCAGAACAGACGATGGTGACATGGGCCTGTGCAAAGCTCAGGCCAGTAGCCATTTACCAAACAGCATGAGCATCTTTCAGAACTTCAGCAGCCAGTGAGGCTGTAGCAGAGCCTCCAGCCCTGGCTTTCAAGTGCAACACATTTTTGAGTGAAAAAGTTCAAGGGGCTTAGTGTTGTAACACTTCCCAAAAGAATCCCATTTGGTGGGGTTTGTTTATTGCAAGGAATCTTTGGGGTTGACAAGGTACAGACTTCTCTCAAGGCATCAACAGGGACACCTAAAGGAGAACATCTATGAGTTCCACATCTGGCAAAAGTCTATGAGTAGGGTGAGCACTTGATCATCTGGTTTGTGTTGGGTGGTTGCAACTTGACCTGGATTTTTCTTTCAGTCCTAAGAATGTCATCATTAGAACAATAAATTAGGTCATTAAATTAACAATAAGTGTTGCCTGACCAATGGAGAAATGTGGGAGAGAAACCGGGAATAAGAGATGAGGAAAGGGTGAACCTCAGCTGATACCATCATGAGTCAACATGATCATGTGGGCCCAAACAGCACAGATTAAAGTAGACATAGACTAAAGAGAGAAAGACTAGGAAAGCTGTTGGACTCATTATTTGGTAGAATTCCTGAACAAGATTTCTGTAGAAGTTGAAACTTAGGAGCAAACAACAACAGTAACAGCAGCTATCATTTAACTAGTGCCCACTAAGTTCCAGGCACTTTGCTAAGAGGCTAGATGTTAATCAGATTTCATCCTTACAGCAGCAGTCTGAGGCCAGAGTAGCCCCAAGTTAACAATGAGAAACTCTGGAACCCAGCGAGGTTTAATGATGAATAAGAACACATGCAATGAATAAAGCATTAAAAGAGTCTGGCACACACTAGCTGGGAACACTTCTAACAAAAAGTTGTGGAGCTGAAGGAAGGAAAGCAAGAAATGATTGTCCTTTCACTCCCAGGGCAGTAAGACTTTCCCTTCATCAACATATATTCAGTTCCTCCCACGAGTCCAGAAGGTGCAGGATCCTCCAAGGATTACCACTGAAATATAAGAAATATTTTCTTCACTAGCCATGGAAACTGTGTTCTATGGTTGGAGAGGAGAAATGATGTCAGAAGCACCCTAACATAGTAAAAAGCACATAAAGTCTTGAGTTGGATACTCTGAGACTGATGCCAGCTTTGCCTAGTGCCTGTCACATGCAGGGGCTATTTTCAGTCACTTAGGTATTCAGACCCTCAGTTTCCTCATGTGTAAGCTGGAGCTGGAAATAAGGTCAAGTGCATGAGACTGTGAAAATCAAATATGGTAATGTAAAATTATCCTGTGCACTGTAGAGGGATTTTCTAAAATAAGCTGTCCTTCTTGTATGAAATATTTAGAGGAAATTAAGCAAGAGATGTAAGTGCAGCACGTGTCCAAGGAAAACTAACTTCCAAGAATCCTTAAAGTCTCTAGATCGGTTTATAGTCTCTCAGTGCCTAGGGATGCCATCTACCTCTGTGTGTGGACTCTTTCTCGTTCTCTTTTTTAATTGAGAAACTGCATTTTGCTGTCCGCTTTAGCTGTTTCATAGGTCATTGCTCTTTAGTGCTGGATGCCATTTCTGCTCTTCTGTTTCCTTTTTATTCAACCATGTAATAATTTTCCCATAGCTGGTGAGCTCACTCTGAAAAGGGGACCAGCAAGTTGCAAATCTCTGGGTACTGGGTGGAAGTCACTTGCCTTGATTTAAACCCTCAATAATGTTTTTAATACTTAGGATTAACCAGTTCCATAAATATGTCAAATATAATGGCATCCTTTCTGCATGAGCAGTGACATCCAATAAATTATGGAATTTGTGGATTGCGTGCAATTCTATACAAAGTATGAAAGACAGAAACAATTAATTGTTTGGTTGTGTGAGTGCCTACAGTCATATACATATGTGTGTTTTAATAGTCTTGTCCTGAGAAAATATTGCATTGCATATAGGCACACATCTTTCCTGTCACCTTAGAAACAATCACACCAGCTGATATAAAGTACTATTTCTCATAGCTTTTGTCTTCATAATAACATTTTTGAAATAATTTATTGGTTATTATTATTTTAATTCACCAGCAATTTCATTATGATAATAAACCCTGAGGGTCTGCTTGTTTAGTTCTGCAAAGTTCTTGTCTACCTCAGCTCCCTTCCTTCTTAAGCTGAAGACATTTGTACATGTAAATGTCAAAAAGATTGGAAAAAAAGGAAGGGAAAGGTTGTGATCAAGAAGAAATCGGGTCTTTTCATAAAGAGGATAGGGAAGAAGAAAACAGTGGGTATACCACCCTCCATGGACTTTATGCAAATCAACCACCCAGAGCTGCTTATGCTTCTTAAAAGCAATTGCAAATTTCATAGAACAGCCATCTCCTGCTGTGCACTGAACTAAAAACGTAGCAAGTTTTATTCTCAATAATACAAGGAAATGAAGCAATTTGCTCAAGATCACATGTCCAGTCATCAAAAGGACTGGTCAGTGCCTGGGTGAGTAATTCTGTTTAATACTATAAGTTCTCATTAGACACTCCACTTGTCCACAGATTTAATTTAAATCCTATGAGATAAAGGAAGGATTTTGATTTGCATGCATCTTACACTTTATCTTATTTCTATGTTGATTTAGACCTTGATGATGATGGATATTGCTTATTGTATACTCTCACATCTCAACAATCCAAACACCTTACCATGTTCCACAGTGACCTGCTTAATCTGACCCCTGGCGCATCTCAAATCACAGTCTCTGTCTGTAGCAGATTAAAAAAATGGACACATACTTTGCAATACCACCCATCAAGAGACTAAGTAACTTTCCTCATCCTTTGAATCTAGTGGGCTCTTGTGACTACCTATAGAATTGGTGGAAGTAACGCTGTGCCTTCTGTAACAAGACACCTGTGCTCAAGGAGGCTTTTAGCTTCTGCCCTTGCCTCCCTGAATAGTGTCAAGCTAAACTACTGGAGACATGGCTCCACCAAGAACCAGTAGCAGCTGCCTGGGCAAGGCCATCTTAGACCATCCAACCCTAGTCAAGACAGCAGAATGACTGCAGCTCTGAGAGTTGTGTTTTAAGCTGCTAAGTTTTCAGTGGTTTATTAGGCAGCAATACATAACTGAAATACCCTTTCACCCTCCCAACTTTAAGCTCCAGCCTTTCCGATCTTCTCTGAAGACTTGGAACATGCCATTGAATTTTCCACCCTGAGACTTTGCATATGTTATTCCTTATGCATAAAATGTCGAATGGTTTAACTCCCTTTTATCATTTAGGCCACCCTAGCTTAAAATTCACGTGCAGAGAGAATTCTTTACTGAGCACCCATATACCCCAGATTTCTTATTCTTCGTATCAGCCCTTTATTATTTTTTCATTGCACATATCACAAAGGGCAATTAATTTATTTGTTTGTTTGTTTGTTATTCTGTATTTTCCCCCATCCGGATGTAAGCTCCATAAGAATGGTTGGAAGCAATGTTTATTCTGTTTTCCACTTCACCTTACGAGAGTGCCAGGAAGAGGGTCTCATCCATATCTCTTTGGATCCTTCTATCATTTTCCTGCATACTTTCACTGAGAGTGCTCGCATATCCATCAGCCAGCACTTGCTTCTCTTTTCTGAGGGCTTCCCCAGGCTGCTGAAGTCCAACTTGGATTGCCTGCATGAAAACACAGAGAGCTAAAGGCTGGGAATTTGCATAGCCTTAGCCATTTGCCAAGGAATGGGGTGATAACTGTAAACACTCCAGCTCCCTGGTTCCCTAGTCAGGAAAACACTAATGTGTGATCTCCCTGTCTGCAGTGCTCACCTGCAGGACCTTCCTTGCTGGTTTGCTTCATGGCATTTATAATAAGTGTATTGTACCTTTGATTGCCTTTCTTCCTTGCCCTGTCCTACTTCTCCAGTTCTCTGGAGGTTTTTCCAGGAACACTTCTTAGTAAACACCACTCTCACACAAATTCTTGTGTCAGAATTGACTTCTGGGGAAGGTACTCTAAGACAATGTGCTTGTGAAATAAATTTATTAAAGCAGTCCTTGATTTCCACACCATTGCTTTTCACATTGACACCCTTAAACCAATTTCACAATCAGAGCTCAGACACACTGCATCAACACCACATTTTGCAGTCAAGTTTGTGTAATTATTGCAATGTTTTATTGCAATTTGTCCCAGTGTTTTATAAAGAGTGGGAAATGGTAACAAATGAAAGCACTGACACTAACAGTAAGCCAACTGAGACAAAGATAAATACCACTTGTGTGCTTAAAGTGAGGAATTATTGGCAGTATTGGAAGGTTCCATAGACTGAAGCTGGCCATTTGGAAAGTAAAGAACAAATACCAAATTAAGGCACACATAAGGAAATTAGTGAAACAGATCATCAGGGACTGTATTAAAAGATGAGGTTTACTGAAGAGTCTGAAGAAGTCTTTAAAAGTAGGGAAATTATAAAAGTCGGCACCAAAAACACTTCCAGACTTCCAAAGGCAGAGAAGTTTACAGAACCAGAGAGCCATTCTCAGGAATGGGCTTGCCTTGTGCTCCCTTGTTGAGAGAAGAAACGGTCTTGTGCTCAAGACTCACCCAGCAGATATTTCAAGAAATCTTGTAAAATTTTATCAAAGTCACCCCCACAGTCGCATGCTGAATTATCTACTCAGTCTCTTGCAAAATCACTACCAGTCAGTCATCCTCCTGCATTTAAAAATAAATTTCTTCTGTTTTCTAATGTCACTTTAAATAAGCTAGAAAAAGAAATAGGTTCTTTGGGCAAGAAATTACACAAGAAAATGAATTCTACTTGCATTTAAAGTTTAAGCCAATTTTTAATGTTTTAAATAATCTTTTTTTGCATCATTTAAACATTTAGGAACACTTTTGGATTCCTTGGAACATAATACTCCCATATCACATGCAAGGTTTTGGGTGCTTTCAGTTTTGTTCATTTAGCTTTTAGTTTCTTTCTTTAGGAATTGATGTGTTATGCATGGCAGAAGAAACATCCGTAGTCTGAGAGAGTAAGATACAAATCACAGCTCTGCCCCTAATTATGCAACCTCTTGGTAGCTTATTTTTCCAAACCTCAGTTTATTTATCTGTAATAATCCTTCCCCTGTAGTCTGTGGTGAGGAATAAGTGAGGGAACTGAGATAAAGCATATAGGGCAGAGCTGGCATTCAGTGAATCTTAATTCTCTTTTCTGGGCTCCCCATCACAAAACAGTTGGGTTGAAAGTTTTGTCTAAGAATTGGACTGCCTTGGCTTGAGGACAAAGTCTGAACTCCTCAGCCTGACACACAGAGCCTTACGTGATTTGATCTCCATGTATCTCTCCTAGCTCAACCAACTCCTGTCCTTCACCACACGGCTTACCCTGTTCTCTCTGTTGCCAGGCTGGAATGCAGTGGTGCAGTCTCGGCTCACTGCAACCTCTCCCTCCCAAGTTCAAGCAATTCTCCCTGCCTCAGCCTCTTGAGTAGCTGGGACTATAGGCCCGTGCCACTACACCCAGCTAATTTTTGTATTTTTAGTAGAGACGGGGTTTCACCATGTTGGCCAGGATGGTCTCAGTCTCTTGATCTCGTGATCTGCCTGCCTCGGCCTCCCAAAGTGCTGGGATTGCAGGCGTGAGCCACCACACCCAGCCATGGCTTACCCTGCTCTAAAGGAGCATAAGGAGCTGCTCACTTCTCCTCTGGACCCCATCCAGATGAGACATCCACCTAGACTCCTGGAGTCCCCACGTCCTTCAGGCTGGGCAAAGTATTTGTCCTGTGCAAGTGCTCACACACCTGGGCCTCCCTTAACACAACACTTGTCATAATTTTGTAAACCTCTTTAATGCCCATCTTCTTTTTTAGATTATAATCTCCTCAAATAGGAATATTCCACTA